>NC_133799.1:9241539-10591013 GCF_043250625.1 Sebastes fasciatus
TGTACGTGTTTTAAACATTTGTTCTTGTTTTATATTCTATATATAGAATATATATATATATATATATATTATTATTATCCTTTAAATAAATACAATAAAGGTATTGAGTATTCATGATTTAATGCAGTAATTTAAATGCCAATTCATACAAAAATGTGCCGTCCAATTTTAGTCAAATTTATTCCTAATATGTTCCAGCATTATTTGCATTGGTTTGTGTTAGCAGTCTGCTAAAGCCGCTGCAGATAAACACCGCTTTGCTTCAGACAGAGGTGCTGCCGCTGGTGTTAAATGGAAATTCAGATGGAGCTGTAGATAAATATTTTTTCCCTGACTGTTTAGACCCATTTTTCCCTGGATATCATCTAAGATATCAGATGACCTTTCCTGCCTTGTCATTTTTTTTCTCATTTTCCCCACGCCGGTGGGAGAGATGCAAAAGGTGCTTTACCAGCAGCTGGAAATCAATTTATACAGTCCCGCGTTGCATGTAGGGAGAGATGGGACAGAGCGGGCCTGATATAATGACACGGCCAATTGCATTGTGTTGGGTTGCGGGGGTCAAGTGGGGTCTGAGTGTGCCACGGATGCCGGCTTTGTTCGTACGAGGGGGCATTAGGCAGGAATTACACAGCGGGGTCAAATGACCCACACCCGAGGAGGGAGCCAGCACCTTGGGCCCCCCCCAACCCCCTCATCATCAGGCTGGGGAGATGAGAGTGACACGGGATGACACTCCAGGAGGAGGGGGGTGGAGAAACACTCCCACTAAACACTTCACCTACTGATAGGTGCCGTTGACCCTTCCTAAATCTCATCATCGGCGTCCCAACGCAGGGGGAGATGGCGTGGGATTTTCTCTGACATCCCCTTCTATACCTCTTTCCCCCCTTCCCATCAGGACTCACAGCCGCGCTCCCCGTCTCTCCTTTACAGGCTCACTCATTTGTATACAGACGCATACGCCTCGATTTATTTATCTATCTGTCTGGCGGATGTAGCGGATGTCCCCTGCTGAAGATGGCAATACTCACAGACTGATCCCCTCTAAGCCTGCTTAGCATCTCCCTGCAGATACAGTCCCTCTGCGTCTTTCAATGATTTATCAATTTACAATGTTTGTTAAGGTAGCTTTGCCGTGGCGTCCCAGTGGCTCAACAGCTGGAAGCGCATCACATGTTCCTGACGCGTTTCAGATTCAAACACTCAACCTCTGTATCTCACCTGTCCCGCCATTCTCCCGTATTTTGTCTAAAACACAGATAATGTATTATTGATAAAACAAGAATGTACTAATAGACAGCGGGCTGTTTCCTGGCTCTGATGTCAGTGAAGGCCCAGGATGTGAGAGTTTGCCGGAGGGCCCTGACCCTCCGACAGTCCAATGGAGTGCATAGATCTGAGGTTAAGTCATCTGACCTGGCAGGCTGGTCACTCGCCCGCTTTTCCCCGTAATTACTGCTCGGACAACCCAACTTTTTTCCCTTTCCTGCTCCTAAATCAACACCAATCCATCCCTCAGGCTCACCATAACCTCTCTCTCTCACAGGGTGCTGACATCACCTGCACATATTGGTCTTTCCAGAATCCATCTGTGAGATTCAGTTTGATTTATCAAATATATGTAAACACATTTGTCACAAGTTTTTCTAGCGACACTTTCAAAACACAATTCAACTCTAAACTCTTGATGTACGTATAGTCTTGATGTACAACAGACACCTTTATGTTTAAAACATCAACTACTTAATACCCAAGCACGGAAATATTTATAAAGAATGCAGAAAACATCCAAGAATAGCTGTCTATGTCCTGTCACACTGGTCTTCAAAATTGATGCTTCACGCAGATTTGTTTTGTTTTTAGTCATTTTGGTTATATTCAGTAAAGGAGAGAAAAAACAAGAAATATGAGAGGAACAAGATTGCCAGTAAAAACATGACAAATGCTCAGAGTCAAATTTGAACTCATGATTGAATGTGTGTGTGTGTGTGTGTGTGTGTGTGTGTGTGTGTGTGTGTGTGTGTGTGTACAAGCAGGACAACACTGTCAACTGTCAATGCACCAAACTTATGCATTCAAGCCAGAGCAATCCAAATCCAAACAGCTTGTTCTCTCTCACTTGTTTATTCCGACATCAGACATGCATATGTAACTACTACTGCTGCCTGCCTGAGCTTAAGTGGATGCAAAGCAACCTGGGTAGAGAGGAACAACTACGGACTAGAGGAGCAAGAAAGAGAGCGAGAAATACAAGAGAAAATACGAGCAGGAGAGGAAGAGATGAAGATGAATAAATTGAAAGCAAGCAAAGGAAAAAGAAATGAAGTGAAGGGGAGAAAGAGCAGAATGGCTGCTGTCAGCGGAGGCCCACCACAGTGAAACACTAACTGTAGCGACAGGCTGATGAGTCAGTGTCTGTTTAAATGGCAGCTTGTCAGGCCTCCAGCTCCGAGGTGGGCTGCCGACCTGTCAGGGCCCTCGCCACATTAACCAGCTGACCCTATCATCCTTAACATTGCTCCGCCACCGAGCCGCCTGTCACTAACTCTGCCATTTGGCTTTCCAGAGATCTGCCAGAGAGGGCAGGCACAGCCACCTCTTAGTGTTGTTTATTGATTTCTGACCCGCCGCTTAATAGTTTTCCCAGTCCCCCTGAATGGCTTTTGTAAGCAATAGGGTTTGTACATCTCGCAGATCAATACCTTTTATATTTACAATAAAATTGAAACGGCTTCTCGGTGGGTCTCGCAGCACCTCGGCATTTGTCATCCTTCTGCAAGGGAAAACTATGTCATTATCTGAATTAAAACATTTATTTCTGATTAAGAGAGTGTCCTATCTCATTAATTTTCCCCTTTCCAATACAAGGGGAATGGAATCCTATTGATTTTTGTACTTTTTACACGTCTCCACTACTGGGAAGATAATTGAGAAGTTAGCCAGAATAAATGAAGTTTCTAGTCTTGCAGGGCAGCCAATACCTTGGAAATGTGAGGTGTTTTTGTGGGAGCAGGCCTTTAATTTTGTGCCAGCAGAAGACAGGGGGACTGAACAAATTGGATTAAGGCTGGGGATGGGGGGCCCGGGAGTGTGAGGAGGGGGTGGGTGTCCAGGGGGGTGTACCAACACTGTTTGTGTGTGTATGTGTGTGTGCGTGGAGGGGGAAAACTCGGCATTTCAGCAATAATAAGACCCCCCCTTTCAATTTTAACACCACAAAAGACGCCTCAGGAAGCGCAGATTAAAGCATTTTAAGGCCAATAATGATAAGTTGCCTCCCCCCAGCTTATTGTTGAGGAAGAATTGAAAGACAGTGATCAATGTTTGAACTAGACCTTTTAACACAGCGGGGCTCATTGATTAAGCATTATCAAATTAATGAGATTGAATTAAGTTGTGGCTGTTTTTGGCTGTGCTGCAGGAGACTTTGTAGTCAGAGAATATTTTAATTTTACAAACCTTAAAGTTGTTGTTTTCTGATTTTACAAAACATTTACCATATTGATTATCTGGAATAATTAATTAACCAATAGATTATTTAGTTGTCGCTAAATTAAGAATTAAGAAACCTAATTCAATTGGTAATATTGATGTTGATCTAGGAATTTACTTATTTTAAAGAGGATTATATAAAAAATACAAGCATGCATGTTAGGGCTGTCAGATGATTCAAATATTTAATCGTGAATAATTGCATGATTGGCCATGATTAATCACGATTAATCGCAAATTAATCACACATTTTTTATATGTTCAAAATGTACCTTAAAGGGAGATTTGTCAAGTATTTAATACTCTTATCAACATGGGAGTTGGCAAATATGCTTGCTTTATGCAAATGTATGTATATATTTATTATTGGCATGATGACAAGGTACTGCATTTAGCATAACAAATGTGCTTAAATCATAACATGGCAAACTCGTGTGTGGGCATTTCTGTAAAGGGGAGACTCGTGGGTACCCATACAACCCATTTTCATTCACATATCTTGAGGTCAGAGGTCAAGGGACCCCTTTGAAAAGGGCCATGACAGTTTTTTCCTCGCCAAAATTTAGTGTGAGTTTGGAGCGTTATTTAGCCGCCTCCTAGTTCTTCTAGTTTCATTTCAAGATGCCAGTATCTTTTTCTCTAGCTTTAAAACTGTGCCCGCTGCCACCTCCAAGAGATCGATTGCGATAATGCGTTAAAGAAATTAGTGGCATAGAAACAAACTTGCGTTAACATATTATTATAGTGTTAACTTTGACAGCACTAATGCATATGATAAAATATTTCTTTTGAATGCGTTTTCACACTGAGGAAGCTAATCTTCTTTTGTGACAAGTCTGGATGTCCTTATACGTACGTTGTTCTTCTGTTTATGATCTCATATTTCAATTTTGCTCCTTGTGACAAAGAGAAAGAGAGAAAAGTCACAGAGTTGAAATGTGGTTAAATGTTGTGGCATGGCCAGTGTGCAGATTTTGAGAAGGCAGGGCCGTGTGGTCAGCTCCAGTTTGCACAAGCGCAGCGCAGCTGATATGGGGGTCGTGAGAGGGGTGACTGAACACAGCAATTGGACCTCACAAACACTGAAAGAGGCCAGCACCGGCCTACCTCTGATGCTGCCCGATTTTGCTTCGGGGACTGAGAGAAAATGTTGTCGGACTCGGAGAGGGCATCGTCCATCATGGCCCCAGTCCGCCTGTCAGCTGGCTGATTGTGGGAGAAAAGAGAGAGTGAAAAGAGAGAGAAGAGAGAGAGAGAAAGAAGCCCAGGAGTCCAGCAGGAAGGCAATTGTAAGAGAAACAGGAGGAGAGAAAGAAACAAGAGAAAGAGAGGAAGACAAGGAGAGTATATCCTCTCCAACCATCCACTGACTCACTGCCTGGCTTTGGGCCACAGGGCCCCTGAGCGGATCCTCTACTCCATCCCTCCATTCTTCAACCAAATCTCTCCACTCCCTCTTCCCATCAAGAACCCATCCCTCTTCCCTCTCTATCACCACATCCCTCCATTCTTTGGCCCTCTGAAGCCTGATCTCTCTCACTCCCACTTCATCCAATGATCCCTCCGTCCTTCCATCCCTCCTTCATGGACAGCTGAATGTGAGGCTGATAGGCCGTGGAGTGAGTGGGGCAGCTGCCAGCGCCCTGCAGCAGAACCATCTCTGACAGGCCACTAATTCAACTGACAGAAGAGAAACCTCAACCAAACACCCAGATTTTAGGTCCAAAGAGAGGGGGTGAAAAGTTTAGAAAACGGGAAAATGAACTGAGAGAGCCCAGAGGTGGTGGGTTACGGTCTGGGGAAAAACATTCACCTGGTTTGAAGGGAAAACAAGAAAGACATGAAGATCCAAGAAACGAGTTTTAATGAGAGACTGAAAGAGAACAGAGGGGAAGATGGAGAGGGAAATTGTGTTTTGGAAATCTGCCTGCCCCACAAAGGGAGCAGAGAGCAGCAATTACAGAAGCTGTAGAGGTGAGAAAAGGGTTTAAAGTTTTCAGGCTAAACGGCAAACTGTAACACAGAAAGGATGGTTGTAATGTCTTTTTAGGCTGATTATTTTACCCCCAAAATGTGAATACTCAGTAGTTGAAATGGATAAGAAGATTAATTTAAGTTACATTATTATTTACAGTCCATAGTTTATAGGAATCAAGTGTTTCTGTGTTTGGTTAAGTTTCTCTCCGAGTACAATTTGTATTGAAATCAATATAATACATTGAATTACAATTTTTACATTTAAGTATGTGATTTAAAGGAAGTTTAACCGCACCAAATCTGAGATCTGCTACGTAGCTCCCTTTAGTAGGAGTTTAGCTGTTTTTCTTCTCCATCATAAATCGATTCAGCTGCTGCCTTATTTAACTCAGCGTATCCTTATACAACGGTTCGTATGATGTCTTACGAAAAGTTATTCCTCATTTTTCATGAGTTTTCCTACGAATGTCCAGCAACACGTGTCAATTTCCTCTCGTTACATGCATACCGTCTTTTAAAAATAGACGTCTGTCTTCACAGGAAACTACTTGGTTAGGTTTAGGAACTATGTTTAGCTATGTGGAGTAACAAACTGAAAAAACTAAATGTCACTTCATCAATTATTATTATTATTTCTCATTTACAGATGACAACTAGGGGAAAATCAATAACTAAACACAGCTTTAGTTTAGATAGCTGCGGATATCTCACAAGCTAGCATTCACTTGATATAGCCCTCTTACTTTATCTGCCTAGTTAGCCGTCTTTTTGTGGCGGAGAGTGCAGTAAGTGTGGTGACCAGCACACAGCCTGGGCAGCAATACAGCCACAATGCCGAAACTACACAGCCAAAGTGCAGATACTGTGTTTTGGCTGGGATTTTAGATCCGTTTTGTAGTTACACAGAAATTACACATTCCTATGTCATAATATTTTTTACACAGTAAAACAGATGTCAGAAAGTCAGATACAGGTTGGAACTCAGTATTGACCAAATATGTAGTTACTGCGTTTTGCCTTTGTAGGACAGTGCTGTTATTTTGTTGGTTGTTAGGGATGAACAAAATAACAATCAAATCCAAAATCCAATAAAATTGAATACAAGAACAGCCTCAAACATTACCATGTAGTTGAACAAACATCTTTGAAAGGGACTTAAGGTGATGATATATGACTGTAGCATCTACATAAATAGGCAAAACATTTATTTTAAGTGGACTGGTCATTGCTTTTCTCCTTGGCGGGAGAAATACCATAAAATAACTTCTACAGATAACATATCAACACAAAAGATTTGATGCATTTTATTCTACATTGTCTCTTAATGTGTGTAACATGTAAAACGTTGCTCAAGAGAAACTGAAATAAGAAAAAAAAAAAAAGACAAAAATACAATATACCTCCACTGTAGTAGGCCAGGCATTAAAAACCACCACACCACCTCTTTCCATTTGTTTATCTGTATAAACGTACTCATGGCCGGCCAGGAGCAGTGTTCAATGAACAGCTTAATTTGTGGATGCATTTCTATGCCTAGAGTAATCTAAGGAGGGATGCAGAAAGGTTGGATACATTCATCACAAACACAAGCTTAACATAAGTGAAAAATTACAGGATTCCCAATGACCTTCCAACCAATCAGGCCTGGTAATTACACTCATTCATTACGAAGGAAGGGAGAGATGGAAGAATACAGAGATGACCCTTCAGGACAACAAAAATGTTTATAGATGGGAACAAAGAGGAAAATGCTAATGGCTCAGCTATCTGGCTGGATAGCCCTGAGACAATGCAGAATAATAATCACGAGCCAAATATAACCTCCGCAGAATTTTACATGAGAATTTCTGTTCATAGTATTTCAGCAGTGCATTGCAGGCATTTTTACTGTAGGATAGGAGAATGCCATTATACACCACATTGATAGTATATTTCTAAAATCATATATTCTATGGAAATATAGTAATAATATGACAACATTTTGAGTCAATCAGCGTTTTTATCTGAGCGTAATTACAAGTCAGACCATACAGATGCCACTGATTCTTGTATTTTGTTTCACATCTTGTACATAAATGACATGACGATCTTAACTTTTAAATTCTTTCAATACCTGGAACTTTTCTTAGATCTTTGGGTCTTTGTGTATTTTAATCAGTTGTAATCATAGCATTGTTACACATTTGTGTTTTTTTATATCTAAGTTATGAGCTGTAACTCTGCAAATTTATATAAAGTATGTGCAACAGAGACTCTGGTATTGCAGAATTAGTATAGATAGTTTAGTGTCAACGCTTAACATTTCAATGTATTTTTTTTATTATACCAAATAACTGTTTTTAATCTTAATTTACAGTCCTTAATGTTTAAGTTCTATCAGTTTAGGGAATTTATTTACCAGTCCACATATACAGGCTACAGTATTATTGCATTACAATTATTTTAAAATGTATACTTTTGATATTTTGAATGTATTTTGCGTCACCTATTATTCATATAGTACAGTTAATACAGCAGTTCAGTTTACTCTCATGAATCTATGATGTGTCTGTAAAGGTTTCTGGTGATAGTGTGAAAGGTAGGGCTGGAGCTAATGATTATTTTCATTTCTCAGTAGTCTGCGAATAATATTTTGGATTAATCGGTTAATGGTTTTCTTCATGAAATGTCAGAAAATAGGGAAAAATGGCCATCAAAAGCCAAAGTTAATGTCCTCAAAGTGCTTGCTCAACAGTCCAAAACCCCCAAAATATTAAATAACCATCACATTTTTACTTGAAAAAAAGTATTATTTTATATTTAAAAGATTATCAAAATTATTGCCTTTACATTTCTGTTGATTTCCTAATCCATGCTACTTATTATTTCAGCTCCACTGAAACGTAATCAAGTGTTTTCCAGTACATCTTTATACAATACTGTTGTTAGACTGAAGATTAAACATGGGGTCAGGTGGGGTTAGTGTTGGGATTAGTTTGAGTAAAAGCTCTTTTAGCATAGCATAGTCCACGGGGATGCAATAAATGTAAAGTGACACTTTGTTCATCATCTAGTTGTCGTCACCTGATAGACAGCTGAGTGTCATCAGTGGACAGTCTCTAATAATTGCATGTTGTATTGTATACTTTATTAGGTTACGATCATGTGTCAGCTCCAGTGCCTCATCTCGTACATAATTTCACGTTAACTCTATTTGTATGCAGCACTAGATTATCTTTTCCTTGTATTTTGCTTGGCTAATAGCTGAAGCACCCGACGGCACGCTTATTTCCCATGCACTAACAACATGGAGATTCCTCGCTGACTTTAAATCGAATCACTATCACGCATAAATAGCACGATGCTCCGGCACTGAACTTTTCGATTCATTCCATTTCCCCGACGATGCTATCCGACTGCTTTTCTCTGATTATGCAGATGATATTACTTTTTTTTTTTCTTTGTCGATATGTGTTTAGGTGTCATTTGCAGTGGATGATGTTCTCATTGCTCAGTTTACCGCGCCCATAATAAGATCACCTGTGGTATGAATACATTTTCCCACTCTGCTCGTGTATTTGGATTTGCAGGGTAAATGAGTTTCTCTCAGCCTCGGAGAGAGCGAGAGAGACAGAAAGAGAGAGAGAGAACACATCAAGCACGTTCTTAGATTCACTTTAGAGCTTGACACCTTGGCGCTCGGTCAGTAAATGGCTTTTCTACAGGAGGAGGTGGGAAAGGGGGTGTTGTGTGTGTGCGCGCTTGCATCAACATCTGTGGATATCTCTGTGCGAGTGTCTATGCAGCTACGAGACTGTACGTGTGTTTTTTCATGTTTGTGTGTGTCCTTTGTAAGTGTGTTTGCGTCAATGTGTGTGTGTGTGTGTGTGTGTGTGTGTGCGTGTGTGTGCGGCGGAGAAGCCGAATTTTACAGCCACATCTACATCCATATATGCCCTCTTTGTATTCCACCCTGCTACCCAAGAACAGGCCTCAGCTGTCATTATTCCCTGTCCATCTACAGAGAAGTTATAGTTGGCAAAAAACCCATCAGGTGGGCAGGACAACGGATAATTGAGGTGATGATCGGAGCTGTTCAAAGACAATTGATAGTGATGGAGACAGGGGGAGCGGGGAGCTCAGCCGGCTGACCGAGCTCTCCGGGGGCTCGGGGAGCGCCAGACCAGAATGTGGAATAACACATAGCAGAGATACTGCTGCTCTTGTACCCAAAAAAATTTCCTTTTTTTACTGAAAATTAATCAAACATATTCAGCCTTCAACCAAATAAATCTGCTTTATCCACAGAAAATACGTGATAGGTTTTTTTTTCTTTGACAACAGCAGTACAATATGTGCTGGCCCCGAGACCACCCTGGACTTTATTAATAGCCCAAATCCCCGTCGCCAAGCCTGCCTCAATCACACAGCAACATATTGAACTAGCAGAGAAAGCCATGACCTGTACATCATATTTCCACCCGCTCCAATCCGAGTGACAAGTTGCCAAACTTCAAAATCTCCCAGAAAACCCAGTTAAGGCAAAGCAAGTTGTAAAGGCGTTTTTCATAAGCCGAGGGACAAGGGGGAACAAATGGAGGTTATTACTTTCCTCCATTCCAAATAGCCCCCTACTGTCTGGCTGAAATAGGCCTGGCAAAAAAAATGTCTGTATATCTCACATCCATACCTGACATCATACCTCTGGATTTTTCTATTACCCACTGGCACCTTTTTTCCCCCTTCTTTTTCTCCATTTTTCTTTGCCCACACGCAAATGTTATCACCTAAATGCCATCAATTGTGTACATATAAAATCAGCCCGTAATGTTAACACATCACTTGATTGAGTACTTTCAGGGAACATGTATCTTCAAAGTCCTTGGATGTCTTTGCTGAAAACTTTGGATTCCGCCGGCAAACCTATCCGTCGTGTTTCTGAAGCGTGCCGGTTTTTACATGACTTGCATGCAGGTGTTGTGTTTCTTAGAATCGATGGGTGGTTCGAGTCCAAGTGCGCGATATCAATAACTCCATCACACATATGGTGACACCTCACACACGGAATAAGTCACAGACACACATAAAACACACGCACGTTACAGAGGCAGCGTTATCAATAACTCTCTCATTCGTACGATGACGCGCACACGCTGTCGCACGCGCTGTCACATAGAGACACGGTATCGATAATTCAATATTTCAGGTGTCAGTCTTGTGTGGTGTGCCATGCCCTCTGAGTGGCGGAGGGGGGGGAACAGGTTGGCAGCAGAGGACAGGGAGGGACACTCCCTGACAAGGCCGTCACACCTTTCAATACCTCCGCTCTGCCTGTCATTAGCTTGTTGTGTGAGTGTGAACTCCTGGCTTGAGCTGGCACAGTCAGCAACTATCACTCCCCCTAATTTCCACCACACTCACACACCCCGTCGCCTCAACATTCTGCAGACTTCACCTTAAAGCTGGCTGATCCGGGAGGGCGACCCACTCTAACTCCCCCCTTGTGACTCCCCACTGCGTGATCCTCCACCAGCTCCCGAGTATTGACCCGAGCTGTCACCCCGGCCAGCACCCCTGACCCCCCTCGGCGGCAGGGGATCCATGGCGAGGCCGTAGGTTCAAATGATTTTCCTCCACCTCCCGCCATCCTGTTTTCCCAGTGAGCTGATTGCTAATGACAACATTAGAAAAGGGCATAATGGAGATTCCACAAACAATTTGCCCCCTTGGATTTGCAAACCTAGATATCTGTAGAAGTTACAAAAGGGTGATTGTTTTGTTTGCTCAAACTGGAATGGTAAAACTGGGACGAGAAAATATTTGGTGCTTAAAGATTGTGGGCCTGAGGCTTGGAGCAGTTTCTTCATAAAAAAATATAGTGAATAAATGAAATAGAAATGAAATTACTGCATTCTTCGTAATAAAAAACTGTGCTGATGGGGCGTCCTGGTGGTTTAAGGAGTTGACCATGTAATTGCAGTGTTCCTGGTTTGAGTCCCAACAGGGACTCCTGTTGCACCTCATGCTGCATCTCTCTTCCTTAATTTCCTGTCATCTCTCTATACTATCCACTATCAAATAAAAAGGTAAAACGTCTGTCAAAGTTATCACGATAATAACACGTTAACGCAAATTCATTTTTAACGCCACTAATTTCTTAACCCATTAACACAATCTATCTTTTGGAGGTTGTAATGGGCTCAGTTTTAAAGCTAGAGTGAAGATAGTGGTGTCATATGAAACTATAAAAACCTAAGGAATCCATTGGTACCATGTCATACTAGCTTGTCGTGAAGGAGCCTAAATAATGCTCCAAGTGTACACTCAATTTTGGTGAGGAAAAACTGTCATGGTCATTTTCAAAGGGGTCCCTTGACCTCTAACCTCAAGATATGTGAATGAAAATGTGTTCTATGGGTACCCACGAGTCTCCCCTTTACAGACATGCCCACTTTATGATAATCACAAGCAGTTTGGAGCAAGTCATAGTCAAATCAGCACACTGACACACTGACAGCTGTTGTTGTCTGTTGGGCTTCATTTTGCCATTTTATGATTTGAGCATATTTTTTTATGCTAAATGCAGTACCTGTGAGGGTTTCTGGACAATATATGTCATTGTTTTGTGTTGTTAATTGATTTCCAGTAATAGATATATACATATATTTGCATAAAACAAGCATAATTGCCCACTCCCGTGTTGATAAGACTATTAAATACTTGACAAATCTCCCTTTAAGGTACTTTTTGAACAGATAAAAATGGTGCAATTAATTTGCGATTGATCGTGATTAACTATGGACAATCATGCAATTAATTGCGACAGCCCTCAAAATTGCCCCAAAAGAATGCTTAAAATCAGACCTGTGCTGATTTCATACTGCTGTACTGACAAACTGTAGCATTGAAAGGGTCAATCAAAAATACTCAGAAAAGGTGTAAGTAAAGGAAAATGCAGAGGTGGACACAAGAGCCTGTCTGATGATAATAAAACAGTCCCCACAGTCTTTTATCTTGCACCTCGCGGATTAATGCTAATGTAAGTTTCTCTCTCAGCGCAACCAATAACATCCTGCCAAATATCCTAAAAGGATCCCCAGAGCAGCCCTGATGCTCCTCCATTACAGGCCTTATAATAGCTGCCTGAGATATATGTATTTATGTGGCAGGAAATAACATCAGAGTGAATTGCCATAACAACTTTATAAATCAGGCAGGCACAGGGATGGCAGGTACGGGAGAGAGAGAGAGAGAGAGAGAGGCAGTGCCAAGGTGGCGGTAACGCTCATGAGAGGTATCTGAGATGGCATCCATCACCACTGTGCAGAAAAATGGGTTAAACCCTGGTTCGCCATATTGGGTGCAACCTCTCTCCCTCTCCGAAAAACTCTGACCTTTTCTAAATCTATACTGAAGTTTAAAAGCAGCCGACACCATCCGCATTGAGCCTGCTGGTCCTGCAGGTCGTCCCGTCCCCCATCCATCCAGAAAAACAGGGGAGATCTCCCCATTAATCAAAAGTTACAAACAGACTTCGCCGTGTCATAACTCTCGGGATGGGCTTCTCCGTTGATTGATTCCTATACACACATACTGTCTGATTACCATAATGTGTTCTTGTGGCGAAAATTCTGGCGGCAGGGGCGAGTGGGGGTTGACGGGAGGGTGGTGTTGGTAAGGGGTTTGGGGAGGGGGCGGGGGCTGCTGCGAAGCGAGCGGGAAGTAAATAACAAATGGCCCAGACCCCACCTCATCCGGAGTGATTTCAATCCAATGTTCCATCATAGCTAGTGGAGAGAGGCGAGTGTTTGGGGTTTGGGCTATCAATTACAGATATGTGTAGGCAGGCAGACACTATCATTTCGCTGATTGTCACCAGTCCACCGCAGTGACATCAGGAAGTGATTCATCAGTCTATTTCCTGTGACACGCGGAGAAAGATGACATGCTGGGGCCTGTGGAATTATGGGGGATCCTGAAAGAAGGGCTCTTTAACATGCTCGAGGGGCAAACACATTCTAATGCAGACATTTAACCTCTCTCCGCCAGCGATTGCTCTTGACTGGCTCGGCCCGTTCATTCATTTCAGCCAGAGTCTGGCTGTTGATGAAACTATCCGCACTATTTGTTCACCGACGTGTCAAAACGTGGATCTGTGGCATCGCAAAAAAACACTGGAAAGTTGCCTTTTACAAGTAGTTCATGAAAAATCCTAAAGCTTAAAATGATATGACAAATTAACATCCATATGAAAGAAAAAGAATATTAGATAATACAAATGTTTCATGATTTATTATTATTATTCTAATAATGATAGACAGCAGATATGATTGTAAATCTTGTGGCATTTAAATAGTTGCAGTTACAACAAAAGTGTGCAATACAAGCATCATTAGACACTAAAACAATGTTAAAAATGTTAATGTCTTCATTAAGTTAAGGAAATTTAAAGAGACTCGTTGGAGAAAATAAGTTTTTATTTTCTTTATTATTCTTAAATTTCTTAAATATTTGATAAATCTCCCTTTAAGGTACATTTTAAAAAGATACAAATTTGCGATTAATTTGTGATTAATCGTGATTAACTATTTGAATCGATTGACAGCGCTATTGTTTTCATTATTGATTCATCTGAAAATTGTTTTCTTGGTTAATCTATGGTCTATAAAATGTCAGAAAATTGTAAAAAAAATGCGCATCACAATTTCCCATAGCCGGAGGTGACATCTCCACGTAACTTGTTGTGACCAACACTCATAAACCCATAGATATTCAGTTTAATATCACATAAGACAAAGAAAAGTTAATTCTCACATTTGAGATGTTTGGAAAAGGGAAAGTTTGGCTTTGTTTTTTTTCTATAAAAATAACGAAACGAAACGATTATCAGAATAATACAAGAACATTGCAGTGAATTATCAGCAGAATATTGGTGCCTCTTTATATATAGTAATTATATGAAATAAACAAAGAATAAAACTAATATTGCTTGTTGTCTGTAAGACGTGACAGTAATGTGACTGTGGTGGCCCATCACAGCTGCATGGATACAAAGGAAACAGAGGTAAATGTCCTGTGCCTTGTGTTACTCGCAGGTCATCTGTCCTCAGAGATTCATACCCAGCTGGCAGTAAGCACAGATGATACCACCAGGCCAAACTTTATTCCTCCCCGTTGCAATTGCGTCTGCGAGCAGTGACTCTATCAATCTGCTGGCGGTTGGGAAGATTGCCTAATCCGGTAGCCAAGGGACTCTTATCATCAGTCTGCCTCTTCATTGTATGTATGTGTGTATGTGCGACCAACCAGTACCTTATTGGTGGGAAATGTATGTACTGCTCCTCTGCTTAACATTGTCACCCTCATTTGTAAACACAGTCATCCATCAGGCGCCGGCCCCCCACTTATCCAAACAGATGAAGAAGGTGTGTGTTCTTATAATTTGCTCTCATCTCAGAGAGAGGGGGAATAATAATAATCTCTCCCTGATGTACAGTTGCCCCCTCCTCCTTCTTCTCCTTTTTTTTCTGCACTTTCATTCTCTCCTCTTTCCCTCTTTATCGCTTGTGGATAGTGTATTAATGAAGCGGCCTAATTTGACACCCCACCGCAGCGTAATGGATTAAAACGCAACACTGCCATCCGTCTGCCAGCCACAAATAAAGCACGCAGGATAAATATTGTAATTCGTACCTGTAATAAGAATCACGGCGCCTCCTCTTGCCTGTGTGATAATAATCTTAACCTGCTGATGTCTTGCAGATTGGAAAAATCTGACTGCGTGCCTGTATGTGTGTTTTTAAATTCATGCTTGTGCTGCAAATAATAAGAGGACGGACTTCCACCATTTATGTTAAACTGTGCAAATGTTCTTGTTTTCTACTCTTCTAGCCTATATTAGTTTTTAGGCTTCTAATGAACACATACAGTATATAGGCTTGGCATGACTTACCTAATATTCTAATAATTTCATCATGAGTTGCGAAGTGAAAGGAAGTGTTTTTCCCCCATTCTTTATTCACATTTAAAATTGTTCTTTAAAGGGCAGGGCCATTATCTTTTTTATTTAGTTTTTTTATTATTCTGTAGCTACTCAGTTTTGTTCCTTATTCAAATCTGAAAATTCAAATTTTGGTCGAAGAACGTATGTTTTAGTGTCAAAATGATATTTTCCAAAGCCCTTCCAGTAACGGTTTCCCACGTGACCTGACATAGGTTTCTGCATGATGGTGTTGCTACAAATAAACCCCCTAGCCCGCCTAGTGTGGTTGTATGAGATACTTATACAGTAACTTAGATGGCGGCATGTTCCCAGAAGCACATAGGAGTATCAGCAAGCAATGTACTGCTGTGGACGCCATGTTATCTTGGATCCGAAAGTCACCCAATAAACAAACAAAATAACCGATAGATGCAACGGTAGACCGGCAACTCACAGGTTCTGCAAGGTAAAATTACTGTTTTTGTCAAAGGTGGCTTTGAAGACAGCGATAAAATGGCTTTGGAAAGGTTCTGACCACAACGTGAAGAAGTGAAAATATTCAAAATATTAAAGCGTACACTTAAACTGATATTGATTTTTGGTCCTTTTTTTTAGGCGGCTATAATACTTAATATTTTGCTGCTGCCCCCCGTCCACAGCAGTACATTACTTTGCTTTTGTGAATCAGCGTTGTAACCTACGTCACTGCTTTTTGCTAGCGGTTGCTCAGATGGAGTCAACCTTTAAATGATATTGTCTGTGTTACTTAACATAGAAATGAAGCAATGTAACAATTACATTTTACGGTATGACCACCAGTTTTAATCATTTCAACTTAGTTCATGTGAAGTCATGTGTTGTCCGTCAGCTTGGCATGGTCTAAATACTACAATACCCATGAGCCTCGGTTGCTGTTGCAAATTCGAAATGCTTCGTCGTTGATTATCAGTTTTCTCAACATCGTAATCTTTTGCTTCTTACTGTCGTTATCAGCGCACGTAACAGAATAACACAGGTGATTGGATGTTTTTTACTGAAATGCACCTTGGTAGTCGTAGTTAACTTCTCACCCGAATTCTTTTATGTACATGATTGCACTTTTTTTTTTCAAAGAACCAGATGTTTTCTAACACAGTTGATCATCTTTCTCACTGATGATTCAACCAGGAGAGTTTTATATCCATCAAGCCGTAGAGATGCTCCAACTGTCAGTCACGTAACATCGTCTATGGGAAAAGTGAATGGGACTTTTACTTCTGGAACAAAGGCCGCCCAAAATAACTCTATCCTCACAATGATCATCGCATCCTCCCTTTCCACTTACATTGCAATCACACTTTTTTGTTCTTTTTTTAATCATCATCATCGTCATGTTCATCATCATCGTCCAACCGTCCTGTCTAGCAGCAGGTGTCTTGACTTTAACAACTCTTCTTTCTAAGCCGCTCAGCACTGTCAGCACTTTAGTTACGCTCTCGCAAGGAGCTTTAGTCCTCGCTCCTGATAAGAACCGGGTTATTGTGCTCCCAAGCTTTGTCTGTTGCCAAACGTGGTCGACACGCTGAGATAGTCATCTGTAACAACTTTATGAATGGACATATGACGCGTGGCAAGCTGCATGGGAAAAGATCAGCAAGGCAGTCAGTGGAGATGCTGCTGCCATCTGTTCAGGCTTCCAGAGACCCTCAGAGAATTAGACTCTTGTATCTTTACAGCAAATATTTCTGAATATCAAGTATGCTTGCAGCTGCTGCTCAAAAATAATTAATTGTGAAGAAGAAATACATCACCAACAACAATTTTAATTGTGGATATATACATTATATTGTAAAAAATGTTATGCATTTGGACATTTGAGAGGAGTTGATGCAGGTGATGCTAGGTTGGGATCGATTACTGCTCAATTTCTGTTCTTGCAGTGTATTTTGCCTGCTACAATATATCTCATAATGCAGCTTTTCTCCTCAGCAAATGAAATGCTGTTTATAGAACTTGTAGAATTGAGTTCTTCATTAAATCCATTGAATTTAAATGAGTTTCTAATGTTATGCACTATAGCCTAATCCCCTCAACAGCATTATGGTCGACTATTGTATTCAGAAGTGGACCTCTTGTATAAGCACTCTTGCAAAGAGGGCCTATCCCAACCGATGCTTTCTGAATAGCAAACATCCCAGGGCCTCTATTTGCAATGTAGATGTGCGTGTGTGTGTTCTCGCTCTCTATTGAATTGTTTTCTTAATCGTTTCCTTTGTGCCAAGAAGTAAAGAAAACAGATTGTGTCTGAAGAGCATTGGAAGTGCCAATGACCCCATGTCACGACAGCAACATTAGGACTGCCAGAACAGCAGATAAAGAGCCAGACGGGTCAACTACTCTGTCCTGCCATGATTGCTAGCACCAACATTTTCTTAAAGGGAGACCATTTGGAATTCTGTTTAGCCTCTTGCATTTTAAAAAATAGGAACTTTTAGTTTTAATTCATTATTCTTGCTGTAAACCCACCTTTTACTGGATTTGAAATCATTTGAACTCCTCTGCTCCATCTCTTGTCACACATGTATTCATGTCACTCTCCACTGAATTCCCTCTAGTACAAATGTATTTAATAAGTCTTATCTAAAGTCTAGGGCTGCCAATCCATTAAAATATTTAATCACGATTAATCGCATGATCGTCTATAGTTAATCGCCATTAATCCCAAATTAATTACACATTTTATATCTGTTCAAAATGTACCTTAAAGGGATATTTGTCAAGTATTTAATACTCTTATCAACATGGGAGTGGGCAAATATGCTTGCTTTATGCAAATGTATGTATATATACAGGTATTGCGTTTTAGCATAAAAAAAAATATGCTCAAATCATGCTGACTTGACTATGTGTGTGTGATTATCATAAAGTGGACATGTCTGTAAAGGGGAGACTCATGGATACCCATAGAACCCATTTTCATTCACATATCTCAAGGTCAGAGGTCAAGGGACCCCTTTTAAATTGGCCATGACAGTTTTTCCTTGCCAAAATTTAGGCCCTCTACAACCTCCAAAAGATCAATTACGATAATGCGTTAAAGAAATTAGTGGCGTTAAAACGAATTTGCGTTAACGCGTTATTATCACGTTAACTTTGACAGCCCTAATAAAGTCAAATCTCATTCTCTTAGACTGTTATTGAGCAGCCCATCCTGTAAACATGAGATGTTATTGAAATATAAGCAAATTTTTCAGCCTGGTCGCACAAAAAGGCGAATGAATGACATGATAATGCGGAAGGCAAAAGCAAGAAATAAGAGCACCGTTCTTGCTTTGTGTCATTTGTACGCCATGTACTCTGTACTGACTGCAATGTAAACGCATCCGCGTAAATATGCTACGCTCAGAGCTAGTGACGAAGAGTAAAAAGTGAGAAAGACTGCTTTTGACAGGCAGGCGGGAGGGAAGCCGGATGGGTCCAACAAACTCAGGACTTTCAACCAGGAGACCGGTGTTTTGTTTTGTAAGTTATGTTATTGATGTTTGTGACAGGTTTTCCGTACTTATGTTACGTTGTTTCCGTACATATTGTACTTAGTTTCCGTACTTATTTTAAGGTCAACCATGACGATTTTCCTAAACCTAAGCGAGTGGTTTTGTTGCCCTCTGCTGGTGCTGCACCTTCATACACACGTGTAATATTCACGCCTCGGCGAGGCAAAACATGACACTGACAGGCTAGCCTCTGGTGGAACATGCAGGTCTATTACATCCTTTGGCGTGATACCGGGTTGAATATTTAACTGCTTCTCTTATCTCATAAAAAAGGCACATTCTCAACTTATGAACGTACCGAGCACTGCAGCAATGATCAAAAGGCCAAAACAAAGTATGATTGGAAAGAAACCTAATTGCCTTTCAAACCTCTGTGGCACATTCTATTTATTAATCTGAAAGTGGTTCCAAATCTTGGGGATAATGAAAATCTCTTTTATAAATATGTATGCAGCGAAGTCACAACATAATAGGGGCCTGGTGAAAAACAGGAGGCAGCAAGGCGGCTGAAGGATGAGGCACAGGCCCTGCAGAAAAGAATGTTCCCCCAGCAGAAATTGGTTTAATTAATAGGACATTTTACATAATGATTACAGTGTAATTGCACCGACTAGCAGAGTGTCATTAAATATATCCTTGCTCCTTTACAACACCCTCCAGCTAAAAATAATGAGTTACATTGGAAATCACTATGCAACAGGTTCATAAATAACATTTAAGCCCATACAAGGCAAGTACTTATAAATAATAAATATTTGCCTTTTGTAATTGAAGAAAAAATGACTGCCTCTTTTTTTTTTCCACCACCGCACACTGCTTTGTCCTGCTGGAGCTGCGGAAAGGAGATTTTTCCCATTTTTCCCCCTCTTGTAAGTGCTGAATAATTTATTTGCCGGCTAATAGTCAACACTGTCAACACCCGGTGGTTAAAATATACCTGTGTCCAGATAAATGCAGCAGCAGGCTACAAAGCGATTATTCCCTGCTTCCAGATATTTTGTTGGATGCAGTCCCTGTATACACTGCAGTAAATCACCAACTTCCAATTACCTTCCTCCATAAAACAAGGTTCGTATTCAAATCAAGCCCCAAAAGAGAGAGACAGAGACGGGGACAACTGAACCCGTGCCTCGGGGCGCTGACTGAATGTGTGCATGCATGAGTGTGTGTCTGTGTGGAGGGAGGGCGGGGTGGGGGGGGGGGATTTGTTTCTTCGTTTAATGCTTTTTCCATTTTACTGCAAAGTGGCACTGCTCCACTATCCCTGCAATAGCGCTTTCATGCTGGCTGGGTTTTCATTGGCGTAAAAAGTTGGCTTCTGAAATATTTTCATTAGTCTTTCCTCAACTGAAGAGCCAAAAGTTTCTCTTGAATATCGTCCAAAGCAGGATGAAAGAGTTAGATATGCCATGATCAAGTGCCATGATTGCAGAATTACCAAAGCGGTGGTAATTGTTCTCAGGGGATTGTTGTGCTGTAAGTGGATCTATCAATCATTTTTATGTATTGGAGCTTGGAGGCGGATATTGGAGGCCCCGTTTAAGTCCTCGCTACTGTTGGATGATTATCTTTCATCTTCAAAAAGTCAACCTTTCAGGTATTAAGAAACATTGAAAATTGCTTTGAAATATTTTGGAATTACACTTATGTTTATAAGAGTTTTAGAGTAACAAAACACACTCAGTACAAACATTTTGAACTTTCAGTTGATTGGAAAAAAAAACATTTTTAATTTTTCTAGTATTAAGACAGCATATAGTTCATTATTATTAATATTATATTAGAGCTCACTGACGTCCCAGGGATTTCTGGTCATATCTCTTCAACAGCTTATCAGTGGAGCTGCAGGATTAGTGTTGTGATTACAATTTGTGTAATGAACTTTCTATGAATTCTCTGAGCACAGTTTAGAGTTTGTGTACAGGGCTGTCAAAGTTAACGTGATAATAATGTGTTAATGCAAATTCGTATTATTATTATTATTTCACAGTTTGTGGGTTGGTAGGCACTCCAGATACCCAGATGTACTGTTTGTGCACAGGCACTGAAAAAGTGATTTTTTTTTCATGATATGTCCCCTTTAAGTATTGTGAATGTGTAGTTTAAGCTTTAACATCTATTAGCTCATCATATGTTTTGTTTACAAAATTTTGATTCTTGACGCAACATAAAATGAAGTATAAGTACCTCAAAATTGTACTTAAGCACTGCACCTGAGTAAATGTACTTTGTTGTATTATAGCACTGACATTAAGCCTTTATGTATGCAAGTCAGTAGTGCAGTAGTACACATTTGCATCTGTGTATGTGTGTAAAACCATAGGTCTCATTACCAGGGTGTCAAATACCGACTTTTTGTCACAGCCCTCTGCATCTGATACCGACACACAGGCACTCTTCAGCATCTGTATGAGATGCACCTGGCTTTGTAAACCCATTCGCGGCAATATTAGACACTCAGAGCAACTGCTCTGGAAGTCAGGTGACGTAGTATAAAGAGCAACAAAGTCCGAGCAGGGATGGAGGACGGGGTGGATGGACGTGCAAACAAACACAGGACTTTCACCCAGGACGCCGCAGTTCGTGTCCCGTGTGAAACCAAAAGTCAACGTTGACTTATTTTAAGTTACGTAAGTAAGTCACGTAAAGTACTTAAGTATGTAAGTATTATTTGCAACGTAACGTAGACTACATAACTGAAGTTACGTAACAAACATACTTGTTTTAACCCAACCCATTTTACTTGACCTAACCAAGCAGTTTTGTTAAGTAATGCCAAGGCGTTAAAAAGTAATGCCAAGCGTCTTTGTGTGACGAGTTGGGAATGAGAAGGAGTTGATAAAATCCACGTTGCTCCCTTTCACGCGCCTCCCACCTTCAACGACCTCCTCCGTGTCCTCTCATCACCAATCTCTCTTGTCGTCTTGGCTCCTCTCCTCCACATCCTGCTATCCTTCTTGTCCCCATTAAACTAGCACAGAGGGTCTGATAAATGTCTGCCCAGGTATCATCATCACACATGCAGATTTCCCCTCGAACACGATTCACTTTTGATCAGCTCCTCTGTACGGCGGCGGATAAAAAACACTCAGGATGCTCTCCTCGCTGCTCGCCTCCCTGCTTCGGAGTGTATTAAATACCCCGCTTCCTCTCCACACACACACACACACACACACACACACACACACACACAACCAGCCGCCTTCCCTCCATACCTATATTCCGGCATCAATGGATTGCATTTATGCAGAATGCATCAATAACCGGAAAAACTAAGAGGCCTTGTCAGGGACGGGGAGTTGTCACAGGCGCGGGCAAACGATTTCTACGCGGTGCTCATCTGAGCTGCAATCAGCCCATAATCTGAGTATACATCAGGCCTCGGTGACATGGAAATTTCCTGCTCCTCCGCTCTCATTTTCAGAGGCAGTAATCACAGGGAGAGGCGCTCAACCTCACCGAAATGTATAAATAATTTTCATTCAAACATATTAACAGTCAAAATACCAGAATCCATCATGGCGGTGCAGGGAGCTTCTTAAGAAGCAATCAGGGCCTCTGCATGTGTTCTTTGTCTTTGGCAGCTGAGAGACAGGGCGCAGATTACTTGTGCGAGTCCTGTTTTGCATAATGGCCTACCCCCTTGGTGCTTTTAAACTTTCCTGCCGATCCATTACGTTTACCAAGCCCAGTTCCCTGCCTGTCTTTAATATCATGCTTCCTTGGGAAGAAGATCTGGACGAGGGTTTAAAGACCTTTTTATTAAGGCAAGCATGTGGGCCTCCATCCATCTTCCCCAACCGGCAGACACGTTTATGTTCCATGGACGGGTTATGTACCGCCATCTTAAAAAGCGAAAACTTGCCCTTTTTACCTCATTGGGAAATAAAGGAATTTCGGAGGCGAGTTGGTAGTTTTCAAGGTTACCAGGCCAGAAATACGCTGAGCAGAAGAGGACTTAAATGTCTCTTAAAGTGTATGTTGTGTGCCATCAAGCTATGTCAGATCATTTTATAACAGATTTAGATGAAAGACAACATCGTACCTGAATAGAGACCCCTTGTGCCTCCATGGATAGTGTCATATCCTCAACACATTTATGTATGAAGATGTAAAATGGCATAATCCAGGCATAACACCATCTCATTAAAGCACAGCAAAATATCCCTTTTTTCATGCCAGAGGAGAAAGAGGATGTTAGCGCAATTCACAGGAGGTGAAAATTAAGGCAGTTTGAGCTTGGAAGCCACCCGAGCTTGACAGGACATGGGCTGCAGTTTTATGTCACGTCGTTTATCTGCAGTTTATATTTTCTATGACCGCATTGTCTCTTTCAAGAACCTTTGGAAAATACACAGGCTGTAAAAACAGCCACCTTTTGTCTGCGGTGTACCTCACAAATGCTAATGTTTTTGTAACAGTTGCAGCCTCTTAATGATGCACAAACACTTTTTGCGAGATATTTCTTTCTAATATCAGTTTGAATGTCTTCCCTAAGCAGCAGATGTGGGGTCAGCGAAAGTGGGAACCTTAGGAAAAATAGGAGAGTAATGAAACATTCTGAAAATGGTGTAAAGCTAGTGAGGGATGCCCTCATCGTCGACGATAAAGCACACTGAGGCAAAGCAAACACCCATGGATCACAACCCTTTTCATTACAACAGTAAGAGGATCCATACTTTCCATTTCTCACCATCAGCTTTAAACGGTAAAACCAAAACTTTGATGTAAAGTTCCATAATAAAAAGAATAATAATGGCTCTCTGTGTGCTTACTGATTAATGGGTTGTATCCTAGCTGTGTGCAGACAGAGAACAGAATATATTCTATTCTAGCTAGAATTAAACTGAAAAATAGACATGACTTATCTTTTAATCAAAAGATATGGTACGTGCACCCTGAACTCTGACAGATCATCCCCAAAATGGAAAGGTTTCAGCATGGCATCTTCTTGAACACGCTGCCACCCATTCTTTTCTTTTTCTTTATATAACCAGGTAAAAAACCTCATTGATACAACAATAAATACAACATAAACAGGCTAAGACAACTGTCAACACAGAGTGTCAATAATATCCAGTTATTACGAACAGGTATGAGTTTTGAAATCCATCAAAAAAGTAATTAAAAAAAGAAATTAAAAGCAAAAGAGTTGATCAAGAGTTTTATTTTCAAGATCCTTTAAAATGGACTCAGACAATTTCAAGTTCATGTTCCTTCTGTATAGTATACTAGACCCCTTTAAACCATCTCATTTTAATTCATCCCTATGTTACCTAAACAATATATTAGGAATGTTCCTAATGACTAATTTCCCTGATGTTTAGACTAGTGGACTTTTCTAAAAGTAAGAAAACACTTAGAAACATTTTTATTGAGTACAATTTAATCTATAAAGTTAAACATTGTTTTGAAAAATATTGTGTGTATTATAAGAGCCATTTGAAATCATTAACCACATTTTTCAATAACCAAATTGTATTTTAAATGCCGCTGAAATCAATATGTCCCAGTGTCCGGCCGCCCGGTTAGTAATGTGCCTCACCAACCCTCACCAACCTGGTGTGTGGTGTAATATTTGATGAAACGCCGGCAGGGTAGCAAAATAGCGTCCCGCTGCAGAGCTCCGGGCTCGGGCACCTCTGGCCCTGGGACCCGTCTCCACCATGGTCGAGCATTGCTTATACAATTAGTATCTTAGCCTGCACGTTTGATTCATTGAGCTAGCTGGTGTTAGCCCACTTTGTTAATTCATAGCAAGCCATGTCGCTAGCTTTAGTCTGTAACGTATGTGCTAGCTGGGTAGTTGGCTAGTAGCCTAATTTAAATGTTTAAAAATTTAACCGACGAGTATTTCTGGTGCCGACTAGCGAGGGTAGCGACATTTAATCGACTAATCGTTGACTACAAGTTGACTAATCGCACACATCCATACAATATATGTCTGAGTAAATATTAGGGATGTTCATAATTAACCGTTTAACCGTTAACCGACAATAAGCATTTTAACCGATTAACTCTATCGGTTAAAACAGTTAAAAGAAATATTTTTCTTTAAGGAGAAAAGCCGGTCAACCTGAAGAGCCCACCTTGAGAGGCGGAGCCGGAGTTGCAGGATACAGAAAGTCGGCTCCGGTCTATGGCTCGCTCGGGGTTCGCTTGAGCGGAGCGGAGGAGCAGTAGTTTCGTAGCATTTATTCAGCAACAAATAAACTGTACACACACGTTCACAACTATAACGCCACCAACAACCTCACACTCACCGCCAACACACACACGGACACTCGTTAAAGTTACGTCGCGCCGACAAACTGTCGGCGTTGGCGAGCAAGAAGCCAATGCTAGAGCTGCTAACGTAGCACAAATACACACACTGTTTATCGGGCAAACGCTATCGTTAATGTGGGCAGACAGAGTGTCGTTACGCCAGGCAGGCACACAGCGGACGCGACGCACAAATCTTGTCGGTTAACGGTTAATAATCGGTTAACGAGGGTCGGTTATCGGTTAAGAACATTTTTCAAAATGAGCATCCCTAGTAAATATATCTTAGTAAGTAGTAAGTAAGTATTGTATATGTCTCTTTCAACTCTTAGCCAATAAGCTTGTTTTTTTTTTAAAAGATGACATTCACAGACCATTATGGTGTAGAAATGGGTAGTGCCGTCTTTGCATGTGCGTGTTGTGGTAGCGTTTATTAAATTGTAAATCAGGATGGCAAAGTGAAAAATGCTGTCTCTTGTTCTATCCGTTCTTTCGCTCCTCCCTTCCCCTTTCCTCCTCGTCCTCCCCTCTCTCTGGCCCTCTAGACTCTAAGGGCAACAAGGAATTATAGCTCAGTGAAGTGCAGTGGCAAAGCCCCAGAGATTCATAGACAGTCTCAATGATAAAGTCCAATCCGGGAGAATCGCTACTAGTGCAATAACAGCGAGAGAGGGTCACAATAAAGTTTAGTTTAATGACAAGAACAAATAACTTTAACATTTGGCTGGGGCACTGAACCCCTTCCCCGGGATCGCATCTGATATATCAGCGGGCAACTGCCCGTGACTGCCGGGCGATTGTGCTCGCCACTCTGGCACTAGTGATGCATGCGGGGTCCCGTGGCAGGTGTCCATTTTATAGACTTCTTCAGTTCGAAATGTTGGACCCTGGCTGCGGCTCAAACTGGGGCGGAGAGGCCTGGCTGGATTATTGTTACTGCGCAGCTGACTGGCCCTGGGACTCTAACACACTGTTAGCCACTGACTAGCTAACAGCCAGCGTCTGAGGTGATATCAAGGCTACGGCTGCAGAGCTTGGACAGAGTCCTGAGGACGGGGCCACTTAGCCTCTAATTGCCACACAAACGACACCGAGCAGAAGAGGAATTATGGGTGACCAGCTGTTGGTCAGTTTACTCTTCTGCTACTGCCAGCCAATAACATTAGAATCATGCAAATAAGGGCTACAACTAATGATTATTTTCATTATCGATTAATTTGTCCATTATTTTCTCAATTAATTGATTAATTTTTTGGTATAAAAAATGTCAGAAAATAGTGAAGAATGAACTTTACAATTTTCTAAAATCCAAGGTGACGTCTTCAAAGTACCCCAAAATATTCAGTTTCCAGTTCCCAGAACACGAAAGAAAAACTTCAAATAGTTGACATCTAATTGATTATTTGACGCAGCTCTAAAAATAGGTAAATGTGCAGTATTTTTGCTTGAAAAATGACTGAAACGATTAATTTATTATCATAATAGTTGTTGATTAATTTTTGGTCGATTGATTAATTAATCAGTCAACTTATCCTTTCAGTTACTAAATTAAATAAGTTGTTAATTAAGTAGCAACAGCACTTTTCCATCACAGCTATCAGCTGAAATTGCAAGAAATGAAGACAAAAACTCCACTGGTAATTGCTTTAAAAGTTTTTTTCTCACAAGCTGTTCTTTCTTACATCAACATGTGAACAACGTGAACCGGCACGGTGCATTGATGAGAAAAATCTATGGATCATAACAATATTCAATTTGCAGCCACAGCACCCTGTGACAGGCTGCTTAGCTCCGGTGAGTGATGAAGAGCTGATGGCCCTGAGGTGCCGCTGATGGCTGCATAGGGCTCCTGGGCAGCTGCTGGTCTGCGGCTGGATCAGGGGGTTCAGGCCGACAGCCATATTGTAAAAACCAGCAGGAGAGGAGGCCGTGGGGAGACGGATAATGGAAGATAGATACAGGGCACAGGATCATTTTCTCACACCTGAAGTGATGGGCTTAGATGCTGGATGGTTGTGTTTAATTAATTCGGTTTAAAGGAAATATGACAAATATTAGGATGGAAAGATTTGAAAGGAAAAAGCAGCTTTCACTAAACTCAAACATCTTTCAGGAGCCTGAACTCAGTCTCTCTATCTGCACTCACTCATCCCAGAAACCCTCCCGTTTGTTATTTGTTGCCACATTTCAAGTTTACACGGCCTGAAAAGACCCATTCAGGACAGCTATTGTTGAATGCAGGCCTCATATGCAGATCCATTTGAAGGGCCATTATCCAAAAAGAATGTGGGAGACAAAGTGAAGACAGGCCAGTGACAAATGATCAACCCGATAATAGGCAGTAAGACACACTTACCATGCTAACAACACGCCGCGCAGAACGTACGCGCCCCCCGTTGAAAGCAAACAATGTGCTTCCAATCTATCATCGTTGATCCGTGTCATCATTACCCCTCGATGGCCGCGCGGACATCAACATGACAATGCGACATGCAGGAGCCCGCATTTAGCGCGATAGATTATTATCATAGAGAATGTGACACAAATCTCTCATGGAGCATTATAGCCGGTGTGGATGGTAACAAACAAACAGATTTATGTCGTGCTCTCTCTGAGGAGGCAACCTGGCTGAGCAGAGTGTGTGTGTGTGTGTGTGTGTGTGTGTGTGTGTGTGTGTGTGTGTGTGTGTGTGTGTGTAGTTGTATGACTGTGTGTGTGTTGGAAAGCTTTGCAGGTGAAATGTTGTGCTAATTCTGTACAGGTTGGGCTAATGTCGAGCCCCCGGGTCCCGTTCTGTTGGCAAGCTGATTGGTGATTAGAGATATAATTAAGAGCAGCTTTGACACAGGCGCTGTCCTCCACCTCCTCATGCTCCTTTGTCAACCCGACCCCCCCCTTTCTACACACACACACACACACTCCAACTGCCCCAGCTACCCAACCCGCAAAGCCCCCCAGGCCACTTCCCATCGCTGTTTATGGTGCTTCCTCCATTATCCGACAACAAAAGGAGTCCTCAACACACAAAACCCCAGCCAGCTGTGTGCCTGACATGGCGGGGAATACACAGCCCCTCTCCAGCGACAATAAAAAGAAACTTGAGTTTAAACAAAAAAAGTTACACCATATTTGCTCAGACTAACTATGATGAAAGGCAATGAAGACAAGGGCTCCTCATGTAGGTATCAATATAAATATTACTGGAAGGTCAATTAATATGTAAATTAACTCCTCCATTTAATTAGCTATTTAACTATTTTCCAAGGCATGGACATATTAAATCATGCTTAAAGACCCCTCTAACTAGCCTCCTGACAATAGTGCCAGGGAGTCGTGGGCTCATAAACTACCGGCTTGACCTATAAAGAGCCCCGAGTCTGCTAATTCCATCTCAGCCTAATTTTATGACTTGCATAAAATAACCATAGTGCAGCTTTGTAGCTGTAAAGAGGATATGGGTAATAAAACGGAGCCGGGGAAAGCATCAGAAATCTCCTCTTCACTAGTGTCCTCATTTATTATTCTATTATTCTTTGCAGGGTACTGGGCTCATGTGAAAGACAAATGACCTTATTATATTAAATAATTTGTGAGGATATTAACCGTTAATCACACATAAACAGCATTTAAAAGGTATTGATTTTCCGGCGCTCTCAACAGCTTGTTAAATTTACGTCCAATAACATGATAATAGATAATCAGGTGAATGATACTCATTTGTAGGGGACAAAGGAAAGGTAATGGGCACCGCTGACCCTGACCGCACCGTATCTCTCTATCCCACTCTTTCATGACCTTCTGACAGGTATTTGACCTTGAGCACATCTCAGCGCATGTCTACGGTGATAGACAACCACATGTCAGATATTATGTCCAGTGAGGGAATCTTGTTTCAGGTCGTAACTTGTGATGTTTAGTAGAGGGGTATGAAAATATCAAAAATGGAATATCGCGATATTATGTTTTGTGATACTGTATCGACTCTCAAAAACACTGTATTGATTTTTAATGAATAGTTTACATGCAAAGATTATCTCAGTCAATACTTTATTTCATTTGCAAAGAGATGTGTCCTCTCAGTGTATGTACCTTCTCAAAGTAGTGCTATGATGTTGGATGTTACTGTGATACATGCAAATGTAGATACCACTGTTCTGATTGCAGAAAAAAACTATTTTACTTAGATTGTATGCATATGGTGATGTGTTCTTTATACTATGACAGTTTTCCTAAAATTAGATTAAAAAATCGCAATATATCGGCTTACTTAGAATATCGCAATATATCGCAATATATTGAATCATAACCTCTGTATCATGATACGTATCATATAGCCAGATTCTTGCCAATACACAGCCCTACTGTTTAGCCAGGGTTCGTAATATTCTAACATTGTGCTGGAATCTAAAAAACCCAGGGCTGCCCTCGACTAAAGAAGTTCTTAGTCGACTTACTTCTCATATGATTTTGTCGACTAATCGTTTTGTGGATTTAATCGACAGATATGTGAGAATCAAACTAAAGCACCACTTCAAAACTTGTCAGAGATGTGCTCATACGTTTCTTGGAAAAACAGCATGAAAACAGCTAGATAAAAAACGACTAATCGACTAACGAAATCTTAGTTGACTAAGACCAAAACCACAGATTATTCGACTAATCGATGAAAAGGAGGCAGTCCTATAAAAAACATATACAGGCTATTCCAAAGCAATTATTTTAGAGCTGACACAAGTAGCCAAAGAATCGATTAGTCAACCGACGGGATATTAATCTGCTACTTACCAATGGAAACCTGGCAACCCTTACTGTCAAGCCCTGTAATTGTCCAAGCAATTGCTACAAGTTTACTCCATCATCCTGCAATATAATTTGATTATGGAACCATTTGATATACTGTATGTAACAATTACAGCTGCAACAATTCGTCCATAAATTGATCAGTCGATCGAAAGAAATTTAATCAGCAACTATTTCGATAATCATGTAATCATTTAAAGGTCCAGTGTGTAGGATCTGGCGGTATCTGGCGGTGAGGTGAGGAGATTACAACCAACTGAAGCCTCTCCCGTGTGCCAAGCGTGTTGGAGAGCTATGGTGGCCGACGCGGAAACGCGAATGGCTCTCTCTAGAGCCAGTTGTTATAAAAGTAGCGTAGGTCATTTGGAGCAGAGCCAGTGGGTAGAGTGTGTGTACGTGGGAAGTGAGTGGTGAAGCAAGAGAGAGAGAGCGGGGGTGACGGGAGTGAGTAGCATTATCAACTCCGGCCCAAGCAGGAAGAGTTAACAGTGTTAGGTTTGTCTGTTCTGAGCTACTGTAGAAACATGGTGGTGCAACTTGCTCCCTATGTAGATATAAACAGCTGATTCTAAGGTAACGAAAACACGATTCTTATTTTCAGGTGATTATACACTAATGAAAACATACTTATTAATATTATATTCCATTTCTGGCAATAGATTCCCCTAATTGTAACACACTGGTCCTGTAAGTAATTTTTCAAGCAAAGATGCCAAACATTCTCAGGTTGCATCTTTTTCACTGTGAGGATTTTCTGCTGCATTTATATGATCGTAAGATGAATATTTTTTAGTTTTGGACGGTTCGTCGATGTCAAGTACCACTGCTTTTATTTTTTTGTTTTAACCTTGACTATAATGAGGGTAGCCTGAGAAATTTCATTCTACCTGAGTATAACAACAACAAAGATCATTTTGAATTTAGACCAAATAATCAAATTAAACAAAAAATAATCAGCAGATTTATCGGAAATAAAAATAACCGTCGCAGCCCTAAATCGGTTCTATTAGTTCTAATTGTGTATTTCAATGCTGACCTAATGGCAGCTCACTTGAGTCAAATTTGAACACTTTTATTGATTTGACTGGCTGATTTGAACAATATAAAGGGACAGGAAAACTGGTAGATAGAGGAGGATGAGATAAGACACAGGTTGAGTTGAAACATAACCTTGCAAATATTGCACGTAACATGTCTTAGCCTGCCGAGCCACAATGATGACCCCACCGGGTAGCTTCATCTGAGCCAACAAACTTTGGCTGAAAAGTTGATAACCGTTTCTTTGTTTCTGAAACAGTCCAACACTTCATCAGAGGCATCACTTTATGTTTGGCACCGTTGACAGCTGTATTCTGATCTCCATGATTACTTTTTGATGCAGCTTTTCCCCTCCTCTTTTGTGTGTATGTGTGAGAGAGAGAGAAACAGCGAGTGTGTGTGTGATTTCTATGTGTCTCCTGACCGCCCGCAGATACCACTTAGATTTGAAAAGTCCTCCAAGTTGCTGTTGGGGAAGCTGACTTGCCACAATAATAAATTTGCGGCAGGTAGCGGAGAATAGCGAGTGGCATGCAAATCCGTCTTGGTGTCCCTCTGGGGCCCCGGTGCTCACTGCGGGAGAAAATGAAGCCACGCTGCTCCAAACACTGTCGCTCTCTCTCTCTCTCTCTCCTGGGCCTAAAGTTAATTTCAGCAGAGAGAGCCAAATAGGGTGTCGACTGGCCTCTTTTCTGCAGCCATGTAGACACACCGGGGCTTGTTCCAGAGATGGATATGTGAGAGGATAGACTCACACTACCTACCTGACACTGGCCCTCTTGATTCATTATGACAGGCCAATCTTTTATTAGCCTGGGCTTCGTATTCAAACCCTATCAAGAAGAAAAAAAAAGTGAAGAAGCTGAATTTTCTCTAGATGAATACAGCAGATTTATTATGCGGCGCCTCCTCTCCGACCCCCCATATAGAGGCATGTAATTATTAGCCTCATGTTTTTGACAGTTCTGGTTAGCAGGCTGTTATTTGATATCCGTGTTAGGCACCTAGATTGACAGATATAACCACAGAAAATGATTACTTTAAAAGAGATATAGGACCTTTTTTCAGTGTACTGACCAAAAGGACGGGATGAAAAACATCCTGTTTTACTATTGCTCGCAGATTTCAGAACAATAAATGAATACAAGGCTGGACGGTAGAGTAATTCAATTACTGTGTGGCAGTGCAGGCCCAGTTTTATAGTCTGCTCTCAGCTCTGTGAGCACATCCACAGCTAAATGAACATGATAGGCAATGGTCATCTCCTCCTGTTGTTACAAGATAGCTGTTAGGCTGCCTCAGCAATGATATGAACCAGGTCCGGGGTTCCAGAGTATTTATGAGGCATAAAACAATATTTTAATTTGGTCAAAGGGTTTAATTATTTTAATAATGTATGAGCACATATCAGCTCATGAAAACTTCAGCACTAATATTGTCCGTCTCATTATACTATCTCTTAAAATTTGGAACTATAGTCCAGATTTATGTATTTGTTGTAGTCACAAGAGCAGGTCAGGGATTCAATAAATACTCTCAACAAGATATAGAAACGTAAATCAGGGCTCAGCTTTTGGCTGCCGAAACTGAAAATATGGTTGCCATTTTTAGTCCCCTTATATTTTGAGTAATAAATTCTACTACTACACTGTGCAGTTATACATCAGCTTAATAATAAAAATGTTACATAAAAGAATAAAAGCTTCTTTGTAGTTTGTGTTTTACCTGATACTTTATAGAATTCAAATCTTCCCTGTTTTCAGTTAACGTGTCCACCCTTATGCTGATAATACCAGTAGTGCAGCTGTTGTCATGTTTTTCACAAATCCCTCAAAAATGAATCCAGCAAGTCACTGGTTGCTTGTTCATCCGTTTTCTCCCTTTCAAATGTTGGTCCATGCAAACGTCATCATTGAAAATGTCATCTGATGAACGTTCACTTCGTCTCCCAGCTCAAAGCACTTTATGATAAAGAAATAAAAGAATACAGAGATGCTTGATTTAAAGATGGATTGTGGAAGGTGATTGCAGAACAGCTTTGGAATCAGGGATGGTCACAAAACAAAGGATGTACGAAAGATTAAACAGTAGTGATTGTACTCTAGGAAGCTAAATGATAGCTTCTTGCTCATGTCATTCATTCATTAGCCCGGGTTTGGACTAGCGCTATACATCGCAGCCCAAATTTGTGCAACAATTAGACGCATTGGACTCAGTATGCAAGGTTTCTGTTTACTACATCATCCTACATATAATTTGATATTATGTAAGAGTTAGAGCTGCAACAATTAGTCGATAAATTGATCAGTGGGTCAAAAGAAATTTATTGAGAAACTATTTTGATAATGGATTACCCATTTAAGTAATTTTTCAAGATAAAATGCCAAACATTCCCCAGTTCCATGTTCTCAGCTGTGAGGAATTGCTGCTTTTCTTTATCTTATGCGACTGTAAATGTAATATCTTTGAGTTTTGGACTGTTGATTGGACAAAACAAGAAATTTTAGGACATCACCTTTGAGTTTTAGGAAACTGCGATCGGTATTTTCCACTATTTTTGACTATTTTTGACTCTTTAGAGACTAAATGATTCATGTATTAATTGAGAAAATGACCTGCAGTTTAATCGATAATGAAAATAATCTTTAGTTGCAGCCCTAGTAACAACACATAACAATGTATGGGAACATATTTGTGTTTGTATTAGAACTGTAGAAGTACTGCTGTTTATATGGTGGTAGTAATTTCGCCTCTTTGTTGTTTATGATCGTCCCCTACTGCTTCATATTATTGCATAATTATCGTTGTATATTACTCAACAGAAGGCTATATAATATTCTCACCTGATTGTTTTCTATAATGACATCAGTCACTACTGTAATACCAGAATGCATCACTATGAATGCACCAGTAGTGTCCAAACTGATTGGGTCTTTCTATGGCTGAGGGCTGTCTAGTCACTTCAAACTAAATAGGAATTTCTCAGTCAAAGATATCCATCCACAGAAGCCAGCGCCGTCTGCAGTCGAACTCACAATAAATCTGTGAATCAGCTTTGAGTCTCATCCCGGTCTTTCAAAAGTAATGCTTTTGTAAAATAAGTCCAGCCTCCGTATGACAGGGAGCTGGCTATAGCCAGAGAGTCAGGCCTTGTAGTGCAGCTGAATCTGAGGCCTGTCTGTGATGCTGTTGCTGGATGGATGTGCTCTTGTGTTGGGCAAGAGGGGTAAACTGTATTGATCCTGATCTAGTCTCAGTTTTGTAAGCAGACGGCATTTCACGCTGTGTTTGGGTACCTTTTTGATGGCCCCTGACAGCCTCTGCTGAACGCTGTCGGAGACTATTTGACAGGCTGGACATGGGTGGGAGGAGGGGGGAGACAGGAAGGAGGAGGAGGAGGAATGGAGGGAGGGAGGCAAAAGGAGGAGGAGGAGGAAGGTAGCTTGTTCAGCTCCGTGCCGTCTGGTGACAATCGCTTCAGCCTTGGAATCAATTCCCTCTGTTTACAGACCATTTCACAGCCCTTTACCTGTAACATCACTTGTGTCAGTCCCATTAATACCCCCAGATATATAATGGTTGGATTAGCATAATGGCTAAAACAAGGCCCTGGACTGTGAACACATTGCAAATGTCAACATGTTCTCTTCACTAAGCCAATTAGAGGCCATTAACAGGCCTGCTCGGCTGCAAACATCATCAAAGTTAAAGACAATTCCAGGCAGCATCCTTCCGACCCCCTTTCTCACTGTTGTAATAGATTGGCCATAGAAACTGAAATGTTAGTAAACAGTCAGCCAGCTTAGACTTCTGCTGGTTCATCTTCAATCCACCAGTGTATTCAGCCTTAGAGGTAAATTGCTGCGGCTGCATTAACTCCACCTATAGTGTTGTCCTGGTGGTTCTCAACATCTGGATTACAGCTTCTTAATACAAAGTGATACAACCCTTGTGATGTGTGAACCGTTTTCAGAGTGTTTTTGAAAGAAGCTAAATTAATTACATTTACTTGTATGAAGGCAAAACACAATAACACTTCATAGATTATATATAAAACATTTTTTTTCTTATTAAAATCTAGGGCTGTCAGTTGATTAAAATATTGAATCACGATTGTCCACAGTAAATTGCGATTAATCACAAATGAATCACATATTTTTGCTTTTATGCAAATGTATGTATATATTTATTATTGGAAATCAATTAACAACACAAAACAATGACAAATATTGTCCAGAAACCCTCACAGGTACTGCATTTAGCATTAAAAATATACTCAAATTATAAAGAGACAAACTGCAGCCCAACAGGCAACAACAGCTGTCAGTGTGTCAGTGTGCTGACTTGACTATGACTTGCCCCAAACTGCATGTGATAATCATAAAGTGGGCATTTCTGTAAAGGGGAGACCCGTGGGTACCCATAGAACCCATTTTCATTCACATATCTTGAGGTCAGAGGTCAAGGGACCCCTTTGAAAATGGCCATAACAGTTTTTCCTCGCCAAAATTTAGCACAAGTTTGGAGCGTTATTTAACCTCCTTCGTGACAAGCTAGTATGACATGGTTGATACAAATGGAGTCCTTAGGTTTTTCTAGTTTCACATGATGCCAGTATATTCACTCTAGCTTTAAAAACTGAGCGACCGCAACAACCTAAAAATCACAAGTTGCATTAAAGAAATTAGTGGCGTTAAAACGAATTTCATTAACACCTTCTTATCGCGTTAACTTTGACAGCCCTATTAGAATCATAACACACAGTGTGGTAAGACAAAAAGGTAGGCAGGCATTTGCAGATCATTGATTCTAACATGTGCTTAGCAAGCTTGGCAAAATTTTATGCATTCAAATGCATATTCAGATTTGGCCTATTAACTTTTTTTTCAATTAACTGGTTCAAACGATTTACTCAATTGCAGAGTCTTTAGACAGCTGGTAGTCCTGCATATGCTAGCAAATTAGTAAGATAATGAGCACAGTTTAAGATAAACACCATCAAATTATTGACAATTGCCACTAAGGACTTTGAGTGATGCATAAACTACACAACACACAATAGACTTTGCATTTACACATACATTCGAGCAGAATACTTTCAGTGTATCTTCACCGTTTAGCCCTTGGCCATCGTATAAAAACTGAAAGACAATAGTGCTAGTGTTAAGTAAAGGCCTTGAAAGTATCGTGACAAAACTGCAGAGGCAAGCAAGGCCAAGAGTCGAGTGTTGGGGACCACACATCATCCTTTACGGCCTTCAGGAACAGTTAGCTGTGTACTGGCCAGATTAAAGTTCTCCCGCTCATGAAAAACTCTCAAGACGTCAACAGAAAACATGAGTTTGTCAACATTATACAAAAGGCTGGTCACGCACTTAAATTGTGGTATGAGTCACACTGAGGGTGTAAGTCTCCTTTGTCTTATACTGTGTGTCTCATAGTGCCACATATTTCAGTGTTTTAATAAACTGACAATATACCCTGGATATATTTTTTATTATGGATAACATCCTAGCATTGAGATGCAGACACATTTTATCAGTTTGTTTAAATAATTAAGGATGATATAAACACTGTAAAATATAAGTGTGATTGTGCAAGTTAATTTCTGGCGTGTTACTTTGTGGAGGTCTAGGAGTCTTGTAAAGATTGCCTTGTTTTTAATGTTGAGTTTCTGATTACTAACCTCTCTTCCATGCATAAAATCATTTGCAGTTTTACAAGAGAAAATTGCCTTTAGACTCGTAGAAAATAGAGAGTGCTGTTGCCTGCATCCAAACCATGTCTATCTCTAACTGAAACACAACAGCTTGTCTTCTGTCAATAACTAGAGTATCTGCTGATGATCAGAAATCAGCTTTTATGTTTGCTTCTAATCTTAAACTGAAATGGACAATGGTGCATGGATAATTGCAGTATGAAAGGAATAAAACACACATGCTTAAGTTAAATAATGTCATTGGATTGGAACTCTTTATCACTAATCCGCAACGAAACAGATCAGAGCTTGTGGTTCACCGTCGTCAACGTCTGTTTTAAAAGTCAGACGAATGAACAGGATTTTCTTATCTTATCTTATCTTATAACTATACTGAGGCCAATCCAGGCCATTAAACTTATAAAGTAGGCAATCCAGGCTTGTTCCAACATTTTTACATGTGATTTTTGTTTTGTTCTTCTATATTCATATTATTGTTCCCCCAACTGTTCCCAAGTTTCTGGTTTTGTTTCTCTGTAACTGCTTTATAATACTACTTAATTATTCAATAATAAGTATATCATTAAGTAATAATACTCAGAGAGTGCATACCTCCGCCAAGGTGCGTGATCACAGCTCACAGCTGGCGGTACCGTGAGGTGGTCGGCTTATTATAAGTATAAGCTCACCATAATTAATTTACGTTCCTCATATGTATCTATATTATTCTAACCCAGAATTATTTAAAAAGTCCCCGAGAATGATCACACAATTACACTGTTATTTGTGGATTATAGAGCTGCAACAAGTAATTGATTAATCAATTTGAGTAATCGTCAACTATTTTAACTATTTTAACTATTTTAATTGGTTTGAGTAACTTTTTAAGGAAAAAAAGACAAAGTTTTCTGATTGCAGCTTCTTAAATGTGAATATTTTCTGGTTTCTTTACTCCTCTTTGACAGTAAACTGAATATCTTTGAGTTGTGGACAAACAAACAAACAACTAATCGATTAATCGAGAAAATAATTGACAGATTGTCAATGAAAATAATCGTTCGTTGCAGCCCTAGTGGAATATAATGTCAAAACATAACCACATTGTGCAGCCTGCTTTGATGTTCAAGTCACAGTTCTTTGCTTTAAACTCTTTGTATGAACATTCTTCTGTAAAACCTTCTCAAGAAGAAGCTTTTGTTTCCCAAAAAAACAAATATTAGTGTCCTGACTCACACAGAAAAATCACTTTTAGTCATGAATGGCATTACTTTATACATTCTCTTTGATTCTGGGCTGAAACGGTATAATATCCTGTGTGTATGCCGTCTCCAAGAGACTTTTCCCCATCTCTCCCCATGTGGACTCATAACAAATTGGTCACTGCCTGGCGGGCAGGTCACCAACAGCCCTAAGCTCAGACTCTCACGTCTGCATCAGGATGCAGCCCACTGTCTGCCGCCACGCTCGCCTCAGCTCAGCTCAGTTGAGCTCTGCGGCCAGCCCGCGATGATAAGTCACCCAGCCAGCCAGTATTGATTGGGGGTCCTCGAGGCTTATACAAAGGCAAGGAGGGAGGTGACTGATTGTGTTTTACAGAGAACATTATCACTCCACTCAACGCAGGAGGGCCGACAGAATTTCCGCGCCCAAGAAATGGAGACGACCACCCGGGCTGGGAGTATATGACTTGACTCACTGAAGCGCTAAGTCCAATTTGAAAGCCAAATTGTGAGGCTTAGAACAAAGGGGGAAAAAGAGAAATGGTTACAGTTTGTCTGGTGATTTTTCTCCCTTTAGCGCTGACCAGTCCATACAATACTACCCTTTCTATTTTCTGCATTTTCTATAAATTCATAAAAGCACTAAAACAAATTGCCTTCTTCTGTACGTGCCCTGCATGCTCTCACTTCATGCCGCTGTAACATCGGGTTTCGTCTCATTTTTCCACCTCATATTAGGTCCTTTTATTGCGTCAGGTGGATATAGTAGTAGGGTAGCCCTGGATGACTTTGTCAAAGGTAGGCTACAGAGCACAAGGTTGCATGTATAAATCCATTCCTTATGGGAATTTAAATAACTTTTTATCTTAGCCTATTTTTTACAGAGACGATTTATGCCAGAGCATGTGCTTTTTATCAACTCTGCTTGCAGATTAAATGTGGATCAGGGTGAGAGCTGCTCCTTCTGAATGCCACAATGCACAATAGAAGATGATAAAAAAAAAAACTGCTTCAAGATGATGGTGCAATCTCAACTCCTTTGTCCCTCTCAAACCCTCCTGTCGTCTCCCCCTGACTATATTTCTTGATCATTTTCTGCCTAAATAAAGCTTGCACTCTCCCCGAGTAATCAGGCAAGAGTATCAGGATCTAATAGACTCACACAAGCTCCCTTATCAGCCAGGTGCAATCTGAGGCTGCTGCCGCTTAACAAGGAATTAAACATTTTTCCATGCTGCTGCCAGCACTTTAATTGATTGATGCTAAAAGTTTGGAAAATAAAAGCCTAGTGCGTCAAAGCGCGGCGCCGCTTTCCAGCCCCTGCTGGACCCCGCAGAGAGAGGAGCCCCCGATTAGAAGTGGCAGCTCGCATTTTCAGCATCAGCCGGCCCTGTCATATCGGCCCAGCCAGGATGTGTGTGTGTGTGTGGTATGTGTGTCTGCCACTTCACATGGAGAGCAGCGGCTGAAAGACACATGTACTCGAAATAAGGGAATCAATAGAACACTTAATGAACAATTAGGCGAACAGCTGTAGGCCTGTCAGACACCCATCTGTACACAGATCCGCTCTGAGAGAGGGAGAGCGAGCACCGAGGCTATCGCTTCAGGACATGTGCAACCCCCCCTTTAGCCTATCTACATCCATTTACACCCCGCGCCCTCCCTCAGCACCACGCTGCGATAGCCAGGCCCAATTTAGCCAAGCAGACCTCCATCTCCTTCCATCCCTCACCTCACATTAGCAGGAGAAGCCGCTAAAGATATGGAAATGGCACAGGACATCCTTCAGGCTCGTGTCAGGGGAGGGGGGGGATCGATAAATTTGACAATCCATGGCATTTAATTAAAATGCCTGCCGGAAGCTAGGCAGTTTGTTTTTCTGTGTGGGACCCAACCCGGCGTTTATTGCTCAAATGAATACATAAGTGTATTCATAAGCACCCTGTACATTAAATCCACCTCACTCTTTGAGGTGGGTTGGGGGGCCTTTCAACTTTCAACGCTGAGCGAGCACCCAGGACAGATGAAATTAATATCTCCACCTCTCCCCCCAGTGGTTTTTAACGTATTCTTGATGCATAAAGAGATATCCTCCTCAACGAGGGCGCTGACAAATGAACGTCGACCGCAGTCAGCTCTCCTGATTTGCCTGTCTGTGACAGTGGCGACCTTATGTGCCAGTCGGGACGAAAAATAGTCAACAGTAAACGTACACTGACAGAGGTGTGGGATAGATTGGTTCAGCCTTCGCCTGGGCGTCTGACGTTTTTACATGTAGATCAGCAGGCTATGACTGACAGCTATTATGGTTAACTAAGCACAGGGATCTGAGAACAGCATCAGAGGATGGGCAAAGTCTGATAATTGACCTTGTACAGCCTCTCCGTCGTTCTTTATTAAAACTTCATTTAAAGAAGAACAACCCCGGGTGGCTGCTGCTGGAGACTCTTTATCTCTCGCTCCCTCAGCAGCCGTAATGGATTACATAGGAATCCATTATGCATTCCACACAAGAAAGAAGTAGGGCCCAAGACCTGCTTAAAAATATATTTTTAGTACTGAAAATTAATGTGTTCACGCAAGCCACTGAATCATTTTAAATGTTCTTTTTTAGTATATTAGGTATATGTGTTGAAAAGACCTATATTTCAATGAGGCCGAGGGCCCAGTGGTGCGAGAGTAATGGGCGTACTAATTTATTCATGATTTTAGCTGTGTCGTTATCTGTGTTTTTTCTTGCGGTTGTTGTATTGTTTAATAGTGTATACTGTGTGCGTTGAAGTCTGTTGTTGTGGAGCACCTCTTTCACAACACTTCCATCTCTTACTGAGTTTAAATGGCAGCAAGGAGGAAATGATCTGCATGTGTGCTCCTTTAAAACACACTTTTACACAGTTGTCAGGCTACACACACACACTTTGCACTCCATTGCTACTTCTTTACCCTACAGACTATATTTAGGTCATGATCCTTATAGGCTGTGTCACACACACTGTAGTCCATATACCCATTTTAAACCTGGTACCTGTTTAGATCTGCTGAATCACTGCACTCCAATGTGGGAACTTTTTCTTATTTTGTAAGATTATAATTTTGCCTTTGTTTGATGGTAAGAGTTTAGAAAACATGGAAAGAAGGAGAGGAATATGACATGCAGCAAGGGTCCCTGGCCAAAATCAAACCAAGGACATTGTACAGGGTTTCCGCATAGAAAAGTTGTTGGTGGCCTGGCGTTGAAAATGTGCTTGTAAAAGTTCACCAACTCTACATGAAAGCACAGCTTGAATTGACTGATTGCAGTCTGTAATTTTGCTGTCATAAAAGTTGGTGTGACACGCCCCTAACAAGATTGTTGGATTCGTTTGTAGCTAAGGTCGGTGTGTCCAATGCATAGACTGTATATAAAGATGGACAACACATCTCCACTTCCAAGTGAAGCCAAAATATCCCGATTACGGGAGCTGCTATCTTGAGATTTTGACGTCATTTGGAGCCAGAGTCTGCCCAGTAGTGATCGGGGGCTGGAGCCGCACTATCCAGGTCCCGCCCACACACAAGGGCCAAATTGTGATGGCTAGACGACTGGGTCAGATTATCTCCAAAACTGCAGCTCTTGTGGGATGTTTCAATCTGTAGTTGTCAGGACCTACCAAAAGTGGTCCAAGGAAGGAAAACCGGTGAACCGGTGACAGGGTCAGACCCGAGGCTCATTGATGCATGTGAGGAGCGAAGGCTGGCCCGTGTTGTCTGATCCAATCGAAGAGCTACTGGAGCTCAAATTGCTGAAAAAGTTAATGCTGGTTCCGATGGAAAGGTGTCAGAACACACAGTGTATTGCAGTTTGTTGCGTATGGGGCTGCGAAGCCACAGACCGGTCAGGGTGCCCATGCTGACCCATGTCCACCGCCAAAAGCGAGCATCAGAACTGGACCACGGAGCGATGAAAGAAGGTGGCCTGGTCTGATGGATCACATTTTCTTTTACATCATGTGGATGGCAACGAGTTTGAGGTGCCAAACTCTCCAGATCTCAATCCAATCGAGCATCTGTGGGATGTGCTGGACAAACAAGTCCGATCCACGGAGGCCCCACCTCGCAACTTACAAGACTTAAAGGATCTACTACTGACGGCTTGGTGCCAGAAACCACAGCATACCTTCAGAGGTCTAGTGGAGTCCATGCCTAGACGGGTCAGGGCTGTTTTGGTGGCAAAAGAGGGACCTACTCAATATTAGGCAGGTGGTCATAATGTTATGCCTGATCGGTGTATACTGCAGCCAGCCACCAGGGGGCGATCTAGGTGTTTTGGCTTCACTTTTGGGTCCAGTGATTGCTCCCTATATGCAACTTTTTGGCATTGAATATCAGCATAAGAACTAGGGCTGCACATTGCTTGGTACATAAAACATACTTATTGTGTCCGACCAACAGTCCAAAACCCAAATATATTCAGTTTACTATTATCTTTACTATTATATATTAGTTGACTAATCATTTTAGTTCCAATGTGAACACTTAGTTGTGGCATGACATCATCCTGACATTTCTGCCCCTCTCTCTCTCTCTCTCTCTCTCTCTCTCTCTCTCGCTGTAATATGCACACTCAGCAGACTGCCGCTTTAATATTTGCCTTGGACAATGGTCCACTCATTGACCACTCAAGAGTTTCAAAATACAGAATGATTATCAGGTGTATAATTTTTTACAATTCTAATTTCTGGGGTATTAAAAGGTTAGATTGCACCATTAGGTTGACTGTGAGCACAGGTGCTGATTAAGTTGATTCACTGAGGCAATTACAGCCAGATCCCCTTTAATTACTGTGGGTTTTATTGCAACTGCGTGATAATGGTGCACAGGGCCTGCAGGAGTTTTAGATGGAGATGAGATTGCAAAGTATCACACATAGACACAAATCTACAGGATGGAGGATACCTTTCACACACACACACACACACACTGTCCCACACTGTCATATGCACACACACAAAAGAGAAAAAAGCCCAAAAGAAAAAAACTCACATGGTTTTTCTCTCTTGATTTATCTCTCTCATTCACAATTACACACACTCATTGTCATTAAGCAGTCATTGGACAAAACTTACAGGCCACAGCATCACAGAGATGATGTTAGTTGCAATCCAAGAGTCAGGTCTGTGTGTGTGTGCGTGTGTGTGTGTGTGTGTGTGTGTGTGTGTGTGTGTGTGTGTGTGTGTGTTTGCGGTGGACGATACACACTCCTAAATTCATAGCATGTCCTGCCACATGCATTTACACACACAGACAGGCTGACACCCTCCTAACCTCCACCCTCCCATTCACACATACACACTTGCCACCCTGCTCAACACAGGCACGCAATAAGAAACAAGTCGACAGCTACACAGCAGGCAATATCCCCTGCCTTCAGCCTCGGCGCCCGTTTCGGATGCATCTGGTTAGTAAAAGCTGACAGAGGGCCGGCCATGCCTCAGAGGACAGCAGAATGAGGAATTTCGGCGTTCCTCCACATCACCCCTGAGATGCAGGAAGCACAGGAGTGCCCCCGCCCCCCCCAACACACACACACACACACACACACGCACACACACGTACACAACCCGTGATGTGCTCCCAAGATTCCCTGTCACCGGGAATGGAAATCGAAAGCGGCACACACATCCGTTATCTAAATGTTAACTCCAGTGCCCTTCTTGTTGTCACAGCCGGGTGAGGTTAGCCAACACAAGGTGAGGAGCTTTGCTTTGGGCCTCTGCCATGGTACACTCCTCTCAGTCGGAAGAGAGGAAGACTCTGACGTAAAACAATCACAGCGAAAAGCAAATTCAGCCCCCGCTCAAGAGTTTCGCTGCATTATTTAGGTAAAGTAAAGAAAGGAAAGAACTTTCACACTGATCTGTAATGCCGTATTAAATCTAAATGAAAAAAATGAAATAATGATGAAACCTCTTGGTAGATTAGTCGACTAATTGGTCATTTTGGTCTTAGTCGACTAAGATTTCTTTAGTCTTTTAGTCATTTTTTAATGTTTTTTTGATGCTCAATGACTTATTTCTAAGAAACTTATGAGCACATCTCTGGTAAACACTCAGTTTTACAGATCTGCCGATTTAATCAACTAATCAATAGGTCGACAAAATCGAATGAGTGTTGACTAATAATTTCTTTGGTCAAGGACAGCCCTGATGATGACGTCCTTACTGACCTCATCCTAAAGACAAGTTCATCATTTCAATTCGAATAATGATTGTTTACACCAACAACAATTTCAAAAGTTGCTTTTTTCACAGTAGCTTGCCATCTTTTAGTAAAGCCGTTGGTTTAAGACCAGGATTGTGACACATTTAAATGTTTGATTTCTAAACTATATATTAGGATTAAAACCAGTGAAACTCATTGCATCTTCTGTTGGCCTTTTTTTTATGTGTGCATAGGTACAGTAGTAGTTGTGCGCTCCCGTCGTCCAGACCTGTTAGAGGCTGGCAAACCTCCAAAACGGCATCGTCTTTTCCGTTAATTTATCTCCAGCAGGAGACGGAGGAGAGCGAGTGAGAGAGACAGTCAGTGTGTGGTGTTATCTGTGATTTCGTGTAATCCACTGCACTGATCTCACCCGTTCACTGCATTTCACTGCAAACTTTTCACATGCCTTTAAAAATCCAAACAAGTAATTTTGTTAGCTTACAATTTATAATAATAAAAAAAATTATATTGCAAAACAAAGTAATGTAAACCAACCATAAGTTTATGATGAGTCTATGGTTCATCAAATGATCACATACTTCTTGCTGCTGTGTTTTTTTGGAAAAGAGTACGAACGGGTGAAAAGCAGAAAAGCAGTTTTAATTAGCGCTGCAACAATTAATCAATTAGTTGTCAACTATTAAATTAATCGGCAACTGTTTTGATAATCGATTAATCGATTAGTTAGTTTAAGTCAATGAGTTTGAGTAATTTTTTATGAAAAAAAAAGTCAAAGTTCTCTGATTCCAGCTTCTTAAATGTGAATATTTTCTGGTTTCTTTACTCCTCTGTGACAATAAACTGAATATCTTTGAGTTGTGGACAAAACAAGACATTATAGGACGTCAACTTGGGCTTTGGGAAACACTGATCCACATTTTTCACCATTTTCTGACATTTCATAGCCCAAACAACTAATCGATTAATCGAGAAAACAATCGACAGATTAATCGACAATGAAAATAATTTGCAGCCTTAGTTTTAATTAGGCTGAAAATATGCATCTCCTGTTTGATTCCTGGGGTGAAAAAAGTTGACCTTATATGTGCTGTGGGTCATGTTCACATGGCGGTGCACCCTTAAAGCTCCTGTCCTGTGTGGCGCTGATTAATCACAGCATCATGACATCCGTCTGGCTTCAACCCAGAAGAGATGTGTGAGGCATGCAATGCCTCAGCACTTCTCCAGGAGCTCCTGTGAACAGGAGAGATGGGTGGGGGGGATGAGCTGGTAGAAGGAGACGGGCGGAGACAAGTGGACAGTTGCGTGGACAGACTCGAGGCTCTGAATGCAGCCTGATGCAGCGCAGGCGGTATTTACGCTCCGACGGCTGCGGGATCCGGGAGCCGGATATATTTAGGCGCCTAGAGATATCACGCCGAGATGAGATTTCAAAGTGAAGTACCTGTTTGAAGATGCATGGCATTCCACAAGGGTGGGCAAGGGCTACTGGGTATAAATCTAGCACCCCTGCACCTGGTGTGAAGACAGGGAGGGAGTGTGACACCTAAGATTTAGAATGACTTACACACAAGACGTACATGTGTAAACTACACACTCATCCATATAAATTTACACACTACTCATGAATGGAGAAGACTGGACACATCACTTTTTAGCTCGTTCACATCCACACAGACACGTGCATATTACATTTCCCCCCGTGTCGTTCCCTTTTTGTTCAATCTAATTCTCCTGGATGTTCTCAGTGTCATCCATCATGGTGTGATGTTGGCTGGAGGAGATCCTGAGAACCAGGGGGTTAGAGAGATTAGAAACGACACTTGGTGGTCTATCACAGTCACCTTCTTCAGCACAGTTAAGTGACACAAATTTGATAATATTTTCATGGAAAAGGGAAATGTTTCCTGTGTTGACATTGCGTGCATACGACTCAGAAAGCTTAAAAGGATAGTTCGGGTGTTTAGAAGTGGGGTTGTATGAGGTACTTATCCATAGTAGGTGTATTACCTACAGTAGTTGACGGTCAGCACTCCCCCAGTTTGGAGAAACGGACAGGAGTACCGACACCAGAGCAAAGCAATGCACTGCTGTGGACGGGGACAGCAGCAAAATGTATTTTAGCAACCTAAAAGAGAGGCTCACCTAAAAAAAGAATCAATATCTGTTTAAGTGTGCGCTATATTTAGAATATTTTCACCGCTTTATCTTGCTGTCAGACAGCCCTTTCCGACGGGGAAAGTTCACGATATTCTAAATATGACGTACACTTAAACAAATATAATTTTTTTCAGGTGAGCCTTTCTTTTCGGTGGCTAATATAAAATAAGTTTTTCTGTTGTCCCCGTCCACAGCACTGTATTGTTTTGCTCCAGTGCCGGTGCTCCTGTCTGTTTCTCAACGCTGGGGGCACGCCAACCGTCATCTACTGTAAGTTATATACCTACTATGGATAAGCACCTCATACAACCCCACTTCAAAACACCCAAACTATCCCATTAACACACACCACTCAGTACTGAGAATATGTGTAGCTGCCATTGGCCTGGAAGGGAGGCAACGCATTATGTATGTTAATACCATTCATTTCACAGTAAAAGTATATGATTAATCTTGTATTACACTCATATTGAGGGATCTTGTTTTCCCAGTTGTATCCAAAACCTTCATTTTAAAGACATGTTTTCACAGGTTTGTCATGACTTTTAAGTTGTTGACAAATGGAAAGTGTTCTTTTGTACCCAGTTTCTTCTTCTTCAATTTTCTCTATCATTTGAAGATAACATCTAAAGAACTCCACCTTTAACAGCTTATCTTGGTATCAAGATTCACCCAGCTGCTCTCAGATCACATGTTGGTTTGTGGATAGGGTCCCAAAGGTCTCCTCGTCCCAGTGAAGCCTGTAGGACTAAACCTAAGCAGGGTATTATCCCTAATACAGGTATGATCTTAAGATATTAGAAGGCCCCTTCCCTGTTGATCCCTCGAGGCTCTACATGCCACAAGCGTCTTCCTCACGTGGATGACACCAAAATAAAATCTTTATTGGGCATCTCTACGTGCAGCCCCCCCTGTCACACATCCGTCCATCTGTGGAACAGAGGAATGGACTCCCTCTTTGTGAGGAATTTGCTCGGCTGCAGATTAGATTTTCAGGAATCTGCAATGTCAATGACACTTTAGGCAGCTGTGTTAAACGGCGGGAGCATGGTGTATGTGTCTGTGTGTGTGATCGGCTTGCTTTGTAAAGCCACCGCTCGCTTATTGCATTTCCCTCGAGCCTGTGACTCATTAATCAAATATTCATACATCCCCTGTAAATACATGGAGAACACAGTCAACCCTCAGAGCGCCGTGTGCCCCCCAGCACAAATGCTCTTTCATGTTTCGGACAAAAATCCCCAAATATCTCCCTCCCCTCCCTCCTGTCCATTCAACCCTTCCATCTTCCAAAGCTGGAGAATGTCGCTGGTCCTTTGCCTCTGCATACTTGATGTTCCCGCTCTGTCCACACAGCCGGTCGGCCGTCCACTAAAAGGAGAAAAAGCCGTGGACGAACACACAGATCAGACGGGGGATCTAAATGATGCCTTTATGTGTTTTGCCATTGCTTCTCCATGGTAGAGAAGAGAACAGATGAGGGATTCTTCTTCCTCTCTGTCCATCCATCCTCACCCTTGCCCCGGCTCTCTCGCAGAAGGGACAGTCCCCTCCTTTAAAAAGCACGGCTCATCATAATACAAGAATTTGTATTGTATGGGAAAACAGTCCGGCATAGCTCAAACTAAGGGGGCAACACACAGATTATCCATGGTAACAGAGCTCTGCACACAAGGATATTTTCTTTTCCTCTGCAGAGGAACACAATTGCCGCCAGTGTCACTGGGTCACATTTTTTCCGGTCCCTGGTTAATGGGCTGTAGAGATGGTTAGCACGTACGATTAGTTTTAATCTATTACATTTGACCGGGAGAGAAAGGGATTGAATACATTTCAACACACCACTGAGGTTTGTATCTAGCACTGAAAATGAAGCAAACTGTTTTTTTTCTTATTCTACTGAAGTCACTTCAAATTCTACAAGTGGACCCAAAAGAAGCAAACTGATTAAGAAAGTCAAATATTTTGTCTTTATTCAACTTTGCCTGGCAGTGTTAAAAAACATTTCATTATACATTTTGTAAGTTCAATTTATGCAAACAGACATGCAGGTGTTGTAAGGCAGGAAAGCACATGAAACATATTCAACAGTCGGAATACTTCAGTCTTTTTTGAAGTGATAAATCAAAGTGCATGCTCAAGTTTCGCAACCTAACGTGTGCTCTAGCGTACTTCTTCACTTTTAGTTTTTTAACGTGCAGATACTATAAAGGTGTTTTGTAAGAACAGTAATAGATAATTTAGTCACTCACTGCTGGAGATTAGAATCGAGGAAAAAAAGATCAAAAGTAGGAAAAAATATTAAGAAACGTTACGGAAATGTTAGAAAATCCTTTGAAAGGATTAAAATCTTTTGAAATAGTTGGCCCAAATTATTAATTACACATCAGCAGATACAAATAATATTGATTTGGAAAGCTGATATAGTATGCCTCTCTGATTATTGCTACTCCAAATGAATTCAACTATACTATACAGTATATTTACTATACAGTATGTTAATTCATGTTTTGACTTCAGTGTGTGTAAGACAACTACAGGAAATAAAGAATTCTATTTTAAAGGGTAATTCATAACAGATGGTGCTTATTGAGATATGGCACACGACATTAATCCCTTTGACATTAAACTCTGCTGTCACCCTTGGTCACTTGCACTGTGATGCAGTCAAAATGAATACCACATACAAGGCAAGCAAACAATCATATCATCATACAACACCATCAGAGCATGTTGTGTCCCGTATGCTTCTGTTGTCGAGGTGTTTCAGACGGGTGAAGAATTCATCCTGTGTGATGTTTTTTTGGCAGAGAAGTTTGGAAAAGTTACTTAGCTTCATCTTCAGGGAGCCCTTGGCACATATTAATTAAGGCTTTTTACAATACTCCTCTTAGCCCAGTGCTAACCACACTGAAGAAAACTCTGTCTAAACACTGCAGATAACTTTAGCCCTGTGAAAGGATTTTAAAGTGGGCTTGATTTTAGTCACGGTTACTAGGACACTGTAATATGATGTAGTGCTGAGCTGGACCTTATCATCATTATTGGACTTCTTCAACGTAATGTACGGTACAAAAAAAAAACCTTCACCAAATCTCCCAAAACCTGACATGTTGATATACTCGCTATCAACAGCTTGTCTCAAGTCCATAAAAATCACAAATAATGGTGCACAATGAATAGTGTCAGCCTAGATGTTCCCTCTTCTTTAGATGAGTGTATAAAACATTTTAGGTCACTAAATTAAGCAGAGCACCAAAAGCTTTCTGACAAAATGTTCAGCAAGCTATCATTTCCGAGCAACACATATAAGTACGACAAACAGTTTTGGCAAATATTGCTGAGCGACAAAGTTTCCAGGACGTATTAACTGTAGTTTAAAAAAAGTTCCATAACCTTCAGTGTCACGAGGCTTTGGATATCAAGCAGTTTGATTCATTAAGAGAAGAGAAGTTCCCTGTCGGTAGTCTTTTAAACAGCGCTGTCAAAGCAGCACAAAGTCCCCGGTAGTGGTGACCGTCCTCCGCGGGTCACGGATGAAGGGCCACTCTCTCTTCTCCGGGGTCAGGCCCGCAGACAGGTCGTAATCTCTGCCGTGACCTTGCACGAAAGTGAACGCGGGGTATTTCTCCTTCGCTGACGGCTGCAGCACCTGGAACAACAACAGAGCAGTGTTTCAGAGGAGTGCTGGTGTTACACCATGCTGTACACTTCATAACAGTTTGCTTTGAGTTTCATCACTTAACCTAACGAGGGGTATCTTATCGCACCTTAATTGTTCTCCTTTAGAAACTACAGTATATTCATTTTAACATAATTTCTATAGAGTCTGGTTTACAACATCTACCCAACATGTTGACTGGCTGAAGAAGCAAAGCGAGAACAGATTCATGGCTAAATGGTGCCACCTACTGGTCAACTTTTATCACACTGACCACACATTTGCAGGGCACAAAAACAGAATGAATATAGCATTATGATAATAATAATAATTGTGAAATGTTGGCAGTAGTGAAGTGATATTTAAAGAGTCCTGCGTTAACTACCTTAGACAGCTCTTGGCTGATTCTCTCGTAGTCTTGAGCGCTTCTCGAGTAGAAACCTATGGTGCAGCTTGGGTCCATCTTGCTGAAAGGCATCTTCTTTGGTGAGGGGCAATGATATGACTAGACAAAAAGAGACAAAATACATCAGAAAATATTCATCAAGCTGAAGGGCTGGATAATGTGTAACAACTGCAGGGCATACATACACTCCATGGCAGCGTCAACAGCGAATAAGATGCATTCTGCATCATTTGATGAATGAAATCCTATTTATCTGCTGTCACAGCATCCATAAATTTACACCTCTGGTGTGTTGTCACATTGTATACAACCGCATGCAAAAGCATAAAACAAAGTTGCGATACAGTGCTGTGTGCTGATTTTTATGTATGGGTCCTGAAATATTCAGACTCGCAGTACCTGATCCGGTATTTGCCGTATTTCTCTTAAGTGGCAGCTTCACACATCTGAGCAGCGAATAAATCAGCAGATAGAGACTCGGTAATTGGGCCGAGGGCTGCTTTAAGATTCATACCCTTAAGTACTAACAGAAACTATTAAATTCACATTACTGGGGCCCCCAGTCAGCTCGTCTGTGTAATTTCACATTACCTGGAGAGGGAAATCGCTGGTGCTGACATCCACAAAAGACTGACAGTAATGAGGGTCCATGTAAATCAAGCTGTCATCTGCAAGGACAAAACAAAAGACAAGTTATTCAAAAACATCGGATTATTACGAAAACGCGCTTCTCTCCAATTTCTATGCAGAGTAGCTCAAAGTCACCCGCTTGGCCTACTGTTAGGCTTGTGTGTTTCAAATATGCCTCCCAGAAGGTTGTTGCTTTTTAATATCCACCGGGGTGGATTAAATTCTGCATAATCAGATGCGTTTGTACAAGCACATTCTTTACACCCACAAAAAAAAAGAAAAGAGGTTGTCATTTAATTTTTGTGTGGGGGAATTACTTTTACAAACACGCAATTATACTCGACCATTTGCATATGATAAATGCGGCGCCCTGGCAGGGAGAATGTATTGCTTGTCATTTAGACATCATCCACCACTGTATTTCAAATTGGTAAAATGTAAATGCGTAAATATTGACTGCCAAGATGTACAACTGAAGGTTCCTCCTGGCTCCTGAAGGTGATGAAGAGTGGCTCACTTTGGGGGCCCGGATGAAATTTAATGCATGCCTCCTATGGAAATCAATTACAGGCTCACAACTTGGGAGGTTTACTTGTGATGAATGGGCGAAGCTTTGATGGGTCAGAGAGAATAAAGTAAGCCCTGCTTCACTCGCTTCCATCTCCACTCCTCTCCGTTTTCCTCACGCAAACACGAATACATTAACTTACTTTGTCTCTTCACATAAGAAGGGTATATTATGCAAAATAATCTGTTATTCACACCAACCTCTCTGTGTGTCTTTCTGTGTTTTGCATTACGCTAACACTAACCTTGAAATCCTACAAAGTAGCAGGCCTGTTTGGGCTTTCCTCCGATGATGCCTATGCAGTACTCCAGACTTAGTATGCTCTAAATGCAGAGAATGGGACAGAGAAATACAAAGAACATCTGAATACTTTCATTTTCTTTTCCACATCCTGACAGTAAAACAGATATTTTAAACTCATCAACCCCTCACAGTAACATATTTACAGTATAATTACTCTTACTTACTTTACCCCTGTGAGTGTGCGTGTAAACATGTGATCAAACACCGAAAGATAAAGTTATCTGCCCGAAACAGAGTTCTACAAACTCTGACCTACGTGTATCTCTCACCTTTGCAAAGTTAAAGTAGTCGGGGTTTGTCTTCTCTCCTCCCAGCCGCACAGGGACGAGGATGATGACGCCTCGGCTGTCTGACGGGGTGGAGGCCGACACTGGTTGGTCGCTCTGTGGGGAAGGAGGGGCGTCTGATCTCTCGGCAGAGTTCTGCCCTGCTCTTGGTGCCCTGTGGCTATCGATGACATCAGCGCTGTACACTATGGAGGATCAATAACACAAAGGTCATTTGTCTGTTTCCATGTCTGTCTGTCAGTCTGTCAGCCGTTCTGTCTGTTCATCAGGCTCTCTCCTGGTTAGTCCTGAAATATATGGGTGGGGCCTTTAAAATTATGTTTTTGTCTATGAGAAAAAAAGTTTTTCCTTCTCATAATTGTCTGCAAAATTGTCCAAATACATGCATATTTTATGCATATGCCAGTAAGATTTTGTTACATAAAATGAAACTTCATCATCTTGAAATAGTTCACAGTATGTCTTTGCATATCTGAATGAACAGGAAACTCCTTGTGTCTCTTGTTACCCAATGAAGAGTATCTTTGAATTTTACAGCCGTGGCCGGAGGCATTATGTTTTCTGATTGTCCGTCTGGACCATTCTCGTGAACGCGATGCGACACCTGGAGGGAATTTCTTCAAATCTGGCACTAACGTCCACGAGGACTCAATGATGAACGATCATGTCTAGAAGGTAACCTGCAAATTGCAAAATCTAGCAAAAACTTGTAAAAACTCTTGCGAGACACGCTGCCCTACGGCCTATTCTAACCCTAACTATCAATGCCTTACCATAACCATCTCGCGAGAGTTTCCTAACTCGTGGGTTACCTTCTAGACACGACAGATACACAAATTTGTCAGTTACTTTTACAAATGTGATGGAATTTTCCATCAATTCCTCTCTTATTGGTAGAAAGGTCAGAGTGTTTGTCAGAGTGTCCCTCTGTTGACATTCTTGGGTTGGAGTCCTGTCTAGAGGAGCCACCGTTATCTGTACAGCTGTGCCTGTAGTGGAGACCGTAGAGCCAGTTGCTAGGGCAACCAGGGTCAGAGATGCCAGAGGAGCGAAGTAAGTCAAAACATGATAAGGGGTAAGACACTGAGCACCGGGGAGGAAGGACAGAGTTGTGAGGCCTTCACGCAGAGAGCATCTATTGTGGAGACCTGACAATTCTCCTTGATCAAGCTTCAATAAACCTTCTTTTGTAAGACATCATCAGCTCCGGACCTCTTCCTTCCAAAGATAACTTGTGTATCAATTATTCCATCACAACAAATACTTGTGAAATTGCTTAATCTCTTACGCGTCAGAAAAGAGTGTAAAATGTCCATCACAATTTCTCAGAGCACAAAATAACGTCTCCAAATACCTTGTTTTGTCCGACCAACGGTCCAAAACCCAAAGAGATTCAATTTATAGTGCTATACAACAGAAAAAAGCAGCAAATCCTTACATTTTGGGAGCAGGATTTAGCACATTTGCTTGATAAATTACTTAAAATATGAATAATTGATCATCAAAATGGTTGACTATTAATCTGATTTGATTGACATTTGATTAATTCCATTATGTACAGACATTCATGGTGTCGGGAGCGCACAAGTTAAATTCACTCCCATATTCTCTCTGTGCCCAAACTCATAACCCACCAAGACACTCGCCTTAACACCAGCTTATCTTCTTCTCTGGCTATTGAGAAGACAAACGTGAATCATAACCCAAGTTGTTGGGGTTAAGAAGAGGTTGGAGTGGGACGTTATGGATTCGGAGTGGATGTATTTGTTGGGCAATAGACACAGTGAGTCTCCTGTCACCCTTCTAAGCAGCTCCATAGTCTCCCAGCAGCAGCAGCAGCAGCAGCAGAGAGAGATGGTGGAAAAAGAAGGGTCAGTTTGGGCGTTGTGCCCAGTATCCTGTTTTTATCAACAGCAGGCTCATCTTTCATACCTGTGCAGTCCTGGGAGACATAAGCAGTTATACCCGCCAAGCCAGGGTCCATCGCCTCCCCGACAGCTTTCCTAAGAGAGAGAAAGAGAGAGGAGACAGAGAGAGTGAGGGGTTTTAAATGTTTACATGTGGAGCTTATGTTCAGTAAACATCAGGGCTATATAGTGTTTATCACCATGAACTTAACAACAGTGATGTTACCTATTTATTTTTAATTATTCATTATTGTATTTATCTGCAAGCTGTTAATACAACGTGAGCAATATAATATATTACACACATACAGTACGATGTTGTAAGCACAAATTAAAGCTTACTTAATACAAAATACGAGTATTCACTTCACACAGTTCAACAAGGATTATGAAAACCCTGCTGGCTCTGAGTAATATCAGTGCATACAGAATTTTTTTACACCTCAAGCAAGACAAAGAATACTTCAGAATTGTATTTACATTGTTGATTACTCTGTTGATTATTTTCTTGACTAATTGATAAGTTGTTTGGTCTATAAAATGGTGAAAAATGTTGATCAGTGTTTCCCAAAGCCCAAGATGACGTCCTCAAATGTTCTGTTTTGTCCACATCTCAAAGATATTCAGTTTACTGTCATAGAGGAGTAAAGAAACCAGAAAATATTCACATTAAAGAGGCTGGAATCAGAGAATTTTGAATTTATTTTCTTAAAAAATTACTCAAATTGATTAATCGATTATCAAAATAGTTGCTGAATAATTTAATAGTTGCCAATTAATCTATTAATTGTTGCAGCTCTATTTTATTTAGATTTATTTAATCCAATGTTTTGCTACCATCTTTGACTTTACTAATATACTTTGTATCCATGTCCCCAAATGATTGATTAAATATTGGGACATTATCATTAATAATGCTGAAACATTTAATCCATTAGTTGATCAAGAGAAAATCATTATGACGGTTTTGTTACACTGATTATTTAAGTTATATATCAAGTAAAAATAACAAACATTTGTTGGCTACAGCTTGCTTCATTTTATACCACGTTAAAATTCAACACTTTTACTATCAAAACTTTAACATTTTATATACTAAATTATAGATCAAATGAATATGATTGCCCAAAAAACCTAATCTGTGTATTAAGCACTGTTTTGCCTTAAACCGCAATAAATCATATGTGATCAGAGCTGGAAGTGGCTCGTAATAGTAGTTAACAGACTTACTTGAGGATGTGTGCCACCACAGCAGGCCCGTACCAGTCTCCTGCCTGCTTCCCCAATGTCAGGCCCATGCGGATCAGCCTGTGGAGGCCGAACTGAGCAGAGGGGCTGTCCCCAAACCAGGATACCAGAGTGCGGTGGTACATCTCTTTCAAATGTGCATCTGCCTCCTCTGCAGATCCCGGGTTCTGGGCTTGGTACATGGGTGGTGATCCATTATCGGAGGGCCCGGGGGAGCCTTGCAGAGAGGCTTCAAGAGAGGCCACCAGACGCTTGGCTGCAGTGGTAGTCCACGTCTCTGTGTCTAAAGGCTGGAGCGCCATCGCCTCCGACCAGGTCCAGTCTGTGGAGGAATAAATCAAGGATAAAACATCAGCAACATAAGAGAGCAAAAACAAAGTAAAGTTTTAAAGTCGTTATAAGGCCAAAGAAGAACTCTATTACACCACTGATTGGAAGATAAATATCCTATATTGTATTTCTGTATTTAAATATGATTATTAAAATAATGAAAAATAATATTGAAGGAAACTAAAGTGATAGGATTAAAACAGCTGTAAAATGACAACACAGAAAATAGATAAACAATTCATACATAAAGTCAAAGAGTTACTTATAGTGCAAGAAAATATTAGTTTTTTAAAACTTGATATCAGTGATGGAATATAATATTTGAGTAGGTATACATGAGGCTTTCTGAATCTGATCATTCACCACATCAAAGTTCAATTTAGAGCATCACCACTGAGAACAAAAAGTCTTTCAGAACTTGTGAAATTTAAGGTTTTTGCCTTAAACAGAGAGAACCGCGTGCGCCTCAGTAAGAGAATAGGTGTCATTCTGTTCAATTATAAGTTTGAGTGTCCTAGTATTTCACTTTAACAGTGCCTTAGCCTTACAAACAGGGTGGGAGCCGAAGGAGGAGAGAAAGGGAGTGGCCCGGGCTATAAAATGGGCCAGTGTAGAGTCTAAGGCATTAACAAAATGACCTTGATCCAAAAGTGAATCAAAGTGAAATTGATCAATAAATATCCTTAAGTGGCCATTAGTCATTTTATAGAGAAATATTTCATTAGTGACATATTTTAGATTGAACAGAAGAACAAGTTTTAAATATTGTTTTCTAAATGACTGCATTAAACTGGCAGTCATCTCATTATGTGAACCCGTAAAGTCTAGGACACTTCAGAGACAATAGATCTGACAAAGATGTGAGGAATTCACTCGTTTTAAACGCTTCGCATCAACTTAATTAAACTTTCACATTTAGGGTTGAGAATGAGGAAACTCGCCAAGTCTGGCTTCCTGCTTAGAAAAAGAGATACGGAACTGAAAAGAAATACTTAACACGAGATACAATCGCAGTGCACTCCAAAACGACCTACAATGATCTGTAGTCTAATTTACAGTTGCACTTTCTTTATAACTAGGACATACCACATTGTTACGCTGCCCACATCAGATCCTACACCTTTAAGTAAGAAGGTATATTTTCCTTTTTCACAACCAAAATTTCCAAGCTAGAGGATTCAAATCAGCAAACTTCCAGCCACAAGGCACCTTCTCTAACCTTTAGAGCAGGGGCTCCCAAATGTTTTGCCTTGTGAAACAAAGCAATGACTGTGTGTGACCCCTCGTCAGTTGTTTTATATGCCTAGAAGTCACGAGCAAACTGCTCCGATGCAAACCAACGCAATTTTCCCTATTGAAATTGTTAAATAAATTTTATTTTATCTTTATTTCACAAGAAATTTGTAATCATTAAAGTAAAGTCAGATAAAATGAATATACTTTTGTGTAGAAGAAACATATTTCGTATTGTCTCATATCCCATTGTCCATCTGGGGTTTTTACTGTAACTGTCATTCTCACTCACCTCTGCCCAAGAAGTGCAGAATAAGCGCCTGAGCCAGCATCATCTGCCCGGCTCTCAGCATGCAGCCCCAGCCGCAGTCTGAGGTCAGGGTGGAGCCAGGCAGTGGAGGCAACTCCTCCCTGTAGGTGAGCCACACTCGGGACGCAAAATCCTTGCGGAAAGCGTCCACGTTCCCCATGACGAAGTCCTCATCAGAGGCTTCGTCGCAGGCGTCTGTAACAGTGTCGTCATCTGAGGCAAAAAAAATTACGTGATCAGTGGGCAACTCTGGGGTTTGAAAAGTGAAGCCAATGCTGAAGTGCCTTAAACTTGCATTTTTCTAATAGCCAGCAGGGGGCGACTCCTCTGGTTGCAAAAAGAAGTCTGATTGTATAGAAGTCTATGAGAAAATGAGCCTACTTCTCACTTGATTTAGTACCTCAGTAAACATTGTAAACATGAGTTTATGGTCTCAATCACTAGTTTCAAGTCTTCTTCAACACAGCATGATGTTCATTTAGTAAATTATGGTCCCATTTAGAGTCATATAGAGCATAAAGCAGGGTATGCTTTAGGGCGTGGCTACCTTGTGATTGACAGGTCGCTACCACAGCGTTTTCCGTGTTTACGTCTTACAACTTTAACCCTTTCACAGTGTGTTTTCAATTAAATCTGATCAACAGAGTAACGTATTTTGTAAATGTTTCCCTTTGTGTGTTTATGTCCTCACCAGACCCCATATGGATGTTCGGCTAGTAATGTATGTATGTATGTATGTCATTACAGGGTGTAGCGACTACTATCAATTAAAAAGCCGCTAAGAGGCTAAAGTTGGCTCTTTACTGTGACTCGTTCCTAGAAATCCATACATCCAGATGCGTTTTATGGTGTCTATTAAATTAAAAGAATTACAAACAATAATTGCACTGGATTAACCAAAGTATGTGCCGTGACGTGACGGTAAACGGAAAATGTCCGAGCCTAACACACCCTTTTCGTCTAAATCCCACAGTCCAAGTGCACGAGTAAAATCAAGTGATAACCACACCCCTGTGCCCATAACTGGAAATGATACTAACCAAATGAACATGTGCAGCCCTAAACAAATAATAGTAAACAATACAGACTAAATGCACATTTTGGCCTCTACACAGGGAATGCAGTCAGTGTGTATTTTAATGTAGTCGTATGCGTTTGGGCATATGTGTGTGCATCATACCTTCAACCTTAAAATGGTAACATTTTCCAAGGAGAAGCACCGGGGAATTTCTACTGAATGAGGTTTTTGGTTTCAGAGCCCAACCTAAGATACACAATAAAAAGACAATATGTTACGGTTTAGTAAACTTTTGTTGATGGTTAAAAACAAAAATGTGTCCTATTTACTCAGTTGGCTGGCACACCTACTATACAACACCCATCATTCAATGTGCTGGAGCGGTCCCAAGATTTCTGCCTACTACAGTATTCTTCTGTTACACAAAAGGCAGAGAATAACCATTGTGTTTTTAGGTAAACAGAAACTTTAGTCTTAATGAACTGAAATGTCAAACACAAACCAGAGTGGACAGAATGACAAAGAACTATTTTAAGGGCTGACTCAACAGCGGTAGGTTGTTGTCTCATTGGATTCTGATGCTTGTTTTTATTAGTGCAGAGTCCTTTGTTCACAGTACATGTTGTTCGTCACTCTGTATCGACTTTGACTTGTAATAGACATTGTATGTTGTTGTTCATTTTTAGCTTTGTTTGTATATTTATACACCTACACATACTTGCATGTACTATATAATAGTTATATATTTATGTTTACCTATCTTTTATTGTCCTTGTTTTTAGCTGTATGTCTGTTTCTATCTTGCTGGAGTTGACAAAAAGTCAGATTCCTTGTATGTGTGTGTACACATACTTGGCCAATAAAGCTGATTATGATTTTACAAATGTAGTTAAGGCAAGGCAAGGCAGCTTTATTTGTAGAGCACATTTCAGCAACAGGGCAATTCAAAGTGCTTTACATAAACATTCAAGAACATTGAGACAAAGTGCAAAAGAACATTAAGACATAATTAAAACAGTTATAAAAACATAAAAACATAAAATATTAGAAAATAAAAACAAGCTAAAAAATAAAAGCTAGGATAGAAGCTAAAATATAATATAACACACAAGAGTAAAAGTTATAGTGCAGTATAAGATCATTATCTGGTTTAATATGGGGCAGCAGAAAACAGGAACGTTTTAAGCTTTGATTTAAAAGAACTAAGAGTTGGAGTTGGTCCTGCAGGTTTCTGGATAGTTCCAGATATTTGGTGCATAAAAACTGAACGCTGCTTCTTCTGCATGTTTAGTTCTGACTCTGGGGACACTAAGCAGACCTGATCCAGATGACCTAAAAGGTCTGGATGGTTCATAACATAGCAGAAGATCAGAAATGTATTTCGGCTCTAAAACATGTAGTGCTTTGTAAACCAGAAGCAGTATTTTGAAATCAATGTTAACACTAAAAGTCACTAAAATTAGACTGTGTGGACTATATATGGACAGGTCGAAACAGCAACAGCAGTGATGCATGAATGCATTAGAAAAAATAGTGGACACAGAGGACTAAGCTTGGTTGGCAGCAAGTCTGTGTGTGTGTGTGTGTGTGTGTGTGTGTGTGTGTGTGTGTGTGTGTGTGTGTGTGTGCGTTGGCCTGAAGCAAATTACTTACTGTACTTCACATTGTGCCACACAGACAAGAACTTTGTCTTCAATGTTTCCACCTCGTCGCTCCCTTTATTCTCCATTTGGACCAGTGAGGAATGTAACCCATTCCCACAGAGCACACACACACATAGGCTACACACACACACACACACACACACACACACACACACACACACACACACACACACAGAGAGAGAGGACAGCTGACTGGATCAGTATCACATCACAATGTTACATTACATGTAATCACAGCTTGCAGTGAGCACGTCGTTACCTTGGAGCTTCTTCTTCTTCTATCCAGCTTTGTACAAACTTCCCACCGTTGTATATTGTTGTAATGCCACTAGTGTGTACACGGTGTATCCCCCATGACTTGCAGTGTAACTTAACACTGTCCTGCGGTCGCCAATGTTTACACTTTGAGGAAGTGAGAAGAGTCGAGTCACGTGATCTCGCGGTGTTTCCGCTGGTGAACAACGAGAGAGGCTCGATGTAAACCTCAAGGCAGCCCGAGCGGGCGGCGTTTAAAGGATGCAGAGTGGATTCATGGTGTCTGGATTTTAGGCTCCGCTTGTTTGGGTTATTCCTTGTCACAAAACATGCGTACTTTGTTGTATAAATGCAGGGCGACGAATAAAAAGCCATCTATCGAACACATTCATCACGTCACCTCTAATTAACTCACACCACATTGATGCTATTACAATGTATTATATACTATATATATATATATATATATATATATACATATATATATATATATATATATATATATATGTGTGTATATATATATATATATATATATGTGTGTGTATATATATATATATATATATATATATATATATGTGTGTATATATATATATATATATATATGTGTGTGTATATATATATATATATATATATATATACATTGATGCTATTACAATGTATTAAAAATAAATAAATAATAATAATAGAAATGTCTGTGCATTAGTTATTGTTTGTACTGTACACAGTTTTGTCTTAAAAAAGAGATCCTGCTTTCAGTGGATAAGGAAAATATATCTATCTATCTATCTGTCTGTCTATCTATCTATCTATCTGCCTACCTACCTATCTATCTATCTATCTATCTATCTATCTATCTATCTATCTATCTATCTATCTATCTATCTATCTATCTGCCTACCTACCTGTCGGTCTGTCTGTCTGTCTAAAATGATAAAAAAATGCTTCTCAAATTTGGTCTTGTACTATTATACAATATGATATCATATTTGTCTAATCTACGAGGTAAAATCATAAGGTTTGAAATCAAATTTACACAATTTAAATCAAAGTATGGGAATTTCTGTCTTCCAATAAATGTGTATGGTGCCCAAATTTCCATGAGAAATAATCAAACAATAAGAATGAAAAACAAAAATGTATAAGGGTGAATATTATGTAAAATCTTAAAGGTCCCATATTGTAAAAAAAAGGGAGATTTTCAGGTCTTTTATATTATAAAACAGGTTTGAGTGATATATAAATACTGTTAAACTATCAAAACGCTCAATATACGAAGAAATACACACAGCCCGTATTCAGAAATTGTGCATTTGAAACAAGCCGTTAGGATTTCTGTCCATTTGTGATGTCACAAATATACAATATTTAGATCATTACACGGTTTTAAACATAAACTTTCGAAATGTGTCCCAGTTTATTTCCTGGTTGCAGTGTATGTAAATAACATCAGCTGACAGGAAGTAAACATGGACCCAAACTGTTGCCTAGCAACGTAATTCCATTGCAATTCCGTTGAAATGCACTAAAACGGAGCGTTTCAGGCAGAGGGTGAATACAGGTATATTCAGGCAGACAGTATGAGGAAAATAAAGTTGTTTTTTTTACCATTAAAGCATTCCTTTATGTTGTGTTTATTTTACATTATCTAAAAATTATAAAATCTTTCTCATATTTGGTCTTGTACTATTATATAATATGATATCATGTTTGTGTAATCTCCCAGGAAAAATCATAGTGACAATAACCTGATATTTTCAGGTGGAATTTCATTTCCTTCTCACTGTGCAATATCATTTTCCACTTGTGCAATTTTGTTAATAGTCTGTTTATTGTCAATACTGTATATACCTCTCCTATTTTTATACTTCCTTCTATTTAAATGGTTCATATTTTGTTACACTTTGTTTAGCTCTTTTTTTTCTACTGTGTTAGCTGATGCATCTTGTTTCCTGCACTATACCATTTGCTGCTGTACACTGCAAATTTCCCCACTGCGGGACTAATAAAGGATTATCTTATTTTATCTTGTCTTATCTTACATTAGTGTCTGTTTGCCTTTTGATGATGACCAATTTAAGTTTTTTCCGACCTATATATAGTATTTAGCTCTCATGTATGGCGGGAGGCTGTGTTGAATTATCTTATTTTTATTTTATTTAATTGCACATATATAAAACTGCACAAAATACAATCAAAGAAAAAAAAGAAAAAAGAAATGTGTCAGGAGAGGTCAAGAAGCCACAGGCTTATACAAAGGACCTCCCACCTACCCCAAGAGAATAAAACAATAACAAAAAAGGAAGAACGATCTAATCTAACATAATTTTTAAAATTATCTTATAAGGTTTGAAATAAAATTTACAAAATTTAAATCAAAGATTGGGAATTTCTGTCTTGCAATAAATATGTATTTCACTGAGAAATAATCAAACAATAAGAATGAAAAAAACAAACCCTATTGGACATGTATAAGGGTGAATATTATGTAAAATCCTAAATAAAGCTATCCAGCTGTTGCAGTACATTCACTGCGCAGGAGGCTTTTCTCTTTGGGGTGTGTTCTGTTGCGCAGCATTACGGTCATTACGGTAAATGATCCCACTCTCCGGTTTTCCCGTTTTTCCCTGTGTGGCCGTGTAGTGAGTGAGTGGAAAGCGGAGTCTGCCTGCCTGCTGCTGCCAGCCTGCCTGGGAATCTTAAAGCACATCAGCGGCCACTGCCATGGCTGAACGCCGCGCCTTCGCCCAGAAAATCAGCAGGTAAAAAAAGCCTTGAAAGCCCCCCGAAACGAGCTCGTCTTTACGGGCACACCGAGCACTTTATATAGGTCGCCTCTCAGACAGACCACCGCTGAGGGAGCCCTGTGAAGGAGGCCCGGCCATCAGCTCCAGCTAGCCGCCTGTTAGCCAGAGAGATGCTCAGACCCACCCAGACAGACATGTCTCGCCTCCTCCTGAAACAAAGGAGGGAGATGTTTTATTGTTGTAATGAATGTAGCTTGCCAAAACAACTCTTATGTTTTCAGTAATTATCTGAACTGATGAATTGAGAACCGTTATTTTTAGGACAGCTAAGCTATGTTGCTACGGCAACTAGCTGTAGCCAGGCACACAGAGATGAGGCTGAACTTTGAGTTATGAGTTTATAACAGAGACATAAGAGAGAGAGAGAAGATTATTGTAATACAGTTAAAACTGGAAACAAAAAGCCTCCCATCAGCAGCTATCTAATAGTGATGTTTTAATCTCTTCTCCGCCCCTCAGACAGATCAAAGCAGCTAATCTCTTTAACAAAGGGCTTTGTGTGCTAGCTGTCAAATACCAGCATCACAGCTGATGGAGAGATAGATGCAGACATAGATTGTTTGTTAGTTTACATATGTAAAAAATAATAAATACAGTATATAATTTGCAAGGGGATGTGAAGGAGAATTGAATAAAGAAGTGGCATTCAACATGAAAATAATTACAGTAATGTAAAATACAGGATTTGTATGCATCTCTCAATAGTTTTAGACATTGTAAAAAACAGACACATAGTTTAGCAAAGTACTTGACAACAATGCATCCCATAAACACCCTTCAGTTATGCAAACATATCAAGAAGACTCATTCATAATGCACTGTCAAAGACTACAAACTAAGAGCATATAGCTCATGTGATCTGGCATGTAGTTTTCATAAGACAAATAAACACAAATAATAATAAAAAAGTGAATCAAGCGATAATCATAGTAGGCCTTTAGACTTGTATGACAAAGGAAAATGCTAGCTGTCAAATACCATCATCACAGGCACAGATATATAGATACATAGATTGTTTGTTAGTTTACACATATAAAAAATAATATACAGTATAGAGTTTGCAAGGGGATGTGAAGGAGAATTGCCTAAAGAAGTGGCATTCTGCATGAAATAATACAGTAATGTAAAATACACAATTTGTATGTATCTCTCAATAATCTCAGACATAGTGAAAAAACAGAGATATAGTTTAGCAAAGTACTTGACAACAATGCATCCCATAAACACCCATTGGTTATGCAAATATCAAGAAGACTCATTCATAATGCACTGTCAAAGACTAACTTAACACACATTCTCATGTGATCTGGCATGGAGTTTTCATAAGACAAGAAAGATAAACAGAAAATAGAGAAAAAATAAACACAAATAATAAAAAATAAAAAAAGAATCAAGCGATATTCATACTAGGCCTTTAGACTTGTATGACAAAGGAAAATGCTAGCTGTCAAATACCATCATCACAGGCGATAGATAGATAGATAGATAGACAGATACAGGGTCTGACATTATTTTTTTTACTCACCTGCCACTGTGGCAGGTCACTGAACATTTCTACCGGCCACTCAATTTATTTGTCTACCACTCCTGAAATCTATGTAGAACACTTTAGATATGTAAACACTGAATTAGTGGTACCAGACAGTAGAAATATGGAATATATTTATGTAACCTTAATCCCCGACTATTTTTAACTCAGGAATTGCCTTTTAAAAATAAAATTTCTTAATACAAGGAAATCCTATCTGCCATGGTGTTAGGAAGGGTGACTTGATATATACAGTAGGTATTGACGATAACTGTGATATTTAAAAATGAAATATTGATATCATGTTAATAATACACTATGATTATATTGTATAAACAATTCAGGGCCACTTAAATCTTTTTAAATGTAAAGTTATGGTTACAGACTCTCTCTATCTCCCTACACTTGTATTTTGAGTGTAATTCATTTTTCCCAAAAAAAGAGACAAAACGCACAATAAACAAAGTTAAGGAAGAATTTGACTGATAGCATTTTTTTTTTTTTTTTTTTAAATTTTCTATGGATGTCGCAATAATATCATTATCATGAATTATATTGGCCACAATAATTGTGTTGTGAAAATCTGATATTGTGTCCGCCGTAGTGGCAGATGTCTTGAACTTCTTACCTGCCACAGCCAATATTTAGCCTGTATTTGGCAGGTGGCAGGTGCTAATTTCATTCTCTGGATAGATAGGTTGTTTGTTAGTTTACACATATAAAAAATAATAAATACAGTATATAATTTGCAAGGGGATGTGAAGGAGAATTGCCTAAAAACCCTCCAGGGGCTCGAGAAGTGGCATTCTACATGAAATAATTGCAGTAATGTAAAATACACCATTTTTTATGGATCTCTCAATAGTTTCAGACATAGTAAAACATAGTAAAAAAAACAGAGGCATAGTTAAGCAAAGTACTTGACAACAATGCATCCCATAAACACCAAAACGGTTATGCAAATATCAAGAAGACTCATTCATAATGCACTGTCAAAGACTAACAATAATAAAAAAATGAGAATCAACCGATAATCATAGTAGGCCTTTAGACTTGTATGACAAAGGAAAATATAGGTTGGTTAGAAAAAGTGATTTTAGGGATCAATGTTATCTTAATCTTGTTTAGCTCAGTTTATTTAACTGCTGTATAGGTCAAAAATTCAATTCAAGTTGTAGCTGCTGTGATCATGCATGATTTCTCTGTTGGTGTCAGGACTGGAGGAGTATGCATTTGTATCATAGTGTGAATCCAGGTACTGTTAATCAAAACCACATCCAATTATTGCAGTTAAATATTGATTTATGCGGATTGAACATGCCCCACGTCATTGCAAGTTATCCACACAGGAGAGCAGACCATCCCATCATGCAGAGATGCTTACACATTTACTGATGGACATACTTGTAAACAATGCTCATACCTTACAATGTAATGCCATCCACCATAATATTACAAACTATGGCCTCCAAATTCACCATAGAGATACGGCGACAACTTTCTGACGCAGTTTCAACAGAAAATGAGCATTATAACCTTCACAAAGGTGGTTGGCTGTTGTATCAGGTTGCATTATATTGTGCAAGTCTTTATGATATTGTATCTACTGTATGACTTATTTGTGAAGTTGCTATCTCAGTGTATCTCAAAGTAAATTTTGTTTGCCATTTTCAGGCTCTTAGATTAATGATCTCTGTTAACTTTGCTCATGTTATTCATTTAGCATTGGAAAAATTACCTTTCTCAGTGTGCTGACTTTTAGTAATGGAAGTGAGTTAGCTCTCGTCACATGTTGAGGCAAATTAAGCGATCAAAATTGCCTGTGATTTTCCCCAGAAGTTTAAATCACATGTCTCAGTTGAATTGTTCGCTTATATTATGATCTGCAATTGCCTCCACTTTATATTTTGTTCCTGGGAGTTATTGACGTTACCATCTTGAGGAGGCTGTTTGTTTAATCAAGTTCTTCCTCTGTGCGGTGACCAGTGCTAAGTAAAGGTCTGGTGAGAGGCATTGGGGAGGACTGAGGAATGTGTTTGTCGGTTCACTGCTTTTGCCTTTCTCCAGTGGTGACAGTGCTGCTCTGCAGAGGCAACTGGATCTCCACTACAGTACATTATCATGTTTATCTTAAGCTGGCAAGTTGGGCCATGCCGCTGTCATTGTACCTTCCTGCTGAAGATGATCACTTTAAGCCTCCTCTATTTTGCAACCTTGTATTTTTTATGACGGAACAGTGATGAACTCAGCACTATAGTGGCTTTACGGAAACCAGACTGTGTGCGGGTTTTGCGACATTGCTGACTGGATCACACCTAATCCTTGCCCATCATTACTGTAATCATGGCCAAGAGTTTAAACTTCAAACTAGTTATTGTGGTATTGCTCCTGAGAGCGGAGACAGACATGAAAATGAGTCAGATTGTTATGGTTATGAAGAAAAGTGTAATGAAAACACATCATAATTGTTGGATCCTTAGCCTCTGTGCTACCTGTGTAACATCACCTTGAGTCTTCAGTGTCTAGCCTTTATCCTTGGTTCTAATTGTTATTTGTTTGTGTCACTTTGGGCTACTTGCTGCGTTGTTGTTTTGTTCAAGGCAAAGGTCTGAGTGGTTTTGGTGGTTGCTGTGATTTAAAGGACCTGTGTATGTGTGTGTGTGTGGCTACAGCAGTGGTTGAACACTGAGAGCTTTGTGCTGACCACTGAGGTCCAGAGGTTTTTATTTGTTTCTTTCCTCCCTGTCTGGGTGTAATATATGATGCTGTCCGAAGCAACACAGTAAGACTATGAGACACAAAGAGGAAATCCTAAAACGACAACAAGTGCAATTCTTAATGTTAGTTAGCCTCAACTTTGACAGCTTAAGGCATTTAAGTGGAAATTCGCAAAATCCAGCAGTATGAAAGAGTACTACTATTGGAATTTATTTTAGTTGAATAGCAGTAAATCGACAGAATCATAAAATATCTCATAATGTAATATTATTGTATAATATTAGCCACTTTGTGATAGCATTGCAATTCTTTATGTCCAGGAATAACAGTTTGATACTGAAATGAATATTGCAATTTATTGTTTTTTTTTAAATTTCGTTTTCACAGCTAAAAAGTTCAATATCACTTATGGTTGGAGTACTTCATTGAACTTTGCGGTTAAATTGGTATTGAAGCGTTTCAGTCAGTTTTAGTTGTCTGTTTATTCTCAGCTGTGGGGGTGAGACAAATACCACAACTGATATTGTGTGTCTTATGATACTGTTGATACAGTGGCACCAGAGCTGCAATTGTTTTCTCTTTTGATACTTACATGGGTGGGTTTCTTTCTTACTTTTACTACGTACATTTAAAATATGAATGTTTTTCAAAGATTATTTTATTGGCATTTTTGCCTATATTTGACATTTAACAGTGTAGAGAGAGAGAGACAGACAGCAACGGCTGACGGCTTCACTTTTGGGGAGCTGTCATGCCGCTGTGCGTGCACCCTACAGCGGTGGCCTGTGAAAAACTTAAATGAATGTTGATGCTGCTGTAGTCCAGAGTAAAAGTGTTATACTGTATATTACTTGTTTCGCCCGTCAAAATGAAAATGCGCTGAATTCAGGTGAAGAAGAACCTGATTTTGGGTCTTATTTTGATGCAAAGATTTGTACATTAGCACGAATGTAGCATAACATGGAAGTGAAAGCAGTGCTCTGTTTTTAAGTGGGAAAGTGCACTGAAAATGTTTTGTCCCTAAAATCAATGAATAATGATAAATAATCGTAATCTCAATTTTGATCAAAATAATTGTGATTATCATTTTGGTCATAATCGTGCAGCCCTAGCTCATGTTGCTTAATTTAGCAATTTCAGGGGGGTATTTTCCTCCTCTGTTACACAGGTTTTAGGATGTGTCATTAGACGGCCTTGCAGTACTGATCATAATGTGTCGTGGCTGAATGTCTTTCAGTATTGTGTATTGCACAATCAACTGTATCCTCCAGTTATTATTGTTGTGGATCATTACACAGACTTTTAAGATGGACTATATTCACTCTCTCTCTTCATCCCTCCTCCCATCTCTCCCCTGTTTGCAGGACTGTGGCAGCAGAGGTCAGGAAGCAGATAGCTGGCCAGTATGGGGGCTCCCCGCAACTCTTCAAAAACCCCAACGTTGGGGCCGCAACAAGCAACACAGTGAGTAGTCTCCAAAACCAATGAAAGGCCAGAGCCTAATATTGATATCCTGTCTTGGATCATCATACGAGTGTGACAGCTGCTGCTACTGCACTGTCTGAAAACGTCAGCCTAAATTACAGTGACAGTGTCTGAGCTGTCAACAGCTGAGATACTGTTGATTTTTTCACATTTGCCCCAAATATAATTCTGGTGTCTGCTATGTTGGGAAAACAAATACAAGCTGATAAACTGTCTGCTCACATGCCTTTATTTGTTTTGGTATAAAGAAACGACATGCTGGGCTGGTTGGAAAACAATGTGAAGGTATTTCAAAGGCAAGTCCAAAATGCATTGATTTAGCTCCAATGATGCAGTCAAATGTGACCTTGAATAAGGCTACAGTGTGTCAAATCAATGTAAATTGAGTACAACTGAAAACGTATTACTTAAATTTCTTCCTTTATCTTCTGTTAAATCAACATTTCCGCAACTTTCAGTGTTTATTTATGCTTAGAGCTTGTAAACACGGTTACGGCCTTTTCAGACGGTGCGTACCTAGACTCAGGAGCTGGCTGTACGCAATAAGAAGTTAGGGTACTCATGTAAACAAAAATCAGAAGGGCCGGTACTCGGTACCGGTGAGTACCGACCCATTTCAAGCACTGGTAGAGTGTAGTTTTTATTCAAACTTTGACATTTTGCAGATTCATAAGTGTTGATAGGTTAAATGTTAGATTTGTGTCATCAAATATGAATTAATCAATTCAGGTACTTGGTTCCTCTTGTCATACACAGCCTTGACCAATGTTCAAGCAAGTGCAGTATTTTAACAATATAGATACCTGCTGACATTGGTCCAAGTGCCCCACAATATTACAACCTAACACAAGGATGACTCATTTTCTGGTTATTTGAATGGCTGCACAGCTGTTGTTTATGTCATGCTGAATGCCATGAGGGATAAACATTGATTGGCCTGTTCCCCACACCCAGTCTCTGCTGCAGTGTTTGTACAGTAGGGTGACAAATGTATGAGGTCAGACAGTTTGTTTGTTAAAGAGGTAGTGCCAATTGCCCCTCAGCAGCCCTGAGCCACAACACCAGCAAACACTCCCCCTCTCCTCCATAATTAGGCTACAGTTAGCTTTTAATTAAACCGTGAAAGTTATTTGTGTTAACATTCCTCTTACACATCCACACTTAAAACTGAACCTGCTGAAACAACGATTCCCCCTGGGTTCGTTATTTTAGAAGCAGAGTGAGACCCGTGAAACCATTAGTCTAAGCTTGAAGTAGCACACTTGCTAATCTGGTTACTTGTGTCGGCTTGAGGGCATTTTAAAGCTTTTGCTCAAATCACACATGTATCATTTTTAGAAGCGATTTGCCTATTTGGGAATAAAGATGATTCATAATGCTAGAACTGCTCTCTCAACAGAAATAACAGAAATTATCTCATATTTTGGACCCGCTTTAGAGACTTTACCAAGACATTCATGTACAGAACTGAATAGCTGACGATGTCTTCACAGTTAATTAACTGTTCCCGTCCCTCTGATCCCTCCCTCTCATCGCCCACCAGGTTCCCCTCACAGAGGCGGTGGAGCCGGTGGATTTTGAGGAGTACCTCAGCACTCACCCTCCCATCGTTGAGTCGGGTCCCCTGAGAGACCTGATTGAGTTTCCCCCAGATGATATTGAGGTCATCCACACACCCAGGGAGTGTCGCACAGTGGCGCAGGCCGTCCCCGAGGAAGGGTAAGGGTGCTGTGCGGTTGAAATATTGAAGGTGGTAGTAGCAGGTGTGGAGTTAAGTACAGTGTCGCACCATATTTTCTGAGACACGTTTTTCCTCATTTAAGAAAAATTTTGAGTATTGTCCAGGACTTAGAGAAACTAAGTGTTTATAAAGCAGATTATTCATATGAAATATGTTGAATAGATCTATCCATATATTCAATCTTCAAATTATACTATTTAATCATTACATGTGTATATGTTTTTAATGAGATACATTTAGTTACTTGAATTTATAAAAAACGTTTTAGATGCTGCATATAGGAAGTTTCATACATTAATGTAACCTAATCACACCAATCAACATCCTATCAAAGAAAATAAACAATGCTGTTTTTGTGTGTGTTCCTATTATATTTTTTACTTTTCTTATTTTGCTGTTATTCCTTTTGGACTTTTGGAGGTTATAGTGACTTCAGGAAAAGGCGGACAATTTTTCAAAAGTTTGCAAAGTAGTGTTGCTGATCACTGCACCACATGTTTAAAGATGAAAGACCCGCGGGCTTGATGTCATTACTTACTGTAGCTCTGGCTCTTGGTGTGTCGGAAGAGGCGGCACAAACATTGCAAGTGTACGTCAATGTGTGATGTACCAGAAAGATTAAATGACATCAGTCTGGTAGCCTGTCATCTTTATTCACTGAGACTAATGCATTTAAAGTGTGACTCCTGCTATTGAAATAAAGCTTGTTTGATTGATTGAGTCTGTCTGGCTGCAGGGACACTGATGCTCATGTCAGAGACTGTGTCAGATCCTACACAGAAGACTGGGCCGTCGTCAACAGAAAGTAAGGCTTCACTCTGTGGAATTATTCATGTTTTTTATACCCAGATTTTACTTGCTTGCTCTTTAAAATTGACATATCTGTAAAATATCATAACTATGTTGAGCATTAATATTAAGTGAATGACTGCTTTCTCCCTCAGATACCACAAGCTTGGTACAGGCTTTAACCCTAACACTCTGGACAAGCAGAAGGAGCGTCAGAAAGGCCTGCCCAAACAAGTGTTTGAGGCTGATGAGATGCCCGACAGCAGCAGCTACCAGGATGACCAGGTATCAAATCACTCAGTGGTAAAGAAAAAAAGGATTTGTCCTCATTTTTTATCTCCTTTTGAATATTTCAGATTGATGGTAGAAAGATATTTGGATGACCACATATATATATATATATTTCGATTTTTTTATGTCGTTTGGCCTGCAGGATGACCTGAAGCGACGGTCGATGTCTATAGACGACACCCCACGCGGCAGCTGGGCCTGCAGCATCTTTGACTTGAAGAACTCCCTCCCGGATGCCCTCCTCCCTCACCTCCTCGACCGTGCCCCCAATGAGGAGATTGACAGGCACAACGAAGAGCATCGCAAGGCCAACCGCCACCGTGAGCTCTTTGCTCTGCACCCCGCCCTTGATGAGGTAGAGTTTACCCCTTTATCTTTGCTGGAACGCTTTTCTGCTAGTCAGGGGGTGAAAGTAGATTGAAGTTCTTGCCGGTAATACTAAGCTACCCCAACCTTCATCGCTTGATATTGTTCTCCACCCACCCTCAGCTTCATGCGTCCCTGAACACACGATTCAATGCCTGTATGTTGTAGAAAGAAATTAGAAACACTTAACATCATGTATAGCAAATTATTTATTTAAATGGTGAAAGTGCTGCAGAATAATTTGTAAATGTTGACAAAACTTTTCAAGTTTTGAGCTGTTCTGATTGGGGGCATTCACGGGAATTTTACCAGTTGGGAACTCGTATTTCCGATTATTCCGACACCACATGAATGCAGCACAAATGCCCTCTCTCTCAATGTTAATGAAAGTGAAACAGCATTGCCACATGTGTCAACAAATCGAGCTGTGATTAGGGATATTTGATACACCACACAGTTGTACTGGCAGGGATACAAAGCCTACAGTTGTGCACAGATGCCATTTCCATGGTTGCCACGCGTAGTGCCTGGTGTTTACTTGCAGAGCGCTTGTCTGCATGAGGAGCGCAGTCAGACCCAAGCGAGAGTGTCACTCCCCGTCTGAAAAGACCTTAATGCCGAGACAAATCGAACCAAAAACATAATCTCCTTGGTGGAAGTAACTAACTGTATGTTGACCTGATGTTAGCAGATGTGTTTTCTTGTTTGAAATGTGATTGTGAGTGACGGGCTGTATGTGGGTTTTGGCAGGCAGCTGCTATCCCCTTTTAAAGTTTTGTAATTTTTTGTAAAAGTTATAAAAATCGATGTGTTCAAAACCAGTCCCAGGATGTCAGTAATCTTCTTTGTGAGGAATACATTTGTGTTTTTCGTCACAGCATGAACATTCACAGTCATTTTGATATTAATTACTGATTTGTTTTGTATGTGATCTTCTCTGTGAATGTGTAGGAGGAGCCGATTGAGCGCCATTGCGTGCCTGAAGTACCCAAAGAACACTTTGGCCAGAGGCTACTCGTCAAGTGCTTGTCCTTGAAGTAAGTGGTGGACAGCCTTTTTCAGAAAAAAAGCCTTTTCGCTCTTTTATTTAACTGCTGCATTCTGCTGACCCGCTCCTTTTTCTCTCCCCTTGAAGGTTCGAGATCGAAATTGAACCGATATTTGCTAGTTTGGCCTTATACGATGTCAAGGAAAAGAAAAAGGTAAGCTGTTATGCTTTCCTCAGTGCCTCCTCAGCCCTGAGTTGTTGGGTCACTTCTGCAAACCATTAAAATTGTTGGGAGGCCAAAACGTATTTGATGAGTGGACTATAAAATTTTATGTTGTGGGCCTGTTATGCTTGTAGGAATGCAGTTAAATCATAGAACGGGACCATGTATCTATCTGAAGAAGATCATCCACTGCTGGTTTTCTCCACTTCCCTTTAGCTGACAAACACTAGAGGGTAGCAGTTGCCTTGATAAGTAGATCTCTCATATATATATTGCTCTGCACAGAAGCTCCGTTACTTTTACAAGTGGGTCATTTCTCTGAAATGTTATCGTGTTTGTCAGCCACCATGAGCAAGAAGTCAGATTGCTGTAACACAGCCATTCACTCAAAAAGTATGATTGAATACTAATGGTTGTCATGGTGTGGTCATAGGATTACATTTAACATGTATGCTATAATTACCTGTGTGTCTGTTTGGATGTGTCCCTCAGATATCAGAGAACTTTTTCTTCGACCTAAACTCTGAGCAGACGAAGGGGATGCTGCGTCCGCACATTCAGACAGCAGCCATCTCCACACTGGCACGCTCCGCCATATTCTCCATCTCCTACCCCTCCCAGGATGTCTTCCTCGTCATCAAGGTCAGACAGTTATGATATGATTTCCTCTGTCTTGTCAAGTTTAGGAAAAAGACTTTCAGGCTAGTCTTGTTGGGAAAGTTTTCCCAAGATATTATCGGTCTGAGGAGAAGAGAGTCCTCGTCCTTGAAGCCTTTTCTCTTATAAAAGTGACCGTATTCACTTGACCCAGATTTTTAAATATGGCAGCCCGCAAAACTACGCCGCACACTTCGCCGTTCACTTCGCCGTACAGTTGACAAAGTGCAGACGTTCCTCTGTTTGGTTGCCGCTGAAATAATTCACTATAGCGATCAGCTGAGAATCCTGCCTACAATGAGGGGGTACTAGTTGCATCGGAAAATGAAACATTGAAAAGGACCTGGTACCAAAAGTGAGTTTAATCGAGTCGAGTTGAGTCGAACCATACGGTGGAAATAAGGCACAAGAGATGATCTGGTCCCCGATGTGTTTCTGCAGTGAAGATGTCGGTAGACGCTTTCGCCACATTTTCACTCATCACTATTTCCTTCATGACAGCAGAACACGCTATACGAGCCATTAGAAACTTCTGTAGGTTAAACCCTGAAAGACACAATCAATACGTGATACTATTATCAATGGACTTAAAGGAACTTGCTAGCCTGATAACATTGAGGCTACAAACAGCTCAGTGACGGCTCTGTAGGAGCCGACGTTACACTGGACTCCGTTTAAAAAGAATATCTGATCTTTTGAGTAGTCCTCCAATATACTATGACACTATTTCACTTTTTGAAATGTAATTTCCAGAAGAAAATGTTGTGTCAGGCCAATAATGTAATTGAAATATGACTGGCTCAGTGTTTGTCCTGGATGATCACTTTGTTTCTGTGTGTGAGGGTGCTAACTGCATGTATGTGCTTTGTCTGCAGCTGGAAAAGGTACTGCAGCAAGGTGATATCGGAGAGTGTGCTGAGCCCTACATGGTCTTCAAGGAGTCAGATGCTGCCAAGGTATGATCAGAGTGAATTAGATGTTGAATGGCACACAAAAAACGTTTTTAGTATTATAAGAATACTAATACAGATAATACATATGTAAGTAAATATAAGTATTATGTAAGTCACATGTTCAGTTCCTGTTCCTGGTAATGCTAACCATTCTATCACCTAAATGTTGCACAGTGTATAATCACGTTGTAGTGAATGAATGAATAAGTCAAATGTAATATAAGCTGTCTTATATTACATTACATAAATCGCTAACTTAAGTAAACATATATTTTTCTTGTAGAATAAAGAGAAGCTGGAGAAGCTTCGTGGCCAGTCGGAGCAGTTCTGCCAACGTCTTGGCCGCTACCGCATGCCGTTTGCCTGGACCGCCATCCACCTCATGAACATTGTGAACAGTGCTGGCAGTCTTGAGAGAGATACGGAGCTGGAGATGAGCCTCTCTGGTATGACATTCCCTTTTGACACAACCCTTTGGATTGTAACTGTAAACATACAGTATCTCAATGTGAAGTTGTTAACAGTCACAGTGTGGAGGCACAAAAAACCTGGGTTAAAGAGATAGTTTGTGTGTTTTGAAGTCGGGTTTTTATGCTTCTGCCCACTCACAGCCTCAATGTCACATATAGTTATCTGAGGACAGAGACTGTAACAGAGACCTGGTAGCCACGCATGAGGCTCATGGGCTCGTCAATACATTACCACACTGTAAAATCTTTATCTAAAAACAACTTTCCAACAACAAATAGTAAGAATTGGAAAGGCAAATTCAAACAGTGAACAATATATATATATATATAACCTTTATTTAACTAGGAAGTCACATTGAGATTAAAACCTCTTTTACAAGTGAGACCTAGCCAAAAACATTGGGTCATATTGATCCTGGGTGTGTTATTTTGAGTTTGACCTTTGGTGTTTGTCTAACCTTTAACCTCACAAGGTATCTTTGATGCTGACTGTGCTGACTGTGATTGTTGCTAGGCAGATCCGAGAAATGTATGACAGAAATATGGGACTAATATTGAACCGGTTGTAGCATCCCGTAAAAGAAAAAGCTGTCAGTATACAGAATTGAAGATTTTAAAATGCTGCTGTTGTTTTTTTTTAGAGAGAAAAGGCTCATGGTCAGAACGGAGGAATTCAAGCATCATGGGAAGGCGTTCCCTGGAGAGGACCACCAGCGGAGACGAGTCATGCAGTCTGACAGGCTTTAGACCCGCAACACTTACCATCACCAACTTCTTCAAACAGGTATCTACAACCACATATACACAAGCCTGATATAGATGTTGTTTATGCACTGCTTGGGATGCACACACACACAGACAAAGAGGGACATTTCCTCTTGCTTATCATACACTGTTGTACTTACATTTTTGATTAAATATTTATACGTTGCACATGTGTTATTCAGGAGGGGGACAGACTGAGTGATGAGGACTTGTATAAGTTCCTCGCTGACATGAGAAGGCCTTCTTCAGTGCTGAGGAGACTCAGACCCATCACAGGTACAAACATGTGAATTGAGTCTAGATCCCATTAGTAGTTGTTAGCCTCACGCTCATCTCTAATGGGCGTTACGATTCCCTTGAATTGCTTGGAATTTTAAAGAAGTGAACCACTTGTTTCAAATTAATTAATCCCCTTTTCTCTTTCTTTACCTCCCTGTACACTCAATCCCTTCCCATTCTGTCCTCTGTGACTGTCACCACAGCCCAGTTGAAGTTGGACATTTCTCCAGCTCCAGAGAACCCCCACTATTGCTTGACCCCTGACCTTCACCAAGTCAAACCATACCCAGACAGCAGGGTACGCCCCACCAGGGAGATCCTGGAGTTCCCTGCCAGGGACGTCTATGTGCCAAACACAACATACAGGTACAGAAAAAACATTTTGAGTGTGCAAAACTGAGCTTTTCTTCCTTTTCTTTCGGTTAAGTCAATTTTGTCCGGAGAGTATATTCATCTTGGCAAGATAAAGCTTTCTTGTCAATAGGTTGCAAAAATACAAGCTGTGTTTAACTGTTTGGATTTCGTTTTAATGCCACTCATTTCTTTAATGCATTAATGCAACTTATGTTTTTTTTAGGTTGTAGCCGGCTCAGCTTTAAAGCATGTTGTATTAGCTTGTCGCGAAGGAGGCTAAATAACGCTCCAAACTAACGCAAAATTTTTGCTAAAAAACTGGCATGGCCATTTTCAAAGGGGTTCCTTGACCTCTGACCATAAGATATGTGAATGAAAATGGGTTCTATGGGTACCCACAAGTCTCCCCTTTACAGACATGCCCACTTTATGATAATCACATGCAGTTTGGAGCAAGTCATAGTCAAGTCAGCACACTGACACACTGACAGCTGTTGTTGCCTGTTGGGCTGCAGTTTGCCATGTTATGATTTGAACATGTTTATTATGGTAAATGCAGTACCTGTGAGGGTTTCTGGACAATATTTGTCATTGTTTTGTGTTGTTAGTTGATTTCCAATAATAAATATATACATGCATTTGCATAAAGCAAGCATATTTGCCCACTCCCATGTTGATAAGAGTATTAAATACTTGACAACTTGACTTATGTATGTACCCTTTAAAGTTTTGAACAGATACAAAATGTGTGAATAATTTGCGATTAATTGTAATTAACTATGGACAATCATGCGATTAATCGCTATTAAATATTTTAATGGATTGACAGCCCTAGTACAAATATAAAATTTCAATAGTTATTTTCTTAATTAACTGTCTTTTTGGAATGTATTCAGTTATCCAACTACGACTACAGAGGAATATTACCATAGCAGCTGTTTTTTATTTTGGAGAGTTACATTGATTTTGTGTTAGAAAATGTAAGTGAAAATAGGCAAAATGTCAAATGCTCCATAAGCACATATTCAACCTACAGAAATCGGTACACATTAACACTGTGTCTCGTTAATGTTCACCTCATGCCAATGCGCTGCGTACATATTCCATCTGAACAAGTGCTATTTCTGTCAAGGTCACTTTGAGAGATGTTGTTACTACCAGACGTGTGCCGCTGACATGACCTTGCTTACACAGACCTTGTTTGTCTGCAGATAACCAGGTGCCTTCCTATTGTAGATTAACTAATGCCAGACCTAACTGAGAGCCAGCAGATCTAGATGAAAGGACATCGTAATCTTGCATTTTTATTCTGAATGTTCTTTTTTTTAATCATTGATTTGCCAAAAGAAAGTTGTCTGGGATCACACGTTTTCCATGAGCCTTATTGTTTGATATACTTTTCCTTTTCCTATACATGTATGTCAGCTATATATGAGGTCATTGAACTTGCTACCAGGTTACTAAATGTCATCACACAACCCCATTTTTAGGAGGATACAGGCCCTGAGCTGGACATTTTTATATTTTATACTTTGAACTACCACATATATTAGCACGTATACGCAGATTATATACATATGGAAACATGCAAAGGGAGGCATTCAAATTTAGAATTAATATATTGTTTCATTTTGAAGTTGTGAATGAGTATACTGTCTTACTGACTGTGAAGGAAGTACTTCATCTTACACATAATACTAAAGTTATATCAAGGCTATTTCTTGGCTTTTGTTTTTTTCCTCTACATTTAATTTGGTTCAATACAAAGCTACACTATAAAAAATGTAGTCATGTTAGATAGTCATTTAGTCAAGATTTTTATTTTGTTTTAAATATGACTTGTTAGAGCACATAGCTTCTTGTCAGGGTGACGTGTTAGTATGAGGCACATTTACAGTACAGTTATGTTGTAATAATGGACAAGAGTCAATATGACTCAATAACATAGGAAATACACAGAAATGATGTTTTTCTAACAATACCAACATAAATCATAGAATAGCATGAATATGGTTTAAATACTTTACAGAGTAAAAAAAAATAGAACAAACAAAGCAGAAAAACCTCATCAGTGTGCTGCCAAAGCTTTGTATCTCCAATGTTATATACTGCTGACATTGCCCCCACTTTGTAGATTGTTTTCAACGAAACAAGGGATGAAGCAGTGTAAAATACCAGGACAAAAATGACAAGACCTTCATTGGAAAAAATTCACCACTATGGACACGTTTTGAGATGTTGCAGATGCAGTGTTTCTCTTGAACGTTGACTTATATAATGGGCATACCTTATATAATAACCTGCTGGTATTTGTGCCCCCTTGAAACATGCAGTTTCACATCACAAAGATAATATACATTTTAAATAGCTTTGTCAACATAGAAGCTGTCAAATACATCTGAAAAGATAGCCAAGCAATCCCAGTTTTTGAAATTGTTTCGTAATCTCTCCTGATCGTTTTCTTTCCTACTGCTGTACTGTGGCATTTTGCAGCCAGGATGTGGATCAATATGTCCATTTTGCAAATGATTGCAGATGTTGCGTAATGATAATTCTACTGACCTGCGTGGCCTGGTTGCATCATTGCAACAGCTCAGCTCGTTTCTGACTCGTGACATTTTGACCTGTTGTCTGTTGGTCAGCACCAGCCTCTGACAAAACGCTGTTGGGAAGCAATCGGCTCAATGTTGCTGATAAACTAAGAATTTGTCTGTTACTTCACTTTCCACTTCTATAGAAATTTTCATCTGAGCATTAGATATTATGAATGTTTGTGAAAAATGCCAGTAGTGTTGTAAGAAAAGGTATGACTTGTGGGGTTCAGTTGAAGCTTTCAACAGTAGGGGCCGGTCGTACGGTGATCTTGGTCGTCTTGAGGGAATATGAGGACCCTGTGCCAGGCTTCCAGTGAATGCCCTTCCTTCTCATAGAGCGTCCTTTTGCCCTCAACCACGAATACCTTCCATTAAGGTTGGTCTCTCTGCAAGCTTTGAACCACCAGCCACCTGCCAAAGAGTCAGGACAAGAGACATAAGTTATATAAACACAAGTCGGTCTGTGTTTTTATACTACCAAACAACCGTTGCTGAATCAGCTTGTAAAACTGTTTACCTGCGTAACTGCGAGCGCAGTTGGAGTGTCGGTGGTTGTCATTATTTCTGTCTTTTGAGGAGAATCTCATGCCGGTGCTGTTGGCCATGGCATCAGGCAGGTCACCAGAGAAGTGGCTGACATGAAGGGTGTAGCCCTTGGAGGGACCCTCCAGTGAGAAGCGGTACTCGGCCCAGAGCTTCCCCTCCTTCCAGTCCTCCAAATCAATGCGCAGGATGTAAACTCCCTGCTGTGTAACGCTGTGGATCTTCTCTAAGCCCAACCAGAAGTCCTCTGCAGAACACAGTTAGTTTTTATCTTGTTAGGATATCTCTGATGTGAAAAAAATCGTTTTGTCTGTTATCAGGGAAACTCCAAAGGTTATAGATTGATTTGGATGGAATGTAGAGACACCCATTGGTAATCAGAGCCGACATAGTCTATACATTTGTTTCCTTTGGCCTGCGGTGGATTGCTGCACTAAACTGTATGAGGTAGCAACTAAAATTCATGGCTGCAGGAGCCATTACTTTACAATGTGGCATGACTGCACCTATGAGTGGCTGTCTGACCAGCAAGTGCTGCAGGAAAGCTGCCAAAACTTGCAGTGTACTCAGACAATACAGGAAGTCACTTTGTCAGTTCAGAACTGATAATGTGACAATTACTATTTCTTCAAATATCCCACCCCCTCTCACCAAAAAGTCTGTGCAGGTTAAGGTGGTATTCAGTGTAAATGGTCCAGTGCTCTTCAGATTATTTTGTGATAAAAGTATATCTTTTTTTAAATCGCTTAAGTTCTAGAGCAAGGTAGACTCAGATTCCTGAAAGGTACGGTCTAAATCAAAATGTATATAGTTTTGGCAAATGGTAAAAGTGGCATATGTTGAATTTAACACCTTAAAAAAGCACTCACTTTCCAGATTTCCAAAGCCTTTCTCATACTTGTCCCATATCTGGTCAAAATCCACTGAATCATCGGTCCTGTGTTGGATGACAGTTGAACCCCCATCTATAGAAGGGATTAGAAATACATTTCAAATCAAGTTACTGTTATACAAGGCACACAAAAGTTAACAGAAGGATCAGGAAGCCTTCTTATCATGAACCCCTTTCACACAGCCTGTTCAATGCAGGAATTGACGTCTGTGTAGAAGGGACAGCCGGTGTGGCAGGACTACAAACACACACAATAGACGCCGATGCTGTTGTGTTATACGTCACACCTCTTTTGCTTTGGGGCTGCAGCATTATGCTGCGTTGTTTGGTTCCAAAAAAAGCAAAGTCGGCGTAACGACGGATCTTCTTTATGGCAGTATTGCATAATCTCTGTGTAAAAGGGGCTATAGATAACGTGGATGGGATATCCGCCCCGTTGTCTGCCCTTTTGGATAACCTGTTCCTGTGGCTATCTAGTTGATAACCTTTAGTTTTTTGTTCCTTGCTTATTGATTGGAAACATGCATTAATGCCAATACTTCATCTTATAAATGTAAGTGCTTCTGAATACAGAATGAGTATTTTGATGCTCCCACTTGGAGCTCAGATTGCTTTAGTCTCACCCACCTGAACCCATTTCGCAGTAAACGTTGAATGGCTCAGATTGGTTTGGCTTGATAACATAGATTCCACTGTTTGCCTCTCCTTTGTTAAACAAGTCACTGCAGTCCGTGGGGAGGTCTGAAACACAATCAAGAAAAAATCAAAATGTATGCATCCTCATTTTCCCCAAACCTTTGCATTCTCCTTTTTGTTTTAAGACATTTCGTATTCATGTCAACATTTTGAATAATTGATAATACATTTTAAATAAATTTACCGTTCACATCCAGGTCAGTTGAGTTTCCTGTCAGATATTCAAACATATCAGGAGCTGCAGGCTCTGGATCCATCTGCTTATCGACTGTATCTTGAAAGCTGTCATAGCTTAGCTGCAAGAGAATGCAATTGAATCTGCAATGTTAAATTATGTTGTCACTTAACTCTAAAAAAAAGCAGTTTCCCTCCCCTAAAGCAGAATTTGCATAGATAGCTTTAAGGACCAAACTAGGCTCTCACAGAAAGCAGATGTTTGGCCTTTAAAGAAAATATTAATGAAATCGTGCTGAACAGTTGTTTACCTTTTCCTCCAGGTTTATAATTTTGGAATTCTGGTTGTCAAGCTGATCATGCTGCTCCTTCACAGCTATCAGCAGATTGTTGATTGTTTTCTCTTGAGATTCAATCACTTCCTGAAAATACCATAATAAAAAACATTATTTGTCCATACAACATGTGTTGTATTTTACAATGTTTTAAAGGTTTGCACCTGTTGAGTCACATGAATCAAACAAATAGTCAACTACAGGTTGAATATCAGTTTTTTCTTCAGTATTTCTTTTCTTAAATGAGTAGAATTGTTCATTTTACCAGTAACAAAATGGAAACCGAGAAACTATTAGTCACGCCCAACAACAGAACACACTTTTGTAACTTTTGTTACGTTGCTTTTCTTATGCCGGTAATCGTTTGCACAATTCTATAGCTCGTATGTCCCACATATGGTATTTTTTGACAACATGTAAGTGGCGTTGGAATTGATAATGCAACAAATAGTTAATGACACATTGTTTATCAATAATCATTACTGTAATACAGCAATAGATCGTGGTCACATGAAGATAAATGTTACCATATAGGGCCCATTGCATGTGCAGAAATAATTGAAGTGGGTTGAGGTTATTCAATTAGAGTTCATTAAATGCATTTCCATTGTTAACTGGATTTGAAGGAAACTTTTCAGCAGTTTTTATTTGGCTTCTATTGATTTTGCACACACAATTCACTAGCTGATGCACATTTGAATGAGGCACTCGGAGGAATTGTGTAGCTGCTTACCTTGAGCGTTGTGATCTCACTGAGCTGATCAGCAGGGATAATGCTCTGCGACAGTCCCTGGAGCCGTTCCTCGAGGTTCCCCACTTTGCTCTGCAGCTGCGTACGCTCCTGAATGATGCCGTTGATCTTGGTGTTGATTTCCAGCGACAGGTTCCTGATCTCCTCGTTGTTGCTCTTCAAGAAATTCGTGGTCTTCTTCAGCTCCTCCTCTTCCTTCTTGATCTCAGACGTGACCACCGAGAGCTGGTAGAAAGAACGGTCGAAAATGTTCAACTTTTGGAAGATGTCGTTGATTTGGCCCTTGGTCTTGTGGACGAACTCCCGTAAACTCTGGCCTAGCTGAAGGAGGCCGTTTGCGAGTAGACGAACGTCATCCAGCATGGCAAAGCGAGACTTTGCCTCGGTTGGGCTTGGTGCTGTGGGAAGGGCCTGGGAGGGCAGGGTGGGGTACGCGTCTCTACCTGAGTACTCCAGAGGGACGGCAGCAGTGGAACTAGCTAGCAGCAGCAACAGGCAAAACAGCTTCATCATGACTTTCTTGTCTAACACAGTGTTGCACTGCTCTTGTGCTCTACTCAACACTCCCTCTGCCTATAAGCCAGACTTCCTTGCTGTTTAAATGATGTGAGAGCAGCAGGCTGCCCTGTGTTATATACTGCCCTCTCAGTAGAGGAGGGGGGGATTAGCTGATCATTAAACCCTACTATGTTTTAGCTCTGTACCCCACCTCCTCCCAAAGCCCTCCCTCTCCTGAACAAACAAATCACAGCAGTGAGCAAATGACATATACACCCCACCCCCCCTTCTCTACTACCCATTTAACCCCAATCCCCTCTCCATACCACACCCTACCCTGTTCTCCATCTGTGGCGCAGGGCTTTAGCTGATCAGCAGAAAGCCAACAATGGCCATCACAGGTTTTTGATGGATCGTCAGTCTGATCAATCTCAAACCTTATAACCCTGCACACACTTTGGTCTGATTGATAATGCTGTGTGTAATTAATGCTCTTGGGTTTGATTTAGAGTCGTGCTGAATCAGCCCCGGTACCAGGCGCGCTCTCTCTCTCTCTCTCTCCCTCCTTCTCTCTGTGTGGGGAGGGGAGGGAGCCTGTCATCGGTGCCAGGGTTCAGCTTCTGGGCATGAATGATGTTGGAGAGTTTGGACAGTGTGTACTCATCATCTCGGTTTTATTGCTCAGCCTTGTCAATTTTTTTTTCAACTTGGTCATGCCTCGTGTGATATCTTCTTAATGCCACCAGAAATGAGATGGGGAATATATAGTTTGCTGATTAGCTTGCAGCTTTTAGGATCTTTCTGTTCTGTCGTAAAAAAAAAACATCTTTATGGAAAATTCTTAGTAAGTTGTTTCACGCAGACCTGAAATGTTGTTGAAATATGTCCACAGTCAGCCAGAGAGGGAGGAGGAAGTAATCAGTGAAATGACTTGGTGTAGTATTTAATTGGAATATAAATATTTATACTTTTGGCACTGCGGGGTTCCCAACCTCTAGAGTAAGTGTGTCCTGTGTGAAAAAGGCCTTCTAGACGGAATAATTGCCGTGTCATGCAGTCATTGCTTTCTTTGGCTAACCAAAATTAAAATAGTTTCTTGTTTATATAGAGGCATGTATACATTGAAAATGTCCTGTTTGCAGCCTTTATGGAGTTTTAATATTTACTATTGTTGTTAAAATATGTTTTCATTCATCAGCTGATCAGTCACTTTGTATGGCAAAGGAAAAATACTGGAATATTTGGCTTTGGTTTAAAAACCTTTTGGCACTCTGGTTGTTACAGTGCACGTTAAAATACCACACAGTCATCTTAATGAGTGTTCTCTAGTAATTTGCGGTTGTAAGGATGGATTACCTCAGTTCTCAGCGATGATATGGACGGAGCAGAAAGCAAAGGTCCTATAGAAAAGAGAAAAAATTGGCCACAGACTGAGTGGATGTGCCAGGAATTTGCTTGATCAGCATAAAGCTAGTAATGATATTCAGTATCCAGCTCCGTGGTTAGGTTTGTGGCTTAGCAGCTAGAGGGTTAAGAGTTTGAACCTGACATGTCCTGCTGGGACTTTTCTCCGTTGAGCTGGCATGTTCTGTCCAAGTTCAATCATATTTTGTCTATGTTAGCTTCGTGCATTCTAATTTGATCCTAATGTTTAATTGTCCATACTGCTGTTTCTGTAGCTACACTGATTCGTATCATGCATACTATCAGTTACCCCTGACATATTTTTGTTTTCTCGCAATTGTAATTCCATGCATCGATCACTTGATCTCTTATGTTGACCTCTGGGTGAGAGGATTGCTCCGATAATGTGTTGTGAGTCAGTTCTTTGTTCCATGGTTGGATAGTGTGGATACCTTCCACCACCACCACCATCCCATCCTTTGTTAACCACAAGGTGAAAATAAAAGTCACGTTCACTCACTATTGTAGCCAGCGGGCAACTCCAGGTCTGAAAAGTGAAGCCGATACAGAAGTGCCTTAAATTTGCATTCTTTCTAACAGCCAGCAGGGGGCGACTCCTCTGGTTGCAAAAAGAAGTCTGATTGTATAGAAGTCTATGAGAAAATGACCCTACTTCTCACTTGATTTATTACCTCAGTAAACATTGTAAACATGAGTTTATGGTCTCAATCACTAGTTTCAAGTCTTCTTCAATACAGCATGATGTTCATTTAGTAAATTATGGTCCCATTTAGAGTGAAATAGACAACCACGGCATTGTCCGGTCTGGGAGTTATCTGTGTTTTTGTCTTAAGACTTAAACTCTTTCACAATGTGTTTTCAGTTCATGGAAGTTAATTATAACGGGAACTACCACAGAAGTGGTTTTGAATATTTTGCCAAATGTTTATATGCCTGTCTGTGGACAGACTTTGTAGTTGAGATTAAAATGAAGATTTGTAGATGCAAGATTATTTTCTATTCTTTTTTTTTCACCATATTGGTTTAGAAGAATAAGTACAAAATCAGTGCAAAGTGGAGACAGGGTTTCCTATAAAATGAACGTCTGGTGCTGGTGGGAAGCGATCCAGTGCTGCTAGGTCACTATCACGTGGTACTTATGACTGTGCAACTAAAAGCACATCCTCTACAATTAAAGATCTAATATGCACATTCATTCAATTATTCTGGATGAAAAAGGTAAAAAATGACCTGTCCACAAAATGTGGATGTTTGGCTGAATCAAAGCAAGTTGAACCATGACTAAAGTTTTTATAGAAATGATGAAATACTTGCTATATTTATCTGCCTTGTAGTGAGTAAGTGCTTGTACCCAGTTTTAAATATTATTTAGTTGTCCTATCAACATGGCAGACTTGCTATTTGTTTACCATTCCTCCTCTGCATGCCTGGCCTACTGGTGAGAAACTTATCATGATCTATGTATAGAGCCAGCAAACAATGACTTTGTCCCCATATGCAGCCTCTGGACTCCAAATGGGGGAGGTGGGTAGCTGTCATCGTACAGTTTGGAGTGTACTGGGAGACCTGTAGAGTTTGCAATGCAGAGTTTGCCTTCACAGTATTCATGTGTACTGATTAACCAAAGATGAGTCTGATGAGATAAACCGACCAATCGGTGATACTTCCTCTCTGTGCTTATAAGGGGATTTCAGATTTTCCACTGTGACGTCATCTCGGGGTCTTTTTCAGTTCAAATTCAACAACCCACTTTAAAGCTGCCATTGTTATTATTAGGACATGCTAGATAGAGGGTAACAGAGGAAGAAGGGAATGAGTCTAATCATCACACCAAAGAGATTCCCACGCTTCCTTGTCAGTTGTGGTTCCAGCTGTGGTCTCTGTGGGGCCGCCCCCACAGACTCCACTACGTCATTGCGGTTTGTCAGCTGATCCCGGGTTACTTTGTATTTCCTATTGGGGAGGCTCATCCCACTTCCCATCAGTGTAGTAACCAGTGATTTTAAACAGTACAGTACCGTTACGTTTGCTGACAGCAATGATCAGGATTGTAAAATTCCCCAACCACTTTCAGTATTTTATTAAAACAAATATTTTGAACCAAAAGTGTTATTAATAATAGTATTATTAGTATTATATTAACAAAAAAGTTAATATGTTTTAGTTGTCAAGTTGAGTGGTAGAATCAACCAAGTGTGTAATACAATTTAAATTATTTATATGATGGTTACACTCTTGGTCTCTCAGCCTCTAGTGCTGGCAATCTATTGATACTTTCTATATACTGGTATGTTACATACTATAAAATGAACGTCATACTTTGGATATATGATGTTTTACTTCAGATGCCTTTTTTGTGTATGTTAACCATTAACTAAGGAGTTTAGGAGGCACAGTTACTTAAATGACATAATTTATAATGTGCCTTGTTTTCTCTGTGTTCCTGTCTTTTAGGAATCTGCTGTATGTGAACCCTCAGAGTCTTAACTTTGCCAACCGCCAAGGCTCCGCCCGCAACATCACAGTCAAAGTGCAATTTATGAATGGAGAGGATCCAAACAATGCAATGCCGGTATGCTATGATGAGAACATAAAGAAAAACAATTCCTTTATTTTAGTCCAGTCATTCATTTTAGTCGTATGTGTTGCTGTGTTGACAACTAAGGATTTTTGCCATTTGATGATAAGGTCTGCTTGTATGGCAAAGCTGCATTATTCTATACAGCTGTGTGCATGCTACCACATATGCTCTGGTTAAATAGATGTTGACAAATGGTCATAATTTATTATAACATGGCTTCATGACCATCTGAATGTTAATATTTCTTTTATCCCCCAGGTGATATTTGGGAAGTCCAGCTGTGCAGATTTCGCTAAAGAAGCCTATACTGCTGTGGTGTACCATAACCGGTAAGTTCTTTGTCTTTGTAATAGTCTCTACAGAGTGCTGTAGGGAACCTGTGATTGGAATGGTGATGAAACGTAGTTAAAACTATTCAAATATCCCAACAAATCCGTGTTGAAATCGGCAGGACGAGAGCTAGTTAACGTCCTGCTGATTTCAACACGGGAGGTGCCATCGATTTACATTATGATGCGTTCAAAGTGTAAGCAGATAGTAATCGCAGTGACCGGTTCGTCTGCTGACAGCACGGAGCTAAAGACCTCCGTTAACGGAGGTTCAATGAGTTACATTACATGTGTATTACATACATATGTTCAAGCTACGCTCAGTAAAAATGAGTATTGGGCGATGGTAAATTCTAACATTATCAAGATGTTCAATTGTAATCTTGTAAAAAGTAGTTTTTGGCGAGAAACTTGAGTAAGTCCAGTTGTTTGAAGGAGATGTTTTCACAGCAATATAAAATAGATAATAAAGAGTGATTATGATCTGTTTAACCTCCTAACAAAAACCAGTATGCAAATGGTAATAAAGAAGTGTATGTTGAAGTACATGGGATTTTTTGGGGTATCGAGAATCATGGAATTTCACTGCTATTGGTGTCGACTACTACATTTCCGGTATCATGACATCCCTACTCTCTTGGCAATGGTGAGGTATGAAAATCTGACATGCTTAGCCTTGTACTCACATGGTCTCCATGATTGTCATGAGATTGGTCGACGAAAATCAAATTCACAAATATCCTTCTTTAATTTAACATCACCATAACATTACTATTACACCTCCATTACTCTACCAACCTTTGATGGCGTTCATTAAAGAATAGTTGGAGTCAACCTTCTGGATATCGTCAAGTGGTGTCCTTGGCACACGTTTCTTCCATCTCTACATAAGAAGCTGAGGGGTCTCTAATATTTTATCACCACTATCAGGTGTTTTTACGACATCCAGCGGTTTGTCATTTGTCACCCAGGGGTCACACCTTCAAGGCTAAAATTAATCAACCTGTGAATAATGTACCACTGTGACCAGGACCATCGTGCATCAGGACTTAATCCAGCTCTTAGAAGTGCTTATAGGTAATGGTCAATTACAGTCTGCATTTCACTCAGAAGTGGCACAATATTTCTCTTGTCAAAACTCTTAAAGGAACATATGAAGAAAACTGAATGACAAGGAAATAAAACGACTCTATTATAAGAAATATTTTGTAATCTGGACAGCTTCCACCTATCTGCTTTTGGCTATGACTTAATGTGCTCAGTTAATAACCCATTAGCTTTTCTTCTGCGAGGAAAGTTGATCCTTGTGCAGTTCTTTCTGGAGGATTTCTTTTTTCTGGTCCATAACCAAAATGTTAGTTCCCATGAGAAATGAGAGCCTAATCTCCAGCCTTAAGGCAATCCTAGTGGGTGTGTTTGTTGAAGGACATGCTGTATCTGGTGGTTGTTTGTTTCTCGGCATTGGCCTGCAGACAAAGTTTCCCCCTGGGGCACTAACAGGAACTCAGCTGAAGTGAGTTATGATGTGTTATGTAATTTCTTTCTTGTTAGATCACTTGACTTGTCTTGAGACACAGAGTCCCAAGTTATAAATGGGCTCAGCTGGAAATAGAATATATGAGGATTTCAATTGATTTGCATATTTGTACATGCATGGAAGAAAATGTACTAATGCAAGTCTAAAGATAGTATGTAAGCCTGTCCAGACAGAGTCTTAAGCTGCGTTCACACTATGAGTGACACATGAACAGGCTACAAGTCATTTTCAATGGAAGCCGGTGGCATTAAGCTACAAACTGACGCACGACACTTGTCGCTGTGATGGGCGTTAAACGCTACAAATCATTCATCTTAAAAAAAAATGCCGTAAACCAGTTCCCAGTGTTATTAATGACCTAGCTACTTCAACGAGTGCTTGAGCAACACTTCAACTAGCTGCCCGTTTTACCATGCATTAAAACATGGGGCAAACCATTCTCAATAGTTACCAGAATAAGTCGTATATAAATCCTCTGGGAAAGCAATGGAAGAGCCCTATAGATATTTATTATTAGAACTATAATGTCGAATTCACACCAGAGCGGCGAAGATGGCAATTTGAACCATATGACTAAACCTGTCTAGGTAGTTCAGAAACAACTCTATTTTGGGTGGTTGTCTATCAACTTATTAAATATAAAGCACCTTGTAACACTGTTGTTGAATAGTTTTATATTGTCGTTGCTAACTGCTGTCAACAGATCCCCTGATTTTCATGATGAGGTCAAGATCAAGCTGCCTGCCTCCCTGTCGGACCACCACCACATTCTCTTCACCTTTTACCACGTCAGCTGTCAGCAGAAACAGAACACACCACTGGAGACCCCTGTGGGATACACGGTAGGTTAAGAGCCACTGGCACAGCTACGATAACCACACAGGCTGTTCCCGTGGCTGTAGGGGACAGCTGTCTGCACTCTCACTATTGCAATGTTCCTGCGGGCATAGTTGTAAACTTAGACATGCTCATTCACAAGCACACACTCTCTACTTGTCTTTTAGACAGGTGTGCAAGAGAGACCTGGGGAGTTGAGAATATGTACTAACTGAAAAATAATATTATCCTCCTAATGTGTTCTCTTTCAATTTATTTTTCTCTGTAGTGGATCCCCATGCTGCAGAATGGGCGTCTGCGGACGGGACACTTCTGTCTGCCGGTGTCTCTGGAAAAACCACCACAATCCTACTCTGTTCTCTCACCAGATGTAAGACACAGTTTTACAATATGAATACATAGATTTAAGTGTGAAAAAAGTATAAATTTGAAACGGGTAAATAATAATTAGCATTATTATTAATGATAATGAATTGGTGTGCTGCAGACAAACCAGGTTAAGTGTTAAGCAGAGTCTGTCTTGTATGGAGGACGGAACCTGCCAAAATTAAAAATTAATAAATAAATAAATGACTAAATAAATAAATAAATATGCCATTAAATGTACCAAAGGTTATATTAAAAATAATTGTAGGCCTTAATTAATTGATCAAATGTGACATAAATTGACATTTCAGTTTTAATTTGCTGCTTTGTAGGTAAATAAATTAAGAAGCAAATTAAAACAGAAATATCATTTTATGTCACATTTTATGAATTAATTAATGCTTACATTTATTTTTAATATTCATTTTGGTACATTTAATACCATATTTATTTATCGAGTCATTTATTTATTTATATATATTCATTTTTAATTTTGGCAGGTTCTGTCCTCCATAGTCTTGGAGTACCCTTTGTAATATAAAAAAGGAACATTGTCAACACTTACTAACCTCTTTGTTTAACTTTTGAGTGAGATTGAAAGGCATCAGAGCAGCCCTTTAATCCTTTTTGATTTAAGGAAAATCTCAGCCTTCTGTGCCCAGTGACCTATCGTATGTTTCACTGCTTGTAAGATGTTCATTTTACCAATGAAGCCCAGATTTACTAAGGTAATTTTTGTACCTCAGGTTCCTCTCCCAGGGATGAAGTGGGTGGACAACCATCGAGGAGTATTTAACGTGGAAGTGGTGACTGCTTCAACCATCCACACACAGGTAACAGTACTGTATACAGTAGTTTTACGAACATCACATCATCACCTCTCATCCTCTTTACTCTGTCCCATCTTCCCTGTTCATATGTACGTAGGAGCATACATATACATATGAGCAGAGGGAAAATGCTGCTGGAAAATTAAACCTCATATTACCAAAATAACTTGCTTTTCAGGAATGAAGAAGAACAATTTTATTGTTATGTCAGTTGCCGTAGAATCATTTTCATAAGCATCACACGGGTTATCATTTAAAAATTCAGTAAAGAGAAACAGTGTTTTCACATTTAGACAGTAATTCCTCCACAGCACCAGTTCATTAGTGGCTGAAGCTCGCCTCGGCAGTAATTTACTGAGGTCTACTCCATCTCTGTGTCGGCCGGGGTGTGGGGGGCTTGACTGTGGTCCCTAGGAGCCTAACTGGGACTAATGTGCTCATAAATCACTGCTCCTGGAGCAGATTAGACTTGCTGGATTCTACTGTGTTCTTGTAGCAACGTACGGTTTGTGGTTTCCACTTGGAGAGCCAACTTACAGACGAGTAGATCCAAGCTTACTTTTGTTTGTTGACTTCCTTCCCCCCTTTTCTCCTTCCCCTCTCTCTACCTTTTCCAACTGTTGTGCTGTTTTTTCCTCCCAAGCTTCTTCTTTTTGCCTTGTTTTCTCTCCATCCATCTTTATCATCCTTCTTTTCTTCTCTTCTGTTCTTTCACCGTCTGTGTCTTTCTATATCCCCTCTCCTGCATCTGTTTTGCCAACAAATTTCTCCCTCTCCATCTCCAGGACCAGTACCTGGATAAGTTCTTTGCCTTGGTACACGCCCTGGACGAGCACATGTTCCCAGTCAGGATAGGGGACATGCGCATCATGGAGAACAACCTGGAGGCTGAGCTCAAGTCCAGCATTGCAGCGCTCAACTCTTCCCAGCTGGAGCCAGTGGTTCGATTCCTTCACCTTCTACTCGACAAGTTGGTTTTGATGGTAGTGCGGCCGCCAGTCATTGCTGGGCAGATAGGTATGAAATTGTATTACATTTAATTAAAAAGCCAGAGATCACACAGTGATTTTAGAACAGCTTGGGGGTGATGGTTAATCTGCCAAGTAGAATTAGCTATTAATTGTGCCACCTCAAGCTGTAGATCTTGAATTTCTTTTATTTACTGAGATGATGAATATAAGTTAAGGTTAAAGGTTTTCCTAACTTTAGTCATGGCAATAGGAATGCCATAAAAAATGCTTTAATTTTTATAATTGTTATGCTATAAAATGGAAATATGTACAAAAATGTAATACTTATTTTGGTAAATTTTAAGAATCAGTGATTTTGATGAGTTTTATTATTATCCTTTAAAGGTGCTTTTGATAACATTGATAACATTCAGCCACTAGATGTCACATTCTCCCTCCCCCGTTCAATTGCCTTTACTTCACAACAAGTTGATACCAGGCACTTACCGTCAATCTCAGCCATTTATCCGTTTTTGCCACACTAACTAACGACCCAGAAATACCACATGATACCAACATCGTTATACTATTGGCTCACAAACCTTGTTAGAAGGGGGAACCGAACGTCAGCTATGTTCCACAGAGTTAAACAAAACATTCATTTTGGAACCGCCAACACTTATAAAATGACGAATTCACAATCATAATAATTTTTTTCAGGTAAGGTCATGCTTTTTTTTCGGCACCTTTCTAAAGGCTTTGTAGATGTATTATTTAAAAAAAAATATTCGTCTACATAAAAATGTTATCAATAAGACCTTTAATATGATGTGCTGTATATGACGTCTGTTCTGTGTGACATACAGAATACATAAGATTTTTGAAATTTTATCTATTTAATTACTATGAAGAAATGGTCCGAAATATAAATGAATAAATAAAAAGGAAAAGTACAAAGAAAAAATTAAAATGAAATAACCTGGCTGGGCAGAAGGCGATATGAGACAACTGGTCCCTGCATTGCAAAACCATTACAAAATAAATCAGCTCATGTATTCATTTTTACAGTGCTCACTGTGTTCTGCACATACTTCTTATAATAAACTTAAAGCTGTGTCTAAAACAGGATTATGTTTCACACAGAAAATGAATACATGCAAAGGTCATGGTTGTATCTTTCTATCTTTTTGTATATCTTATTTTATGGGGGTCATCCTGTGTGCACACACATACCGTAACTTTGTGTATATTTGTCCATATCAGTATTTTTGCACACATGTCACTTTGCTTCTGTCTGTATCTTTGTGTGTTCAGTGAATCTGGGCCAGGCATCCTTCGAAGTCATGGCATCCATAGTGAACCGGCTTCATAAGTACTTGGACACCAGCCAGGACATGCACGGCCGCAACGGCCTGCTGTCCTCTTACATCCACTACGTCTTCCGCCTGCCCAGCACTGACCCCAACGCACCCTCCCCAGGTATTTTACTGTCAACACAGTTCATCACCTCACATTTTTCTTTTATTCTACACCTGTTTTTCTGTTTTCTCCCTTTAAGTTAACTTCATCCTACCCCCAACTCACCATCACTGGGTGACTTATTGTCAAACCTACCTGCCATAATTTTTCTTTTTTCTATTTCTTTTTTATCTTTTGTTTTTTTCCTTCCACATCCATTTTGTCTTCTGCCTGCCCAACACAGACCCCAACTCATCCTTAACAGGTAGATATGGCCCACTACTGTACATCTTAAGGCTTTAATACACCGGGGGCGTTTTTTACGTGCGATTTATTCGCACATCAATATCATCCTCAAACTGTTGTTTTTGTCATGAATACTTTAACATAGAATGTGAATATTACGCGGCGAAAAAGTGTCATCATGTTTTTGCGGAACGAGGTCGACTCTGATCTTTCACACCGCGAATAAAGGCATCAACCTATCAAGTTGTGTGGAACGAGTTGAGTTGCACCATAGTGCGAATCAGGACGACAAACTGTATTACTCCTTTCAACCTTGACAAAGGCAGCGCAGACCAGATCCACTCCTTCCGTTCTTACCTTTCACAGGAAAAGCCCTAGACATAACATTTTTGCATGCGAGTGTTTACTTATTTGTGTCACCCCCGGTGTGTAAAGGCCTTTAATCTGTGTGCAATTATTGTTACCTCTAAAATTAAAGAGGACCTATTATGCTTTTGTGCTTTTTCCCTTTCATTTAGTGCGTTATATAGTTTTTTGTGCCTGTAAAAGGTCTGCAAAGTTACAAAGCCCAAAGTCCATGCCAAAGGGAGTTACTCTCCCCCACAGAAACACTGCTCCTGAACTGCCTGAAACGACACTTTGCCTAGCGGCTAGTTTGGCATGCCCTCAAACAAAGCTAGTTACAGCGGAGCTGGAGTGGAGTCCGAAGAGTTTGGTTCGGTCAGTGCGGGGGGGGTTAGGGGCCGGGGGGTTTCAGACAGAGGTGTAAACATGTTCTAGTATGCACCTGAAAATGAGCATATTAGGTCCTCTTTAAAATAACATTTAGTTTTTAAAGTAATATTCCATTTTGGTAGAGAATTTGATGTGTAGTACACGATTTCTTGCAATCAGTCCTCTATTATCTAACTAACCATTTGCTGCCAAGACACATTGGTTGCTCTATGGAACTATAATCGCTTGTGAATAAATATGTTTATGAGCTTCTTACCTGTGTGAGTTCACCACATGCAAGCTGGAGAGTTGTGTTTGGCTTATTGATAAGAGGAAGGGCCGGTACAAATGTAAATGTGTGCATTGGGAGCAACATGCAATCATCGTGTCAGTGGATGCACAATGTCTTGGTAGAAGTAGTTATTCCCATCACATCCCAGTCGTCCCATTTTCCTTCCTCTGTGTGTTGTTGTCCCAGGCCCCGGAGGGTTGGGAGGTTCGGTTCACTACGCCACCATGGCTCGCTCAGCTGTTCGACCAGCCAGCCTCAACCTTAACCGCTCCCGTAGCTTAAGCAACAGTAACCCTGACATCTCGGGTACACCCACCTCTCCTGATGACGAGGTCCGCTCCATCATTGGCAGCAAGGTAAGGTCATCAAACAATGTCCTTGGTTATACATTTGCCTGTAACTTCTTTGATCTCAATACTTTTAGAGTTCAGTTGAGGCATGAAAGAGGCCGCTCTAACTCAAATTGTTACGCGTGGTCCTAAGATAATTTATGTCTTTTGGCACTTAGCCCTATTGCAATATTTGATTTGCCCACACCGCACGTGGAGTTCCGATATCAGAGTTAAATATTTAACATTGCCGTAGTCCAGCAGCCCCTTATTGATTTGTGATGTATTTTAGACAGGCACATGCGAGGTGATTGTACTGAACTCTACTCTGTAGTTCTTAACCCACATTGAGGCAGAGGCCCTCCATGTGCACACAGTTACACAGCTGGATATTTTATCACAAGTAAACTGTATAGCCAATGCGTAAACATAAGACTGGACATCTTATCTCTCTAACCGCTGTAACAGCAACCTGACAGCATGCACACACAGTGCTCAGTGTGTGCAGGTTGTGACAGGCACAAGAGACATTTGGTTCACAGAAAGCAGATGCTGCCGAGAAGATACAATACGCATTGTTTCAATAGAACAGCTCAGCCTTGTCAGTCTGTACTGGTTTTGTTTCTTTTTATTTCATTTAATGAATCTGTTGTCATTTATTGTGTGTTGTTTTAATTTGTGATTTCTCTTTTCAAACATGTTTTATTTAACCCAAAAGTACCTGAGCAGTGACTGAATGCAGCCCCTTGTTTGATGAATGTTCCCTTTGCTGCTAATACTGAACTAAACCTTTCTTCTCTTGTCTCTGAGGGAGGGGAAGTTATTTCTTACACAGAGAGAGAAAGGGAGAGAGAGATGTGCTTTGCTCCTCTGTGGTGATGATTTGGATTTTTATATTTACTGACGGCTAACCTGTTTTTGGGCCCTTGGCATCTTCCAGCAGTCCTGACCTCTGAACCTCTTTAACCTGTCATTATTCCTTCCCTCCTCCTTCCCCCGTGCTGCTCGCTCACTCCCTTGCTTCCCGTCTGCCTTGTGTCCTTTGACCTCGGCACGCCTAGGGCTTAGACCGCTCCAACTCGTGGGTGCACACCATGGGCTGTAAGAGTGCCCCCTGGGGATCCAGCCCCGGGTCCGCTCCAGAAACCATGCAGGTGGTTTTATGAATGCCCCGTCCTCCACTTTGCCTCACTACAAAAACAACTCGCCTTATTCACCTTGAGGGGATACTGGGATATTTGGAGTTTTGGTTTATTTGTGTAATTTGCCAGAGTTACTGAAAGCAAGGTGAGAGTTGGGGCAAGCAATATCCTTTTTGTAAATGATCACATCTTTCATTTCAACCTATCGTGACGCTACTTCTGGAGGTTTTAAGTCAGATTGCCAACCATTTTTTGCTAACTTTCTCCAAACAATAGATTTCTAAACCGTATACAATGTGACTAATGTACCACAAAGACATAAAAGACCAAAACTTCAGAATATTACAGTATTCTTGTAAACTTTAAATCACAGTCCTCCCATGAATCCCATACATGGGAGTCACAGCCGCCTCCATGACCATGACCCTCTATCTCTCATGCTAGAGCCTCAGGTGTCATCCCGCTCCACTTATCATATCTAACACCTCCCTTTTTCTCAGTACTTGCATGAAAAGACACATAGTCTAAATCCAAGTATTTCAGTGCCAGAGTACTCAGTACTCAGTGCCATACTCATGGCAGCAATTTCTTGGACATAGTTGGCCTCCCTTTCTTTCTATGTCAAGCTTGCGTGCCGTTTTGGGTTTACAGTGGTCAGTTATTGTTAAACCCAAAACCAAGACATTTTTATGTGCGTATATTTCACAGAGGATTGTTGGAGTAGTAGAGAAAAAGAGTATTGTTAGAAATCATCTTCATCCGCAGAGTAGATTTTTTCTGCATTCATTTTGTTTCATCTATTTTCCTTTTCTGCTTCCAGCACAGTTATTCACTCCCGCTGCCTTAACCTCATAATCTCCACTCTCACTAGTGTGTATCCCTGCATGACTTTCTACTAACCCTACATAGCATTCACTTTGTCACTGGAGCATGGTATATCTGTGAGTGTGAGTGTGTGTGTCTGTCAACATGCGTGAGGTCGTTTGTCAGCTTCACTTTCCATCTTCATGTGATGTTATGTCTTCTGTCATGTTAAGTTGCCATGACATACTCCTTTGTTTGTCACTTATTTACACATCCAATATTATGAATGTCAAGAAACCAAGATGAAATTAATTCTGCATATTGTAATCATAAAATCACAGCTAGATTACAACATGTAATTAGTTGTGCCAGCATTGACAGAGCACGTACATTATCAGCATTTATTGTGTTAGTCTACCTACCAATGCTAATACCTTTAATACAGTAGGATGTATGTCATTATGTCTTTGAAGTATTGTATTCACCTGGAGGGATGCAGAATTGCACATCTTTAGGCCATGACTGTAACATCAAGCAAAAAAACAATACGATGACTTAACTTGATCTCACGGCCCTTCATGCAGCCATTTTGCATCCCTCCTTTCAGCACTCAAACTACCGATGTATCGGTCTGTTTTAGATTGAGTACAGCGCTTTAAAGTGTTGTGACCCTGTCCTGTGTCTAATTGTTTTGTGTCTTCATGTGTGACAAGTGTGTGCAAGAGATCACAAAAGTGTGTAGTGTATAGTATGCATGTGTGTGTGGATGCGTAGATGCGTGGATGCGTGTTCCCTAGCAGACACATTTTCCCTGTGTGCTGAGGAAAAAGGTGCAACCCCACGCTCCCGTTGCTCCTCCACTAACCTTGTTGTCACCGTTCCATTCATCCCACCCATAGGCCATGGAGCGCTGTGGCAATCGCATGTCTTCGCACACTGAGAGCGCCAGTTTCTTGCAAACTTTAACAGGACGGTTGCCCACAAAAAAGGTAGAGCCACTTGCACTGGGGGAGGAGCCAACCCCGCCCGCCCACCTCACCTGTCTTGTCTGTGGATGTGTGCCTCTGGATTGGTTGTTGTCGTATTTGGTGGTTGTGGAGTTTGCTGAATGCTGAATGTCGCTTATCTGCCTCTTGTTCTGAATGTGTTGAGGAGTTTTTTATGTGACATGAATGTTGGTTGTAGTCTGGCTAATGCTGTCTGGCTAACTTAGTCTGGGAAGTCTCCTGTCATTGTGCACTGTTTTAAGAAAGTGCAACTTCCAATCAGTTTACTATGACCCAACAAGAGACATACAAACACATGGTTAGTTAGGTAGGTAGTGTATAAGGATACAATCTGCTGTAAAGTTTACTGATATTGAAGAAGTAGTTACCACAAAAAACACAAGGTGCATTTAATAGCTTTGTTCCCTTTTTTTAGCATTTAGGGGGATCTATTGGCAAAAAATGGATTATAATAATAAGTATGTTTTCTTTAGTATATAAACACCTGAAAATTCACGGAGCCGACCGCCATGTTTCTACAATAGCCAGCCAAACCAAACACTGGACTTAGATAGGGCCATTTGCGTTTTCACATTTTTGCCTCAGCCACTGTAGTTTTCCTACACACTTAGCACACAGGAGAAATTTCAGTTGGTGGCAATCCTCAACCTCACCGCTAGATGCCGCCAGAACCTACACACTGCACCTTTAACCCATCTGTGTCCAAAGAATATATTTAGTATGATAAGGAAAAATGTCACAACATTCGTTGACCATTGATTGAAAGTCTTGAAATTTGGTACGGATATGCTTTGGGCACTTTTTTACATCACGTGAAAAATCACACTTTTATTAATAGTCAAAATAAAGATTTTTGAAAAATGAGGAATCAAATCTTTGATATTCAACTTGTTATGAGTTCATAGATACCAATACTTGATTGTGCTCCTTGTAGTTTCAGAGATACAGACATTTCTTATCAAACTATATCTAATCTTTGGGCACATAGGGCTACAGTTTTTTCCTTAAATATAATTGAGTCTATTGCAAAAACAGTAGTCCCATGTGCCCAAAGACTAGATATGGTATGATATGAAAAACTCACTTTCCAGCTAAATGGTTGGACCGATTTTTTACATTTCTACAAATTTGTGCTTAAGCAAGCCCAGAGAACATTAAAAATGAATTACAAATTTCAGTTGCGGACACAAATGGGTTAAGTAATATATAGATAACGTTCATCAGAATCAAAATTTGGATATCAATCAGGTCTTGCCCCTTCCTAATCTTTATATGTTAACATGATTAAGGAAGACTTGCCAGACTCACCAGACAAGAGTCGCTGTGTTAGCCAGACTGTGTTCGATGTTGGTTTTGCATAAAAACACACACCTAAATAAATAAATGCAAGCTACTGATGCATAATTCTTAAAAGAAATGAAGAAGTAGAATTTCTTCTCTCCATGCACACAGGAAAATCACAGGAAGTTACATTATGAAATACTATAATTTGCATGGCGATAACTGCATTTTTCATCATTTCACAAAAATGAAAGTTGCACACAACTGTACATTTTATTATATGATTTTTTTTTACATTTAAAGAATTTGTTTAGAGTGTTTTGAGTTGTTAACCCTTACTGTAATATGTGTATATATTAAGTTTTTTGGTTAAACCTCACTTTGTTTTTAATCAATTAATTTTCAGTGCTGGGGGCGCAGGAGCTTTACTGGACTCTATTATTCTTTCATATAGAGAATATAAGAATTAATACTTGTTAACTAAACCTGCTTAACTTTCATCCCCATTAAGAAAATACACTTTGGTTTTCAGTTAACTGTATATTTACTGAATAATCTGTTCACAACATGTAGATTTAGGTGTATTTTAATTTAAGATGGACAGTGATACTTCTCCTGGTGCCTCACGTTCTCTGTCTGGCTTTGTTGCCTCTCCCTCTCTTTCTCTCCATCTCTACTTCTTTGTCTCCGTTTTCTACTTTCCTGTTCTACTCAGCTCTTCCACGAGGAGTTGGCCCTCCAGTGGGTGGTGAGCAGTGGGAGCGTCAGGGAGGGCGCTCTACAACAGGCCTGGTTTTTCTTTGAACTCATGGTAGGAAACAACATTTTTACCCTTAAAAAAAGCTTTGACGTAGATGGATATGTCTTCTATAGTTCTTATCAGTCATCACCGTGCAGACATTTTCTCACAACAAAATGTCTTGACCTTTACCACAGGTGAAGAGCATTATCCACCACCTGTATTTCACCGAACGCCTAGAGTCACCGAGGAAGAACCGTTTCCCAGAGCGCTTCATGGATGACATTACAGCCCTGGTCAGCACCATCGCTGGCGACATTGTGTCTCGCTTCCAGAAGGTAAGTAACGGCCAGGGGAAGTGTTCCCAATCGGCTCGCAGTTTGTGGAATATCATGGTGGTTTAGAGACTAAGTGCATACAAGGAAAGTCAGGGAATAATGAATTTTACAAATGAGTCATTTCAAAGTTATATTAAATTGATAAACAGATTGTACTGTATTTGACAATTTAGTTTACACTTTATGAAAGCCAAAAGCATACATATTAATGCGGCACAATAAGTTTGAGGCCACAAGGGATGTCCCTTATCATCCTTTTTGTCTGTTTGTTTCATCAGAATCAGAATCAGGTTTATTTTGCCAAGTATATACTGTACATACAAGAAATTTGACTCAGTTTTTTATGCAGCTCTCTCAATGTACTTACACAGATTAGAAATAACAGAATAAAGAATACAATAATGAAAATAAAAATATAATAAAAATCAAATGTCTATCAACAAAGCCAAGTGTTCGGGAGTTGTAAACAATACAAAAGTTGAAGTTGAAGCATTGAAGTTATACAATATAGTGAAGCATATGAACAGTATAATGTTCAAACCGCCAACTCTGGAAACTTTTTAAGATGCACGTGTCTCATCCAATCAGGACCTGGAGTTGGTGGAGAGACTAAACACTAGTCTGGCCTTCTTCCTCAACGACCTGCTGTCAGTCATGGACCGAGGCTTTGTCTTCACCCTCATCAGAGCATACTGGAAACAGGTAAATGTCTTATTTAGATTCACTGAATGTGGGTTTTTTTTCATGATAAAGAATAATACAATTTTAGCAGGATAAGTATGAGTGAAGAGAAAGCAGGCACAGATGGCTGAGTAACATTTAGCTACAAACAGAAGTATGAGTGTTGGAGCCAATATGGGTGTTTTGGGGTTTCTTTTTGAAGGACTAATTTACATTTTGTGGGTATTAGTATTTCCCGCCACAAGGGGGCAGTTAACATGTTGGTGATGGGTCTCGCCACACAATCAAGTATGAAGTAGACACAGGTGGGTAGTCCAAAGTGTGTTTGGAGCGCTGGAGATGAAATGGTTCTTACTGCAAAACTAACACAATAAACGACACAAAACAATAAACTAGATTATGAATATTGCGCTAGTACTAAAGAAATAACAGTCTGCAATGAACAACCACAGCAAGACAGAGGAAGCAAGGATCCTGCCAGATATTGTCCCATTTGTCTCTTTTCTGGTGCTGTTATGAATACCTTTTATGCTGTTCAGTTCGCTGGATATATCGGGCATTTCAGACTTCTTTACAGCACTATTAAGAACTAATTAGTGATATTTCAAGATTTCACTTCTTTTAACAGTACATACTCCAATTCTTTATTTGTAATATTTGTATGTATGTACGCAAATGTTGTAGTATTCTGTAAAAAAATATAAATTAATTTGTACTGTTTCCTCTCTCCAGGTGTCCACAAAGCTTTACGCTCTGCAGAACCCAACCCTGGAGTCTTTGAGGCTTGATTTCTTGAGAATCGTCGCCAGCCATGAACACTACGTCACCCTCAACCTGCCCTGCAGTCTGCTCACCCCGCCTGCCTCGCCTTCCCCCTCTGTGTCTTCAGCAACTTCACAGGTCAGACAAAAAGTGGTGGAGGGAAATTCAAACGCCTGCATGCAAATAGACATGCACCCTGTGATATAGTCCTACACCAACAAAACTAATTGTACAGTGATTTCCCAACTGATCATGGGTGCCACTATACTAGCTGTCATTTCTGTAAACAACTTAAACATCCCCTCCACTCTGTTTTTCTTTTTTTTCGTTTTATGTCCCCTAAAATGTCTGACCTTGATTATACTGACTTGTATCTGTGCAAAGTTTGTCACTAGAGAGGTGTTTTCTAATATCTCTTCTTAAGGGGGAGATGTCTGTGCACTTACCTAAAATCTGAGATTCAAACTTACACCGGGCAAGCTAGATTACGTCACAAATTTGAAAAGCAATCGCTGTCTAATGTGCAAATGCCGACACATATCGATAGGGAAAACCGTCTTCGACACAACACCGAAAAAAAACCATGTAAAATATAATTGGTCTTACTTGTTTGGATGTTCTGTGTTGTTCTCCATAGAGCTCTGGGTTCTCCACACATGTCCAGGACCAAAAGATAGCCAACATGTTTGAGCTGTCTGTCCCCTTCAGAGAGCAACATTTTCTGGCTGGACTGGTACTGTCTGAGCTGTCTGTGATACTGGACCCGGAGAATGAAGGGTTAGTAGGCTTTGGATGCACACTTCCTACACTTATGGAGGTTGTTTTATAAAGAAAGAGTTTATGTCTGAGTGAGGACGAGTTTCATGTCACATTTGTGGGTGTGTGTCATTGCGTCTGTTTATGTGTTTCGTGTGTCTGTGTGTGTCTACCCAATAAACTCTTAGTATCGTAAAGAAAGGAAAGTGCTATTTTCAGGTTAGAGCCTCTGTATCTGTTGGTGAGAGATAAGCGTGTATGCATGCTGACATGCATTCATGTAAGTGAGTTATGGTTATTCAGTATTATCTTAATGCGTTAGGTTCTCTCCCCCATTGTGCTTTTCACACTTCAAATGAAATACCGTATCTCTTTGTGCCTTTCTTCTTGTTTTTTGTTTTTTTAACTTTTGTCTTTTCTACTGTTTCACTGTAGGATGTTTGGCCTACATAAGAAAGTGGTGAGTGTCGTTCATAACCTCCTGTCCAGCCATGACTCTGACCCGCGCTACGCCGATCCGGAGGTCAAGGCCCGAGTCGCCATGCTTTACCTGCCTCTCATCGGCATCGTCATGGAAACACTACCACAGCTCCATGACTTCACAGGTAAAGATTAGGAGCTACTTTGAACTAGGCATGGGACGATATGAAAATTTCATGTCACGATTATTCTGTGATTCACAATACTCTCAGGATAATCATCAAAATATGCTTAAAACTCTTAAAATGGCACTAAAACAAACTGGAGTCACAACAAATATCTTTTATTGCAGCACAGATAAGTTTAATGTGTAGTATTTTGTTTAGCATCTTTATCCTGTTTCACTCACAACTGTTAGATGTCTGATGTCATATCCAACTGTTGGCCTCCCACCGTCCAGTCAGCAGCACTCTTATCAGATTATCCTTAATGAAACAGTTGAGAATGAGGCAATCAGCGTTGTGGTTCAGATCAGAGGATCTCTCTCTTGAGACATAACGTGACAAAACGCCAAATAACCTGAGCTATTCAAACAAATGCAGCTGTAAAGTTGCAATGTGACCTGCAATAGCATCCTTTAGAACTCAGAAGGTTATCATTTGACCTGCAATGGATGTTGCACAATAACAGCTGATCTCTAACCTCAGTTCGTCCCGATTGCATTTCTTTTTCTCTCCTTTAACTCCCCACCCGAGTGAACGTGCCTTTTCTAGACCTGGAGCTTGTATTTAAATGACCCATTCATACATGTTTGAATATTAGCCGTAGGTCCAGAGTCAGTTACGCTCATGTTATAAAGTTTGATCTGAATAAAATGTGTCCTATTCTGTGAGACCGGTTTTTACTTTTTATGCTTCCGCGCCGGCGACAGCCAAGGATGAACTGATTAGAATTTGGTGGTCAAAGGTCAGTGTGACCTCACAAAACTATTTGTTTGGGCCATAATTCAATAATTCATATGCTAATTATGATAATTTCATACAAATAGGATAGAATGATGAAGTGATGACATTTTGGACAGACATGGATATAAACTGCAACTTGACTGGTTGGCGGAGGCATACAACCGCGAGGTGGTAATTCAATTTTAAATAGTAATGAGATCCTATTCAGAACATCCCAATTAGGTTTACATCTACATTTAGTATAAAGGTAACCTTGCTCTACACTTGCTCTGTAGAGAGGGTGCATACTACATAAACAGCAGTTCCTGTCATGTTTCTATATGCGGTGGGATCAGTCTGTGGAGGTTTTCCCAATCAATGATTACTACTCGTTTTGTCTTTCTTGTGTCCTTACATCACACTAAGAACGTACTCCTGTATTTTCTCTAATTCCAGTTAATTGGTTAATTTTCTTTTCTCTCCATTTTGTGTCACTAGAGTCCCATAACCAGTGGGGTCGGCCAGGCTGTCCCCAGGGGACAGCGATGGGCAGCGGTGGAGAAGAGGCAGAGGGAGAGGGGAACAGCATGATCAGCCAGACTGTCGCCATGGCGATAGCAGGCACCTCCACCCCAACCCCAATGTCCCGACCAAGCAGCTTCTTGCTCAACTCGCAGGTAACTCCCTGTGTGTGACAATAATCTGCAATTAATGGAACAGTCCTCCTACTGGTCATTGTAGAACAAACATGAGGCCTTCGTTTCTTATCATTCCGCTTTTGTATTCTTTTTGTTCTCTCCTCCCTGTTGATTCCTCCTGGTCCTTCTCTCCAGGCGAGTCGTCAGCACGGGAGCTTCTCGGCCGAGTCAAGTCGTAGTCTGCTGATCTGTCTGCTGTGGGTGCTGAAGAACGCTGACGAGCTGGTGTTACAGAAGTGGTTCACAGACCTGTCGGTGTCCCAGCTCAACCGCCTGCTGGATCTCCTCTACCTCTGCGTCTCCTGCTTTGAGTACAAGGTAACATCAACAGTGAATGCAGACACTAAGTGATGAGACCGACAGATTAACCACTCTATGGTTGTCAAGGGCACACAGAGGGCTGGGTATGTCGAGTATGCCCGTCTCTTCAGTGTACCGTCTTCTACATTTACGTGCCACAAACAAACACGGAATATTGTAACCAACTAAAAGTTAAGGAAACAAAACAAAATCTATCCAAAACATATCTCAATGAGGTATGCTTTGCTGTGGACTTTTATATGTGCTCTAATATGACTGAGCAAAAATTATTTTAATGCTCAGACAGTATGTTTTCTAATTTGGTTTTAACTTTTCTAAATCTTCTATGCACAATCCTCTTCCATATAGAACCAGCTTCTCTGCAGTTAATATGCTTTGGCGACTGAATGTGGTGATAAAATAGTAAAAGCAGACAACTTGCTGCTATAATCATCTATTTCTTTCTGTGATATTTCCCTTTCTGCTATGCTATCTGGTTGCCATTTTACTTTTCTGTGCTTGCACATTTGCTTTTATGCTTCTAACCTGCTTTGCTTGCTGAGTGCTGTGCTGCAAATAACTTCCCCGCTGTCTTCTCTGTCCGTCCACTCATCCTCTGCCTCATGGATACAAGGCCCATGTTGTGTTCACCATGCAGGGGAAGAAGGCGTTTGAGCGGATGAACAGCCTGACCTTTAAGAAGTCCAAAGACATGAAGGCCAAGCTGGAGGAGGCCATACTGGGCAGCATCGGGGCCAGACAGGAGATGGTGCGACGCAGCCGCGGACAGCTAGGTGGGGTAACAAAAAAACAAACAAACAATGACTGTCCAGCTTACTTTTGAAGGAAGTTCTTGGTATTAGATGGCAGTCTGGAAAATATCTGAGGCACTCTGATCGTGTGTTAAAAATCTTTTATTAAATTATGGATGACCACCAACGCATTTCAACAGGGTGTGAAGTGTAATGATAACTTGGGTGTTCAAATTTTTTAAAAATCATCAAGGGGTCATGTGACTCAGGTCAGGCGTAGCGCACTCGCCAGCCGGCCATGACACTCACAGAGCAGTGGCGAGGAAAAGAGCTGCCTCTGACGGGGCAGAGAGACACCTGCTGAGACAACATGACCCTTTTTAACATTACTCTAATACTTGTAGGGATATCATTCCACTGTTTTGTTGCTGTAACTGGAAAAGCAGTTTGAGTAACGTAAATTTTGTCGAGCAATGTTTTATATTTACCGTCTCCCCTCGTTGATGATCCCGTTTGTCTTATTTCACTATGAGCTCTTGGAATAAATTGTTTAAACCATGCAGTATCTTATAAAGTAAACAAACGTAACATAAACAACAAAATCAAAGTTGTATTTTTCGATAAATTGCTATAGTGGTACGAGTTTGTTTTATTTGTCCAGTGCTTTACTGCAAAATACATCGCTTTGACCGGTGCATACTACTCAGGAACGCAATATGCAGTATGTCCTGTATACTGCATACTGCGTTCGTCAGTAGTATGTAGTAGGCGGTTTCGAATACAGCCGTGGTTTCAATTTGCTAGCACTCTCATGGGAGTCATGCGACTCAGGTCACATGACCCCTTGATCAGTGTTTTTTAAATGTGAACACCTGTCCTCACTTCACTCCCTGATGAAGACTTGTTGAGTCGAAACGCGTTGGTGGTCATCCATGATTTGATTTAAAAAGGATTTTTAACTCACGATCAGAGTGCCTCGGTCGTTTTCCAGACTGCCATCTAATACCAAGGACTTCCTTTAAAAGTAAGCTGGACAGTCATTGTTTTTTATTTATATTTAGTACTCGCCCTATCCTGGAAGAGCCCCTGTTTTTTTTTTTTTACAACATTACCAACACAGAGTTACTTGAACCATTGCAGCACTCCCTATTTTTTCTTCATTATCTATGATGTGGGGTAACACATAGTACGTGAGAGAGATACTTGCTAAACAAGGAGGATATTGTGTAACTTAAAGACACACACACACACACACACATACTGCAGTGCCCTTTTAATAGTACTCTAGATCCAACTACAGGCATTCAGCCAAAGTCAGCCACGTTTCACTGTGTACACATACCTTCTTTCACCACCAATAAAAAGTACACTATTCTTTCTCCACCATTTAGAGCGGAGTCCATCTGGCAGCGCTTTTGGCAGTCAGGAGAACCTTCGATGGAGGAAGGACATGACCCACTGGAGACAAAACAGCGAAAAGATGGACAAGTACGCTCTTTCAAACACTTAATCCACTTTTCCAGATACAGATACTCCCAAGACACCCCAAGCTGATTATTCACTGAACAGTATCTTGTTCTCTGAAGGAACACACACATCATTAAAGGATTAAAGGGTCACAAAGGATGTATACAACATAATCCATACATATTGATGAAAATGTCCATCTCCACTGTAAATCTAAGTAGAATCAGTCATTGAGAAGCATAAACTCAATTAAAAGTGTGAAATTGATCATCCTTTAATCCTCTTATCAGGATATCACTGCAAAGTCCATCTAGTACAAACTACTACACACAAACCATCAAAAGCTGTGCCAAAGCCTATTCAATGATCATTGTTATTTTCCATATGTTTTATGTTTTCCATATGGATTTACATAGGAACAGAATCAGACTTATTTAAAGTGTGATTACCGAATGTTATATTTTCCCTGTTTGCCAAGCAGCTGCAGATATCTGTGTTGCATGCAGTCTTTTAAAAAAACAAAAAAACTACAGTTTTGTATCTTTTGTCACTATTTTGTTAATTAGTGACAAAAGATACAACGCTATGCTTTTTTTGTTTTGACATTTTATTTTTCTCTCTGTTCTTGTTGTGAATTCAGCTCCAGCCTTTCTGTTAATTTCCATTTGTTCTCTCACGTTGCTGTGTGTTTATGTAGGAGTCACAGATCAGTCAGGTATTGTATGGTCCACATTTGCTGTGTGCTCCTTTTTGAATTCCCCCTCTGCTTTAGTTCCTCATGTATGGTACATTCACATGCGTATGGGCTGTTAGGCAGTTGCAATGGACACAAAAGAATATATTAGTTTGCATAAGATGTCTTTCTGAAGTCATGATGTCCGAAGTTAATTATTCTAGCCACTGATGCACCCATGTTGTGATTCATTTCTTCTCCATTTTGACTTCCTAAGTTCACATATGCACATGAATGCACCAACAGAGACCCCTTGAACTCCCCTCATCCCATCGTTCCCTCTGTCCTGGTAACAGTGTCTGTCTCAGGGTTGGTAGTGGTTGCAGTGGGTCTGCTTTGCTTTTTAACCAGTGTGCTTCTTGTTTTGGGGTTCTGACTCGTGTGTTTCCCTGGTTGCTGCTGCAGCAAAAAAACAAGACAAATGTAGCAATCGGTCTTGTTTTTCTTGGATTCTTTGTTTGTTCTTTTGAAAAATACAAAAGTCAGATGCATTACGACTAAAAGCCAGTCCTGTTAGAGTTTCATATCCTCAAACATGTAGATATGCAACATTTAGCCCCAGTGTTCCACCTGTAGACCAGGAATAGATTACTTGGCTGTTCTTATTTAATAATGAAGAACAGCCTCCTTAATGCCTTCAAACATCTTGAAACTAACTGTTTACATGTTTCTGTAGATCATTTGAATAGCTTGAGGTCTGTGCCATGCAGGTTAAGGGACATCTTGCAGCTTAAAAATAATTTAAGTACAGATAGACAAACTTATTATTATTAACTGTGTGCTGTGTTGTTTTATGAAGTTGTCATATTTCATCAAAGTTTATGAAAGCAAGACAATTTCTTTCACACAAAGATTCCTGCATTGTTCATAACTAATGTGGTGACTGGACGCTTATGCAACATTCAAGGGTGTACATCATCAACATCGCAATTTTGGGAGTTGGTAATGGTTTTGTGACGGTGTTTTCTGGTTTCTTGATTGTAGGACCAGAGCAGAGCTGGAACATGAAGCGCTTATTGACGGCAACCTCGCGACGGAGGCCAACATAATTATTCTTGATACTTTGGAGATCATTGTACAGGTATGCAAGTGAACCGGACTTTCAACATGCAGAATGCTAACATGCACGGGTGTACTCAGAAATGCTGACATGAAGACACTTAAGCGTACATAAACCCAGACTTGCTCTTATAACACCGCATATCACTCTCCCTTCAGACGGTTTCAGTGACAGAGTCCAAGGAGAGTATCCTGGGTGGGGTGCTGAAGGTGTTGCTCCACAGCATGGCCTGCAACCAGAGCGCCCTCTACCTCCAGCATTGTTTTGCCACACAGAGAGCGCTGGTGTCTAAGGTTAGACTCTTTCTTTTTTTATTAAAGTGCTTAATTTCATGTAATTCTTGCAATTTCCATCAGGACTTGATACTTGTATTGTGTCAATATGGGTGTTTTTTCTCTCTGCCTGTGTAGTTTCCTGAGCTGCTGTTCGAGGAGGAAACGGAGCAGTGTGCTGACCTGTGTTTGCGATTGTTGAGGAGCTGCAGCAGCAGCATAAGTACCATCAGGGCCCACGCCAGCGCCTCCCTCTACCTCCTCATGAGGCAAAACTTTGAGATCGGCAACGTGAGTACAACTAAAAAAAACAAGATTAACAATCCAAAATGCTTTTATTAGTTTGAAAGCTACGCTCCAGGGGGTCTTTAACATTTACAACCCATCATCCCAGATTCAGGAACAAATGTTGCGATCTAGTGAAGGTTAAAAATACCATCGCCTGTACCACACATGCCTCAAGAAATGACATTTAATTGAATCTCAAGTCTTGTGAAGTCATGTGCTTTGCAAGCATTTCTTATTGAGAGAAAAAGGTTGTTAAAATTATCTGATTACTTTAGCAAAAGCACTGCTATTATCACTTCTGTCAAGGAGGTCATGTTTTTGTTTCGGTTTGGCCAAGGAAGAATAATATAATAATATTTTGGAGCGGATCTGATTCATTGGGTGGATACTCATTATTTTTCACTTTCATTAACAATGTGAGATATGGCATAGCCTTGGCGGAGGTCTGCGCTCTCCGAGTGCCCTTCCAGTAATTAAATCAATTATTATGAGGAACTAAATTACATCTGTTTGGCCAGTTCTCAGCTTTGTTCTCGTATTGATTTATTCCTATTTTTCTTTCACTTTACATTACTCAATTTAGTACAAAACAAAACATTGCAATGAGCCGTCCGATTTAGGCCCAATCACCGGTGATTGCATCATTTCCTTTGTTATAGTACAGGCAGACTTTTCACACACAGACCTTTTGAAAATGACTTCCAAGCAAGAAGGGACATCCTCTCTGCAGAGTGCTTCCTTCACAGTCCATCTCTGTCACACAAGCGTCAGTAGCCACTGTCACAGCCCGCCTCTAGAACTGTGATTAAAAATGGGAGACACACGGGTATACTTAACAAATAAAGTGATTTATTCACCAAAAGTAGTCAAAATAGAGCAAAAACAAATGTATAGGAGGAATCTGTAAAGTCAGTAGTGTAGGGAATGGATGTGTGAAAACGTGCTGCATGGATGCTGTTCTGTAAAAACAAGGAAAAGAAACAGCGGTATGGTGTGACAGGAGATCTGCCAACCACAGACTGATGCATGCTCAGGCTTTTATGCACGGAGCACACCGGGCCCAGGTCTGCAGCCCTGGAGAGAGAAAGCACAGACACAGCAGAGGATCCAAACACAGAGAGGGGCCGTCACACCACCCATGACAAAATATTATTTGTTCAAACCTTTCTTCTTTTTGTGGTTGCACTTTCAGAACTTCGCAAGAGTGAAGATGCAAGTGACCATGTCTCTTTCTTCGCTGGTGGGAACGTCTCAGAATTTCAACGAGGAGTTTCTGCGTCGCTCTCTAAAGACCATTCTCACCTACGCAGAGGAGGACCTGGAGCTGAGGGAGACCACGTTCCCAGACCAGGTACTGGTTTATCTATCAAATTGTGTAGTTGAGTCTGATAAAAGATTGTGGAAGCAGATACTCAAGGTCTCCATTCTTTTTTTTTCCCAGGTCCAGGACCTTGTGTTTAACCTGCACATGATCCTGTCCGACACAGTGAAGATGAAGGAGCACCAGGAAGATCCTGAGATGCTGATAGATCTCATGTACAGGTACAGAGTACACGCTAACCCCTTTTTGATCACTTACAAATGTATTTCTGCACTGTGATCATCATCCTTTTGTTGTTTATGTGCTTTCATGTGTGTGTGTGTCTGTCTTTGATTTTTCATGTGTCCAGGATTGCAAAGGGTTACCAGACGTCACCAGACCTGCGGCTGACGTGGCTTCAGAACATGGCTGGAAAACATTCAGAGAGGAACAACCACGCCGAGGCGGCTCAGTGTTTGGTGCACAGTGCTGCTCTGGTCGCAGAGTACCTGAGCATGCTGGAGGACCGCAAGTACCTGCCTGTAGGCTGTGTCACCTTCCAGGTAAGGAGGCACTGGATACATGTAGTGTGCTTGCACACGCCTGGCAATAGAAACGTCTGCTGATGTTTGTGCTTGTGTTGTTTTTCTTGTGTTTGTTCACGTGTACTCCAGAATATTTCCTCCAACGTGCTGGAGGAATCTGCTGTCTCTGATGATGTGGTGTCACCAGATGAGGAGGGCATTTGTTCAGGGAAATACTTCACTGAGATCGGCCTTGTGGGACTCCTGGAGCAGGCTGCTGCCTCTTTCTCCATGGTGAGAAGGCTGGATGGGTGGTTAGATGAATGGATGTTGACATGCATGCAAAAGATTTAGTCAGGGATTTTAAAACTCTTTCTCTCACCAAACAAATGAACGCATTTTACTATGAGTCGTTGCATTCAGCTGTGTATTCTTCCTAAATCCTATTATCAGAAGATCTGTAAACAAAGAGTAATGAACAAATCAAAGGCTGTAGTCAGATGTCGGTGTAACTTTTCCAGTGATCCTGATTCAGGCCTTTTAAGTCTCTGTAAATCTATAAATTCAGGCTGAGGTGTTGGTATTTTTTAGATGACTGATTGTACCATTCTAACATTTGTCTCGATCTCCCTTCCAGGCGGGCATGTATGAGGCAGTAAACGAAGTGTACAAGGTACTGATCCCTGTCCATGAAGCCAACAGGGACGCAAAGAAGCTAGCCACCATTCATGGTAAACTACAGGAAGCCTTTGGCAAAATAGTACATCAGGTAAACACACACACACACACACACACACACACACACACACACACACACACACACACACACACACACACGCACAGTGTAGATATCCTCTTCCTCACTAGGCTCCAGCAGCTTGAGGTGCGAAGCTGACACTGAATTTATACAAGAACCAAATCTCTGTGTGACCCAGATTTGATTTTGTTTAACTTCCATTGTCGGTCTCTTGCTATGAAAAGATCACATCTGGGTTACATGAGGTTAGAAATGATTTTGTTCCTGTGTAAATTCAGTAATATGGATCAAGTGTTAAAATAGAATAGATCATCACTCAGTATGAAAGCCCCAAAACCTCACTGACACGGTCACTTGAATGTTTTGCACAGGGGCACTTTCGTCACGTGTATTACATCTGTCACATTTATGGGGCGGTGTAGAGGGGTTAAGTTTCTTCCAGCAGGATTTCATAATAGAGAAATGCGACAAAACCAAGGTCGGGCCACAATGAGCAACTTGTTTCATCTACTTTGCCTCAGAATACTTTGCATTCTTCACAGTCTTCACACAAATAATGCAGTAGCAACACCAACTGGAACTACCCTGGAGATGTAGTGGTGTTGCCTAGCCTTCACACACACACAGCTCTGCATGGTTTTTTATTTGGCATTTTATTTCCAGTGTGTTTTTTTATATATATATATATATAATTTGTCAGATACCTTGCATGCTTTTATTATATTTGGGAAGTATGAAACTGGATGCATGAGGTGGGAAGAGACTCCTGTTGTGGTTTTTCTTAAAGGCCAGTTGTGTGACTCAAAATGAGGATGTCAAGTTAACGGTGTGGGCAAAGTCACAGTCGTCTGGTGTGCAGAGCGACTGATCTCACAAAGACAAAACGCTTTTTTGTGACAGAAAATTATTCTTTATCATACTAAAAATGTACTTAAATTGAAATTATCCTTCATTATAAGGTAGGGCTGGACAATATGATAATATATATCATCAAAATTATATCAAAATATCTATTGTATGTATTTTTCTATGTTTTTATTGCCATATAGGCTAGGCTTATATTTATTTCTTCTCTATAATTTCACTTAAAACTGTTATGTTCATTTTGCACTCAAGTTCTTAAATGAGAAAATACTCAGTACTTTTCATTTGTCAAGTATTTAATTGCCACAGGAGTATACGAATATAGACTATTTATTAATTGAATTACCAGAAAACCTGCTATATCGTGATTATATATTGTTGTAAAGATATGAAATGACCCATGACCTTGTGATACATTTTGGCCATAACGCCCAGCCCTAATATAAGGATATGTTTTTTTGTATTTTTGTCGGAGGTCAGTTGTGGGAGGGTGTTTGTGTGTTGTCGTTCACTTGTCCTGTATTCTCTTTGTCACACAGAGTACTGGCTGGGAGGTAGGTGGCTAAACGGTTCCTGCTTGGCCCTGCTCGTGTTGTTTATCTTTTCGTATTATCTTTTATTTACTCATCTTTTTTATTTGCTAGCCGTGGGCATTCTGTTGCTCTCTTTGCTTTGTGACATACAGCCAATCCATTAACATCTGCAGACAATGTCAACTGTCTGCCCCCCTGTCTGGGGACCCTTGCTGTATAAGCAGCAACACCCCTCATCGTTTTCCTCTCTCCTTCCTCCTCTTCATGTGCAAGAGGAGCTTTGTTTTGATAACGTGACCGTGTTGGCAGGCTGTGCATGGGAGCCACAGTGTGTGACTCAAGTCTCTATTCACCTGCACAATACCGCACTCTCCCTGTCTTCATCTGTCTGTCTGCTGGTGCGTCAGTCAGAACACACTCATTGACTGACACCATCTGCTGTCACACTTCATCTCATCTTCAACCACAGGGCTCGATTTCAGTGCACTGTTTTTACGCGAAGGGTATCTGTTAGCCCCGCTGCTCTAGCCTATGGTCATTCTTTCCACACACATTGAAATGAGCCGTTTAAAACACAAAGTGGTGCCGACTTGCATCGGGTCGAACCTGGAGGCAGTCAGGTTTTTTTTCCAAGAGGGCTCCAACTCACAGTAATCTCAGGATTACTTGATTTATCCCTTTTGATTTTGATTAGTTCTTATTCTTGCCCTTTCTTTTAATAGTTCAAACTAAATCGACCCCTGATTTTTTTCTTCTTTTCTTTTCATCCATTCTGTTCTTGTGTTAACAGTATTAACCTGAGTTTTCATGGTTTGTTGCATGAAATGAACGGAGCACTCTGTGTTCGTTTTGGAAATGCACTGAGAGTGCATGTTGTGTTTTTCTGACAGTTGTGGATCTTTATTTTCTCACTTTATTTTTCCTTTTTTTTTCTTCATAACTGTCTGCCTTTGCATGGTCTGGATCCTCCACAATGACTTTTTGTGCTTTCTCAAAATCAATGGAGATATTTTTGCTGTTGTGTGTCAGTTTGTGTTGTTTTTTGAAATTCTCTGGAGGAACCCAATCCTCATTAAAATTTGTTCTGTTTTCTCCTTTTTGATTTCCCTGGTTGCCGACCCTTCCTTCCCACTTTACTTAATTGTGTCTTTTGGTAAGTTCCTTTGTTTTCAGGGCCTCTTTAATTTCTTTTTGAATGACCAGTTGCAGTAGAAACAGAAGATTTTAAGATTTGCCTCAAGCTTGCAGTTACCAAGAGGGTTTATTAAATTATCTTTTACTAGAAGTCAAATGACAAACTTGTCCACAGCTTCTCCCTTTCTTTTGTTAGACACACTCGTTCACCCACACCTGTATCAGACCTGCTGTGTACTTAAATGTGAAGTTGCTTTCCGGATGTTTGTGCAGAACAAAATTCTGAGTTTCTGGATTTGATGGCCATTTTTCCCGCCACCGAACATCACAGATTGGTTGAGTTTAGGCATCAGTTTGAATGTTCATTTTTGTTCTGCAGAGACTCTTTTCTCAAAGTTTCTTTTGTTCTCTGCTCATTACTCTTGTGGCTGATTTATGCCATCTTTTAGCAAACTTTTGTTGTTTTTAGCTTGGCCTATTTTTCTCAAGGCAGGCAAAACGCAGACAGAAAATATGTACATACATGCTGGGCAAAAAGAAGGAAGTTGAAGTTGATTATAATTTATTGAACAATATTCTTATTTATGAGTATCTATTAGACGTGATCATGACGTGAATATTCTGCTGACTGGTAAATGGATATCTTAAAAGAGGTTGTTGATTCTTTTCAACCTTTTTCCCTGAGGTGAAACACTGCAGCTGCCTGTCCTACTTTACAATTTAGAGGTGGAAAAGTTGTTGAAAAAGCTCTTAAAAAATAGTGGATGCAAATATGTCATACCTGCTTATTACTGTGGTTACATTGACTAAATGTGTGGATGATAATCTGGAGGTTGCTGTCCTCCTCTCGGGTTGCTGTCTATCGGACACTGGCATCCATAGAAACCACTTATATACACTTGTTTAGGCTGCAACAAATTTGCACAAAGTTCACTTATAACATGAGAAAATGCTTTTACTTCAAGTATTATCAATGTTAGAGATATGTTTGCAGATCGCCGTGTAGATGATGAAACTGCTTAGCTGTCATTTCTTTGAACTACAACCTTTTTCCTTTTCTTAACAACTGTGAACTGATGTCTGCCATCGTTGGACGGACTCCTCATCAGAATATAAAGCAAAATAAGAGCCTTCATTTGGTTGCAAATTCTTACTGGTCCACAGTTAATTACGATATGTACCAACAGTGATCAGCATAAAAAGCTCACCGTTGTGAGAGTTGGACTATGTCTTATACATCTAATTTTTTAATTTTGACAGTCTGGAGCAAAATAAACACGTTCTTATATAAATTGAATTCCTATTCTTGCTCAGCGCTAACATTTATCTCCCTCTGCTCGCAGGATGGAAAGAGGATGTTTGGTACGTACTTCAGAGTCGGAATTTACGGTTCTAAATTCGGCGACTTAGACGAGCAGGAGTTTGTGTACAAAGAGCCTGCCATCACGAAGCTGGCGGAAATCTCTCACAGGCTAGAGGTAAATACCAACATGAAGCTTCTCCATTCTCCTGTAACACCGTGATATTTAAATTTCTTCTTTGCCGTGTGTGCTTTTAGTACTTCTGCTAAGAACTAACGAGGCTCTGTGTTGCGTTTCTTCTCAGGGTTTCTACGGGGAGCGATTTGGAGAGGAGCAGGTAGAAGTCATTAAGGACTCCAACCCAGTGGACAAGTGCAAGTTGGACCCAAATAAGGTCGGTGTCGTTAGGCATAGTGTACATTCACACATGTTTTGGGTTTGTGAATACAGTCCAAACTTTTATTCTGAGAATCCATCTTTAACAGAGGGGAACACAATCTGAAAACCAATCAATAATCTGATGGTGTTTATTTCCGCAGGCCTTCATCCAGATCACATACGTGGAGCCGTACTTCGACACGTACGAGATGAAGGACCGCATCACTTACTTTGACAAGAACTACAACTTGCGACGTTTCGTCTACTGCACACCCTTCACTCTGGACGGACGTGCCCACGGGGACCTGCACGAACAGTACAAACGCAAGACCATCCTCACCACCTCCCACGCCTTCCCTTACATCAAGACACGCATCAACATCATCCACAAAGAGGAGGTGAGTAAACTCTATAACCCAGTTTTCTGCAGGTCAGCATTTCTTTTATGTACCTGTTTTTAGTTTCTCTTGATTTCTTCTCAGACAGCCAACCAAACCATTAATAAAGATTTAAATTTTTTTTATTAATAGTGCAAAAAAACATAATTCTATCTCATCACCACCTGTGGAAGGATGATATTCTGGAGATTAGGTGTTTCTAAAAGGGAGCTGTTTTATCCAACTCTGGTTGTGCGCCCTGATCACTAAAACCGCAGACTCTTCTTCGCTTTCTAGATTATCTCCACACCCATTGAGGTGGCAATAGAGGACATGCAGAAGAAGACTCAGGAGCTGGCCTTTGCTACCCACCAGGACCCATCTGATGCAAAGATGCTGCAGATGGTCCTACAGGGGTCGGTGGGCACAACTGTCAACCAGGTAAAAGAAATTGAAGATGTCAGGTATATATTTGATAACAAATTTGTTTGCATTGGTACATTCGGGCAAGATGCTTGAGAAGATCATACGAGTAGTATTAGAGGAATTTCTCAGGATAAGTAAAGTTGTAGATGAATAATCATGTTATCGGTTTTCCTCAGGGTCCTCTGGAGGTGGCTCAGGTATTCCTGTCAGAGATTCCCAGTGACCCAAAGCTGTACAGACACCACAATAAGCTACGGCTCTGCTTCAAAGACTTCACAAAGAGGTATGGACTGTGGATGATGAATCACATAGAACCGTTTCGCCAGTTTGCTGAAAAGTTAACGTTGGAACTATGATTATAGATGACAACTTTAACATGACCAGATGCCTTAATAAGCCTTGTTACAAAACAATGAGCAAAGCAAAGATTCTCTTTCTATAGTAGCAAGCGTTTTTGGCATCTAGCTTTTACCCCTATCAAAAATGACCGTGTCGTACAGAACCTACATGCCAGTATTTTCTCTGCCAAAGGTGTGAAGATGCCCTGCGTAAGAATAAGAGCCTGATTGGTCCAGACCAGAAAGAGTACCAGAGGGAGCTGGAGAGGAACTATCACCGGCTGAAGGAGGCGCTGCAGCCCCTCATCAACAGAAAGATCCCACAGCTTTATAAACCTGTACTGCAGGTCAACTCACACAGGTAGGGCTGAACAGGTGTACTGTTTGTGTGTGTGAAAGTAGATACTGTAATACAGGGTGTCCGCAGGGTGTTACAAAGTATTTAATGTTGATAAATCAATTAAGCAAAAAATTCAGGCCCTTAAAAAGTCTTTAACGGCATTTTCCGAGTTATTTTTTTTCGATACACTATTGAGTTTTTCATTTTTTCGAAATACTATATTATGACTTTTTATTTTTTCGACATACTATATGACTTTTTTTTTTTTTCGACGAACTATACAATGACTTTTTTTTCTTTTCGACATACTATACTATGACTTTTTTATTTCAAATGTATGCATAGTTATGAATATTATATTCCGTTTATGACAATAGATCCCCGAAATCTTACACACTGTTCCCTTTTGAAATATATTAAATTGAACTTCAGGTTTCCTTCATATGCCCTGTAATATGTTTTCAATGTGAAATTAAATGAGCCATTGTTTTTGCTTCTGTAAAAATCATGCAGCAAACGGACAGCTTGACAAGGTAGTTTGGGACTTTCAGACTACATGTTATGATGCTGTTTTGAGTTTCTATGTCGTGTGTTTGTGCTATTATGTAAGGACAATTTAGTCCTCCCAGCTTTGCAGTCTTGCTATTCTTACAAGATAGATTTCTTTTTTTTTTAAAAAGGGGAATTGAAATAGCAGACAAACCAAACTACACGATGCTAAAATCATTGGGCTGGAAGTCCAGTCCCAAATCACTTTCTTGTTCAGTTAAAAAAATCTGATAATATTTCTGTCAGTCTGAATCAAAACATGTTTTTTTTTTCTTATTTCCAGAGATTCCTTCAGCAGAATGAGTCTTCGCAAGCTTGACATTTGAAGATGAAGAATACACACGCACACACACATAACAGAAATTGCAATATTAATTTATTCTCGAGTGTAAATAGGAGTGTCTTGAAGGTTGGTCAGTGTTTCGGAGATTGTGTTACAAGAAAGGCTAAAAGTGTTGGAGCTTGGTACGTCATTCCAGTGTCTTAATTTGTTTACAGACAAACTGTTACACAATCAGAGGGATGGACAAGTGGATCTTAAAGATTAAAGAGATACCTTGGCATTTAGAATTTTTCCTGTGCTGAACATTTGTCACACAAGGGGACAAGTCTTTATATTTGTCCCTATGATGCAACCACTAGCAAAATACTAATAATGTCAGCCTCCACTTTTCAAACCAACAGAATCTGCTGGATGTAAACTAACAAGCCACTGAATATGAAGAACGCTCTGAGATCCCTTTATTGGTAAAGTGCCAAAAAAATTTTTTCTTCTGCAGAAAAGGTGAGATTTTAAAAGTCAAGGTGTCTATTTAATTATGTACTGTGTCAAAGATCTGTATTCAATTTCATGTGTGCACTTTTTTATTACGGTGTAGCAATGCATTTTACAACTTGAAAGTTTATGTAATTCAAAACGGGGGGGAAGGAAAAAATGAAAACATGCAAAAAATGGTACCATTATTTATCATGATGCTTTAATGATTTTTATTTGAAAGAATGTTGTAAAGTTAGGTACTTTAAACATCCTTGTATAATTTTATGTAGTTTTGTTTTGTTTATTTTAAATATTTTACTAAATAAATATTTTAATGTTCAGTTGGGTGGATGCTGGTAATCTTCTTGCCTCCTAATGTGTTATTTTTTGTGTTTGTGTAGATTAATGTTATGTTGGAGATGTGAATAAGAGTATCGCCAGATGAAGGTAAAAACTTTATTGCTGATAGAAAGATCCTGGCAAGATTAAAATAGTTGCAGCTGGAATGAGGTACAGTGTAAATGAGACAACACACGTATTGAGACATTATATTAAACCTGATTTGTAACCTTTCCCATGTATATATGATATATAATGTAATAACTGAATATGGCCCATAATGGGTATTAATCACTAAGCTATTAATTCATTTGATTCCTGAAACTATGATTGGAATTATAAACGCTGTAGAACCTGAGACGACCAATGTTACTGTTACTGAATATTTTAATGACCATATTTTTCACACAAAGCTATGCAATATTAATTATCCAATCCAATGAATACGAAAGTCTTTTCTTAAACTATAGAAATACTGCAGAAAATCATGAATCATATTAAGTATTGCATTGCAAATGGAAAGGATATTTGGCCCATATCTTGGCTTTTAATTGAATAGTCTATTCCAAATATACACAGGCTTTTGTAAATGCAAATTGATTTTAGAAAAGTATTCAGCTAGAAAAAGACATTCTCCAACATTTTGCATTTTTACTTATTACATTTTACTTCAAAAGTGCTTTTCCAATTTGCAAGAAGGAATCGTACAAACTCAATAATTGAGAAAATGGAACATGTTAAAAGACACAGAAAAAGTAAAGCCAGTGTACAAGAAATAATAGTACAGAGCAAAAAACAATAAACAGGTCACTGTACTTAACAGAGACGAGACCCCCCCCCCCCCCCCCAAAAAAGGCTAAAGTAATCCTGGCACGTAGAAAATGAAATCCCCATTTGTCTGAGTATTTCTACAATATGACTTTTGAACCTGAATTGGCTCATTGACATCTGAGGTGAGAGTCCACGCGGATGTTTGCTCTGTGAAACATATCTTCAGTTCAGGTGCTAATATGGCAGCCACAGTATGTTGGCACTGTGTTGTATTTCAAAATACAACTGTACTTTGTCTGGGTGCTCTGCTGCCCAAAAAAAACATCTGGCATAACCCCCCCCCTTGTGTTCATGTTAGTGTCCAGGTTCATGCATCAATCTGTAGAACAACAGGTAAGGTGTCGATGAGGACGATGTCTCAGGAGAGCAGGAGAGCAGGAACTCCTCCTCCTCGAACAAACGCACCTCCGAGTCATCAAACAGCATCCATTTGCCCTCATATTCCATGAGGTTGCTCAAAGCCTGCTGCTCTGTAGCCTCCACTCCGCCACAGGAAGACGTTGACGCCTCCTCTCCTACTCTATCCTCCTTAAGTCCTGCTTCAGTATTTTGTCCCTGGCTGTTGACGGGTTTCCTCCGTTTGGATCTCTCCGTTGATCCACTGCTGGCTGCTTTTTCTGTGTGTTTGCCGCTGCTCCCGAGGTCACAACTTGACAGACTCCTTTGGCCCCCCAAGAGTCCAACAGCCCCCTCTGACGACTTCTTTCCTCCCATTTTACTACTAGCCAAACCTGCACCTCTCTGTCCCCTTGCATTCAGGCTGAAAGACACCTCTCCATCATCATAATCCAGCACCTCGTCTTTCACCCGCGTTTCCTCTTTTATTTCCTTCTCCTCTTCCTCCTCTGTTTCTTTTCTTTTCCGCATCCAGAGCTTCACATCTTTCAGATCAGACATGCGGACATAGGCGGTGTAATGGCCGCTGCTGATGGTGACGCCACTGTGCATGACCACGGCAAACAGCTGATAGCGTTGACCCTTCGTGGATGAGGGCCGGGTGCACCACTCTTCCAGGGACAAGGTCAAAGGGGTCTGCAACGGAGTGTTCACTTTAGATAGACCTGCATATGGATCCAAGCTGGGGGAAAAAGAAACAGGGAGACAAGTTAATATCTGTGAGGAATGAATAACACATGTCATAGTACATCGAAAAAAATAAAAAACCTCATAGTATAGTATGTCAAAAGAAAAGTCATACTTTAGTATGTCAATTAAATGAAAAAGTCACTTTAATATGTCGAAAAAAAAAAAAAAAAAAGGTTATAGTAGTATGTCGAAAAATTTCCTAAAGTCATAGTATTGTATTTCGAAGTTAACAAAAAAAGGTCCTAGTAGTATGTCCAAAAAAGTAAAAAAACAATATAGTAAGCCATAAAAATGTAAAAAAAAGTCATAGAGTTTGTCGAAAAGAAGTCAGAGTAGTAAGTTGTAAGTGTAGTATGTCAAAAAAAATTTAAAAAGTCATTGTATAGTATTGCAAAAAAATCTGAATAGAGTATGTCGAAAAAAGTCATAAACGGTCATAGTATTGTATTTTGAAAATAACAAAAAAGGTCCTGGTATAGTATGTCCAAAAAAGTAACAAAAAAACAATATAGTACCATAAAAATGTCAAGAAAATACAAGTCATAGTATAGTATGTCGAAAAAAAATTAAAAAGTCATAGTATAGAATGTCGAAAAAAATGTAAACGTCATAGTAGTATGTCGAAATTTTTTTAAAGTCAGTATAGTATGTCGAAAAAAAAGTCATAGTATAGTATTTGAAGAAAGTCATAAAAAGTAATAGTATTGTATTTAGAAAATAAAAAAAAGGTTGTAGTTTAGTATGTCGAAAAAAGTAAACAGTAGTAACCAAGCCATAACATAATATAGTAAGCCAATGTAAAAAAAGTCATAGTATAGTGTTACTGCCGCCCTGCTATCTCCCCTAACTGACATATGTCTATACTCATTATTATAAGAGCAATGCAGGACAGAGGTTAATCTACAATAATTTGGAAGAAAATACTGAAAGATAGAAGAAGACAGGAAACTGACTGAAATGAACATGAATAAATCAACTCACTCTAAACTGTTGGCAGAGAAGCGCTTCAGGTGAATGGTGATCACTTCAGGAGTTTTGTCAAACAGTAGACTTCTCTCAGCCTCTGTGTAATGATGACACGTCTCACAGAAGTATTTGTCCTCCCCAACGATGCGCTCCACTGAAGCAAACTGGGCGATGGCCCATTTCAGAGTCTTCAGCTCTGGTTTGGGGTCAGGAGAAACTGGGAAGAGAGGACATCAGGTATTAATTATGTTGTTGTTTTTGTCTGCATTGTGGTCTGGAAGAAAGAGGAAGGGTGTACAGAGACATCTGCCTTCCCATTTTATTTGGTGGAGGGTGACATTGTAATAAAAAAACTTCATAAATATGTTCGCACTGTGCAGTCATTTTAAATGATTATCCACATTGTTCACCACAACCCATGCTTTGAGCTGCACGGGGACTTCTTTTTTGACCGGGTGCAAAGAGTTGTAGTATTAATGGTATTTAAAAGTACAAGTCCTCACCCTCAGAGAGGTCGTCTGGGCTGCTGGGTTCGTCATCGAGCACCGGGACACTGATGTCCTGGAAGTCTTCTCTCCTCTCTGTGAAGCTCTCACACTCCAGACAGCGAGTCCTCAGAACCAGTCGGCCCTGGAACAAATGCTCCATCAGGTCCAAGCCCTCTGGATAGAACAGAAACAAGAGTTGTATTTAATGTCTGAAGTCACATATTTACTAATGATGTCTGATATCGCATGGCAGAGGTTCAATTCAGTGACCTTCTTCCCTTCTTAATCTTTTACTCTCTATTCCAAGTGTTTGAAAGCTGCTTTTAAAATGAAATAAACCATTAAAAGGGAAACATTAAAAAACAATATAATCTAGAAAATTATTTGAAGCCCCATTGATAATTAAAATATAATAACTCGGCTAAATCACATTTGCACACTTTGTTCTTAAAGGCTTAATCTAAAGGCTGTGAAAACTAATTTCCTCTTGAATGAAAAGTAAATAAGCAAATCTCTGAAATCACTATGAGCTTTTAATTCTCAATTTTTCATCAGTTACAAACCTGTCAGTTTACGAGTTTGATATTTATCAATTCTACTTGATGATAGGGGTGGAACGATCCATCGATCTGGATTGATGATCTTATATCATAGATGCAAAGTGAAAACATCGATACATATAATCTTTAAGATGCACCTTTATTTTGAAATTCCCATCGCACGTTTGTTTCTCCATTTCCGTCAAAGTGCACCTCATTCCTAAAAACTCAAACAGTGCTAGTGGCGTAACTTTAGCGAGTGTCCAGTCGGCCGAGAGAGTAGGGCGGGCGTGTGTGTGATGGTGAGTAGCAGTAACGCGATAGCTGTGAAGCCAGTTAGTTAGACTTTATTTGTTGGTGAATAAATGCTACAGCTCATCAAAACCTAAGCCAAGTTTCTGTGTCTTGCTTGCTACCTGCTTGTTAAAGTGTAGGGGGTTGGCCCCAAAGTTAGCAACAACTACAGCGCAGACTCACTTAAGGTGGGCTGACCTTTAAGGTGGAGTAGCTATTCTCATTTTATTGACCAGCCGCTCACCAGCATTGACCAGCAACCAGACATGCAACAACAGGAGGTAGATTTTTCGACTTTCTATTAAAAAGAACACATTGTTTCTTATTTAAATGCCTGGAAGAGCCCAGTAATAAAATTGTCGAATCATATTTTAGTTGCTTTTTGTCAGTTGATTGTGTGTTAGACATATGATATCGTCTCATATCGATATCGATCGTAGGCCCCTGAATTGAATCAAATCAGAATCGTATCGTGGCTCACTTTGTGATATTGGCAAATATCGTATCGTTGGCCAAAGAATCAATATAATATTGTGATGAAACTAGTGATTTACACCCCTACTCAATGAATCATTCATTTCCTCCCCGTCAAAATAGATCCCTCTTATTAAATCAACACCCATTCCTCTTACAAAAATAATCTCATACCTTGAAGTTTTACTGCTTTCTTGTCTTCAGCCACGCTTTGTGGTGATCTCTCATCGCTGGTCTTCTCATTCAGACTTTGGTCGTCGGTCGGCTCGTTCTCCTGCACTGGTTTGTTTTGATTCTTTGCAGAGCTGATCTTCCCCACGCTGAGGAACTTTGAGAAAATACTTGGTTGTTTCCCAGAAGGCCTCAGCCAGCTCAGCCTAGACCTCTTCTTTTTTTTCCCATCTGCCTCTTTAGATGCCTTTTCACTTTTCCCCTCACCATCGCTCCCTTTTTCCTCCGCCCCATTTAGTTTCCCTTCATCCTTTGCCTCCTCCTCTTTGTCTCGGGTGCTTTCTATCGTGATGTCACTCGAGGACTTCCTTTTGGAGCGAGTGAAGGGTTTGTTATCCTCTGCATCAGATTTCTCACTCTTGACAGATTTGGGCTTCTTTTTGGCATTTCCCACTTCAGTGTCGCTCTTTCTCTTGCCACTGACTTGGCCGTCCTCTTCTGTGGGAGTTTTGGATTCTGTTGCAGAGCTGCCGGAACCCAAATGGACACCCTCAGTCTCATCGGCATCCTCCCTCTTCACCTCCAGGTCTTTCCTGATGGTCTCACAAGCCTCTTGGATATATCCCAGGATGCACTGCAGCACCTCCTGGGCATCATGCTGAAGATAGCCTTCATACATGGGGTTCAGCTGCCTGCAACACACACACAGACAGAGAGTGGTCACAATTAGTTTAATGATGCAAAAACATATATTAAAAAAAACATATCTTAATGATTTATCAACTGTTTAAGGGACTACTCAAATCAAAATATACCATTTGCTTGTTTCAGCTTTAAAAATGTGAACATGTGCTGCCATTCTCTGGGGGTTTCGACTAGAGAGAAATAAGATAGAAATAAGCTACCTTACTATTTTAATGCATCATTTGGACAGCAATCTGGGCACACATTATAATTCAAAATGACCACATCATTACCTGAGTGTGTTGAGTATTTTTCGAGGCGGTGTAGCGAGTTCTCCTTCACTGAAGCTTTCAGGGTTTAACAGGAAGCTGGACTGCAGCTGCTCCACTGATGTTATCAGACTGTTGAAGCTCCCAAGGAGCTCCATTTGAGCTGGCAAAGCCTCTGTGACAGCTTCTGACTGCTGAGAAATAAAATACAAACAAAAGAATTGATACAATAAAAAAGTTTTTGAATTAGAGCGTATATCTAGTATATCAAATAATACAATAATAATTAGTGGTGATGAGTGAATACGTTATGCATGTATGTATTTCTGAAGCCATTCTTTGCACCAACCTCTTCGCTTTCATCAGTTTCTTCCTTAGGTTTGCTTTTAGACAGGTTGTGCAGTTTCTTTATGCCTTCTCTGAGCCCTGGGCAGTAATACAGCACCTGCAGGAGCAATCAGACATAAATTAGCCATCATACTTTAACTTCTTTATAAGGAATCCAGCTGTACAGAAAACTCAAAAAATAGTTCCTCAATTCCATTTTCTGGGCAGGATGTCACCGTTTGTAGTCACATGGAAGACAAACAAGTAGGGGTGGGAAAATAAATCGATTCACCTATGATTCGTTGAAATAGATTTTTGAATGCCAGAATCGATATATTAGCTTCATTTGAGTCTTGGCGGAGGTAGAAGGAAGTTACCGCTTTTATTGTTGTAGTATGAGTAAAGTGACATCATATCTGTTTCAACTAAAACAAAGCAGAAAGAATGCAGAAAACTGCACTTTGGGTTTCACACATTGCAGGAAAAGCAGAGATAGACATCATGGCTAAAGCTGCATGCTAACTCTGTCATGGAAAGGTAACGTTATCGTATTGCGGTAACGAGCAGTCAAGTCAGTCGTCACTCTCATCTTCGTGGTCAAATCGGCCGACGCTACAACTGTAACACACCCATAACCTGATCGAGCTGACCATGGATGTATAAAGAGAACGGAGCTGATGGTAAGAGCTAGTGACAGACTTGGGAAGTTAGCGGAAGTATACACGTGTGACTACATCCGGTTTTCAAAATAAGATGTTAACAACTGGTAACTGTATATACAAAATACATACATGGAAAAAGATTGATTAGATTATATTCACCAGAAGTATAAAACATGTTAAAAGTAAAAAGAAAATGCCATTCATTTGTGAGGGAAAAGTCTTTGATTTTTGGGTTGCTGGAAACATTTTTATAATTCCTGACAATGACTGATATCTGTGACTACATACAGACACAAAATCAAGCATTTTTATCATATCAATTTAGAGATTTTCCAAAGTAAATAGTGTATGACTAGAAGTGTATGATTCTATTTTTTCCCGTGTTTTAATGTTAAAAAAGTTAACAAAATCTCAATTAATCATAATATTGAATTGCAATACTTAAAAATTGCAATACATATCAAATCGGCACCCATGTATCGTGATAGTATCAAATCGGGAGACAGTGTATCATCCAAGCCCTACAAACGAGTGACACATTTTGAGCCTGAACAAAAAATGTCGTTAACATGTTTCCTTACAAAGACTGAAACTGTGACATTTTCCTTTTTTAAATAATTTGTTTTGGTTAATCGCCTGTGAGTGATAACAATTACAAGAGGGTTTCTGCAGAGTTCACAAAGTTGAATTTTAAACTTGTAAAGACATTTTTGTCATGCAATTTAATACCGGTTTCACAATCATACCAGCCAAAGCATGAAAGATATCAATGAAAACCAGTAAGGGTGAAAAGGCCCTTGAATTATTTACCAAGTAAATGAATTGGTTGACATTTATATCGCATTTTTGTCCAAACCTCCCAGCAGTATTCTTGATAATAACATTCATTAATCTTTAAACACAACCTGGACCTGGACAAGCAGCAGAACATGGACAGATGAATGGATGGATGGATGGATGAAATTAACCACTTAAAAAATAACTAATTACAACTAATACACAAATGGATTTTATATAGGGTAAGTGGTCTGGAAGAGTAACACTGGGGATTTTCCAGCCAATATTTGCTCGAATCACATTCAAAAACATTTTATAACTAAAGTTGATGCATATAACAGGCTGAAATAATTATTCTAGACCTTTTTAACTAGTGGAAACTAAGACTTGTCAATATCTTCTTCTAAGGCCTTTTTTTGATGAAACTGAATTGATTTTTTTTTTTTTTTCAAGACTGCGCATACCTTGTACAATGTCAACGCAGTACACAATAATAACACAAGTAGTGAACACTGAAACGGTTCCCTGCTTCCATACTGCATAAGAGGTTGCCTTATTGTCTAACCACTGGCCTAAATGAAGAGTTGCCCTGACACATATTTTCTTTCCTCTACAAGAGAAAAAAAGTCTCTTATTCCAAACAAGAGATGAAACGGCTATAGAAACTTTATTTGGACAGGTGCTGAGATCATACCAGTGCTTGAATGAGTGATAAAACCTCCAGTGCCCGTCTGTCTCTCTACAACCAGCACTGTCAATACAGATAAGCCAGAGTGAGAGGATCTGATCTGAACACACAGTACGTCAGTCAGAAGGAGACATAATGCTGTGGAGCAGCCACTTATCTACGGGTTTTATCTCTTCTACATCAGCCACACAAGACACTGTGACACCATGCCAAACACTTCAGTGTTTCTGTCTACAGGGTCAATACTCAACAATATTCTTAGTGACATGGAAGGTCACTTTATTTCCTACTAATTAACGCATTAACGCAACTTGCAATTTTTAGGTTGTAGCGGTCTCAGGTTTAGAGCAAGTAAAGATACTGGCATCATAGGAAACTAAAAAAAACTAAGGAATCCATTGATACCAACCATGTCATACTAGCTTGTCGCGAAGGAGGCTAAATAACACTCCAAATTTTCACAAAATTTTGGCGAGGAAAAACTGGCATGGCCATTTTCAAAGGGGTCCCTTGACCTCTGACCTCAAGTCAGCACACTGACAGCCGTTTGCCGTGTTATGATTTAAGCATATTTTGTTATGCTAAATGCAGTACCTGTGAAGGATTATGGACAACATTTGTCATTGTTTTGTGTTGTTAATTGATTTACAATAATAAAAATATACATTGATTTGCAAAAAGCAAGCATATTTGCCCACTCCCATGTTGATAACAGTATTAAATACTTAACAAATCTCCCTTTAAGGTACATTTTGAACAGATAAAAATTGTGCAATTTGCAATTAATTGTGCTCAACTATGGACAATAATGCCATTAATCACGATTAAATATTTTATCGATTGACAGCCCTAATCTATATACATGTATTTTGTAGTCAAACAGCGTTAAAGACATGTATCTATTCTGTCTTTAGTGAGGAGGACCCACCTGTAAGATACTGTTCAAATAGCAGGTGTTGCCCAAGTTGTTGAACCCCACAAATGGGACCACAGCCTCTCTCTTCTCACATGGCAGGAGAAGGCCAGGCGAGGTTGGACATGGAGGATCAGGAACCACCTGATCACTGTTGCTGAACAGTAGAGAAGAAAACACAGTGTCAAAATAAAAATAAAAAGAAACAATCACCTACTAGTTACTTGTTTCATTATTTCTGAATTCTGAATATAGCACAATGGTATGATTGAAGTTGTGTGAAATGTGTGACAACTGGCTGGCATGTAAGGAGTAACAGACGGCATAACCAGACACGACATTTCTTCAACAAGGTAGGGTAATAATGAAGTGTTTTGAACTTTGTATGACCCCCAAATGAATCCCACATTGACAGCAGAGACCCACCTCGCCTCAGGCTCCACAACAGCTTTGGGCTCATCTGCTTGAGGTTCAGAGAAATCCAGAGCCCGTTTAGTTTCCTTCTTCTGGAGGAACTTCAGAGACAGTTTACTCCTCTTGACGGGGCTCGAAACAACATGTTCACCCTGCAGACCTGGCATCTTTAATCCTGGTAACGTTACCTCAGAAGATCGACGATGCAACAGCGCACCTCACTGGTTAGAAAAGGAAACACAGAAATAACATTTCAGTGGGCGCCATCAGGAACTCAACGATAACGAAAGTATAGCTACGCAGTAAACGTGATCTACGCAGTTAATGGAACTGCAACCAAACTAAGCTTAACGTTAGATAATAAAATTACTGTAGACAGCCTCTGGTTCACAAAAGTCCAACCCGGTTAACCGACTGAACAACGGATTATGTAACATATGTTAGCCAGTTGGCTAACGCTAACTGACTTACTGCTTCCTCTCTCTTATCACCATGTGCCCACATTCAACGGTTGAAATAGAGCCGGTAACGTTAGCGACAGTAACCGTTAACATTAGCAACCGTTGTCTGATTAACATTTGAAATAGAGCCGTTAACATTAGCAACTGCAGTCTGATTAACGTTTGAAATAGAGCCGTTAACATTAGCAACTGCAGTCTGATTAACATTTGAAATAGAGCCGTTAACATTAGCAACTGCTGTCTGATTAACGTTTGAAATAGAGCCGTTAACATTAGCAACTGCTGTCTGATTAACATTTGAAATAGAGCCGTTAACATTAGCAACTGCTGTCTGATTAACGTTTGAAATAGAGCCGTTAACATTAACAACTGCAGTCTGATTAACGTTTGAAATAGAGCCGTTAACATTAACAACTGCTGTCTGATTAACGTTTGAAATAGAGCCGTTAACATTAACAACTGCTGTCTGATTAACGTTTGAAATAGAGCCGTTAACATTAGCAACTGCTGTCTGGTTAACGTTTGAAATAGAGCCGTTAAGGTTAGCAACCGTTGTCTGATTAACATTAGTAACCGTTGTCTTAGTAACGTTAGGTATTAGCTTGGACGTAGCGCACATTAAACTGAACTTTGCAGGACAACACAGCGACAAATGTGGGTCAAACGGTGTGGTGAAGAAGTGGAAGGAGAAAACACGACGTTTCTAATAGTTCGCTTAACAACAAAACTAGTTAACTAACTGTGAAACTCCCCACAGTGTCTGCAGCGTTGTTCCTCTCACCTGAACGAGTCATTCCAGGTTGAAGAGTAATGTATTTCACGGTGTATCCAGTCTAATAAGAGATGTTTACAGGGTTTGAGTCAGACGGTGCAGCAGCAGCAGCAGAAGTTGGCGCTTTTTCCCCTGATGCAAGACCCCACTGTCGGACTACTCTGCCTGTGAAACACCGACACGACATCAGAATATTCGGGGAAAATGTCATAATAACGGTCACCCACTGATATCTAACGTATTTCACACGTATACACGTAACGCTTATAAATGTGCGTAGACGTGTGTATGATTATATAACCAGAAAAAAGTTATAATTCCAGATCTCAGGCTTAGATTAAGCCACCTATTTAATTTAGGACCCTTTCAGGCCAGTTTCAGAAGCCATTTTTGTAGTCTTTTGTCGAGCTGCGTCGAGTTAGAGTGAATAACCGACACAAATTCAGAATATTCGGGAAATATGTGCTAATATCGGTCACCCCCTGATAGCAAACGTGTTTCACACGTATACACGTAAGGCTTGTAAAAATGTGCATAGACGTGTTTATAATTATATAACCAGAAAAAGTTACATTCCAGATCTCAGGCTTAGATTAAGCCACCTATGTAATTTAGGACCACTTCAGGTCCGTTTCAGACGCCATTATTGTAGTCTTTTTTCTTTTTTCTGTTTTCTGTTTTTTTTTATTATTATTATTTCAAAATGATAGTATCCATAGTAACAGCAGAAAACATTAAAAACATTTACATACAGAAGAAGCATAGCGAAAACATAAACAAAGAGCTGTGCCAAACATAAAAGGACAACAGAAATGAAACAAAACCAACATAAAATTTAAAAAAATAAAAATAAAAATTAAGACCATGCGAGAGTATTGTCATATATGACAATAATTTCACTTAAAAACTTTAAAGATATTGCATACATTCATTGTTTCCATTGCTTTTTTGTTTTGTGGGAAGAAATTGCTGAGAGATATAGATCCATTTCTTTCATAAATACAAAGAAATTTGGCTTTTTTGGGGGTAAATTTACACTTGTGAATGTGGAACTTCGCGAGAATTAAAATTAAATTAATAAAAAAAAAATGCATTACTGTCTTTGTCACTGTAATCATAGCAACCAAATATAATATTTATATAGTACAGTGCAAAATCTGAGAAAATGTTTACAAGTATAAAATTATTGACATCTTTCCATTATTGTAGTCTTGGTCGAGCTGTGGTCTAGTTAGAGTGGATAACACCGGCAACGGTAGATTATTCCTTCAAATTAAAAGTGAAGGAGTAGTTGAAAGTGAATCCTACACATGATCGCCAATGAAAAGTCAAATTAAGCTGCAACCAAAAAAAGAAAACCTTTGTAAAGGCAGTGTAATTGTTTTGCTGAATCCAATACTTTTGTAGTTTTACGAAGTAAGTTTGAATGCAAGACTTTTTACTTAAATTTGAAATTGTATGAGTAAATGAAAAGAATAGCCTACTTCCACCTTTGGTCAATTGCTTCCTCCGTAAACAAGGGACACAGACACGCTTCATTTAATTTTAAATGTTATTTTAATTTCAACTCAACACACCTGGGATCTAGTCAATTGCACAACTGTAGCCTTCATGAAGAGTGGTGTGTTGCTTAATAGGATACCGTTTACGTTCATTGTCTAAACTAGGCTATAAATAACCGTTTTTGTCATATTCTGACCTAAACCTTGTAACGTGAAAGGGGCATGTTTTCTGCAATTCTGAGAAAAGCAGCGGTCATCTGTTGAAAACAGTTGCTAATAATCAATTCGAGCATAAATAAATTAACCAGTAAAAACATTAAGCTGGATACGGAGCTCAACATAGGTTTGAACGCTTCCTCATGGATTTTTTTGTCTTAAAAATATACAGCAATTTGTAATAATATAAAAACACAGGGTCTGTCTTTACAACACACCAAGCATTAGTAAACTGGGGAAAAAAAGTTCGGAAACTTGTGTTTGGTCGATTATTTCTCTGTAGTTACAATGCTGAATGGCATTGTATTTTACATCATTGGAAAGCCTGTTTATTTACCTTCACAATGATGTCCAACTTGTAAGGATCATGCATTTGTGGGATGAGCAGCACAGCTGATTATGTGGGTAGTGCCCCAGTAAAATTTGCCAAAATGCTCTGCCAATGGTAAACAGTGTATTCTCCTGTTGGTATTGACTCTTGTTTTGAGTTGTTTGGTGGATTGGATGATTGAACTCTCTATCAGTAACAAGGAACAAACAAGACATATTGGCTATTTTACACTTTATTCATTCCATCCTGGAATGGCAAGTCATTAGAGCATGTCACATCTACATCTACTGTTTTTATACAACCTAAGAAGGCTGAAGAAATTTGGAATGTCCTCACCTGTACTGAGCAACTTCTACAGGTGCACTATTGAGAGCATCATGACCGGCTGCATCACCACCTGGTATGGCAACTGCTCCGAGCAGGATCGACGGCGGCTTCAGAGAGTGGTGCGGTCGGCCCAGCGGCTCACAGGTGGAGTGCTGCCTAACTTGGAGGACATATACACCAAGAGATGTGTAACCAAGGCAAACAAGATCATTGCTGATCCCAGTCACCCGAACCACGGCCTCTTCATCAGGAAGCAGTCCAAGAGGAAGTCTGGCTACATCAGCATCAGAGCTAAAACCAACCGCCTCAGAAACAGCTTCTATCCCCAGGCCATCCGGATGCTGAGCTGAGTCTCACAACTGACCCTGACCCACTAGAGCCCTGTCTCTGTCTCTGTCTCTATCCATTCATCCATTTGTACCCACCTCCTCATCCTTGGTTACACTGCATTTATTGCACCACAAACTTACAGGTGTGCGGTTGGGTGTAAATTCTCTGTGTATATTCTCTGTTATTTATTTTATAATTGTGTATGTATTCCCTATCTCATATTTATCGACCAATTTGCTATTGTTGCTGTTATATTTATATGTTTATAAGGAAGATTGTATTTTAATTCATTATTGTTATTCAATTGATTGAGAGATCGACTGTCTATTATACAAGGATGAGAGAGTAACAAACAGGAACAAAGAATCTCACTGCCATCTCAATGTGTATGTGATCAATAAACTAAACTTGAAACTTGATATCTATGATTTGAACCACACACTTCAACGTGGTTTTATTTTGAAGACAGTAAACGGAAGTACCGTCATAGTTGCATTTCCCCTGACTTCACAACACTCCTTTTTTGCTGTCAACTCAACCTAAAAAAATATATATATATATTTGTGGATATTTTATATTACTGAGACGCGTGTTTACAAAACTTTGCTCTTCAATAAACTTTAAGTAGACATTTATTTTACTATATAAACTCACGAAAAACAAAACAGAGCGTCACCGGAAACGTGTTAACAACGGTTGCTATGGTGCAGTGTCCCCCTTCAGCTGGCAGGGGGCAACATTGTTCATGTTAATGGAGAGATTGAAGTGTCCAGCATCACTCCCTCCTCCTCCAACCGGAACATCTCTTCATCTGACAGTCAGCAGAAGGCTATATCCTTCCACGGGTTTTAACGGTAAGATACTATTAACGATTTCTCAGCTTTCTGCGTTAATTCATCAACTAAAATCAGCTGGAAAGGCTCACAGCGAGAGTGGCCTATTTAATGCATGCTTCTGCATCATCTGTATCAGTAGTAGTGTGTTGATTTTAATAATAGGGCTACAGAGTGGGGATGCTGGCGTGTGTTTTTATCGCAGCAATTGAATGCACTGCAAAGGATAAGACAGGTGTGTCGTTTCCTCGCATACAGCCAGTGTAGAAGGCATTTGATGGCATATGGTGGTATGTAGGCTATTGCAGGACGAGCTGCTGCTGCTGCTGCTGCTGCTGCAGAGTGGCTGCTTGGTCAGCAGCAAAGATGTATTGATGCACATGAGCTATACTCTGCCTCAGCTTCCACAATCCACTCTATTTATTTTTCTGGCTTGGTGATCAAGTGCATGTTGCAGTAAGAAGGATGCTGATACAGTAGTGGATGGGAGTATAGTTAGGATTTCCTGTGGGGGGCTCTTTAGCCTTGTGGTGGTGGTATAGTGATCCATCCTCAGAATATGTTTATCTTTGCAATCACCAGTGTCTCTGGGTTGGCTTTAAAGCTTCAGTAGGCAGAATGTGTTTTGCATCATTGGGTAAAAAATTCCATAATAACTTTTTCAGCATATTGTAATTCAAGTGTTCTGAGAGAGACTTCTGCACCTCCTCATGGCTCTGTTTGCAGGCTTTAAAAAAAATCTAGCCCGTGACGGGAGACTTTGGCCAATCACAGGTCATTTCAGAGAGAGAGAGTGTTCCTGTTGAGCGTTCCTATTGGCTGTGCTCCGGCTGGTGGGCGCTGCTTGGTATTTCCTCAACATGGTTGCCGGGTCACTGACTTTCTCATTTTATAGCTAAACGGTACACTACACGATGTTTCTGAAAACATTTGAGGCAAGAAATAGGCATTACAGTAACAGATTGATTCATATTTGATCAGCGCTGCTTAGTTTGACCGAGTTCGCGAGTGATTGACAGCTGCTCAGAGACGGCAAGGCTCCAGCTCAGCTCTGATTGGTTGTTTTCCTCCGGTCTGTGAAATCTTGCAGATGACATTAGGGACACCAGAAGACACGGAGGCACATGGTTTTTTTTTTTTCAGATTACCTGTCTCATGCACTACTGTCAGGATATAGTGACCGTTTTATGAAAATAACTTTTTTTTAATCATATTTGCTCCATTTCTACCCACTGCAGCTTTAACAGAACATTTCTTCACTCAGTGAGTATATCACAACCCCATGCCTCATTTAAATCGGACTTATCTTAAACCCCACATATAATGTTTAATAAATAGTTGCCTAATGAAATAGATTTAATTACAGATGTAATAAGCAGCAGGCATTTTATCCAGATTTAACAAGGAACACTGGTGGGGAGGTGTTATGCTCTCTCACATCCCATCTAAAGCCTAACCAGGAGATGCATTATAACGAGGGATTACTGTGTCTCACTTCCCTCATCACCTCCTGATAACATCATTTTCTCAAGGGGAGCACTTTTTTTGCCTGTACTCTGAGCCAGTCAGATCCTGCCACCCATGATTTCTCAGCCATGTGAAATCAACACAAGGCCTTGTTTTTGATTGGCTATTACATTGCATAGTGGATGCAACAGGATTGTGAGACACTGAACAAGGTCACTGAACAGATTTGGTGGAAATGTACTCTCACTGGAAAATCTATTTGTGGGAGACTTATTCTATTTTCAGAAAATACAAAACCACTTATTAAAGGAAAAACAAGAAATAATGCACCTGTTCTTCGTTGAATTTGGACAAACTGCCCCTACTGAGAGTGCAAACATTTCAGAGATATTATTGCCACCTATTGGCCGACCCCACAAGAATTTAACCCCTAACCTGTGGGAGTAATGAGGACCATTCTTCATGCACCGAGCGATGGAGTTGGCCTTTATCAAGGCAGGCTTTGTCCCAGGAGGCGCAGAGCTCTCACGGCCAGAGCAGCAGAGGTTGGCGGCGTGGCAGCTCAAAGTCGTGGCCCATGACACGAAACACCCCCTCCAGCCTCCACCCACCTTCTCTCCCAGGGGGGGAAATGAAAGCATGTTGAGCGACAGGCAATGGTGCACTCCAAGAATGAGAGGCATGTCCTGAAGTCTACTTCAGTTTACCTTTCAACAACAAATCCCTCTGCACACACAAGCGTGCCTGTAGCAGGTTGTAGTATCGCTATTAACCATTTAATTACACCAAAACAGAATATAACGTGTTAATTAATGAGCTTTAGCAGTGCTGACAGGTGGATTTTGTTACCTTTGGACAGAGCCAGGCTAGCCGTTTCCCCCTGCTTCAAGTCTTTGTGCTATACGCTAAATTAGCCGGCTGCCGGCTGTAGCTTCACATACAGATAAGAGAGTGGTATCAATCATCTCATCCAACTCTAGACAAGAAATCCTTAACCTTTCCTTTAATCGTTTAATCTATTAGAGCCCAAAACTGAAGGCTGTTCACAAGGAATCATAACAGAGACATGCAGTTAGAGCTGCAACGATAAGTCAATTAATCACTGATTTATCAACTATTAATCACCAACTATTTTGATAATCAATTAATAGGTTTGAATAATTTTTAAAGAAAAAGAAATTCTCTGATTCCAGCTTATTAAATGTGAATATTTTCTGGTTTCTTTACTCCTTTTTGACAGTAAACTCAATATCTTTGAGTTGTGGCTGAAACAAGATATTTGAGGACGTCAACACTGACGATTTTGTATCATTCCCTGTCATTTTATAGACCAAACAACTAATCGATTAATCAAAAAAATAATCAACAGATTAATCAACGATGAAAATAATCGTTAGTTGCAGCTTTACATGCAGCGAATCCTCACATTTTAGAAGCTGGAATCAGCAAATGCTAGACAATTTTGCCCGATAAATAACTTTAAATGATTAATTGATTATCATAGTTGTCGATCATCTAATCAATGTGAGCCCTCATCACAGGTCATGACCTCAGTTTGGACATGGAAGTGATTTTTCCTTCTCAGATCGTTTCATTTGAAGGATTTTTAGAGGCATGAAGCAGTGAAAATATCCAATATTTCACAAGATTAATCAACCTTTTCACCAAGTTCAACTCATTATTTTTGCCACGAAGACTGTTATTGCTTTGCTCTCCCATCAGCTAGTATATTTATTTTCACTGAAAGCCCCATCAGACATCAGTCGAGAGAGTGTGTGTGTGTGTCTGTCAGTAAAAGGGGGTTAATGAGATCCATTATGAGTGTATGCATGTGTGTGTAACCTCTAGTGCATATATCAGAGATCACATGAGGAGGATTTGTCCCTCGCTCTCTCTCCCTCTCTCTGCATACTTTAGAGCATCTGAGAGACTCCCATTTGATGCATGCTGACGAGGTGGGTGGATCCAGCCCAGCCGCTCTGATGTTAGGAAGCAGCAACTCCTCCATCCTACTCAGTCTGCTCTCCTGTTTCAGCCAGCCTGTCTGCCCTCTAGCGTACTACTCTCCTTTCACTCACCACTATTCATCACCATCCAGGATACATTTACACAAACCCACGCAGGTAGACAGCATATTGTCCCAGTGGACTGAAGAGTTTGGCAGATAGATACAGATATATGTACATTACCTCGGAAAAGAGCGAGAAAGTGGGGATCTGTAGCAGTGAAGCTGAAGTTTTCTCCCCACTACGTTTTGTGTCCCAAAGGATACCACACACAGCTGCAGAGGTAAGGCAAGGATAGATGTGGTATTTTACATTCTTCCTTTCTCTGCTGTTTCTCGTGTGCCTTCTTTCTCATCCTCTCCTCTCCTACTCTATTTCATTAAGTATCTTCTGTCAGTTATTGATTCATCATATTCATTCATTGCTGTCTCTTTTTTATTTTATTCTTTTTTAATATGTAAGTGCTACTATCCAGTGCTCTCTATTTTAGTTTCTCTCCATCTGCAGTTCATTTTAATGTAATTTTTTGGGATGTTTTCACACTAAGCTTTGGAATCTTCTTGCATCAGTGGGGTAATCAGATGCTGGAAGCCAGGCATGCACATACATATTTGTGCATGCATGTACAAACACACTGACAGAGGGAATCTCTCTCTTCATCTGTCTGTTTGTCTTTTACGTCTCTCAATATACCGGTTGATCCCTCCTCTGAAGCATTTCGTTAGCTGGACCGGGTTTCAGTAAAATTCCCTTCTGGCCTGACTAATGTCTTTCAGCTGGACCCTTACACGTGCACATATGCACACGGTTACAATACACATGTACTGTAGGGAGAACAGGCTAACCAGGCAGTGGATGGAGCTGAGAGGAAATAGCAAGTGATGGTTGTTTAGAGCGATCATATATGCAACTTTTGCATGATTGCTTCTTAGCGATCTGCGTGCATTCACTCTGCATCTTTGCTACGCTTGCTATCCCTCCGTTTCTACCTCTCTCTCTCTCTCTAATGCAAAGCCTCCCTGTTTCTCTCCATCTCTGCTCTTTTATGGTCTGCATGTATTCGGTCACCGCTCTGCCTGCCTGCCACAGAGCATCGGCCATGGTTGGTTGACTAACCGCAGCTACACAACATTAAAAAGGCAAAGCGTTCCTGTTACATGGGGCATGTTTACAGGGTGTCACATTGTGTGTGTGAGTGTGTTTTATGCTGCATTCACTGACATTAAGAACTCTCAATCCATGCTCAGGTTAAAGGGCACTCTGTTATTCACACACACACTGTCCTCCGCGATATGGCTAACCCGCATTAGTGTGTGTGTGTGTGTGTGTGTGTGTGTGTGTGTGTCAGTGTAATTTCCTTGGAGGTGCAGAGAGGTGACTCATACCAGCTCACATGCTGGTGGCTGTTAGATGCATTCACTGTAATGATGCCATGATGTGTGATTTGCAAATAGGCACTGTCTGATGAAACCCTGTATCTGTGAAATGTCAACTTTTCAGGAAAATGAAAACAGGCAAAACAGCTCCCGCTTCTTTTTTAGCTTGCCCCCTGGATTTTTAAGGTTGTGAAGTGCGTACTGCGATGGTTTTGTAATCTAAGAATTTTGTAAACACATAGAAGAGCATGGTAAAATAGAGTTAACATATTTAAATAAGCTAAGGTTTGCATTGCACTGACAACATTAAAATGATTAACATTCATTTTAAACTGAAAAGTGGCTCCAGGGATGGGTCGGTTTGTCCGTCCGTCCACCACTGAAAGATCTCAACAACTATTGGATTGATTACCATAAAATTTGGTTCAGACATTCATGTCCCCCTCAGGATGAATTGTAATAACTTTAGTGATCCCCTGATTTTCATCTTGTGCCATCATCAGGTCAGATTTAAAATTTGGTTTATGAACAAATGAAAAACCTGCAAAACTAATGACACTCCCATCAGCCTCAGTGGTACTTTGTGTTTAGTGTCTAAGCTGGTGAACATTGTAAACCATAGAAATAAAATAGGAGTGAAATGGACGTTCCCATTCAAATCTCCGTAGAAGGATGGTCAGAGCGGCGGCCACTTTTATGTGTACGATTGCCATTGCAACTGTTGTTGCGGGCTAACTTCCGTATGTAAAAAACGACTTGCGGCAAGTTGCGGGCTCACTCATGCTGGCGTGACACTTGGCATGACGTGTAAAACAACAGCGTCAACATCTAGTGTGTGTGTATGTGGAGTCTCGCCATGCTGTCTGTCCCTTTAACAAGTAAGTGAAGTAAAAAGGAAAGTATGCATTGGCCTTAACAGATGTCAATTCAATGATGTCGTCTGTGACTACCTCCGCTGCCGGCTTAGCGGCGGAGCAGCACACTTTATGGCCCCATTTAAGTGTGTTGTCACTAGAGGTGTCGCGATATATCGGTATTGACAATAAGCTAACCGTGATATTTAAAAATGAAATATTGATAACATATTAATAATACACATATGATATAGTTGTGTAAATACTGCAGCGCCTCTTAAATCATGCTTTTGCACAAATATGGTAACAGACTCTCACCCTCCACCTCTGGCACACTCGTACGTGAGTGTAGTTCATTTGCCCCCTACAAAAAGTTAAAGATAAATTTGACTGATAGCATTATTATTATTTATTTTTTTCAAATTTTCTTATATCGCAAGGATATTGTTATCATGAATTCTTTTGGCCATGATAATCGTGTAGTGAAAATCTGATATTGTGACAGCCCTAGTTGTCACCATAACAACTAACAACAATCGCCATTTTTTTTTGTCTTTTCTAGTCAGATGACCACGACAAACAGTTTAATGTCCGTTGTGCTCCTATTTTATTTCTATGTTGTAAACATTATACCTGCTCAACATTATCATATTAGCCTTGTCATTGTTAGCATTGTTGCCTACGGAAGGGAAAACAAATAAAGATTTTCTGGGGTAAACTAAGTGTCATGAATAGTCAAGTAGTCCACTTTGGTCCTGCAGTGGAAATCAGACCATTAGGGACCAAGCCTTAGGTAGAACTGTATAGGAAAGGCTTAGCAGTTTAATCTGATGGAAAGTGTATTGAAGCACAGAAACACACTCACACACACTGGGCCCACCCAGAATCTGTAGTCACTCCAGTGAGCATCTTAGGATGTGCTGCTCTGATACAGAGCAAAGCACAGAACACTTGCTTCACTCTGAACAGCTAAACATGCTACGCCTTCCTCCCCTCGCCATCACACACACACTGAACGAACACACACTACTCTGCTTGTGTTTTCTGAGTTTGTGTGATTGTCACGATGGTCATTATTCTAATTCGTTGTTCAGTCAGCTGTCAGCTCAGAAACAACACATGGCAGACGACACGGTTCCTTCACACAAACATCGTAGTGATGTGTGTGTCTGGCGTGTCTGAGGCAGTGTGTTGCAGGTTGTTTTCTCACTAAGCGAGATAATGTGCATGGTGTGTGTCTGTGTGTGAAGTTGGCCAGTGCTAGTTGATGCCAGCCTGTGTGCTCTGTCTGGACTGGCCGAGCGCCCGGTGCTCCCATGTGGTTCTCCAGACTTTCACATCCGCTGACTCCTCCTAAGGCTTCTCTGAACCTGTAAACGCCTTTGTTGGCCCACACAGCGGGAGAGTGTTTGCTCACAAATGTGTGTGCTAAGTTGATTGCCGAAAGGGATAAAGGTCTTCGGTTTCTTACTGAACCAAATAATCCACTACACAGACAAAACAAAGCTAGAAAAAGAAAGAGTCTGTGAGTGTGTTTGAGCTTTTTAAAAACACTTCCTTGCAAGTGTGCTTGAGATTGATCCATGCAGAGCGACAACACTAAGTTGAATTTTTTATTGTTTTATCTCCATAGGATTTCTAGTTTAAAAAGAAAAAAAAGATGTTCTTTCATCGAACAAGTGGCAGAGCCTGGGCTAAGGAGCTTTAGGGCTTCTTAGCTGTGCTGTGGGAGGGAGAGGGACTCCCTAAACTCTCTGTCTGTGTCAGTCAAAGAAGCCAAAAACCCCTCGCTGAGAACACACACAGATACATGAGAGCCACGAGTCAGCGGGCTCACACACACACACCAGCTGAGCGAACGCCTAGGGATAGCACTACTAATCTCATTCTCTGTTGACACACTCAGCTGTGCCATGCTTTCACAGCTCTCTCTCTCTCTCTCTCTCTCTCTTACCACGTTGGTATCCTAAAGCTTGGAGGTGTGTTCCTTCCTATCACTTGCAGCAGAAGGGTGAATTCACACCGTGCTGGAGGTGTGTGTGTATGTTTTGTGCCCGCAGCACATCTGCTCTGCAAACCACAGCTTCCCACAGACTGCACGACTTTATGAAACAGTGGGACTTTGCAAAAGTTCTGATAAAGTGGCTCTCTGGTCCTCGGGTGGTTTCTTAGGTGAGAGGAGAAAGTCTCTAAATAGCCTAACTCATTGGATTATCCAACTCTCTAGTGACTACATTCAGAACCAATTTATTTTAATCCAGTGTAAATTGATTTTTATAGCTTTCTCTTTATGTCTTTAATCTTTCTTTTCTACGAACCACATGTCTGAAATGAAGTATAACATTATAAATGTGTGGATTCAGTGAAAGTGTGAAACTTTACTTTTGACAAAATGAAGAGTTTGTAGACATCAGCACTTTGGCCCCAGACAATTCATTTGAGTTTGTTGTGGCTGACGTTGATCCAGCCCACTTTTTGGACAGTAGCCAGCCAGCATTGAAGTCATTGCCAAAGTAGGCAGATTTCTTTCTTTGCCCTGAAAGCACATTTTGTGTTTGAAGGAATGTCAGTGGGTTTAGATCTGTACACGGCACAGATTTACTCCAGACTCTGTTTTACTCTCAGTACCTATTTGAGTCATTCAGTGTCTGTCATTCAAATGAATAACTGACTGATGACATGACATGTCACAACTCAGGGAGCCCACCATATTTGTCCAGAGTGTTTAACTACTACTGTGTAGGTTAAGATTGATAATTTAATTTAATTTAGTTGCCAGAAAAAGAACAGAACAAAAGTAGCTGACAACTTTTGGGTGGCCCAAATTGTAGAAAACAATGCAGCTGATCTGTCATCAGTCACCACACTATTTGTACACCATTTGTTGTATTTTAATTGTGTGTTTCTGCATGATGCCTCTCATCAGGCAGGCTTAGTTGTGTTGGGCTACAGGGCAAAATATATTCCTGTTGATCACAATCACCCCTTCAACCACAAATTACATTACAAAGCTTTAAGCAGAATATATAACCAAACAACGTATCTTCATACAACGGTTTGTATGATATCTTACACAAAGTTGTTCCTCATTTTTCATGCGATTTCCTATGAATGTCCAGCAACAAGTCACACATGTGTCAATTTCCGCTCCTGTCCTTGCAAAATAAACTTCCGTCTTCACAGGAAACAACTTCGATAGGTTTAGGCAACAAAATTACTAAGTTATGTTTAGGAAAAGATTGATTTGGTTAGGTTTAGGTAACAAAACAACTTAGTTAGGTTAATAAAAAGATCGTGGTGTGGGTTAAAATAACTCTGGAAGTGGCGTAACTTAAGTACATAAGTTGCGTGACAAATAAATCAACATTGACTTCTGGTTTCACACGGGGTACGAACACCGGTCTCCTCAGTCTTTTTGACCCATTATTCCACCCCCATCGCTCTTTATACTTCTTGGTTCACAATTACATGGATTACATCCAAATTGATTTTGTGGTACATATAAAAATTACAGTGCATTACTTTTCGTAGTTACGAACGGTGTATGAGAACAACCTGAACCAAACAGACCATGTTGTATCACTTGAAAAGCCACAGTGGAGCACTGCAGGTGGGCTATCAGCGAATAAAACCCCATATTATTCAGTTTTATTGCAACTTGTGCTTTTATCGTGTCCCATTTGATGTACTGAACATTGAGAAAGAAATCTGATCAAAATCAGCCAAAAAAAAGCCCATCAATTCTTCCACAGCATTTCTCCTATTTTATTGTTAGTGATGGGGAGATGATGTAGGAAACATCCTTCTCTATGCTGTGACAGTAGCCTTTTTGATATGCTTTTAATATTTCTTGTGTGACATCTTTATCTGATTCTTCTTTCACTTGTTTGTCAGAACAATGCCAGCGCGTCCCGCTGAGATCCCAAAGTGTTCCCAACTTATGTTAAAATGTTTAAAAAAGGAGGCACCTAGACAGTCGATGAACAACTCAAAGATTAACAGCTTGTAATATCTTCTTGTGACTTATATCTTTGGAAATCAGCCCAGTCTTTGAAAAATAGATTTGCATTGTTACTGAGCTCAACAATAGTACATGTTTTTGTGTTTCCATGGTGGATGTGTGAGTGGGTGAGGTTAGCTGGACAAGGGTCACTGAGGTGGGCTGCAGTTCATCGCTGAGGGGAACTATGGAGATCAGAGGGACAATACAAGCTGTAGGGCTTTTCCTTGTTCTCTGGCTTCTGGTTGGGTGGGGGACACCAGCCTGCTTTTCACTTTCATACATTCAAAACTGTCCACTTTTTAAAAGACTGTATCAGTGGTTTTGCACGTAGGCCATTAACTATTTACTGTGAATATTTCACAGTCCTGAAAACCATTTTCCAAAGCAAGCAAAAAAAATTTCTACTACCAATTCATGGTAGGATTAAAATCATTTAAACAGTGTCTGGTGGCAGCAAAAGCTTGGATGCCAGAGTTTCCTTAAATGCACCAAAAATAAGTCACTTCTAAAAATTCCCAAAAATACCTTACCAAGAGATGATAATAGAACTCAACCCCAGTATGGCCCCTAAAGGATAAGTGTCATATGCAGTTTCCAGTGAGCCATAATTTATACAACCACATCTTCAGGTAGAATTTAAAACAAGGTCCTCCGCTGCAGCTCAGCCAGAAATAAAATACCGCAACCGGACATTTGTCAAGTAGCAACGGCGAGGAACAATGGCTGGGTCCATCCTCACATTGTTTCCCTACGTTGTATCCCCACAACTGCTCCTCAATGGGTTCCTGGCATTGACAGGCAGGAAAAAACAGAGTCCGTTGTGAGAGGAGTCAAGAGTGCACAGGGGAACATGGGACTTCCTAATGGAAACCTCCATCACTGAATGCTGTGTTGTGATTGGCTGGCTGCAGGAGGCAGGAACTTCCTGTCTGAGTGTTGTTGGAAGTGACCACTCCCTGCGAAAAGTCAAAGACATATTGAGTGTGTGTGTGCATGTGTGTGTTTGTGGGAGGCTGTTGTGTGTTTTGAACCTGAAATAACCTTTGGCTCTCTGAGTGTATATTTGAATATTTGAGATGCTCGTGTTTGTGTGTATAAATATATAGAATATGGGTATGTATATAGTGATGTTTTTCTTGTGAAGTTTGTGGTAGTGTTTTCTTCTCGGCAGACTACTTGAGTTCCACTTCTAAACTCAAACATGACCACAAGACCAGAGCCTAGACCTCAGTTATCAACACTGTACATACTCGCCATCCACATTATAAGCCTTTTCCATGTGAATTTGCTGACAGAAATGCACATACACACACTCAGTGACTGCTGCTTACTATCTGCATTGCCTCCTGCTGCTCTTGCTGACAGCACGAGTGGCAAGGAGAGATTGTGGGTAAACCACAGCTATGTGAGAGTAAAGAGGACTGTGCTTGTCGCTGTGGCTCCTGGACAATAGTGGGAAGTCTTGAGGGATTTAACGGTTATATCAAACTGAGTCAGTGGTTCGCAAGTCTTGGTTGGTGTCGAAAATAGATCTTTTTTGGTCCCCCACATAATAGAGTGCCGCTATCTTTTCTGTAGGCTGGTCACAAAGTTAAGACTGTCTTTCTAAAGGTCAACAGACTGAATAAAATTAAAAGAGTAGAGGAGATATATGAGGGCTGAAACTAAATTAATAGAAAATTAGAAAATTAATATGGAACCATTTTGATAATTGACTCATAAAAAAAAGTAATTTTTCAAGCAAAATGACAAATATTTGATTTTTACAGCCTCTAAAATTCAAAGATTTGCTGCTTTTCTCTATTTTATATCATTTTAAACTGAATATCTTTGTGTTTTTGGACAGTTGGACATAGGCGGGGCGATATGGAGAAAATCAAATATAGCAATCACAATGTTTTTGACAATATTTGAAAATATTTACACTAGGGCTGTCAAAGATAACACGTTAACACCACTAATTTCTTTAACACATTAACGAAACTTGCAATTTTTAAGGTATAGCGGGCTAAGTTTTAAAGCTAGAGTGATGATACTGGCATTATATGAAAACCTAAGGAATCCATTGGTACCAACCATGTCATACTCGCTTGTCACAAAGGTGGCTAAATAACGCTCCAAACTTATTCTAAATTTTGTCAAGGAAAAACTGTCATGGCCAATTTCAAAGGGGTCCCTTGACCTCTGACCTCAAGATATGTGAATGAAAATGGGTTCTATGGGTACTAACGTGTCTCCTCTTTACAGACATACCTACTGTTACAAGCATGATACTAATCAATTGTACCTAATAGGAAAACGCCCTCAGGATTTCAGATTTTACATTTTAAACCTGTGAAGATGTGAATGACTCACGAGCCACTTCCATGAGATGCTTCACATCTAAAATTTCTTGTTCTTCCTCCCAGAATATATTCAGGCTCTGACGCCATTCATTTAAAGGTCATTTGTGATCATGTGAACTGCTGGTGCTGAAAATGTTGTTATATTCTTTTTCGTCTTGTGTGTGCAGGTGTGCAGGTTTTTGAGTTGTTTTCAGCGTCTTTTTGACTTTACCCTCTGTTTTGTTGTTGAAGGTAATGAATGGAGAAAGTCAGTCATGATGTTGTGTTGTATTGTTTCATGCTGGTGTGCGTGTGTGTGCACTTGTCTCTTACTCCAAAGCCCCCAACCTCATTCTCAGTCAGGACAACCTCGACACATGCTTTCTCTGTCTGACAACTCTTTTTTTCTTATGAAAGTTTTATGTCTCCCATCTGCAAGCCAAAGAGAAAATTGACTTTATGACGCGCTCTATCTCCTCTTACACATGCACACATATAACAGACACACACACACTCAACTGTGTTGTTTCTAAGGTAGTTATCACTTTCCCAGAGGTTAAAGCACACACATTGGACATGATGGAAGTAAAGAAGAGCACAAGAAAGGCAGAGATGAAACAAAGATGAAAAGGGAGAAGAAAGTGACGAGATGACTGAGGTTAGAGACAGGATTTTTTTCAGTGAAAGAGTGGATGTGTGTTTGAGTGCATGTGTGTATGTGTGCCCGCAAAGCTTGTTTGATGTGCTTCCCATCTTTCAAACTAACGGGTGAGATGGCTTGCACTAATGGGTTGCATGAAGTTCAGGAATGTAGATCAACAGATGAATGCTTCACCGCTGCATATGACTGTGTGTGTGAGTGTGGTGTGAGAGAGTGAAAGCACACTGCACAAGTATGTAGTGTAGGTACACACACACACACACACACACACACACACACACGCTTGCAAGCTACCAGGTTATGAGCTCTCAGAGGTCTGTGTTTGCCTCAGTAAGATCCTTTCTCGTGTGAGTTGTGCAGAGTGTTTGGCCTCAGTGGAGCTGCTGCCTGACCGGGATTTAATGAGCCCTGACCCTTGCCTGCTCCTCCACCTGTGAGTGTTTGTGCACTTCAGCTTCTCGCAGCTCGTTGTTGGAGCTGCTAAAAATGCTTGTTTCCAACCGTGGACCATGGTGGAACATTCTGTATTTCAGAGTGTTTGCCTAGTGTTTTCTATTGTTATGTACATTCTGTACACACATATATAGCCACAGAGTTCCCAGTGCGTTCTGACCAAGCCCCCAAGGAAGAGCGCCGGGCTTTGATGCAAATTTTCATTGTGGCCAAACGGTGGTATTACAACGTCAGACTTTATGTGGAAGATCGCCGGATGATCTGAGTACTTCATCACTCGGCAGTCGAGCCATTTTGGCTTCATGCGCCACTGAGCAACTCTCATAAGAATGAACGGGAGCCCGCCTTCAACGCTATATCCAGTTCTCTTTATACATCCATGGTTCTGACTGAATGTTCAGGAAACCAATGTCGGAGCCAATAAATTCAGGTAGAGTTTACGTAACACTGTGTAACAACTTCACAAGAAAAAACTGGCTTAAAATAAGACCATTAAAATATTTCCATATAGTGCGTCAATGAAAAAGTGTTTGTGGCATAAATTTCTTTCTGTGGACAAAAATAAAAGTAGAAAGGCACATTAACTCACAACTGGGTTGGCCTGGCAGCAGGCAATATAATCCAAATGTTAGTAAAAAAGGCAGTTTATGGAGGATAACCCAGGATCAGGCAAACAAACACAGCACAACTTGGCAGTCAGAACGTACACAGCTGGCAGGCAACAGGTAAGAGGCAGGCAAATAAACAGAATAAATGCTTGAAATCAGTAGAGACCTGCCACTGTAGTAACATTAGGCAAATCTGGCAATAGCTTGAAAGCTAAATCTATAACTGTGTTCTAATTCGGGAGCTGCCTCCTTTGAGGTGTGCGTTTCAAGAATGAATACATCAAAGCGGGTTGACAGGGCTGTCCCTCTCCGAGAGAATTTGAGAATTGTGTCCTCCGAAGCATCCTTTTCAGCTCTTATTTCTAAATCCTTTTGAAGGAGGCGGCTCCCGACTACTTGGTTCTCTACTACAGAGACTCCCAAAAGAGGGTCAGAGGCATAAGAGGAGGGAGAGAGGGAAGGCGCAGGTGTCACTGTGACACAATCAGACTAGATTGCAACACTTGAACTGGCACACCCACCATGAATGACTCTAATCAGCAAGATTGTATCATCAGAGATGCCTCTTCTGACTGTCAATCAGGGCCCAGCCTTTGAAGCCATTCTTTACTTCGAAATCCAGTTCCTGAGCCGAAATGTCAACGTTTCAAAACTGCTTTTAGATTTATTGTTTTTTTATTCTTCGACAGTAAAACAAATGAATGAAAAGGGAATAAATAGTACATTTAAAGATGCTCAATACGGAATTCAGAGCATATCTATTGACTCTTCATGGCTCTCAACAGGGAGACCGCTGAGTCGGTAACCGCCTTGTGAGCGCAGAGCGGTGGCCATAAGCTAGCCAGAGAGACTCACATGCACAAAAATGGCTGGCATTTCAATTATCCTGAAAACAGGAGTTTAGTTGGGTGGTGTTAGAGGATGTGGGCGAAACTCCAGATTAATTTACTTAGATAAAGATTGAACATGACAATTAAATGTGGTCTTTGTTGTTTGATAACTGCTAATACATAAAACTATTTTTATAGGGGCAAGTAAAATTGACTTTGGGCAAATAGATTTCTGACCCACTTACATTGAACCCTAACAAGTAAAGTTTTTTTATTCAAAGAAACAATGGACCACATGGCGTCTTTTGGGCTTTTTCCTGTAACTCTATCCTTCTGTAGTGCCTACAACACATTTAGCACAGAACCCTTTAAACAATGTTGGTTTTACAATCTGTTTTTGTGAACATTTCCTCGGTTTCTTCAGTAGTCCAGTTGTTATTGGACGGTGGCAGTATAATTGCAACAATCATGACTCATGGAGAAGGCAAATTATTTCAGTAAACCATGAGAAAAACTATATTTCATGCGATTTTAACAACTTCTGAGAAGATGCCCTTTGATGCATTTTTGCAGAGAAAACGTATGTATGTGTTTCCATACAGTATGTGCTCATACATTCATTCATTCATCATTTTTCTTGCCATGCCTCACAGTGATGTTTGCAGAGCTTGAATATACAGCTCACAAGATGACTGTGGTTCTGAAGAACAAAGACTAAAATTCATACGTACAAAAACTGTGACAAAACATACTTCCGCACGACCGGCCATCCCATCTACTTCTATCTTTTTCTGGCCCCTGCGGCTCCAGAAGTTGCTGACACGGTGTCGTTTATCTCCCTGTTCTCCCCGGTAACGAAAATCCACAGACAGCTCTCCATGTCGGCCAATCAGATAACAGATAGCCCCTAATTTCAAGTCAGTGCTGCCTGCCTTTCATCTTGCTGCTAGAAAAGCATTTTGCTAGACAGATAGGATCCTGTGGAGTGTTTACTGTATGCAGCAGCATCTGAGGAATGGACTTAATGAGGAAGAAGCAACAGAGGGGCGATCTTGTGCTTAAGGATGAAGAAATGAATGAAGGGAGGAGGAAAGGAGTGAGGTGGGGTGAGGAATAGATAAAAGCAGGGAGGTTGGAGACGAATAAAAAGATTGAGTGACGGAAGGGAGGGAGACAGAAACCTTCTTTCAGCTCACTTCTCCCATGTCAGCTATAGGGAGGCCGGGTAGAGAGACATTAAAGGGATGAAGGAGAGAGCGAGAATGTCAGCAGAGCATTCCAGAGGCCATGTTTCCCCCACTATCTATCTTTCTGCCTGTATGTCTGCCTCCCAATCAGATATTTCTATCAGTCAGCAGTCGGGTCCTGAAACACTGAGGCTCTTTTTTTTGCATCCAGCAAATCAGATGCAGAGAGAGGGAGGAAGGGAGTGAGGGAGATGGAAAGATTGAGGATAGAAAGGGGGAGAAAAAAAGCAAGAGGGGAAGAAGATGAGAGGAGGCAGCAGCGATGGGTGAGCGAGTGGGAGGGCACAATCTGCATCCCTGATATAATTGGCATCTTAAATGAGGGTTTCTGTAGCACCAGTACACTCCCTCCTTCACTCTCATATTTCCTTAGCAACATTAGTGTCTTTAATGAAATTCTCGTCTGAGCCCAGGCCAGGCCTCAGAGCAAATTAGTTTCCTCACCGCTACGATTTCTGGTTGTACCGCACATTTACAAACGGACAGAGAAGGCTTTCCTGTTCAAATTAGCCTGCTTGGTCAGCTGTCACTGTGAATTATTTTAACCATCGAGTGTAATAAATGTTTTCCGTGGCAAGGGTACTTGCAGTTTCATTGTGCATGTGGATGCACACAATAGAAGCACAACAGAGAGGAGCAGTCAGTGCATAACATGCAGTCAATAAGTACTGTATATAATCAATATGTAGCTCTGAATGCAGTTTGGTTGTCATGGACGGATGTGCAATAATTGAGCAGCAATGCAGAAGTCAATGTCAGATGTACTGTAACATATTAATACTAAATGGAAGTGCTGACAGCATTTGTGAATTTACATGTCAGCATTTCAAGATAATGCAATTACAAAGTTATTTCTTTTGGGCTTTGTATCCTTTACATTTGTTTTGTTTTAGACCACTTTTACTTATTACATTGATGTTTTTAGCCGTGTTAGCGGTCTGGCTCCAGAGATGGCAATGTTGGTTGGCCCATCATGGTCCAGACTGAAATATCTCAACAAATACTGGATAGATTGCGATGACATTTTATACAGACATTCAAGGTCCCCAGAGGATAGGGGCCCAGTAAAATATCTCAACATCTCAAAAACCATTTAAACTGAAAATCACCCATTGTTCCTTTTTGAATCCATTGATTGCAGAGCCAAAAAGATTAAAAAATGTCACTATCCAAATACTACAGACTGCACTGCACCTGTCAACAGAAAGATTGAAAAAAGTGTTAAAAATAGAAAAAATGGCTGTGAGTGCCATCAGGCCCGAGTACATCACACTTTGTTCCCGCTGTGTGGTCATGCCTTCTCCCAGTAGCTAAAGCCAACACATTCTTTGCCAGCCTGCATCGTGGCACAAACACAAACCAATAGTGACCCACTGGCGCTTTGTTTTTCTGTGTCATGATGCCACCGCTGTGCATTGTCTGCAGCCGACTAAGCCGCTTCAGAGCTCTCTGTGCAATGCGGCAATTTGGCCACAACCCAGAGCCCCAGATTTGTCCTAAACCATTTCAGTTTGGACGCTTGTGCCAAAGGTAGATTAACATGGAGAGAAATAACTAGCCTGCGTAACAAACCCAATTCTTGTCACCGGGATCAAGCAGATGGGTCGTGTTTAGTATGTCTGTTTGGTCCAGTCCTGTCGTCTCTTTATCTGAGCGTCTTGCTGTTTTGCACACTTATCTGGCACATCATCGTAGGTGGCCATCTGTTTGTTTGCTGTGAAAAGATGTAGGCTGTCTGGGCAACCTGTACCTCTGTGTTTGTGATCAGCCAGTAGATTTATTACATCTTCTGTACCAGGTTTACAGTATGTGTGTGTTTTAATCTATCTTCTTTATCAATGCTGACAACCCCCTTCCTCCCTCTGAGCTTTAACGCCATGCACACACACATACATGCAGTCACAAATGGATGGAGCGAGGTCTGCAGAAAAAAATCTCTTCTTGGCTCTTACTGTAGGTTATTTTTATCCTGAATGCTCATAAGCTATGTGTCTTCCTTTATACGTACCTCTGTCCCTCAGTGACATTTCTCTCCCTTTCAAACCTCTCTCTCTTTCTCTCTCTCCACCCCCTCCCTCTCCCTCTTTCTATCCATCCATTCATGTGGACTGTGTGAGAGAAGAGATGAAAGAGCGGGGTTTTCATCATAGACACACATGTACACACACGGCTCTCCTAATGTAGTTTGTGTTTCTACGGTATTGAACTGACTGCATGTGTTCCTATGTGTGTTTTTATTGCACTCTGACATTCATTCACATGTTCCACTTCCTGATGAAATTAAAAGGATTAAATGTGCTTTGGAGTTGCTTAAATAGGAAGAATTTCTAAATGTAAAAGTCATTCATCAAAATGTGTGTGTGTGTGTGTGTGTGCGTGTGTACGCCATATAAATAACCAGGATAAGTCAGTTACCAAGAAACCGTGACAGTGCATTTTAGATTTTACGTATTTTATGTATGTGTGTGTGTGTGTGTGTGTGGGTAGTTAGTCACATTCATATTATTGGATGTGAGTAAGAGCATTAAAACACATCTGCATGCTTTTGTTCAACGTATCCTCATACAGCAATTTGTATGATATCTTACAAAAAACCTATTCCTCATTTTTTGTACGTTTCCTTACGAATGTCCATCAACACGTGTCAATTTCTGCTCGTTACACGCATACAGTCTTTTCAAAATAAACTTTCTTCACAGGAAACAACTTGGTTAGGTTTAGGCAACAAAACTACTTAGTTAGGTTTAGGAAAAGATCGCGGTTTGGGTTAAAATATCTACGGAAATGGCGTAACTTAAGTACGGAATTTACGTGACAAATCAACGTGTTCTTGTTTCACACGGGCTACCATCGCCAGTCTCCTGGGCAAAAGTCTGGTGTTTTTTGACCCACCCATCCAGCCCGACCACCTTCCTACGCACCGTTTGTCGCTCTTTATACTTCCTGGTTCACGATTATGTGGATCACATACAAATTGATTTTGTGGGATATATACGAATCACAGTGCATTATAGCTACGAACAAAGTATGAGAAAAGCCTGTTTTGTTAACACTTGTACACACACACTCTCTCTCACACACACAAAGACTATAACAGACAAACAAGCCCGTTGCATTTCAGTATGATAAATCCGTCTATTATTTTTCTTATTCATCGTATAGTCTATATACTGCCTGAAAATTGTGGAAAAGTCTCATCATAATTTCCCAGAGCTGACAGTAATGTCTTCCGATTATTTGTTAAACCAAAACTATTCAGTCCACAATGATACAAAACAGAGAAAAAGCAGAAAAGTCCATATTTGAGAAGCTGAAACCGCAGGATGTTTGCTTTATGAATGACTTTAATGATTAATTGATTAGTTTCATCCAGTATTGTTTTTGTTTATCGACTAATTGATTCGTCAACTAATGGTTTTAACAATGCTATAAATGGTTCTTTTCTTCAGTGAAACAGCCATTTCATGAATGTGAAAAGTACAAAGCTAATCATTATGGCAGCCAACAATAATGGCCAAAAACGTAAATGCTATTATTCTTATTACTGTTAACATTAAAATGCATTGTCACAATTAATTTGCCTCGTCAATGAGAAAATCCTCTGTGCAGCATCTTGAAATTGAATGAATTGACGGTGGATTGGATACAGTGCAGCTGAGTGGGGGTGAGACGTCACCACGTTGAAGCCTGGTTGACTCTTGACATGCAGCTTTGTGGGGTGTTTAACATGGTGGTGAATGGGAAGAGCGTAAACTGACAGGCAGAAAGAGCCCTCCCTTTGATGGGATTAGCACAGTGGCAGACAGGGACTAGTGCTTTAGATTGATTAAAGTGTAATCCTGGTGGATAATCATGCCTCCTGATGTGACATGTGTGGCCAGCACCCTCATGCAGCAGCCCCCATCTCTATTTTACAAACACAAACACAAACAGACAGCGTCCTCCGTTACATCTCTCTCCATCTTAGTTTTTCACATTATGTCTTTCCTTGACTATTGCTTCAGGTCAAGAGGAATGGAGAGAAGATGGCCAAGATGGGAAATGAACACTGTAGCTGGCATGTCATCTGTGTCTCATCGAAAATGTATATGGAAGGTTTAAGTGATGGCTTTAAGCTTACACCTAGTGGAAAAATAGGTCTGACTCAATCTTGTACTGGGCCTGGATTTAAAGATTAAGTGGCTCACTGATGAACAAAGAGAGGATCTACGTACATAATCACATAACAAACACAATAGACTACTACATTGGGTAGCACTCTTTTATTCTAGACAGTCATGAATCATCATTTTGTACCATCACTGGCAGCTGCATAACTGTGATTTACGCATTCACTTAAGGCCAAGCACTGTATGATTTTTAGCAAAAAGTTGTGTACATGGTATGGCGACCTCATTTTTCACTCATGTATGAACTCACCATAGTGCATACATTTTACAATTAGACTTTGGACACACACATAAAATGATAGAAAGGAAATGTAGTGCACTAAGTAGAAAATATTGAGCCAAAGACACTGTCTTACATTGTCTTTGCAATTCAAAGAATCTTTTTTTTATTGTCTATAATTTCCTACATGGTTTTTAGTGTGTAAATCCCCTTTTTAACATGAACTCATAGACTATATAAGAAGTGGACGTAGTCACCGTGACGTCACCCATTGGTTTGTGGACTGCTGTTTTGAAGCCTCGAGTTCGGCATTTTGTCCGTCACGACACGAGAGGGTGGAGCTAAGTACAACCGAACGCTGAATAAGATATTTTTAGGTGACCAAAAATGTTACATTTAACTTTCATGAACTGAAAACACACTGTGAAAGGGTTTAAGTTGTAAGAAGAAAACACAGACAACTCCCAGACCGGATAACGCTGTGGTAGCGACCTGTCAATCACAAGGTAGCCACGCCCTAAGGGATACCCTGCTTTATGGTCTGTTTGACTTTAAATGGGACCATAATTTACTAAATGAACATCATGCTGTATTGATGAAGACTTGAAACTAGCAATTGAGACCATAAACTCATGTTTACAATGTTTACTGAGGTAATAAATCAAGAGAGAAGTAGGATCATTTTCTCATAGACTTCTATGCAATCAGACTTCTTTTTGCAACCAGAGGAGTCGCCCCTTGCTGGCTGTTAGAAAGAATGCCAGTTTAAGGCACTTCAGCATTGGCTTCAGACCCTGAGGTTGCCCACTGAATGAACTCTGGTGGACATTTGCAAAAGGTTTGGCTGTATTCTCCAAGTGCAAGTTTTTAGTCCAAGTTTGGCTCTTGACTTTTGTTTCCTTTCACACACTTCTCTTTATACAACGTGACATAGTGGAAACACATTGGTTCTGCCCAATAATGTCCACAGAAGGTTTGGCGATATGTGACTGGTATTTAGCCTGGTTCCAGACCTCTGAACTGCTGCCTACAGCTCAGATTATTTTCAGTCATTCAAATACAAATAGGGAGACAAAATGGCAATTCAGTCTGATTATCAGGCTAGGCTGGCATTTGATATTCATGAAAGTGTCAAGCAGCATCGTCTCTGTTAGAACCATAACTCAGTAAATACAGTTAAATCATAATGAACGCTGGCAATGCGGTGATAGTCCTAAAACTATTACTCGTAAATTTAGTATGTTGGCAGAAAATTAATCGACAAGTTTTGTAATCAATCAATTATTTAATAAATTTATCAGCAAAAATGCTCAACAGTTGCTGGTGTTGCATACAACAGCATAAAATAGCAACAGCAACAACAGGAAATCCTGCTGTTGCTGTTATAACATTTTAAACTTAGGGTTTGGGGATTGGCCAGACAAAACAAGCATTTTAGGCTTTTGGAAAGTGTAGTGAGTATTTTGCACTATTTTCTGACATTTTATAAACTTAAAGGTAGGTTCGGTAATCTTGAGAAACCACCAAGAGTAAGCTAGATTTGAAAAATTATCCAACTGAAAAGCCCACTCCAGTGTTGCCAACTCTTTTCCAATGAAAGTAGCTATAGCAGCACTAGCTCCAAAATACCCTAAATCTAGCGAGAAAGTTCATTCGGGCGAATAAAATGGTTTGACGGGCGGGGCAACAGCCACAGATACCGTATTTTTTTTCTTTTTTTGTCAGAGCATTTGTTTTTTTGATTGCTGTCGGGATGTAATGGGAATTTCAACAAATATGACAAATGTTTTTGAAGAAGATTACCAACTCTAGCTTAAATGACAAATTGATTTATCAAAAAAACTAATTGACAGATAAATTGATAATGAAAATAATCCTTAGTTCCATCCCTAGATGCGAATAAATGACCAATTTATAGTATGTGTCAGATGAACAGTCTTGCTGTATTGTATGCCTCTAATAGCATTAAGGCGGTACAAGTTAATATCCATGGACACAGAATTGTTCTCAGTTTTCCATGCTCTGTTCCCAGATGTGTGACTCATGGGAACATTGTGCATGAGGGACAGTGACAGTATGGAGCTGAGGTCAACTATCAGTAGTTACTCAGCCATTATCATGATGGGAAAGAAAAGCTCTGAGCTCAGTCTGTAGAGTCTCTGTGTGATAGCGTGGCGTATGGGAACTCGCCTGCAGCCCAACAGAGGAAGAAGGCTATTTATTCTAGATGCCTATATACCACATCCATGGTCTGGATAAATTCAGCCGTGACGTATTCGTCATGTTCTGAGGGAGATTAAAATGTCATTATGCTGGGTTTTGTGGTGACTGTGTGGTTCTAGCTTTTAGTATGGGAACACAGTTAGGAGCCTATAACATAAGGCTTTTTATTCACTCTCTGAAATGTTTATTCTGGCATTTATACTGTGGGTTGTGTAAGAAAGAGGCAACAGAAGAAACTTTAACAGAGTGGATAGTGAGAGCATAACAAAGAACAAAAGAGCGGTGGTCTATACTGGCAATTAGGGAGAAGAGAAGCAAGGCAGAAATACATAACACAACACCCAGGCTACTTATTTCAGCTTCACACAACAGAGTTAGTCATCCTGATATCTCCCCTTATCTCACCTGCACAAGCTGTGCATTTTTTCTCCCGTTTCTTTTCACTCAAGGACTTCGTAATATCATAGCAACTCAAGTGGTGACATCTTATCCTGGCAGACAAAGCAAGGGACAGGGAAGGAAATCAATATTGAGAGAATAATAGAGATCCAAGATATGAGACGAGGCATGCTGGCATGTGTCAAGATGACAGAGATGTGGTCGACCCCGATTCTGCCGCTATTCTCTGTTCATCAAGGAGAGGGATTTGGCCCTCTTGGGGCATATTTGGCATGGTAACATATGGAGGCTTATCAGCATGTCTACTGGTGGGTAGTTAAGTAGGTCTGTGAGTCTGTAGCTGGCCATTTGCTATTGCTTTTTCTTTCTTTTTGCATCATTTGCTGAAAATGTCCTCCCTTACATTTGTAACACTTTCTTTCATAACTGCTTTTCAGGTTTGAGTAACTTGCTGAATCTGTCTTTGTCCCTCTTTTGGACACACTGGCCTCACATATAGACAGAGTTCATCTTAAGCCATCTGTACTGTATGTCTGTGGCCATCTGCTCTCTCAACCTCCTGACAGTGGTCTAAATGTTACTCAGTGCTTTCGATGGAGAGGCCAGCAGATTAAGCTATCTGACTTTTTTTTTTTCTCACATCACTCACAGAGAGTGTGCCAGTAAGAGACTATAAAGTAACAGATGGTTTTTCTCACATCAGCATCAAAGAAGGGGATAGTTGGATTTGAAGGGCACTTCCCTCAAGGTGATTATCTAATAAACGTACAGCACAGGTTTTTTATTGGTATGCTAATCCGTTGCATCCTGTGCTACAGTCGACATATTGGACACTGCTGACTTACTGTAATTTTGATTGATTTGGGGAAATAATGTCAGCCCTGTGATAGACTGGCGACTTGTCCAGAGTGTCCTCGCCTCTCACCCCTCAAGACCTTTAACAGCGCGATCCATCCATCCATCTTCCTCTTCTTTCGCTGCTCCCGTTAGGGGTCACCACAGCGGATCATTTGTCTGTGTCACTTTGCTGTGCCCTGCTACTGTCAAGATTAGACCGTATTTCAGGACCTACATTTCATCTTCATGTCGTCACGTGTCATATAGAGCAGCTTCGATGCATATTAATGACTTCCTGTATTCCTCTTTTATCTGCATCAATCATACTTATTATTCATTTGCACTTCTGCATAATTGTATGGGGGTGGCATCATGTTACTTTCAGTTAAGGAAGAATTCAACATTTTGGAAAATATGCTAATTCACTTTCTTTCTTGGGAGTGAGTCACTGCCCCAAGCGAAGGAGTTCAAGTATCTCGGAGTGGTCAAAAAGTTTTAATTTTTTCAATTTCTGATGTTATTAGTTACTGTATGGTCCTCGGCCGTGGCATTGGCCAGCCTGACACTCGCAGTCGCGGACAGGCAGCACGGAACAGAACGATGCAAGTCAGACTGGATTTAATTCTTTCAATATTGAGGGGGGGATACGTGCGGCCCCTTCAAATTTCTACTGATCCTCGTTTTTGTTGAAATCTGATTGGCTCAGTCATTTTCATCGTGAATGTGACAAACTGTGACTATAGTGTTCCAGCTCAGGTCTTGTTTTGATTCAGTGCAGTGCTGACGTGGTTATACAAACTGGGGAGGCAGGTGTCAGCAAGACATACAAAAGTGTCTTGAAGGTCTTCAGCATTATCAGATTCTTATCTGAATAAGAATAATAATTCTTATTTTTAGCAAATTATTGCTAACTTTTTTTTGAAAGGCCTCTCCATGTCATAAGTCCTGGTCTGAATTTCAGTCCCAGTACGTCCCTGCTTGTCATCACAGTGAGGTTGCCAGATTTGGTACCTATACATAAACTTGTTTTCACTAACCATATCTGGCAACAAGCATTGGAGCCAGAGATGTTTGATTCAGATTCTTCAGACTGTTTAAGACTGTCAGGTGATCATTTAAGTAAAAGTGCTGAACATTAACTTGCCACATTCTCTCAAACTTTTTAAGATGTGCTTGCTTCTCATTGTTTCACCTCAAATTAAATACCTATGGGTTTTTTCATGGTTGCACAAGCTAATTGGAAGACATCACTCTGGGCTATAGGGAGCTGTGATGGGCACTTATCATTGTTTGACATTTCATAAGCTAAACGATTAATCAATGGATTCCTTGCTGTGCAGCTTGATTAAAAATTGGTTAATGTAGTTTCACTGCGAGCTGGTATTAATAAGCTATTTTTGTCTATAATGGAAAGGGGGGTATTTAAAGTCTTCATCCTTTTTTCTTCAATTAAATGTTTTTTTATCCCTCATGTTTTGAGATTCAATCTCCGTTACCTCCCATGTCCCCGTCGCTTATTCTCTTCATCCTGACAAGTGTGAAGGTCCAGAAAAAGGCACTCAACCCTGTGTCCAGCTCTCCCGGCTTACTAGCTTGCAAAGCTGTAATTTCAACGTGGCGTTTTCAACTCTGGCAGGTTGACAGCTAATCCATGCATTTCCCAAGTCCATTGCGAACGGAGAACGAGAGAGGAACAGCATGAAGTTGTCATGGTGTTGTGGTCACAGTGGTGAGAGAGAGAGAAACAGGTAAAAGAGAGCAGCGGCATAAAGCAGAGACAGGTTAGAGAAATGGCAAAGTGTACACTCAACTCAGGAGCTAAAAATAAGAGAGGCAGGAAACAAACATGGCTTTACTCCATCTACTGAAGAGAGAGATGCAGTTATGGTCCTTTGAAGAGCAGGGGAATCCCACTGAGGTGACCAGCTCCCAGAATCCCTCATTCTGACAGTTTCCTGTTTGTGGTTCCTCTTCCCTGTACCATATGATCATGACAGCACACTCTTTGAATAACAGAAAACCATCCAGAGTACACTTTTATGGAGAGAAGTACTAGTTGAGGAAATAAGTAAAGCTCTGTCCTCCCTCAAGAACTGCCACTAAGTTACTCTTAAACGTGGAACTTAAAGAGAATATACGTAACATTTCAGGGGATCTATTAGCAGAAATGGAATATAATATTCATAATTATGTTTTCATTAATGTATAATCACCTGAAACTAAGAATAGTTGTGTTTTCATTAGCTTAGAATGAGCCCCTTATATCTACATAGAGATGCCACCAAATCCTACACACTGTACCTTTACATCCCAGCAGCACCAGTAAAGCTGCCCATTAACCAAACAGTAGATCATTTCGGTTGTATTGGGCAGCACCTGGGTGTATGTGTCTGAAACAATATGAATGTTTAGCAGTGTCCAGTGTGGAAAAAAATGCATCACATTTTCTCCTGCACTCTTGGACACTTTGGAAGTCACATTAAATCCATGCTAGAATTATACAAATCAACATCAGTGGGTAATAAAGGGATTTATGCTCATTTGAATCATCTTGATCTTGAATCATTCAAATCAAGGAGGCACGTGCATGAGTGACTGCTCCGAGCCAGCACAGAGGGTTGTCCAAACACAGCCAAGTTTTCACAGACCATGGCCTGTTCTTTTCCCATTTGAGTGCCTTCTGCCACTGCCTCATTTTGGAAAGCAATAAGACTTCATCATTTTTTTTCACTGGCGGCTAGGACTCTATAATTTAAATTGTAAAAACGGTCCTTTCATTGCACATGTTACGTTTTAAGTTTAGTTTATCACAGCTAAAGCAGGTATGTTTCCCTCTCTATGTATCATCGCATCACCCAACCTTAATTTATTACATATATTATTCATTAGCTCTTTGTTTACTTCAATGCAAGGATATCAAATTATGAAATATTCCTCCTCACATCCAGTTTCCCACTTCTTTCATCTACATCTTTTATAAACATCTGAACTGCCTCTAGTCAGCCAGCCAGCCTTTTGTTTAAGTGTCTGCTCTGCTGCCCAAACAAAGTCTGTGTCTTTAAATTAGCTCCCTTCAGGCCAAACCATATTGTGTTCTCTCCATTTGAATTTTCTTGCTGTCATTGTGTGTGAATGTTCAGTCGACTGACCCAGTGCCCGGGTCCTGGTCTGACTGTGGCTTTCTTCAGGAGTGTCTTACAAAACGCATTTTGGAGTCACAGCAGCTGAATGTGGAAGCCAAAACAGAAGTGCCTTAAGCTGCAGTTCCCCTAATTGGCCACTAAACGCTGGCTCCAAGGAAACTGACTGCAGTCAGAGTCAATAAGGCTGCATTCACACGAGATCAGGCGTTGCGGCGATTCTCTGTGCAGAGGTCTGGGCGAGTCACTTTAATGGCCCATTAACTGCGACGATTAATGTCTTTTGTTTCCTTATGGCTGGGTTGTACAGCTCTGGATCGCCGGTTACGTGATTTGCCATCGCAGCATAAACGTCGGGTTGTGTTTTTCTCCCGAAGTTGAAACTTGCATTTTCGCCACACTGCCTGATCTCGTGTGAATGGGGCATTCTTCTCGCTTCATTCACAGATGTCTCAGTCGATTACACTTCAACCCATTTGCCCAAAGTCCATTTTTTTTTTCTCCAAACAACTGACAAGATGACAGTTGGTGACAAATCTAACTCCAGGCTTCAAAACATCTCTTCAGGAAGATCTGAGGGACATAAAAGGGGGCTACCTCGTTGTTTTTTTTACAGTCAGTGAGGCAGTGTTGCAAGAAATGACTTATTAGGCGTCTCAAGTCGCCTGTGCTCCTTCTGCTGTTGTATAACTTGTTTGTTTTGATTTATCATAACTAATATTTTAGTTGCAATTAAAGCAAAACCAGTGGTTTCGTTTCAGTCGGTACTCCATAATAATCTCACAAAGCACGCAGTAGGAAAGGAGAAGCTTGTAGCGGATGTCTGTCTTTGTCATGCCAAGTGTAACAATACGTGGGTGTGACAGAGACACGAAGAGCATGTGTCTGTGTCACTTTTGAATCTTCCCCCGTTGTCCCACAGTGAACCTAAATACATTCCCATTTCATTTCACCAGAGAGCAGTTCAGGCCTATTTCAAGAAGCTGGTAATTTGGGGAGCTTTGGAAACAAAATGATTCACGAAAAGCGGTCTTTTCTCTCTGCTCTCTCTCTCTCTGGTTTAGACGGGCTGATATAGAGATCTGTGCAGTTGAGGTGAGGGAGGAGGGATCATGCAGGCTTCCGTTTTTTTCTTCAGATGGAGAAAGATTTAGGGTATGAGGAACACTCTGAGATTTATAAACTCGTTAAGCTCCACAGTACTGCGTAAGCCATTTTTCAATATTAATATGTTCTAAAAAAAGACACTACAATACAAAGCTTAAAATATGTGTGTGAGTGTGACGCAGTTTTACATTCTGCGTCCATCATCTTTCCATTGACCTTTATCCTTTGCTCTTGTTTATCATCTTTCATCTGAATCCTATTGTGGTGGTAAGATCATATTGTTTTATTGTTCTACAAACTTAAATGGTTCATATCAATAATTCCGAGCAAACTGTAAATATAGACAAACAAAATTTTTTTAGGGGTGTAAGAAAATATCAATATACTTGAGTATATCGACATTATGTTTTGTGATACTGTATCGATTCTCAAAAACACTGTATTGATTTTTATTAATAGTTTACAACAACGACAACAACAAAACAAGTTTAGCTGTAAAATGAGAAAGTTTGTGACCCAGCAGCCATGTTGAGATCTGTTGAGGAAATACCAAGCACCGCCCACCAGCCGGAGCAAGCATTATCATTTAACAGCTAAACAGTACACTACAAGATGTTTCTGAGAAATAGACATTACAGTAACAGAATATTGATTCATATTTGATCAGTGCTGCTTAGTTGACCGTTTTGATCAGAGTTCGCTAGTGATTGACAGCTGCCTCCGTTGAATGAACAGCCAATAGGAACGCGCTCTCTCTGAAATGACCTGTGATTGGCCAAAGTCTCCCATCACAGGCTAGATATTTTAAGAGCCATGAGGAGCGGCAGAAGTCTACTTATCTCTCAGAACACTTGAATTACAATATGCTGAAAGGTTATTATGCATTTTTTGCCCAATGATGCCAAAAACATTCTGAAAATTCCTGATTTATATTGATATAATGATGTCAACCATGTCGCCCAGCATAAATCTTGATAGTATTCTGAGTCTAGTTTTTCTGAGGTATCAGTTTTATTTGGACACTGACATGACTGATGTTTAAAATCCCTCATGTTGCTCTGTGTAAAGCAACAGAGTATCCTCATGGGTGTATTCAGGGTGCGTATGTAGCATAACCCAGAGATTAGTCACATAACCACTGCAGCGACTAATTAAGCAGGACTCCCATCATCATCGGAGGAAATCTACCCTCTGTCCTCTGAGAATATACATGTGTGTGTCTGTAGAGTAAGTAACGAGTAAGAAGGAGGGAGAGAGAACGAAAGTGACCTTGGCAACCCTTTCTTTCCCTGTGTCTTATTTCTCCTTGGAGGAACGAGTAGGAGGCGGTAAGGAGAGGAGTGGGAGACGGATTTCATTTGATATCTCCCCCCTGCTCAGGGAATACACCCTCCTTCCTCTCTCAGTCTGGCTATCTGTGTGTCTTTCTCTTTGGTTTACAGCAGAATAAAAGCTGCCCTTGGAATTAATGACTTGGATCTTCGTCTCCATTAACATGGAATTTACACATGATCTGCTCAGGGATCATGGGTGGATTTTATAGGACAGTCCGACCTCTATGAAACTTTAAATTAGAATCAAGCTCAGATTAGGTGCACTAAATTATGATATACAAAAGTAGACACACCCTAATGCCTTGTCAAGCCTATTAAGAGCTGCTTCCCACTTGTGTTTCCTTGTTAACACAAAATAAACAGTTTCAAGGAGACTTCCAAACTTCGAGATGCTAATACCATAACGTTTGACTGAACTTCTACCCGCTGCGTCATTCACTGGTTTTAAGAAAGCTATGATCAATATGTTCCCTTCTCTTCTTGTAGCTGATGTAGCGGATATAAATTGGCTAGAGGCTAAGCCAGCCTGAACACAAATAAATTGGGCCTCTCAGTGGTATACTGTAAATGCACCATGTACTTGTGCTGTGAGCTTCTGTACGATCAAATGACTCACAAATACCCAAACAATAATTATGAGATCTAAGTGAGTGCTGTGAGCAGTTTAAGTGCCAGGCTGTACAAAGAAAGAAAGACAGACACCGGGCAGTGAGCTTTGTCAGGACAAAAGAAGAGATGAGGAGTCATGATGTCTGCTACACCTGTCCCTGGTCCTGAACGGCCCACGGCACCAGAATAACAAGTGGAGAGGGCAAAGATGTGAGTGTGTGTGAGAGAGAGAGACACTAATAACGTGAGTCACCTTTACCGCTAATTTCTTCTCTGCTCCAATGATCGCCAAACAGCCGATCTGCTCGTAGCGCTTCTCTCTCTCTCTGTCACTCGTCCACACACTCTCAATGCACACATTACATTATGCTGCTCTGATGCCAACGTAATATGTAAACATGTATGGATACCTGACGGTACCGTAGATAAACAGTTTGGGACACAGTAAACTCACTATCGATCGTGCTACATTATGAACAACAAATCCGTGTTGATATCGGCAGGACAAGAGCTAGTTAACAGGAGGTGGCATTGATTTATATTACGATGCGTTCAGGCTCTATTCAGTAACGAGGAGTACTAAGCAAAGGTAAATTCTAACGTTATCATGATGTGTTCAAATGTAATCTTGTAAAATGTCGTTTTTTGGCGATAAACTTGAATAAATAGTTGTTTGAAGGAGATTTTTTCACAGCAATATAAATTATAGAGAGGGAATTATGACGTGTTTAACTTCCTAACAAAAACCAGTATGCAAATGGTAATAAAGGAGAGGATGTTGAAATACATGGGATTTATTATTTTACTTTTCTTTTTTTTTTTACTGAATCGTGGAATTTCACTGGTATTGGTATCGACTACTAAATTTCTGGTATGGTGACATCCCTAGTGTAGACCTATGGGAACTGACAAAACGCTTAAAATGTACTGTTGCGGCACCAAAAGGTGCGGTGAATTTTTTTTGAGTGCACCTAAATTATGTGCTGGTGCACTTAAATGAAGTGTAAGTGAGTTGACAGAGCTTGCAAGCTGTTGATCAGCTGTCTTGTATTTGTGCGTAAGAATGACTTCTTTTTTTTTGTCCCTTTCTTCACTCATGCATGTTTAGTCTGAACCAGCAATTAGCTCAACAAGCACCACCTGTGCCACAGAGTGTGACCCATTTAGAGGCCCTGCAGACCTACACAGGTGTTTTCATTTATTATGGCTAATTAGACCTCTGCTCAGACTGAGACAGGGAAGAGGAAGGCTGCTATGTGAGGTCATGAACCTGCATTGCTTAATTAAAAAAGGACGAAGGCGTTAAAAGGTGTAGTCCGGACGTGGAATGGGATTCAGACAGTAAAGGAAGACTATAGAATACAGAAGTATGTTAACACAAAGGGGGGTATCGTAATTTGGAGAGAAGAGGTGATGTTTACACGGTTAGGCAGGTTTTAATTAAACGCTATATTTGATGGGATTTTTTTTTCATTTTCAGTGGTGTAAATCTCCAGGAAGATTATTATTATGCACTGTAGTAAATCTAATCCAGACACTAAGAGATATTGTACATGAGGCAGGGCAGAGATGGAGTTAAAAAGCATTATTGAATATAGGTCAAGGATCCAGGGAACTCAGAGGGGGGTCGATGGGTTATATTACGGAGAAAAGGATTAGGAAATGGGGTGTAATTACTTTTTTTTTTTTACAAATCAGTATTCAAATGATTTAATGTCACGAATCTACACACTCCAATACAGTAGTTAGGTGGCAGTATGCATCTTTACACTGGTTTGCGATTCAACAATAAACACAAAGAAGAAACAGATGGTGCGACCTGAATTTTGCTCTCCATTCATTATATAGATATTTATATATATAGATATTTTTGTTTATATTTCTGTAACTACATTACAGATTGATGCTACTTGGGCAAGGAAAGTGACAGAGATTAATGACGGTAAAGACGCTGAATAATCTCAAATTTATAGAACACTGTTGTTTGCTTGCAAACATGGCTTTGTCCCACTGTTTATGTTTACAACCCTACCCGAGCTGTTTCCTGTCCCATCTGCTTTTAGCCATGGCATATGCATACATTTTGCCCAGCACAATCCGGTCTCACCGCACTGTAATGAAAAATGTTAAAAGGCGAGATTTGTCCTGCCCAACAGGTGCAGAAAAACAAACTGTGTTTGATGTGTTTAAAAGTGAAAACATCTACGTGTGTGCAACATGGTTGTGTTTAAACCAGTTTTGAGATACAATATTTTACGAAGCTCTTGAATGAGTACTGTAACTATCAGCAGTAGATTATTTTAGTATTTTAAAAACTACCATAAATTTGTAGGCTAATAAGTGTTGTATATTTTGACGTGATTTGTCTATTTTCCATTAGAAACCTTATATTAAAAATAGGGCTGTCAATCGATTAAAATAGTTAATCGCAATTTGGGAGTGGGCAAGTATGCTTTCTTTATCCATGTATATATATATTTATTATTGGAAATCATTTAACAACACAAAACAATGACAAATATTGTCCAGAAACCCTCACAGGTACTGCATTTAGCATAAAAAATATGCTCAAATCATAACATGGCAAACTGCAGCCCAACAGGCAACAACAGCTGTCAATGCGTCAGTGTGCTGACTTGACTATGACTTGCCCCAAACTGCATCTGATTATCATAAAGTGGGCATGTCTGTAAAGGGTTAATTGCAGTTCCATCAGTTGTCAGAGTTTACTAATTCCTCATTAAGTGGAATATTATACAGATATCTGTCTTTTGACAGGTTGAAAAATAACCTCAGCAAAACTGGAGACCTACTAATGGAAAGGATAAAAGAATCGGATCCCAATGAAACCTCTACAAAGTTGCAGTCACTTCTTGTGTTTTCGAATGAACTGAAAGTGGAAAAACTTTCGTATTAAATCCGTCTCACATAGATGCACACTCACTCACAAACACACAACTTTGGATTGGTGTTTAGCCACCTTTTTTAAACCCTGGTTTGATGGTTTCAATCTCTGTGTTTTGATAACCTCATCAATCATCCTGAATTGAATCCTGTCTCCGTTCTTGTAATTTGTAAATCTTTCTGGCATTGGCCCAGGTCCAGGCTCTCACTAACAATGCCCCTTGGGCTGTCTTCAACAAGGAGGGAGTGTAGTTATACATCTGCTGTTCATCCATCATCACCCTTTGTCCAAAACAGATGTATATGACAGAAGGTATCGCTACAACAAATAACTGAATACAGCTGTTTAGTCTCCCTAACACAACTAAAAGTTGCCAATTGAAAAGAAATATTCCCCATCAGGAAGTACAAGGTGCAACTAATGCAGCTACGACCCTCTGACCAACACGTTCTTCATCTCAGTTCAGCGAGATGCAGAAGTGATGGATTATGCCACAGTCGCAACCGAGTGGAAAATCAATTTCCCCCTGAGAAAATGTTTCTCTTCCATACATTATCATATTTCACGCTACATGACACAGACTGAGATGTTTTATTTTCAGATTTCAGATTTTGCTCCCGGCAAAGCAGAAACGGGCTGATGATTAAAAAAATGGGAGTTGGTTAACGAGGTGAGAAAAAATAGTACTTCAAAGTCACAGCCGGCTGGTACAGAGTTGGGACTGTGAGTTTTTGTTTCTGCTCATTAGGAAAGAGAGTGAGAAGGGGAGTGGAGTACAACTTGGGGTTGTTTACACTTCCAGTACACTACGCACAGAGTTAGGGTTTCTACCTGGATGTTACATTTCAGGAGGGTACATTTTCAAAAATGATATTCTAACAAATATCTCTCAGTGGACATACATGATTAATCTCCTAATAACACAGGCCCCATTCAGTCAGTATATGGAGATCTCCATATCAAGCAATTAGCAAAACAAACCAGCGTTAGGTCGTCACGGCTTACAAACTAAATATCAGAAACAGATTTAGAAAATGAATCAGTAACAGAAAATAAATGAGCCTAAAATGAGAATACTAATTGGCTCTGTGTCTCTGTGGTGTCAGAATGGATGTATGCCAAAATCCACAAATAACATTGTTTTTGTCTCAGGCTGCCTACCAGATGACGAATATAATCTCCGTTATACCGGGCACACACTACACGAGAATCAAGACAATTTTGAGCCCAATTCCCCCCTCCTGACAATGATCAGCAAAACCCAGATTTTTTATGTTTCTAAAGATTATCTTTCCAGATAATCCTGTGATGTGAGGTATGTTGAGAGTGTTTTTTTACATCCTCCGATCCAAGTCCATCCGGGCCGCACCGATTTCAAGTTGCAAATATTAAACATGATCAATATTTACGATCGGATATCCTGTTGTGTGTGGGGAATCCCGAAGACAGCCGATGACGTAGTCACGTGGGAAAGAACGATAGCCAATTGGGAACTAAGCTGACTGAAGAAGGAAGGACAACATCTGCAGTTAGAATATGTGTACTTCTTTATATGAAATATAGGTTTTATGCAGAGTATTCATGTGTAAATCTGAACAAAGTCACATTCAATCTTTAAAGAGAGGGGAATGCAACTGTGTCAACATTTCAAAGAAGGATGAATTACTTTCAATAATGTGGAATTTGTTATGCACCAGTTATGTTTGTGGTTAAATGTGTACTACACTTGGATGAGGATGAGGATTTGACTACAGCTCGCCACCATACCCAATATCTCACTTTTTACTTGATTAGACTGTTGTCAGGCCATTAAATAGGCGTTATCGGTTTCTATAAGCACCATAGATGTGGGTCAGTATGGGCCTACTACACCCAATAGTAGGTTTTATCATCTATTCACATGGTAGATCACCGAAAGAGGGTATAAAAGAACACAACAGCGACCTTTAGCGACTGTAGTAATTATGACAGAAGCGGAAGTCAGGCACTATAGACAGCATGAAACAATTTTACAACACGTTTTGCTTTCACAACGTAGTAGGCATAGAAGGCCCCTACTGACCTAAATCTATGGTGCTTATTGCGACTGTTAACACCTATTTAATGACCTACATTTTCTACAGTTCTGATTTGTGCGTCCGACTGGCCATCAGTTGTAATTATTCTAACCCTGAGAAGATAAGAAACAAAGTAATACAAACCTATGGTATTGTTAAAGTACCCAGGATACTCCTCTCTTGCTGTGTTGTTGAATGTTGAGCAGATCATTAAAATAAAATGGTAAAAAAAAAATACATCTCCCCGCTCTCAACTCGATATGCCGGTTTGCTTTTTCATTCTATTGCAATGACTCAACTCACAGCAATCATTTCCATCTATTATAAATATATATAGAATGATATAAATTCATAGCATTTTAACATATCGCACATCGTATTGTAAGAGCAAACACCGCTACAACACGCTTGCAATGGTCAGTATGCCTTTATCTAACAGGATATGCATATTGAGCATGCTTGGAAAAGATAGCCTGGCATGTTCTCAGCGACACAAATGTTGAGCCATTGTCTCAGAGCCTCGTAATATTTGCTTTGGCGTCAAGAAACTGGGAGTGCTGGTTTTCCACATAAACATGCAGAGGTTACTTAAACGTTGTCGCTATACCTTCGCTCTGTGTGTGTCTTTAAGAAGGGATAACGCCTTTGGTCTGTTCTCTGCTTACTTATTCCCAGCTCAGCCCGTGGTTTCTGCAGAGATAGATAGCTTCTATTAGACGGTGAGAGACAGAATGAGGTGAGTTGAATGGGGGTTTAGCTGCACGGAAGCAGATACCCCCCATAAGACATTGTTTTGAGAGATTTGGGGTCGATGAGATTTGGGGATTCAGCATTGTTCAACTAAGCATGTCCCAGATCCTCACATCTGTGAGTGTGTGTGTGTGTTCCTCTCAGTAAATGTGGGTTACTTGTGCTATTTGTGTGTCTCCTTGTTTGTGTAATGGTGGTGTGCATATTTCACTGTATCCACCCACTCTGGCAGCTGACAGACAGACAGAGAGATGGATGCGCAGCAGTCGCAGCATCCCTCCAGTATCTCTGGGGTAAGCAAACTACAGTGCTGTCAATATGAAAATCAAGTAGCTACATCTTGCAGCAGGGCTGGGTGAGGACTGAGCAGGACCAAGTGAAAATGCTTACAGCGCAGGATCAAAAGCACTTACAAAAAAACTTTGTTTAATTAAACGGATTGCAGGGACGTGATCGGAAAGACAAAAAGTGCAGGGAAGCAGCACTCTCCTCACAGAAATGAGCCCCCTTGAAATCCTCTACAAAATACCAAATATACACCCTAGCTAATGATTTATCTCTGCTGGCAGCAAGAGGGAAAGAAAATTAAAAGCCCTGTTGTCAAAATGAGTCCAAGCTGTGTACTGCAGGCATGTCCAATAATCAACACCCCCTCATCATCAGCAGCTTGTCTGCCTGTCATTTCTCTTTCCTGTCGTGTGGTTTCATCTCCTCTCTTCACTTTGATTCATTTCACTTCTCCTGTATTTTCCTATTTCCTCTGACTGATATACCTCGGTTCTCTTCTCTCAAAATGTCCTAATTGCTTGCCCGCTAATGTTTACCATCATCCTCCCCTATCGCTATGATTAAAGACACGGTCACGTCGGAAAGTGGTAGAGCAAAGTTCATCTGCACATCTTTGCAAAATAGGCAGAATAGGAAGAACAGGAAAAAGCCTTGTAGCCACTCCATAAAAATATGCAAAATAGCATAATTTGCTGTGTTACATACAGTATTTGTAGGGGTTTGTTAACAAGTGAAACCAGATCCAAACAGTGTTTTAGTTCTGTTAAATTAGCTGAACCTATTATATTAGAGCTAAAAAGTACCTATTATGCTCATTTCAGGTTCATACTTGTATTTTGGGTTTCTACTAGAACATGTTCTCTTACTTTAATGCTCAAAAATGCTTTATTTTTCTTATACCGGCTGTTCTGCAACACCTCTTTTCACTCTCTGTCTGAAACGCCCTGTTTGCATAATAGGACGTCCTTTAATGTTCAATCGTATTTAGATTTAGCTGCTATTGATGGTGGCTTTGCAGCCATATTGCCTGTGACTTATTGACACTGCGACAGTTCTTTTTGCCAAGTTAATAAGCTATGATAGCCTTCTCCAATTTGGACTCTCCAGCTCTCCATTCCCAATGTATTTCCCGTTTTTCTGGATTCTACCATTGCCTTTTTTCAACCGTTCCTAATTGCTCATACCTCCTATCATCACCCTCTTACTACTTTCTTCCCTCTGATGCTCCCTCAGCCTCACCCATATCTCTATTTGCCCCCCTGGAATATCCCCGTACATAAAGAACGGCCAGTCAACATCTACATGGCCACATCTATGGTGTTGAACCCGGTGGGCCTCGTTCCTCACGTCTGTCCAATATCCCGCTGCTGCTCTTTGTGCAGTCCTTCTGCCTGCAGCGCTCTGCTGTATTTAGTGTGCTTCACAGTGTGGCGAGACAGATAATGGAAAAAAGAGAAGAAAAGCACAGAGAGAAATACAGGTGGAGAGAGAAGGAGGTTGAAGAAATGAAAGGGTTCAGCCCCGACCGTCTTCTTTGTAGCCGCAGGCAGCCATTGCTCTACAATGCCAATAAACAAACCTCTCCCCTTTGGTTGCACTTCATCTTCCAGATTAGTTTGACACTCCGGCTTTTTTAAGATAGGGAACCATGGAGAGTGTCAGGAAAGATAAGGGAGCGGGTGTGACACACGAAAACGGCTGTGAGCCAGACTTGAACCTTTGATTTCACACAAGCACATGGTAGAAGCTCAGCCAACTGAGTCACCAGCGCTGCTGCCTTCTACATCTCCTTGTTTTCTCCACTTTTTCCTCATCTTTCCTGAAAATCTCTCCTCTCCTCTCCTCTCCTCTCCTCTTGATTATAAAAACACTGAGTTGGAGTAAAACGCCTGAGTCCACATTCTTTTTGTTTGCTTGTAACTGGATCCCAGACCGGCCAAATTCCCTCAAAAGAGTTTATTTACCCAAGGAAATTATTTCCATTGTTATCAGCAATTATGCAAATCCCCCTAAGCAATTCCCAACATGTGGCCCCAGTTTTAAAGAAAAAAATCAGAGCATTTTGTTTGAATTATAAAGATTTATGTACATGCTATCTTGCGATTTTCCCTTTTTAGCTCAAATGAAAACATTACACTCACACCAAGGACTCCTTCAGGGCAGATAAAGATGGCTCTGCTTTGTGTGAGCAATACTCAGTGGTCCAGAGTAGGAGTGAGATGACTATACTGTATGTTGCTTATCTTTAAACCTCTTTACTTTACGATTAAGGCTCACATCTGATTTCTGTGAGGCCTTTTCTTGGCATTTATGTTTTCGTATCCGTCAAATCTTTCCACATGTAATGCATTACTCTCACAGCAGAAGAAGACCAACCGAACAGATTTAACCCCTTTAGCATCGACAAACACCTCTGACCCACAACGCATCGCTCCCCCCCTCCCATTTTCACTTATGTAAGGAGAGATTCCTGAGAATTGTTCAGACAAGGTCGCAACCCCATGTAGTTTCCCGTCAGACTCAACAAATTGCCTGTGCTGAGAGAGCACCGCTGTTTTTCCACTTGTACAGTGTGGCACAGAGTGAGCGCAGATGTGCCTGGAGACGGTTGGGTAAATGTAAAGGAAATCAGCGGGAATTGAATATTATTTACCCATTTGGGCTTAATCCAGCAGCTTTGGGTTTGTTGCCCTTTTTCATGATTTGATAGTGAATTTATTCTGCGTTATTCTCATACTTTTATCCACTCGTACGGATAAACGTCGGCCATGATAACATTTTACTCATCACTCCGGTTTAGGAGGTCGTGGCTAGAAGGTAACGCACAAATTGCGAAACTCTCGCAAGATGTGTTAAGGTTAGGCATTGACCTCAAATGCTTAAGGTTAGACTTTGACCTCGAAAGGTTAATGTTAGGCTTTGACCTTGAATGGTTAAGGTTAGACTTTGACCTCGAAAGGTTAATGTTAGGCATTGACCTTGAATGGTTAAGGTTAGACTTTGACCTCGAAAGGTTAATGTTAGGCTTTGACCTTGAATGGTTAAGGTTAGGCATTGACCTTGAATGGTTAAGGTTAGGCATTTACTACTGTATGTAGATATCTCATCACATTGATCATCACAATTCACATCGGAAATCATAGATCATAGATCAGCAACACTGTTCACAATGGTCAAATACACCCACAGATATGATCAAATCACATTGCGCAACCAGTTGTACAGATTTGAGAAACATGGACTCCGGCAACAGCAACATCAAACGGGACATGAGTGCAAGCCGCGTACAGTACAGTGGAACGTGGATAATTAAGTTACCCAACCATTTCTGTAGTCTCGGCAAAGCCAGCACTCTATGCAAACAACTAAAGCAAGCAAACAAACACTCACTCATTCATCTTTTCAAAGTATTCAGCGTACGGCAATCTAATCAAGGTTAGGTGGTATGCTTGCATTGTTGCTGCAGTTTACAGTCATCTGTGACCACGCTCACCAGATGCACAATGGTTATGCATAACAAGGGAGGAAATGTCAGCTTGTCATCTGTTAATGCACTTAAAAAAATCAAATAAAGCTTGTTCACGAGTCCAAAATCTCGAGCCGCAGATTCAAGTCCCCATCGTGGGCATAGTTAAACCATTTCTGCGTCACTTTTGCCAGCTGACCTAACTTCCTGCCTTGGCGGATCTGCTTGCCAGAGCAGTTTCCACATCTTTTCAATGTACTATAGGTAGTAAAATGTACAGGTTGAGAATGTAAGAATTCCCCTTTAACCATACCTATTATTTTGAGCATGTAACGCTGTTTTACTGCAACCACCAGCTTCTACTACAATCATTTAGCAAAGCATACATTTATAGATTGATTTCCTACCTTCCTGAGAGCTGCAGGTTTCTGTCCATCTCATAACGTGACAAAAATCAATGTGGAAAAACTTGAAACCTGCTTTAGATAGGTAATCAATCACAGTCAAACTATAGTCAGCTATAGTTACACTATAATCATGTAGTAATTTAGTCTACAGCCGGACTGTTTTGATCTCCTCTACAGGCCCACTGCTTCCCATCGTTGCCTGCATATCATTGCATTTGTTTACGCGCATAGTTTACAACTCTCTCCTTATAGACTGGAGGGCGAGACACATTGTCTGTCTACTCTGGTCATTGTTTAGGCTTCAGTGGCTTCAGGGTTGATTCACAGTCTGCAATAAACATGGCAAGATATGCCAACAAAGAGAGAAATACGAGATGTGCTGTGCTTCCACCAAGACAATAAAACATAGATAAAATAACAGGCGCATAAACAGTATCACTCTACTTTGCTCCACTCCCTCAGTGCTCTCTAGCTGCGGTTTCTTGACCGTAGTGATTATTAGTGATATTAGAGTGCAGGCTGTAGTCTGTGTAGTCACTCGCCCCCACAGGTCGGCACAGTTCAGCCCTACAGGAAGAGGCTGTCTGTGGGAGAGAGCAGACCAAAGCCACAATCAGGTTATTGCTTAGCCATGCTTCAACCATACTTAATGATAAAACTCTCTCTCTGTTTCTTTTCCTCTGTCTCTACCTTTCCTCGAAGCCCTCTTCCTTAGGCCTATGCAATTCTACAGTTTATCATTTCTAAACCAGATCACCGCCTTAGAAAGACAGAGATTGAGATCAGATAAAAGTGACACTGAGATCAGATTGAGTGACACTGGGTGATAAATAAAAACAGATCTTATTTAGGAGGACGATAACAAACTAATGCTGAAGTTCCTCTCCTGCCACCGGCCGCTGGAAAGTGCTTTCTCCAAAAATCAATGAAAACTGATCACATTGTGTTCGAGCATTGTTTCACAGCTGATGGAAACGTGCAAGCTCAAAAATTGCCCAGATTAAATTCCTGACGGCTAATGCACATTTCCATCTCCATCTAGTGCACCGAACCAACAAAGGAATCAATGTGATTCTGTTGTTTTATGGTTTATTGACGCAAATAAAAACAAGTCATAAAGTCCACACAAGCTATCATGCCCTCTTAAAGACAGACCTGCTTTAAAGTGACTAATCTTGTACAAAAAGCAAATTTTCCCAGCTCAGCACACAATGAAAAAGCACCAAAGCTGTTGTTATGCATTCTATTAACTATAGTACAGATGCATTTTCCCTCTGCTCCTCTTTCACAACAAGCTCTGGCAGCTAGAATGACACATTAGCATGTTAAGCAGAATTTGTGGCTTATAGAGACTCCTTTGGGGCTCCAATGAGTCTGAAATGGCAAAACCAGGGAAATGTGGCGTTATGAAACGCAGAGGAAAGCATCTGGGCAAGTCAGAATGCACAAGAAGCAAGAGAGACATACAGAGGAGGAATATAGTGTCTCACTGGACACTTTATTGTGTCCACTCTTTCTGTCTCCCTGTTGTCCGTCTGAGCTGCTTTCCTTGCAAGCAGGCAACTCTCTGCGTTCATTTCGCCTCCCTGTCAGCATGCACATTTCACAGCGACTACAGCTACATGTAGAGTAGAGTAAGAGTTGGAAAATAAGAAATTATTGAAGTAGGGACATGCAATATTCCTGTGGTTTTAGAGGAAAACTAGAGGGAGGCACACATGCACTTTTGTATACTCTTACAATGCATTTTTTCACTACTGTATGTATGCAAACATCTGACTATAAAGCAAGGAATCTCAGACTGTCTGTGTGTTACTCGCATACTCGAGAACCACTCATCCAATCTACTTCACACTTGGCGGGTGTATTTCTCAGGACCCAAGGGAGTGCAGTGTAGAATGTGGTGCAATTTGACCAAATGGTGGCGCTATAACAATTGACTTTACGTTTTGGCCTGTAACCTTTAAACTGTAAGTCTCAGAAATAAAATTCTTAAACATTTTTTTTCCTGGATTTTGTGGGTCCAAATCTATCGAATCTATCCATATAAGCCACGCCCATTTCCCGCAATTTTTAATTTTGTCCAAATCTGATTTTTTGCTACTTCTCCTACAAATTTTGAGCAATTGTCATCAAATTTGGTACAGAACATCTCTGGACCAAGCCAGAAATAGTAATGTTTTGGGATTTCTGATGCTCCGTACAGTTTTCTATAGCTGCCCTCAAATTTAGCTCAAATGCTGTGGGCAGGGCGTATATTACAAAAAATGTCATATCTCCTGAACACTTTGGGCTATTTTGACCACATTTGGTGGACATGTGTAGATATGATGTCTGAGTGCACATGACAAATTTGGTGCCATTTGGCCGATAGGTGGCGCTGTATCAGCAATTATAAAGGAAGGAATCTCTGTCTGTCTGTGTATGTATGTATGACTGCCCTTCACATATCTCAAGAACCGTTTATCCAATCAACTTCACACTTTGTGTGTACATGCAGCCACACCGCGGTTCTCGACAAGTAATCGGCTTGTTTCGGACGGGCATGCGCCCCGAACAGGCTCTGCACTAGTAAAAGTAAAGGCTGTATAGATTTCTATCAGCAGTCGTCTTTCTTTAAGACTGCCTCTCTCTCTCTCTCTCTCACTTTCTCCCTGTCTCTTTGTTTCACACACACACACACACACACGCACACACACACTCTTGCTCACCACAGTTCAGGTCGTGTCTACTTGAGCTGTGCAGCGAGGTGTGTGCTGTGGTCAGTTCACTGGGCGTCTGTTTCAACGTATAAACAGTCTTTTCCCTGCCTGGAGGTCTTATCAGCAACTGGCCTTCCTCAGGATGTCTGCCAGCTCTGGCCCAGCCACACACACACACACACACACACACACACAAATATATATATACACGCATACACATATTCTCAGTGGAAAATCCTGGTCATAACTTAATGCGCTGTTTTTTCCATCTTAAAACCATGTCAGTAATGGATATTTGTTGTTGCACTTACAGAATTTGCTAAGGCAGGGGGTATACCCTGAAATGAGTGGACTTAGTCTGGGACTGATCACAGTGTTTCATTTGCCATGAGCCTTTATGTCTCCCAACCTGTAGTTATAAAAACAATTTATAATTTATATACTTATTTTAAGCACAACCACAATGATTTTGCTAAACCTAAGTGAGTGCTTTTGTTGCCTAAACCTAACTGCGGACGTTACCGTACTTTTGTTGCGTGGTGTACAAATGACACACGAAAAGCCTAAAATGCATCCTCATGACACGTGGAGTGTCCTTGTAATGTCGTGCTATTCCCATGAGATTGAGTTGGATTATTGACTAGATTTTAACATTCAGAAAGTGTTAACTTTTGCTTCTCCCATCCCCACACACAAAGAAAACCAACACTCACCTACACATATGACTGAAAAATGAACCCAAGAGAGGTCGGGGACTTCCTTACGCAGGCTAAAAATTCATCAGAGGAGAATATGCAGGTAGCGGGTTTCAAGCGTTATCCTCGTCTCCATGTCTATATATGCATCTTCCTTGCAGGAATGAGTAAACAGAGCAATGAAAACAAAGAAAAAAATGCAGCACACGTTCTTTTTGTCAGGGATGAGGGCCAACGATATCATCAGTCGGTGGTGCAAGGTTAGTCTAGACTATATATGGTCTTGAGCTGGAATTTGTTATTTCCAAGAAGAGATATATTTGATGCCGTGTGTGTATCCAATCAATGATGTATGGCTTCAATACACAACATGCATTTCATTTCATTGTAAACATGATGCCAGTATAAATCTAAATCAGTTTGACAGATATGGTCAGCCAACATATTTGCTAAATATTGTAAATCACGAAAAGAATCTCTGTTCAAAACATATCCAGTATTTTGCTTGATAAATGAGGAATGCTATGAAAACAATGACAAGCCTCAACATTCACGTATTGCCAAATAGGATTTAACTGAAATGTTATGTATTCCCCAAGCAAAACATGGTCTCGTTTATGAATGATTACACATTACTGTTATGAAGAAAGAAAGAAATGTGAAATTTAAAACCCAACTCTGAACTTGAAAACCCAACCACAGTTGCATTTGGTTAATGGGAGCACGCCTTTAAAGGTTTTATATACGGGACTCAGAGCATTAATGTTCACCTTATTCTTTGCCTGAACTAGGGCGCTGCTGCACGGCATCATTTTGTAAAAAAAGCGCGACTACTTTGCTTATCTTCAACAGCTTTATCATCCTTTACTTGCCAAAAAAGAGTTTTTAAGCTTAAAAAAAGCTGATCAAGTTTTAATAATTTTTCAGGCGAAAAAGTAACCATTTAGATTCCCAATATGTGATCAGTTTATCCAAATAAAGCATATATGTCAAATTTACGCTGACGTTTTTGGAGCTGTGAGGAGCTGCTGGCTGTGTGAGACCGGTTGGCTGGTGTACAAAAACAGAGATTTTGTAATTACTCTCACTGCCAGAAGGGATAGATACAGGTCCGCACTGCATGTTTAACCATGGGGTGTTAAAGAATATTAAATTAAATCAAGAACCACCAATTTCACAATAGCTGGTCAGATAGATAGATAGATACATAGATGGATAGATGGATAGATAGATACGAGCTAGAAGACACAGAGACAGGTTGTCGTCGTGGAGGTGTAGCGCCCACCCTCCGGTAGGTTTACACTGTTAGCTCTGTCAGCACTGTTGCCATTTTTTGCACTATTTATGCTGTTAGCACCATTAACTGCTCGCCGCCAGCTCAACCGTCTCCATGTTGAGAGCCATGTGGAGGCAATAAATATGTTCTGAATTCCATATTGAGCACCTTTGAGGGTAGAGCTAAAATTGTCATCACACAGACAACATCGAAGTTATCCATCTTAAAAACTGAACATTTGTGAGTTAATTACATTTTATACTATTTTTTTGTGCTTGTGCATTAAGTTCATTTTCAGATGAAAACTCTTTTTTTTCCAGAAGGCTTCAAGCTGTTGGATTTAATGTTGTTCGAGAACTGTGAGCTTTGCCAGTAAAAACAGTTTTGTGTGTTTCACACTTTCACCCACTCACACACATGTACACACATACTGCAGGCTACACTTGCACAGATAATTGTGTGTTGCAAGACTTAGAGGCATAAATCTCAAGCTGCCAGTGTGGTGAAACTGTAACAATAGCACACAAAATTATGTTATGAGCCACAGCAGGCATTTAAAATGATAAGCAGGAGTGTATTACTTCCAGTGTGATGAAAATCAGAGTAATTGCTATTCCCAGAAGTGGGATAATTTAAAAACATGCATGCAAAGTTAATATATTTGACAAGGTAACCTGATTTTGAGGTGAGTTGAAAAATTTAGTTGGAACTAAATTCACTTAAGTCAGGCAGATGGTGAGTGATGGGGGTGGCCACTAACCATTAGTTATAATTACATTCTGCATATTAAAAATACTTTATTTTGCAGTGTTTCTTTGTGACTCCCACAGTTATAAAAACAGTGTGCATATGACTCCAAGCTGTTATGCTGAACTGTATGTTTACGAGCTGTGGAGAGCTGTAGTTAAAACATTTTTAGGTTTTCACACACAGCCACACACATTCAAACACGCACATTTGCAGAATCCTGGGGTGCCAGACTTTGGATAGCGCTGCCTGTTGTTATTTTAACATTTTAACTGTGTGTTTTTGCCTACGCTGGAGCAGGGAGACTGCTGATAAACAACAATACACTTTGTCACATACAGTATGCCCCACGCAGGGATATTGTTCTGTTTCAGACGTGGAGAGTAAAGTATCTTTGAAGCCAGGTTTTGGTCCGCTAAGGTTCCAGCATTCAGTGGCCACCTGACTGTCCCCAAACTGTACTCTTACACCTATTCTTGTGAGCCAATGGGTGACGGCTGAGGCTGGCCTACCAAGAAAAATGTCAGAATCCATCGTTTCAGCAAGTGCCCCGAAACGACATGTTTACGTTCAAGTGACAAAGCCCTCTTCAGCTGTAGTAATTATGACAGGAGCAAAGGGAGAAATGGATGGATGGGTTAAAAAAGTTTGGACTTAAAGGTCCAGTGTGTAAGATCCGGCGACATCTAGTGGTGAGGGTTCAAATTGCAACATCTCCCGTGTGCCAAGCGTGTAGAAAAACTACTGTGGCTGACGTGAAAATGCAAATGGCTTTATCTAGAGCCAGTTGTTGTAAGAGTAGCATAGGCCATTTGAAGTATAGCAGAGTCAGAGTGTGTGTGTGTATGTGGGAAGTGAGTGGTGAAGCAACAGAGAGAGAGCAGCGGCGAATGTTTTCAGTGGAGCAGAAGACAGAGTTAGTTTAGCTCGTTTAGCTACAGTGGAAGTTGCAGTTTTTGTAGAAATAAATGCTTCAGCTCCTCAAGACCAACAGAGGTTTCCTGTGTCTTGTTTCCTAGCAGCTGAGTGGAGTGACGAGGGTTAACTCCAGAGCGAGTAACGTTACCGACTCCGGTCTAAGCAGGAAAAGTTAACACAGTTGTTTATCATCGCCAGCTTTCCCCGCCATCGAGCTTGGCCGTTCAGAAGAGCTATAAACAACATTTTCACCTTCAGACATGGTCAGAAGAGACGATACACAGTACAAACTAGTTTGTTTCAAGCCTCACCCAACCTTTAGGCTCTTTGAGCTTTTGCCTTGGGAGATCTATCTAGGAGTTATTTCCCCACAGCTCTCAGGGTCATGTGGTCTTGTGATTCCCACCATGATTGAGAGGGTCAGTCTAACACCCTGTATTACTGAATGTGCTGTTCCTCCATCTCTCAGATCTCAAGACAAACTTGAACTATAGGCAGAAACTCACTCACAGCCGTTGTTTGTTTGAGTCCACACTATTTTGACATTGCACTTTCACTTCTTTTAGCATAAGAACAAGCGAGACGTACAGACGATGTCTAACCTCGACACACGGAGAAAAGACAAGAGAGGAGTGAGACTCTAGAAGTCCTAGGGGTCCGAGGTGGGATCTGATCCCTCCTGACAGGAGACGGTTCATGTGATCGGCAACAGGGAAGCTTAACCCTCGAGGCCGCATTACACCCTCTTTCAGTCTGCTGCTTTAGATGAAAGGATGTGAGCTGATTTTATGGAGCGTGTTGGACACATAAGGAGAGGGGAGGATTTGTCTAAGGTTGTGTTTGACAAAGGTTCTCAGTGCAAGGCAACACTCTTAGGAAAGAAAATCATGTCTTCTTTTATCAACCTTAAGGCGAGACATCCCATGCAGGCAGAAACATCACTTTTAATGCACTGATCAATTTTGGGATTTGGGGCTATTTTGCTTCCATAACACGTCTTCTTTCAGACTAGAGAGAAGACAACATCCAAAATATACATTAAAGTGTTTTGTTTTAATACTTTGTCTATTTGCATCTGTAGATTTCTCCAAAAGTTAACATTAGATATTCAGAAAACTTGTAATACAAAAAATACTAGTCTTAATGTAAGTAATCAACTGGTGAAGTTTAATTGTAATATCTATTAGTTAAATGTTTTACCATATTCACCTGTGGTGTAATTTTACAATCTATTAAAGGCTGTTTTCTCAAAATGAGTCAGACTCTGAGACATAAATCTCCACTTCAGCAGCACTTACATACACCTAACTTTCCAGTTGTATTCCTATCTATATTCTGAAGGTTTTCACTCAGGGGTTTGTTCATATATCATTCATAGCCTGATTTATAGGACATTTTATTCCTAAAAACATGGCAAAAATTGATTTTTGTTTATGGCTGTTGACAGTACTTTCTGATTTATGGAGTGATAAAAAGAGATATCTAACATTTCCTCAGTAAAAACCTTTGACTCTAATGTGTCAACAAAATGAAACAAGAATTTTGAACCCGGCTTTATCCAATGTTCAGATTTCTGTTCTGGAAATGCGTGCAAATTAGCACATATTTAATAAGACAATGCATCATTTGCATATTTAAACATACATTATCAGAAAACTTGTATTATAAAACATAATTGTCTTAATGTAAGTAATCAACTGGGGAAGTTTCATGGTTTTATTTATTAGTTTGATTATTTATCCTATTCACCTCGAGTGTCTCCCCGTAAAATAATAAGCAAAAACCATACGGAAAGGTCCTTCCAAGCTAGTGCTGAAACTCCAACATAATATTAATTTATGTTCATGTTCCTCATATTTAATGTGTATTGATTTCACTGTTCTGTGTATCCACATACAAAGCAAAGTTACTGGCGTTACCTCACATTAGCATTACAAATTGACTCCAACACACACTCACAGACATCCTCACATGTTCTGCTTCCCTTACTCTTATTTAGTCATTACAAACCGCATCATCAAAGTAAATGTAAAAGTAATTTATGACACAATTAAAGTGCAAATGAGCAGTTAGGCTATCAGCAGTGTTGAGTGTCAACTTCTCTCCCTCAAGTCTGAATTAAAACGAACCCTTTGGCCTCAGAAAACATCCATTCAAACGGGTTTTATTTAGAGGCCGGGCATTTCTACAGCTACGCCATATATCCATATGAATATTTCATGTGCTCTGTATATCTCTGCACTCACATGGCATGTCAAGCCAAAGTGTAGAGGCTATATTTCACAGTTGCTGCTTACTCGCTGCTGAGCTGTTTTAGGGTGGATGTTTGCCTTTAAAATGTGTTCCACACAGAGGGGGAATAAGCTTTGGTGGTCTGAGGGATCGGAGGGAGCGAGATAAGAGATAGCACCCATTAGCCCGGGCAGTTAGCCTATTTAAAGGCTGTTAATTATTTACCTCATTTACACTACAGAGCCAGCCGGGCCAGCGAGGGTTTACTCATTAGACCGCTTTCTGTTATTGAAACGGACTTAGAGCTAACTAGGGGGTTTACTTCGTTAAATTTCACAGAAACGATACCTCAGGAAGGCGAGTTTAATGCTTCTAAAAAAGCACTTTTGATCCTGTGTGGAGCTCGACCTGGTCAAAGCAGGCCTCGTGTGGCCCTGCGGCAGCACAGCGGGGGTTGACTTAAAGACCTCCAGTAATAATTAGACTGGTGCATGTTGGGAGTTCACAGTAAGGCAGGCCTTGTGCCCGCAGGCTAAACACACATACGCGTGCACATACCTCGGAAACACACTAGTAGATGCATGAATGAACACAGACCTGTATACTAAAAAAGTTTGTATACACACAGGACTACCTTGTGGTTATTTGCACTTTAGGAAATCTCACACACTTAACGTCGCTGCACTATCAACACTGTGTTTGTGTGTGTCTCTGTGTGTGTGTGTGTTCTCCATTGAGCCCATTTATCTTCTAGGGTGTTATATTTTTCTGGGCCAGTTGGTTGCAGCGAGCAGGCTGGCAAATCTATCATACTAAGAGAGTCAGAGAGCTTCTTCTCTTCTATACTCTCTTCCCTCCACCCCTCAGCGCCATCTCTGCCAACACCTCCACCCCTTTCCCATCCTTCCTCCCTCCCTTTTTTCTGTTTTTTTTTCCCTCCTCTTTCTCTCAGCTGAGGTTAAAAGAGACACAGGGTCAGTAGCACTCACAGAAACAGAAACAGGAAGGACAGGAGGTGAGTGGAGCTGTGTGGCAGGTGAGAGGCAAACCAAAAACCCATGAGAATTTACTCCCCTTTTTCTGACTCATCCTCCCGTTTCTGTCTTGTTTACTCTCATTTTTTCATGCACTATTTGCTCTCTTGATTTCCCTGTCTTCATCTGCCATAAATCCAATTTGTTTACCACTCACATTTCTCATCTTCTCTTCTTTGATCTGCTACACCTCACCTCTCTCTTTTCTCACTCCCTCTTTCTTTCCCAGTCTATTTTTGCGGGGTAGAACACAGGTCACATGTTTTTTTTTTTTTGTGCCTGGGATGTGTGACAAAGAGTGTGAAGAGAGAGTGTGTATGCGTTTGTATAAATGTGTATGTGCATGTGTGTGAGAGAGAGAGAGAGGCAGTGGGGTGTTTTTCTGTCCGCACAATGTTAGCGCTTCTCACACAGCTTTGGCAGCTGACACAATGCGGGAGGAATAAATGGGCAGGCTGACAATCAGGCAACACACATGCATGCATTCAGCCGTTCACACACACACACACACAAACATGCAACACAGTGAAATGAGTATTGAGCGACTCAGCGTGGCAATCAGCCAACTCTTTTTTTTTTTTTTTCCTAGGTGGCATTTGAATGTGCGTGTCCGATCTATATTCTCCCACATGTACGTGTGTTTTTCCGCACACGGAGGCCGAGCTGGAAAGCTGTCATCATGCTACGATCAATAGAGTGTGAATTTAGAAGTGTTGATTTCCTCCCAGAGTCCTCCTGCCTGCTCGGCAGACTGTGTTTTGCCTGCCTGCCTGGCTTCACACTCACACTTGGTGTCAGGCAGGCTCTTTATCGCCAGGGGGTGTGTGTGTGTGTGTGGATGTGAGGGGGAATAAATTGTGTGTGAAAGCATGTTTGTGTGTGCTTCCATGCACAAATGTCTTATTTCATGTTTGCCAGACTGTGTTAGGAGTTTCTGATTGCATGCGAGGGTGTGCGTCTCCTCTATTTCGGTATGTAGAAAGTGATAATTAATGAGCAGGGGGACTCGGATTTATTTATAACCCACTTTTCCATGAGCGTGTGTTAATACATCAGCCCAAAGTTCCGTATACTGTTCATTTGAATATTTTATACATGTTTGTATGTGTGTGTGAGAGTTGTTTTTACCTGTCATAGTGTGTCGAAGGGGATGTAATATGACATGGCAGCGCTGTAAGTGATCTTACTCAGTATAGCAACGTGCGGCACACCTCTTTCCTTTCGCTTTTCCCCTCATTCCTGCCAACCCTGACTGCCTCCGCTGTCCCTGTTCTGTCTATTTCTCACCACTTTCCACATTCCCTTATTTTCTCTCCATCTCCTCTGCCACCCATTTCAGACTGTCCCTGCTCGTTTTATCTCTTGTCACCATCCTTTTTCCGACCCATTTTAACATCTGCTAATGTTGACACGGGAATAGTCCAGATATCCCACATGCTAATTAGCGGTAGCAGTTACTCCACCACCCTCATTAACTTCCACGAGCGGAAGTAGACGTAATGCTAACCCAGCTCCAGCTAGAAGGGGTTGGCTGTGTGCTCCGATGAATAATAGATGGTGTGTCACTTCCCTTATCGCTAATGAAAGCAGGCAGCTGCTCCTCGTGCAGCAATACCACTAGGGCGTGAGGAGAGCCGCCTGCAAAGGGAAGATGCTTTCGTTCTGTGTACGGAGGGATAAAGTGATCAAGCGATAGGCTGATAAGAAAACAGTTGCAGGGAGGGCATGGCGTTAGGGTTATCTGTCCTTTGACAGATGAGGCAGAAGCAGGACAAGGGTTGTAACGCTGAAGTTCTGCCCACGTTATTGCAGATAAAGTTGAAATGGCATCTATTTAACTTTCATCCACATCATTTTCCATAAATAAAAAAAAAACCTCTGCAAAATAATCCAAATTTTAAAACATCTCGCGCAGTGTAGATGGAGAAAGTCTTTCTATAAACCTCCCCTCCTGTGGTCACGCGCTGTGTATTTAAGAAAACCGATCTCATAGTACAGGTGTCATATGACTGAGTATAAAATGGTGATTTGATTTATAGTCTGAATGCAGCAGTCCAAGAATTACCACGTCGGTTAGCAGGTACCACAGGATACAGTGTGTCAGTCCAACGGATTGTCATACAACAGTTTGTATATCTTACGAAAATGTGTTCCTCATCGTGCGTTTTCCTACGAAATGTCCAGCAACATGTGACGCACGTGTAAATTTCCACTCATTACATGCATATAGTCTTTTCAAAATAAACTTCCATCTTCACAGGAAACAATTTGGTTAGGTTTAGGCAAGAAAACTACTTAGTCAGGTTTAGTGGTTTGGTTTCAAATAATAAATAAGTATAGAAGTTACTTGAAACATAAATCAACATTGACTTCTGGTTTCACACGGGGTATGAACACCAGTCTCTTGGGTTAAATGATGGTGTTTTTTTCACCCACCCATCTACACCGACTTCATCCCTATGTTGCGTTTGTCGCACCTTATACTTCCTGGTTCACCAATACGTGGATTATATACGATTTTGTGGATATTATACGAATTAAATTGCATTTGCTTTTCGTAGGTACAGCTACGAACGGTTTATGAGAACTGCCTGGTCAGGTGTTTGTTCAGCTACAGTATACTGAAATACAAAATAAAAGGTCACAGAAAGGATCAGAGGTGACAGAACGTAGCTGTACTCTTCTGAGACCAAGCAGAGTATCTGCCAATGTCATTAAAACAGTCTATCCACTTAATCCCTGCTCATTCATTTAACAAAAAATGGAAAAGATGATGAGATTCAATGACCTTTTAAATATTGTATGGTAGAATAGCAAACCAAACCTTGTAGCCCTGTCTGATTGTTGACATGACACAAAATGCCTTTTCATTTATTTATTTTTTTTAGTCTGTCTCACTGTCATCTGATTGGAAACACTTTGGACAGTTAAAGTTCCTATAATTTCTACTTTGAGAGCAGCAGTGTGGTGTAAATCTGAGTGATGTTCAGTGGCCAACATATCCTCGCTGAAAGGTTGAACATCAAGGTGCAAAGTGATTCTGCTGGTGACGTGTAAAGGCCTTTTGGGAACATGGTCCGACATATGTAAGCCACCGCTAGTGGTCCAAATAAAGGGCTGGATCTGTTTACATTGTGTGTCTGTTTAGACAGACATGTTGACAAGGAAATCGGGGGATCAGTGCACCCATCACATGCTGCAAAGCAACAGAACGCTAATATTTGGCAGCAGCCTGAGCAGATATTTCCAAGTTGAACAGAAAGATACATCGGAGGTCACCCTCCACATGCATCCTGTAGGTTCTTAGTCATCTTTGGAGTCCTGTAGTGTTTGATGTCCTTCCAACTAATTTCCATACACAGAGGCAAAGGAAACTCGCAACTGAACAATAGAAAGATAGACTTAAAAGTCATCAATTTGTGCCTTTTGATTTCTTTGCGTTTTTGTGTAAGCATGAGTTTCTATTGTTTGCACTGAGCTTAGAAAGAACATTTCTATTCAGCAGTCAGAAACAGAACATACTGTTTGATGTAAGCTAAACTAAAGCAGTGATTTCTTTCTAGACACAGATGTTTTTTGCCCATATTTTTCACTATTGTATTGTGAAGACAGTATCTGCTTATCATAAAAACATTCAAATTCATGTTCCACTCTATTAAAGTATCCGGTGCAACCCTTAATCTTAATTTGCAGTTCCTCACAGAAAAAGCAGTTTGACCTAAAATAAAACAGTACCCTACTCACTGCAGCCCCGCGGGATGATTCAGCCACTGTTTAATGAAGCCCATAGACAGACGTTCCCTCTCTCATTTTGTCTCTGGGGTTGATAGCCAGATGTTGTGTAGCACAAAGGGAGCAATATGTCCTCTTGTGAATACAGACACTGTCATACTGGACTAGACTGGATCATACTGGATGAGGACTGAAAAGAAAGGGTCTGGATGATGAACTAGAACTGGAAGAAGATTAGAGGCAAATTGGCCCAGACGATGTATTCTATTATATTGTACTAGACAGAGATAATGTTAGACTGGAGTGGGATGGACCAGACTGTTCTCAAATAGCTCTTGTAGAGCAGAGGGATTGATCTGTTCCTACAGAGCACACAAAGCACAGAGATATCAGATAAATGTCTCCTAGTTCTGTCTTCATGTTCTGGATGCCAACCTTCATTCGATCTGGTTCAGCAATCAGAAACTTTCCTGTTCCCAGTCGTCTCGTCAGTGCATTTTCTCAGTTCGCTGCTCTGGAGTGTCTCCTTGTTGTAGCGTGTCATTATATGCGAGATTGTCATCCACACCTGCAACTCACTAGATTGAACTAATTGCACCAGCTGTGTCCCTCACTCACACTTGTATCATCAGGAATGTCTCTGTAATGGGACGCAGATGAGTACAAGATGGATAACAAACATCAGATTTAAAAGGGACTGTTTGTAACTTCTCACATGTATAAATCACCCGGGTCGGTGTCCCATGCACGCTCGCGTATGCGCGCTCGCGTATGCTCGGGCGTGGCTACGCTGTTCAGACAAGACTCCAACACAAACTACACGGAAGCACCAAAACCGCAAAGTTCTATCTAATGAAGCCCATCTTGCAAAACAGTGTTGGCCGCGGTCGGAGACCGTAGCTTTGGTCTCCAGGGCCGGAGTCTCTGCTGCATTCTGCTCCTCTGCCTCCCTGCCTTCACTCAGCTCGCTCCACCTCACGTGCATGTGCGCACACTACACACTGCAGAAGAGTTAGTTTAGCTCTGAGAATATCTAGTGAATGTACAATGGATTTTCAGGTTACCTGTTTCATGTAGTACTGTCACGGTATAGCGACCGTTTTATAAAAATAACTTTTTTTAAATCATATTTGCTCCAATCTCGCCTACTTCAGTTTTAAGTACGGAAGTTACGTGACGAATAAATCAACGTTGACTTCTGGTTTCACACGGGATACGAACACCGGGTGTCCTGGGCGAAAGTCCGGCGTTTTTGGACCCACCCATCCATCTCGACTTCCTCCCTGTCGCTCTTTATACTTCCTAGTTCACAATTACATGGATTACATACAAATTGATTTTGTGGGATTTATACAAATTACAGTGCATTATTTTTCATAGGTATAGCTACAAATGGTGTATGAGAACAACCTGAGCATTAAATGGTGTTGAATTGAGCAACGGAGCATATTATTATCGATTAATTCAACTTTTATTTGTAGAAGTAATACAGTGTTATTTCCTCTTCTCAAAGTTACATAGTCTTGCTTTAAAAGGTATGAAAATAGCACAGGACAGACTGCACTTTGTGTTGTGTGCTTCTGAGCAGGTGTACACAGGTAGGTGTAATCCATGACATCAAAAGTGCACATGCAAAGTGTTTTTTATTTACTTATACACCCCCATTTCTCCCATTTAAATGCAGTCACATCCATAGCAAGTGACCTAAATAACAAAAAGGCATAACACAAAAACATACCAAAGTATCAAAAAAGCATCCACTTCACTTTAGCAGTGTAAAGGCAGAGATCTTACTCTTCACAGACCGAACAATCACAGTTGTGGTCCTGATAAGCTTTCAACAATAACTCCTCTAATTTGAATGAGGTCAACCTGCTTAGTCAAAGCTCCTAAATTCTGCAAATTTGCCTGATTTATTGAATACCTCTGGTGGTGAGGAGAGCGAGTTAGAAACTGCTGTAAAAACTGCTTGATTTTGCTTTTAATCCAGTAACTTTAAATTTAGAAAATGTCATCAAATATCCTGGCTTTAAATGTTAATGGGGTACCTTTAAACACACAAATTAGGTTGCAAAGTAATCATTGACTGTTGTGCCCCAAGAGATACCATCTTTTGCTGCTTTGTTGAAATTGCACTCCTGTAAGATTGTGCTGCAGTAGGCGTTTAACCGAAGTATTCAGTACTTTGCATATGTGTCTTTATCTGTGTCCTTGTGTTTGCCTGCACATGTGCTCTTGCTTGAATTAGTTTGAGTCTCTCTCAGGCTGAGAGTTGACGTATTAAGCTGGACAATCCTGCCTTCATTCTCAAGGTAGTACACGGGTAAACAGAGATAGCTGCACCATGTCAGGGCTGTGATAAGGACTCGGGACATGTGTTATTGTTGCTGTCCCAGTGTTTCCCACAGGATTTTGTAGCTTGCATGCTCTACCGGAATAAAATGTTGTATATTTTAAAGTTAAATGCATCAATCTGTTGCACTTTGAGAGCAAAATTAAGAGGCTAGATCTATGGAGAACGTTGTGCTCTATAAGACGATTTAATCCTAAACACATTGGCTGCGTAGATATGAATGGTCGATGACACGGCGAAAAAGTCACACCCCACAAAGCATGGTAAACGAGACGGGGTCTGTGTTTCAAGATGGGTCGGGTGGGTTGCCGACATTGCCCCGTCCTTCCCCGCAGGGAGAGATTGCACGCCGAGCGCTAAGTGCACCGGTGCACAGCGCTTCAGTGTGTGTGTACGAGAGATTGTAACGCATTCATGCGTACCTTTTGTTTTTTAATGAGATAGAGTATGAGACAGAAAATGACAGAATGAGAGCTGGTAGAGTTGGAAACATGACAGTAAAGCTGCTCTGCACGTGTGAGATATGAGCGTCTACAGCTGCCACTCCCATAGCTGCCTCTTTTTCACTTTCTCACCGCTCGCTTTCTCTCTCTCCCAGCCGCCCACCTCCTGTCCCCTGCTCGCTCTCTCCAATCTTATTTCCTGTCTGCCTGTCTTCTATCTAAGCCTGCTCTGTGTCAGTGTATCAGACTAATTCAATCTCCAGTACACAGGCACTCCAATGTAATGACCCATGACATTCAATTAATGCTTTCCCCCCTTTTCTTGGTAGGTTGGGTCAGCAGTAATTTTCTCTGCATGTGTGTTTGTCTGGTGTGTGAATCCCTGAGTGGGTGTAGGTATAATTTGAAAAAGCTTGGCAGTCAGTGTAACTTTAATTTATATCATCACATGCTGTGTTTGCAGAAATAGCAGTTTTCCCCCGTCGATTGTTGTGTGTTTGACATTTTACAATGTTGAGTATAAGGTTGATTCCCAAAATACCCTAAAAAAACCCAACTACATTACTTTGGCTGAGTTTTCCACGCTGATGACATATGAAAAACCCTGGCTGTCAGTATGAGCTTATTTACTATACTCTCATTATTCCTGTCTTCCGGGCTTCACATTACCGATGTCGTCGCCTCTCGACCAGCTGTCACGCTTATTGGATTGGTGTTGAGTGATTGCTGCACGTCCTTTAAGGGGTTATTATGTGCGTGTGTGAAAAAACAGTGACTCAACCAGACACACACGTAAACCTACATACTGTGAGCACACGCACAGAAGCAAACGCTGACAAAGAGAGTGACTAAATCGGTGCTGACACACGCAAACACAGTTTTGGACACACATACCCGTGGCTTCCTTTTAGCCTTGTGTAGCCAATAGCAAATACTGTCAATTTGGATTACCGTAGCCTTTGTGAGCTTTTAGCTCATCGTCATTATGACTGTAATCCAGTGTGGATTGTGCATCAACAGGGGCTTCCAATATTTAATCGCTAGCCTAACCTGGATAATCTAGTTACTGTGCTGCAATGACATTGTCTACACTTACAAACTTATGCATTTGCAGTGGATGTTTATAGACTGATATTATGGCTCATCATTTATGGTAATCATCTATATTACCCTGCTGAAGCTCACCAAATACAACATGATTCCTCTGTTGCTCTGAGCTGAGGCCTTTCATTAGTCACACAAGCATTAAGAGTGACTTTAATTAAAAGAGGAAACATTAAAAATCCTGCACTGTGGAGAAGGCAAGGTCAGGCTGTTCTCATACACCGTTCGTAGCTATACCTATGAAAAGTAATGCATTGTAATCGTATACATCCCACAAAGTCAACTCATATAATCCGAGAAATCGTGAACTAGGAAGTATAAATTTTCGCATAGAGAGGAGGTCAAGGTGGATGGGTGAGGCAAAAAACGCCGGACTTTCGCCCAGGAGACTGGCGTTTGCACCCCACGTGAAACCAGAAGTCAATGCTGATTTATTCGTCATGTAACTTCCGTTCTTAAGTTACACCACTTCCAGAGTTATTTTAACCCAAACCATGATCTTATTTAAACCTAACTAAGTTGTTTTGTTTGCCGCCACGCAACTTCCGTACTTAAGTTACACCATTTATGGAGTTATTTTAACCCAAATCACGACTTTTCCTAAACCTAACTGAGTAGTGTTGTTGTCTAAACCTAACCAAGTTGTTTCCTGCATGCATTGAATGCTGACTATATTCATTTAACGTGCGGAAATTGACACGTGTGTCACGCGTTGCTGGACATTTGTAGGAAAACGCACGAAAAATGAGGAATAACTTTTCGTGAGATATAAAACCCAGTTCTGTCAAATCACTGATTGTTACTGTGGCATTTTTTTCACAGCATTATCTTTTCTGTCACTTGTGCTCTCCTCAGTTCCTTCAGTCATACTCGTCTGCCAAACTGAAGCTTTCATTCTTCATCTTTCTCCACATATTCCCCACCCTATCTCTATTCTTTCTTCTCTCCTCCCTCCTTTTTATTTTAGCTCCCCCTCTTCCTGTCCCTTCTTTCCCACTCTACCTCTGTCTCTGTTTCGGTAATGATCTAATTAAGGAGGGTTTTGTTGCCTGCCCACTGTGTATAATTGCCAGTGGGGTCTGCCTGTACTTCACTCGGCGATTACGAGCAGCATTCTTCTGCCCCCAAAACGGCTAATTAAGCCTTAAGGACAGCAAGCTGATCGTAGTTGCATTAAGCATCAGGAGGAGTCGGGAATGCCTGTGCTCTTCTCGCTCCTGGGACGCACAGAAGTAGTGGATTGAAGAACGGTTGCCATGGTAGCAGTCACATGGCGTCAGATCCTGTGCAGAGGCTGTCAGTCAGTCGATCTGTGCGTCTCTCTCTATGTGTGTGCGTGCATATCTGTTCATCTGTAACGGAGACAACATTTCTGCTCCAGGTCACCAGCTCTCTTCATTATTAAGGCTCAATCTATGAAGATGGTATAGCTTCCTGTTTAGGCTCCGGGGGTGGATTGGCTGTCATTTTGATTGATTGCATTTTCAACTCATGTAATGCTTGCCTTGCAATATGTCCCCACACGGCAAAACACACAGTTTACCCTGTGGCCAGGACTATGCACTTGCTCCAAACTTCTGTATATCAGCTAAATACTGTGTTGTACAAGCACACAAGCATATCTAAATATGCTGCAATGGATGTCTTATTGCATGTTTACTATTATAATCAATTACAGTCACATGCAATAGAGTGGGTGACTTTTAGAAATACCAGTCAATACAGTGTCAGTTGAAAATCTGATTATAACTGAGCTCCCACAGAGAAAAGACCATCTGGTTTGTTGAGAGTTTTTATGCATATGACAATTTGTTTTTCAGTATCACAAACTTATTGTAGAAAGATACAATGTGGAGGTGTGTGTGTTCCCTTTCTTTTGAGACATCAAAGCAGCCATTTCAAATGGGAAAGCTGCCACTTCAGAGACAGCGTTTCCATATTCCCGCTAGACTTTTATCTGCTTTGAGTGTAAGAATCGTATCAAAATAGGAATGGAAAGGACAGAGGAAACACCATTAAAGCAAACCTGCACTGTTGCATTATTACAACTATTTGCATTAAAATACAACATCAGTTGTAAGATCTGCAGTGACTCGTTACCCAGGGGCATAATAGAATAAAACGCATGACAGTCTGGTGTAAAAAATAACACCATCTGTACTACCTGCTCCAATACATACAGTATACTGCATAATACTGTGGTAGACCACCTACTAAAAATAATGAAATGTTAAAGTTTGAACTCCAGCTTCAGGCACTTGTTGTGCGCTATGTCTCCTACATTTTCTCCAGTGACACAAATTTGCATGGAAATTGCATGAATACTGTGTGCCTATTTGCTAAATAGCCTTAAAGTTGATATTTGCCCGTAAGGGCTCAAGTGTTCATTTAATATGGATTTGAGCTGTGCAGCTCACTCTTTTATTATTAGTATTGGATATTTTATTAGGAAGCTTTACATAAGCCCTTAAAAGTTTTGACTCCCCTTGCTGAATTGTTTTCCATCTCACTTAGCTCTTCTCTTCAGTAAGCTCATTGTAAAAAAAAAGGGCAAGTGGCTCCGGTTTCTTGGCTTCTCCAAGTGGAACAAATGATGCACAGTGGCACCAAATGGAACGTGTTCCCTTCTGTGGGCCTGCCAAGGGTCGTGTTGACTTTAAATGGCTTCTAAAAGTCTGGCTCAGCAAGGCAAATTAAAGTTAAGGGCCACCATGGCGCTGCCTTTCCCCTCATTGTACTCGTCATATTTGCTGTTGCTTGGTGTAACTTCATAATGTTGTCTTCAGTAAAGTAGCTGAGACTGCATAATAATTAACTGCATATTTACCTTTTTAGTACATTGAAAGTCATAGCTGCATATGAGCCAAATAATTGAAATGCCTTTCCTCACTCTAGTATAACCATCTGGACTGTTAGCACTGTTATAATGCCCTGCTGTATACTGAACAATTTGTCAGTTATCAGGCCATTAAATAGGCGTTATCAGTCCCTATAAGCACCATATATGTGGGTCATGAGGGGCCTACTACGCCTACTAAGTTGTAAAAGTGAAAGTGAAACTTAAAAGCAACCCATTCTAACATGTTGTAAAACTGAATGAAATGTCACGTTTTGAACACAAACAAAAAGGCTTCTTTATGTTTAGGCAAAAAAAAACATAAATAACTACGAACATAAAGACAACTACACATTGTTGGTTACACGAGGGGATGCAAACTCAGGTCTCCTGGGTGAAAACCCTGTGTTTTGTGCCCCGTCCATTGTCCCCGACCTCCACCCCTTATGGACTTTCATTCTGTCTATACTACAGCGCCTGACTTCCGCTTCTTCACCTGTCATAATTACTACGCGAGCAAGAGGTCGCTTTTGTGGTCTTTTATACCTTCTTTCTGGGATCTACCATGCAAATAGATGATAAAACCTACTAGTGGGTGTAGTAGGCCCCTCTTGACCCACATCTATGGGGATTATAATGACTGATAACGCCTATTTATTAGCCAAGTGCTGTGTTTTGTTGTGCCATTAGAATATTACTGCATGCACATTTGATATAATTCAAAATACTGTTGCAAATGGCTTAGATGTTATATATATATTTTTTGCCTTACATAACTTATTGAATATCTTATCTCAGAGAGACAAATATTTGTTATTACAATTATAAATATTTGTAATAAGTGATTCTTGGAGAACAAATAACTTCAATATAGGAAACCTTCAGGCTGTTTCAGGCTGCACATTTTCTGGAACCTTATCCACAAGGTCCAGACGCTGTTTTCCTTTCTTTCATTTGATTTCACAGATCTGTCATTCGCCTGTAAAAATTAGACACTGCAGAATTCAGTTCTGTTCAGACGACAATGATGGATAATATTTCAGTTTCTCACACAGCTCTCTCACTTCTGTTTTATCCAGGCTGCCGGCTCCAACTGTAGCAAACACAAGTCGATGACTGAGAACTCCGCCTCCCATGATGGACAAGAAAAGTGGTGAGTGCCACTAAGCCTGCATTTAAACAAACAATCCCCTTGCTTCTAACTTGTTGTGCCATAAATCAGATTTTTCTTCTTTTTCTACAATAGTAAATGGGTCATGTAGAACACACATTATCTGACAAAAAGGGTTAAACATTTAACTTCCTGTTCCTCTATGTGGCCAAAAGTAGTAAAGGGTTTATTTCCTTCAGGTGATAACCGTCTCCAGTTTTCATAAATTGACACAGCATGAGCAGCATGTCGCATGCTGATTAGTTTGTTTTGGCGCATTCGCTGCATGATAATTACTTCCCAGTAAGTGATATGGTTTTACATAATGGAGCACCATGTGTGCAGCACACTACAGCCTGTCTGTACAAGTGGGTGAAAAGGAATAATAATGTAGATGATAATCTGTGATTTGGTTCATGATCATTTGATCAAGCAATTGCACATATAAATACATTTTAGTTGTATAATTTGAGCTATTATCATTGTTATTATGTGCAATAGTGGGAGGAGAAGCATTGATTGATTGATTGATTCATTGATCGATTTTCATGTTAATTCCTAACAGCCAACGGCTTTCAGACCAAAGCCAGTGAGGGTGGTGTTCAGAGGAAGCAGCTGCCCTACTCAGTGGAAACTCCCTATGGCTTCCATCTGGACCTGGACTTCCTCAAGTATGTTGACGACATTGAAAAAGGCAATACCATCAAAAGGGTCCACATTCAGCGTAGGGTCAAGGGCCCACCCAAATTCAGCACTCTGCCCAGAAATTTCAGCCTTCCTGGGCATGGGGCCAGGCCTGCCCCTAAGGAAAAGGACAGCACATGGTCTGGAACATCCACCCTGGGTCCCAAGCCTAAATCGCGGGTGACAGAGGTCCAACAGATCTTCGACTTCAGGGCAAGTGAAGGGGGAACTTCCACCCAGAGCAGGGGGACAACCAGTCAGGGAGCTGGCTACGTTTCAGCAAAGCCCAGAGATGAAGTAGGAGCTGGGGCCCGGGATGTTGAAGAGAAAACTGGAGGGATTCAAAGCCGTCCGAACCTGCTCCGAGCATCAAGCATGCCCATCACCCTACCACAGCGGAAAGGTTCTGATTCAAGCAGTCCAGACCGTGTTGTGGTGACACCAGAGAGTGGCTCGACGGAGAACGTGTTCCGTGCCTCACCGGACATAACAGAGAGACGGTGTGTTCCTCAGGATCGGACAGGGCTGCACCAGCAGATCACAGTGGCACTGAAGCGGGTCAGAGAGCTGGAAGAGCAGGTGAAAACCATCCCAGAACTCAAGGCTCAGATCTGCTCACTGAGGGAGGAGAGGGAGAAGCTACTGCGTCAGCTCCAAGCCCAGCTCCAAGCCCAGGCCCAAGCCCAGGCCCAAGCCCAAGCCCAAGCCCAAGCCCAAGCCCAAACCCAAGCCCAAGCCCAAGCCCAAGCCCAAGCCCAAGCTTCCACATCATCCTCTACAATAGCACCGAATTCTGATTCTGGGACACGCACTCAGCCACAAGGACAGAGACCTTCAGAAGGGCTCAACTTAGCTCTGATGACTCAACCCCTGGGAGGTTTAGACGCTTCAGAGCGTGTGCCAACAAAGCTGGTAACAGGGAAAGGGAAACAAGGTGTTACAGAGAAAAGTAAAAAAGAGAGGGAGATAAATCAGGAATCTTTGAAGAGTTCCTCAGCACATGGAGAAATGGGTGGGTTGTCAGAGCAAGAAACCCAGCCGTTAGAAAAATCAGACAAACAAAAAGAGACATTAGAGAGTCCACTGGAGCATGCAGTGCAAAAGCTATCATGGGACAATGCAGGACAGGAATTAACATCACTTAGGGTGGCTATAAAAGACTCAGAGACTAGCAGTATTCAAGATGGTGATGCAGCAGAAGGAGTAAAACTTGAGGACCAAGAAAGTATGCAAAGTTTGCAGGAGAAGCTAATGATACTGGAGGCTAAACTTACTCAGGCTAGCCAAGACCTGGAGAGAACTAATAGTCGTTTGAAAGAACAAATGGATGAGAACAAGGTAAAAGAAGAGAAGATACTACAACTGAGTGATGGAGTGAGAGTGGAGGTGTGTTCTCCAGAAGTACAGAGCAGGCCAAGAAGAGAGAGTATTGACACAGGAACAGAGACAGAGAAAGTTGATTTTGCCAACCAAGAGACAGAGACAGAATCACCTGGTACAGTAGATCAGGGAACAGATACAGATAGGATCTGTATTGAAGTGTTTGTACCCTCACCAATGGCTGGAAGTATAGATCAAGGAACAGAGATTCATGAATTTGACACAAATGAACAGGTGACCGAGGTGGAGGCAGAAGCAGCTGCTGTGAGCCCACCAAGACCCAGAGCCAACAGTATGGAACGGGGCACAGTAACCGAGAGGATCCCCACTCAGGATCAGACCACCGAGACGCCCGTAGCAGAAAGGGTAAACCAAGTCACAGAGACAGAGGGCGAGACAGCAACAGACCATCCACAGAGGCCGAGGGCCAGCAGTGTAGACCGTGAGACAGAGACGGAGAGAGTGAACACTGTGGACAGGGTTACAGAGACAGTGGAGGCACAGAGGACAGACCAGCAGACTGAGACAGAGGCAGAAAGACGACAGGATAACAATCCAGCCAGAGCTGCAGAATCAGAGATTCAAGTGAGAGAAAGTGCAGGCAATGACAGAGTAGAAGATGTAGCCGCTGTGGCCAGTCAAAGAGTGGAAGATATGGAAGCAAATGAAAGAATTCAAATAGATAGTGGAGACAGTGAAAGTGTGGTCATGAAAGTTGTCACAGAGAGTTCAATTACAGTTCTAGAAAGCAGAGTTGAACAAACTGTAGTTTCAGATATTGTGAGTCAGGATGAAGGGCGCACCAGTCCAGTTGTTACAGCAGGAGAAAGTACAGAATCTAAGATTGAAGCGGCACAGAAAGACTCAGAAACAAAAGAAATTGAACCCCCAAAGAGCGAAGTAACGGAAACGCAGCAGATTGCACTGGAGACTGTAGAGAAGAAACAAACAGCAGAGGGTGTGATTGTGAGGGCAACAATCAAAGAAACGGTGGTCACTGACACGGTTGTAGCAGCAGCAGCAGCAGAGAGTGCAGCTGTGAAGACAGTAGTTCCTGTACGACCCCAGAGAGGCCGGAAGCCCTCAGCAGAGCAGGCACAGCCAGTACCTCCTCAGCTTCAGGCTGCACCTGTGCGTCCTCGTAGGGGATCCAGTGAAACTCAAGCCAAGCAGCCCCAGCCCCAGACAAAAATCCAGCCCAAGGTGCAAGTACAGGATCCACCACAGCCTGAGGCCGAAATCCCAACACAGCTCTCTGAACCACAGGTAAAACAAGCCCCATCTCCATCTCAGGATCAGGACCCCATCCTAGCAAAGAAGCCTCCTGGGGAGTCTAGTGAGAAACAACCTAAATCACAACCTCAGACTCAGGGCCCGCCTCCGGGCTCCAGTGAAGTCCAAACCCGTCCCAAATCAATCCAAGCACAGTCTAAAACCACTGCAACTCGACGGGACTCCAAAGAGCATAAAGCATCACAGAGGGGATCCGGTGTATCGCAACCTCCTAATCGTGGATCAGGAGAAGCCCAGACCCGCCCAACTCGCCAGGGGTCATGTGACGCCCAACCTCAGTCTCAGGGCTCTCGTAGAAGTTCCAGTGAGACTCAACCCCCTAACAAAGATGCGAGCGTGACAAAATCACTGCGCAGAGGCTCCAGCGAAACAGCCCAACGTCGTGGTTCAACTGAAACCGGTCGGGATGCTGGCGAGGCCCAGCCTCCTCGCAGAGGCTCCGGTGAGTCACCAACATCGCCTGCGGCTTTGGGCCAAGTCGTAACCCGGATAACGGGGCTTCTGGGCGAGCAGTGGGCACAGCTGGGGAGCAGCTCTGGAACTCAACAGACGGCCAGCCAGCAGGAAAGCCCCAGCACACAGAAACAGACGGCAGGGAAAAGAGCAGAGGCAGGGAAAAGAGCAGAGGCAGGGAAAGGAGCCTCGGCCAAGCCTGCAGGGAAGGCAGTCCCTGCAGCAGCAACAGGGAAACCAGCAGGGAAGCCTGGTCCATCCAAAATGAGCTCCATTCAAAGTCAACTGGTCAGCTCCCTCAGTGTCCTCTCTGCCTTCTACTCCCCAGCCCAGAAAGCAGCTGCTGCCAGCAAACAGCAAGAACAAGGTAGGCCTGTGGTTCATTTAGTATCCCACAGTTTTTTTTCTGTATACACATCTGTCATATAAAGTACCAGCTTCAATATTTGTAATGGACACAATGAGCTGAATCCATTCCAAACTCATATTCACTGAAATGATCCTTCACAGCTCCCTCTCTCCATGCCACTTAATTACAAAATGTTCCTTCTGATCTCTGCCAAGAAGCCTTGTGATTAATCTGTACATGTACACCTCAGTATCCTTGATTATTTATTTCCCATGCTTACTTCTCTCCCCTGAACAAAAAGGTCTAAAGCAGCAGCAAAACATTGCTAGAAAGGTTTGACAGGTTTCTGTGGTGTCACTTGTGTAACGCTTTTTAGAAGTCCAGGTAGAAAGCTTATTCCTTCATACCAGCGTACTTCTCAGCTGATGTAAGACAGATACTATTACTATCAAACTGACAACAAGGTGGTGTTGTCATGCTTCTTAGCGACTGTAGTTTGTTTTTCACTACAACCTGAAACCACACCAGTCAGTCCTATTTTATTATCAATTAAAAAATAATTAATACTGATGTGCCGTCAAATCATGTCTTTTGGAGCTTTTATCAATATTACTATGTCAACACAAGGATTATTGTGTACTGGACTAATTAGACATGCAGTACTGGGGTTAGGGTAGGAGTGAAGGGTATTGCTTGACATCTTTACTTACTTACTTTACTTTCTTGGATTTGGGGGTGTCGATTCTAAATCGGAAATCGATTGAAATTAGCTTCCGATCTCGAGCATCGAAATCAAAAGCAGGATCGACATTTTTTTTTTCACCGACATTCTCATTTACAAAACAAAACATCGGTCTCGAACACTCTTCTGGTTAAAAGTCATGTGTTTGTTGGACCTATCCATCTCCCCTTCCACACGTCATAAGCGGTCTTTCTCACTTTTTACTTTATGTCACTAGCTCTGAGCGTAACATATTCACACGGATTCATTTACATTGCAATCAGTAGGTGAAAATGACACCCCTAAAGCAGGAACGGCGTTCTTATTGCAAGCTTTTGCCTTGTGAATTATTGTGTCATTCCCACGCTTGTTCATGTCCCCGGCTGAACTGTGACAGTGTGATTAGATATTAGTTTGACTCTGCAGTTTAAGTAGAAAAAGTCAGGAAAAAAGGATCCCATTTCCCTTGTCTGAAATATAATACCGGTTTCTCTTCTAGGTACTTAATTATCTGATACTTTGCCAGTAGTCTAATGACTCCGAGTGATATGAACAGTGATTTAGAGTCACATCTACCCACTAATACTCTCCCAATTATTCTCAGTGGTCTACCTGAAAGGGAAATGTCTCCCTTGCCTTCTAGTTCAGAGTTAAGTTATTTCTGTCTGGTGTGTTTCCCTTTTTGGATGCGATTGATCTTCTTCTGAAGCTTCTATAACATTGCAGAGGACAGGATTTAACTCAACTGGCCCCAACTCTATTTTATAATTTTTTAAAATCAGTTTGCACAACCTGTTTCTTTATAGTTTATTTTATACAATGCAGGTATAAGATATGCATATAAAAGCCCTCTTTTATATTTATACATGCTTGAATTGCAGTAACATTAGTGTAACAGTGGAAGATAAATTAATAGTATTATCTTTGGAAAAACTGCATTAAAATATATTAGATTATATTAGGTCATCTATGATGGCAGCACATTTGTATTGTCTATAAATGTAATACATACGGTGTTTCAAAGATACAGTATGTATTGGCTGTCATACAGGGTGGGTCAACGTATCCTCATACAACGGTTCGTATGATATCTAACAAAAAGTTACTCCTCATTTTTTGTGCATTTTCCTACGAATGTTGACATATGACACGTGTCAATTTCCGCTCGTTACATGCATACAGTCTTTTCAAAATAAACTTCTGTCTTCACAGGAAACAACTTGGTTAGGTTAAGGAAAAGATTGACTTGGTTAGGATTAGGCAACAAAACAACTTGGTTAGGATTAGGCAACAAAACAGCTTGGTTTGATTTAGGAAAAGATTGTGGTTTGGGTTAAAATAACTCTGAAAGTGGCGTAACTTAAGTAAGGAAGTTTTGTGACAAATAAATCAACATCGACTTCTGATTTCACATGGGCGGGGGGGGCTTTATACTTCCTGGTTCACGATTACGTGGATTACATACAAATTGATTTCATGGGGTATATACGAGACCATGAGAGTAGTGGTTGGTTGGACTCACATATATATTGTATATCAAGTATGTAATTCTTGCTTCACATAGTATGGACAAACACACATCTGCACTCATGTGCACAAATATGCGTACAAACACTTACTTACAGTACACAGTCAAATGGACACTCAAGCACAAACCCTCACACACATCAAACTGACGATGCCTTCCTCCCCTCCCTTGATGTCTCACTGTTCTGTTTCTGGCCCAGCAGCTGAAACACAGAATCACTCTGCTATCACACACATATTTTATGTTCAGAGTTCATTTTAAGTTCAGTGTTGGGAGTACAGTACAGACCAGAGTGGTTTTAAGTGATTTGTGTGTGCATGCGCATGCCTAGATACTGTACAGTATGTGCTCTCTCAAGAGTTTCCCCGTGTCTTTGTGGTTGCTCTCCACATCTCTGACATCTGAGATTCCCAGCCCAACTCCTTTCAGTTACATCAGTGTTTTACTTCCACAAATATTTGAAACAGAAACCTCTACTTTTGCATTGAGATCTCTCACTCATCCCCGTCATCAAAGACTCGAGTTGAGCTTTAGAGATTTGTATGGATGAGTGAAATATCTCTGACACAGTGAGGGAAGGTTAAATTACACTATTGGTTTATTTATTAGAAGATGGTGGATGTATTAAAATGCTGAATAAGTTCTAAGCTTCTCCTCTCCCTGCTGCTATCTCCAGAGAAATGCTGGATCTAAAAGCTTTGTAGGTGGTGGTCGCTGGGATCTTTTCAGCTGGTGGTTTCTGGCTCAAAGCCACATCCTTATGTCCCTGCATAAAACATAACAGAGGCTCTGCGCCATGTCTCGCTGTCAGGCACAACTAAGACAGCCATGCCGGGCTTAGAGCCAAGGGGAGTCAGCAAAGGAGCCCATGCAGCATCAATTATAGGGCTGTTACATACATAAAAAGGACTGACAATGTCAAGGTTGTATGTTGTCAATACGGCCTATAATGTTGACCTGTGTACATCGCCCTCTGGAGAGTTCCTGAACGTTTGTAGAGCCAAAATAACTGCAATTGTCAATCGACCTGATGAAGTTCTTCAGAGTTTAATTGTCATCATGTCTTACTTGGGTAATCCTTAATGAGCTCACATTAACACTTTTTTGTCAGGCACTTCTACTAAGAAAAGTTATTTTTCTCAACAATGTGTTCACTCACATTGGTTTTATTATTGTCTTTGTATGATATATAGATGAGGCCCTAGCTTCCCTTTGCTCTGCCAACATGGATTCCACACTACTGTATTCGATGAGCTATATTTAGTTGTAATTGCATCCAGTTCCTCAACATCATCCAGGCTTGAAATGTTACATTTTACACACACTGCTTGTTTCAGTGTTTCAGACATACTGTATACACTTTGCACGAAGAAATACAGCCAACATGTGCAAACCATTATTGTCTGTGGTATCATGAGCTACCAAAATCAGTTTGATGTATTGCTTTTACTCAGCCTTTAGACGTATAACTTACTTAAACGCAGTTACTTAGTTGTTTTGATTGTTTTTTTGCTGGATACACATAGTGGAGAAAAACAGACTGCTTCCTCAGAATTTTTTCTTCGATGTTTAAAAGATAAAGATTTCATTTTGATTTAAAGGTACAGTTTGTAGGATTTGGCAGCATCTAGTGGCGTGGTTGCAGATTGCAACCAACTGAGTACCCCTCTGCTCACTCCTCCTTTTCCAAGATTACGGTAATGTGAGTCACCGAGTGCAGAACTGTGGTAACGCCATTCACCTCGCTCAGAGGCCATCCTTACCAGAATAACACTACTACACGGAGCAACGGAAGTCAGATGGCGGCTGGCGGTACCACAGTTTTGCAATCTGCGGCTCACGTTACCGCAGTTTCACAGTTTTGGAGAACTACGATGGCCTTCAGGTAACGTGAAAACTTGAAGGTCTCTCTCTAGAGCCAGTGTTTGGTGGAAACATGGCGGACTCCGTGAAGAGGACCCGCTCCCTATGTACTGTAGAAATGAAGGGCTCATTCTAAGCTAACGAAAATACAACAATTCTTAGATTGATTATACACTAATGAAAACATAGTTATGAATATTATATTACATTTCTGCTAATAGATCCTCCGAAGTGATACACATTGGCCTTTTGAGGAAACGTTATGTATGACTCTCTGAGTAGTTCCATTTACAAAAATGTATGTGTATGTGGGTAGACATGTAGACATGTTTTTCTAGAGGTTATTAAATTACAGAGCTTTCCATTACAGTAACTGTTATACAGATAGGTGACAAAGTCCACTGGAGGTTGAACATGTTCAAAATCTCCCATAAGTGTGTATTGAGTTTACAAAGGATCTGGTAACTGCAAAGATCATACATATTTCCTCTCTCTACTCTTTCATTCACTTTTTTCTCAAATTTGTCACCAGTCTGCTCATTCGCTCACCGACAGCAAGTATAGTTGAATTGATTGTCAAATCATTCATTTAGCAATAGCTCAAGGTGTAATGACGCAGTTTTATAGTTGCGTTAACAAAAGGGGTGGCAGATCTTAAATGCTCATATGAGCTACTGACAAACAACCTACTGCGTTTTGTGTTTACGTACGAGTTCATGTAGGGAATAATACAGAATAGAAATTGTCTAGCACAAAACACACAAACACCCACTCAAATTCCACAAAGGCTTAATGAATTTTTCCCACTCTCCCTTTTCTTTTCTTTCTCTCGTTCGCCCTCTTTCTCTCTCTCTGTCCTCCTCTTCACCAGGTCTCAAATCTATTATGAAGAAAAATGGTGTTGCTGACAAGCAAGGGAGCAAGGGAGCCAAGAAAAACCTGAAGTTTGTTGGGGTGAATGGAGGGTAAAATCTTCTTTTTAATCAGCGTCCAATCTCTCTATGTGATTCATATCTTTGTGTGGGCTGCAGTGTGTTTTTGTGCATTTATATTTGTGTGTCCATGAATGTTTTGTTACTTTTTTTCCTCTACAGGAGAACTAACATCTGGGCATCCTTTGTGGACATTATTGCACAATAACTGAATTCTATGTTCTATTCTATCCTGATTTAATTTAAGAAATTCTTCAAAAACAGGGATTACATGTCTTCAATTTTCAGAGTTTTCAGGTTTAGTGTGTTACATTTTGCAAAGTGGCTTCAGTCGGATTAGCCAGTTAGCCAGAAAATAACTCCAGGCAATCCTTAGAGGTAGAGTAGGTCAAATGATTTGGATGGATTTGGTCTTATAGAAAGAAAAAAAAAACATAATACAGTATGATAAAAGTAAATATAAACTTAATCTAAAAATATTTTTTGAATGTTCATCATGAACAATTTTAGCCAGGTAAATATGCGTTCATCCTTACACTTTGGTAATCCACAAGCAGCAGTAACAATATTCTCAGTCCCAAAATCCGAAAATTAGTACAAACTAAATTGTAAGTTTGACCACAGCGTCTGTGAACTAAGTCCAGCTGTGCTTCCCACAGCTGCTTCTTGCTGTTAGTCGTCGAGGCTCACTTGAAGACACACTGCCCTGAATTTGACCTCGCTGCTGCTACTGGGAGTGTGAATGTGAGTGCGTATGAATATGTGTTGTACACTATGTGATGTGTGCGCATATTTTTGTCAGTATTGATGATACCTCAGTGCTTTGTGCAAGTGTGCTTACATCAGCGTTTGCTGAGGCTGGATGCAGTGTGAGAGTGTGTGTGCGTATGTGTGTGTACGTGTGCTTGTAAACGCTGATGAATTTTAAGTAAGCAGATGGTTGTGGTTGGAAGAACAAAGGTGCGTCTCAAAGCAGGGAGATTATTCCCTCTAGCTGATGTGATTATAGTTAGCTGTCTGGTGTTACAGTTATAACATAAAGTACCTGTATAAACGCACACACACACACACACACACACACACACAGGCACTGTTCAGACCTGGTATTAACATGCGTCTTGGTTGATTTGATCACAAGTGGACAGCTTTAAGTACGTCTGCTCACACCTGGCATTAGAACGCGTCTCCACATGCGTCTTGAGTGACAACTTGTGATCGGATCTCACTTCCCCGCTCTTTAATAAACATGTGCGTCCACTTGTGATCGGATCACCCAGGACGCATGTCAATACCAGGTCTGAACAAGGCCAAAAATACCCTGGATGCTTACCCTAACCTTAACCATAACTGCTACATGTGTGATCCTAACCCTTAGCCTAAACGTCTCAGCAAAACCAAAACCAAGTCTAGTGCTAAAATAAAAATTGGTTGTCGGGACCACATTTTGTCCCCAGATGGGAAGTGGTTCCCCACAATGTGACCTTTGTCCTCACAATAACACACAAAAGAATGTGAAGAGACACTTTTGTAGACAAATACAAACATGCACAGCTACAGAGCTACACACACATGCACACATTCATAGTAATGACCTCAGTTGTGCACACGGCCCTTGACAAATGATACACTTCTCTCTTCAGCCAAGATATCGTAGACTTTTTTAAATGTGTGCTTGGTCTCATTTCGCGTGAAATTACAAAGATGGCAAAGCTAATCTAATGAGTCACAAGAAGAATAAAATGTTTATTAATAGCACCATGCACACATCTAATGACACATTTGTTTCTATTATTCCTCATTACTGGTTTTCGAAAGTCGTGTCTACAGCGTCCCGGTGGTGTTACCTCCTGCATATCAAGGAAACGGCTGCCGTTAGGAGATCTGTTTTATTCCTATTTTCCTGTTCTTACATTCATGAGCTTCACTGTTTTATGACCTGCTCGCCTTTGCTATTATTTGTCAGAGCTGCGGTGAAGTCTATTCCTTCCTCCCTGTTTTAGTAATGATCTGCAACCATTCTCCACAGCAAATAGTGAATTATCATTCGTGGTACTGTGAGGATCTGCTCTTTATAAAAACATGAACAAGTTATATAAGATGGTCCACATCTAGTTTGTCTTTTCTGACTTTTTAAACTCCTGTTCTTGTCAATAAATATCTCTCCATGTCTATGTTACAGATGCTATTTATAATGAGACAAACATGTCAGACAACAATATTTTCTCGGACTATCTTTAGTCTCCTGCCCACACCAGGAAGTGGGCTGCTGTTTGCATTTCTTCTCCTGGGATGGTCTAACCTATCTTTGCTCTCCCTTGAGCTTCTCTGGAATCCGGGGAATGCTGCGGCCCCTGAACGCCTCTTGTGGTGTGGTGTCTCTGTGTGTGCATGTCTACAAATACGCATGAATCAGTGGCATTGAATATAAGACTTATCTGATCATTGGCGTCACAGAGGTTCCTTCATGATACACACCAATGATCAAACACACACGCACACACACACACACCAACACACACACACACACACACACACCAGCTCTAAATATGTCATCAACCTTTCCTCACTGAACAAGGTTGGGTTTTGTCCAAGCTTGTATATACGAGTGTGCAAACATACCTATGGATTTACGTGTGTATGTTTAACCGTGTGAAGGATGTTTTGGATATGTGGGCCAAGGCTGCATTAGACAAGCATCTTTTTCATGTCACGCTCGAGGCCTGGAGGGTAATGATCTGTTAGTATTTATCTAGCCTTGGCTTGTGTTGACTCAACTGCTTTCATATTTGTTTTTACTTGCATAGTAGGGCTGCACAATTAATCAAATATTAATCGCGAGCAAGATTTTGACTTCTCACAATTAATGAACATGATCGCCTGAGATGTTGACGTTTAAAATGCGTGCAAAAAGCCAGCTCCGTAGACTTAGTGCTCGCTGCGCCCTCTCTCCCTGTAGGGAGGGATGGGGCTCCCGGCGCAACGTTCAACCGGGCGGAGCCCATCTCGTTAATCATACTTTGTGGCTGTGACTTTTGATGTCGTGTCATCACCATTTACATCTATACAACCAATGGGTTTATGATTAAATTGTTTACTAGAGAAAAGTTCTTTATGGATCTAGACTTTTAACTTAGCTCTCAAAGTCCACCAGATTGATGCATTTAACTTTCAATTTAAATTGAATCCAGAAACTGTTTTGAGGCCCTAGTGAGGACAACAGTCTCTGTTTACCAAACTGACAAAGGCCACCGCATCAACAGAGGTTTCGTTTAGTGGCGCATATCCTAACGAAACACAAAAAGCCATTTGCCTACGGCGAGATTGTAATAGAGGCGATGACTGTGGTGGCTGAAACGTTATTAACGGACCATAAAAGGAAGACAGACATTATGTCTGCTATTGGCGATGTACAACGTGGTGCTATGAGTAGCTCTCGGCCATGTTCATTTTGTCAAATTAGCTCTCAGAGGTAAAAAAGGTTGGATGCCCCTGGGCTAGAGTATGCAAAAGCTTTATTCTAGATGGCAGAATGTGGATGATGTTGGTGTCAATGCTCTGAAACTTGTTTGTGTCCACTCCCAGCTATGAGTCCACATCCAGTGAAGAGTCCAGTGGAGATGAGAAGTCGAAGGTGGAGGTGGAGGTGGAGGTGGAGGTGGAGGAGGAGGAGGAAGACAGTTCAGAACCAGAGGTAGAGAAGAAAAAGGAAAAGGAGACTGAGCCTCAGCCGGCAGAGAAGCCTGAAGAGGGATCAGAGACCCAGAAGAAGGATGAAGAGGTCTCAGCCGAGGGAGGAGGTGCTGTGGCTGCAGAGAAGGAGGCTGAACTAGGCCTGCTGGATCCAGAAGGCAGCCTGGAAGACCAGGCTGAAGGGTGAGACGGCTTCATTTATAGTTGTGTGTCAGGGGTTAGGTGGCGCCGTAGCTGTGGAGCATGGACTGCTTTCCGATGGTGGCATAGATGTTGTTGATGGTGAAGAATACGTGAGGCAGATTTAAAAAAAGGCTCAGGCATCTTCTATTTTTCAGGAACACAAAGCCATCTGAACTGCAACTCCCCCTCTGCTCACTGTGATCCATGCTCTCAATCACAGTGAATGAAACAAAATAAACACGGCGAGAAGAGTTTCATATTCAGTGATGAAACAACTTCCCACTGTAGCTCATATCATGAAGTGAATGAAATAATTTAAACACAGTTAATGCAAGGAATATAAAGCAATTAAAGCACAACACAGCCATAGACAGCGTGACGTATGATGTCGGGTAAGCACAAGCGAGTGCTTTGTTTTGTGTCCAGCTACAGCCTACATACTCAGACAGGTGCTGAATGACGCTCCAAAATACAGTGGGCCTCAAACACACACACTGAAATCCAATTAAAACATACCTACTCACACTTTTGTACATCCCTGCTTACCTCTTACTATCTTGCACAGACTCACTGCCACACTCACACACCGTTAGCCTCTGTTTTCATACACATACACACTAAATGCACACCTGTTTCCACGTACACTTTAATGTACAGTAAGCTTCACACAAGCACACACAACTAAACCATGAAGTGCTAAGAGTCTGGGACAAAAAGCAAATAACCAGCAGCGTTTGATCACTTATCTGTCTCAGGGATGTGGACAGGGTTGAGGGCCCCGGGGCCAGACACTAGATGGGGCCTCTGGGAGAAGGCAGGACTTATATTAACTCATCACTCAGCACCTGTCTGATCAGTCCTATGTGTGTGTGTGCTGGTACATATAGTATGTGTGTGTTATTGCTAGAGTACAGTACACAGTGAGAGTGTGATCCACTCAGACTTACGCTTCATTTCCATATAGCTCTGTATGCGAGTCAACCAGAAGTTCATTCATTCATTCATTCATATTGGAACCTCCGTCATCTCTGATGTGTTTTTGAAACTCCTCCTTATGTTTTTGTTTTGGGTGTGTAATTTGCCTCGAGTAGGTTGAAAAATGTAACTTTTGCGGCAGATTATGGACGGACCATATGCACTGTGTTCCACAGGAAGTTAGCATGTTGAATTATCAAATGAATAACTGATTGATGAAAGTTATACAGCTCTATTTATAATTTTTTTTTCTAAGTGAAAAGTTCAACGGCATATTTAGCAGTTTTGTGAACTATTTTGTTTAAAGACGTATGAACCATTAAAGACTATGTTACACAGCAGGCATGCTACCAATGTAAATTATTACTAGTTACTAATGTAAATATGCGAAACTTTTCACTTTGAAAAAAATTATAAATATGACGTGTCTAGGGCTGACCCAAATGCTTCGAAGCTTTGACCGTTACCATGGTATTCGACCTCCAAATCACTATTCGAATGCTTCGTTTTTTTGTTTATATATAAGTATGAAATAATGATGTATAAATCTCAAAATAGCCCATGAAATAAAGAATAAATCCCAACAAAGCTTCGAAGCCCAAAAAATGGTATCCGGGACAGCCCTAGATTAGTAGAGACAGTAACATATAGATATATAAAAACACTTGTTATATCTATGTTGTAACTTCTCTCCCATATCTTCTACCTTCTATCCACTACCGTAAAGAGATGCTAGATGATTTCCTTACGTTGAATACAAGGGTGCGTACTCTGTATACGGATTTATGGACACAAAACAAAACTGTGTGTAAACGAGGCGTTAGTGCTGCTTGAGATGTACAGTTTGCATGATAGACGAGCCGTTTGAGCACATGGTGGATATTATTGGACAGTGAATCAGTGTAAACTGTTACCGTGGAGGTTTGCATGTGCCATCAATGCATCAGACTGTTGACAGATGTGTGTGTATACGCTGCAGAGGCCCGCAAGGCATCTTTTATCTTTTGTTTTCATCCGAGATAGAATTTACACAAGAACCAAAGTAGCCGTAGTGGCCATATGTTATGCAGACTTGATGGTATTTCCACACTGAACCTGGAAAAGCAGTAAAGAAAACCATGGAAAGAACAGATGTCGGGGGGTGCTGGGTTAAATTTGGATGTTTTTCAGATACTCCCAGTCTGCTTGAAAGTTCTTGACGCAAAAAATATTTTTAAAAATGATTGAAATTATTACTGTCATCTGGTCTTTGTTGGCAGGGAGAAAGTTGACCAGGGGTTTATAGACGCCTGCCTCTATGTAAAAGACCGCATGGAAGAGGTTTCATCCCCAGATAAAGAAATGGTAAGACTTTTTTTTGGCTGTTATTTTAATTCTTCAAAGTTGGGGAAAATGATTCTATGTACTTTATCAAATCTGATTGGACTGCAAAGTCAATGTCCATGGTTTTCAGTTAGTCAGTTACTAAGCTTCTGAATCACTGATACAATGTATTTTTGTTTAGGGAAAATGCTTCAGACTCTTTGTGGATGTTCTGTTAGAGCTCCTTAACTTCACGGAGTAGAATAATGTGGTTTACAGTGCCGTTCCTCAGGCTGCTCAACAGCCCAAACAGTAAAAATGATGTTCAAGGAACAGTAAAAATGCTGCCACGGGCGGCTGTTTCATTTATATCGTTTCTCTCCTTCCTCTCTCGCCAGCGCCAGGTTTTAGTGGTGCTCTACCAGGAGTGGTTCAAGATCTCCAGTCAGAAAGACTCGCAGGCCGATACCGTCAGATTATACCTGCGACAAGTGGGCTTAACCACACCCACTCTCCTGCCATACGTGGTTAACTTGACCGACGGCAACGGGAATATGGCCCTCCATTACAGCGTGTCGCATTCAAACTTCCCTGTTGTCAAACTGCTGCTGGACACTGGTGAGATGCAAACACTCACAGAGACACGCAGTTGCACGAAATGACTCGAAAATGCTCTCTTTGACTTAGTAAAATATTATCTTTGTGTGTTCAGGTCTATGCGAGACAGACAATGTGAACAAGGCGGGCTATACGCCAGTGATGCTCGCTGCACTGACGGCTGCTGAGAGCTCTGATGACCTGGAGGTGGCGCAACAACTGTTGAAACTAGGTGACGTCAACGCATGCTCCAGACAGGTAATGAATATGCCTGCACTAACTCATCGGGTCCACTAAATTCACTGATTATCAAAGGATTGGTTGTGTTGTGTTGTTGTTGGACAGGAAGTTGTATTTCAGGCACAGTAAGCCTGGGAATCTAATGAATCCTCTAGGGAAATCAGTGCATCTTAGGATATTTTTACAAGTGGGTCACTTTACAGAAATACACACTATGTTTCTCGACAGCGAGGCCATCTACAGTTCAAACTGAACACAATTTATAAATGGGAGGGAATAGCATGTTAGGTAAAGAATACTGAAGTGTCAGGAACCCTTGAAAGCACCGTTTGCACATTCGGAAAGAAATGAATCTGCTAAAACTGAACTTCTGTGTGACTTTAAACTTTATGCAGAAATATAGTCCAGATACATATGTTCAATTTCAAAACATGACACTCTACTCTCCTTTTTTGCACATGTTAATTTGCCCCTTTCACTTACGTTTCCTTCTCGTCCTCTATTCCCTCCCTCATCCCCGACCCTGCATCTCTTTATCTCCCCTTCATACCTTCCCTCTCACTCAGTTTAATCCTAACTATCTGTATCTCTCGCTCTCTTTCTCTAGGCAGGTCAGACGGCACTCATGCTTGCGGTGTGCCACGGCCGCGTTGCCATGGTGAAGCTGCTCCTGAGCTGCGGTACGGATGTAAATGCCCAGGACCGCGAGGGCTCCACGGCCCTGATGTGTGCCAGCGAACATGGACACACAAACATCGTTCGTATGCTGCTGGAGACAGGTCGCTGTGACACCAGCCTCATAGATAAGGTATACTGCAAAGTTGAAATTACACTGTCAACTGGACTGTTTGGAAGTTATCAAAGGTGAGATGCCTTCTGAATGTGTTAAAGACCTCTTCAAGTTCTTGTTCAGATTGACCAGGATGTTTTGTCCTCAAAGCTGTTTTTTTTTTTTGTTCTATTCTTGTAACTGGACATAAATTGAGTCATTTGCTGTTTATGCACTTCACTGCATAAACAGTGCAGCTCCACTGATGTTTTAGCATGCAGTCCCATGCGTGAACTGTTGCCTTAGTGCGTTGCCAGGTTTAAAATACTGTATATCACAATGTCATTGTAAATAACAGAATGCAGCTCAACACAGACCAAATATGCTCACTGACAGACGCTATAAAATAGGGGTGTGACGAAATATCGTGTCATGAAATATCGTGTCATGAAATATCGCGATATAAAAACGTGACAATATGCATCGTTGAGACAAAAAACTGAATCGCGATATCAGGGCATAATAGCTACTATGTACATACGTACATACGTGCTCCGGGGCTAAAGCTGCAGCCTCTTCCTGCTGCTCTGCAAGGCCTATGGAAGGAGGCTGAGTACACGTCATATCTTTGGGGTACAACACATGCGCAGTAAAACCTGGTCTGCCCTCGCCGACATGAACCAATCGCAACGCACGGCCGCAGCTTCAGTTACACTGCGCATGTGTCATACCCCATACCCCAAGAGCCATGCCATGTCCGCCCGTGACCCGTCCTCCTTTCATAGGCCCACATACATCAACACACACAGCGCAGTCAGTGAACAGCTGATCAGAGACGAGTTGACAATTATGCCCGTGCAATAAAACTTTGCAAGTGTAAAGCCAAGATACGTTATACTACGGAGCCTCCGTGTTATTAATTTATTATCTTCATAAAGTCCAGGAGCAGCGTAACCCTCGGCTACACATGACTGAAACTAAAGCTGGCAGTAGGCACGCGGATGATGGCTCAAGCTGAACGGAGAGGGGGGGAAATCGTACTCGGGCAGCTCGGCAGAGGTCTGCGCTCTCCGAGTGCCATTCTAGTTTGTCATGTATCTTACTGGTAAACTGATCAGCTGGCTGAGACAAAGCCAAACCCAATATCGTGTATCGTATCGTGAGCTGAGTGAATCGTCACACCCCTAATATAAAATACAGAGACAAATAAAGAGTCTGTAGGCAAAACATGACTTCAATATGGGTTCACCTCTCTAACCCCCACAGTGGCATGTATTTATGTGTCTTTGGCTTCATTTCGACCGCGATGACTCTTCCTTAAGGGTTACTGAAATGTCAGGGATCACTGCTTCATTTCAAGAGCTAGTTATCTGCAGCTTGTACTACATGAATGGTCACACAGCACACACATACTGTGGAATATGTCACTAGATATTAGGCTGCCCCTGCGGTCAGTGTTAGGTGCCCTGTAAAAGAGCATACAGTAGCTGATGCCAGGCCCACACAAAGTAGATTGATTGTTCAACCTCGTACATTATTGATTTCTCTGGATTGTCGATTCTCCCCTGCAGCCCGAGATGCCCAGTCAGAGAACAGCCACATCACCACTGATGCCTTGCACTGACTCCTTGCAAACAATCCTGTAAACACTGTCGTAACCATAGACTGTATATAAATAAGGATAACATGACAGCTCCCTAAAAGTGAAGCCAAAATATCTTGATCACCCCCTGGTGGCTGGCTGCAGTATAGGTCAAAAAGCCCGCCCTCGCCATGTTAGCGCATGGGACATGGGCCAAACAAAAAAATTTCAAAGTACACGTCAAATATTTTTTTTCAAAGATGGTTTCTGTCATTTTAGGTAGTTTTTCATTTTTCTGATAAGTTTGGTTTAATTAGTTATTTGATGCTATAAAAAGGGGGTGAGATGTCATGATTGACAGCTGCTCTGAGTGAAGTAGTCGTGGAGCTGGAGGCTTGGGAATTGTACGAGAGAGGAGATGTAACTTTAAATTTCCATAACCGTCACAAGTCTGTAATAGAACATGTGTCAATTTGATCATTATAGAGATATTATGGTTAGTTGTTGTGTCTTTCTAGCCAAACAGCTGCCGTGGTGCTAACATAGCAGCTAGGTGGATCACGCCAACAAGTTGTGTCCGTTCTCGGCTTGTGATTGGTTCAGGCGTAGTATATAAACATAGAATTGAATTGAATAGATTGGCCCCATTGTCACAGGTACCTGATCCAGCTATTTGAGTCAGTATCAGCCCGATATGCGTTCCAGTATTGGTATCGGTGCATCCCTACTCATATCCGGGATATTTTGACTTTACTTTTGTACAGTGGGAGTTAGTGGAGACGCGTCGTCTATCTATAAATACAGCCTATGGTTGCAACACTGCTGCCACTCGTATAGCATTTCTTAAACCCCACCTCAACACCTGAATCAAACTGTGGGCTTTGATTCTAGCTCCCGAAGGATGCAAGTATTGTCACTCCTTATTTAACACAACATGTCGCTTCTTCCAACAACTACTATAACATTAAAGCATTTCTACAACACTTTTTCTTGCCCAGTCCTGCGGGATGGGACTTCAGAGAACACCTCATGTCATGTGTTCTCAACAATTAGCTATAAATCATGATAAGCCTTCAGTACAGCCGTTCACTAGATTGTTCTTCATCACATGGACAACCAAGATTAATCTGTACAGACGTGTCCTGCAATCATCCGATAACTCAACCGTGTGCCTCTGGTAGATTATTTGCTGTGTGACTCCATGACAACACATGAGCACGCACTATATTTAGTGCTAGTGGAGGACAAACATTATATCAAAACTGAGGAAATCAGCAGTTCTGGCAAGCTATTTTATATTATGTGCAAGTAAGTCAAGCAGGTTTGTATATTTATACAAAGTATAATACACAACATTCACACTGTGCTGAGACATCAAGAAGCCTTGTCTGTTGTAGTTTGCTGCGATGTCTAATATCAAGCCTTTGATTAGAAGAATGAATAGGAAACACCAGAACACACTGTGAGAATGATGCAGGAAGTTATTATAAGCTGTATTACAGAGCGTTCAGTCAGCGGAGAAAATGTAAAGCTATGTTTCTTAATTAATGTTTCCGTGTCAAGCACACAACCAATCTCAAACTATATACAGACGGCTTTATCATTCTCATTTTGGATAATTGTTAGTAGAGCATGACTTGTTCCATAAGTAATGAGTAGGATGGGTTCAATGAGAGACAGCTACGCATATCTGAGCTGTTGATGAATACAGCAATTGAAAATAGACGCGAACAGCATCGCCAATATTGGTGAATCTACAGGTAAACATCTACAACAAAACCACAAACATAGTTGTTGTTTTTTCATCAGTAAGAGCAGTGACAATAAAAGCATCCATGTAAATTTGACAGATCCCCGTAAAGCTTGTGCATTGCTTTTTAAATTGGTTGTTTAGCTTATATATGAAAGAAAAAGGTGCAGCTGCAACAAATAACATATTTTTTTTCTAATTTGTATAGGTCTTTTTTGTTGCAGTATTTGTTCGTATTGGTCCTGGAGAAAAGGACTTAAAAATGTTTTTATATTAAAAGGGTCAACAATTTTCTTACTGATGTTTATGTCTTCGGACATTTCCCTTTCATTATATCCTACAAACCCTCCCCAGGCTTATTATTTAACCCTGGTCTATTACACAGGCAATTTCTGCATGACGTACGTAGAGAAGCTTATTATCAGTGGATACTATTATAATCTCTGTTGCACATTTTGATGTGTAATTTGGGAAGAAAATGATAAAATCAGATTTACAGAAAAATGACAAATGATAATCTCATGTGGCATTTCAAGAAGGGAAAAAAGGTTAAACTAATTTCCAGATACTGAACCCAGCTCGTTGTTTACAGCTCAGTAGTGGTGCTGCCTACATCAGGGCAGGTGCAGTATACTATAATGTCTTGAGAAAGAGCAACACAACACTGCCCCTGTCAGGATAAGAAGAGTCACTGCAATGATCTTTGACGTAAAACTGTGACATGTTTCTCTCTCTGTTTCTCCCCAGAATGGACAGACAGCCCGGTCGGCGGCAGAGGCAGCCTCCCACCAAGAGATAATTGACCTCCTGAAGGCCAACACTGAGACCTCTGAGCCCTCGTCTACCACAGACCTCCTCTGAGCCAGGACCATCCTGTTTACTTCTCCCCACCACTCCAGCTCGCCAACCCCCCAACCCTTCAATTTCCCTCTGCCCACCAACAAAGAGGCACATGTGGTGACACCATACAAGACTCTGTATGGAAAAAAAGTGGGTGAGCTGCTCTGTTTACCGTGGAACTACATAGAAACCTCTGACACTGGAGTGTACGCCCAAATTCTTCCTCCACATCTCTGCCAACATGCCCCGTGGGTGTTTATGGATATGCTGCATCAACCACTCGGTGGACAGACAACAAACGGGGCCCGGTAGAATTGATGATAAGACGTGGCCATGACGACAAGTGTGATTGACAGGATATTCCAAGAGGGAGCAGGGACGGACGGACTGGCAAGCAGATGAAGAGACACTGACGAACTGCTGCTTCTTATCATCAACTAGCTCTTCAAGCAAAATACTAAGCACATGATCTACCTTTCAGATATATTAAATATGACATTATTTCTATTTTTTTCCTTCATGACATCGACATCATTCTTTTCATATTTGGACATAAGCCATTATTGAGAACATAGTATATGTAGAATGTTATTCTAACAGATTATAATCATGAACAAACACAGAAACTGTATTTTCTACTGCACTTTTCTATTGTGTTTGTGTACAGTAAATAGTCCTCTCTAATATCGGTGTCCACAAGAAACTATATATCTCCAAAAGTGTGAATTATAGAGTAGAACGTCTGGTGAAATTCCCCATCATTCAGTGGATATTTAACAATATTTATTAATGTATTGTTTTTGCCATAGTAATGATATGTTTCGCATACGGGGACATGGGTGATCGTCATGTGTGAATTATTGAAAAACAAATGGTTTCGTTGGAGGTAAAATGTTTCTGTTGGACACAAAAGAAATGATTTTTATAATTACATATATAACCAGATTAAAGAAAGTCTTCTAATAAGAAGTCCTGTTCAGAAGGTGCTGCATGCCAATACACAGTTACTCCCCCTACTGTCTGTCCTATAGTACTAAACAACAGTATGTTGTAATACTGTCTGTTCTCATGATTAACATCTCTCTCTCTCGTCCTCCGTCCTTCAGTTCAAATATAACGTGTGTCTTGTTCGCCTGCTCGTTTAAAAATCAAATCCTGTATGCAACTGCTACGAAATGCACAATGAATGTCAGGCTGGCTGTGATACATTCCAAGAAAACTATGTAGCAAGTCTAACTATATACTGGCATGGATTATGGGACTAACTGAGACATAGGCTGGCTGACATAGGAATGAATATTTTTACCATGTGCGACTAAAGACACTTAATCTCTAAGAAACTCTTGATTATGAAGATCTGATCTGCCTGTTACATCTTCAAGTTACTAACACTGGTTCCCTTTGTTCCTGCCTCAAGGCATTCATATTTCAAAATGTTAAAGATGTTAAAACCGAAAGCAATGGGCTGTTGATGGCTTGCAGTCCTAAAAGAAGCAATATTAATGAAAATACTACCTGTTCAATCAGAAGCTAGAGGGGGAGTGGCTTTGGTCTAGCCTTAATCAGATGACCGTCCTACATTTTAGAGGTAAAATGTGTTCCAGGTCTTTTTCTTCTTCTCTCCACAAGCGTACACCCATATTCCTATAAAGTATCTTAAAAACAGGAGTACTGGTCTGATAAAATGTTTACAACTTAACAGCTCCCCTTCAGTGACCCCTGCAGAAAACCCCTAAATGTCCAGCAGGTCAGGAAGTTTACAGGAAACAAAGTAATCAATAATTTGGAGGATTGTTTTCACCCCTTCTGGAGAGGGACATAACCATACGTCATTGTGTTTTGAAAGTTGACATTCAAATCAAAGCTTTCAGCCGATTAGACTGTTGTCAAGCGTCATCGGTCGCTATAAGCACCATAGATACGAGTCAATAGGGGCCTACTACACCCAATAGAAGGTTTTATCATCTATTCACATGGTAGATCACTGAAAGAAGGTATAAAAGAACACAACAGCGACCTCCTGCGACCGTAGTAATTATGACAGGAGCAGAAGCAGAAGTCAGGCACTGTAGTATAGGCAACTTGATATATATGGAGGTCAGGGTGATGAATGATCCCATGTGAAACCAACAATGTGTAGTTTTGTCTTTGTGTTCACTTTTGAAACATAGTTATTTTAAGCCAAAACAAAATGGTTTTCTCTAAACTTAACTAAGTGGTTTTGTTGCCAATAAACCTAAAGAAGCGTTTTTGTATGTCTTCAAAACATAATGTTTCATTCAGTTTTACGTGTTGCGTTTAAGTTTCGCTTTCACTTTTGCAACATAGTAGGCATAGTAGGCCCCTAATGACCCACAACTATGGTGCTTATAGCGACCGATAACGCCTATTTAATGGCCTGATAACAGTCGAATCAAGTGCAGCTTTAAAGCTTTAAAGGTACTCCAGCAATTTAGTATTGCCCTTTCCTAAAGTTGGGGATCCCTCAGTGGTCACAATGGAAGCAGCAGAGGCCGACTTATCCTTACTTTTAGTATGATTCAAGCTCCAAAAACACTGGATACTCTAATTCCCATAATGCAACCAGTGGTATTGTTTTGTTTGACCCTCCCTGTCTGGTAAAAACGCCCATGTCTTTCAAACTCCATACCCCCGGTTTGTAACACAGGCTTTCTTTTATAAACTTCTCCAAGACAAGATAACCCAGAGGTCTGGGTTACTGTATCTGACTCCTCCAGAGAAGACATTAAACAACTGTTTTCTGTTTGACTGGGGTTTGCTGGGGTTACTGAAGGTGCAGTTTAAAAGGGTAATACCACTCATTTGTAACAACTGCCATATCTGTGTGGTCTACGACGGTCCAGTCTGCATTTACAGTCAGAAAATAAATCACTTTCTACAGAGGCCAGATTGAGGTCCAAGACTCTGGAGAGTCTTCAGTATCTGTTTCTTAGTGACACATAAAACATCTCAGCTCTTATTACTACTTTTAGAGAGATGGATTCCAAATTAATTGGTTTGCTTCAGTCATAATACAATTATATTTCTATGCCTACGGCATGTAGTGCTGAAATTAACAACCTTCTTTCTGAGGTGCAGTTTGATCTGACCACGAGGTGCTGCACCAGCGCTCTCTCATTCCCAGACACTTTATTAATATGGGTGCTAATATGGGACTATAATAAAGATTGACATGAAGATAGACCTCTTATATAAAAGTTATATAGTAGTATATATATATATACAATGGCTGCATTCCTCAGCAACAATGGGGATTTGTCAACAGTGGCTTAGTAATCAGATCATTTGTTGAGTCACAAAGTAGAACAGATTTTCTCAACGATGAGGCTGCGTTTACACAGGATCAGAAAGAATTTATTTTAACTCAACGCAGCACATCTGATCATTACTGGTTTGTCTGAATATTAAGGGTCATAAATTAGATTCTGTGTAGCTTCCCACATTTCAGACAGCTAAAGGATGATCCGATCTGTGCTGTGTGAAGTATATCTGGTATATCTGGTCTTCCGTGCCTGTGTATTAAGTCTTAAAGTGAATCGCATCCATATGTTTAATCCAGTGTGACCCAGATGTAATATGGTTTCATAACTGGCTCAACACCAAAGAAGTGAAATCAAATCTGTTCCACATGGGGTTAAATATATAGTTTTATCTGTTCCTGTAAATGTACCCAAATACATGTACATACAGTATTGTGAAAAATATATAACAAGTATTGTCTGACAGTTTGCTCTAAAAATTATATAAGTATTTATTCCAAATGCTATATTTTTTACCATATATAGTATACTTATGTATGCATGGACAAATATTCCAGTGATTCTGTTGGAGGGGGATTTGAATGATTGGAAACTATGCTGAGTGTTCCCTGATGATGTGATTATTCAGCTTATCTTTGACTGGTTGGGCGGTATAGTACATGTGTGATGTTGACAGGGTTGTGGACTGTGTCATGTGCCCTTTAATGCGACCTTTAACATTTGTGGGGGAAATATGAAGCAGATTCGACACTGGCTAAACACTATACGGGCAACGTCTCCCTTGTTTGGGTACCCATCTGAAAATCCAAGTCTATGTACATGACAGAGTCACATGTAAAAACCTGTACCTCTCTGTAATATTCCTTGTACAACGGGCGTATATGTTGCAAACCAGAGAACTACTTCTAAATAAATAAATATGAAGATTTAAAACTCATTTCATGTTGTTTTTTGATCATTTCTAAAGCTGCAACAATTAATGAAATTGTTGTCAACCATTGAACTATTTTTATAATCGATTAATTGCTTTGAGTAAAAATTCTCTGATTCCAGCTTCTTAAATGTGAATATTTTCTGGTTTCTTTACTCCTCTATGACAGTAAACTGAATATCTTTAAGTTGTGGACAAAGCAAGACATTTGAGGACGTCATCTTGGGCTTTGGGAAACACTGACTGACATTTTTCACTATTTTCTGACATTTTATAGAGCAAACAACTAATCGATTAATTAAGAAAATAATTAATGGATTAATCGACAATGAAAATAAATAACCACTAGTTGCAGCCCTAATCATTTCCAACAGAAGACAGCAGCTACTGCTAAGTTAAGATGATTTTTGTGTTTATTTTCAGTTATGATCAGTTGGGATATGCACAAAATGCTTAAATCCAAGTCAAGTGGGTACAGTAGTGAGTGTAAAGTTGTAATTTTTAGACAAAAGTTACTCATTAGTCCTTGAAGCTAAACCATTATTTTAATACAAAATCATAAAAAAAATATTTATACAGTATTGCGATATTATGTTTTGTGATGCTGAATTGATTCTAAAAAACACTATCGATTTCTAATTAACAGTTTACATGCAAAGATTAACTCAGTCAATACTTTATTTCACTTACGTTATTTGCAAAGATATACGCCCTCTCAAAGTAGTGCTCTGATGTTGAATGTTACAGGGACTGTGATGAATGCAGACCCCACTGTTCTTATTGCATAAAAAAAGTTAAACATTTTTACTAAAATTGTATGCATATTTATAATTTATGCATATTTTCCTAAAATTAGATTTAAAAAGAAATATATTTCGCCTTGCTTACAGTATCTCAATATATCACAATATATTGAATCGTAACCCCTGTATCATGATACGTATGGTATCACCAGATTCTTGTCAATACACAGCCCTAAAACTACATGTCGGACTATGCAACTTGATACACATCATTTCCTATCAGGTACCTTAATGGCAGCCTGAACAACATTTACAGGCAAATCATTGTGTTGAGATGAATCGTTCAGGTTACATTACATTTTTTTAGCTTTAATGTGGAAAACAAAGCAAAACTGTATATACCCACAGAAAACATATATCCAAACAAAATAAATGAATTGAAAATGTTCTGATGTGTGTAATCTCACTAAAATGAAGGTGTGCATTTAGTGCTACTAGATGATTATGTTTAATCTCTGAAACACAAGATGTTGATGTGCGGGCCTCAGCACCAACACCAGTATACAGTATGATGTAATAATAAACAGTGACCAGCAGATGGTGGTATTACTATGTGGTAAGAACACACTAACTGGTCTCTTCTTCATAACTTGGATGATTGAGAATCTCTTCAGACTTCTCTTAACTGAGATCTGCTGGGGTAAAAATGTAATGCAAAAATATGAACCCCATAATCAGTGGCGGAAGAAGTATTCATAACATTTACTTAAGTTAAAGTAGCAATACCACACTATGAAATACTTCATTACAAGTAAAAGTCCTGTATTCAAAATGTTTCTTAAGTAAAAGTACAGAAGCAGCACAATTACAGGCTGCAAACAGACCCCACTGTCCGTTCACCATGGCAAAGCAGTCCAACGCCTAAGTGGCAAAATCTTAGATGACCACAATCATCCCTTAAATCAACACTTTCAGCTACTGCCCTCAGGGAAAAGGTACAGAGTCCCCTGTGCAAAGAAAAACATATATAAAAAATAGTTTGTCCCTGTTGCCATAAAGTATTTTAGCCACTTTCTAAAGCCAGCCTGCTACTTTACCTCAGCACACAGCATTTTATATCTATTTATTTAACCTTGATTCAGTCCTGGTACCTGATGCTCATTTTTTAATGTAGATTCTATTGGTGTATTGTGTTTTTATGTGAATGTGTTTTAATGTGATCTGTCTGGATGTGATAGGTTTAGACAATTAAGTATTTTCTATTCTATTCTAAGTCCTGGCAACAAAATGTACCATGCATCACAAGTAAAAGTAATCCTACTCATTATGAAAATTGGCCTCTGTCAGTGTTATTATTATTTTATTGCAGGGATGGAAAGAGTACTAGAAAATTGCACTGAAGTAAAAGTACTGTAAGAACATTTTACTCAAGTAAAAGTACCAGTAGGCTGCTTGTGTAGATCAGTTAAAATGTACAAACTTTATAGCGTAAAGTTAAATTAAAGAACATCTTTAGGCTACAAATTAAATTGCATTTAATGTCAACAACATCATCAAGTCCAAATCAGCTTTTCTATAGATGCCTACAACATGAACTGCCTTCCTCATTATGGCCTCAGTAGAATTAACCAGATAAAGAGACAAAACTCAGACAATTAAACAAAATTAAACGACAATAAATAAAATGTCTAAGGACACCAAGGCGGGTGGATACATAAATGAATTAACCTGCCATTTCAAAAGCAGAATATTCATCACCAAGACAAACAACACAGACATGTAGCCCATGTTCAAACAATATAAACTTCACAGCACAGCGGCTGCAGACACAAACACGCAGCGTAGCGTCACACACAACAGTTTGTGTTGTTGTACTCACCTGTATCAACTGCTTTCTGTGAGTCTGGAGCACCTGGTAGTCCTCTTCAATCTGCTCCAAATCCAACTTCCCTGCTGCTCATTCTCAAAGCACAATATAACCAGTCCACTTCGCCTCTCTGTCCCACTGTACTCCTCAAAATCTAAATGTTTTGAGCTGAAAGACGCTTTGCAGTCATAAAAAGTAGTGAATGCTGAAGCTGGAGGACCCAAGCACGTTAGCATGTTAGCAATTAGCCAGACCCAGCATGCACCTGTTCACAACATCTTAGGTGTATTTGATTTGGGTCACTTACCATCCTTCCCGGGTAGTGCCGTAAATCAGTGATTAATTAAAGCTTCAGTAGGCAGAAAGTTTTGGGCATCATTGGGGAAAAAATTCCATAATAACCTTTCAGCATATTGTAATTCAAGTGTTCTGAGAGAAAACTAGACTTCTGCACCTCCTCATGGTTTTTAGGCTTTAAAAAATTAAGTCTGTGACGGAAGACTTTGACCAATCACAAGTCATTTCAGAGAGAGAGAGCGTTCCTATTGGCTGTGCTGGTGGGCGGTGCTTGGTATTTCCTCAACTTGATCTTTACTGTCAGGATATAGTGACCGTTTTATAAAAATAACTTTTTTTAATCATATTTGCTCCATTTCTACCCACTGCAGCTTTAAAGTAGATGCCAGGTGTTTGCCAGGTGTTCACTGACATATTTTATATTGTAGAACAAAACTTAAAATCTCTTAATCTTGACCACAGACCTTATTTCGGGTATCTGACTAAAAACTCATTCCAACAACCCGTTGACTTCCAGACGAGGGAACCGGAAGTGCTAGGTTTTAGGACTCCTGCACCGCTATATACTATAATTCAATACAGTTCAAATGTAATTTGCATACTGAATTCCTCTGATTTTTAAGTGTGCAGTTGATGAAATCTTAAAGCTTAATTCCTTTATCATTCATACCAAAGTGTGAACCAGATTCAGCTGTAAGACACTTGGTATAAAACACACAGTGAGCCAATACAGCTGACGTGGACCAGCTATTGTACAACAGGTTCATTTAAAAATAAAAGCATGTCTATGGGTTTTTATGGGTTACATGCACTTTATTCCTGTTACTATTTTTCATAAACACACCACCCACACATATAACAGTTTACAATGTAACTTTATTGGAATGATTTGATTGATTAAAGCAGACTGGAAATTAATTTTTTACAGGAAACAGATGGCCGTTAATCACAAACTGAGAGGAGGGGAGTGATTTGCTCTTAACTGAAGTGGATGATGTGTTCGTGCTGTTTTGGAGTTGTTCCGGCTGCAGTAATTACACACACACACACACACACACACACACACACACAATACAAAACACACGCATAGTGAGGCAATTTTGTATTTCCCTCCGCACGCTCTTAGTATTCCCATACACTGAGAATGGCAGAAGAGAGGATAATGAGTAAAAATGATGTTGTTCTCTCCTCATCGACTGAAGCCAGGGGATTGTAAAGATGAAGGCTTAACAGGCTGCTTGCAAATCAGATTTGTGGCACTTCTGGGTCTGAACACCCTCACCTGTCCCAGCAGGTAGAACATTTAATTAAATTCATTTCTCACATATATGCAAAAACAACATCTGCAGCACAAAACGGGGTAAAATATTTGTTTTGGTGTAATTGCACCGTAGGCGTGTTTATGCTGCTGTTGCTGGCTGCCTCTCTCTGTGCCACGGACACCATTTAGGAAGCGTACAAGCCCATCACAGGGAGTGAAGAGTGAGCCCATTACAGGCATCCACTTTATGTGGTGTATGGATGCCCTCAAACTCAACTCACACCGGGCTCCTGTGCCAGCCAATTACACTGATATACCGTGTTCATATTGGTGTGATGTACACCCGCACACATGCACACTGAGAGGCTGGCTTCTTACTAAAAATGTGAATAACAGTAATCCCCTCATCATACAAGTACTAAACACACACACACACACATATAGAGGAAGCAGGAATGCACACACACACATACACACACAAGTGCTCCTAATCTGAATTGCAGATGTTTTTTGTGGCCTCCCTGTCTGCCAGCACCATGATGATGAGCCATCCTCGTTAGCATGGAGACTTTTAGCTGTAATTATCTGGTAATGGCACTTAGCCCATCAACTCCTCCTCTAGTGTGTCCCAGTGCAGGCACACACACATACACACACACACACATATTAAGACACAGACACACACGCTGGCATGCAACTATGCAGACAGACTGACACACACACGCACACACACAGCTGGACAGAAATACCATGAATACAGACAAAGAGAAGTACGCTCAAACAAACAGACACACAAATATTAATAGCCACACACACACACACACACACACACACACACACACAGCTAAACAGAGGATAGAGACAAACAAACACACATACACTGTGACATATCCCTGCTCCTCCGTCTGCCCCCATGGCTAATCTGTGCAACTTATTATCCAGGAGATAATAGGAACTGTCATCCATGAGGCAGACGAGGGAGGGAGAGGAAGAGGGGTGGCCGTGTGTTCACTGCATTTTTAAAAAGAAAGGGACTTTATTGCAATAACTTTATGAGGCCAGATGCGGCGAATTAACCGATCTGGCTCCTTTCACAAAGTGGAAACATTTTATCGCTGCAACAGAAAGGTGTGAAAGCGTTACAAAGGGAGGAGCAAAAAAAGTGCTGATAGAGGTAAAATGAAATGGACCAAGAGAGAGACAGAAGGTGAGAGGGAAAATGCAGGAGGGATAGAAAGGTGGAGGGAGAGTTAATTTGCTTTTAACAATCACGCTTTATTGCAATGGTTGTGAAACACTTCAATTGTTAATTCTGTGAAATTGTTCACACACAGGAGCGCCGTAAACCTGCATCTCCTCTGCAAAGCTCTCAACTCAAAGGCAGAGAGAGAGAGAGAGAGAGAGAGAGAGAGAGACTGGAAGAAATAATGAAACTGAGGGAAGAGAGGAGACAATAATGGAGAATGATTAAAAGGAATTACTACAGCAAACATAAGCACAGACTTTACTTTGTGTCCCTGTGCTTTACAGAAAGTGCTGTGCCCTGAAAACAAAACGGAGGATTAATCTTTCTTGGATGAAAGAGCCAAGCAGATTGGCAGCCTGTTTGGGTTTCAGCGTGTTGCTGCACTCACAGTTTTTGATGGCAGTAACATTAGTGTAGTGGAGGACTCCAACCAGCAGGGGCAGCAGAGCATCACACTGTTTTGTTCTAAATACATACATACTAATTCAGTGCAGGTTTTTATTTGTTCACAAAGGATTAAGCATATGTAAATGCAATTTGCATAAAGAATACCCCTGATTTTTAAGTGTGCTGTTGGTGTTTGTGCATACATAGACTATATATATATTTATTGATTTTTACTTTTATGATTTTTGAAGTGTGAATGCATCACCAGAAGTAAAAAGCTAATGTTAGGCTATAAACAAACTACTCCACGGTCGCATGAGCGTGAGAATACACAACGAGGCTGTAGGAGGACGAGTCGAAGTGATGACGTTTAGTGGTCTCATTTAACAACCGCCTTTTTTAAGACACGTTTTCAAGGCTTCAAAATTCACGAGTGGGGTATTTACTGAAGTATTTTACATCCTAGAACAAAACTTAAAATCTCTTAAGCTTGTGTTAACCACAGATCTTGTTTAAGGCGTCTAACTAACACTAATTTGAAAGACCCATTAACTTCCAGACGAGGCAACCGGAAGTGCTATAATACTAACTCATTTCCATGTTTTAGGATTCCTGCACCACTCTATACCATACTATAATTAAATGCAGGTTTTTGTTCGTTTACAAAGGATTAAGCATGTTCAAATGTAATTTGCATACTGAATGTGTGCAGTTGATGTAGACTGTATTGTCCCACGATGTAATGCATAAAGGAAATAGACACGATTCTTACAGCTTAAAAAAATGATGGTGGTGAAACAGCTCAATCTCACAAAACAAAAATAGCTTGGTAAATTAATGGAAAAGGTTTTGTTTTCAACATTAGCATTCATTTGAAGTCATGCCTCTGGCCCCATGTGTGAGTCGAATGTTCACTCTCTTTTAAGCTTTTGTTTTTAGTCACCACCAATACTGAAGGAAGCAGCTCTTTAGCTGCTAAATGCTCGACTATGTTCAGCAGCTACTCGATAACTTCATCTGTTGTCTGGTGCGTGATGTAAAACTGCATTTCATAGTGTAGTGTATGGGGGGAAAGGGGGGATTTTTAAAGTAATAGTCAACAATGCTGTCCTTTAAGGTGATAAATCACTATCATTATTACTATAAATGAGATTTAAATGATCATTATTATTCCTCATTATTGCTTAATAGTCGTTAAACCTTTTACACTCTGAAGAACAAATTGAAATGTACACCTAAAACAGAGCTGTTCTCTGGGGAGGATGAGGAGGAGGAGATGAGAACACCGAGGTCAGCTGTGCTATTCCAAAAATAATTTTCATAAGTAGAGTTGTCGTGCCGGGCTCACAAAATATTTTATTCATTTTTAAGTGACAGGTGCAGAGTGGAGATTTTCTGCACTCAGCCACCTGGATGCCCCACTAACTCCAGATGTTAACTAATAGAGTCGGACATTAACTCCATTTAGCAGCGGAGAGGGAACTAGTTGGAGGGTGAGGGAGAGGGAGAAGGTGGATCTCTACCAACAGAGAACCTCTTGTTCAGTGCTGAGACAGCACTTCACTTCTTTACCTTTTAATTTTGAGGCGTTTTTGGATGGGATGTGGAGTCGAAAGTTGATCTATGCACTCTGACCCTGTGACACATATTGAATGACAGACCCCTCATTTGCATAAAGAGGCAGAAATGCATAACACATTTAAAATTAAATGTATATTGAAAAGAATACAGAAATAAATAAGTTGGGTGAAATAAATATAGGAGGAAATGCAAAGGGAAAATCATGCAGAAACAACAAATTAAATAAATACATACAATTTAATAATTGATAAATACATTTAAAAATAAATTTGAAATACATTTTGAATAAATGCAAAAATAAATAAATAAATGTAAAAGTTAATAAAAAAACAAAAAAACTAAAAGACACAATTAAATAGAAGAGTAGATACAGTAGATAAGGGAAGTAATACGAAGGTAAATAAATAAAGAAGCAGATAAAAACAGAAATTTATTTCACATTTGATTAATTCATTATTACCTATATTTTATTTTTTATATTTTTGGTTTATTTAATGGCATATTTATTTATTCATTTTATTTTGGAAGGTTCTGTCCTCCATAGATGACTGAAGGAAAACTCACACCTATTAATGTGCTGTCTGATGTTAATGATGGGAAAACTAGCAAATCATGTCACAATTGTAATCTTTGTTTTAGTTCAAATTCTAAAAATCTATGTTTTTGCACACTGCCTTCTTCAGGATAACAGTCATCTCACTGACAGAGGCCATTAACAGCCTGTAGCGCTGGCTGCTTGTTGGAGGCCTCTCTGTGGACTCTGTTTCTATGTTCAGGTTGATTGCACTGAGAACTCTGACTTCAAACACCTGTCCTTGACTCTATGTCATCACAACATTTCTACTTCAACCCTCTGAAAAATGCTCAAGCCACAGCTTTATATTAACTTGTATAAACTTGACCAAAGATGGAAGATGAGATTCAAAGGAATAGCCTGAAACGTGCTGCAGTCTGCTCAGACCAGAGTAAAGCCCATAACACCATAACCCTTTGATCCACCACGACTCCCTCAGTTATCATAAATCTTCAATGAAACCCTTGGCTTCTGTAACGCCCGGGGAGATGCCGGTCGGGCTGAATCTTCAACGAAGAGCAACAGCACCCCTGCAACAATGGGCAGGCCACAGAGCACCCATATCCTCAGCCAACTCTCCACCGCCAGCTCATCCATCAAACCCCCAGGGAACCGTCAGTCCTCCCAACTCTCCAGGGAGGACACACACACATCCCCCGTCTCCTGGTACTTTCTTTCCTCTTTGGTTACACTGTCAGCCCATTTTACCCTCACACTTCTGTTTATCCTGCCCTTAACTGTAAATTGTCTGGTCTCTTTCTCTGGATATCAATATGAGAACAAAGAGGAAATAAAGACTCAGGGTGCTGGGGACATTGTTATCCATCATCAAACAAACACACAGAAAGATCTGTTTGGGACACACAGATGTCAAAATCACTTCTTACTTATTTCAGCTTCAAAGCTAAAGCTATAGTATATTTATTATATGAATTACATGACAGTGTGTCAGTGAGTGAATCATGTATGAATCACGAGACAACCTATGAACTGCATTCTCAACTATGTTTCGAGGGAAAATGTATTTTCTCCCAGATTACGGTCGCAGTTTTAAACACGTGGTTATCACTGTAAACTGAAACAAAACTAAATAAAAATGCAACAAAACTACTTGATTATGTTTAGGCAGCAAAACTACTTGATTTGGTTTAGTAAAACATCATGGTTCTGGCTTAAAATGTGTTACGTTATTTAAGTTACGAACATAAAATAAACTTAGTCAACGTTGACTTTTGGTTTCACACGGGATACGAACAGCAGTCTCCTATAGGTTAAAGTCCTGTGTTTGTTTGGCTCATGCCGTCCACCCCGACCTCCTCCTGGACTTATTAGAAACGTATTTGTGATGCGTCAAAAATAAACGTAATCCGTTAGAAAAATGCAGTTTTGTTGTATAGTAATATAATGTTTAGGAGATTAGGCTGTTCTTAAAGGTGCAGTGTGTAGGATCTGGTGGCATCTAGTGGTGAGGTTGCAACCAACTGAAAGTCCACCCATGTGCAAAGCGTGTAGGAGAGCTATGGTGGCCGACGCAAAAACATGAATGCCCCTATCTTAAGCCAGTGTTTGTTTTGTCTGTTCTGGGCAACTGTAGAAACATGGCGGACTCCGTGAAGAGGACTCGCTCCATATGTAGATGTATAGGCTCATTCTAAGCTAACGAAAACACGACGATTCTTATTTTAAGATGATTATACACTAATGAAAGCATAGTTATGAATATTATATTACATTTCTTCCAATAGATCCCCCGAAATCTTACACACTGTTCCTTTAAATGTGTCCTGTAAATGCTACTTTAAGCTCCATGTTTGTAAAAAAACACAAGGCAGCGTCCAGATGTAACACAGAGAGACAAATAGGTTGGACAGTTTTTATAAATTTAATATATCAATATATAGAGATATTTATCAACAGCTTGATTTCATAGAAACGTGAGTGAGACCATTTTGGCATACAGTACAGATATTCCATGTAAGTACAGAAGTTGCTAAGTTTTTAACACCCCCCGCCCCCGACCCTCACCAACCCGCCAGTTAAACCCCCCCGCCTTCCCACAGACACATAACACAGAGAAACAGAAAGAGTAAAAGTATACAGGAGCACAAAACAAGGCACCAATAAATTAAAATGATAACCCCTCTTCTTTTTTAGAAACACACAACAAAATCTATTCAACAGAATTAAATACAGTATGAACACTAAAAATCTGCAATGCTGTTAAAAAGCAAAAAAAAAAAACGGAACAGACTGGAGAAAACGTAAAATAAAAACACTTTGGCAGATTATTAATTTTTAGTTACAATCAAGTAGTAAATAAATCCAGTGCTCTTGTGTACAAATAAATTCATATATAGTCTACACTCCTTTTTACCCCAGAGGTTTATGTACATCATTTTTTACAGATACATTTAAAACATTATCAAAAAGTTTTTGCTGTATGAAAACGTATTTACAAGTCATGATTCAAAACCATTGGACTGTACCATTGGACCCCCCCTCCCTTTTATTCCCCCTCCTAAGAACGTTATCTCTTTACACAGTGCAGAAGGCTTCTTGAAAAGTTTTGTGCAACAAACAGCGTAAAAAAATGCCTGTCGTATGGCTGTGGAATGGACAGAGCCCCCGGTGGTTTTTGAGATTTCCTTGCAATGACACATCAGCAACATTTTGAGAAAATGCAGGTAGACATTGGAGCCAATAGTTTCTTATATTTGCAGTGATTCTCTCCCACCTCAATCACTGTGGAAGTAAAATGTCCAAATCTGTGACATTACCGTTATTTATCAAAACGTTGTCCGTGTACAGTATATCATCATCCCACCCCATAAAAAGATATACAGATTTCACAACATTGTGGACTCCGTGAAGAAGACCCGCTCCCTGGTCGTGTCTAGAAGGGAACCAGCAAATTGGGAAAACTCTCGAAAGATGGTAAAGGTTAGGCATTGACCTCCAATAGTTATGTTTATTCAAGGTCAATGCCTAAATGTAACTATTGGAGGTCAGTGCCTAAACCTGACTATTAGAGGTCAATAGATAAGTTTAGGCATTGAACTTGAACAAACTTAACTATTGGAGGTCAATAGTTAAGTTTAGGCATTGACCTCCAATTGTAATGTTTATTCAAGGTAAATGCCTAAACTTAACTTTTGGAGGTCAGTAAACGTAACTATTGACTTCCAATAGTTAAGTTTAGGCATTGACCTCCAATAGTTAAGTTTATTCAAGGTCAATTCCTAAACTTAAGCATTGGAGGTCAATGCTTAAGTTTAGGCATTGACCTTGATTAGTTAAGGTTAGGATAGGTCGTCAGGCAGCGAGTTTCACGAGAGTTTTTGCAGACATCGGAGCCAATCGTTTCTTATATTTGCCCGTGTATATCATCATCCCACCCCATAAAAAGATATAATTCCCCATCGCTGTCTTCTTCCCCCAACCTTCGTTTTACACTAACTGGTAGAAAAATGTAGGTGACTGAACATTGCCCTTCAAGTAATCAAACATCAAGAAGTCAAATATGAAACTATGAATGGTTTGGCAAGGAGAGAAAGAGCAACAACTACAACTCACAGACTAATAGTCCAAAAACACGTGATAATAAGAGGAAGCAGTTGGTGAAGGAAAGTCACTGGGTCAACAAGAGCTAATATCCAGCCAAGTAGAGTCAATGAGGGCTCCTTCCACAGTCCACAACTGTAGCTGGGGGTGAAGGGGGGCTTCTTTGCTGGTTCATGATCGGAAGTTTTTTTTTTTTCCAACTCTGGGGGTTTCCTTGCTATTTTGGAGTTTCCAGGTTATTTCCTCCAGTGTTTTCTTCCAGTGTGTGCCTGTCTACCCAAAGACTGATAGCCCTTGCCAAAGGAAAGATGTCGATGGCTCAGATGAAGATGGAAAGGCAAGAGAATGAGACAGCAATGCTGACTTTGCTCTCGAAACTAAAACTCAGTAGTATAACAACCACGGACGCCTCACAGCTGGCATTACTTTTGATGCGGTGCATGAGGAAGTGAAGTGGTGGAAAGATGTGAGTGATGTTAAAGCAGTCAGTGCATCCGGGTTAAAAGCAGCTTGGGTCAGATTCTTTGCTCAGAAAAAGACTGGAAGCAACTAATTAGAGGATCGCAGAGAGGAAGAGAGGGACAAGCAGTTAAAAACAGGGAGCACAAATCAGCAACACTATAATTACGGCATACAATTATAATGGATTATGGGTTATCACGGCTGTTAGAATTTGTTATGATGAGCTAATAACGTAACATCGTTCTCATAAAATAAACCAGACGCAACCTGGTCATGGATGGATGGTGATAGTAACCTGCCTATTATGCATTAGGGTTTGTAACAGTAGAAATATCCTTTATATGCTTTATGAATGTGTGAGTTAAATCTATAGATGAATCGGCAAAAACAACAATTTTATTGAGCAGGTATTTGTTTCCTAGGTAAAGTCTACATTTAGATCTAGAGCCAGGATTATGTTGCACCAGCTGTTTGTAAATCCACCACTAAGTTTGTGTGTTAAGTCTTTCCAAATCCTTAGTAACAACCAGCTACTGTAGCTTTTACGAGCGATTTACTGAACTGGGTTTCACCATTAAAACTTGAGGAATGTCTCAGCGAGTAAAGATTGAAGCAATGAGTAAATCAGTTTGTTTTATTTAAATAAGCATGCGTTGAGAAATATGTGTTTCAGACTTAGTGGTATTGATCAAATGAGTGTAAAATATCTGAATACACTAACTTGACGTTATTTGGTCATTTAGTCTCATGTCATTAGCATAACGATTGTTATTTGAGGTATAATGTGTTATTTTTTGTGAAATGTAATTTAAAAACTTCCCAGTTTACATCATTAGTAAAGGTGCTAAACTTGATATCCAGAGCATTAATATAGCAGCAAACAACCATTTGCTATGTAAACATATAGAGGAGTAATGTCTACCTGAGCAGAGAATGAAGTCACTCTCCTTCTGTGTGTGTTGTAATCTGAGCTTCTCTGAGCTTCTCTGAGCTTCGTTGACATAGCCAGGCTGGCCGTGCATGCCTTTAGTAGCTGGCCGCCACGCTGCATGATGGTGTTCGTCGCAGAAGCGTAGCATCCACCCCCTGGTTACCCTCAGCTAAACACTGCTAACTCTGTCAGCACTTTCCCTGTTGTTTGCACTGTTAGCGCTGTTAGCTGCAAGCCGCTGTTCCATTTTGAGAGCTGTTGAGAGGCAATAGGAATGCTCCCAATCCCGTATTTAGCACCTTTGATCAGCATTTTTATGTAGTGTCAGGCTAATTTGATGATATTTAAGCGAGCTAAAGTTTTCATTTTTTGTTGGTTCAGTTAGCTCATACCTGGTGTAAACATTTAATTACAAATAATCTCTACGTAAGAACAAGTGTGTGGTTACACCTCATTTTCATTTAGTGATGTGTGAATCTCCACTTACAACTTGGTAACGTCTGAATTTACGAACTGCTGGTGCAACCGGCTCCAGATCTTTAGATTAGGAACCTCTTAAATTCAACATGGGTGCACCTGGTCGTTAAGACTGACACAGTCTACAATGGAAATATTCTGTATTTAGATAGTAATTTTCTGGTGTTGACCAACTTTGTGCTAGATGTTATGTTGCACATGCAACCCTGCAGCAACTACACTGAAAAACTGACGTGGACTGAGAATCTAGTACCTACACATCATACCTGTGCTACAACAACTGAATAACTGAACGTATGAACATAAACACACACAATGAATTATTCTTCGACCTCTTCAGCCTGAAGGCAGAGTGCTCAACTTGATCCTTCTAACAGCAGTTTATGGAGTTGACTGAAAGTAAACTATGATAGTGCTGCCATTAGGACATTGATTAGCTGCTAAATGATTCCTGAATCAAGAATGTCCAGACAGCATACTGTCAAAGCATGTCCGCTACTACCACTACCATCACTACCTACTACATGATCAATGACAAAAATCCCTTTCTGGACTCTTTCAGCGTCCTTCAGTGGAGACGCGCGCTCTCAAGGTGGCCACGAAGGGGACCGGCCAATCTGTCTTCACACTGTTGCAATAATAACTTCTCTACAATGCCACGCTCAGTCACCTCAATAAATAAGCAATTTATTCTCCTAACTGCAAAGCCTCCGTATGGAACTCCATTAGACCTGCAGCAAACGTGGACATGAAGGAAACTACGGGGAGTGCAGAGCTGGCTGAGCCCAGGGGTCAATGCAGGAGCGGGTTTGTGATTTATTTAAACTTAAATTCACAAAGATATCTGACCCGTTTCATCTTTCTTGGCATTTTACATCATCTTTATCTTTATTTTAGGACTTGGACATCGTTTTTTTATGAAAAAAATATGCAATTGTTGCCATCATACCCACTGAAAATATTACAAAATGACTACTTTAAACCAAATGCAGCTGAGTCAATTTAAACATGTCAATCCTACATTCTGCCAAAAAAACAAACACTGCATGTAGCGGCCAAACCAGTCCGGGATCATGCTGAGCTGAGTGAAAGTCTTCCCCACCGTGTAATGCATTTTATCTTGCTTCATCTGTGCAAGGTTAAGATGAAGGGAGATGTCCACCCCCTTGTGCTCAATCCTCCTTCATTAGATAGACGTAGGGGAGTGCAGTGCTGAGGTGGACTATAATTTACCTGTCTAGCACGCCACTTGTCACGTACAGTACGTACAGATCCTTCTGAGGGCAGCGAGCGGGAATGAGTGTCAGAGTGCTGCGACACAACATCAGCAGAAATCCGGTAAAATAAATGGCCTGCTATTCATCTCCCACGCACAAACCTGTTCGCATGTACGGTTTAGTCTGAATTTCCTGCCTATGTCTGTCTTCTTCTGTTTCTTTCCTCCTCCCCTGTGGTTACCCAAGTATCCACACTGAGCAAACACTTCCAGGACACAGTGAAGACTATGAATAATAACTACCATTAATCAACTGTTTGTTTGTATGCACGTACTGTCTGAATACATATGCTGAGTCTATCCTGAGCCGACGTTGGAAGACTTTAATGTTTGCATGCTAAACTTGTTTTTGCTTATTATTAAAAAAGACTGAGGATGTGACAAACAAAAGCATTTCTTAGCTCAGCTCAGCTGAAATGCAACGTTGTTCAAATGAGTTATTCTGAGAATGGAAGACCGGTGTTACAATGCATTATAAGTGTGCTTAACACCTCCAAGATGCCCTTTATTGACACTAAATGACGTCCATAATGGGAAAGCTGCTCATTAACCATGACTACTTGTAACAGCGATCATATTAACTTGTCATAACGGCCAACAGTAATTCACTATTACAACGCATTATGAGCAATTATTGCGATAGTCATGGGGCATGAATTCCATCTGATTCAATGGGCTGGAAGCATGTCTGTGGCAAGCCAATGGAAGATCAGCTCTTTACGCTGGTTTACACGCTGCCTCTCTATCCAGCTTTCAAATCAAATCAGTGCTCGGCTCAGTCAGCCTCGGCGTATTACTCATCTGCTCGTACAAAACAGGGCCGCTAACAACCACGCCGAGCAGTCAGCGACAGCGGAAAGTGATTCCTTCCAAACGTGGGCTCTTTTTCTACAGCATCTCATCCAGAAAACACACAGCTGCGTTGTTATAAGACTAAGAAATGCTACGCTAAGAAACACCAGGAGCAGTGCTGTGAAGCCACTGAAACACCGGGATTGATGTTTATGAAACCACGTTATGCCACATTATGCCAATTCAAACGAAAAATGATGTTGTGGGAGTGATACCCACAAGATTAATGTAGTGTTAAAGACTACTGGAGCCAAAAATACTGCAAAAACTCACACTTTGCAGCTGCCTATTGTCAATTAATCAGTCAGCTTCTTGCTTTCTCATACGTAACTCCTACAGGATTCCAATATGTGCAACTACACATTATACAGTTCCAGAAACCACATAAATTGTCCCGTCTTTTGAATTTCTAAAATGCTGAAAAGATAATAACTATTTTTGTGTATTCATGCTCCATGTTAGGGTTGAAAGTCATAGAACTCAAAGCATCATTTTCATATCTCAAAACAGTCCCAGGAAGGTGTTTTGTGACCGTCTGAAGTTTTACCTCTGAAATATTGATGGCAGTAGACACAAACACAAACAATGAGTCAGGAACAGTGTGAGTCCTAACACCCAAATGAGCAAACAATCCCAAGTTCATTATCGACTGTACGCATACCTCTGATACCAGGAGAGAGGATTACCCATAATCCTTTGCCTTTTCTGCCCTGCTGCTTTTTGCCTTGAGGCACTACCCTCTGGTGGCACAAACCCTCCTATTCCCCTAAAAAACAAAAAACAAAAAAAACCCTCCCCAACTCTTTCACCCCGAAATCACCTCTAAACACGCAGACAAGCCCATCGTTTTCTGTCTCCTTTCCCCTTGGCTATATTTAGCTTTTCCTGCCTACATAACAATACAGTATGCCAAGGGGCGACTCTGAGCGACTGGGTGTGAAAAAGGATGACTGTTTTTAAAAGAATCTGTCATGTCAACTCAAGATGTAAAGGGAACTATGAAGAAAAATAACGTCCTTGCCTGCTACTGTATATCCTTGCAAACTTGAACAAATCCGCCTGTAGTGCTGGAGCACTGAGCTGATTACATATTTACAACAGCAAACATACAAATAAATAAAACGTCATGGTATGAGGAAATTAAAAATAACGCATGCCGGCTTTTTCCCCCTGTACGGCAGCCAGACAGCCTTCTATTTACAATGTGCACTGAGACGGCAAAATGAGGTTAGTTTGAACAAAATCATCAAGCAGCATTTTACACACCACTACAGCTAACAAGAGGCAGAGAGAAGAGAGGAGTGGAGACTAATGAACTAGCACTAAAGGGAAGTAGTAGTGGCTAGTAGTGGTAGTAAGGTTACTCCAGTGGAGAAAGTAGGAGAGGAAGAGGGGATATACAAGATGTACATGTCATCCCGGCTCCTCATAAAGGGGAGGCAAAATGAGGAATCCTTCTCTTTCTCCTCTGCGCTGTACTGGCCTCTTTGTAGTGGTGAGAGGAGGGGCCAGGATGGGATTGGGGAGGGAGAGCAGGCTGCATTCTCCCCCATCAGGGATAGCCATCATCCTCCAGACTGAGTGCCACGCGCTGCAAACAGCAGATAAAAAGACTGTTACCATGGTAGGCTGGTGAAGGAGAGAGAGAGAGAGAGAGAGAGAGAGAGAGAGAGAGAGAGAGAGAGAGACACAAAAAGAAAACAGAGTAACATGGACAGAGACAGGGTCTGAAATCAGCACCCGCCACCCGCCAAATATGGGTAAGTTGTTGGCAGTGGCAGGTAAAATCATCAGGCCATCCGCCACTTTGCCAGGCAGGAAAAAACTCTAGTGATGGGAATAGAGAACTGGTTTAGTTGCCTGATTCCTTGGCATCTCATGCCTCCGTGACTACCGATTCCTCTGTATTGATGCTTTCTGACAGTTACGCATGCACAATGATGCATAAGCACGCTGTATCATGTTTCAGTTTGTTTGGGACCAGAGCCACGGCGGTGAGAAAAACAAAAGCGCTCAAAAGCGTGGTGCTACTAAACCTTAGAGGTGCACCCTATTTTACCCTGAAAATGCTGCACTGTGAACAACAAATCTGTGTTGAAATCAACAGGAGGAGAGTTAGTAATGTTAGCGGTTAGAAACCGCTGTGCAGCAGTCCTGCTTGGCTAAATAACGGAGCTGGTAACGTTACCGGAGGTGCCATTATGGTGCTTTAATGCTCTGTTCAATAAAAATTTGTATTTATGTGTAGGTAAATTACAATGTTATCATGATGTGTTCAAATAATCTCGTAAAATGCAGCTTTTGGCGAAAACCTTGAATAAATCCAGTTGTTTGAAGGAGATGGTTTCACAGCAATGTAAAATAGATATTAGTGAGGGACCTGTTGAACTTCCTAACACGAGCTGTTAGAAGGTTATAATGCATCATTAAAACTACTGATGCTAAGATATATATATTAAAAAGCAAATATTCAAATAATCATAATCATTTGAATTGTGTGTTTTTATGCAAATAACCACTATAGATGACACTAGTAAAGTACAGTACTGTACAGTACTGGCAGATACAATTTCTCATTGGCAGACAAAAAAAACAAAAACGAAAAAAGTTAATTTCAGACCCTGGACAGAGAATAAAGAAAGAAATCGAAATTCACGTTTAGACGGCACCCAGAAAAGAAAAGACAGGTTCATATAGAATCCACTTTCCTGCTTCCTTCTTGCAGTCCTCTCCTCTCCCTCCTCTCCTCTCCCTGACCTTCCTCTTCTCCTCTTTCCAACCCCTCCCTCCCTTGTTCATTCCCTCCTTCTCTGGAATGCAGGATGCTTCCCTACGGCTGCAAATGTCTGGCCCACATAATGCCAACCTGATTCCTCTGGCTGTCTGAGTTGCCACACTGCCACAAAAGGAGAGCGAAGGAGAGGACAGGAGAGGAAGAAAACAAGTAAAAGACAATAAAGGAGATTAGTGCAGATGTAAATAATCAAACTGGGAGACGAGAGAGTATAGTTCCCTCTCTGCAGCCCTTCACTGAGGCTGGTTGCTAATTCGACCTTGAATCTTAATATGATTCAGTTGTGCACCTGTTTCCTGTGAGTGTGTGTGAGTGTGTGTCTCCAGCCTGACATCATGCCAATGATACCCAGAATTCTTTGCCTCCGTTCTCTCTGGAGCAACACAAAGCAATCTGTGTTACCATGCCAACCGATCAAAGCGCTAGACTCCCACCCCCCCTATGTATAATCCGTTTTGGCTGCCCTTCCCTGCTGGCTTTCCGATACATAGAATAACAAATAAATTCAATACATGTCATAAGCATCCTATACGTTTAAGTGCAGTTTTGTGCAAATCACAGTTGGTATTGTTTCCTGGAGATTCTAGAAAACGCAGCTCCACGCCTGATGAGTGATTATCAGAAATGCATCGATGGGAATTCAACAGGGTAGTCCGCAACTCATGAAATGTGGAGATTTTCTGCAACTGTACTCAAGAAAGAATATGAGATTAATTCTTTTGGACTGTCCTTGGTTCTGATTTGTGCTCCCCTTGTTATCCTCCATGTCTTATTTACACTGTAACGACAAAAATAAAATCCACTTACTGTGAGGGCAATGACATGATGTTACAATCCACTCTAAAAATTAGCAATTTATTTGCAGTGCCTATAAGGGGCCGTGTCCACCAAAGCATTTTTCCCAAGCTAACGCCAGTCACCAGGCGCTCTTGTGAAAAATGCTCAGCTGGGAGTGCTTGAGAGCGCTTTGGAGGCGCAGCACTTTTTTTCAGCTGAGACGCTTTGGTTGCATCTGGTTGCTATGATACGGAATATTTGCGTAAGTAAACATGTCGGCACAAGGTGCTTGCTCTGGCTCTCGCTCTGGATGAAGGGAAGGCTGAAGCACATAGGGAGAGAGGATGGACCTGCCAGTCTATGTGGGTCCATGAGATTTTGTGGGCGAGTACGATCGTTTGGTTCAGATTCAGATGACATTTATTATCCCACACGGGGGAAGTTTGTGTGGTCCAGTGCTCCAGACATGAGGACAACATAAAGTCATAAAAATAATAGCATAACATACACAATAAGACCACAACAAACGGATAATAATAAACACATTTGATAACAAATGCTGTTTGTCCCACCCCTCTTCCACTGTGATTGGACGGCTGGGTAAAAAGTGACAGTGTAGCGTTTTGCCCAAAGTTGAACATTTTTTAACTCTCAGCGACCTGAAATTTTTTTTAAACGTGCAGCGCTCGGCGCAGAAAAGACGTTTAGCGCCTCACCATGCTGCTGGCGTTCTTACCATAGTGTATTCCCTTTGCAAAGCATTTAAAAAATATGCTGGCCTCAGGAAAAAACGCTTTGGTGGACACGGCCCCTAAAGCTTTTCTTTCCCCTCAAAGACATCGAAACACTAAAATCTCAACGCCACTGCAAAGGCCCTCCCATCATGCATCTCTCTTTCATATAGCTGCACTGCATAGAGACAGCAGCAATTATTTAAGTCTCAGTGCCCCTCTACTGTCCGGATGACCCTTTGTTATCATTTTTAGCAGCAAACATAAAGAAACATCCACAAAATTCTGTTGCATCAGCTGCTTCTGTAAACGAACATGATATGTGTCTGTGTAAGGAGTTTTGTCAGGAAACGGGGTCCTCATAAGAAACACATGTCGCCCAGTAACGGAACAAACACTTGAATCACCAAAACTAACACGACGTACAAGTAAATGGGATGGCAGGTTGGCAACGAACATATGTACTGTATGATTATGGCCATGGAGGTGAAATAAATGTGATGTACTCGTGAAGGGCTTATGTGTGTGTGTATGATTAGTGTTTTCAGTGATTACTGCAAAAATGGTTGTGTGAGATTGTGGGCGTGTGCAAGCCTGTTCTTTCTTTCCACCAGGCCTACGTGTACAACAAACGGGCGTTACCAAACCCCTGCCCATCCTCCCGTATCCCAAAATATTCCAAACTCCTTCCTTTCCTCCGAGGCTCCTCTCATTTGCCGCTGGCGAGCATCGGCGCCCCTGAGTACCAGTGAGAGTTGCTGTCTGTGACGCCGCCCCCTAGAGGAAGCGCTATGAACGGCTGACTGTGGCTGCCACTCACTGCTGGATACACGTGACCGATGGACTCGCTGTGGCGCCCGATGTGGATCTCGTCGTCGTCGTCCTCCGTGGTCTTGCGGTAAACGGGGTTGTCGAAGTTCATGCTCTTGGTGTTCTTGCGCCGCCAGTTGCGCCAGATCAGGTACCCGCCGGTGCAGAGCAAGCCGATGACCACTGTGGCAAGGATAGGGACTGCATGTGTTTAACACACACACAACAACAACACACGGCGGGAGCGTTAACACAGCCCAGGGGACACAGAGCGGCGCTTTAAGCACTCACACGCACAAACACGCCTCACACACTTTCCTTCATGGACTGAAGGCTCATTGTTATTAGTCTTTATTTTTCAAATCATGGTGTATAATCTAATGCACACCTGTGAGACAGGTTTATAGGGGAATTAAACCAAAGGTGGACTCCTACACACTGTTAATGCTAATTTTTGGAAGCATAAAATTAGTTAATTATGTTGTTTTTTACACTTTTGTTTAAATCATTTTGTTTGTAATTAACTTAAATGGATAGTTTGGACGTTTTGAAGTGGGGTTGTATAAGGTACTGTGCTCTGGAGACGAAAAACATAAATCACTCCTTCGTACACACCCCATAGCAAATAATTTTTTGATTTGGTCCGCTTTAATTTGTGCACCGTGAAATTGAACCAGACTAAATAGAAAACGAACCAAAATTATGAATTTCATTTTGATTCGGACTAGCCAAACGGAGTATGGCTTGTGAAAGTGCCTTAAATTGATCACAAGACCAGTCAGGATAACTCTGCTACACAATTTCCTGTGGGAAACCCTGTACATCTATCTGCTATTTAAAAAGAATCTGGGTATTTTTCAATGAAACTGGTAAAAACTGAAAACAATGAGCCTTCATACTGTATATATTTACGCATTCAATTACATTCCTTCTAAGTCTCAATCTTACAGAATGATCAAAAACATATAAACATGAATGTACATGCACAATTTGCAACAATGAACGCCTGCATGCACATCACACATGCATACACAATGACTGAACCACACACACACTTTTCTATTAAATCTTGTAGTATTCAGGTCCTGCCAGTAATTAAGATTTTGTTTTTTAATAAAAGCCCCGCAAGGTTGCTTAACTGTCATCACCTCATTATTCTTGTGCTACATTTGGGCTATAATTTATGATTTTGCAGTAGCCTGGGCAAAAAAAAAAAAGGAAACCAAATCTGCAGACTACTACTCATGTGTTTTTGGGGAGGGTTATGAGAGAAGAATGGACAGGGGAAGAAGAAGAGAGAAAAGGGGAATGGAGGATTTGAGATACGCGCTGTCTCTCTCCTCTCATTAGCATATCAGCATGGCTGCCTAGCTGCCCTTTAGGACCTGTGTGTGTGTATAATCCATGTATAAATGAATGTGTGTGTAGAGACCAACGCCCAAACCAGAGGTGTGTCAACGCGGAGAGATAAAACAAGTGTGTGTGTGTGTGTGGTTGTGTCTGCATCCCCTGTGGAAGCCCCGTTTAATTGCTCTTTTGTTGGATAGGCACTTGAGGTCCCTGTGTGGCTGGGCTGGAAACCCCAGATCCTCCTTTGTTCTTCTCTAAATGCTCACTGGTTTAAAAAAAAAAAAAACATCAGCTTTTGTCTCATTTAGAAAATGTTCACTCCAATTAGAAAGCAGCCTGACTTTGGCTAAATACCGATAATCATTGTTGGGCTGTTTCCCCTCGCGGAGCCGTTGGGTGGGCGTGGTGCATTAACGGATGCGAGCGGAGAACTGGGGTGCAGAAATCCGGCCCTTGCGGACCTCTAACAATAATTAACGTTTCAAAGCTGCCAAGAAACGCAGAATGTGGGGATTTATGGCTGCAGTGATTGGCAGACGGACAGAATGAAGGATTGAAAGGGTTAACAGTCTCGGGGGTTGTTTTAATGAGCTGATATCTCAATCGTCGGGAATGAAAAGAGAAAAAAAAAAATTGCTTCGCGATGTTTTGGAGCTCCCATAATTTATCAAAGTATTCAATATTAGGGGATGAAAGAGATCTCAATTAGCGACATATGCTGCTACTGTAAGGTCATTTGCACATTCAGCTGATTTCGCACTTAGGTTATGCATGAACGTATTAAATATTTCCATAAAATTAGATTATCATTTAAATGAAAGCTAATAGAATAGATTGGCTTCACCAAGCTGGTTTGATTGTAAGAACTTTCTTTGTATGCCTATCTTATAGGAGTTTTATACCATGGTCTGGGTGAATACTGGATTCTGATTGGATGCAGGGTGTCCTTTGATTCCTGATGGATGCCATGGAAGTTAATTTTTCGGTATATAATAAGTGAATATATTGAAATTTTAGTCGTATATTGTTTTTCTAATTTTATAATATGTCTGACGAAAATGTTGATATTCCGAACTGAAATGTTTTTCCTCTGTCATTATGCCTTTGCGTTTCCTGCATTATGTTACCAGCTTGCTAAATTGTTAGCGTCTGTGGCTCCTAGTCGCCGACAGTAACGCTAACATTGATGTTGCTTAGCAGCAGTGTCCTTGCGACTTTACGACTTGTACGCCAAGCACATCGTGTACACGACTTTGAATGTTGTAAACACGAGCTCACGAGTTTCATTTGAAGGCAACAACATAAGCGATCATCTCAGTCTCATCACATTAACTTGTAGCTGAGCCAAAGGGTTCTATATGAGCTGAGCGGACTAGAAATACGTATCTCCCGTTGCCAAGTTGTATATAAAGTCCATCCTATTTACTGGAGCAGTGAACAACGTTTCCATTGCATAAGAACTTTATGGGATGGTCATGATTTTTTACAGGTATTAGCAAACCCTCAGGGTCACCAGGGGAACAGACTGAATGCACTGTGGAAAAACTTAAGACTTTGGTTGCCAAACGCATGAAAATATAAATTAATGGTCTTACTTTTTTTTTCTTTGGCAAGTGACCATGATATAAGCAGGATAATACCCTTTAAGGTGTCCATAATCAGGAATGAATGGACGACGTTGAGGCCAGAACCGTCCGACGTGTGGTGCACACATCGTCGGGCATTATCCCTTACGTATTGTAGTATGGTGGCCTAATAGTGTTTTTTCTACCCTGCACCGACAATAACGTTATTTCCCAGGTCAAAATTTCCACTGCTCCGAGCCAAAAACACCATTTTATCTCATTAAGCCCCTTTTCCTCCTATTCCAAATCTGATTCCAGATGCTGTGTAACCCGCTCTCAGTCCACTGGGTCAGTGAAATAGGTCAGATCGCTGAATTGATTGCAGAGTGAGCATACTGTATATAACCAGAGCGGCAACATGAGCTTAATGTTATAACAGCTGGTCAAATGTGATGACAAAACATGAACTGAATTTCCCATTTGTTCAAATCTCATTAATAATGACATAATGTGCACAAAGAAAGGCTTGGCTATCGCTGGCTGACGAGCTCACCGGCCCATAATGGCTTTTTCTAGCCGTAGGCCAGGAGGCTATTGTTGGATAATACCACAGCTCAGAACATTTCCTCAATTACTAAACTGTTATTTTGTGCTAAAACATCAGCTGAGGCTGACAAAGGACATGCATGCTCAAAAGAGACGAATTGTTACCGTTACATCTAAAATATACTACTATTTTAATCAGTCAGGTGGGAGTACAAACTCTCAAACAAACCCAGTCACACACACATGCAAGAACACACACACACGACACATAAAACACCACATCATCACACAACATGCAGGACTTGAGCGACAAGCAGACGCGAGAGAAGCGAGGAGGGAGAAGCAGGCGGGCAGAAAGCGAAGGCAACACAGCGAGAAAGTAAAGAGTACTCACCGATAGGAATGACTATCCCCAGAACAGCTACTGTGATGTTGTTACCTATGAGGTAGTGATCACTCGCAGCTGAGACGAAGAAGAAAAAGAGAAATAAAAATATAAAGTTTTGCTCCAAAACACCCTCCCCAAAGGCTTTTGCTAGAGAGAAACACGAGTTTGAAGCAATGTGCTGGGAAAAACGTATTTGCATAACACAAGGGCAGAGAATCCATCTGATTCCACTTTGGACTTTTTTTCTTTTTCTTTTTTCAAAACAGCATGTGTAAATGAAATGCGGATGAATCACAGCAGGATGCAATATATATGCAATGAGATGCATTTTAAAACAAGAGCAGAAAAATGCAATTCCAGGAGGTAATGTATCAGAATTATTGCTGCACAATTAAACAAAATATTATCGAAATCGCAATATGGCCTACTGCAATTTTTTATTTTTCCTGGCCTACACATCATAGTCTACAGACGAAAGAAAATATTTGTTTGGTACAGATCCCCGCAAAAATCCTGCCATCATAATTTGAATGTTTTTCAATGAAAATGAGAATAATGATGTAAAAATGATCATTCCCTCTAATATCCAAAACCATATCGCAATTGCAATGTCAGTCAAAACAATCGCAAATAGATATTTTTTCTAAATTGTGCAGCTCTAATCAGAATTTGTAATAACACAATTCCAAAACAATTTTGGATTCAGAAAGCAATCCACCTTTCAAAGGAGGTTTGAAACATGGTGGATCGTTCAGCTGACCTTGAGACTTTGTGTTGCATGTCTCCATGTTGTGTCACAATACAACACTTATTCTAGACATGCTTTGTATCCCCACTCCCCTTCAACTCTCCCCCCCGACAGGTCGGTGCGCAGCGTGACATTAATCCTGCTCCCAGCCCGCCTATTAGCAGCAGGCTAGCCATTAGCCAAAGTGTGATCAGATGGCTGTAATGAAGTCTAGTGAGGAAGATTAACAGAGAAGATCACAGCGCTGGCCCTGCATACTGATTGGCTCATTCTAGAAAGAGACTGTGTAGTGGTTTGCACGTAGAAAGGCACAGATGGGAGGTGAAGGATGGGATGTACAATTAAGACATATTTTTCTGATAAATGCAATCATGTAGAGGATACACTGCACACTGCCACACACAAACACACAGACATACAGACAGACAGACAGACAAAGACATACTGTTAACATAAAGAGGCCCAGCAGGTGATAGGACTTCAGACTGAGCAGTGAAGCTTCTGAGTCCTGAGTCAGCAGTAGTGAATTTGGCTTTTCTTAAAGTATGAGTGACACCCAATGGGTCCTAAGACTCTAAAAAGGCGGATTATTAGAATCTTATTAAAGCAGTAGTTATGAAAGAAGCAGTCTTGGAAAGTGAAGGCAAAGAGAGAGAAAGTGAGAAAAAAAAGTCTCAATTTTATTCAGACTATTATTGCTGGAGGGATTTCAAGTTCAAAAAGAGTTTTCCGTTTGCCTCGGTGAAAATGTCCCTATTTATATCCCTGTATTTAAATATAACCTTTTCTTAATGCGTGGGTTGCCTACAGTAGATAATATTACAGTCAACATAGATGAATTTAAATATTAACTGATGATCTGAATTTGGAAATAAACAACTTTGAATAACCCTCACTTGATTTGTGTCAGACTGCTGTAGCCTTATATTAACTTCAGATACGGTCTGGGATTGCTTTTTTTGGCACAGAATGAGAACTGGGGATTTTGTTCACTTACATTGACAACGCATTAGAAAGTGATCTTGTTATGAATAGCAACCAAAACCTGTTTCACTGTTCATATGGGCACCTGATTATTGTTTTAAGACCAATTTAAAAAAAACGGTGCAAGACAGCATTTTGCAGTCTTCTCCAATGTGGCTGAACAGTTAATGAATAATTACTGGCATCAAGAGTGAAGGTTCACATTAGTAAGAGCATAAAATGCACATGAGCTGTGTGTACCAGCTGTGGTTTATCTTTTATTCCTGGTTCTTCCTCGCTCCACCATGCCAGCCGCGGCGCCCCACATGTGGAACAGCTGATGCCGGCACACTTTGACAGTGTGCACTGAGTTGAAAATTATAACACAAGGCCCGTGGGTTCGGAGACGCGTCTCGTTCATGCCCCATTTTCTCATCCGTGTCTGCTCCACCTCTCATCTGGAGCACTTGTGGTGTGGCGAGGAGGCTGACAACTTCAGAGACTAGAGGAAACATGTTCTTGCTTCTTACCTAACCCAGGCCCCCCCAAAGTGATGAGACTCGCTGTAGCAGCCATTCTCTTTAAGTCCCGGAAAATCACTTTCCATCCATCCCTGTAAATGCTGTTTTCCCTCCCAACGGTGTGTCGTTTTATAACTCCCATCCTCCCTGTTCAAGTGCTGGACTGTCATGTTCCTTTTAGTGCTCTGCTCATTCTTTTCCCTCCATGGCCTCTTTATTGCCTCTCACTGTAGCTTCTCATTTAACAATCCTTAGTTTTACTCCTCACTCTTTATCTCATTCATTTCCCCGTCCTCCCTATGCCTCTAACTCTTCCTCCAACTCTCACATCCACTTTCATCATCCTTCCTTTCTCCTTTCGCTCTGTATAGCTTTTTCGATCTCAGTCCTCACTCTCCTGGTTTCTCAGTATAATGAGAAATGTTTCTGATGTAAATGCAATATTGTCAAATCTGAGTTCAAACACAATAAAGCAGCTTGCAATCGTTCTCACTACTCTCTACTGCACTCTACTTCTTCTATTCTACCTTTAATTATCTACTGAGCCTATATCATTCAAGAATGAGACATGAAGTAACTGTATAAATCAGTCAATTTTTGGGACATTTTACCATTTGCCCCGGGCCACGCTGGATGCATGAGCAGCGTGTGGCGACTGCATCGCTAAACTACTGCGTATCTCAGGTGTGTGGTGTCCACACCGACAGTGTGGCTGCTGCTGCTACTGCCAGCCCTTTCTTTCTACATAGTTTGCTTTTCATAATGGCCATTTCCTTCATTTATATTTATTTTAGACAGAAAAAGGTTAAAAGCGTGCACTCATTTGTAAATGATAATAATAATCCATGATTAAACGCCGGTACTCTATTCATTTATAGTGCAAGTCACTGCATTTTCACCAACACTGTCCTGCAAATATTTCAGAATAAAAGTCTTGTGTTAACAAATGAAGGCATTCTGTCCCCAGAAAAAAAAAAGCTAGAGAGAATTTATTTGGAAACGGAAAGAGTTAAAAATAAAAAATATTTTTTTTCATGTCCTTTACATATTCTACAGATATAGACATTTAAATTGTAGTAATGTTGCTGGAATGATGTCAATATACGATCAAAAGATTATTTTCACCGTCTATTTTTGCTGTGAACCGCGAAAAAATAGACGACACCTCGAACCTCTAGAGGAGAAGCAGCTAAAAGAGGTCTGCTCACGTTACGGTTAGTCTCCTGCTTTGGTCTGATGGTATTGGAGCAAGTAGAACATAGAAAAATAAATGCACACGTCCACATTTCTAGACATTTTCTTTCAATAAAAAAAAGAAGAGTCAGTACTTAAAAAGGCAATTTGGAGGATTTTTAACGTTTTAATGTTTTAAGGAACAAATGACTTGAGGGCAAATAGCTGCCTTGGCAGTTTGACAGTTACCATTATCTCATGTTAATGTCTATGTAGCAAAGGCCACAAAGTATTAAACAGAAAGCTTGAAACACAGAATTCTACAACAAAAAACATCATGAACAGCATGTGGTGTGCAGCACAGTGGTTTATCAATTTCGCTTTGCGGTGCAAAGGATTCTTCCAAATGCAATTTAAGTCTTAACGTTGTTTCCTAAAGCTTTGTTGCTGCTGTTATATTCTGCTGTCATTATTTGTCTGGGCAACAAACTGTAAAGCGGTATTTTCCTGGCGCGTCAGTAAAGCACGATCGGTGCGAGAACGAAGAACGCTGCCAGTTTTAGAGAGCAGGAGAGAAAGACAAAGAGAGAGAGAGGGAGGCTGTCAGAAAGTGAGGATGAGTGATGAGAGGTGTAAGGTGAGAATTGAGGGGTCTGTCGTTTGTTAGCTCTGACAGCTCTGTTACACGCTGCTCATGGGGGACCGACTGCAAGCAGACCGAGAGATACACTGGTGAGTATAGTGTGTACGAGACAGAAAAGCAGAGGACGTACTGTACATAGACAGATGGTCAGACAAAGAAACAAAGGGGAAGAGAAGCCAGAAAGAGGAATGAAAATGATGTAAGTAGTGGTTTTCAGCTCCCTGCTGCTTTAATGGCAGGTGGTAGCGGTAGTGATGGCAGGGGAGCATCACACACACACACACACACACACACACACACACACACACACACACACACTGTATGCACATACTCACTTCACACAAACTCACATTGCAATGCACAAACCCTGCTCACCGTGATCCTTACCTCTGTGGGAGAGGTTGGCGTTGCTCTCTCTCTGAATGCTGTTGGGGGCCACCGGGCCCAGTAGAGGCGTGTGTGTGGATGTGGACGTCCGACGTGTGTTGCTGAAACTGGTCGTCTCTGTACTCGTGGCGACGGGGGTTCGAGGCTGCTCTGTAGAGGTTCTCCTGGGGGGCTGAGGAGGGGCGGGCGATGTCAAGCGTCTGGTTGTGGGCCTGAGTGTCGTAGCAGCAGAGGTGGTAGTGGAGCTTGCGGTCGTGGTGGTGGGGGTGGTAGTAGGGGCAGTCGTGGTGGTGGTGCTAACAGTTATGCTCGTTGTTGTAGCGCTTGTTGTAGTGGTTGTGGTGGGAGCTGTGGTGGTGATGGTGGTGGTTGGAGCAGTTGTTGTGGTTGTTCTGGGTCGGACTGCACAAGAGAAACAGGACAATAAGTATTTAAGTATTTAAGTATTTAAGTATTTGCGGTTTTACTCGCAATTATACGCAAAATCATATATACTGTAAGGCAGTGGTTCCCAACCTTTTTCCTACGACTGAGTAATCTGATAATCCCCGACTAAGTGACATTTTATGGATATTTCATATTATATTCAATGCATAACAATAATGTCACAGAACAATTGATAAACTGCACAATTGACCCGATAGTGAACACAATAACTGCAAGAGGTTTGTGTGAAAAAGTGATTTGGATGAATTTGAGCAGATTATTCCTATGAATATTGCATCAGAAATGAGTTTTCCTGTTATTTTTATTAGGAATTTTTAAACAATCACACCTACTTAATAGGCTTTTTTTCTTGGACAAATTCACTGTTTTCTTCTCCCTGACGCTTGGCCATTGTTCTATTAGCTCTTTGGTTGTTTTAAGGGCGTAGTTGTCTAATCTAATCTTAAATAATAATCCATACTTTTAGATTTGTGAATGAAATGCTGAGGCCAACTGTATATTTGTTTTAAAAACTTCTTACACCCATTAAAATCAAGAAGGCCGTGCGACTCCTCGTGAAGCTTTGGCGACCCCTAATGGGGGTCGAGACCCCCATGTTGGGAACCAGTGCTATAAGGTAATTAAACTGATGTTCAAAGCAATCATGCATTAGATAGACCAAACTCTTCAATTTCAATAATCACTTTTGTTATGCTTAGAATCATTCACTTGGATAATAGACGTTTCACAACAATAACAACATTTGGTTCTCATTGTCCTAGTTTTCAATACTGAAAGGTAGCTCTGTGGCTAACACGGCTAATAAACCCCTGCTTTCGCTTAGAAGGTAAGGGTATATCAGCTATCACCACCTTTTTAAAAACTCATGTTTTTTGTGTGTTTATTAAACAGGGACAGCAATGATAAGTATTGTAGCACAGGGAGAATGATGTATAAAAGGTGTCTAGCTCAAGTTAACTGGCATCTTTTCATCACCTCCAACTCTGTCTCTGATCACCTTTTTGTGCACAATACTGCAGATAACAGAAATGCAAAGGTCACCGTTGACATCTTTCCATTTGTGACATAGGACAACCAAATGACATTATAAAAACTGTGATTTGATTGGGCATTTACAAATACAGTTATAGTTGCTGCAAAACTGATAAGGCTTTGCTCCAAAAGAGTCACGAAGCATAGAGCAAGAGGAACATAATATAAGGGGGCATTTTTATCAAACCTTAATAAGAGCTCAGCAGAATATTTGTGCTGCAGTAGGAAGTCCAAAAATTGTGAGTACAATGTGCAAATGTTCTCTCTCTCTTTCTCTCTCTCTCTCTCTCTCTCTCTCTGTGTGCACGCTCAATGGCCATGTTCCCTCTCCCGTCCTTTCTCAGAGGAATTCCTGTTATGCTGGCCTACATACATCACCATCTCTCTTTCTCAGCTCCTTCCTCCTCACCTGTGCCAACATGAAATGCAAAACAGCACAGGTCTATTAAGGATAACAATATAACAAATGTGGTGACTGTAGAGGCTGGGGACTCGTGGCTGAGCGGGGGAAATAAGGTCGGTGAAATAATAGAGGTGTGCTGGGAAAATTCCCGACCCGCTTCCCAAGATAGTGCTACATTAAGCACAGGTATGAAAACCTCTGAAGGAGTTGGCTTTTGAATCGATCATAATTAACATTTTGCATTGTTGAAGGGTGACACTGGATTTGGATAAAAGTTGTAATAGTCAATAGCCTGTGCTGATATTATTTGAGACACATATAAATATGAATGGGTGTGAATATAAAAGCTTCATTGTGTATAAGAGCAGATAAATTCCCCACTAGCAAGAATACACATTTCATATTAGTTTTTGTATTTGAGATATTTAGCATTAACTGTATATATATTTTACCGGCAATGCTAAAAGGATTCAGAAGATCACCTCAAATGTTACACTTCAGGGCATATGTGGGAATATCCAAATGGGAAGCTACAACTCTATTACTGAAACCTATAAAGATATGAGTTGGTCTTGGTCCAGCTGTGGTGAGAGCAGAACCTAAATCATATTTGAAATGACAGGCCAAGATTCAAGCCATCATACAAGACTGATAAATAACCTATTAGTATTTCCTTCAGCCTGTGATGGCATGGGAAATGTTTCCCATAGCCATCCATGTATAACCATGTATATATACCACCAATAAAATAGTTTCAAGCGAAACATTTATTTAAAGATATGTATAAATACTTAATCATGATGTGGACTCCTTTTAGCAGTGCTGAGTGAGCCCAGTTTAATATCCGTATGGCCTCGGCACTCCATCATGTCACTGTGATTACAGCGTTGTAGACTTCATGAGACATTCCTCAGCACAATCCCTTTAATGATGAGGCGCTCCCGCACTGTGATTTATTGGCCTCAGAGTGTGACCGACTTACCTATAGCACAGCGCCTCATGTCTGGTCCCAGCTCCATGCCATCAGGACAGGCACAGGTGTACTTGGGAGAGTGGTCTGTGATCTGCGGGGCCTTCAGGCACAGGTACTCGCAGCCACCGTTAGGTAGGCTGCCCATGTTGCAGGTATCTGGGGCTTGAGGGACACAAGCAGAAATAAAAATAGGATTAAAAAGAGGGGATGGGCAAATACTAGTTTATAGATTTCCCCTCACAAATAAATTAAATACATTTCTTTTACTTTACACATTTTGAAGCCTTACATAAGCGTCAATAATGACATTTTATAAACATTTGGTGCTTTCTCCACATGTTCTGTAAAGTGAAATCCCATGTCAGCTCCGGGGTGATGAGCACAGCGGTTTACATGTACAGTAGACCAGAATAGTTAAGAGGAAAAGGCTATTAAGAATTGAAGACAGAGCCCCAGTTTTGGTCTCGGTCAGCATCAAAAGCATCAAAGTTACAGTGAGCTGATTTTAAACTGGTGACTGGTATGGACAATATTCTTATGAAAACCACAAAGACAAATCAAAAGCGATAACTGCAGGAAGTTTGTGAAAAACAAATGACTTGGATGAATTTTGAGCAGATTATTTTCTGTGAATATTGCATCATAAGAGATGAGTTTTCCTGTTATCTTTAGGATCTTTTAATACAATTCTCCGTCTCTACTTAATAGGCTTTCTTTTTTGATAAATTCAGTGTTTGATTTTCCCCGACGCTTGTTCTATCAGCTCTTTCGTTGTTTTAACTGCGTACTTTTCTAATGCAGGACGAGGCTGTTCAACAGAGAGTGACGGCTCTGTGAATATAACTTGTGTTCAGGTCTTCACCGTACCCTTATCCTGATATATATTTTTTAAGTTAATATCTTAAATAATAATCCAAACTTTAAAAAGAATAACCTGTTAAGATTTGGCGACCCCTAGTGGCGGTCGGGACCCCCAGGTTGGGAAACAGTGGTGTACCGTACTGAAAAACAACATGAAATAGATGGAGGGACCACCTTTTACAGTGTTATTTAGGGACCTATATTTATTCCCCAACCTCTTTTCCGGTCCAGTGAAGAAATGCTTACAGTAGGTTAAGGCAGGGTTGTCTAAACTTTTTTTTTTTTTTTTTTTAATCTCTGCACTCAAATGAAAAATGTACATGTAGTTTCCCAACCCGAGACTCAGCGTTATGGAAAAAATATTGCTACTCTTGTCATGTGGGAGAAGCAGCAGAAATAGGTCAGGTCGCGATCGATTCCTCCTCCTGACTTGTGCGTAGTTTTAAAGAGCAGCACATCAGAGGAACCATCAGCCATCAGGGTAAGCAGCAACATCACTCACGACACACAGTGAGACTCTAACAAACTGGGAATACGTTTGTGCTCGGCGTACAGTATCTCAGTATATCAAGTATGTAATATCAACAGCTGTCTAAATTAAACTCTAAATATCTTCTATATATACCTGCCTTCATTATTAAAACAAAATGAGGCTCTTTGGGTAAAAAAAAGCAAGTCTTTGAAATGCAAAGACACATTATGACAACTCATTTAAATTCTATACTGGAGGAAGAAATGGGCAGAAAGGCTGTAAGAGGGAGAGAAAAGGAAGCAATAGGAAAAGAAATAAAATAAGATGAGAAGGAAGTGTATGAGGACAGACCGTAGAAGAAAAGGAGATTCAATTTTGAAAAAATAATGTTCTGAAGTTGCAATAGCTTCAGTGTCTCCTTCTCCTCTTCTGCATTGCCTCCCTTAGGTCTAGAATAACAACTAAAACATGAAAACAGGTGGATGGACAAAAAAATAAATAGATAAGTAATAAAAAAAGGCACAACAAATATGGCTCCAGCATGTGTGGAGGTGTATTGTGGCAGCAAATCATTGAGTGATGATCTTCCCTTTTAGGTTTTCTTTGGATTAGCATATTTTCTGACGGGAAAAAAATTGATTTAAAAAGCAAAAGAGAAAGATAAAACACTGCAACAAAGGGACCTCGCAAATTGCTTCACTCAAGGTCACATTTTATCGAGTATTTCACTTATCAGTACTACTAGTGCCTTCACAGGGCGGCTAGTTCGTTCAGTAAATCTTCTTTAGCCTAGTTAGGCCTGGTTTGTTCTCAGTCTTGCTTTTGTTGGCATTTTGGAAAAAACATGCTTAATTCTGTGATATCTCTTTGAGCAGAACTTTTGATTTATTAATGAGAGAATGCAATTAGCTCCCCACGGCACTCAGACAAGACTGCTTTGAGCTGTGAGCGAGGGGAGAAAACAAAGCATGAAAACAAAGACTCACACCAGCAAATTGCTTGTACACACTGTCAAACACGCACACGCCCACACACACACACACAGACAGACAGACAGACAGGCTTAGCTACCACACACACTCGCAGGTGTTCATTCGCACACCTGGGGAAGCATCCATCCTGTGAAAAATACTAGATCAAAACACATCATTTGACACGCACAGCACACACATCAATCTAATCACACACATCGGATTATTTGTTTATTATTTTAGACAGTTTTAATGAATGGATGCTTTGGTCTATACATGGATAATTCAGGGCTGTGTTACCAGGGTGTACAATGTTGAAAGGATTTTTTTTTGGTTATAGTTTGTTGTTTGGGTCGGCACTTAGATCAAGAATTCATTATACCTGACTGACCAAGCTCACGGACTACCTCCTAAGGACACTTGAACCTGCTATGTTATGTCAAAACATGTGACTGTGCTGTACGACTGTACCTGTTGAAAGGAAATAAAAAGAAGTAAAAAAAATTAAAAATACCTGACTGACCAACACTGAGTAAACATTCACACATGCTCACACAGATGTTTAAACCATAGACTGTATATGAGAAGTGGACGTAGTCACCGTGACGTCAATGACTTGTTTGTGGACTGTCGTTTTGAAGCCTCAAGTTCGGCGTTTTGGCCATCGCCATCTTGGCTTTTGGCTGTCACCATGTTGTTTTTTTGCAACCAGAAGTGACACGAGAGGGTGGAGCTAAGTACAACCGAATGCTGAATAAGACATTTTTAGGTCACCAAAATGTTAAAATTAACTTTCATGAACTGAAACACTGTGAAAGGGTTAAAGTTAAAAGACGAAAACAAGGACAACTCCCAGACGGCACAACGCCGTGGTAGCAACCTGTCAATCACAAGGTAGCCACGCCCTAAAGCATCCCCTGCTTTATGGTCCATCTGACTCTAAATGAGACCATAATTTACTAAATGAACATCATGCTGTATTAAAGAAGACTTGAAACTAGCGATTGAGACCATAAACTCATGTTTACAATGTTTACTGAGGTAATAAATCAAGTGAGAAGTAGGGTCATTTCCCATAGACTTCTATACAATCAGACTTCTTTTTGCAGCCAGAGGAGTCGCCCCCTGCTGGCTGTTAGAAAGAATGCAACTTTAAGACACTTCAACATTGGCTTCACTTTTCAGACCCGTTTTTTCCCACTGGTTTTAACTTATTCTGTTTTGATTATACCTCTGCTCAGGGTGGAGTTAGGTGGAGCTATGCTGGGAATTATGTGAGGATGCACCAATGAGAAAGGAACATGGAGCAAGCATGATCAGAGCCCATGATGTCCAATTTGCAATGCAAGCCTGCCACCTGTAGCTCCTCATAAATTACCGCCAGGGCCGGCTTAAGGCCATATAGGCGGTTGCCAAGGCACCAACATCTGCAGGGTGCTGGTTGTGGGGGATTGAACCCTAACCCAAACCCTAGAGCTGGCTGGGGGGAGGCCTACACATCAGAATTTTGCCTAGGGCACCAAAAGGCCTAGAGCTGGCCCTGGTTACTGCCCGAGAAACAAAAAAAGCACCATAAATGTCCACGTCATATTGTTGTTGCTGCATGTCTTACCCTTGGGCTGCCTCTGTTCATGAAACACCACCAGGTCCAGGGGGTTGTTGAGGTGCTCTGCCACCTTTGCCACATCGTGTCCCGTCAGTCGGTTGGCGCTGTATATCGCTTCGTCCTCCAGGTCTGTCCAATATATACGATCCTGGATAAAAAGAGAGAGAGAAAGAGTTAAAACTAAAATACAAACATACATTCTAGCCACTGAATCCTTCACTCTCCTTAATCTATAAACATAAAAAAATAAAGGATCAAGTGTCAAAAGAGAAAAGCTGTAATATCCAAAGACCAAATCTCTACTCATCAGTTTCTTCAGAGACATCATTTAATTATATTTATGTTTGTTGATTTACAATTTGCTTGACAGGAGAGACTAATTTTAAAGAGATGTTTTATGCCTGGGGTAACTTTAATTAAATTTGAATTGGAGGCATATGAGAAATGAAAGGTTTGAAGGCTACAACATTACTTATTGAAGTCAGGTTAAAAACACTGCATTTTAATCAAGGAGAGGTTTAAACAGACTGAATAACTTATATTGTAATGGGGAGTGTGCTGTTTGTTTTAACGGTATCCTCTGACACTTTGAGCATCCAGCACTCAATCCTGACGATCATCTAATGCTGAGCCAATAATACTTTTGGCAATAGTTTTCGCTTTGTGAGAAATCTCGATAGAGCTGGAAATTAAAGATTGTGAAGGGATAACGATTGTATTGATGAAAACAAAACATTTTCTCTGATATAGTAACGGACATACAACACTGATATAGCATTTCAACTGATTAAAAAATACAAATAGCAGAGAATACCGCTTCCACTTTTTTCGTCATCTTTATTATAATTTGAATTTAACCAATTTAATGAAACAGAAGAAGCATCTTTTGGAGTCAAAATAACCTCTCAGCGCACAGTGGATAAACACCAAAACGTTTAAAAAAACAGTAAAAAAACAAACAAACATATTTTAACCCCACAAGGAGGCTGTCCTCTTGAGAAAAACACCCCTGGTAAATAAACTTGAGTTTATGCTCAGTGCCAAAGCAGGAAGTAGTGAGACTTGGTTGGGTGTACAATATGTCAGTAGCATGGCTGTGTTGAGGATAAGTGGATACCGCATTTAAAGATGGCACCACATTCAGTCCTATGAATGTTGCTCTCTGGGCGCATACACCAAAATAGCTTTCGCAGGCTTCCTCACGCTTCTGTGTTCTTGGGCAAATGAAGCATGCACACTAAAGTCCTTCTCGCCGCCAAGCCGATTGAGAGCGTGCATGTCTTAGACTTATGCGGCTCTTCTAGATTTTCCAAATGTTACTGGACCAAATGGATCAAATCCACCACCAATCGGAAGGTCGGTGGTTCGATACCCGGCTCCTCCAGTCAACATGTCGAAGTGTCCTTAACCCCAAATTGCTCCCGAAGGCCATTGGTGAGTGAATGAGGATTTAGATCAGATCCTGATGGGCAGGTTGGCACATTGCATGGCAGCCTATGCCATCAGTGTATGAATGTGTGTGTGAATGGGTGAATGCTGACATGTAGTGTAAAGTGATTTGAGTGGTTGGAAGACGAGAAAGGAGTTATATAATTGCAAGTCCATTTATCATTTACTTGACAGTTGTGTTCTGACTAAGCTGCCGTACTACACAAGGAGTTTGTTTCAATCTCTTGAAGACGCATCTATCTTTTCTGCTGCGGTGGGATTGTTGCAGGTATTTAATACACTCAAAAAATGTCTCAGAAATCTCCTAAAATAAGATAATGTAATTAATATTTTCCTCATTAATGATGTATTATTTCACCCGCATATGTGTGCTATATGGGCACAAAGAAAAGAGAGAGGTAAGATGAGCCTGAGTACGACCAGAGCCCGACTCAGCGCGTTCTGGCTTGTTGACTCTCATCCCTCACAACCGACGCATTGGCCTCAGGAGCATTTATACATTGCCATATAGATAATTGTAATCAGACAAAAAACTTTTGTGCTTCAATAACGGTTGCAAATGATACGCACTTCATGGTGCCATCAGCGGATGGGATCTATTCTTTGTGAATTCGCCCCCTCCTTGTGTAAAAAAATCAGATACCACTGTTTCTTTAGAAATGAAGGAGTAAATACTGCAAGCCCTGAACTGTGAGATCATTCACTTTAGCTTCTTTCTCGATTTCCCTTCCTCTCTCTAACACCTCCACCCAATTCTCTTTAGTGATACTACAGTATAACAGGATACGCCGCACAAGTGGTTATGGCACTTGGTTTCCATGGCAACTGCAGACTGCTCCATCTCCGCAGACACACATCAATTAAGAAAAACACAATAAATGATAGTGAGAGGAAACACAGAGGCGTTGAGATCACAGGAAGGTTAAAAAAAGGGATGAAGAGACAATTCAGGAGGTGAGTGTGAGACAGGAAGATGAAACAGGAATGACGGCTCCGATAGGTGTTTTTTTCATTAGTTTGAGGTTGTGTTATCAGTTGTATGGTATTTGTAAAGGGCAATGACCTGTAGGGGTCCAACAGACTTGTCTGGTATGTGTATATATATGTATTTGTGTTCCTTTGTGCTGTAATCCACTCTCCATTTGTGTTGGGTTATCAGCGGATTTAACCTTTCTCCCACCTTCTCCTTTTTCATCTTTCACATAGCTCTCTATCTCTCCATCTCCCCCACACTCAGATTCAGATAACCTTTACTCATATGACAGCAGTGCTGAAACAATGAAAGACAAATATCAGCCGTGTTGATAGAACAATACTCAAATCTATCATTCCATCTCTCCCTTTGCCCTTCTGTTTCTGTGGATGTCTTTCTCCGTCTCTGTCAGTCTGTTTTTCTCTTTCAATTTCTCTACTGTCAATCTCTGCATCTGTCACTTTTTCTCACATTGAAAGCTTCAAACTGCACCGCGAGACCCGAGAAGGTCATTGGAAGATCAAGGTGAATCTTCTACACAAAGAAGTTAGACACATGCACACTCGCAAAAAACTCTCCTGAACATGACATTGCATCACTTCAGTCAGAGCTGTCAGCATCTGTCTGCCATTGTCAAGGGGATGAGGCTACGTCTAAATGGATGTGAAGTCGTCTTACAGTCAAGGGGAGAACAGCCCTTGATGATTTTGTCATGATTTTGTCCCAGAAGAACCTTCCAACAAATGCTGGGCCCTTTTTGACTGATGCGCTTCGGGTGCATCCTTCATACTTAGATGTCATGCCAGAAAACTACAAATGAAAGCTCAAACAAAGCCAACCCACTCAACTTTTGAAGCCTTTGATTGTTCTGGTTTGATTCAGATTTTCTTTGTTGAATCAGCCCAAGTTATGAAAAAATAATGTAGGTTGGTGTTGAATCAGTGTAGGAATCAAATGACGTTAGGAGACATTTTGTGTTAATCTCCACTAAGCTGCAGACGAGTGTTATTTAATCCTTTTTCACATGCGTGGTGCACCCACACAGGTGTTTCCAGTGGTTTTAGCCGATTAGACCTTTTATCTGGACTGTGAGTGTGGACAGATTGACCGATATTTTCCTCACACTATTCTGTTAAAGCTGTGGCCATGCACGCTGCAGTCTCAATATTCACTTCATTTAATTGATCCCTGTCTGACTGACTGAGTTCGAGAATGTGTGTCCGGGTTTTGGTGTCAGTACCAACCAGCTCTGGCTGACTTTGACAAGCAAAGCCACACTGTTTACGTCAGACTTTTTGTATCCTTTTTCGGTGCTGGGTGCTATGCAATTTTGTTGACTGTGGGCTTTAAAGGCCTGGACGCATCAGGATGACAACATTTCGTGGTGAAATCAATTTATTTCAATGGAATAATCACAATCAGACGATCTGTTCAGAGAGGCAAAACTTATCTTTGGTGAATTTTGACTTACAAATTCGTGCGTCGTAGCCATTGACTGTATATAAGAAGAGGACATAGTCACTGTGATTCACCCATTGGTTTGTGGACTGCCGTTTTGAAGCCTCCGAGTTAAGCATTTTGTCTGTCTCCATCTTGTTTTTTTGCAACCAGAAGTGACACTAGAGGGTGGAGCTAAGTACAACCGAACTCTGAATAAGATATTTTTAGGTGACCAAAACGTTACAATTAACTTTCATGAACAGAAAACACACTGTGAAAGGGTTAAAGTTGTAAGACGAAAACACAGACAACTCCCAGACCGGTCAACGCCATGGTTAAGACCTGTCAAACACAATGTGGCTACGCCATAAAGCAGACCCTGCTTTGACTCTAAATGGGACCATAATTTACTAAATGAACATCATGCTGTATTGAAGAAGACTTGAAACTAGCGATTGAGACCATAAACTCAAGTTTACAGTGTTTACTGAGGTAATAAATCAAGTGAGAAGTAGGAGTAAGTAAGTAGGAAGTAAGTTTAGGGCACTTCAGCATTGGCTTCAGACCCGGAGTTGCAAGACTCATATTTATATAACCTCAAGTGTCACAGCAAAAATCTTCTACAAAAGAGCAATGGTTTGTAGACAGTTATGAGACGGAGGTCAATGGTACAAATACATCTTTTGAATCAAGTGTGAACTCATTGTCTCATTAGTGACTAAGCTAAGCTTACATGCTAATGAGTTTGCTAACTGACTGTTAGCAAACTTGCAGAAGCAGAGAGAGAGAAACATGTATGTCCAATGTTGAATAAGGTCACTAAATAATTCAAATTTTGCTGTGTTGGAATTTTATTTCGGAGCTTTACGAGCACCATTATGTCTCTTTCTTCCTGGCTGTGTTTATTGCCATTGCCAAACTCATCCCATCTTCTCCTCTAAGAGGGGGATAAAAAGTAATGAAAGTAATGCCATGATACTAAAGCCACAGAAAGAGAAAAACATTACTCTCTGCGTGCCTCTGCAATCTAGATTTCCTCAGGGCTTGGTGTCGAAGCAGGGGGTGGACACTGACTGGAAGGGTTTGTATGTGTGTGTTTAGAGGCGCCGTGTTCAGACTTTGATATAGGAAGACTTGTGTCTTTCCTCTGCAGTGTTAAGAAACGTAAGTACATCAGCACTGATGTGAAGTTCGCAGAGGATATGCTGAAGTGGAATGACTTTAACATTCACTGTATCACTCAGGAATATGAGGGGCTGATAGATCCATTATTCTTTTTATCATCATTTCCATGTCAACAAATGCTACACTATTATCTGGTGTAAAGTATGGCATGTTACCCAACTGGGCTAAACTGGGCCCAGTAAGGAGTTTAACACAGACTAGGACCCCAAGTCAAAAAGGCTCCCTTGATGCTCATTTCCACACAAACTATTAAACGGGCAAAAAAGGTTCAGTGTTTCAGTTCACAACTCGAACCAGGCAACTCCAAAGAAACAAACTTCCCATTATCGGTCTGTTGGGAGCGGGACAATCTGCTGCACCGCTAAAGGATTTTTAATTTGGTCTGTATCATAACCAGAACAGAACAAAGACCAGAAGAGCGGAGGGCTATTAATCTCCAGGGATGAACTTTCACTGCCTGCCTGAAACGTTGGTTTTCTCCCTCTTACGCACACATCCGAGCACACATGCAGGCACACTCAGCTGGACATGATGGATGTTCCCTCTTCCCTTTGCTCCTCATCATCACAGTGTGTGCAGCAAAGAGAGGAATGGAGAAAGCACTTCCTACTGATCGCATTTCGCCTCCCTCATCCTCCTCGCTCTGCTTCTCTTTTTCACCTTCCACATCATCCATACTTGATGGGCTCTAACAGACTGACTCACTCCAGCTTCAATAAATAAACCCAAATTAGTTTCATCGATTGCTGTGCTCTACTGTGTCTCTACACTGGTCAGCCCTTGAGAAGATGATTCCCTCTCTGGGTTCATCTTGCTATGATACCTCTAAAACATCTCCATCTCTCTTTTATTCTCAGTCAATCTCTCACACAAGGAAGTTACGAGCAACTTCAGATCAAAATAACAGCAAAAACTCATGTCCAATGCTTAAATTTGGCTCTGGGAAAATCTAAAAATACACTGCCAAGATGGAAATCAACAAACAGGATATGAGGAGTGTCACCCACGAGGCAGAGATAAGTGAGGACAGACCTATTTTTCTGCGTCTATCTACCTTTGGAGGTCAAATAAGGACGTTAGCATCTTGTTTGCCTTTCAGGTAAAGACCTCCTACAAACACTGCCAAGTGTTTGCAGGCGATCCATGCCAAGTCCCATAGTGGGAAATTGAAAATAAATATATATTTATCCTGTATTTTGAGGTTCATTCCCTTGTTTGCTTTTAATATTGTGCCCAGCTTCATTTATGCTGTTCAAACAAGCTGGTTTTAAACTGATTTTACCTGCACGCCAAATTTTGTTTCTATTTTTATTAGCCTGATATTTTCTTGGAATAAGATACCTCATATTTGGCTGAACAAGGGGGGTGAATCTATTTTTATAAGGCAAATACCTTAGTGGTGCTCTTGCATATTTAAAATGCTAAAATGTTAGACCGTGTTAGACCGTGTTAGACTGCGCTTGACTGCCGGTATAAACCAGTAATATCCAAGATTGGATATTTGGCTGCAGTAGGCAGAAAGTTTTTGGCATCATTGGGCAAAAACTCCATAATAACCTTTCATCATATTGTAATTCAAGTGTTCTGAGAGAAAACTAGACTTCTGCACCTCATCATGGCTCTGTTTTCAGGCTTTAAAAAATCTATTCTGTTACTGTAATGCCTATTTCTCGCCTCAAATGTTTTCAGAAACATCTTGTAGTGTACTGTTTAGCTGTAAAATGAGAAAGTTTGTGACTTGGTATTTCCTCAACTGATCTCAACATGGGTAACAGGTAAGTTTTACTTCTTGTGCAAACAAATAATCAGCATACTGAGAGATTTAAAGCTACCACTGGTTGGACTGATTCTGTGGCTGTGTTTTAATTTCCATACCTCGAACACAGTGAGGGCAAAGGGGTGTCCCAGGTGGTGTTGGGAGGACAGCAGCACTTTGCGGTTGTCCCCATTCAGGTCCACACTGGACAGCAAGTGCAGCTTGGAGTCCACCCAGTAGAGACGCCTGTTAGACAAGTCTGAGAAGATGGAGGAGGAAGAGAGAGAGAAGAACAGCAAGGAGGAAGAGATGGAGAGAGAGAGAGAGAGGGGTCATTCCATGAGAAAAGGCCTAGGGTGAGAGGTATATGAATGTAATGGCCCAGTAGCCACACCATCAATCTTCTTTGACATGCGCTGAGAAACCACAGATGTGATTGTAATATTGCCGGTTGACTTCTTTGCGGGGGAAAATGTACGTGCCCTTGAGCAAATTGATTAGTCTTGCTGGACTTGCGTTAAAGGAACGCTTTGCTGTTTTACATTTCTATCACCATGGCATGGTCCCCAATGCTGTTTACTTTAGGACTCCGTTTTTGTGCTCTTGCTATGGATCACAAAGTAACCCTGTGGGTGACTTGGAACAGCAAGGGACACAATCCAAGTATGACTTTGCTTTTACCAGGCGTGCATGAATAAGGAATTGCAATTAAGCATTTTTTACACATCTTTCCTTTCAAATTAAGCATTTTTATTAAACAATTTACTACGTAAATGTATACTAAGTAGAAAACAGTGCTGGAGAATTAAAAAAAAACTGCTTTATATATATTAAATAAAACTCAAATGAAATGGTTATAAGTACGGACATTAATTCATCATCTGAAGTTAATAAAAAAATCTTCTAGCTGTGCTTTTTAAAAGGTTAATTACTTTGTTTTTGACAAACTGCTGCTAAATCCTCAGGTGAAACTATATATTTTTTTAAAATATAAATTCAGGAACTATTCCAGATTGGCGCAATACTGGCAGTACCAACACTGTGATTTCCCTTTTAATATGATAAGGAAGTCCAAAAATGTTCATGTTGATCACATGCATAGTATGTACAGTAATAGGCAAGTAAGCTGACTAAACTTATAAAGGAACTGATTCAACATCATCATGCCATAAAAAAGAAGAACATAAAAACCACAGAGTTATTTTCATTCACAACTTCACCTCTCTTGACTCAGACAATCAACTGTTCTGTTCACAGCCTCTGTATGAAATCAATGACCAAGAGAAAATAATCCACCCCTTCTTCCACAGCGGCTTCCAACTCTCTCATTCCCCTTACTCTAAGAAATAATTTGTTTTCATACAGATGTAGTGACACCTCAATTCCACAGAGTGTGGCAACAGCGTGCCTCTCTTTCTCCTCGGGCAAGGGCAGCTGAGAGAAATTGGCTGGTGCCGCGGAGGGAGTTGAAAGGGATGATGGGAGGTATTGACGGCGCGGAGCGTCTGGCTTATTAATTCGGAGGGCCGTGTTCGCTGGCTTGATTGATGAGAGCCAGACACAAACTGAGCTATAACAATAAGAGCTACTCACGGGTTGCAGCACCCATAGACTGTTTTCTTCCCTGAGCTCTCGCTGTTTGTCTCTTTGTTTCTTTCCCTCTCTGCAGTTGTCTCTTTCTTTGTGCTGTAGTTACTCAACTATTTTTTTCCCTCTCTCTCCAAAACAATATCAGCATTATAACTTTGTTTATCAGAGCTGATTGATTTTCCTGTCCCTGTATCATCCTAAACTTTTCTCTGCCCTCTTCAATGCATGTTCAAAGATAATTGTTTTCTGTCCTTCCTTACCCAGGGTGATCCCATTGGGCCACTCGATGTGTTCGGACACCAACACTTGTCGGTCCACTCCATTCATCCCAGCCTTCTCAATTTTGGCCTGACCTCCCCAGTCTGACCAGTACATAAACCTGTGGAAAGACACATACAAACCAATTAGACATGGACGGCTACAATTCAGTAAAAAAAACAGGTGCAAAGAGCCCCTTTTCAGGAGCAGTGAACAGGTTTTCATGTGTCATAGTCAATTTTTAGAAGACAACTAATATGCAGCCGAATCTACTCTATCACACAATGTCCCTGTCTGACTCGCTATCTCATTTTATCCACAAAATCAAATAGTTTTACTTCTGAAACAGGCCTCGAAGACACTAAAGGAAAGAAGATACTGTGCAAAACTGCTGGTACTGGAAACTTTTAAATGTCTAGGCTTCATTTGCATGCATTTCATGCTGCAGTAGTCTTTGTAGAGTTGTGAAAAGGGTCCTTTTGGGAACACAAGACACCCGAGAGAAAGGCAGAAAGAGTAGATAGTCACGTCGTATCTGCAAATAATTGTTAAGCTGCTTAATCTAACAGATGGGCGCAGCACTGCAAATACCGTTGGTAAAAAGCCTACTTTTAGACAAAATTTCTTTTCTCTATAATAACATTGGCTTGGACAATGACAATGACACCCACAGGCTTGTCTTGCCTCCATTCTTCCCTACACTCCTTTGCCACCTTCTTACACTTGTCCATCTGTCCAAATCTTCATCCCACTCACCCTTGGTGCGGATCCACCGCGATGGCCCGCGGCTCGCTCAGCTCAGTGGCTATCAGCACTTTCCTCTTCCTGCCGTCTCCCGTGGCGACGGCGATGCTCTTGTTGCCAGAGTCGGTCCAGTAGATGTTCTTGTGGACCCAGTCGACGGCCAGGCCCTCTGGGGAGTGGAGCGAGTCGATGAGAGTCACCTGTTGCGACGAGTCGCTGGCCTTGTTGATGTAGGCGCTGGTGGATTGTAGAGAACAAGAAGAGCTGTGTAAGACAATCAGCGTTGTGGAAATCATGAGATACCCAGTCATTTAGGAGCAGGCAGAAAAAGAGAGGCAATCACACAAGTTGTACTTTGCTAGATTTCTTGTCTCCCTTTCTTGTGAAGAGAGACTTGTGTATGTGCCTTAGATACTAGTTGCACATGGATGGGAACAGGTATTCTTTACTCTAGATAATGCTATGTCAGGGCCACTCAAACCTAAGGCCTCCCACCAAACAGCACCTCCCAGGGAGAAAGAGTCTGTCTTTATCTATCAGGAGCTCACAATACAACCTGCCTCTTTCTCGGATTCTCTCACTCTCTACCTCTCTGTATCTTTCTGTCTCTTGTTTTCTCAATGTCTCTCCATTTTCCCCTTGCTTCCCACTTGTTTTCTGTCCACGCTTCTGTCCCCATTTCCCTTCCTTCCTCAACATCTTCAGACGTAGCACATCATTGTCTTCACTACAAGACAATATAAGACAACCTTGTCATTAGTTAGGGAAACGCAACGTCTCGATTTGCACCCCGTCGTCACATGTTGGCAAACCATACACGTAATTTTTTCCACCAAGTCCCACCCTACTGTGCCGTGATTGGCTAATACACATTGCCTCAACACGCCCTTGTGATTGGATTTGTTTCTGTTGCTGTCGGAGTAGCAAAGCAAAGCTGTGCTCCTGGCCAGAGGAGAAGCCGCTGCAGCCCAAGCCGCCAGGAAGAGCAAATTGTCGTAGTGGCCAAACGGCGGTACTACAACTTCTGTGTCCGTCACGTGATGCCATTGGGCCCAAAAATATTTTATTCCCATAGACTTACATTGAGAAAGAGTCAGTAAAATCAGCAGATATCTTTTTGAAGTACATCAACTTCTCAGTATGAACACCTGAATAGCCCTTATTTAAATCATTAATTAATTTCAATCCTCAAAGTTGAAAAATGTCCAGAGTTATTTCACTTCCTCTGTTCATGTGAATGAGACCCTGGAGCAAGAGCTGGGAGGCAGAGTTAAAGGAGCCGCTACTGCGCCTGCTCTATGGGCCCAATGGATGTGAAAGATCGCTGGATAATCCGGGCAATCGGCGGTCGAGCCGTTTTGGCTTCATGAACCACTGAGCAACTCTCATAAGAATGAGCGCTGTATCCGGTTCTCTTTATACATCCATGATGCAGTCAGGCACAGAGCTCTCCACCTCCTGCCGGAGCAGGTTGAAGGCGGCAGCGAGGCCTACCTAGGATCATCTAAAACATAGCTTTTTCCCTAGATGAAGTAACAAATGTTATTTTAACTGAAATCGTTTAATTTGAAATACTTTTGCCTATTTTGTTATCTTATAGCCTACAGTTCTCTAGCAAAGTATGGAAGGGCAGAGCAGCTTAACTAAAGGCTGATGAGGTAGTCAGAGCGAAGGATGAGGCGGAGATGGATGAGTGAGGGACTTGTAAGCAGCTTGTGTTGTTAATTGGCTTTGCAGACATCTTCATCTATGGGGGGAAAGTTAGCCTGCTGCTGTCTTGTGATGGATAATCTAAAGCATCTCTCTTGTGTCCCAGAGTTTATAACACCTGTCTCACACACTGAAAATTAAAATGAGGTCTGGAGCAAACTGGACGAAATCCCTCATGTTATTAGTGCAACAGTGGTCTATTTAAGAACTGCAAATGACTGACAAGTGTGGGATAAAAAAAAAATACAAAACATACCACCCTGTCACAGAGTATTGGAATTATTCATTACGTCCTTGTTTTTAGTTACACATATTCAGATAGACTGAGATGAACAGGTTGGAGGGATGAATAGAGGGCAGACTGGTGTAAAGAATAAGACAGAGACAGATGAGTCCAAGACCACTGAGCAGATTGCATCTTTAATTGGCTGTATTATTGTTTGCAACAGACATCTCCATCACAGGGAGAAGTTAACAAGTCATCGACCCGTAGCTTGCTAATCACTATGAATTAGTCTGGAAAACCACACCGTCGCAGTGAGGGACAATGAGGATGAATCACTTTTAAATACACAGCTATTTCTATTTGGTACACTGCTCCTTATCAAAGGAAAAGTACTGCACTGGAGAGTAAGTTGCTTAAGTAAAGTGTGCGATTAATCACATCCTTAGGAAAGCATTCTTGACACATTATATATGAGAAACCAAGTAATAAAGACAGGGAATAAGCATTTGCTAAGAGCAGTTTACGTAATATTTTTCAAAAACATTGAAGAAATATGTCGATTTAAAGGTCCGGTGTGTTGTAGATCTGGTGGTATGTAGTGGTGAAGTGAGGAGATTGCAACCAACTGAAGCCTCTCCTGTGTGCCAAGCGTGTTGGAGAGCTATGATGGTCGACGCGAAAACGCGAATGGCCCTCTCTCTCTTGGAGCAGAGCCAGCGCGTAGAGTGTGTTTGTACATGGGAAGTGACTGGTGAAGCAAGAGAGAGAGAGCGGCGGTGACGGGAGTGAGTAACGTTATCAACTCCGGCCATAACAGGTAAGTTAACAGTGTTTGGTTTGTCTGTTTGTTTGGACTCCGTGAAGAGAGGATCCGCTCCCTTTGTGGATATAAACGGCTCATTCTAAGATAACAAAAACACGATTCTTATTATTAGGTGATTATACACTAAAGAAAACATACTTATTAATATTATATTCCATTTCTGCCAATAGATCCCCCTACCACCTCTCATCATTTTTCTGTCACTATCTTTTAATGGATGTAGATTGGTAGCAAGTTAGCTATGATGGAAGATGACTTCACCTTTCTTAATGCTGCTGATAAAACTCTGATTGGTCTCTCTAACTGGGGGAAACAGCCGTGAACGAGCACCAGACCTGTGCTAATCGCTGAACAAATGGGTAGATGTGGGGGGCAATTGAGAGATATGGAACCAGACAAAATATAAATGCATATTTAGCACTTGTGTGTGACATAGCTGTTATGTACTGTAGCATCGGGCATTGTATCTTTAACAAGGCCTTGAGGATTTTAAAACTATGGAGCAGATGAACTATGAAAAGGAGCAGATGATCTAAAAGGTACTTGTAAACTGAGGGTTTTAGATTGTATGGCAGTCCTTTAAAATGATATCATGCAACACGGAGCCGATGGTATACTTTTATGTTTAAAAAAAACATAACAAGAACAACTCTAAGCATATTTAACTGTACAAATTCACTTGTTGATGACCATTCAAAGTGTCTGTGTTTGTGTTTATTTGCTGCTTCCAAATTTAGAGTTCATCATGACGAATGAGTTAATTTGTCCTTTCTCTGTCACAAGCCCTTGAGTGTATCACACATGAGTTTTATGTGGAAGTATGCGTGTGTGTGTGTGTGTGTATGCAGATGAGTAATGGTGGTGATTATTGAGGCAGTGAAATTAGAGGGAGCATATGGCTCAGCTGAGATGATAGAGGGCCCCTCCCACTACCTGCCAGCCATCACTCGCACGCACGCACGCACGCACGCACGCACACACAGTCATGATATACCTACAGCTTGTGTATTCGTGTGTGTGCACCTACTGTTTGTGTGTGAAGGACAAACAGCTCCACCTTTTCCTGACAGATGACACACACACACACACGCACGCATGCATGCACGCACACACACACACGCACACACACAGACACACACACTAGCCCCCAGGTGTGTCTGTCTCTCTACCAGAGGTGTGACAAGTTGAAGCAGACAAGGTGGATGTATAGAGGAGAAACAGAATGACAGAATGGCTGAAGAAAGAGGGAAGAGCGTTTTCCAAACACCTAAAACTTGCATCACATGTTATGGCAAACATCACACAAATTATATGTACTGTTTATTGTGTTTGTGTGTGTGTGTGTGTGTTTGTGTGTGTGTGTGTGTGTGTGTGTGTGTGTGCGTGTGTGTTTGTGTGTTTACCTGTATATTTTACGATGATACAGATCACACCAGAACATCTTGTTGGTGGACACGTCTACATCCAGGGCCACTGCGTTCTTCAGCGTGGGAACCACCTGCGTGTATTCACTCTTCAGCAGGTCAATGCGACGGATCTCATGGCGGTTGGTGAACATCAGGTATGGACTCTTTCCTGATGGAGCAGAAAAGACATTCACGTCACAATCATGTATGAGCACGTCTCCCGAAGGAACCATTTATTTACACCTAGACATCGGCGAGATTGGACACTAGATAGGCCACAACTCTCAGGAGATATGTGGAGACCCCTGACAGCCATCAACCTACAATAGTAACCCCCAAAAGAATTAATTTATCATTCTCAAACCACTCTCTACTAGACATAGGCCATTTGCAACACTGTCAATCATAAGTGTGCTATAGTGTATACGTGACAAGGAAACATTTGCTGATCTTGACAATGACACATAAATTGTAGCACACATCCCAAACCTGTATTTGAAAGGTGAACCTGCATACCTGCATCTTTGTTAATGTAATGCAATCCACACTGTTCCTGAGCCTGAGACAGACAAGGTCACATTGACTTCCTGCTACTGCTGCTCACTGGCAGTACAGCTTGATTTAACTACGTGCTGTCATGTGTTACCACATCAACAAGACCAGGAAATTATCAAAGATGTTGACTTGATATAAAAAATATGTTTTAAACAGTGATGCTGACATGACATATCCCTTAGCCATGACAACTTCTGCCCTTGGATCCATTATCCAATTCATTTGAAATTCAGTTCAACCAACTGTCCAATGACAATTATACACCTCTTTTATGTTGTTGGCTATATATGTATTTTCCATGACTGTGATGAAGACACAGTGGTGTCAAAACGTTGGTCTGTTTGCACTATTAAAGTTAGACCTGTCCCCTCTTAGGAGCCGTTCACATGCCGCGTTTTTTGAGATGAGAATAGTTATACTTTTGCAACACAGCAGCGCGTACTGCATGTCATGTGACGAGGAACAACCAATCACTGCCAGCAGATATCTTTTCTTTCTTCCGTACGGTTTCAGATCAGTCTACGGTAAAAATACGGAGGAGAAGTCAATCATTCCAGTGCAGGGCTACCAAGAGCTTTACCATCTGTCTCACGGACTAGCTTCACCCTTTCTGTCCGAGGACATCACAACATCCCGTTGAAAGGTCAGCCAAATTGACAGAGAAATCGAGCAGTAAAGCTACTGTGGGGGATTTACAGTGCTGGAAATGCATTTATCTTTGTTTTCACTTTGTTTAGTTTAGCCAGTTTTGCTGCTAAATTACGGCAACTTCATCATTATTGTCATCGCAGCACGCATGTTTTGGTTGCTTAGTAACGGCAGAAGCGACAGGAGCACAACCTCCCAAGCACTTTGGATAAAAGGATGAAAGCGGCATGGCTGGCATTTTCCACGCATTTTTAGACACTATATGTAAACGGCTCCTTAGTTGACTAATTGGTTGTTTTGGTCCTATAAGATTTCTTTTGTCAATTAGTCGTTTTTTATGTTTTTTTTCATTCTGAATGACTTATTTCTAAGAAACTTATGATCACATTTCTTTGTGCGATTCTTTGTGGAGAAACTCAGTTTTTTACTAATCGATTAGTCAACAAAATCGTACAAGTGTTAGTCAACTAAGAATTTCAACGAATTAAAGGCTGCAAAAGCGTGCTCCAGTTCTTTTTGCCCTTCACATGTACTTCAGCAGCACTGTTAAAAACCCAAACATACTCTCATCTACAAAGATACCATAGCCGGTGTTGAGTGTTGGTTCTTATTTCTATTTTCTTATTGCATTTGTACTATTAAGGTTCTTAACACATGTATTTTTGATGATGTGAGCATAAATAAATCATCCAAATTAACCTTTTAAAAGAAACAATATATTCTGCACACACACAGAGTACTTTTTGACACAACATAATGCTGTTCGCTTAATTATTCACACACTTATGCTCTGCAGAAAAGTAGCACATGCATTATGCGAGGTGGCCCTAACTGAAAGCAAAGCAGCCTTAAAAAAGACACATCCACTCAAATAGTTTGTATGTATGTGAGTGTGTGTCCTGCTGCTAGATGAAATAACGAAGCACAATGTGCAAGTGGATAAAGTACCCCAACAACTAGACATGACACATCGTTCTATTTTTAGTACAACAGCTTGTCAAAAGTGTGATTCTGGGTTCTCTTCAACAGTATAATACGTGCTGTCTACGAGCACATCAGTTACCTGGGGCACCTTTTTTCAGCAGGCTGAAGGTGAGTCAAGCATTTGAATAATCGTCAGGCAGTTGACAAGGTCAACTCCCTCTTTAGTACACACAGATACAAAAAATATATCTTAATTTGTGCTGCATACGGTAGAGACACCTCTGTGTGCCGGTTTCCCTCTCTATCTTTATCTCTCTTTACTTCATCTTCACTTCTCTCTCCTATCTGTCATGTTGCTCTCCACTCCACACTGACCAGTAAAGCAGAAACGTACGTAACAAGGTACATACACACACACAAACTCACACAGAGCCAACCAGCTCTCAATAGGTTTCCTCAGCCCCGGTTTAATACGGGCTACTGCACAGGGAGAAAATATTACATTTCTACTACTGTTTGGATCCAATCATTTTCCTCTGACTACTAGGTTTGAAACCATCAATTTCACCTGCTGGGAGGGAGGGAGAGAGAGAGAGAGAGAGAGAGAGAGAGAGAGAGAGAGAGAGAGAGAGAGAGAGAGAGAGAGAGAGAGAGGGAGGAACGAAACAAGAAGGAGAGAGGCACAAGCAAATGTGATGGATGCAGCTAGAGTCATGGAGAAATGAAGAGTAAGAGGATGTAATTGGGGAGGAAGCAAGAAGGAAAAGACATTAACAGATCAAATGACAGCGGAGGAAAGAAAGTGAGGTGGGTAGGGTGGAAGAGAGAGAAAGACAGGATGAGAAAAAGAGAACATTTTGCAGCATGTACATAATGAGAACAGAGATGGATCCAACTTCTCTTTCATCAATCCCCCTGACTCACTTTTTCGAGACAACATCTCTTATCCCTCATCACTGCTGTTGTCGCAGCAATATGTCCTCCTCAAAGTGAAAAAAAGCTGACTCACTGTTTTCTTCAGGGCATGACACTAGAGATGTCATCAAAAAGAAGCGCAACATAATCCCTCCTCAGTGTATCCCGGCAGAGCAACAGTCAGCTTTCTTAACAAGAACAGCGTCCCCTAGATATATTTTAATCTGCACTGCCAGTTCGGGGCCGCTCTGCCCCGTTAGCCAATTAAGATAATGCAGAGAAAAGATAAATACGGGCTGGGGAAATGCTGTCAGCCACCGCGGGCACATTGATTTGATTTGCACCAAAGAAGATGTTTATGTTGTGGAGGTGCAAAGTAAGAACATAAAGACAGACGGAAAGGTCAGACCAAAGCCAGGTATGAAATTCTGCAGGATGATGGGGATGTTCAGGAGCAGCCAGTGTGGATGAGGTTATTAGGATGATGTTATGTCTGGAGGTAGACACACATGTCTGGGTCAGCCTTGCTTGTTAAGTCATACACACTATGCTATATAATGATGAATAGATGATGCAGCCGGGAACAGAAATGAACCTTCTGTCAAAAGCCAAAAAGTTATCCCACTTGCTAGCATTCCTCATGACAAAGCAAGTTATATAACGCTTCATTATGTCTCTGCTGGAAGGCCAGAGAATCCTTCTAATAATTGCGCACCAAAATTGTGACCATTGCAAGCCGTGATAGTTCATTGAAAGAATAAAAGACACGATAAATGATAAATATATACGTGCAAATTTACATTCTGGATTAATATTACCGACATTCCTACAGACAGACGGAATAAAGTGTTCTGTGCTTGTCTATTAAAAGCTTAAGACTGCAGAAAAAAACTTCTGAGAGGAGGTTTGACAGTGTTCCACATCACTTTGGGTCCCATGGCAAAATATTTTGACAATGGGGAAAATCTGACCACTGCTTGAAACTCATTTTGAAAAGTGTGTGCTCAAACTGTCAAGTGTGGAAAAAAATTGCTCTTGGCACTGTGGCTAAGCCTCCAGTACACTGCACTGTAGATGAGAGCGACAACAAGGAACAAGAGGAGGAAACAAGAGTTTGGTCCACAGGCAGTTTGTAAATTTCCTCTGCATCGTTGTGACAGCGTGTCCTGCTTTATGTACCTGCGATGTATTCCATGCTGTTACATCTTTCTCCTCCTCATCTTCACTCCTGTCTGTACTTTTCATAAACTTTTATTTGACTATCTTAAAAGGTCTCAGTTTATGTACTGTCATTAAAAAGTAAATTAGTTGTCGTGTGTATGTGGATGTTAATTGCGTTATTAAAATATTAGGTAACACTTCATTTTACAGGGCCTCAGATTTCATGGTAATTAGGTGATAATTAGCAGGTAACCTATTTGAAATTTCTTATTACTGCCCAATTACTGCCAAATTTTACCTCAAAATTGATCAAAAATTACTTTTTTTAATGAATTTTTTTAAGAATTCCAATCAGCCTGAGCATTAAAACCAGAGGGTATAACAGATGCGCGGTGTAACTGATGAAGCGTTGATGACGCATGGCCCCGCCTTCTTCGAGCAGAGACATACGTGTGTGGGTTCTCTTAATACATCCATGGTGTGGATGTGTGCGCGGGAGCTGCTGGCCGTCCGCGGTGAGAAAGACAAAAGCGCTAGATGACGGGATGAGAGACGACATTGTGTAACGTCATACAGACATAACAAGGCTGCTGAATGAGAGAGGCATCCGCCGATACGTTACACGGAAACACACCGTGTTAATAATAAGCCGACCACCTCACGTTACCGCCGGCTGTGAGCTGTGATCTGTTTTTAAAGTTGCGCACCTTGGCGAAGGTTTGCGCTCTCCGAGTGCCATTCTAGTATGAATTTGTTTTTATTGCAGCGATTGAAGTTATAGTTGCAGCATTAAAGAGGATGCTTCTTTTCAGGTGCATACTTATATTATGGGTTGTTTACATGCTTCAATGTTCATGTACATGCACAAAAACTACAGTATATAACACACTAAAGGAAAGGGGAAAAAGCACCAAAGCATAATAGGTCGTCTTTTAACTGTTTCATTTTATTAAGCATATTATATAATGATAAAATAATACAAATTTGGATACTGGCAGAACATTTTCTCTAGAAATGGTGCTACAGTAATTTTGTTTATGTGTTGACATGGTCAGTTGTGACAAAATAATGGTAATAATGAGGAACAGCACCACAGAAACATACTTGTTCTATTCTACTTTTTGCATAAACTATAATTTATGTAAGACAGACAATTTAACTGGTCAAGAAACTGCCACTTTGTGAATCCATCCTTCTCATGCATAGTAACTCCCACACTCCTCTCTCTCTCTCTCTTCTATAATAATAACTCAAGTTGACGACTCCTTGAGTGGCATCACACCCAAAAAGGTGTAAAACACAGAAACAACGAATACAATTAGTGAAGTGCAATAAGGCTTTCTTCAGGGGACTTAATGGACGCTGCCACGTACTAATACAAACACGCAACACACATTCACGAACACCAGCTTAGAGGAGGGAACGCATTACGACTCCGATCTGGGACTTTACTTTTAATTAGCATTGCTAGTGTTGCATATTACTCTGAAATTAATCTGCAGAGCCTGAAACTACATGTCAGGATTAGAATGAAATGCACTCTTTGTACGCTGGAGAACACAAAGAGCAGAAGTTGGCTATTGTCATTCAATCATCTGCACAGGCTCAACTTGCACGTAGAAAATGCAGGAAAAAAAAGCCATTGCGTGTAACTTGAGGATGACATTGTGTTTTCCTGAGATAGAAGCACAAATAACAGCCTTAACTTCAATATGTGCAAATGATATTGGCACTTGACACATGTCACATCTCATCACAGAATGCGTCGCTTCTCCTGGCCGGTATCTGTGTACGAACGTTGACTCCTCAAAATAACTACATGTTCATTTATGTGACCGGAATCCCCAAAGTGCATGCTGATGTCTGTGGCCGTACATGTGTGTGACTGGGCGTACATATGTGCATCTAGGAATGAGTTCACAGTCGAAATGAGGCTTCATTAAGTCCACATTACGTCAGCTTCACGAAGCAAACATCTCTGTACAGTATTTATGGTCCCATCTATTTGTGCCTCTGAATAAATAAACCTCAACATAAACAATAATCCTGTCACATTTCCTGTCTCTTCCTCTTGACGCTGTTTCCTTTGGCACGCAACAACATCTGCCACAATCAACAGCGCGGATGCATCTCTGCGTTACTTCAATGAGCAGAGAGATATTCATACAATGCATCCATCCGTCCATTTATCTTTTCTCCTCCTCTGCTTGCTTGCCTCTTCTCCCCTATAATAAATGTCTTGGCCTCTGACAGGGACTGTTTGCGCTGCCGAACAGTAATAAAGATTCACACAGAGAGGCATGAAGCAATCAATGGTGGTTTTTATGCCACTTAGCTTAAGAGTGAGGGCCTGTTTTCTGCTTTAAGCTCCGTCATTACCAGACCAGTTCACCCTATAATGACTCAACCTAAGACCGATGGCGGTAATCACTAGTAACACTCTTTTCTCTCTCTCTTGTCCCTCAAAAAAAAGTTAATTTGCTGTGTAACTCAATCAGTTAAAGGTTCCATAAAGAGGTAGTTGCAAGGCATTAACACTGCCAGGGCAAGAGGCTATGTTTCCTGTATAATTTATAATGTAGATGAAGCACTAATAAACTGATTATAGTTTCCAATCCTCTCTAGGTCTGCAGGCACCCCTCTATTCTGTTAAATGGAAAATATGTACAGTTTTGCATTACCGACAACACTGAAATTCTGCTTTCAGCACGGCCAGATGTAAAAAAATATATCAACTTTTATCATAACATCAAGACACATCAGAAGCTCTAATTTGTCAGGAAACGTTATCTGCTGGTGTTTGAATGGTATTTGACAGACAGCGTCGTTATCGGTAAAGCCAGCAGTCAAAAGACTGAGGATGGGGGGTTCTAATTGAAAACACCCAGAATAAGCATGGAGCTTTTCAAAAAGGCTGTTACACACCGCCAGCGTTTCTTTCGTGCACTTAATTCAAATTTTTTGAACTGTTGTTTTTGTGAGTTCTTTCCAGAGTTCCTATTTATTTTCCATTTTAAAAAATTCATTTCCACTTTTACAGACTAAAATTTCCAGACTTCTCCGTTGATTTTCCAGACTATATTTGACATCTGAGTACAAATAGCTAGATGTTTATTAAATCAATAAATGGTATTAAAATCCAACTGTTAACATGTATGTTACAATCTGACTATGTAGCCTATACTATTATGTTGCCAAATAATTGCCAGAAGATTGCACCTAGGTACTGCAGCTCTTACAAATAAATTAACACCAAACCCAAACAAGTTCAATGCACAGCATTGTTTGTTGAAGCTGCAATGCTAAAACAGTGCAATTTAAGAAACTGTATATCTTCAACCCCTTCTATAACAGAAGCGATGTTCATGTACAATTCACCATGGGACTAGAAAAGAGGAAGTCCATTGGCTTTGCGTCGCACGCCATACTTCTTGCCATGCTTTCGACGACATCAAGCTCACTCTGGTTGCATTCTTTCGCAGTAGTAAATATTTAACCGCCTGCTCCTAACTCCATGAAAAACACTCTGCTTGTACGAGCAATTTATTTTTAGAAATTATTAATTTTACAGTATATTTTAGAAAGCAGAACAAATATTTTTCCATACTCTCTTTTCTTTTTTTCCATACTTATCCAGACCTGGAAATTACTAAAATCAAATTCCATACTTTTCCATACTGTGAAGAAAATCGGACTTTCACACAGAATGCGAATATTCTACGGCAAAAAAGTGGCGTCATTTTCTTAGCTTTCGCACCGCGAATAAAGGCATCAACCAATCACGTTGTGTGGAACGGGTTGAGGTTCGCCTTTATTTATGAAACAACAAGGAGGCTCCGTAGTTTGAACCAAGACAGCAAACTTTATTACTCCTTTCAACCTTGACAAAAGTAGCGCAGACCAGACTCCTTCCGATCTTAACTTTCACAATAAAAGCTACATACAATATATGCAGGCGAGCATTTAGCATTTTCGTGTCGTTTATTCGTCATGCCCCCGGTGAGTAAAGGCCTTTATTAGGTACAGCTAACAAGCTACAGTTGCATCTTCACCTCAGGATTTAAGGCAGACCATTTTCCAGTAACAACCTTGCCTGGTGCAACTTTGAGGACAAGATTTTATTTTCATTCATACCACTGCTCGGAGTGTTTACCCAGGCCAACGAAGGGTACAGACCCTGCTTGTGTCCCACAGTGAGTGGGCTGGCCCCCCTCCCCACACAACATCATCCTTTGACACTCCAGGGAGAGCAGAGGCAGCTGGCTGCAAACTTTTCATTAGTGGGGACCGCAGAAAAAGGTGGCAAATATTTGTCTTTGCACAGATTGCCGTGCACGGCCTCCATACAAAGCGATCCTCTCGTTTCACAGAATCCCACAGTGTGAGAATAGTGTGGGATGCGCCTCAGTAGCTAGGGGTGCTGGAATGGGAGAGTAATTGGTGTGTGTGTATATATATATATATATATATATATATATAGGAGCTGGTCTCTACGTGCGATTCCTTTCGAGTACATGTGTGCCCATGTCTGTGTTTTGGTGAGAACATTCATCTATGACAGAGTGCCTCTTTAACCTGAACAAATGGGTGCCAGCGTGTGTGTGATAAATAGCTCACCCACGGCTTTGCAGGTCTTAGAGGCGGGGTCCATCTCATAGCCTTCGTAGCATTCACACTTATAATCTCCTTTGTAGTTGATGCAGATCTGACTGCAGGCATCTGGGTTCTCACACTCATCTATATCTGTGGAGAGAAACATAGCACAAAGACATAAAGATCAAAACAACACGAGAGACACACAAAAGTCATTTATGTTTTAGGAGTGAGAAGTACATTTTCTGTATCGAGCATGTTAACAATCTTTCTCTCAAAAGAATGTTCACTTCAAATGAAGAGTCTCTGTCTTCAAATGGAGTTTCTAGGATTTATATCTATCTGGCTGAGAGCGCCAGCAGACAGGATTAGATCTCGGTTTGAAAAATGTGCATGCTTATTACTTGTTAAGTGTAATTGTGAGAAACCCAGTTTGCATAGATCACTACTGAGAGCAGCATTGCTTTTAAGTCAATTAAAAGTTATTTTTTACCAAATCTTTAAAAATGATTCTATATTATACAATTTCAAAGTCAAAGAGAGGATTAGGGGACTGAACATTTTTCATGCGTTCTGCTAGAATGGATTTATATGAATGGATAATGTGTCTACAGAACATTTCACCTGTCCACTGCACAGATATATTGTCCTTGCTAGTCTGTTTAGGATAGGCCTAATCAATTGGCAGCCTGTTGGCCGAACCCGGCCATTTAGCAACCTCATTACCATCATGGATGTAGGTGTGTTTTAAAAACATGCCATGTCTGTTAGAGGCACACATTCCTGGAGCAAGTTACCAGCACATATCAGGGACTGTGACCACTACTTAACCTTTAAAACTCAAATATTGGCTAAAAACAAACCAGTCATGTACTCATGCATAATATATATATATATATATATATATATATATATATATATATATATATATATATATATATATATATATATACATACAGTATATATATATTATGCAATAGCTAAATTATATATATATATATATATATATATATATATATATATAATTATATTATATTGTATTATATATATATATATAATTTAGCTATTGTGCTAATTCCAGCATATTTACATTGATGTGTATTGCTGATATGTTGATTAATACGCACTGTCCTAAATCAATAAATTCAATAAAAAAAGAAGCTAAATAAAGGGTCTTATCTCTCATAGGTACGGTAGATCCACTCAAGAATCTGGACCTGGTACCAAACTACAATTTCAATTACACCCAGTGATTATTGTCACGATACCCAACTTATAACAGCTCACATATCCATTTATCTCAAATTCTATGTGTATTAAATAAAGTAGATACAACATGACAATACGTCTGCTTTGGAGTGGTTTAAAGAGGTCCTTTTGGCACCAGTTTATCCCTGCTTCAAGTCATGTCCCAGACTACGGTCTTAACTTAATTTATAATGACAAACAAGAACATTTCCCAATACTGTATGCCAAAATGTTCCTTTTACCAGAATATGACCAATAGCTGGGCTAGAAACATTATGAAACTCTCTTGGAGCTGCTCCCATGGTTTCTCACAGATCTAAATAAAAACAGAAGAGGGCAGAAAAAAATAGCCCTACAGATGGCACCAGCTCAGACAAGCTGTGATTGTACATTAGTCATGGTCTTCTGCATTAAAGCAGCAGTTTTGTCGCATAACTTCTTTTTTCTTTACCTCCACAAGTCTTTTTATCCAGGAGTTTGTACCCAGAGGGACAGTCACACTCATAACCAATTCTGCGGTCCCTGCAGATGTGAGAGCAGCCGCCATTGTTGTCTGCACACTCATTCAGGCCTGTAGAGAGGAAGGACAGAGGACGGGACAGGCACAAGAGAGGAGGGAAGTAAAGAAGAGTTGAATATTAATTAAATAACTCCAGCAGTCTAAAATTGGATAGAAAAAGAATCAGCCTGGGTAAAACACAAAGAAAGAGTTGGACAGAAAGACAAACGCAAAAAGTTTGTGTGTGTGCATAATTTTAATTATCCTGCCAGTTAAGATAGTGTGTCTGTGCAAATTTCCTTTAAAAAAGAAAAGACATTCAGCTTTAAAGCAGTAGAAAAAGAGAGACTGTGTGTGTGTGTGTGTGTGTGTGTGTGTGTGTGTGTGTGTGTGTGTGTGTGTGTGTGTGTGTGTGTGTGTGTGTGTTCATGGCCTATGGGCACCGTCTTGGCCAAATGCACCTGGAATCAATCCATTCTCCAACAGGGAGCTTGGCCACGTGTACCAGGTGCCACTCCACTACAGTATGATGCCTATCGTTACACATACACACACTTTTTTTGTGTGTGTTTTGGAACAGTAGAACAGTTTGGACTCCCCTCTTAGTCATGCTTCCTTTTTGTATCTGTTTCTGCACCTCCATTTATTCCTTTGTCTTTCAACTACCCTCCAGGGAGTAGAGAGAGATCGCTGCAGAAAGCTAAAGTTGGTACTTCATTACCGGCTTACATTAAAGATTTAAGCTTCAAGGCTACAGGTTCTGCTGTGAGACAGAGAGGAAAGAGAAAGAGACAGCGAGAATAGAAAATAGAGAGAGACTGACAAGAGAGAAAGAGGGATGTAAAGACTTTGAGGCATTTAACTAAAATCGCGGTTGTAATCTACAGTCTAGTCAGTGAATTATATCCGATAACAACAAATCAACTCAGTATAAACATAGTATTGAGGTCAAATAAAGTGAAAACATGAAAACCTATTTCAACTATTTCATTTTTATCTAGCAGGACAGCTACAGAATATACAATAGGACAAACGTATGTGGACACTGTTGACATTTGTAACAACTTATTTTCAAGCAGAAAAAGTAACTCTGATGAAATCACTGTGCGACGGCATATTAGAGATGCAGGGTAATATTCAGAGAAAAAAAACATAATTTCTGAGATTAAAGTCGTAAATTTACGGGAAAAATAACATCATATAATATAAATATAAAGTCATAAATTTGAGAGAATGTGCTATGACCATTAGTTCATCCTATTTCACTGAGTGAAAGTTGGCAGTGATAATGCAACAAGAAGCAGCAACAAATGCAGGGATGTAGGAGACTGCTAGAAAGTAAATATGGATGTAAAAAAATGCATTATTGCAAACGTTTTATGAGTTATGAATTACATTAAAAATGTTTATTATGCCTTAAGGATACACAGGATGCGTTTTGGTGTATAACACTGAATGTAAATATACTTATTATTTAACCACTTTACATTGCTTTGGTCTTGGTTCAAGAACTATTACCTTCTCCATGTTGTAGATAATGCAAGCTGTAAGTTACAGCTATACCAAAGAGGAGGTGCAGGTTTGCTATGAGACACGCTGAACATCAACACATTAATGATATGGTTACAAGGCAATTTCATTACAGTGTATATCCATCTGCCTCGAGATCAGAGCCAGCCGAAAGGGCAGCACTCTCGCATATCATTTTATACCCATGTGACTAGCTGGAGGACCAGGAGTGAAGTGCAGATCCCTTAAGTAATCTCTTGAGACTGCTTGTACATGTACTTGAGTAACATTTCATTAAATACAACACAAGTTATATTTACTTGATACATTTCATTAACAGGTATGTTTCTCTCTCGACTGCCTCTCTCTGTTTGCAGCTGGATTGCACTGCTTGTGATGTGAGAGCCGTGACTGAAGCTCGCTAAGTGGTAATTATCTATGGTGTGTGGATAATCTGTGTGGTTCCTTATGGGTAATGTAGTCCGGTCACGTTCCCCTGGCTAAGATCGCACTAGAGGGCAGAGTCGCTTGGCTCTTTGATCATAACAAGGCAGCTGAGAAATGTCCTGATTTACCCTGCCTTGATCAAATGAAGCTCCTTTTACTGAGAAGACTGATGACCACCCACATTAGAAGCTAGTCGATGATGTCTGGACATGAGCGTGTGCAACCATGTATGCCTGAGGTGGTGATATAACTAATGAGTGTCTGGGCATGTATGAAGAGAAGCAGAGACTAATTATCTTACCGCACTCCTTCATAGGTTCGTCAGACCAGTCCTTGCAGTCTTTCACATTGTCACACACCTTGCTGCTGTCGATACACTCCCCGTTCTTACAGCGGAACTTTCTCGGCCCGTCACACTTTGTAACTGTGGTGGAGACAAAACACAATACAGAGTTAGAGGTCAGGTTTTTACTAACCGAACTACATCTCTTTTCAGCTATGAACACGTAATGTTCAGGAACTTAACTAGATAAGCCAGTGCTTAATAAATAATTAGTTATACCTACCTACAGTATAAATAAAGATATACATATAGATAAGCCCATAGGTAAGGATGCACCCGATTTGACTTTTATCAGGCCATTAAATATGCATTATTAGGGGCTTACTTCGCTGTAAAAGTGAAAGCGAAACTACGTTTTGAACACAAACAAAAAGGCTTCTTTAGGTTTAGGCAATAATACCACTTAGGTTTAGGCAAAAACATTGTGTTTTGGCTTAAAATAACTACGTTGCAAAAGGGAAAGTCAAACTTAACGCATGTTGTTGGTTTCACACTTGATGCGATCCCTGGTCTCCTGGGTGAAAACCCTGTGTTTTGTGTCCCATCCATCGCCCCTGAACTCAACCCCATATGGAGTTTGCATGTCTTCCGCTTTTGCTCCTGTCCTAATTACTACAGTCGCTAGAGGTCGCTGTTGTGTTCTTTTATACCTTCTTTTGGTGATCGCCCATGTGAATCGATGATAAAACCTACCCCTACTGACCCACGCTTAATAACGCAGATTTAATGGCCTGATAATTGTCTAATCGGCTGGAAATTCTATCGAGCATAAAAATTTTTTCAAAGACGATTATTTATTGAAGGTAAGGTTCAACTTCATTTAACCTTGGTTTGCAACAGTGATTTAGAACTGGCTCATTTTATACAGAATGTGATGGTTATTGGTAAGATTTGCCAGAGTTTGTTGTGATTTGCAAGAATCGGAAATAACTGCCACAAATAATAAGAAAAATGGTGTTTTAATGATTGCAACATCACAAATTTGGAGGGAGTGAAAACTATTTTCCAATAAGTGTCACCGCAGAATGTTTCATACCAGCCATGGTTTGTGATTGAAACACAAACAGACACAGCTGTGCCATACATGACAGCTTCTCACAAAAAACATTGCATGTACAGGTGCACTCACTGTACTGTGCCTTTTTTTGGAAACTGTGAAGAGTAAAACATCAATTTCAGATACACAGCTGCACTTCAAAACACTGGCATCGAGATCAAGTTCACTGCCATGCAGAGTTTCTGATGATGTCCTTCTGTGTATCACAATATGTAAACTCAAGCTGATGTGTACGCCGTATGCAGTGAGTGGTTGAGTAAAAACATCACTGTCACTTGTTTGCAAAGGAGAAGCACGCCAACCTCTTTCCACAATCACGTTTCACTGTGAACACTTCTTGTTTACTTCAAAGACAAACTAATTTGAATACTTTGACATTGTAGCATCTTACACTCACTCCTCTATGTCTTTGTTGCTTGAGCAGTGCAAGATTTACTTCTTTAAAGTTTCTCATGGGGCAGATTAGACTAGTGCAGCCAACTGCAGCCATCTGTGCTACTCTCTGCTACATCCCCTGTGAATCTTGTTAGTAGTTTTATAATTGGATAGATTTTTAGGGTGAACCGAGTATGACAAAGGACTAAAAAATGCATGAAGCTGAAGATTTGCAACAGAGATTACATTTGTAAGGGTTGCATGGCCACTTTTATTTTGCAGTACAATATGAATCTTACAACATTCAGATAGAAAAAGCCAAATTTGACATTAAGTGCATAAGTGAAAATTAATATAATAGAGGTGTGTAGGGAGTTGTTTGCACACTGAACGGCCCGTACTCGTCTGACACTTACCGTTGATGCAGCCAGCTTCATCACTGTAGTCCGGACAGTCGTGAACTTTATTACACTGTTTGGTGCCGTGGATACAAGATCCATCACCACACTGGAACTCATCAGGTCGACATGTAAGCAGGGCTGTGGGGACAAAACACATACATTAGCTGACCTGTTACATTATTGATACAGAAAATAGAATCTATTGGTCTCATCCATGAGAAGATACAACGCTCATAACGCAGAGAGCATTTTCAAAAGAACACACAGTCACTGATGGAGAGATAAACCCTCCAAAACATTAATTCAACTTTCATTCTAATTTAAGCGATGTCCCTGTAAAGGTGAAGACAACACACACACAAACGCAAAAACAACAACATCCAACCCATCATTTCTCTTCCTCAACTGTATCTATGAAGATGTGTATGTGTACGGCATCTGTTTTCCTTCTTTAATCAGGCCAACTTGGAGTGCATTCCAATCCAACAGTAATCAGTCATACGCAACTCTTACCTGCACAGAAAAAGCCCCGATGGAAATGAAAACCAGGCAGGTGTTCATTCACTGTCTGAGGAAAACCCACAACCAGTGACCTATTGAGTGTGTGTGTATGTGCAAGTGTATACGGGCGTTTGTTTGTGCTCGCTCTAACGGCGAGGGCAGGTTTATTTAACTCATTCATCTTTTTAACTGGCTGTTTAATTATTCATGTGTTGTGTTTTGGACTGGCTCTGCCAAGGGAACGGAGGCAGACATGATCAATGGCTGTGGAGGCCACAGAAATGCGCGGCAACACAATCACTGTTTCAGGAAATGTGGAATAAAACACAGCCACACACACACACTGTTTCACACTAAGTGAGCACAAATGTACACATCCTGTAGGTGAGCGCACACAGAGACGCATCAAACGACCACACCGAAATGCATGTACGCAGCAAGACGTGTGCGCATTTACATGAACACACAGATAAGCTGACTCAGACTTCTAACGCTCAAACCAAAAAAACAAAGATAAACACATATTAATGCTAAAATCAGCAAAGTGTGGAAGGCGTGATCCTGTGCCATCACAAAATGTGCTGATTCTCTCAGCCAAATGATTGGGATCTGAGCTCAGCTAATTATGATGAATCCCCAGGAATAGTAATAATAATGGATTGCCATCTGCAGATATGTTGGCAGCAGAGAAAGGAGAGAACCAACTAAAGATACGATTTGACCATTTCTCATTTACATTAACCTCCTGTCACCCCTTCTCGCAGTCACTTGTCTCAGCATGTCTGTGAAATAACACAGGATTATTGAGACAGATGTTTCAAATAAGATGGGAGATAATAACCAGAGAACGGGTCTGTGGGAATGAGCAAAGCTTGACGGAACAGAGGAGGAGGAGGAGGAGGAGGAGTAGGAGTAGGAGGAGGAGGAGGAGGAGGAGGAGGAGGAGGAGGGAACAAACTGGAGATGTGCAATGATTCTCACATTTCTAATTTACACTGAAATGTTGCACCTCCCTAAGCTGTGCTCTGCTCTCTCATTTACATTACGCAGACATCTAAAACTATTACATCTTGTTTGACACAAACCTCCGACCGCCCACTTTTATTCACAATGTGATGAGCGTGCACACGGACCCAATCGAATACATATAATAGTACACATGCAGCTGCTGTCTCATCATATCTGTGAAGTAGTGAACATGGTTATTGAGACAGATGACTCCACTGGCACATCTAGACAAGGCAAGACCATTTCACTCGCTGTCACTCTGTCACAAGTCATCACTGTTCAATTATGTTCCTGGGTTTGGTTTAACTTGCTGTCAGAACTGAAGCCGTTATCTATGTTCTCGCCAAAGCCACCAGACTCCATTGAAAAAAAATTAAATTTGACCTTGCAGAACACTGGGGTAACTGGTGTACTGCTGCTTCTATTGGTTTGTTTGTTTCTGTTATTGAGTGACTTTGGTGAAGCTGAACTAAACAAAGTCACACAATAACAGAAACAACCTAACCGATCGTGGCAGCGGTAGACCAACAACTCCTTTGTTCTGCGAGGTAAAATTACTGTTTTTTTTTTTCCAATGGAGTCTGGTTGCTATGGCAAGAGCATAGATAATGGCTTCAGTTCCCTGTCGGAAACATAGACTGTATAGTTGTCTCATGGCAAGGTAAAGCGGTGAAAATATTCTAAATATAGCGAATACTTAAACTTATATTGATTTTTTTAGGTGAGCTTTTCTCTTAGGTGGCTAAAATGCATTTTGTTGCTGCTCCCGTGTCGATATTCCTGTCTGTTTCTCCAAACCGGAGGCGCGCCGACCATCTTCTACTGTAATGGACAAGTAGCTCATATAACCCCACTTCAAAACACCCAAGCTATCCCATTAATAGTCATCTATCAATCTCACATATTGAACAATAAGTAGAAGCAAAAATAAAGAGATAATGACCAGGATAGCCTACTCTTGTTAAAATTTGCATATTTGAGTTAAGTTCAGGTCGCAGTAAAAATCTGGAAGACCCATGAATAACTGTTATATAGTTCTGGAAAACATTCGAAGATGAAGAAAGAATAAAGATTCGATGACGAGAAAAGTACAATTGTAAGATTCTTCCCTAAATACTATGACTGTGATGCTCATTTGCATATTGTTTTTAACCTTATTATCATATTATATTCACGGCAAAACCTATCCCATCATGCAGTACTTACCTACATACTTATTTGGACCTCAAAGTCAATACACAGTAATGACTTTGAGAGATTGTGTCTGGAGAGATGGGAGGGTTTTGAAGTGCAAAGGTCTATACATTGTCACAGCTGCTTGTGTATGGCAATTCACTTTTAGAGTGACTACGTCAGGCTGGAGTGCCTTTAAGTACCAAACCCTCCATGATTGTATAATTATTTCATTATTTGCATTTGTATGTGCATGAAAATCTGCATATACTGTATGTGTGTACGTGTAAGCACAGGTATGATCGCTATGTAAACGTGTGTCTGTTAAAACACTTGCTTCTGCCTCAGTCTTGTTAAAGTGTGTGTGTAAGTGTGTGTTATGTTGTGGCAGCGCGGCGTGCTTGTATCATGTCGTATGTGCGAGGCTGCTGTCATCTCCCTGAGTGGTGAGTGGGAGTGTGAAGAGGAGACCAGATGGGGGGTCTTGCTTGATGAAGGACCTTCACCTCCCACGCATGCACGCACACACTCGCACAACAAAACGCATATGGTCAAACACACTCAGAAGTTCTCCTTCTGCTTTCCACAGATCACATGGTTGCATGGCAACACACTCATGGATCATCAAGTTATCATGCTCCTTCAATCATTTGGTGGCACCACGAGATTTGTCTCGCAGTCTTTCTTCACAGTACACGGCATGTCGGCCTTTGAAGTATATTCCCTCAACAGGGGTGAGCCACACACAGAACCATTGTTTCACAACACTACATGCATTATTGTTGGTATGCATTTATCGCCTTCTAAAAGCCTGCAGCTGGTATTAACTTTTTACATTGATCATGAAATTTATATTAAAAAAACAACCCAAAACAATGAATTTACCCTCCAAACAAGTACAGTGTGTAGTCTTTGTGCCATGGAATAGATACGTTACATAAAAGAACCATTACATTGCAATTGGATGACATAACCCTTCATTACAATGAACACTGCAAATGTAAAGCTGCGTCCCTGAGCATGTGCAGGGATGTCAGGGCTACTCTGTGGAGACTGAATATGCAGTCATTGAGCGGTTTTAGACTAAAACTACACTGACTATGTTTGTTTTAATTAAAGAATATGTCAATGGACTCATGTTTTTTTGGACAACAATGACGTTGGAGTTCTATGGCATAGGGATTATGCTGTGGCTACACAGAAAATTATTGCCGATAGAATACATTTGGTCTCTTCAGGGTTTTTTGATAATAATTAAAATGACAGCAGCATTATCCTTTAGAAGTCCATTCAGTTACACACTCATTAACTCACTTATTCATCCTCTCCCACTCATCAGTCCATCCACATAAATACAATATATCCACAGATGACTTACGACAGTTTGCTTCATCCGATTTATCCTTGCAGTCTGCGTCTCCGTCGCACTTCCAGTTCATGTGGACACACTCCCCGCTCCCACACTGGAACTCGCCCACCGGGCAGCGAGGCTTCTGGGGCTCCGTCCTCCGGCTGCAGCGCTCCATGGACTCGTCCGACTTGTCCTTGCAGTCCGGGTCGCCGTCGCAACTCCACAGGGCGGGGATGCACTCCGAGTCGTTGCATCGGAACTCGTGTTGGCCGCAGGTGGGGGCCGTGCACTTCTCCTCGTCGCTGGCGTCCCCGCAGTCGTCGTCGCCGTCGCACACGAAGATCGGCGCCACGCACTTCCCATTGCGGCACGCAAAATCTTTGGAGGGGCAGGCCTTGGCATCTACAGGACGAAGGGGACAGGTGGATGAAAAATAGAGGTTATCCTTTTGAGAGACAACGTTTCTTTCATTTTATTACCATGATTGATTATCATGGCTGTTAATTGATTAAAATATTTAATCATGATTAATCACATGATTGTCCATAGTTAATCACGATTAATCGCAAATTAATCACACATTTTTATCTGTTCAAAATGTACCTTAAAGAGATACTTTTCTCAAGTATTTAATACTCTTATCAACACGGGAGTGGACAAATATGCTTGCTTTATGCAAATATATGTATATATGTATTATTGGAAATCAATTAACAACACATAACAAGTATTAATATATTCCAGAAACCCTCACAGGTACTGCATTTCGCATTAAAAATTATGCTCAAATCATAACATGGCAAACTGCAGCCCAACAGGCAACAACAGCTGTCAGTGTGCTGACTTGACTATGACTTGCCCCAAACAGCATGTGATTATCATAAAGTGAGCATGTCTGTAAAGGGGAGACTCGTGGGTACCCATAGAACCCATTTTTGTTCACATATCTTGAGGTCAGAGGTCAAGGGACCCCTTTGAAAATGGCTATGCCAGTTTTTCCTCGCCAAAATTCAATGTAAGTTTGGAGCGTTATTTAACCTCCTTCCCAACAAGCTAGTATGACATGATCGGTACCAATGGATTGCTTAGGTTTTCTAGTTTCCTATGACGCCAGTATCTTCACTAGCTGGCTTTAAAACTGAGCCTGCTACAACCTAAAAATTGCAAGTTGCGTTAATGCATTAAAGAAATTAGTGGCATGAAAACAAATTGCTGTTAACACGTTATTATGTTAACTTTGACAGCCCTATTGATTATACTGTATATAATCTACTATAAATCTCATTACAGAATGTCTTGAAAATGGAATTTAAGAAACTCAATTGAGCAGTCAAATAAAGCCATCCACTTGAGCTCAGTCTGGAGGCAGACGTCACTGCACGTTGGAGCCGATGAGAGAAAACGTGAGCCAGAGGACAGATAACTTATCACTGCATATATTCTAACTCCATGGGGAAGTAGGAATATATGCAGCAATATGTCTTTCTCTCCCTCTCTGGAGACGGAATGAAAGACGGCGTTGTTAAAATTTAGAGCTAATGAAGAGAGGGCAATTCCTCATTTGCTCTGCAGTCTTCGCTGTTTGGTGAGTGTAAAAGAAGGAGTTTGATCTAAAGTCAAACCGCTGACTGCGCCTGTGGTGCTGAGGAGCACCGCTTTAAAGCAAACATCCCTTTAAGTAAGACAGAGAAAAGTGTAGCAGGTGGCGGAGCAAAGAGAGCATGTGCAGTAATTGTTAAAGTAAACAGAGATAAAGAGCCACGAAAAAGAAGGAATAAAGTTTCCTCATGGGAAAAAGCCCATATTATGAATTATTAAACATAAATAAACATGGTCTCAACTGCAACCACAAAATCCCAACCCTTTAAACAATGAATGCGACCACTATTACACTGAAACACACACGATAAACGTAACATTGTACCATTATAAAAGCACAAGGTCGAGAGCATATGTGCAGCAGAAGTCCAGCGTGTGGAAGCAGGTGTATAATGAGCAGAGTGGGGCCACAGCTGCAGGTGCCTGCCGCAGTGCAGAACCCCCTCTCACCCCCCTTCACGACTGCTTATCTGTGTGGGAATGTTTGCAGAGAAAATACATGTGGAGACTGTGTGTTTGGATGTGTTTATTTGGTCTCCTGCATTATCGTAAGACTTCTGGGAAATGATGAAACTATGACGATTGAACTTTTCATGCATCTCTGAGGGCGTGTTGTTGTGTGTTTTGCTGGCAAACTGCGTGTTTCCTCTTCGCCGTATCCCAGCACTGACAGTATCTAATTCCAGTCAGATTGGACAAATCAATTTGAATCATGTATTTTGCTAAAAAAAAACACTTTGATGTAACTCTCTACTCTGGGCGACCAACATAACCGCTTCACTCTCTCTCTCCTCTACCTACCCACACAGTGCGCCGAAGGGACTCATTATGATAATAGGCTATTGGATTCCCTGCTAGCTATTACTGCTAGCATGCTAATCATCCCCACTCAGATCTAAGTAATTTAATTAACATGAGCACGTAAACAACATCAGCAGCATCCCGGCAGACGCTCAGGTGGTTTGGGGGTCACGCCGGGTGTTTTGTGCAAACAAATATTGAGCAAAGTTAGAAAGTGATTATTTTAGAAACTTTCCGTGCAAACAGCAAGAGGCTTTATGGAAATCATAAACATATTTTTGCTTCATCCCTGAGGGTGATGATGTGTTGCTATAGTCAGACTAAACACCTTTTGTTTTTTATGCTTAAAAGAGTTTTTTATTAAAGCAGAAAGCCTGGTCAGCCAGGTGTGTTGGCTATAAACAGCGTGGCTGGGATAAGAAGCTTGTTAGTATGGTTCCCACTGGGACACTGAGCCACAGATAAAGATAGTGCGCTCTCGATTGCTTTATTTCCGCTACGGGAACAGGCAGGTGGGCTCGCAGTTCATCGAATTTAAGTCTCATGGATAAAAACAACTTTAGCTTGAGTTTGAAATTCAGGGCAACAAAAGGCTGTATTAAAGCCGTTCTTCCGCAACATCTTACAAGAGATACAAGAGGTTTGGGAAGGCATCTATTCTTCTTTCCCACATCCCTGAATCGCTGGATCCCAACACATTTCAGCTATTTCCTTTGTTTCTGTCACTCTGATAACAGAATACAGTATATACATAGGTAAAGAAAAAGTCATATTGTGACAAGAAAATGCTTTTTCGACAATAACACTTTGTATTTATGGTACTTTTAATGTTTTGGCATATCATTCTGATTGATTCTTTGCATAATTCATTAATAGCACAACCAGGTCCAGGCTCATTCATGACTTTAAACCTGATCCTGAGGAGGAAATCAATGTCAATTATGTTAAAAGCCCTTTTTTTTTTTTTTCTTTCTTTCTTTACAAATCAGTGGCACTGTGTAATCAAGTGTTTTCTTAATTTTTTTTTCTGGGGATTCAGTTTGTAAAAACACCACACCAATTCGACCTAATTCACAATAGGCCTTATCTATAAATGGTGAGAAGAGCAAATTTGTGCGTAAATTAATTTTCCTGACCATTCGTATTGCTATCCGCAGCACCTTGTATTATCTTGAATAGGTAAACCAGCCATTTCAAAGAAATATATTTGATAAATCACAACTTAGTTTTTTTGCATGTGTTATTGAAAACATACACATGTTAAATACTTTATAAATAAGACCAAATAAATGCATTTAGGTGGAGTTAACAGGTTGTTTTTTTCCTCTCATCAATCAAACTAACAGAATGTACGCTAGCCTTTCATATGAGATTCAATGTTATAAGTAGGCTACAATTATCAGAACAATACAAACATTCAGGCTCCGTCATGTGGCACAAAAGTGTACAGCGTAAATGTTCAATACAAGACTATGGAAGAAATTCTGCAAATTTATTTGGCGACCCTAAAAAAAATCTCCTGCGACCCACCTGTGGGACCCAACCCAGTCTTTGGACTGGTCTAATCAATTGACAAATTGTTAAAACTTTCATAAACAAAATAGACCATTGCTGTTTTTAGTGTCTGCTCTGTTGTATCTGGGATCACTGGTATTGTTACTGAAGTGAAGTATCTTTTAATTGGATCCCATAAACCTGCTGCTTTCTGTTTCAGAGAAGATGATGCCACCTGTCCAAGCCCCGCAGTCCTGCCCTCTGTCTCAGTTATTTTTATTTTTCCTATGGGTTCACTAAACCAGATCAACATATTTAAAGCCTTTCACTTCTTCTATCCACTGCCATTACAGAAACTGTAAAAGTTTTAGTGCGGTTTGTGCTGGAAAAAAAAGTATGATCTTCCTGTTTTTGCCATAAAGGACTTTTTCTTGTTAGGTAATCCACAATATTTCCTTTTAAATCAGACAGTTTGCAATGTAAAAATACTGCGCAGATGACTTTAGTTGGGGAAATTAGCCTTATTGGTTCTAAATTACTGACACAATTTACTTGAAATGCTATATTTGACATTTATTAACCCTGGAACTGTTCTGCTCTGGTATTTCCTATTTCCCCTACAGAGCATAGGGTCACTTCCGCTGTGTGTTACCTCAGTCCTTCAATCCGATCACCTGGCTATGTCAAAACTGACACATGCCAAGAAGACTTCTATCAATCAGTGAAGGCCGGCGGTCTCTCAGTTAACACCGACCAAAAACCAATCCTCAGAAACAGAGAAGGGGGAGATTGGAGGGGAGACAGAGGCTCAGAGGAGCATATGGGAGGTAGATCCACTGATAGATTTGAGAGTAGAAATGTCCTTTCCCGCCATAAGGGACCCATCCCGAGAACGGAAGGCAGGCAGATTTAATCGCAGATAAAGGCAGAGAGGATAGATGGTCAGATGTGACAGGGAATAGATTGGATTACAGTCAACAAACTCTAATTATAATCCATGCTATAATGGAATTCAAAATAAAAGAGTTAGTAACTATAATGAACGTCTCAAACCAAGAGTTGAGAGGAATCATGGTTACTGAGCTGGACACTTCACTGTTTAATTAAACACATCCATCCAATGGATTACTCTACCAATTACAATTTTAAAAAGGTAATCAGTAATCTGTAACTGATTACATCTTGACAGTAACCTTCCCCACCTGCAGGTGATTGTGTTTAACTCGGGGTCGAAGCTTTCTGTCCATCCATCCCCAGACCCTCCGCTGGACAGCTAATAGATGGAGCAGAGAGATAGGGCACAGCTCATTGACCTTGATCTGAAGGACGACTGAACTCCAGCATGGACTAAACTAAAGACGGCAGCTACGCACGCACACACACAGGAACAGATATGTAATCTCTCCCAAACATACAGGTGGACATTAAAACCCGATCTGTTTGGGCTTAGATACGCATTCAAAGAGAGTGTAGGGAGAGACTACACACAACACACACCTCACTTCAACCCCTCTCTATGAGTCACTGGGTTTAATGTTTCTGGAGCGTGGAATCCAATCAGACTCTGGTCTAACATGTCAGCCACTGAGCCGTGGTGTGGGAGCGAGTACACATGTGCACAAGCATACACACACACTTTTCGCCCACGCACATGCACTTGTCACAAACCTCCGTTCACCAGGTGTGCTAGCAGAAAAGCAAGCTGAAGATCACAAGATCAGCACTAACAACCAGACATGGAAATTTACTTTGCAGCAATGTGTAAAATGCTGCATTTAACCGAAACAGAAATGCGTCCGCTCTACAATCAGCTGAAAAACAGACGGTAACAGCTGAAGGCGTTTTAGTGGAGAGTCTAGGCTTAATGGGCTGTATTGTAGACAAGCGACATGTTCATCTACTTTGTGAATTATCAATATGTATGCCTTATCTTTCACGCGAGAGCATCAATAAAAAACAAATCCGTGTTGAGCGGAGCATGCCTTGTACTGTCGGATACACAACAAATCACCATCTATATTCATGATGGGAGAAAAAAATTAAATAAAAATCCAAAAGAGGAGGGGAAAGTTCTGTTCAATTATTCACCATTTATTAAAATCCCATCCCAAACCTCATCCAACACTTCAGTGCTTGTTTTCATCAGGGCTGTGCAGGATGGGTACCCTGTGCCTCAAAACGTTATTTTCACATTGAGCCGGGCAGCGCACCAGACCGAGGAGTTTCTCATAGTTCTGCTGGTTTGAGGGTAACTTGAGAGTCGTGTTGTTGCATGACCTGTCACTTTGCACACTCCATTCTCCATTGAAAAACCTAACCTGATAAAGCAGGATCCCCCTCACCAAAACAAAGGCAAAATGTCATGTGCTTTGGAAAAAAAAAGAAGCTAAATGCCCTTTTCAACATCTTGTATTAACAAAAACAAAGAGGGGGCTGAGCAGAGGAGCGATGGTGATGCATCATGTATTCATATATTTGTACAAATTATTAGAACCTGTACTTTTTGTCAGTTTGGAAGATAATCCTCTTCATGCGCAGTGACAACTGACGAATTGAAACTAATGGTGCAATGCAACATTGCTTCCTAAAATAGTAGCGAGCAAGCTCTCGGTCAAGATCTCACTACTGATGGCTGACCCACTTCACCACCTCCACACATACTGGAGATTTACAGGAAACACAATGTTTAAGGTAAAATCAGTGTGCAATTACTTGATAACACCTGTTTTTAAGGGTACCAACGAACACAATTACACAGTGCAAATTTTACACTGTGTAAAGGTAATGTTGAAATTACTAGGGCTGTCTGGAATACCATTTTTGGGGCTTCAAAGCTTCGAATGGAAATATTAGAAGCTATTCGAAGCTTCACGGAGCAGCACGGCGCGGCGCGGCGCGGCACGGCGCGGCACGGCGCGGCGCAGCAGGCTGACATGTTCTTCTGTCTGTTTGTCTCCATCTCCCCCGTTACAGCGCCTGGGACAGTGACGCTGCTGCACTACTGTACACACATGCAGCTCTACACACAACAAACAGCGATATCCGTCTGAGAGTAACTACTAATAATTAATGTTGAATATGAATAATGTTGCGGGATTATTCCTTATTTCATTAGGTATTTTGGGAATTATACTTACTATCATTACATACTTAGAGTATATATAAAAAATGGAAAACAAATTTAAAAACGAAGCATTCGAATAGTGATGTGGAGGTCGAATACCATGGCAACGGGCGAAGCTTCGAAGCATTAAGCCCTAGAAATTACTATCATCTTTCTTGCACTCGACGGCGCTCAGATGTCACACTTACATCTGCATGTATCGAGTCAGTATTTTTAGCATAGTTAGCTAATGTAGCATTTGTTATGTATGAGGCACCATTACCCTTGATATTATTAAAAAGGCAAACCTTCAAGAGAAAGGAGAGCGCCAGAGGCGTTGGCATCCCTGCGTCTGTAACAACATGGTTGTGTGTTGCGCAGGTCTAGAAATGTTAGCCTGCCACTTAGACGGGGACTAAACACTGAGGAGCTGAGGAGGAGGACAAGAGGGAGGAGGAGAGGCAGTTTGAGATCATACTTTTGATGCAACACACTCTGAAGGAGAAGGTGTGTGTATGTGTGTGTGTGTCTGTGTGAAGACAGCCATAGACATCTTGACATGCAGTCTCTCTCCAGGGCTCTCACAAAGTGTTTATCAGTGCTTTGGCAACATTAGACCTTTGAAGCATCAGAGCGGGAGGATGGCAGCGTGCACACACACAGACATGCATACACACTCATGACCACCACCAGACAGACAGGCCCTGAGCCCTCAGCTCTTTGACTTGCTGTAACATAAATGTGATCCTCTTTTCCTAATGGAATAGATAGACAGACAGAGAGAGATGAAATTCAGAATAGATTTATCAGTAACTGACAAGCAGAAGGCAGCTTCAGAAGAAATTCAACAGCCTGGCCAAATGGGGTTTACGAGGCACAGAGCCGACACTACGTGTTGGGAGCATCGCCGGAAAAAGCGTCATCTAACATGTCAGTAAGAAAATGTGTGGGAAAATGAAGAAATATGATACAAGATGCTGCTCAGACAGAGATATTTACACTTTATTACACACTGCACATTCAATAGAAGCACAAGCGTGTAATACCAGAACACTTTTATGACTTAACTTGCTTACGTTGACATTATGCTGAATTTTCCTCAGTGAAATCTGCTAACTTCTTAATGAAACAAAGCCAAGTCCTCGGGGATTCAAACGGATGCCTGCTGATGCAGCGAGCAACTGAGCTGATTACTTTGTACGTAACTTGGTTTCCAATCAATTTCACCTAAAGCAGAAAATGCTGAGAGAAAACAAAAGAGAGAAAGGAGATGCAGAAGTAAATATATCTGCGGAGATGAAAGGTGAGCTATAATGTGGTTTTGGATTTGCAATAACCTGCAGCTTCCATCCTATCTGTGGGTGTGCATATTTTAGCTGACTATAGCTGTCTCGAGTAGTCTACAAAACTGTTTGGATGCTTCCTGAATATATCAAAGATGATGGTGTCGGCCGTTGTTGACATGAGCTTTCTTAAAGGTACAGTGTGTAGGATTTGCTGGCATCTAGTAGTGTGGTTGCAGATTGCAACCAACTGAGTACCTCTCCCCTCACTCCTCCCTTTCCAAGACTGTGTTAACGTGAGCCGCCGAGTGCAATACCGTGGTAAACCCGTACTCCTCGCTAAGAGGCCATCCTTACCATAATAACACTACTTGAGCAGCAACAGAAGTCAGACGGCGGCCGGCGGTACCACGGTTTTGCACTCCGTGAAGAAAACACACTCCCTATGTAGATATGAAGGGCTCATTCTAAGCTAACAAAAACTCGAGAGATATTTAGTTTCAGGTGATTATACATTATTGACAACTTAGATATGAATATCATATTCCATTTCCCCTGATAGATCTCCCGAAATGTTACACACTGTTCCTTTGAATCAATAATCAGGGATGACACCATGTACTAGATGGTCGCTGGCGATACCTAAATTGCCTAAATTGAGAGAAAATCCAATGGAAAACCCTATTGTTTCATTTTCTGGGTTTAGGGGTAACCCAAGCAACCTACAGTCTAGCTTTGCACTTGGAATTTTACATATTAAAATCTCAACATATCCAAAATGGAAACAAACTGACCTTTCATTCAAAAATATCTTCATCAGTAAATTGTTCAAACCCTTTATCCGAATCAGGCTCAATCAAATCTAGACTTACAGCACATTTTGCACTTGTGCTTTCTGACGCCAACGTGCAAGTGCATCACTTTATAACTAATAAACTGAACTAGCCTGCACAGTATTTCAACTTCATCTTCCGAATAGAGACTTTCTATGCACCTATGCTGGTTAGATTGTTTTGCTCAGAGTAAAAACATGTCAAACTGAGTGTAAAAAGCCGCTGAAAATAAGACCTCAATGTAGTGTGACAGTGGAGCCTGGGGAATCCGAGGGAAATGGCAGCTTAGATGAGGAGAAAAATGGCACAAAATTCACTATGAGACTGAAACCCTGATTGGTATACACCAGGGAGAGGCTTTCTCTTAACCACCTTCATGATGAGTGGGGACTGTGGGTATTACACACACACACACGCGCACACACACACACGGTATACTGAATAGCACAATCACACTGCTGCCTTCTGACAGCAGCTTAGACTTGAATATTAACTGCCTCACCAGCAATCACAGATTGAATGTTTTTCTGGATGTGTGTGTGTGTGTGTGTGTGTGTGTGTGTGTGATGAATGTCCCTGTGTGTCTCTATATACATGTAGGTGTGTGTATTGACATAATGTACATTGTGGACGCCATTGGTCAAAAAAACACGTCATATTTCATATCATTTCAGCCATTAAATGTAGAATGTGACATGTCCATCACTCCATCTTTGCGGCTCTACACAGTCTTAAATCTTACCAGTACACCCCCACACATCCCCTCTCATGCACACACAACACACAACACACACACTCTGCATGCCTGTCTGAAGAATAATTGCATTCACTCTGATAATTGTGAGGTAGTAAATCTATGAATATATTAAAAATAGGTCATTGTGATTTAGTGTGATGATTACACCGCCACAATAAACATGTAATCCTGCATTTTACCATGCATGATAATGACATAATTACCATGTGAGATGACCTCATCATGATAGAGTTGTTGTTGTTTTTCATGTTGATCACTCTCCACAGCTAAAACCATGTTTCTCCCTCCATATTACAATGTGTTTGTAACTTGTAATAATGGCTATAACTTTACACGAGACATACATTGCCACCAGACGATGCTACAGTCTGTTCCACATTTAGATGGTGTCTGTAATCAGCCTTTAAAAATATCAAACAGAGAATTTATCATTGCAAATAAAAAGTATTATTATGTAACATTGATAGTTTTTTGTTATTGATTTGAAAAAAAACCAACAGAAATCAAAATTCAAAAAAGACACAAGGAGATATGAAGAAATGATGAATGAGATTAAAGATTGATATTAAATATCAGCAATAAAAAGTGTAGAATCCTGAGCAAAATACAGCAATAACAAGTAACGTGTAACGAAGGCTCGTAGAGGCAAAAAAATAATTCTATGTTCGCTGAATAGACTTTTGGTAAAAAGCACACTATAAAACACTACGGGCCCGTGTCCACCAAAGGGTTTTTGCCTAGCTTGAAACGCCAGGCTCTCTTCTGAAAATGCCCAGCTGCGAGCGCTCAAGAGCGCTTTGGAGGCGCAGCCATTTTTTAGCTGAGATGCTTTGGTTGCGTCTGGTTGCTACGATACGGAATATCCACAGAAATAAACATGACGGTACAAAGTAGAGTAGGCTACTTGCTCTGGATGAAGGGAAGGCTGAAGCATGTAAGAAGAGGAAGAGAGGACGGAATTAACATTACATTTCTATCAATATTAATGTCTTCTCCGTTGTTGTTGTTCTTGTTCTTGTTCAGTACTTTAATAGACCTATGTGACGGTTGGTTTTTGAGATATTTGTAACACCCCTTCTCCACTACGACTGCACAGCTGGCGAGCCCAGCGTTTTACCCTAGGTTGAACATTTTTCAAGGCGACCACAAAAAAACGCCAAATGTGCAGCACTCGGCGCAGAATAGATGCCCATTGCAAAGAATTTAACAAAACACTGGCCTCAGGAAAAAAAAATGCATTGGTGGGCACGACCCCTAATGGGGGATGTTGGCAAAATAATTCTGTTAAAATGAGAACGTGGTCACATTTTAAAGGCATGTGCTTTACGTTTACTAGTTAGTACAGTAGCAAGCCTTTACTGGCTAGTTACCAGCTACTAGCTTTAGTACAGTAACTAACAACTAATAGCCATTTAAGTCACAATAATGACAGAAAATCTGTGTAAAAATCCATTGTGGGAGAATTCAGGCTTTAAGAACACTCTGAAGTTTGTGTGTTTATGGGTTAGTGGCCAGGAAAGCAGCAACATTAAAAGATCTTTCCCTCTCTGACTTTTTTACATTCTGCTGCATCCCCCTTAGGTCGGAGCACAGTTGTGGTTTCACATTGGTCAATTTTGTGTGTGTGTGCAGGGGAAAGGACAGGGTTTGGGGGGGTGAAAGAGGAGTGAGTAATGTTTTTCACTGGAAGGAAACGGCGTGCCTGAGTCTGAAGCGAGTGCAGACGCCTCTGGCTGCGCAGCGAGCCTGTTTGTGTGTTGGCGCTCCATTACATTACACCTACGCACACAGTGAGAGCAGTCAGAGGATTATAAATGAAGGAGAACGTAATGGGAAGAAACTCCGAGACAAGAGGCTACCACTCTATGTCTATGTATGCAGGCACTTCTTCTAGTGGAAATGTGGCTGAAGCAAGATAAAAGAGGCAAAACCACTATAAACACAAATGTTCACACACACGCACTCACCTGCTACATACTGTATTTTTATTTTTATTTTTATATATATATATATATATATATATATATATATATATATATATATATATATATGTGGGTGGACTCTTCTTCATCCTTTTTGATCTGTTATCAAATAATGGAATAGAGGTTACATTTACTGTAGCCTACAGCGAGCTGGACTGAAGAAGTTTGGATATTGCATGTGTGTAGACGCCTGGAGGAGGGGATGTGCGGGTTTTCATGTTTATGTATATTCACGTGTGTACAGTTTGTGTTTACTTAGGAGGTTTCCAAAGCACTTGAGCTTTCTGCACAGACAAACTTGTATCTTCACGTACAAACACTTAAGACGCACAGCTTTATTTACTCCCCTCCTTCTACTTCCGACCAGAATAACACACACATACAGAATGTCTCCCTCTCCTCTGCCCCGCTACAAAACACCAACTAACATATCCCTGGTGGGCATCGATCCAGCAGTCGCCTGTTGTAATGTAACACAGCAGCTCAGGCCGATGTGAAAAGAGCAACAGGTCCCCAGGGCCTGCAGGAGCCTCTCTGACTACTGCCCGTGTCTCTGTGTTTCCTCCTGTCTGTCTGTGGAGCGAGTACTGACTGAAAACTGAGTGAAGTAAAGCAAAGACAGACACCAAAGAAGATAGCATGTACAAGAGGAGGGAAACAGCCTTGACAGTTGACCAGTCCTTTGAATAGCTATGAAAGACCATCACATTCACACTTACAGTGGATTTTGTGTTGTGTTATGTGTATTGCCTATACCTTTGCTGTACTTGGAGAAGCTAAAGACAAAATTACACTGAAGTGGAAGTCGATCATCTATCTATCTATCTATTCAAAGTTTCCAGATCACTGTGCGTCTTTGAACAGGAGAACCAAACAAAACGTACATACAGAACGGTTCCAGACCACGGTTCAAACCTGAGTCTGTTGTAAATTGAAAGTATGAAAACATTTCGTCTCGAAATACAACCTAAGCTGTGTGGACCGTCCCAAATGTAAAATCTTTGTTTTTCTACATTATCTTTAGTATCATTCAAAGTGACCTTTAACATAAATCGAACATCAAAAGTGGTTTATTTTTGTTCATATATATTTATAATTTATCCAAAACTCTTTTTTTATTTAAAAAAAAGTAATTTCATTTTTTTTTTTAAATTGTAAAAATATTTCTTTTATGTATAAAAAGTAACATTTGGTCAAAAAACAAGATTTTGCATAGGGCCCCAAAAAAAGTTAGGACCGGCCCTGCTAACTGCGCGTCCTAAAGTTGGAGGTGCTGCTGGACAAGATGTTCCTGTCATGGGGAGAAGAGCAGCCCGTAGAAGACGAAGAGAGGAGTAAGTCAGTTAATAAGTGGTTAACATTAGTAACATGATTTGAGCTGTTGCAGAGTTTTGACTCATCATAGTTAACATAACGTTATCGTCCGCTGTGGCTGTCATGAGGTCAGAGGCCGGCGGTATGTGCTGTGTGTACGTGCGGGATGATCGATCCAACAAACACAGGACTTTCAACCAGGTGTTTGAGACCGGTTGAGTTACGTTTTTGATGTGTTTTTTCATGACATTTGTCCGTAGACATAGTGACGACGTCCGTACTTATGTGACCTTGTTTCCAGATGTATTGTACCTAGTTTCCGTACTTATTTTAAGCCCAACCATGAGGTTTTTCCTAAACCTAACTAAGTGGCTTTGTTGCCTAAACCTAAGGTAGTGGTTTTGTTCGCCCTTGCTGGTACTACACTTTCATACATGCGTGTAATATTCACGCATTGGCGAGACAAAAAGTGACACTGACACGCTATCCTCTGGTGGATAGGTGGGTCTATTACACACTTTGCTGTGATAGTGGGATGCACGATTACAGTACTTTCATAGCTCTCTAAGGATAAGAAAAATAGCCTGACTGTGATACATCTAAGCTGACGCTAGCGCCGGGTTAGCACACACAGATGAAAGAATTAGAGAGAGGACGCAGTAAAGACAGAAGAAAAACTATGAGGATAAAAGCACATTAAGAGACTTTCTTTTGTTCCCCAGGTTGCAATGACACAAACGTTTAATTAATATATGGGGGAATTCATTCCCTCACTTGTAGACAATTTAATTAACTCAACCTCTTAATAAACACTCACACACATCTTTTAGTTTCTATTAACAGGCATGTGTGAGGCAAGAGGATAATCAGCTAATCCAAGCGTCTGTTCTCATTTAAGTGTGCGTGATCTTATCAGGTTTGTGGAAATGTAAACTTCTCTGGTGATCAACCTTAAGCACGCTGGATCATTTCCTGCTCTCGCTGAATCAGCACTTCAACAGGCCACACACACACACACACACACACCCACTTCAGTACACATGCTGTATTGAAATTTAAAGTCGATTGGTGAGCAGGTACAGCAAAGAACACGTTTTAATTATGTTTTGATTTAAAATCTTCAACTAATAGGAAAAGAAAAGGTATTCAGGTAACAAAAGGGAGGCCGTTATTAGTCATGTAAGCACCACCTTAACCAAACATAAAAAATAAAGTGTTACCTACACACACACACACCCTGAAGCATGCAGACACACAGCTAGCAGCGTGCCTAAACAAACACCGATTTCACATTAACATAAATTAAAGGCTCATAAACTTTCTTCAGAGGCCTCCTCTAAACGTAATAAAGAACCGCTCTTCCTGGATCCATGTTTTATTCAACATTGGGATATGCTCAATTAGCAGCCCTAATTAACGCTTGCTGTTCTCCAATTGTAGCTGCCGAGGGAGGAAAGGAGGGATGGAGGGAGGGTGGAGGAGGAAGGTGGTGGGGAGGATGGAGAGATGGATTGGAAGTGGGTTGGAGGCGAAAGCAGCCGATTTCAAAGATGTTTTACTCGGGGTTAGATGATAGAATGAATGTGTTTGTGGATGGTATAGCGCTGTTCATGCACACTTTCTACAATGCAGAGTAAACACCAATTTTATTTTATTTTCTTACCCATTATTTCTGTTGTATTTCCAAAGACCATTCAGAGATGACTGTTTGTTACTGCTTGAATGGTGGCGTGCGGTGCAGAAATGTTGACATTAGCAGAAAGCCCGTCCGGTTGAGCTATTCACACAGTATTCTACGCCCAACTGCTATCAGACTGCTTTGTCACGTAGCTTAGCGTTGTTATCTGTAGATACAAGACTCTTTTCATTTCTTTGTTATGTCTGTAACATCAAGAATGAATCAATTTCCCAAGAATAATAAATGTAACAGCAACAGCATGATTAGGATTTATGCTTCTTCTTCTGTTTTAATAAATACACAGAGCGCAGAATGACAGGAGCGGACGGAGGTAGATTGATACACCTGATACATCATCTCTTTGTTTGTTTTCTCATTTGCAAACATTGGTATTATTATCATTCTTTGTTTGAGCTTCACTGTTGTGCTTTATCAGTGTAAAACTAAATATGATGTTTTTCAGAATAACTCTTGTCATCGAGTAATATTAAGGAAAATCTGACTTACTTTAGTGCATTACTTTTGGCTCATTCAAAGCAGCATTAAAAAAAGAAAGCCATCTGTTTTTTGCAACAACAAAACAAATCTATCAGAAAACTGAGCCTATAGGCATAATACAACTTAAAGGTCACATATTATGCTCATTTCCAGGTTCATAGATGTATTTTAATGTTGCACTAGAACATGTTTACATGCTGCAATGTTCAAAAAAACCTTTATTCTTCTCATACTGCAGCCTGAGTCTGCCTGCCTCAGAGCCTAATTCAGCCTCTGTCTGAAAACCCCTGATTCACAGCCTGTCTCCTCCCACTCTGCTCTGATTGGTCAGCGTTTTCTGTCAATCAAACGTCCTCAACAACACAGCGTCACTATCTCCCCCTCCCTTCCGGAGAAGCTCTGGAGAGAGGAGTGGAGGGTGAGGAGCTAGAATAAAGTTTATAAACCACATTTCTCTAACGACGTCAGAAGAGAAGGAAAAGCTGCGCAGCGTTTTTCGACACCCATTTCCGGACAAACGGAGCAGGAGAAAAAGAGAGGATGGTCTTTTATGATACTATGGTGACTTGTAGACACACTGGGGACAGATATTGATGTTTAAAAGACATGGAAAAGTGCATTTTGCATAATAGGTGACCTTTAAGTATCCATTAGGGCTGAAACATTTTGAATAAATGTCTAATTGTGATTATTTTGACTGACATTTCTATTAAGATATGATTTGCGATACTAGAGGGAATGATTATTTTTTACATCATCATTCTCATTTTTATTAAAAAACATGATAATGGTGTGATTTTTGCAGGAATCTGTACCAAACTATAGGCCAGGACATCTCTGCACCATGACAATATTTCATTTAAAATGGTAATTTGACACACATTTTGCCTTTAACAAATATTTCGCCTCCTGCGATTTGAAAATTGCAGTAGGCCACATTGCTATTTTGATAAAATGTTGATTAATTGTGAAGCCCTAGTATCAATACAAATGTGCATAAACATATAAAGTGACGCAATTAAATGATAATAATAATAATAATAATTCAAGAATTAGTATAACTTAAATTATATTAATAATATACTACATGAGCAGCGGGAGATGTTTTTAAGGATATTTTTTCGTGCTGTTTTACTTTTCTTACTTTACTTTTTTGTCTTCCCCATCTGTTTTATATGGTATCAGGAATACTTTTGTAATCCAGTTCGTCAGTTTCTCAATTAATCAACCAGTCAGTTAAGTTATTATTCGTTTCACTCTTTCATTTTTTTGCACTTTGAACCAAGCTGCACTGACCACTACTTGAACTGAAAGATGGACAAAAAACTAATTGCTTTCTGAATTTCCACAAGTGTACACTAACAAATTGGCTTCATATTGAGACCAGACAGAAGATATATTACTTGTGTGGTTAAATATCAGCATGCAGCAAAATCTACCAGGTTTGTTACAGTACAAAAAAATAACATTAGCATTGCAGCTAAGGTGGAGCCGTTTGGTACAGCGCCACTGGATGTTCAGGAGTGGTAAATACCAACACGTAGCACAAAACCCTTTTTGTCTACAGCTTACTGGGAATTCACTTCAACTTTTAATAAAAAGGAGAGAAAAAAGACAGAGCTAATGGATCTATTGTGTGGCCTTTGAAGCGGACATTCATGTGTGAACTCAGATAAAGCAGGTCTTTCGCCCTGGATCAGATGAACTTAATATTCACCACTACCACCTTCATCGTTAAATGATAGATCAAAAGCTGATCTCTACAGGTTATTATAGCAGCACGACTCCAATAACACACGCGCACATATACAGTCAAAGCGTCAGGCAGGAAATCAATTATCATCAAGAGCCCCATGAAATATTTCACAGCTCTATTAACCACTTCATTTCCCACCACAGCGATAAGGGATAGAGGCTAACACAGGTCAGACACATGAAAGGCTACGATACTGTATGATGTCTGATTGAGTCAACGCAGGGATTAAAAGAGAATAAGAAGTGCAGGTGCCTGTGAGCACTCTTTTTTTTTCAGATAGTTTATATTGTACATCAGAGAGAAAGAAAAGGCAGCTCAGGTGACATGACTAACTCAACAGCTGCTGTTGTTTTCATTAGGTCGTGGCCACAAACTCCCTAATGTGATCACTCTGTGTACTAGCGGCCTACACTCCAACAACCTACAGACAGAATGGAGATGAATGGAGGACACAAAGAGAAGCATTCAGAGAAAAGTGTGGAACAACAGCCGAGGGAGCGAATATGAAGAGGAAGTGAAGGGGAGTGAAGACATGTTTCTGTCTGTCAAGAAAATTTCAAAACAACTTTTGAAATGTAGAAAAATTGAGATCAATTATAAATGTCATGTGTTTGAATCAGTTGGGTTGACGCAAATACTCTTAATATATTTTCTGAGTGTCAAAAACATTTATATTAGCAAAACTGGCATCTTTCGAGAGCTGTTTATTATTACGATATTACAACTTTTGCCATGTTAAGGATTGTGCATTATTTATTTCTGTTTCCATTGCTATCTATCTTGATTCAAATAAAAAAAATCAAGTGTTTCTGACACATGTTAAACTCAATTTAATGTGCCCCTATTTCATTTTATTTAAGTAAAAATAATTGACCCTTCGCTAAGTCCCGCCCCTCGAACGCAGACTGGCCAATCATAGCGTAGCATCGACCAGCTTCGACCAGGGTCTGACAACTATCCGGCTCTGCTCCATAGACTCTCATTTAATCGTTTCAGATTTTATTCATTTTCAGGCTGGTTTTATGGATTTTGAGCTATTCATGGTTAAATGTTGTGCTGGGGCTCTCGTGATAGCGATACTCGTTACCCAGAGAGGTTGGAAGGAGTTATACCTTTCTAAAATGTTTCTACTAGGGCTGTCAAAGGGAGAATAAAGTGTTAATGCAAAAGAAAAAAAATTCAAAATTATCATCCCTAACAGAGAGATCAAGAAAGTGAAAGAAAAAGAGATAACTAGATGTGAAATGAAAAAGAAGAGACAACCCATGAAGGTTTAACCCACCTTTAACAGCGTAGAGTGGACATGCAATGTGCTTACAATGTGACAGGTGTGGTGAGCTTCTGATATTTAGCCAATATTCATGGTTTGAAAGGAACACACATTATGGTAAACAGCAAAATAGTATTAAAAATAAATGAGGGTGTTTTTGTAGAAACTTAGATTATCATGCTGCCCCCAGGGTGTTCCAAGTGATGATTGCACAACTTGAAATTAAAATTCATTAAACATTTGGATATAATTTTTTATCTAAATTGCCTCTGCAATCAGTAAAGTTCATTAAAAAATGGTAGTTTCACTTTCACTATTCTACACATCTTTGATTGAGCACATGAGGGAAAGATTGAACAAATTTAACAGCGTCCAGGAGCAATGTGTGTGTCCTTTATTATACATGCATGTGCACGTCCGTACAGTCTACAGACATGCACTTTGTGCATCGCTTACAGCATGAGAATGTATGAATGTCACAGTGCCTGAGGGATGAAGGCAACATTATGGAAACTGAGATGTATTAGACACACACACACACACACGACCTTGTAGTTCTATTCTTGTGAGGCCTCTCCCGTGCTACATTCACTCTCTCCTTTTCACTACAACACACCAGAATTACTTCACCTTCACTCCACAAAAATGTAATCACTCTGAAGGTCTGAAAGTCATACAAAGACACCTGCATACAGATGTTTATACAGACATTCAGAAATTGTCTGTACATATCCATTTAAAGTGGTTTCGTTTTCAATCTAACCGAACAAAGGTTTAGCGAAGGGAAAATATTACATGCAATTTATATTCTTAGAAAAATGCTGTGTGTGCATGTGTGTGTGTGTGTGACAGGTTTGAAATCAATAATGCTGTGGGCTAGATGTTTACACTGATGAAAATCAATGCCCTTTTTTAAAGCTTTGATGCCAGCTATGAGGATGTAGGCTAGATAATGTGATGTGAGAGTTGCGCATGATGCAATGTGAGTTTGTGTTTGTTCTCAAAGCTATTCTACAGGTCTCCTATAATGCAAGATAAGACGAGCATTTGAGATATCCAACGCTGAAATATGACTTCCAATCTTGCAGAATGATTGAAAACAAGACAGACAAATGCTGTCTGGTACTTTTTAAAAGACAGTAGTTTGGTTGAAATGTATTGGTTATCTAGAAAATAAATGCAGTGTGCATTTTGCGACACAAATCTGTGTGAACTTGTTTTTCTTTAGTCATGTCTGTTGTTCTGACAACACAACAAAGACGCTGATGTCTGCTACTCCGTGACTAAAGAATAATTACCGTAATTTCCGGACTATAAGCCGCGACTTTTGTCACACGCTTTCAACCCTGCGGCTTATGCAATGATGCGGCCAATTTATACATTTTTCTAACGGCCGCCAGTCACATTAGTGTGAATCGTGCATTTAAAGTGGCACTCCGAGTTGAATGGGAGGCTTGGATGACCAGCGGCGAGAAATCGTTTACCAAAACTGGCCGCATGCGAAGAGCAACTTTTGCACAAGTCTGCCAGTGGATCCTGTCAGCGTGGAGCAGTGTGAAAAAATCCACCATCACCAACGGGTTTCGAAAAGCCGGTCTGCTGCGTGACGGAGAGGACAGCACAAGCTCAGGAGTGAATTTGCCTCAGGATGAGAGTGACACTGAAAGCGACAACGAAAGAGAGACTGAGAAAGTGTGTGGCGAAGTATAGTGACTTTTATGTTTTTTTAACCAGCCCTGTTAGTGCTGTGTTACTGCCGTGTTGCTGCTGTGTTGCTGCTGTGTTACTGCCGCGTTACAGGCACTGTTTGGAAAGAAAAGTTAAGGTATGTTATTAAAACTTTGAAAACTCTTTCTGTGTACCGTCTTTCTTTGTAAATATCTCATGTTACAATGTGGGCACCTGCGGCTTATAGACAGGTGCGGCTTATGTATGTACAAAATGTTTTTTCCTTTAAAAATGTACTGGGTGAGGCTTATAATCAGGTGCGCTCTATAGTCCGGAAATTACGGTATGTTTGTGTGAGAATTTGTGTTTAAGAATGAGACTGTGGACTTCCAAAAGGTTATGAAAACAAGATAATCAACATGAAACGATTATTGTGCCGCATTCCGTTTCGCAATGTCGCTCTCTTTTTTTTTCTTGTGTTAATAAATCCAGCGCGCCCCGTTCCTTTACAGCGGCGTGTACTTTTCCCCCGGCAGGCTCACGTTCTCCATGGTGGTGCACCGTGATCGCCTCTGGGTCGGCTTGGAAAGACCCGGGCTGAAGATGGCAGTTTAAGGCACCGCTCGCCCAAACCTCACCGCTTAGTGCTCGCTATGAGGCAGACTTTTTCGTAATACGCCAATGTTGGCAACCCACTTGAAACATGGACCCCGTCTTGTTTACCATGCTTTGTGGGAGTGACTTTTTTGTATCTATACAACCACTGTGTTTATGAATAAATTGTTTACTAGAGTTCTCCATAGATCTAGCCTCTTAATTTTGCTCTCAAAGTGCACCAGATTGATGCATTTAACTTTAAAATGTACACGACATATTTCTCTTTCTAAATGCATGATGTTTCCAAAGTCAATGATTAATCGTGTTAAATAATCGGGATCTCAGTATTGGCCAAAATAATCATGATTTTTGCCATAATCGAGCAGTCCTAGCACATTTTAGAGATAGATGAGAGGAGCAAATATGATTGGCTACGATTCATCAGCCCCTAACCAACCCCTAACACAACCTGCACATGATTCATATTAGCAATATTATACTTAATCGCAACCCGTACAACGCGGGTGCACCATGTGCCTCTAACTATGCATGACGCACTTGCCTGAGCATTGTACTCTTGACAAAAACAAAGCCCTACTGTACGTTTAAGATTGTGTTTGCCCAGGTGCGAGTAGGTTTTTGAATGTCAGGGTAAACACAGGACAACCTACTGTAAAGCAAACATGTCTTGAAAAACACACTTTCAAGATACATAACAGTTTTCTACTCCGTAAAACACCACTGGCCCAACTCTCCCAATCTGCAGAGTGACCTGCTTTCCCCCCCGATTTCCAGCTCATCGAGCATCAGCCAAGAACAAGGACAAGATTGAGGGGAGGAAAAACAGATCTAAATAAAATAAAGATATAAAATACTTCAGGCTGCATTTTGGATGAGATTTTAACTGAATCTTAAAATATGTGATGACCCAGGTGAGCGGCTAGAAAGTGTAGAGAAAACATCAACGCATACTTCATATTGAGTAAAAAATATATATGGTCACATATCCCCAGGTTTTACATCTTTTGAAGGATTTTTTAAAATCTTAGTAAGTATGGATCATCACCCCGGGGTCTGACAGAAAACTGCTAGAAATATTCACTTAAAGCTTTTTCTCTTTCTCTCTGGTTCTCACCTCCGACATCACCATTTTCCTTCTTCTATTTTTGATATTAATCTTTTTTTTCCCTCTGTTCACCTCTGGTGAAACCGTCTCCTTTAAAATCTTCACTTCACCCTTTTTTCTTTTTCTTTTTTTTTTACAATAAAATAGTTTGCAGGGTCTTCAGTTTATTCAGTGCACTTCAAAAGACTTTTCACTTTATAAACCCTTTCTAAAATTGAATTTAAATCATTTTAAAAATTGAAATAGCTATTGAAAGACCCGTAGCTTTATAAAACAAATGATAAGTCGAGTCATGTTCAGTTGAGCCGATGGGGAAATACAAGTCCTACAATAATACAGGATAATGTCTATTAATCAAAAAGAAGACGTGCACTAAAATATAGTGGCAAATGGGGACTCTGCACTGAGAACACCGGATTAACCAAGGATCATTGAACCTACTGCAAAACTGGCAAAAACTTACAAAAGAGCAGTTTACTCAAAGCTTCATATACTTTAAGGTGTTTCAGACTTTCCCACAGTGAGTGACAGGAAACCAAAGTTGAGTTTAAGTGAAGCTCAAAGTAGATATTGCTCTATCCTTCCCTGTCTCCCTCCACATTTCCACCACCCACAACAAACTTACCTGCAGCGCACTGCTCCTCATCAGCTCCGTTCTCACAGTCCCTCTCTCCGTCGCATCGCCATGACAACGAAACGCATTTGCTTGCAGCCCCTCCGCAATCGAACTTCTCTGGTGGACAGGTCTGTCGGCCTGTTGTGAGGGGGCGGAGGTGAAAAACAGTGATGGAGAGAGAGAGAAAGAAGGGAAGGCAAGAGAATGGAAAGCAGATGAAAAAGTTTGGGGGGATGGATGGAAGAGAAGGAGAGCAAAGAGGGATAGAGAACAGAGATGGGGAGAGTGAAATGAGAAAAGAAATAGGGAGGAGGCAAAAGATGGAGAGAGAAGGGACAGTCAGTCAATGAAACAGTTTGATAACTTAGTTATCTTGTTGCTCCAATCGATTCCCCCTCAAAGGCCTGCAATTAAACTAGACACAGTGACAGGAACAAAGAAGCAGGAACACTGTCAGGCAGACACAAAGACAGAAAACACACACAGACCAAAAAAAGACATGAAACACACAAACAAGAAAATACATTCAAATCAAGACATGAATAACACAAGCACTATTTTCTATGTACTCGTAGCCCTGTATATTTTAGTTAGAGATTAATCTACCAATTATTATTTGACTTGATTTGATTGAGCAACCTCAACCTGATAGCCCCAAACCCAAAGCTTTTCCCCTTTTCAATGACACAAAACTGAGAAAGTCAGCGAATGCGGGCATCTGAAAAGCTGGAAACAGTGACTGTTTGGCATTTTCGCTTGATTAACGACTTACACAATGAATTAATTATCAAAATTGTTCTAAGCAATTACACTCGCTTCAGTGAGCAAAATGTTTAAACTGAAATCATTAGAATACAGACGGCATATGCTGTAAACACTGCTTAGTTTTCTTTCACATGGGAAACCTTGGGTTATAAAAATGAATTTTTTGAGTGTAAATAAAGTGAATGAAGTGAGAAAGCACTGGTTAGTTTGTCAAGCGCACACACACACACACACACAAACACACAGCGTGCGAGTGAGAAAGTGGTCCCTCATGGTGAAAGCCCATTACAGTAGAGAAGGGCATTGTTCCTACATGTGTAGCCCGTGGGGTTGGTACAGGGAGGAAAAATACAGCCGTCCAATACATCAAATTTACACTGAGTCCCCGCAGCAAATCCCTGTCCCTTCTTCCTGCAAACCACTACACCCCCCCTCCCCCACGTCCCTCTTCAATCTCTCACACACACTCTAACACCGTGGGGACTCTAGCCCCAGATTACATTACAGCGCTGTGTCAAACTCAACTCTATCAATTATACATATTTGACCACCAGCATGCTTCTTGGCAACCAGCCTGAGTGTTTGTACGTGTGTGTGTGTGTGTGTGTGTTACAGCCACAGATCAATAGCACCTTTGGGATTTGCCTATTTCAGTCTCATTCTCTATTTATTCCTCTCCTTTTTCTTTTTCTTCTTACTTTTATTTTTTAACAGTACTGAATAAATTGCTGCCATTCAAACGCTGCCCCTCACGGAGGGACGCTGGGGGTTTTTCAGCCTTGCCGGTAGTGATTGCCAGGATTTTCTCCAACTGTGCAGTTGCCAGGTTTCTACGTTATTGAAAACGTGGCTGCTTGCATTTTATTTGTCTATTTGAACTGGACAGGTTTGGATTCCTCTCTTCTCCTGTCTTTTGCTGGTGTTAATCTCTTGGCTGACCTCCCCTGGCCTTTAAAGAATAAAAGCCTCCAACAAATCCCCTTAAAGAGAGTGAATGAGCGAGCACCGTGCGCGTATGTGTGTGTCTTTGATGCACAAAATCCAGCTCTTCTGCTCAGTGCGATGGTGTGAATATGAATATAAATGGGAGGTGAGTTAAAGCTACCCCTCCAGTCTATTTTGTTATTTCTATGATATTCCATATTTATGAGTCTTTTCCAGACTAAGTTGATTAGCCACACTGTTTGCCAATTTTTTTTTTGACAAATAACTTAATTTTGTGCTCAAAGTAAAAAAAAAAAAAGAAGGTTGTTGCTGAAATGGGAATATGATGTATGACTATAGTAGAAGCTGCAAGACATACGTCACCATCCAAGCCTGCGCAGGCGCGTTCATGCTTGTTTGCGTGTGAGCAGCGGCAAACCGATAAATCTGTTTATCTGTCTGTCAGTTTGTCCTTCTAGCTAGTTAAGAGAGTTAGCACAACTCACTGACCGTCTCTCTCACGCGCTCTCTTCTTTACTGTCTCCTCCAGCTGGAGATAAATTAATGGAAAGCAGCCGACAACAGGTCGTGATAACGGGGAGCGCACAACTTTCAGCTCAGAGAAATAAACGAATCAAAGTGCAGCCCGGTGCGGTATCGGTGCTGGGAGCTGAGGCGAGAGCGGCTGGTGCTGGTGGACGATACACCTCCAAAACGTCCCGAAACTGCATTTCAATCGGCGGACCTCAGCAACATGTCTATTCGTCCTCCGGTGCACTATGGCCGGCGTGCGTCGGTGCGGCTCCTCGGTGCCATAGCAGCCAGACGACCGCCTCGCCAGGAGGAGACGGTAAAGAAGAGAGAGAGAGAGAGAGTCGGCGTGTTGCGCCAATTCTTGTCTCATTTGTGGTCTGATGAACAGTAAATTCGTCAACTGGTTTCATCTAAACTGGGTTGAAAAACAATGCAATCTGGTTGCCATGGTAATGATTCACGTCTGACTATTAACCTTACTCCCATTCTCTGTTTGAGAAAGAACGTTAACCAAACAACAGGAAGTAAAACTGTCTGGAAGGGAGGCTTTAATGTGAGGAAGCAGGCTCGTGAACTGTCTGACATCTGGCTTACTGTTCAGTCAATTTCAATGTGTGTTGGCGTTTGTACTGGAGATACTCTACTATATACTGTAGACAATACTGGTCTCATGTTTCACATTATTAAAGTGCGTGTTTTTGTGTGGGCCAGCAGAGTCCAAGGGCTACTGTCGGAGACTTTCTCACTCTAATACGAACCCACGCAGAAATACACCCCCCGAGGGGTTCAGTCTATACTAAGTGTGTGATTGACAGCTGGGTTAAAAGGATGTAATTTGTCTGGCTGACCATTTCGGGCCCCGGTAGCCGAGAAGGGAGGAGTCATGGATCAGCTGCCAATCAAATGACTGAATACAGACAGGCAAGAACAACAGAGAACTCCATTGACATCGATTATGACAAAATCAATTAGATGATTTTCATCCCAAGGGTAATAATGTTCACCAAATGAAAGGCACAGTTCCAATTTCCTATTATTATATGTTAATGCAATAGTTTGTGACTATTGAAATGTCTGCACGGCTGCTTTCAATTGGCCTTGGATATTATACAATAGCAGTTCTTTCTACCCATACATTCATAAAGTCTATGAAAGGTTTTTCTATTTGCTGCCTCAGTCAGACGGAGTATTGCAGACCATTCACAGAGAAAATTGGTATGTGCAAACGAAGAGATGTGTTCCACATTGCCTGCAGACACAAGAGCAGGCTGTTCTGAATAAACACAAGTGAAGGTAATTAGCATTATCAACAACAGCCACCAAGTCTGCACAGACAAAGAAAAAAATATGCCAACTAAAGAAAATCCGGTACGTCTGCACATCTAGACATAAACTCAGTGAAAAATTCAATTTAAAGCAGCAGTGTGTAGAAATGGAGCAAATATGATTCAAAAAGGTTTTTTTTATAAAACGGTCACTATATCCTGAAAGTAGTGCATGAGACAGGGAATCTGAAAAACATCATGTGCCTCTGTGTCCTCCGGTGCTTTTAACGGCGTCTGCAAGATTTAACAGACCGGAGGAAAACAACCAATCAGAGCTGAGCTGGAGCCTTGCCGTCTCTGAGCAGCTGTCAATCACTCGAGAACTCTGATCAAACGGTCAAACTAGGCAGCGCTGATCAAATATTAATCAATATTCTGTCACTGTAATGCCTATTTCTCGCCTCCAATGTTTCCAGAATCATCTTGTAGTGTACCGTAGTAGTGTAGTGGGATCCATGTTGAGATCAGTTGAGGAAATACCAAGCACCGCCCACCAGCCGGAGCACACTCTCATTTTACAGCTAAAAAGTACACAAGATGTTTTTGAAAACATTTTACGTGAAAAATAGGCATAACAGTAACAGATATGGATTCATATTTGATCAGCGCTGCCTAGTTTGACCGTTTGATCAGAGTTCACGAGTGATTGACAGCTGCCTCTGTTGAATGAACAGCCAATAGGAACAGTCTCTCTCTGAAATGACCTGTGATTGGCCAAAGTCTCCCGTCACGAGCTAGATGTTTTTTAAAGCCTGAAAACAGAGCCATGAGGAGGTGCAGAAGTCTAGTTTTCTCTCAGAACACTTGAATTACAATATGATGAAAGGTTATCATGGAATTTTTGCCCAATGATGCCAAAAATATTCTGCCTACTGCAGGTTTAAACACCACTGTATTAAAAATTCTGCTCCAGAATGCAAAGAAAAGAAAGAGAATCATCTCAAGCATTTTTTATCAAGGTTGTTGCTGTCTGACTTTGCCAATCCAGATGGTAATGGTGTTGATAATGAAGTTGGAGTAAAGGTACTTTCCCCAGACTTTTGAAAGTCAGTGCTTAGCACAGATTTGCCCTCCCTCTCTCTCTCTCTTTCTCTCTCTCTCTCTCTCTTTCTCTTTGTTCCCCTCTCACTAAATGCTGACAGGTGTATCCAGCAGCAGAGCAGGCGCTGAGGAGCATTGATGGACTTATCGACAGTAAGCTGGGGACACATCTGTGCCTGCAGAGATATTGCAGACTATGATCACATTCCAGGTCAAGTACAATATCGACCGACACTCTCACCGCAGAAAACTATGTAAAGGTTGCATCTCTACAAAATGTTTACAGACACAAAAACATGCTCTAATGATGATGGTGCTTGTGAACACAATTCTACACACATGTTCATGGAGGCAGGCACACACACACACAGCCAGAACTACTTATAGCTATAAATCCTTTTCTCAGCTGCCAGTCATAGGCGTTTAACTGTATTCACTATTACCCCAACTTTGTGTTGAATGAATATTTCATAGGCTGTAAAACTCCTGAGGCACAGAGACAAACACTGGGCTGTTAGCAGCGAGCTAACTTGGCCTACAGTGAATAGCAGCTGAGGAACGGATGCTACCTCCATGCTCCAGTGGAGCTGCTTGGTGGCAAGCAATAAGAGATGTTAGTTGGACAACAGCAGCTCCCACGTGGGCGTATGCATTATCGAATGAGTGTGAAACAGGGTCAAACCAAGCATGCGTGGTCAGTGAATGTATCCAGGTTACATAAAGGTAAAGCAAACAAATAAAACACAATTGGCTGGATGACCGGGTCAGACCTTTTCCCTCAACTTCCATTTCTGTGACATAAACAGGCATATGAACCTCAACAGATTCAGCCCAGCCCAGTGCCTTCTTATTCATACCGTAACCTACACATATATTTACTTCACAGTCGCCCTGTGGTAGCAGTAATTTGCCTGTCAGCACGTCAGGCTGCTTTCTCAGTAAGACACTCCATTAGAAAGTGGCAGGGGAAAAGATAAGATACACACATTACATTCACGGAATTATGGCTCTGTTAAATCGGGCTACCTAAAACAGAAATGTAAAGTGAATCAGATCTCTCTAATAAATGTGCCAAACAAGATGGAGAAGAGATCGCAGTGGAAAGACGCTGATGAAAATGCACAGAACAATCATAACATGAAAAACAGGGAATACTCTGCCAATGCTCCATTACCCTAGTAATGCTTTTTGTTTGTATTACGTGTACATTAAAACCCACTAAAGTGACTGTCTTCTGCTTTTGAAACAGCAAATGACGGTATGCAGTCAGTTAAATGTTGCAAACTAGATTCACCAAACTTATTTTTTTGAGCAGCCTCAAGATCTTAAGCAATCAGCATGAATAGTTACAAAGTTAAAAGGTCTTATTGATAACATTCTTATGTATATGAATATAAAAAAAAAACAAAAAAAAAAACAAACATCAACAGATTCTTTAGAAAGGTGCGGAATAAAAGTATGGCTTTTCCTGAAAAAAAGTATTATGATTGTGAATTAATCATTTTAAAAATGTTGGCTGGTCCAAAAATAATGTTTTGTTTATCTCCATTGAAGATATCTGACATTTGGTTCCCACTTCTAACAAGGCTTGTGAGCCAATAGTAAAACGACGTTGGTGTCACGTGGTATTTCTGGGTCGTCAGTTACTGTGGAAAAAACAGATAAATGGCTGAGATTGACGTTAAGTGCCTGGCAACCACTTGTTGTGAAGTAAATGCAATGGAACGGGGGAGAGAGAATGTGACCTATAGTGGCTGAAAATTATGAATGTTATCGATAACACCTTTAAGTGAACTGGCACAAGCTGAATTTGCATTGGCTACAGGTAAAAATACTAACATTTATGCAGTTGAGGATTTGGTCAGTTTATGGATATGGAGCCGGCTGTACCTGTATAAATTAAATCTTGTGTGATTATATGGTTTTATTGGATTTTATTTTGAGAAAAAACTCTGTCCTTCAAAATAAGCCTTTTTTCCTTAGAATTCTTGGTCTTAGTGTTTGGGAATTTGTGCAGTGGAATTTAAATAGGCTTTGCTGGTCCTGGGGTCAGAAAACTAATTTGACACATAGGGGACGATGCAGTCTTTTAATTCAAACAAGTCCACAACCAGAAGTGGTACCGACTTGTTATTCTCCTCATGTGGCCTGCCTCAATGTCCATTATGAGCAGGGTATAGGGGTGGACTGAGCGAGGCGCTGTATGCTAATGAACTTTTGATTAACTACCTTCTTAATTTCCCTTCACAAGGAGGGAGGGGATTGGAGCAATGTAGCACAGCATCGCGTCCACTCTCCAGCTGCCTGCCTAGCATCAAAGCTAGTCTCCCAGGTGATTGATTCAGACGGCCCGGAGCCCCGCAGGCTAATGCTAAGGTAATTTATTTATCATGAGGTGTAGGCGGTAGGTAATATAAGTCACTGTCTGCCACCACGTCAAAACAAAAAGCACATGGGAGGAGCGTATGTGATAATATGGCACATGTTGAATGGAAGCTATACGGGTGATTTACTCTGTACTGGCATTAAGCATTATAGTTGCATGAATTTAAAATGCTTAAAAGGTACACTGAATTCCCCTGTAGCCCAGACAGCACAGTGCTGATTGATGAAGTACCATGCTTTAACGTCTTTTTATGCAAACACCCGAGAACCGTGTCGCATCACTTCGGTGGAATATTATGAATACCCAAATACTCTGCACTGCCGCGAATACCAATTGGCTCCATATGTGCTGCAAAGCAAAAATGCATTCCATGAAGGCAGTTATAGCTTCATAAAAAAATATATATAATAGCACAGGCACTTTCTTTATAAATATCTTATTTTTCCCCTTTATTAACTATCAACTTGGGAGGATCTCTACAAACACAACGTGAACACTATGAGTGCCAGAAATGACCACAAATAATGAGTGTGATAATAATGTATGTAATTAAGTGAGAATGAGAATGTTGAACTAATTTTTTGCATGTGTCTGACACATCATCAATTAAGTCCAACTAACAGGGGGTCCATAACAGCTGATCGTCTGTGAAATAGCATAATTAAACTCAAGTTTCAGCCATGAGGTTGCACCATAAATTGGTGAGTGGCTTCTTGAGAACAGTAAACTTTTATCGCTTGGCTACTCTGCAGTAAAAACAGGGCCTTGAATCAATACACAACCGTGTACTGGCCTGACTTGATCTGCTTGTATAGAGACCATATAATATCTCAGCCATTTAATTTCAGACGATTAAATTTAATGCCAGGCAACTAACATTGACTTGTATCTTTATTTTTTAAATTTGGTTACCTGGATTCATGGACAATAATTATAAAGAGATAGATGGGTAAGAAGGAGGGAACGAGGCAGCGCAGAAAAAGGGAATAGAGTGCGATGTGAGAGGGGGAGGTGGGGTCAGATATTGGTCACTGAATGGAGAATATCAGAGCGGGGACAAACTGGGGCCAAGGCAATTAGTGGAAGATACCTCAGAGACACACTTAAAGAGAGAGACGTGGGGTTATTGGGTTGGAATCTGATCAAATTGGGGCTTCTTGTGACCTCCTGAGGGTATGCAAATGCACACACAATAGACATAAAGTCCTTGTTTGGTCACACACTTATTCGGCTCTTAAATATGTCTACAAACGCTACACCAAGTGACCAGATACATACACATTAATACACAAACAAAAGCACACAAACATAAAATGATGTACTGCAAATCTCCCCAGGTTATGCTGTAATCCGTTTAGAGATGTGGACTGGGTTGCACTTCATAATGAATGTGTTGTTCTAATTTCAGTGTCTGCAATATCATTAAAATAAATGGAATCTGGTATCGGGTGAATAATTAATGTCTTTAAATTGCACTGCATACAGTATGAATGAAATGCCTTTCTGTTAGTGCTGTAACCTTTATGAAAGGAGAAGAAACAACTGGAGTAGACAAAGGACAGGAGGCTGGGGAGCCTTGAGCTCACAGCGCTCTCTTATGCATCAATGATTCATATAAGACCAGAGATGTATGGATCAGCCAATTATTTGGCGTGTAAGGACTTTGCAAGTCTAATGTCGGTTTGATCGGTTGCAGTGGGTCATATCGTCATGGTGACGCTCATTAACCGCGTTCCAAACAGTGGGCTTATTTTCGCAGGCTTGTTAAGGTAAGTTTAGGGTCGTAATGGTTTGTGTGTATGTGTGCGTGCGTGCCGATCAGGAATATACATCAGCGTATTAGGGCCATTGCATGTAAAAAAATTTAAATAAATGAGGGGGGTAATATTCCAAGAAAAAACTCAGAATTTCCGACATTAAAGTCATAAATTCATAAGAAAAAAATTGGATGTTCAGTGAGATTTGAGTGGTAAATTGTACGAGAAAAAACTCTGAAAAATAGTTTTTTTTTGTCAAGGAACCACATCGCTTCACCTTGCAAACCTCATCCCACCATAGAAGCTTCCACTTGCCGTTTATTATGCCTGCAGAGAATGACCTAGTCAAATTATACTTTGCAATTGGATTTGTCAATAAGGAAATACTTACTTACTTAATACTATTTTAGCCCAGAATCGAGATAATATTATAAGCATCCGACTTTGAAGAGACATTGCCGTGAATCTGGCCTATTGAGAAGAAAATAACATAGTGGTTTGGATGAGGTGAAAGCTTTTGTGGATCAGAAACTACAATGCAATGGGCAGACGCAAGGATATCGCCATGTTCCATACTGTTGCACCTCCTCCCGCAATGTGGTTCCTTGACAAAAAAAACACAATCTGAGTTTTTTTCTGACAAATTTATGACGTTATAATCTCGGAAATGTGTGATTTTTTTTGTTGTAAATTTACTGCTCTAATCTCAGAGAACATCCAAGATTTTTTCTCTTAAATTTACGACTTTAATCTTTTGTTCTCTGAATTTATTTTTTATTTTTTACCTACAATGGCCCTTAAACACCAGCGTATGAATATGCACCTTCCCAGAGTTAAGACATTTTTGAAATACAGCTACCTTCTGTTTATTTCTTTCCCTGACCATCAACAGCTGGTTTTACTGTAGCTACAGAAACTTCTGGTCTGGCAATATAGAATTTAAAGAGTACAACAATAACGGTTTCTTTTCTAAATTGTTGGCAAATAATATTTTAAATACACAGGGCTGAAACAATCAGTTAGATGAATCAATTTGTTAATAAACACAAAAATAATCAACTACTTTGATAATAAATGAATCGTTTTTCAAGCAAAGGTAGTGGAAATTCTCTGGTTCCAGCTTCTCAGATGAGAGGATTTGTTGCTTGTCCTTATCAAATATTGTAGTGTACTGAATATCTTTGGGTTTTGGACTTTTTGTCGAACAAAACAAGTCACCTTGGACCTTTTTCACTATTTTTTGACGTTTCATACACTAAATGATTAAGCAATTAATCAAAAAGAAATCTGCAGATTAATTGGTAATGAAACTAATCATAAGATGCAGCCTTAATACAAAAGTATTGCTGTGTCCAGTGGTTTGCCTCCCTCATATTATACAGGGAGAACAGTTTGACTGAACAGTACTGAATGTCCACTGTACTTACACTTTGAAAAATAAATATAAAAACATCACTGTCCTGCACACAGTTTCTATAAAGGCTGATTTTCCTCCTTGAACCATCACCGCAAATGCATCATTTGACACAAAACCTGCCTAAGAGGGTTAGTGTGAGCTGTCAAGTTAAGAAAATGGATAAAACAAGTTGATGTACCCACGACATGGAAATCTAACTTCACAGGTCAATGACAATTCGTTCCTTTTACAGTGCCAACTTTACACTCCACAAAGCAACGCGTCGCTCGCAATGTGGAGGAAAAGAATGGTTCATCCAGCGGACACTCACTTCGTGCTCACAATTACTTCATGTGAGTTATTTTGGAGACGAATAAGTGTGTGTGTGTGTAAGTATGCACTGCAATAGTAGGCAATATTGTATGCATGAGTTAAAGTGGGTATGGGTTTGCATGTGTATGTACTGTAAGTGTAAGAATGGTTACATATATTTGTGTATGCATGACTGCACGTGTATGTTTGGTTGTTTGTAAGTATGGGTACATAATATATGTGTGAAGACACGAGTGTGTGTATTTTGACACATGGCACACCGAGAACTGGAGCATGATATTTCATGTCAAATGAGGAAGGGAGTTAAAAAAAAAGACCATATAGAGGCTGAAATCAGAATTTGCCTAACAGAATAAGGGATGGAAAATAACCAATATAACTTGGTATACCATTGTTTTAATTTATATTTAGTTCAGCTGGAATAAAAGGTGAAATGTTTGAGGATGGGACAGTTGCTAATTAACTACATGAACTACCAAAACAAGTAGTAAATATTCAGGGATGTCTCCAAAGAAAAGGGAAGTTATAACGTCCCTTTTCAAATATTTCATGTACTTTTTTTACTCTTAAGTTTGGTTCAGTTGGGCGACCCGTTGGCACTGAATGTCACTGAGCAGTTTGGACTTGGAGGCCAAGGCAGACCCACTTAAAGCTTGCCTTGAGTGTCCTTCCCTATCCTTCAAATGTGAAATCCAATTTACGAAAAGGGCGTATGTGGTTAATATCAGATTACATTTTAAATGAAGGTTAGTGTTGATTAGTGGCTTTCATTGGAACACTGATCTCCTATTACTGCAGCCCTGATGTAGTGAGAGGGGGGGGGAGAGAGAAAGATCAAAGTCAAGAGAAAGGAGAGAAAAAATGATCAGTGAGAAAGCAGGTGCAGAGAAAGGATGGAGAAAGTAGTGGGACGGCAACAGAACAAGAGAGGGAAATAAAAGCCATGCAACGGAGTGACATGAAAAAAAAAACACACAGGGAAATGATGTTTCCGTTAAAATATTGTGCAGGTTTTATGCAAATATGTGAATTATTATTAATTAATTTGTTTCCTCTGATCCATGAGTACCTTGTGGGGTTTTGAAAAGCTGTTGTAGGTATAGACAAGCTACAGGGGCTCCGGTCTGGACGCAAACTGACGACACTGCGGCTACATACTGTACACCCATGATGACCGTTCTTTTAATTATTTACTTGTGGGCTTTCTGCTTGGAGGCATGTAACAGTGAGTGGCAACATGATATGAACATGACATCTTGACAAATAGAACAAGCAGAAGCAGGTACCATAACGCAAAGGCAAATTAGAGGTCTTCATTGCATCTTCTCATTTCTGATAAGCTTTTCCAGCTCATTCTAGTGGTTTCTTTTGCAATATTGCCACTATTACGCAAATTTCTGGCACTTCGGCTGCACAACTTTTTATGCCCAAAACGTACCTAAAGAGTCTGTTTATATTACTGGTGTTTCTCATGTGTCTCTTAACTGGTACAATTTGTTTTTTATGGGGTCTGAAGTATGGAAGTATAAAGAGAACTGGATACAGCGTTGGAGGCGGGCTACCGTTCATTCCTATGAAAGTTGCTTAGTGGCGCATGAAGCAAAAAAAGCTTGACTTCCATGTATAAAATCCCCCGGATCTTCAGGCAATCGACCGCATCCATTGGACCCAATGAATCAGAATCAGAATCATGTTTATTGCCAGGTGTAGGAGGTATACACTAGGAATTTACTTTGGTTTTGTTGGTGCAAGTAATCAGTATAATAACAAAGAATAGATAAAAACGTTAGAATAAAATAAGAATAAAAAAATGGAAATTCTGCTAATATACGATATACAAAATAAGCTATAAACAGAAAAAAAACATGATATAAACAGATCGTGCAAAGCAATGAACAAGCATACTATCATTTCCTTTAACTCCTGCCTCCCAGCACTCACTCCAGCCTCGGTCTGGGTCTCATTCACATGAACGAAGGAAGGGAAATAACTCTGGATTTGGCTATTAGTGCATTTTACGACTTTTAGGACCTAATGATTTGAATAAGGGCTATTAAAGTGTTCATACTGGGAAGTTGATTTACCTAAAAAACATTATCCGCTGATTTTGAGACATCTCTTTCCCAATGTAAGTCTATGGGACTAAGTATTTTTGGGCACAATGGCATCACGTGAGGGACACAAAAGTTGTAGTACCACCGTTTGGCCACTATGTAAAAATTGCTTCAGCCCAGTAAATGCTGCAGCAAAGTGAAACTAGAGTGGATGCCCCCTCCCCCCCATCTCTCTCTCTCTCTCTCTAGGCTGTGTGAAGGAGAAGAAGGGGCCTGTTAAATGTGGAACCATTAGCACAGTCTGGACTGTGGGTATTGTCAGTGCCGTGGGGGGAAGAAATACAGCGCGACACCAGCGCTCTCATAGGAAAAATTGCCACTTTCTTCCAACAGGCCTCTCTTAATGGTTGTTTAGTAGACGACACATTGGGCATTAAAAACACCGCCAGTGGCTAGTGTGCCACATCTCAACTAATGATTGCAGAAGAGGGAGGCAGACAAAAGGAAAGAGAGGTACAAGGAGAGTTTGGGATGTTCAGAGTGAGGGGCTGAACTTGACGGTGAACTCTGAGCTTATTTCCTCTGTGGCAGTTTATTCAAAAGGCTGGGGTCTGAAAATTAAAACAGGCGGCCAAATTATGTGGAGAGCGTAGTTGACTTCTGAAAGCTTCTGGATGGACTTTTCTAATATTAGAACACAGCTACTGGCTGTGTAAAGTTGCCTTTCAAAGTCATTGCAATGGTGGGCTCAGTTAAATTATACGCTTTAGCAAGTTTACTGGCCTCAAAAACATCTGAGATTTGATTAATTCTGGCAAAAACAATTTCCTGCACATTTAATTTGACTTACAGGACAATGTGGAACCCCACGGAGAATGTTTGAAAACAACAAGTCTGTTTGCATGCCTCTATGGGTATCATCCATAAAAACCTTTGCATGAATCATATTTTTATATATATATATATCAACTGTGCAAAGGCAAAAAAGGAAGCGTTATACTGATGCCTGCCGCCTCCAATTTTGTTATATACAGTTGATTTATACAATGTTATATTTTACCATGCAGCTTCACTCACTGGCAAGTAGGGCGCAGAGACTTGCAGAGGCAGCAGGTATAATATGTCAGCAAAAAGAGCGCAAGGAATGCAATTCACTGTTTCTAGGCAACAACAGTTGCAGCTGCTCTCATCTGTTGTGCTTTGAAAGGTCAGCGATAGCCGAGGTCAAAGTTGAAATAATTTGAACTATGAGCACGGCGCTCTGTGGCAATTTCGCGTGGTGCGTCACGCCAAGGGTAGCGCTTCCACTTAGTCAGGCAGCACCGCTCTCCAATGGCAGAACCAGCACAGTGCGATTTTACCGCTGATCATGTATAGGCGGCTTTAAGATCACTGACGATGCATGTGCTTCTGGCATGGCTGTGCATCTTTTTTTCCTCTTCCCTCTTCTGCTTCTTCATAGGATTAATCTCTGTATTTTATTCCCTATATTTTGACCTCATTGAAGCCCTGCTACAGGCCTCACGGCAGACATTTGCTTTTGCTCTGTCGAACTTATTAAAATTAAGAATGGCTGCACTCCATTTAGTCACTAGTGCCAGGACCACAGTCGTGCGAGTACTGGGGCACTTAAATGGCACAGATTTGACTATGAAATGTCAAATTTATTCTGTGACAAAGGTCTAATTTGTTCCCCCATGACTCTACCTGTTCTTATGACCATCTGCTGCCTTAGCCTAGAGGAGTGGATGGGTTTGCCAGCCTGAATGCATTCTTGTTGCTAACCTGCCTTTTGGCCTAATAAAGACTGCTTTTTATCACACCTGCCCTGTCTCCCTCATCTGTTTATGTTTACCACATCTGTGCTCCAGTGATGCAATTTAGGATTTCCTTAGAGGAGAAGGAAGAGAAAATTAAACTGAAATAAAAAAAAAAAGCTGCATTTTTTTAGCCCGACTAAATGACGGGGGACGAAAAAAAAAGAAGATGAAAACATAATTGCTATTAAGCATGGGTCTTTACAAACACCATCAAAACACTAGCAGAAGCAATCCCATCAGGCAGCTCCAGCTCCACAAGACGCCCTCTGAGAGCAAAAACATATTGACCACCAATCAATCGTAACCAGCCAAGAGCAAGGGTCACTAATTGAACGGAAGAACGGAATTGACGAAAAAAGAAAAATCACATGGTGGCGGTTGCTGCGTAGGTGTTTTCTTCTGTTTGATTGCCACGTCCAGTGTAAACATGGAAGCCAGTTTGATGTAAACAGCTGTTTCAACCACAACACATAGGTCCAAATGATCTCTGATATCAGAACTGGTTCATTATTGTACAACTGAAACTATGAGATTTTCTCTGTGGCTCATGGGAGCTACATCGATAATGACTACTTACAGGCTATGATAAATGACTTTTTTTTCTCTTATATATTGGGTGTTTCTCACAGGACCTCTTAGTTTGAGCTTTCTCTGTGTCATTACTGCAGAATGGCTATCATATGGCAGTTAAAATGCAACCTGTCTGTCTTTTAATGTCCAGGGTACTTCCTGTGGTGTATGTTGTGGTCAGGTTGCTATTCTGTATCTTCCTTAAGGGATCAATACACTTTCACTTATTACTGGTATAAATCAAGGTAAAGACATTTGTGGTTAATGAGATGCCACAAGATAGCAAGACAAGCAGAACAATGCACATGAGGGACTGAGATGATGGGCTTACAATAACAGAAGAAACAGAGAGAGACAGACAGAGATGACCTTTAATGTTTTTTTTCCCAAGCAACTTTTAAGATGAGATTAAACTCATTCTCAGTATTGTATCTTCAATTATTTATGAGCTAAAGCAAGGAAACACACACACACACACACACCTACAAATACGTGATTCTGTCACTTTGTGATGAGACTACGCGTCTGGAGACAACTACTAATAACTGAGATGGTGGACACTGCCACTTTAGAGTGTCCTCACCAGAAAATCATTGGTTGTTTATTTTGAAACGATTAAAACTCATTATGTCTACATTTTCCTACCCGGCAAACCTACTTAGAAGTGTAACACAAAACGCAATATGAGTTTGTAATGTTGTTATACTGCCACAAAAGGTATCAGGGAGGAAGTTGGGTGGATGGTTGGATGTACAAAGCTTGTGACTTTGACACCAGAGACCACAGTTTGCACACCAAACACTCAATGTTGATTTCTGTTAACACTGACTGCCATCTTTCTCTAATCTTAACCAAACAAAGCATGAAAGCAAATATGTATATATATATATATCCCCATTTTTTAAATTTAATTTTGTGTATGTATGTATGTGCATATGTATATTTTATATATTTTATTTTATTTATTTTGTTTATTTTGTTTTTGGCTCTCATGTGTGGAGAATGTGTTCTGTGTTGAGGGTAAATTAGAAAAGAGGGTACATATTTGTATTATGCTCCTTAATCCTTGATTGTTCGACCCTTTGGAAATCAATAAATATACTCTCAAAAAAGAAAAAAAGAAGAAAGAAAGAAAACAATAGTAAAAGGCTACCTGAGTGCTATGCATTACAACTCGAGCAAGGACCATGAGAAATTAGATGGCCGAGTTACTCACCCTCCCTCTGCCTCGTCTAGATTAAGCAAGAAATTGGTCCTAGATAGTCGAGAATATTTTAATAGCGTTGTTTCTCAAAAACCTGAATCTTTCCATCTGTATGACTGAACTCATGTCAGCCATCCAGCTCTGGGAGGAAGTGGAAAGGATGAATACCATTCCCTCAAAACGAGTCTTTTGAGTCATCCCCAGCATCAAGGACTGTTGCATGGCTGTAGGAAGGCACAGAGTGGATTGTGAGCAGCCAAAGATGGCGAGTCCAGCTTCCAATTGGATGGTTCTTTCATAGGCCTTTGATTACTAGTCGAATATATTGGACAAGAACCCAGTAAGTGAAGGGCAGAGCCAGAAAGTGTGAGACAATGTGCCCTCTGTCACTTGACATCTGTCACACAGTGGGGAGATAGAAGAGTAAATCTTGTGCAATTTGGATTTAGTATAGTGAGGACGGTGGACAACTGTGACCATGATTAGCTGGTGTCTACTGTTAACAGAGCAGGACTGTACAATAGACACATTCTTATCCCATGAAACTCTGATCATTCAATGCCCAGTTCTATATCTGTAATGCTGCTTGCAGCTTTCTCGAGAACCGCTCATCCAAACAACTTCACACTCGACACTGCGCTTCCTTGGGTCCTCGGCTATAAACCTGCCATGACATAGTGGCATCCATTCAATGCTAGAGTATACGCGTCATTTGGGTGCAAAAGCTCACACATTTTGCAGTGTAACAGTTAATAGGAATCCCCTCTCGAAACACTACAGTGTGTACATAATGTACTATTAAATATGTCCCGTATCTCAAGATCTCGCACTCGACACTGCGCTTCTTTGGGTCTCAGCTCTAATACAGAGACTCTTTCCAGTTTAGTTAGATGGGTTCCATCAGATGGAATGAAATTAGTAATAAACAAAGTAGTTTAATGTCTAAAATGAGCCAAACCTTAACCACAGAATGTCCATAAATGCCCAGCATCCTGTAAATATACCTCTGTGTACATAGGACTAATCCTATGAGACTAGTCAGCCCAGCCCACAGACATGAAACAGCTGCACATTCTGTACATTCATCCTGGTATTATTGAGTAGCTGAATACAGGATCTTGTCCCTTTACAAATCACAGTCTTCAGAGATAAGTGTGCAATTCAAACTTGAAGTGTACAATAACTCACAACAAGAAAAATTTACAGTGGGAGAAATGTTGAAGTACATGCGGTCACAGTAATGCTCGGTCAATACAAATAACTCAGAGCCTTGAGTTTGGTGTCGGTCACACAAAGCCTGCTGCCGTGATTAAACATGGCTCTCACTGGTTGAGCCAGTAACTCACGACCAGAGCTGACAATCAAAGGGACATTTTTTTTAATTTAAATTTTTTTCTACATTATAAATGTTCATTCACGCGCTGATTGTAGTCACCATTGACACTGACCGTAACTGAGCAGAAACAGTTGTGCGTTATTTGATCATTCTGACAGTTTAAAATCAGACCAAACTAATGGATAAAAAGAAAGCGAATGATTGAAACTAAGGAAGGTTGGTACATGTAAGTGTGTTTGCGTTTGTGCAGTTGTGTTTGTGTGTGTGTGTGTGTGTGTGTGTGTGTGTGTGGTACTTGTGTGTATATCCTGGCCAGTGAGTGAAATTCAGCTCAGGGCAACAGAGGCTTTCCATTAAAAGAACATGTAGCAGGAGACTGAGACAAATTAGACTACTCTGACTCTGAAGTAGAGTGACCTCAGAATGCTCACTCATACACACTCACATCCACATAGGAGTGAGTCTCTTTCTGTTCCTGAATGTTTGTGTGCATCTGTTTGAATTACTAGATGTGTCTCTTTTGATGGCGGGGTCACTGACTTTCTACTTGGTTAAATGAGAGACACAGGTGAAGAATGAGAGAGAGACAGACAGAGAGAGGGGGGGAGGAGGGGGCACCTGGGAAATTACGCCCGGCGCTGCCGCTGCCTCAAGCATGAAATTGAAGCCGTCCGACAATCCAACTCACTGGATCCTTCCCGTTCATATTCCCAAATAATTAACTAGCACAACCCCCTGCCTCCATGCTATAACACGCTGACCTGCCTATTGTCTCGGCACACACAGACAAGGAAAAACCCAGCTCAGTACACAGGAGCAGGTGGAACTGATGACAGCAGGTAAAGAGAGAGAGATGGAGGGGGAGGGAAGGAAGTTTCAACTTTAATTGTCACCAAAGGACAGCTGGCTTCACAGTGCTGCTGTTACACTAATAACCTGGGCCAGTGCTGCATAATAAAACATCAGATTTCTCTCTTTTTAGTTTTTTCTTGGCATAAAGAGCTGCTTACCACCAATAAGTAAATGCATAAATATGTATTTTTTAGGGCTGTCATAATAACGTGTTAACGCAAATTTGTTTTAGCACCACTCATTTTTTTGACGCATTAACGCAAACGATCTTTTGGTGGTTATAGCAGGCTCAAAGCTAGAGTGAACAAGATGCTATCATATGGAACTAGAAAACCCAAGGAATCCATTGGTACCAACCATGCCATACTAGCTTGTCAGGAAGGAGGTTAAATAACGCTACAAACTTGCGCAAAATTTTGGAGAGGAAAAACTGATATGGCCATTCTCAAAGGGGTCCCTTGACCTCTGACCTCAAGTTAAGTGAATGAAAATGGGTTCTATGGGTACCCACGAGTCTCCCCTTTACAGACATGCCCACTTTATGATAATCACATGCAGTTTGGGGCAAGTCATAGTCAAGTCAGCACACTGACACACTGACAGCTGTTGTTGCCTGTTGGGCTGCAGTTTGCAATGTTATGATTCGAGCATATTTTTTATGCTAAATGCAGTACCTGTGAGGGTTTCTGGACAATATTTGTCATTGTTTTGTGTTGTTAATTGATTTCAAATAATGATTATTAACATACAATTTTATAAAGCAATCATATTTGCCCACTCCCATGTTGATAAGAGTCTTGAATACTTGACAAATCTCCCTTTACGGTACATTTTGAACAGATAAAAATGTGCCATTAATTTGCGATTAATCATGATTAACCATGGACAATCATGCGATTAAATATTTTAATCGATTGACAGCCCGAGTATTTCTTTTTTACATATTTAAACATGTTGCAAAAAAAGTAATTCTTCAAAATAAATGTAACAGCTAGCCTCAATACAGCAGGTCTACAGCCATGCACAGCTGTGTGAAGGTGGAAATTAAGTAAAAGAAAATTGCTTAAATTAGCAAGCTAAAATTCTCACAATGACCATGCTAACATGTTTCAACATGAACACAATATAATCTCTCTAACGCCATCTCAGTATAGCATGTTAGGCGTTCGCAACCCCCCAGTTCTGTTTAGTTTGTACAGCTAGGCGTTATTCAATGTGCTCCAGGCACTGTGGATTGTTGAGTCATTCCGTAACCTTTTCTCTACCCGTGACCCGCCGGAAATCCATTCTGAGGCAAATTATATCACTGGTACAGGCGATGTAATGTAAAAAACATTCCCCATTCTAACATTTTTGTTATTTTATTTTTAATATGTTATTTTTTTTTTTTTCTCCACGACCATCTGGCGACCCCCTGAAATGATCTTGCGACCCCTTTAGGTGTCCCAACCCCCAGGCTGAGAACCACTGCTCTAGGGACCATGATTGTCTGTACAAAAGTTTTATGGAAATCCATCCAATAGTTGGCTTATAAAATATTCCAGTCTGAAACAAAGTGACATTGCTATTCCTAAGGCCACAAGTATGGCTGAAACATAGCAGTATTACTACCAGACCTATTTTCACAGCAGATATTAAAACATAATAAAACATGACTAACAGGCACAGCACACACCAGCAAGCAGTTTTGAAAGTGTTGAGTTACAGCCATGTAGTCAAAGGGCAATCATTGTCATCAGCAATATCCTCATCATCAACATCCTGCAATAATCATGACTGACAAAACATCACAGGCTTCCTCCTCCATATATAACCATCCAGCAGGCTCAAGAATATAGAAGTTTCAACACATGTTTGACTAAGCAGAACCAAGGCTAGTAGTAGTTGTCCACTTACAATATATTCGCTACAGTTCTCTCCTCAGTTGTGCTTCAATTACCATATGAAAAAGAAATCGAAGAAGTCAGAAGCGATTGGATATGAGCTCTATAAATCAAGGCTACACAAAGTGGGGGTGAAGTCATGCTGCGATGAGAGGCTCCGCTTTGACAGTTTGCGTCTTTAGATGAATGGGTTTCATCAGATGGACTGAAATAATTAGCAAAGTTTGAAATCAGATGATCAGTAAAAAGTCCTAAACATATCAGCGTTCATCAGTGTGTAAATCAACATTTACTGACTCATTTGGCTCTATCTTATACTAATACAAGAATGTTTTTAGAGTGTAAAGGTGTGATAAAGAACAGAGTTTAGTTTATGGATTAGCACAACTTTCACATCAATGGAATAAATACCGGTGCTCATATCACAGAACCAAATGGTCCTTTTTTCATTCAAATAAATGAAAAACTAACAGCTTTCATATCATAATAACAGACCCAAAGGGGATAGAAAGACTGCTGTTTTCTCAGTTTTATCTCGAAATGCTCTACCGTGTGTGACTTGAGATTACTTGACTTCCGAATTTATCAAAATTCTCATTTGTGATTGTCTTTTTTTTTCCCCCATTATGTTTCACAATGAGTGTGGAGGCTTTTCAGTACAGCCTTTGTCAGCATGCCTTCGGTTATGAAACATGCCTGAGTAGACTTGTAATGATGAGATTTCTTACGTTGATGATACAAGACTTTTATGTTATGAATATAAAACATCCTCAAAATAATACCAAGCTTAAGCACTCTTGAACACTTTTCCCTCTATATCCCACATTTTTTAAGCACCGCTTGGACTGGCTGTAAAGAGAGAGTCACATGTTGGTCCAATATGTGGCTGAGTGAGGTTGGCTGAGTGTCTTGATGTTGAAATTCAATAACATTTATCTACACAGAGACACTTGGGTGGCGAGGAGGGCTCTCTTTAATCCCTAGAGTGTAGCATATGCAGCGGCAGAGAGCCGAAAGAGCGTGCGCACATAGATATGGAGTTTAAACAACGCTTGAGAGACGCAGCTCCTCTAATCAGCACTGATTGTCAAACTGCAGGATCTTGCTGATGCCACTCAGAGTAAATGGATGCTGACATTTTAAAGTCTAGACTCCAGAAAATCAGAGCTTTGATGTCTGGCACATGGATTATGACCAAAAGCGCCCTACAGCATAGTGCATTATGTAAATTCAAAAGTTATGAAGCTACGATGAGTCTTTTTAAAAAAAAAACAGTTAGTTGTGTAATTCTTCAGCATTTTGTTATCAGATATAATTTAATGGATTAGTCAGGCTGCTGTCATACACCGTTTGTAGCTATACCGACGAAAAGTAACCCCACTTCCGGGGTTATTGTAACCCAAACCACGATCTTTTCCTAAACCTAACTAAGTAATTTTGTTACCTAAAACTAACCAAGTCGATCTTTTCCTAAACCAAGCTGATTCCTGTGAAGATGGAACTTTATTTTGAAAAGACTGGAGCGGAAATTGACACGTGTATCACATGTTGCTGGGCATTCATAGGAAAACTGAGGAATAACTTTTTGTAAGATATCATACAAACTGTTGTATGAGGATACGTTGGATTACTAAAAAGCACCCTTAAAATGAACCATTCAGTGGTGAAACAACAATGAAGGTGCTTAAGAAGTTAATTAATGAATATTAATTTGCCTCACAACTTTTTCTGCTGTATATAGTATATTTTAATTGGATCCATTATCATATGGATCAGGATGATTATTTTTCAAGAGAGTAAAACCTTGGAAGGTCAAAATTGGTGCTTAACTTCTCATAAATAAAAGTTTGTCTCACCGTGAATAAAAAATATTAACATGATGATTGTGTTGCCTGCATGTGTTACTGTTTTTAAGACATTTAATTAAAAAGAAGTTTCTGACATTTACAACGTATCCAAGTTTGCAAGTTAGAAGGGTGTTTTTGTTTTATGACTGTTTTGGAAAACAATAAATAAAAGGAACAGTGTGTAACATTTAGGGGGATCTATTGGCAGAAATGGAATATACTGTAACATTAATGACAAACCAAACATTGGCTCTAGAGAGGGTCATTTTCACGTTTTCGCATCGGCCCTACACGCTTGGCACATGGGAGAAGTTTTAGATGGTTGCAATCTGCAGCTTCACCACTAGATGCCGCCACATCCTACACACTGCACCTCTAAGTAAACCACACCCAGTCCAAATATGTGGGCTGTTTGTTTGTTGTTGTTTATCTCAATAAATAACTATCAGTTATTCAGTAATCTAGTGACTTTATGGTACTTCTAATACTACTAATGATGATCCCGCAACCACTACTAAGAGGTGATATCTGCACTTAAGATTGGGGCAGAACATTGCATGCAGACACGCTCACTCCTTCATGCATCACCTGATTGAGCGTTTTCTCTAGAATCCCCTCTAGACCCAGATTCATTTTCAGATGTGTAATTACAGACAACTCCTGAGGAGCCTGTGTGTGTCTGTGTGTGTCTGTGTGTGTGTGTGTGGTTTCAAAGGCGTCATCGGAGGTCCATAGTTAATCAGCAGTCGACCAGAGGTCTCGGGGATCAGCCCATCGATTCCCTCCCAGGGAAATCAATTCAAACAAAGGCATTACTTAAACTGAACTCAGATCACAAAGTGGAGGACATACGGCAGGGGAAGAGCAAGAGGACAGAGAAGAGGATGTGATACAAGATGGTAGGCTGTAAGGACATAGCAAGGGACCGAAACATAAACAGATATGTGAGATTTTAACAAAGAAAAAGATACAGAGCAAACAAAAAGAGAAGCCTGATGAGGGTGATATGACGATAAACAGATGAATAACAAAGAAAAATCCAGAATTAATGAGTGGCGAAACAGACAAATACAGATGCTTTGATACAGATAATTGGACCATCGGATGATACAGCACCTATGGGCTGATGTGTTGCACAGTGGTCTCCATCACCATCATCAAAACACTGAAGGAGGGAATATATTTTGGAAGAGGCTTGTGAATTCCTTGTGATTTCTTTGCACCATTTATACAGATAGCTATCTCTTTATTATCACCTCCTGAAATTGATGAAGCAACTTAAAGGTGTTATTGATAACATTTTTATGTAGACGAATATTTAAAAAAAAAAAATAATAATACATCCAAAGAGCTTTTAGAAAGGTGCCGAATAAAAGTATGGCTTTTCCTAAAAACAAAAATATATATATGATTGTGAATTAATCATTTAAAAAATGTTGATGGGTCCAAAATGAATGTTTTGTTTATCGCTGTCATTTTGGTTTCCACTTAAAAACAAGGCTTGTGAGCCAATAGTATAACAACATTTGACGGTACGTGCCTGGCAACCATTTGTTGTTAATGCAATGCGACAGGGGAGGGAGAATGTGACATCTAGTGGCTGAATGTTATCAATGTTATCAATAGCACCTTTAATTCACTGGATTATTTATGAACAATTTCTCAATGGAATTTTTTTTAAAATGTACTTCATCATGATAATTAACAATCTTGTGTTTTAAAACTGTATATACCACAATTTATTAAGATTTTTTTTTCCGCCTTGCTCGATTCTAGTGACACTTTAAATTTCTCACCTAATGCACATACACTATACTGATGAAAGCAGACACATGCAAAGGCACGCACACATTCTGCTGCATGCAAACAAACACACACACACAGCTGCGAGGATCAATGTGGCTGAGAAAGTTGGAGAACTCGCAGCGTCTGACCTTGATTAGACATAATGAGACTTAACCACAAGTCCACTAATCTGATGAAATGACTTGTGATGAATACTAAATACAAGCATCGACTCTAGCTTTATACGCACATGCTTATGCGGGCGCACACACTCTTATAGGCGTGTGCACATGCATACACACACATCATGTCCTTGGTCTATCCCAATCAGACTTATTACTTTGAGAATCTTCAAAGGGCTCTTTGATCACCTCTTTGAAAATCATCTTAATAAAAATTGCAAATAGGAGCTGGCCTGTAGATACAGCCATATGGGAAGTTTTGTGATAAGACAGAAGTGGAACGACTGACCTCTAGCAGTTCTGCTCTGTTCTGTGACTTATCTTTGGAGGAAACACTGGTTATGTGGGAGATTAATATGTGAATCCCTGTGAAATGCCTGAGAATTTAATGGTATGTCTGGGTTCTACTCCTCCTGCCTAAGCTGCTGACCAGTTTCAACTGCTGTTGAACAACTTGTTCATGATGTTTACAAAGCACCACCACATAACTCTGCTGATTCCTAATGAGAGGATTTCCAAACTCTGACAACCTGCTCAGTGTGATATACCAGTTAAGCCCCTTTCAAACCGCACAACAGCACTAATTTGGGAGACAGGTACAGGTTGGAAGATGAAATATAAACCAAGTTTGAATGCTCATCAGACATGACGACTTTGAGCACCTCTTTATGCTGCTTTGAGGCAGGATTTTACAACTCTGCAAAGCTACCATGGCATCAAAATTATCAAGGTAGGTGCTATAAGGTATTTTACTTGGATTGCTTTACCTAACAATCCAGATTTCTTTTTTTTAGTTTTTCAATGGCGCCCAGGCTGTGCCAACACAGTAGTCTGAATGAGGAGCATGCGTTTTGCTTTTGTCGATCTGAACGTGGCCTTCAAAAAAGCTCAGTCCTAGAAACCTGGGCTGCTTTGAAAAGGCAACGGGACAATGTATCGACTGATAATAAAAGACAAAATCAATGCAGAGCGTAGTTTTGGCAGCTTGAATATGAATCACCTTTCGGAGCATGTGCCCGTTTGGAGCGGGCAGATAGCTTGGCCACCGAAAGTGCTGCTTGCAGCGTTCCCGAGAGCAGCTCATCGCTCGTTGAGTAAAGTGAAGTGAAGTGAAGAGTTTGTTTGTAACGTTAATATATCCACTATCCAGCATCCAGCAGCAAAAGTTAACTGAAGTCCACGAGCCGCAGACGGTAAAGGCCTGCTGAGGGCAGCCCGCGAGCCACTAAAAGGCATGGAACAAAGGCAATGTCAACAAAGCACAGAGAAGCTTGGATTACAACACACAGAGGGACTTCACTCTCTGCTCAGGTAGACATTACTCCTCTATATGTTTACATAGCATATAGTTGTTTGCTGCTATATTAATGCTCTAGATATGGTATAAAGAACCTTTAGCACTGAACGTGTGGCTTGTCCAAATTGCACCAACTTCGACACTGCACGTCCTCGGGTCCGCAGTAATTCACCCGCCAAGTGTGAAGTAGATTGGATGAACGGTTCTCGAGATATGCGAAGGACATACACACATACCCATCATACAGACAGACAGACAGACAGATTCCTTGATCTATAGTTTGATGAAACTCACCCAAACCTCACTCAAGTCTTTTCTCACTCAGTCATTGATTAACTTTTTCAAAGCCACTGAGGAGTCCAAGACTCCAACTCTCCTTGAGTTGTTCTGGTATCTTATGTAAACCCCGTTTCTTACCATGAAACTGAAACTAAAATAAAAAGGTTAAAAAGTGCATTAACTTGGAGAGCTATCATGTAGCTCCTGAAAAACCTTGTGTCAGAATAGTAAATTAACCTCTATGTTCACATCTCTCACAGCCATTTAAACTCCCAGTGTCAGTCATTTAACGCTGCTTAGCACCTCACACTTCAGTCTCACCATCACTCTCTTCCTGACTTTCATTCTTTAACCAGAGCACACAAACACACACACACGCTCCATATAACCTCCCTGCCCCACCGCACGCTCATCATCACACCTCTTTGCGGTTCAGTTCCCCACCTGGGTAGAGTGGGTTACCTCTGCTGATTAAAAAAACTCCATTAATCACAGTGGGCAGTGTTCCATTTTTTATAATTGCTGCAGCAAGCAACCTCAACACCTGCCAACCTTTTAAACAAGAGTGTAACAGGTAAGGTCTGTTTACAGGCTTTTGACCATTTTTCATAATTACGCTAATGTTTGCTGAAAACACGAGCTTCAAAAATCACATAAGCTGGTGTTTTTGAGTATTTCAGTGCTTGACTAATAGTCTCCTGGTTGCTAACAATGATAATTACCTTCACATGCATTACTTCATGCACAATAATTCTTGGTGAAACAGTCTAGTTAATATAGCAACGTCAGAAAACTATTTGCAAAGTGATGTATTTTTTTTTTGTCATAAAGATATATCCAAGACAGATAAACAGACATTGGTCATTGTAGTTTTTAAGCTACAGTGGCTGCATCGCCCTCCACAGAAACTCCTTTGTCACATTTATATTCAGTAATTTGCAGCAAACACTTGTTAGATTGCAATACATCCTAACTATAAACTGACAAAACATCTTTTATCAGTGCTTAATACTGTATGTGAACTTGCACATAATGCAAAAACTGATTAACTGAACAACTGAAATCTTTTCCTGTGTTACGATCTGTTTTGTGAGAAACAGGGAGCGGATTCAAGGGTGAGTAACTATTTGTAATTCTCACTTTTCAAAGCATGCTCTAGAAGAAATAATGAAAGGAGCAGACACTCTTCCGCCCTCCATGGCCTTGATCAAACCATATGGATGTCCTGCATCTGACGGAACAGCCAACAACAAAAAAAGCAATTTTCTGAGGCAATGTGCAAGAAAGAGAAGGTTGGCTCAGTGGCTGGAGCGCAGCAAAATGTGACACACTGAGGCCGAGCAACCTTGGGAGAGCTTTATGCCGAAGGAAATGTGTGTGCGCATGTGTGTGTGGAGGTTAACTACTTTAAACACACATTACATGACTGTAAACGGGACAGTTCAATCATGCTGGTGTGTATACGTGTTTTAGAAAATCTGTATTTTCTTTTTAGACTTTCATTTAATTAAAAGCACACATGCAATGAATGAACACACACACACACACACACACACACACACACGTAGCTGGTGACACATTTGAGATGTGTCAAATGTGTGTGTGTCCTGACCTCCCTCACTGTGTGTTCATGGTGACGGCATTGTTTGTCTGCGGTTGTGTTTGCACGGCTACTTACTGCAGATTGCATCAGCCTCGTCTGAACCGTCTGCACACTCCGGTTCTCCGTCACAGCGCCACCTAGACGGGACGCACTGTCCATTCTTACAGGCAAAGTCTGTGGTCGCACATGTCTTCTTTGCTGTGGAGACAAAAAGGGGACATGCCACATTACTCTACGACTCTAAGAAAGGCAAATTAGTAAAGCGACTCTGTACTGGTCATTAATATGAATAGTGAATCAACTCATTCCAAGTTCTTAACACAGTGACTGTCTATTAGATATTGTAACATATATTTAATGGGACAAATTCTCTGGAGCACAGAAAGTGATGAGTGAATCGCTTACACAACCTGGAAACACTGACTAACAAGTGATGGAAATGTATGCACAAGTCGTGTCGAAAGTTTGATAATCCACTTAACAAGGCAACAAGGCTAGGCAATTAAAATATAACTTCCTCCTGAGGACCAACTCCAAACTAATTTTGTGGTTCCAATTTGTCTTTAACTATCAGTGTGTTCATGTGCAACTTGGAGCACAAAGCATGAGGGAACAAGAGGTGTTTTATTAGCCAGCCTTTGTTTTTGAGGTTGAATAAGTGTCTCAAGTCTGTTAAGTCAGGTGAGACTTTGCAAGTTTCTTCGCCACACCAAGACTTTTTCCACTCCACAAAGATCCAGCATGGATGAAAAAGTCTCTTGCTGAATCCAAAACTGATACTCTTCATTTTGGAATATATTGAAATGAGGACCAAACTGATTTGTCACGTAATTTCAGCATTATAGGCAAATAAATTTACCTGTAAAATGTGACTCATTAAGAATTAAAGTTTCATAAAGTTGGTTTGGGAATAGCAACATATTATATTTGATAACCTGGAACAGATTTGAAGTATTATCTGAAGAATATATCCAGTGAAAGAGCTCGCAGGTGGATGCTCCGGTGGAGGAGCAGTGATTTTTCAGTTTGAATGATGGTGCAGTGAATAGAGCGTGTCACATTTCATCAGAGCAGCATCTCCACAAGTAGACCTGCCTGAACCGGCTCAGAGGTTTAACCTTCCCCATGATCCACCTTCAGGGTCCAGCCCAGTCTTTGCAGAACCGGCTCTGTCTCTGTCTAGCGGTTTTCCTGATATCCTATATGGATTCCAAAAGGTTTTGTGCAGTCGCTTTCTTCAAGCAAGGGGAAAATTGAAGCAGTTGAGTCTGTCACGGGCAGAGGCAAAAAAAAAACTGAAAAAAACCCTCTCCTTGACAGCGAGAGCCACTGAACAAGAGAAAGCACTCGCTTGCCGTGTTAGCAATGCCTTGCCTCGCCGTGATGAAATATACTGTACAAAGAAGGGGGGGCTGACAAATGGCAAGAAAGTGTGTGTATGTGTGAAAAAGTGTAACCGTGACTGCTACTGTTCCATTCTCTTTCACCTGAGCCTGGTTTTAAACCGCCTTGCCAACCTTGAGTTTAAACCAGCTGAAAATTAGCTTGGCTATGATTAGTGCCATACGCTTTGCTTTTACAGGGAATTTAGCAGGACAGCTTTAGCGCACTGATTTAAACTGCTGAACGACACAAGGAATCGGTCCAACCGCTGGCACTGTGTATTATATACAGTCCCATTCCACTTAGCAAGGGAGAAGCTAGCCAGCTTATTAGCCTGTTGTTTTATGTGTGTAGCCTCGGATGTCCTACTGTACGGTGCGAGGTAAAAGGCAGTGGTATGACTGATGGCACAAGTGGGAGCCATAATAATGAAGTACATGCTAGCTAGAGGAACTGGCAGCGTCTCAGCTGGGACAAATGCTTCCTATATGTATATCTAAATGTACTTATATGGATGATGGCGGATTTGGAGAAAAGATAGAGACGACTACGAATTCGCCAGCGCAGAGTATTGACTTTAAGTAGAGAGAAATAGAAAAGGGATCTTAAAAAGCACAGTGGTGCAGTGGTTAGCACTGGCGCCTCACAGCTAGAGGGTTGCAGGTTCGAATCCAGCTTGGGACCCTTCTGTGTGGAGTTTGCATGTTCTCCCCGTGTTAGCGTGGGTTTTCTCCGGGTACTCCGGTTTCCTCCCACAGTCCAAAGACATGCAGGTTAGGTTAATTGTGGACTCTAAATTGCCCGTAGGTGTGAATGTGAGTGTGAATGGTTGTCTGTCTCTATGTGTCAGCCCTGTGATGGACTGGCGACCTGTCCAGGGTGTACCCCGCCTTCGCCCAATGTCGGCTGGGATCGGCTCCAGCCCCCCCGCGACCCCTAACGGGATAAGCGGTTGCAGATGAGGATGAGGATGAGGATCTTAAAAAGAGTGGGATGAAATGGAAGAGGCCTAGGATAAATGAAAAGCAGGTCCCGAGGGATCACAGCAGTCAGAGCCAAAGACAAAGGTAAATAGAAAAAGGGGAGAGAACATGGATTAGAGGTACAGAAGGGAAAAACAAGAGAGGAAGAGGCTGTTAAGATGGGGTCTAAGGTAATGGCATCTGTCTTCACAAAAGACTGAATAAATCCATTTCCTTCCTATGTTAGCATAAATCCCATCTCTTCCTGTCCACCCTCCCTCCATCTCTGCCTCCAGCCTGATAACAAAGAAAGCTGTAGCCACACACAGAGCATACATGCTACTGTAGATGACAACAAAGCTGATATCAGACACCCCCCACAAATAACAGTTTTCCTTTGCCTTCATATCATATCTCCCATCACTGGTCATCATAATCCTCCTCCAAAAGCAGCTTGTTTAATTCAGATGGGGATGCAAAATGGTGACAGACCGGTTTACACCATGTCACACTCAGGAGGATTAATTAAAATGCAGAAGCCAGCCAGCGTAAGCCTATCAATTTCCTACAAGCCTTTTCCTTAACTCGCATTTCTCTTATCTTGAGGACAAAAAGGAAAATAATACGATTCACCTTGGCCCCTTCTTATTCTGGGGGCCAAAGGCATCGAGCAGCGCCTTTTCCCTCCTGTGAGCAAATAAAATATGCTTTTAATTAACTTTAGGATGAACGATGTTACTCACACAGTTTATTCAACAGTGGCTCTGGACAAAGATAAAAAAAAACACAACAATGTGAGAACCTCTTCAGCAATAGAGCAACTGCAGGGCAGGTTTTTGTAGAATATATGTTGATAAGTGCACCTTTTTAATCATCTGCTGAAAAGAGACAGAAATAACAGAGCTCATATGTTCAGTATGAAGATTTTACTTGAAAATGACATTTCCACTAGAAGTAAAAAATGGTAGTATTTCAATAAAGCACATGATGGAAAGCGATTAACATCCATCTTAAAAACTGAGAATTACATTTATGAGAGTGCAGTCATTTGGGGTTTTGAATACTGAATGAATAGTGATTTGTTTTATGTGAGGAAATTGTCCTACAGATGAATATACAGCCCAACACTTTGGAGAGGAAGCGTTCATGTAATGAAATAAGCATGCAAATAAAAGTAATTTTTCAGCTGCAACACCAGGAATGATGAACGCTACAGAGACAAAGAGATGAACAACAATATGTGAAAAAGAATATATATATATGACCTTCACAAATTGTGAAAAATGTGGACATTTGTACACTCACGTTAAAGCAAATGTGTAAAAAATCAGCACATACAAAAAAAAAGATTTTCCCATGCCTCTCAAGAGTTGCTGACGCACACACAAACAGCCGCTTGCATTTACATTCTGATGCGCCGCGACCTGTCGTATATATGAGTGTCATCCATATGGAACAGCCTAAACCTGCCTTATGAGGTGTGACAGTGAATGTGCAAATACTAGGTAACCACACACACACATACTGTGCATGCACACACACACAGCCTTACCAACCAAGCACCCCTTCTCTATAGATTTGAAGAGTTATGTTATTTTAGTCCTCTATCCCCAGATGGGAAAAAGTGATTAATATTTATGTGAAATAGCACACAGACCAGAAGAGCTCTATAGCTTCCTCACTAGATTATTTTATCCACATTCTCGAGGCATCACTAATGCTGTACACTTTTAAATTGTACTGTAGATTCTCATATCTTCTCCATATATTGAGGTTAGATGTCAAGAGACCCCTTTGAATATGGCCATGCTAGTTTTTCCTTGCAAAAATTCAGCTAACATGAACATGAACATCAATTCGCTCGGTTTTCTAGTTGCTTTAAGACTGAGCCCGCTACAACCTCTGAAGGACAGAATAGCGTCCAAGATTGTCAAGAGGTTAATAGTTTATATAATAAAAGATCGATACTTGACATCCGTGTATCGATACAAAATTGCCGATCAAAATATTGCGATACTAGGGCTGTCCCGAATACCATTTTTTGGGCTTCGAAGCTTCGGTTGGAAATATTTGAAGGTATTTGAAGCTTTGCGGCTCGGCGCAGCAGGCTGACATGTTCTTCTGTATGTATATGCTGTATTGATTTTTCCCCCACCCCTTTCTTTTCCATCATGCCACTTTGGATTTCTTAGACGTATGTTTCACAGAATACAGTACTGTTCGTTGAGCATCACATGCACAATGACATTTACTTCACTGAGATTTATTCTGTTAATATCCTTGGTATAATATGACTGGAGGATGCTAATTTACTTTCCTGTATTCATTAATTCATCATGGCCAATACAGTCCTGTGATTCTCTACGTACATTTTATACCTTTATAGGGCCATGCAAGGCCAGACCATTAAAATAACGCCCATTATGGAGATGCATGGGGGTGACCATGTGGGCAAGTTCAAAGTGCGACCACTGTCCACCTTTTCTATAGACAGAGTGTGTTAATCTTCCACTGACATTCAACTAATGACACGCTCTGCAGACCCCCATGATCAATGAGTGACTACGCTGACCCACTCATGTTCATATGACCTCCACGCCATCCACTCAACACACACACCCACACACACACGCTGAACACCTCTTAGGATTCTTCGCCACATACTCCTGACGACATGATTCGGGACGCTTTTGTTCGACCTGGGAAGAGGTGAAGGTCAGCGTCTTCTTTGAAATCACTCAATTTACACACCTGGTTACACACAAACATACGCGACAGAGTAAAAGGGAAATGGAAATAAAACATCCAACAGCACAATAATAGCTAAGGGAACACTGTGTCGCCTTTAATTAGGATTTGTTGACTGCAGCCCCGGAAATGTTGGTTTGCTTCAATAACAAAGGTTTGAAACAGACAAGCGGAGCTGTAGTGAGATTATTTACCGACGTTCAGTCAGAGACACTGACACCTTTTAATCTGCTTAAATTCCAAGTGTGAGAGAACAAAAGCTGGCAGTCTTTGCTCACCAGCCTTGGAGTTAGTAAAAGCAGATTGTTTTTGTTAAGATTCAGATACTGTATAAACGGCAATTTTCAAGTTGATTTTAGGACAGTTTGGGTTCTCTGTTTGCTTTTTATTCTGATAGTCTAACAGTAGATTCAGACACAATGTAAAGTCGTCTTGCTGCATTCAAGCAAATTAACTACTGGAGTGATTTTTCAGTCTGTATTTTTTGGCCACCAAAACCAAATGGACGTGTTCCCAGACTAACAGTAGAGACTTTAGCTGTAACACCAGACACCAGCTGTTTGTGTGGAGTGTGCCTCTGCACAGTATTATGTGTGCAATTGACTGGTCATACAGAGAATCATCATCAGTAAACATTTCCACATAACCTACCAGGAAGTTCTGGCAGGTAATGTTATTGTCTCTAAACATGTATGTATAAAGTGAAGTAATACAACTTTGGATAGCCACAAACTATTCAGTCTGGCTGACAACATTTCAACTTGAGCATCTTTGACAAAATACTAGGCCTGTCAATCGATTCAAATATTTAATCGTGATTAATCGCATGATTGTCCGTAGTTATCACAATTGATAGCAAATGAATTATACATTTTTTTATCTGTTCAAAATTGACCTTTTGTCAAGTATTTAATACTCTTATCAACATGTGAGTGGGAAAATGTGCTTGCTTTATGCAAATGTATGTATATAATTACTGGAAATCAATTAACAACTCAAAACAATGACAAATATTGTCCAGAAACCCTCACAGGTACTGCATTTAGCATAAAGAATATGCTCAAATCATAACATGGCAAACTCAAGCCCAACAGGCAACAACAGCTGTCAGTGTGTCAGTGTGCTGACTTGACTATGACTTGCCCCAAGATGCATGTGATTATCATAAAGTGGGCATGTCTATAAAGGGGAGACTCGTGGGTACCCATAGAACCCATTTTCATTCACATATCTTTAGGTCAGAGGTCAAGGGACCCCTTTGAAAATGGCCGTGCCAGTTTTTCCTCGCCAAAATTTAGCGCAAGTTTGTAGCGTTATTTAGGATTCATTAGGTTTTTGTAGTTTCATATGATGCCAGTATCTTCACTATAGCTTCCATACCCGCTACAAACCACTGAAAGATCGAATAGCGGATGCACAAAAATCATCAAAATATCACTTTTCTGTTTGCTCCATATGTCATTTGAACACAAACCCTACCAAATCACCTCTGGCCCTACTTCTACCCAAAATAAACAATACGATTTACCCTGACCAAGGCATGTAAATACAGCAAGCCAGTGAAAATCTGGTTTAAAATAACCCAGTTGGAATTCACCACACTACTAAGGAGAAAACAAGACAAAAGCCAAAACTGACCCAAGTCTGTTCTGTGTCTATGAAATCTGGAGAGAAGCCAGAAAAAATACTGTGGCAACCACGTCGTACTGCTCAGGTATTCCATTACTTAGTTTGTGATCAAAGTGTGTTAGTCGCACGTAACAGAAAAGTCCATTTGAATAACCAAACCAACCAAATTCAGGTGACGGAAATAGACTTTCATCACTGAGTGTTTGAAATGATTTCTGCAGTCACCTCGGTAGAGTAAAGATGAGAAGCCTGGTTAATGCTAAATAAAGATTGACTGTGTGAACTGATGATTAGGAAAAATAACTTGGTTCTGCCTCAGCCTTTTCAGTTGGAGTTCACTTCTTGCTCATTGTATAGACTTGTATTTGTTCCCACATTATTCTGAGAATTACAGGAGAGTCTAAACGTTAAGGACTTCTGGAAACTTTGACTGTATGCTCTGCAAAGCCGGGAGTAGTACACACACATCTTGCTCGAATACACCATACGTCAAAGACAAACAGCAGAGAAAAAGGAAACAGCGTGGTATTTCTCCGGCGGTAAACAAGTCTAAGGAGGACCCAGGAAGGAGCGAGCAAGTACACGGAGCGAAGGGAGAAAAATGAGAGCCAGAAAGAAAAGAGAGCTAGAGAGAATGGAGAGAGTGAGTGTGGGAGAAAGAGGAGAGGAAATAGATGGTCCTCTACATTGTTGTGATCGGCTAAAGAGCTAAAGAACGTATCGTGTCAGTAGAGGGAAGGAGGCCGTTAATCAACGAGCAGAGGTCGGAACCACAACTGTGAGGGAGCGGCGAATACTCCATGAATCGTATATGTGTGTCTGTGTGTGTGTGTGTGTGTGAGCGCGAGAGACAGAGAGAGGGATGGAGTAAAGTAGACAAGTTTAATATTGGTCTTTTGAGGAGATTAAAGGCCTCTCCGGTTCTCAATAATCAGCTGGAGACAGAGAGATATCGTGGAGAAAAGGACCAGAATACAATGAAAGCACAGTGCTGCCAAAACAAAAAAACACTAATTGTAAAGTAACGGACAGCAAGGAGGGATTGGATGTTGCTCATCTGTAATACGTTTGAACTTTCTGACCTTTCGATTTGAGTAACTTGAATACTAACTACAGTAGTCCACTCACAAGGAGGAGAAACAAAGAAATAGTTTAACAATAATCAAAAACACGATCCGCCCATTGACTGATTGAAAATAAAAGGGCAACTCAAATGGCAGCTAAACGTTTATAACTGCCAAATACAAAGTCTCCCAAACTCTTCAAAGCCAAACTATAATGACTGTAAATCTTTGGTGTTTTTGGGAGCATAAAGTGTAGGCGAGAAAATCGAAGAAAGTGCCTTTGCACCTGCATTTGTGTGTGTTTGTGTGTACACAGTTGTGCGATTCAGATGCACACACTACAAAGGCCGGAGATGTGAAGAGAACTCACGGACCATCAATCCAGACAGCTGGCCAGATCAAATGCACTATATATTACGCTCCTCACACCACATCAAATACCACCTACCAGTTCAAAGAACCTTGTTACCATTTCATGATCTCCCTCTCTGGACTCAGGGGAGTCGAGCCTATAGGGCAAGACGCGGTCTCCAGACTTTTCGAGACAAAAACACAAGTGAATCAGTAATGGGACGGCAGGGGGAGGGTTGCATCATGCGGGTGAAGAGGACTCACCTGAAGCTCAATGTGGCAAAGATGAAAGAGATGGAGGCAAACTTTAGAAAACTGAGATCCTTCTAATTCATATTTATATTCATTGGGACCTTCAAAGAGGCTAGAAGTTAGGGAGAAACTTGAGGTGAGAAACTGAGTTAGCTCTACTTTTTGAAGGTACAGTGTGTAGGATTTGGCAGCATCTAGTGGTGTGGTTGGTGTGGGTAACGTGAGCCGCCGAGCGCAAAACCGTGGTAACGCCGTTCCGTGGTAACAGCTCATATTACCGCAGTTTCACAAGCATGTAGGAGAACTGCGGTGGCCTTCAGGTAACGTAGAAACGCTGTCTCTCTAGAGCCAGTGATTGGTTTGTCCGTCCTGGGCTACTGAAGAGGACCCGCTCCCTATGTAGATATGAAGGGCTCATTCCAAACTTACGAAAACACAACAATTCTTAGTTTCAGGTGATTATACACTAATGAAAACATAGTTATGAATATCATATTATATTTCTGCTGACAGATCCCCCAAAATGTTACACACTGGTCCTTTAAGGAAGCTCATATCATATAGATATAGTGTTGGACTGAATGAGAACTTTATAAGGAACATTATACAGTATATACTCTATGCTATACACATCCCATACTGCACCTGTGATGTTTGTTTTATACTGTGTCATACTGGTTTTTACCACACTATTTATTTTATACCTCATGTTACAATATTGAGCCACACTGTAGCTCGTTCACACCGTTCTGATTTGATTCATATTCTTAATATGTACAACATAAAGCCTAGATGTTACAGTATGCATAACTGGATATTATGACGGTTTACCACTTTTTACAGCTGCACTATGCCTCATATTAAATGTTATAAAAATGTTTTATGATACTAGTGTACTTGGCCTTCCTATTCTAAATAGCTACAATAGTACAGAGGAAGATTTGTCCTTTCGTCATCAATCTTATTACTCATTCTCCACTGCTGGAACGACAACATCTCTCTCTGGGACCAATAAAGAAGTCTATCAACGGTGAACTCCTTCACTTTCCAACCACTTAAAGAAATCTCTGGCAAGCAGGTGTCATCCTGCAAAGACATCACGCAGCGGTAATATCCAGAGGATTTCAAAAGGGCCGACTTCTAAGTGGAATAAAATAATATCAAGGCAACTACAGCCGCTTCATGGAAGTAACGCCTGTCGGCTCCTACTCATACACAACTACTTCACAGAGGTTAATCTCTGTTTGTGTGTCTGTGTGTGTGTGAGCGCTCATGAATCTAAGTCTGCAACTGTTTACTCGTTTCAAGAAAACAGATTGCAACACTTTCTCTGTCTTCTAAGCTTTCAGAGAAATGTGAAGAGCCTTTTGTATGACTCACTTTTCTGTGATGGTAGATTAACAAAAGGAGCTGAGGAGAGAGGCTGTTGTGCAGAATAACGCTATACGTTCAAAACAGCATTATTGAATTGCACAAAATAAATACATACAAAGAATCAGCATAGGAAACACACACTTTAAACACCCTGTTTATCCTGCAACCTGCTCTCTCTTTGCTCACATTGGCAAGAATAATTAAAGAGAACTCGCTCTGAGTCAACCATGTTTGCCTGACACCCCACAAATATTAGAGCTCTGAAATGACTGCTTAATTGCTGTTTGTCCTAGTGGACATTTCCTTCTTCTGTTACCTATTTGACATCCAAAGAATCTGGGGAACATCACTGTCAAACCAGCCTGATCATTTCGTCTGAGATGCAGCAGCCCGTTTGCACAAAAAGGCGTATGAATGCCACATAATGCGCAAGGCATTTAGCCTGCAATAAGAATGCCTTTCTTGATTTCTGCATGTCATTTGTATGCCATGCATCCTGTACTGACTGCAATGTAAATAAATGTCACGGTAGGCGTCAGTGACGTAGCATAAAAAGCGAGAAAGACCACTTGTAGGTCTAACAAACCAGACTTTTAACTAGGAGACCCGTGTTTGAAACCGTTGTCGACCGGTGTTTTGTTTTGTAAGTTACGTTTCTGATGTTTGTCACGTGTTTTATTGACGTTTGTCTCGTGTTTTCCGTAGTTGGGTTACGTTGTTTCCGTACGTATTTTACTACGTTTCCGTAGTTATTTTAAGGCCAACAATGACGTTTTCCCTTACCCTAACTAAGTGTTTTTCTTGCCTAAACCTAACTTTGAATGTTTGCATGGCGTACAAATGACACGCAAAAAGCGGAGTACAAATGACACGTGAAAGGCTAAAATACGTAGTGATGACACGTAGAATGTCTGGGTAATGTCCTGGTATTTAATGCCTTCCTGTGAGACTGGGTTGGATGCAGAGATTGTAATGCAAAAAAAAAGTAGTTCAGACCATTACCAATGACATGGCCAGTTATGGTGTTTCCCCATCATTTTGGCTGGCTGAAGGGAAAAAAAATCACTCTGGACATGTTAAACCATTGTCCTCTTGGCTCTGTGTTGTTCCCAGATCACTGGATTTGAACTCCCAGAACGACGGCGTCTGCATCAGCCGCATGCCAAAGCCTAAGACCTCCCAAATCCTGTCACATCCTGGGTCCCTGATCCTCATTCCTCCTTATATGAGCGGAGCATTACAGCTCCGCAAAGCAGCTTAGAAGTGGAAGGGAACAAGCATGACAATAGAAAAGGAAAAGAAGAAGAAGAAGAGAAAGACAAAGATACAGGGCCACGGTGATGATCAAAGACAGAATCAGAAACAAATCAGACATAATGGGAAGACATTGCTTGTCAGGAAAAGAAAAGCCTCCTTCCGTATTCTCCTTTTATGTTACAGCTCTCTATACATATAATCTATCTCTTAATCTCTCTTCTTTCCTTTCTTTCTCTTTTCCAACCTTCCACTTTGCAAAGCTAATTCTTTTGTTTATCAATCAAACGTATGAGCAACAAAGGCAATCACTCCTATCACCGAAACATATTATTAGAGATATCGGTCCGCTGTCATCACACATACTTCAGAAAATGTTATAAAAAAATCTCCTTTCTTCGTTCTTTCTTTCATTTTTTTTTGGACGTCGTATGCCCGGAAGGCACTTAGCTAGCTCTTGAGACACACAAACGTGTGTGTGTTATTTGTTGTTCTGAGGGTGAGTGGATATCTCGTCAGAGAGATCACAGAGCGGTCTCTTTGTACGCCGTGCCGCGTTAGCTTCAGAGACTGCTAATTAAGTAACAGCACAAAAGAGGCCATTGTGGGAGCACATGGCGACGGAGAAACAGGAGCCTGGTTTTGTTTTCACACCATGAAGCCTATCAGTCGTTCAAATGAAGGCGTCAGGCGGCCAAATGCTTTGAGCTGCACTGCGGTGTAGGTAGTCACATCTTATACCGATTCTGTGAATCATATGGAAATCTGAACTTTGCAAAAAAAAAGTGAGGCTGCTCAATAGGGTTTGGAATAGGATGAATTTAAAGTAATAATACGCATTTCCATATAAATAACTGTCGGTTTCTGCTATTCTGCTACAGCTTTTCACTCAATGTACCAAGTTCGGTACATTTGCTGACATTGCATGCAGTGTTCAATAGGACTTTCCCAGAAAAAGAAACTTCCACAAAGTTAGACTTCGTTCACTAATGCTTCATCAACAGAAAATCCATACCGAACTATGTGACAGGACTGAACAAGTTTAATTAAACATCTGTAGGAAAGTACGGAGCAGAACCGCCGCAGGAACAAGCAATTTAGAAAGAGCACTTTGTGCTGTAGGTGTATAATAAAGAAATACAGAACGTTTTTCTATAAGATGTTTAAATATACTGTTGTGTTTTGTTGTATTCAGATCAACAAAGTTGTATCTATTAGTATAACATTGATGCAAAATAATCCTGTGTGGATGCAGTTTGGTTTTTAAAGATTTGTTTCAAGAACTGTAACAACAGTGTAGTTTATTAAAAACAAGAATCATCTCTTTGACTAAGAACAGATAAAAGCAGTTGCAAAAAGTGCATTTAATGTACTAATATGTGTGTGATGGTATTGTTTTCCAAGATGCCTGGTGACTCTATGAGGTCATACCCTTCTGCTTCAGTACCTCTCATTAGAAGTGACATATGCACAGTGAAACCTCACTGCTCCTGTAATGTCTACCACACACACACACACACACACACACCAAATCCCCCTAACAACAGGCCATCTGGGTGACATCCGGCTCTCAGACTTGACCTGCATTGATTTATTAAACACTCAGACACTGATACCAGCCCTGTTACTCATACTTGCACACGCACGTACGCACACACACACACGGACAGACACACACACTTCATCCCCTCCCCCATGTCCCACCCCGACACTCCAATCTCATCAGATGCTCACTTTCCTAGACAGGGTCATCGTTTTAATGATATCAGCTATCAATCCTTTAGCCCGCTCCATATGTAAAACCTATATGGCTCTTTATTCGCTGGGGTGCTGTCAATGCTGTTTGACTGATGTCATCATGGGCGAAGGAAAGTCGTGAAGCGGTGGGACACAACCGCGAGTCTGTCCGTTGTGTTGAATGCATACTGTTAACTCAGAAATATGTGTTGATTGTATTAGTGAGTGGATTCCCGTGCTAAATCGTGTCATAAATAAAGGATTCTGTTACAAAAATATAATACATCAACAATTCCTCTTTGCTTCATTTCATTTATTTTTCTTACTCACAAGAAAATAAGGTATTTGTGTGAAGGTGCTATAATTATATTGGTTACAAAAATCAGAACAAAACCTCAACACAATAAGAGATTCCTTTCCGAAGTACAGAGTGTAAACAAGGTCAGCTTTCAGCCTGCTTCCAGAGGTCAGGAGACTCCTTGCACGGTATGCACACACACACACACACACACACAAATGGATACGAACTCACACACTCACTCAGACACATAACATAAATGTCCCATTGGGGCCATAAAACCTGTGTGATGCACGGGGGGAAGGGATAAACAGTACTATATGAAACCTCAGTTAGTCCGACCTTTTTGTGGCTATCCAGACGTAGAAACACACACACACACCCGTGTGCTCTGTGTGTGCATGCCTATACTGAACATGTTTTTTTGAAAACACACCATGAAGAGAGGTAGATATTGAATCCAGCTTATCAAACCTAAAAATGTGTGCCAACATGCGGATAACAGTCAAAACATCTTAAAATCCATTTATCAGCTCTTCTTTATCAACACATAATTGCTAAACGATTAATAACCTTGATGATTATGACAATTTCATTTTCAATTACAAACCAGTAGCAATCGCACATTCTAAACCCCCGAATTATTATGCTTGTGGCGGCCGCACACAAGTGGCAAAATAGAAATTCATAAACACTGTTCCGTAATTACTCTTCTAGCGAGTGACTGACTGACAAGCGGAAACGCGCGAGTTTTTCAGCAGCCCCCTCAAAAAAGCCTTTCACTGGCAAACAACGTTCCCGCTGGCTGTATGAATCGACGCTCACTGTGAGCCTTGTAATTCTCCTCCCGCGGGCCTGCACTTCCACCATCGCCATTCAAGTCCCACACCGCACACATGCAGCGTGCTGCCGGTCGGTCCACATGACAAATTACTACTGGGCTTACTATCAAAAATCAGCACTCGTCGGAGGGAGTGGTTGGGGGTAGGGGGCGGGGGGACGGATGCGGTAGGGATTCCAACAAAGCCTGCTGAGCATCTGCAGACAAAAGAGAGGGACAAATATACCCCGCTGCTGACAAGCAAAAAGAATTAATTTCAATTACAAATGGATGCCGCTCAGAAGCAACAAAGAGCCCCACAAAGGTCAGCAGGAGTTAGAGCATGTGCGCCTGTCTGCGTGGATTAACCTGTACAGTTTGTGCATTCTTATTTGTTTTTTTGGTTCAAAAGAAGGGACAAGAGAAGGGAGCTCATATTTGCCGCGGTGACAGAGACAAAAACAATCCCGACCTGCTGCTTTGCATCGCTCAGAGCTTCCGGAGGCGATGGCGGAATGTGATTATTTTTTGTGACACACTGACCCCGCCTCCCTCCGTGTTCTGCTGCGCTCTCAGCAAAACAGAACGCTGTAAACAGCCTCCCGTCTTTTGTCTTTCCTGCCACGCTCAGTCGTTCTACGTTCCTTATCCGCTCCTCTTCTCCACCCTTCCCCTGCTCGCTCGCTCCCACCTTCCCTCCCTTCCTCCCGCCTCCTTTTCCCCCTTTGGCAAACAGCCAGTTGTCCCTTCCTTTGTCTGCTTTAAGGGTGATCGCTGATTAGGAAAATAAATAAATAAACACCTACTGGATGAAAGAATCGTGGCCTGAGTTCAGAGGGAATGATAAACTCCCACCAGGAGAAACCTCAATGTGACAGAAAGCACCTAAATTAGAGGCTGTAATAGAATAATGACGGATAAATATTATGTCTGTGTCTATAGACATGTTAAATATGGCAATAGATGATGAGTCTCAGGACAAGAGACGAGGGTTTAGCCTCGTGTGGGGTTGTATTCTGCACATAGATGAAAAACGCCTGTATGAAAAATAGACAATGTTTACAAATTATAAAAATGTATTAATTTCTCTCACAGCACCACTCCAATATGACAATAAACAGAAAACAAATTACTACTTCACCACTTGTGGGCATTGCTAAGAGATAAAAACACGATAAAGAACTGAAGATCACCACTTGTGTTGAGTGCAGTTGAGTTAATTTCTACTTAAAGATCTTTGAACACCGAGTCCGTATTTTTAGTATGCATTTTTTTAATCCGTCATCCGATGAAAAACATTATGCACAGAAACCTTACACACTGAGTCTGATGCATTTTGTTATTCTATATGTTGCAAATATTCGCAATACGAGAAAAAACTGAATTAAACGCAGGGTTGCAATGGATAGCACTAGTCCCAAAAGGGGCTAATGAATGATTGACATTAGCAAGAAGCCATCGTTTAGCTGCCTAGAACACAATCACTATTGTCTAATCTTTCCTACATACTTTGTTTTGTGACCATCCCTGTTTCCAAGCTGTTCTGCAAACGCCAGCCACAGTCTATCTTTAAATTCTACATTTCTGTATTCTTTTATTTCTTTATCGTGAAGTGCTTTGTGCTGTGTGACAGACAGATGTTCATCATATATCAGTTTGGATGATGATGTTTGCACGGACGGTGGCTCTGAGTGGTCAAACAACCCTCTTTTACCTTTTGACGGATGCAAAAAACCCGCAGAAATTGAACCTGTTCCAAAAACTTTAATGTTGGATTTCAGAGTCGGCGTGTGAACGTGATTGACACTACATGAGGTCGCATTTATTTTTAGGTGTGCGATGAATTCGGACGAAAAATACGGACTTGGTGTACAAAGGCTTTAATGACCAATCAACGCAATAGGGAATGAAAAACTAAAATAAACACAGCTTTTAAGATGGTTTAAAGATGTCAATGTCTTAAATGGACTTGGAGGATAATAAGTGATAATGATTGTTTTGATCATCTTTTTCCTTTTCTTTGTTCCTGGAGGCGTTAAGTACAATGTCAGCAAGGCTGGAAGTCTTTTTCAATCCAGTTGCTTCTGCTGGAGTTTTGTAAAATATATATATATAAAAAAGATTAACTGTCAAAGTAAAACATGCAGCCTTTGTTCCAGATTCTGCTTTATATCATGATGAGCATCACATTCGTCTCTGCTTTCTGTTAATCACCAGATATCAACTTGAAGAAATAGAAGACTCCACCAAGGAAATAGTACGCAGAAAAGCATGTTACCTCACAAACCTAACAGGAAAATGTAATCAGATGTAAATGAGTCAGAACTGACGTCACTATCGTTGGGTTAAGGGCCAAAGGCAGGACGGTCAGCGTTGTGACTCACTAATGCAAGATTCTTCCTCTCCACCACTAGTGTCTCAAGCAGGTTTACACTGTCAAAGTAATCATGTTTTCTCTGCTAATCCCTTTAAGGCCTACATGTCCCATCATCATCGACTGCATGAATGAAATTACACAATGACTAAGCTCTTTTCATTGGCCCACAAAGCTGCTTGATTTGGGAACATTAGGAGGGAGGAAATAAAGGGATGTGGAGGGAACCGTTTGACACAGCCTTTGTTGCGGCTTATGAATCATCACACTTTGTAAGCTGGCCAAATGAGCTCATCTGTCGGGTATAATCTCATGACATCTCAACTTTGAATGGAGGGGAGACTGCTGGGAGTGGCCTGTGGTGACTTAATTCAAAATGCATATTGGAATTTGACTTTCAAATCTCAACATTACCAAATAACACACTGCTGTGGTGGCATTTTATAACAATGCTAACTGTTCGCAGTCAGTCAATTTTAATTTGGCGAGAGAAAACTTTATGCTAAGTTAGGAATTTTCATTACAATGGAGCCATTTTGGAACAAAATTTTCATAGTATATAAATAAATTGACTTAACTAAGTTGGTACCACACCACCCAAGCCAAAAGTAAAAGCTCAAGTTTCCAAGTATTTCATCAAAATATTATTATAATATTATTATAATTATATTATTATTATTATATTATTATAACATTTTTGTATGAAGTGACAAACAATGACTGAGGCGACACACAAAAGGGGAATGACTGGATGTTAATATAAGGTTAAATGCCTAGGCATCCTATGCTATAAACTAGGGCTGGGGCGATACACCTATCTCCCGATTCTATACTATCACGACACTTGGGTGCCGATCCGACATGTATTGCGATTTTACAAGCATTGCGATTCGATATTATGATTTATTGCGATTTTTGTTAACCTTTTTAACACTAAACCATGGGAAAAAGTTGAATCATACACTTCTAGGGACTTGCGGTTTGTTTTGGTGACGGATACGGAGCGGATATGACGTTACTTTACTCAGGCTACAACAATAAAAGCAGTAACTTCCTTCTACCTACGCATAGACTCAAATGAAGCAAATACAGTATATCGATTCTGGGGTTAAAAAATCAATTTAAAAATCACTTTTTTTTTATCGCGATACATAAGTGAATCAGTTCTTTTCCCACCCCTACTATAAACCACAGACATTAGCTACAGAGTCTGTTTCCTCCCATTCCAACCAATATAGTGCCAGCTCTACATCAGTATTGCTTTTTTTTCCAGGGTTAAAGTTGCCTCTTTCACCACACCAATGCTCACTCAGGTTTTGAAGAAGCTAAAAGTGCAGAACACAAAGTGGTTAGTTCAGGGGACCTGGGAGTTTGTTGCATCTCCAGTAAATACAATAGGCTCTGTGTAGCCTATTTACTGTGTGTACAAAGCTTGAAATCCCAGCAGCCGTTGGAGAAACAGAGGAGTGAGTGTCATTGATCAGCAATACTTGCAAACCCACCAAAGAGCTGGTATAATATTACTAAATGCTTCTCTGATATCTACAGGTATCTGCTGATTCAACACAGCTCAGACATTTACTAAATTTGAGAGCTTTATTCTTTTTCAAGTTCCTGTCCTGTGGGTAATTCATTTAAATTCATCACGGGAATTGGGAAAGTGTTTTCCTTCTGATGTTTTCAACAATGATTTTCATATATTAATTCAGGCGATGCATATCATTAACCATGCCTCTGATATGTCTGCTGTTTATCCCAATCATAAAAATGATCCGTAAAGCAGTTACACGAAACACACCAATGAGGATGTAGCCATGAGATGAGCATGCTTTGGACAGAAGTGACCTAAAGTTACCTCTCACTGTGTGGTTCTTTTTAATCATCGTGGGTATCAGGGGCACGTTTGTGAAATAGGCGCTTTCCCATTTCCTCCTTCTGCATGCTTCCCAGTCACCTAGGTGTATCCACGGATACCCCGGGCCACCGGAATACAAATACAACCCAGACACTACAAACCCCATTACCACACACACACACACAAATCCTAAACCGCGCTGTCTTCTCTCCTGTTCCACACCATCCCCCTTCATTAACAGTTTCCCCGTTTCAACAGACAGTCACAGGGGACTATTTGTTCGGTTATAATAAACGGGACAGTGGGGAACTTTTCTTTCATTTGCTCTTCAAAGATGATGCATAATTTACAAAATGGGCTGCATTATGTTCATTAGAGCTATCAAGAGGTGGTCGTCATTCACATTTTGTCCGCTCCTCCCATCCATGTACATTAGTGGTGGGAAACACCAGAGGCCCCACGATACGATATCTTCACGATGCTTAAGTTACGATATGATCTTATTGTGATTTTAAACATTATTGCGATAAGATATATAGCGATTTATTACCGTTTTTCAAATGCTAATTATGCAGTTTGTCAACATGTTTTATCTAATAAGATACAGTTTTCACTCTTTTAATCTCAGAGTTTTCATTCACATATCTTGAGGTCAGAAGTCATGGGACCCTTTGAAAATGGCCATGCCAGTTTTTCCTCGCCAAAATGTAGCGCAACTTTAGAGCATTCTTCCCAACAAGCTAACATAACATTGGTACAAATCGATTTCTTAGTTTTTATAGTTTCATATAATACCAGTAACTTTACTTTAGCTTTAAGAATGAGCCCACTCCAACCTCTGAAAGACAGAATAGTGGCCGGGCCTGCCGTCAGATTTTTAGGAGGTTAATAGTTTATATAATAAAATATTGATACTGTCATCTGTCAGTGTGCTGACTTGACTATGAGATGCCCAAAACTGCATGTGATTATCATAAAGTGGGCATGTCTCTAAAAGGGAGACTCGTGGGTACCCACAGAACCCATTTTCATTCACATATCTTGAGATGGGATGTCAAGGGACCGCTTTGAAAATGGCCATGTCAGTTTTTCAAAAATTTCAAATTCCCAAATTTTGCTCACGTTTGGAGCATTACTTAACCTCCTTCACGACCAGCTAGTATGACATGGTTGGTACCAATGGATTCCTTAGGTTATCTAGTTTCATATGAAACTAGGTTTCCAGTTTCTTTACTCTAGCTTTAAAACTGGGCCCAGTCCAACCTCCGGAAGATCGATTAAGCATTAATGCCTTAAAGAAATTAGTGGCATTAAAACACATTTGCGTTAACGTGTTATTATTGCGTTAACTTTGACAACCTGAGTATTAATACAATACTGCCACTCAAAATATCGCGATACTATTCGGTACGGATTCTTCTCCCATCCTTAATGTACATTGAGGCAGAGACTGATGACGTCTTCGAAAACTGCCTTGGCTTCAGATGGACTCGCACTATTTATGCGTCTGTGTATCCACCTATCTGTCTGATTTTGTTTGTGTGTGTGTGTGTGTGTGTGTGTGTGTGTGTGCTGTTGGTGGGGGGTGCCCTTGGATCGCTTTGAAAAACCCCAGAGAGGGGGTTGATGAAAGGACTCCCAGCAGGTGCTCTTGGCCACACAACACAATGGTGGACTAGCTGCTGGCCGAAGCAGCTGAGAAGTAGTGCCAGGAGGGTGGAGGGTGAAGGGCAGAGGGTGGGTTGCCGGTTGGTGGTGGGGTGGGCAGGTTTCGGAGCCAGCAGTGTGCGGGCACGGCTTTTCGATGGCGACGAACAAAGCCGACCTCTTCATAGCCATCCAGAGATGCAAATTGCTCTTCATCAAAGTTTCACACTCGGCTTCCAGCAAACAAAATGGAAATGCTGGACTCCTTGGCGAGCACCGTCAGTAACACCCCCGTCCTCTGTCCTCTTTCACTGTTTGTAACTTGCGGTTCTTAGGCGAACAGCAAGGTGAGCACATACATCCAGTAGCATACTCATAACACAGTCATTTGCAAGCAGTAACACTCTCTCTCACACACACACCTCCGGGGCCCACCTTTCTTTCTACTGGCTGTTTTTTGATCCAGTATCCCACAGGGAGGCCTGCTATGAGCGCTGCTTCAAAATAGACCAGGCAACGGCCATCAAAGACATCCCTGCCGGAGGGGTATTTAAACCTGATCAGCCTCATCCCAGAGGCCCCTTACAGGTAAGACAGAAGGGTGTGACTGTGTCTATGTGTGGGAAAGAGAGACAAAGAAAGGAAGCGGTTGCGTGACTAGGTGTGCGCATGTGTGTGTACAAGATATGCCTTTAATATTTCAGGTGCTGCTTCCTTTATTCTTCTCTTTTCCTCCTCACATCCTCTCTTTTTGCCGCCAGCTACTGAAATGGGAAGATGGCCTGAACTCTCTGGCTTAGTGAGATAACGGCAGAGCTTTAACCTCATACAGGACTGTCTTTCGATATTCTGGGGATGTCTTTTAAAAAACGTAGGCCGAGCAAACGGGTCAAATACACCCCATTAGCATTTTTGGAAAATATTCCCTGGATGGCGATGCTGTTTTCTAATTCCTCTGTGTGCGTCTGTGCAAGTATGTTCTGTACAGCTTGTGCCAGGCACTAGGGGGTTTTGTTGAACCCGTTTGACCACCCAAAAAGCCCTGGCTAGCGGGTAAGCTGATCTAAGCTTTAAACATGGATTCTTTCTGGGGGTGAAGGAGGAGCAAGTGAGTGGAATAAATGCCCACCTAGTACTACAAATTACCCCATTAGCATTATTTTAACTACTGAATTTCGCTAGAATTTTAAAGATGTTGTTGTTGAACATATCAGCCACCGAATATCAGCACAATTTCCCCTCTCAGTCTGAATTCAGCAGGCTTCTATTGATGGTAGTACTGCAATCAAACACCATGATGTATTTGGGAGTTAAAGTTTGTCCATTCTCATGTGAACGAGGGGGGTGTTTTAGTACAGTTGACAGGAGGAGCAAGATGCTCAGGGGCCAGCAGCAGTATAGAGACTTGTGGTTCTTCTTGGAAGCTCATTTGTGTGTAACTAATAGACTTTTTCAACCAGACAGTCCCAAGAACTAAGGAGCTCCAGGAAGCTAAATTACAAATCCTGCTATAGTGAAGGCATGACCCGCCCTACTCTGCCATTGATTGGCTAGTACTCACTGCCTTCGTTGGATGGAGTGGTTAGGTTTAGGCATGAGGAATGAGATTGGTTATGGTTAGGGTAAGAATATCATGGTAAGCCAATCAGAGGCAGAGTAGGGCTGGTCATGCCTTCACTATAGCAGGATTTCTAATATCTAAAATTAAGGAACTAAAATTCCCAACTTGTATCTGTGGACATGTTGCTACGTTGTTTGTATGCACAAAATACCGGAGTAATGTATTGTTATCAACTGGTATTTCAGACAATAGCTAACAATGGCTAACCTGGCTGAAGCAAACCCCATTAAGTTTTCCGGCTTGTACTGGAATGCAGTCAACTCGGGTGTGATGTCAATCACAGCTCTGAACGCAGCATTGCTTTGTGTTTCTGTTGTTTCACAAGAACGGCAAAGATTAGGCAAATTAGGCAGATAGCAACAGCGAGGGTTTTGCACGTGATGAGACAACAACACTGTTAATAAGAAGGAGGCTGAGGTTGTCATGTCATCTAAGTCAGTGGTTCCCAAACCTTTTCACGTCAAGGACCCTTAAACTGAGACACATTAGACCACGGACCTCCACAAGATTTTGTCCCACGGTCCTCCATCAGATATATATTTTTTTGCGTTTAGATGTGTTATTACAGAAAGTGTATGAACGCCGTGACCAAAATAGTCATACATTCTGTCATCGTGTTACTTATGGATGGAATTATAGTGAAAATATAAGTATTTCCCTCTTTGCTGGGGACTCCCTGGAACCCTCTCAAGGACACCTGGTGGTCCCTGGACCCCACTTTTGGAACCACTGATCTAAGTTATTTACGTCTGTGCAACTCTGACATTCAAGTTGATGTTGGAAAGCAAAAGTGTAACAGTCGAAAAGCAGAGAGAAACAACGGAAAGGTTGTTTCAGATCTCAGAAGTGTTTTGTTTTCCCTGGTTCCCTTTCTGTTAACTGCAACTGAAATGATTGACAAATAAAAGTTTAGATTCACTAAAGTTTCTCTCTGCTTTCTATTTCATTTTTTATCTCTCTTTTTTAGACAGGTTGGGTAGGCTGTTATGTAACTGTTATGTAACAGTCAGTAACAAAATTCTCATCCCTGGTTGACGGAACGATCAGAGCTCACTTGCAGTCTAAATGAAACCAGTCCACACTGACAGTTCCTCGCTGGAAGACCATCCAGGCCCTTCACTTTGTACTCAACACAACACGCATGCTATAAATACGCACCTCATCTCTATCCCATTGTGAAAACACTGCTCTCACTAGATAATAAGTAATAGCAATATGGCACCAACCATTTATTATATGTCTCCTGTTATTTTCGACCACCCTCGGCTGAATAGAGTCTGCATACGGAGGAGGGCCCGGCTGATTAGTATTCTTTAGAGTCCGTACGGACAGACAGGCCCGCGATCAGAATGCAAGGAAGTCCTCTTTCAGGCGGTGAAGGAGTGAGGGTGAGGGGGACGAGACAGCAGAGGCCTGTCTACCATGTAAACAAAGCTTTAAAGATCGCATTTATAATGCTGCACAGTCTTAAACGAAGAGACAGCAAAGAGAAAGTCTCCCCTCTCATTTTCTTTAAGGTGTGATTAAGCTCTTTAGTAAAAATTAGTTTATGGACCTCTTTTTTTTGGTATGGAGTAAACATGTGCCTCAAACTGAATACCCCTCTGTTTCTCTGCAAAGAATAAGAGCTGTGAAATGTTGCATCCGAACGTGTCAAACGGAACCGAATAGATGCGAGGAAACTGTTTTGACAGTAGGAACAAAGCATGTGAAGTCAGGAAAAAGTGAGTAAAGAAAAGCAGACACTAAAGTCTTTGTAAGCTGGAGCATAAGGAATAGTGAAACTGGTCTGAGAAACAGATGACCTCTGCACCTTGCCCTATTTGTCTGACAACAGTCCAAAATCAAAAGATAATCAATTTATAATGATATAAAAAAAAGAGCAAAAGCAGCAATTTCTCACATTTGTAGAAGCTGTAAACAGAGAATGTTAACAACTAATTGATCAACAAATTGTTGATTTCCTCAGCTAATTGTCTATTTGTTTCAGATATAATGAACTTGCTAATGAAGCAAATGTTGCAGTTTTGATTTGTGGTATTAATATTACAGAACATCCACTTTTGTAATGATAACATACCATACCGTATGTCAGAAGTTCAAATACTATACATCCACATTTTCCTTTGAAACTGTATGCTGTACTCTGACCCAATTCAATCCATTTAAATATCAAATAGGGTTGACGACATTTTACCTTAAATCGCCCTCATACTTCAAAGAACAAGATAAAATCTTTAAAAAAACATTAACCAATTTTATTTCATTGTTTGAATGAAAATGTAAAAAGCTGACGACTTCCTCCCATTGCTGGACTCTCCTTCATCCTTAAATTTCATTTATCACATAATGGCCCCGCAATATTCCCAACAGGATCTCTCCACTCGCCCTCCATTCCCCTCCTCTCTCTTTGTATATCACTCCCTCTGTCCATCTTCTCTCTCTCTCCCTGCACACTAAACAACCTCTTTTTGTGGTCCATGTCATTGGCGTTGCATGGCCGGGGCCTTTCAGACCTGACGGATAAGGGCCCCATAGGAGCCGACTGGGCCCTGATAAAGGTATGGCGGACGGGAGCGAGTGTGGGCTGCGGCCAATTTAGCCCTCCAGAGGAATAATTTACAGCTCTGCCACAGTTGATTTCCCTTACTACAACCAAAGGCACTCAGAGACCGGCCATAGCGCCGCAGCTCACTGGCAGAGAGCTGAGCATAGCAACATACAATCACACACAAAGGAGCTGAGAGGCAGAGGAGAAGGAAGGCAATGGTTTGAATTATTGAACATTTATTATAAAGTGGCAAAAACAGTACACTAATGGGAGAGATGGGGGTTGTGGTTGTGTGCGAGGGTGTGAACCAAATGGCGGTGTTAGGCCGGGCTCTGACCACAGGAGTTTTGGGCCAATTTATGCCCAATTCACACGACGATCTGAATACGAGCAGAAAACTGGTCTGGGATCTCGGTCGGTACCGATGTTTGGCCCAGATTATCTGGTAATGTGAGGAGTTTGTAGATCCAGTGTTAAACCTCCTGAACCTTTCGCAAACTCATCAGGGCCGACCCAACTAATTCAAAACACATTTGATATTTAGGAGTTAAAATCTGGAGGGTTACATCTGTACTTTCCGAGCGAGACCATAATAGTAATTGAGAGAGAAAAGCCGGAGCAGCTGACGGTGTTGTCAACGGCAAACATTCTAGACCTTAAGGCTAACTTTAGCTAGCATAATGTACGAATATATACATTTAGGAAAACCTGCTAAAACACATAAAATAAAAAAATAAGACAATGCTCATATTCCATATAATCCAGCTGAAAGCTCCGGAATATTTCCAGAAAGAGGACCTTCAGCTGTCAAACTGCTATTTCCAACTTCAATAATAAATTTTCAAGCGTAATCTACCAGTAATTGCTTGTTTTTTCTCACCCGCAGTCAAAACTACATAGGTTTTCAATTTTAAATGATAAATCAGAGAAAAGCAGAAAAACCTTACATATGACACGCTGGAATCAGCTAATGTTTGGCATATGAACTTGATAAACCCCTTCAAGTAATTAGGCAATTATCAAAATGTTCTAGATTCATTTTCCATTGCTTAATTCAATACTTATTTTAGATATGTCTGTGTGCACATTTACACACTGTATATGTGAGGTTATTAGCTTTCGCCTTTAAGTATGCTTATGTGAGCAGCTGCAATGTACTGAACACCCCACTGACTTATTCATTTGTTCCACGTAAAAGAAAATCCAACTATCTCAGCAGAGTACACAAACCTCTGAACTACACACACACGCACACATACACAGACACAAATTCCCTCCAGTTAGGCTAAAAGAAGAGATCGGCTGTGACATCTGCCTCAGTGTGTATTGTCCTGTTCTCATTTGTATGGGGCCTAATATCGCCCTAACCTTTACGCCGAGCACTGGTTCAATTGCATCAGCATAAAATGGCTTCAGTGAAACTACTGTATCTTCTCAATCGCACCACAACACTGCTCACACAATGCCCACGCCATTGCTGAACGCACAAAACAACCGACGATGCTGGCGAAGTGACAAATCTGAGGCAGAATGCAACGACGACAGAAGGGAGGAAAATCCAATTGCATCCTTAATCAGAACTCTTCCACCACAAAGAGAGCGTGGCTGTATTTTCCACACATTTTTAACCATCCCTAAATCATATTAAATAGTGACCTATAAAGCAAAATCTGATTTTTGCTTTATTTTAATATTTTTTTGTATTCAATAGTATAAGGTTGAGCATGATGATGAAGAAATGGAGTGGGATCTAGTTTGCTGTAGGTGAGGTGGAGACATGGAGGATGCTACCTGCAACATAAACAAAGTGTATTCGCTGCTACTTCCTGATGTCGAAGTCACTGAATGAATGTCAGGAGCACTGTAAAATGCCTGGTTCTCCATGCAGGTTTATTATGAGCTTAAAATGCAATGTCTTTTTCCTTTACATAAATAGATGCACACAAGCAAAGGGAACAAGCATCTTTGATGAATCAGGACTGCACAATTATGACCAGAAATGGTAATACACACCTTCAGGGCTCAGATGTGGAAATGCATGAGTTGAATTTCTTCATTTCAGGGAGTAATTTATGTAAATAAACTGCCGTGCAAAGGTGACGTTCTGCTTTAGACAAAAAATTATCACATGAGAAAAAAAAAACGAGGCTAAACATGGCAGTTGAGGTGCCCAAATGACCTTAAAACGAGTTGGGCACCCTGGCATATCGTTCTATTTCTAACACCTCTTCTAGACCTGAGGGAATGCGGCTCATTAGGTCCCATTGCTTACCCGTTCACTTTCAATTACCAAGGCATCACTCATCTAAAAACTGCAGAGGAATGCTCATCTCGGCATTAAAACGCAAGTAAACAACTCACAAACTGATCTGCAACAAAACAAACAAAAAGTTTACAACGCGCTCAACTTGTTTAATGGAGTTTTTGGTTTAGAAAACTAACAAGCAATCTGCTGTGCCATTCAAAGCCATGATGGCTTTGAATTGGCAGAGAAGGGAAAAGCTTGAATGGTTGGAGTTTTGTTCAAAAAGTCACTCTGACACTATGGCAACACAATAGCATCTCAATGGGAGTGGAGGTGGCAGCGAGAGAGAAATGACTCTGCGTATGTGTGTGTGTGTGTGTGTGAGTGTTAGAGACAACTCAAACCCTTTCTTCATGTCTGTTTGCGAGGAATGGTTGAGTAGAGGGGAGAGGGGACCCGGCTGTTATTACCTTCCTTTGCTCCACCCCTCCATCAATCCATCTTCCCACACACTCACACGAGAACACACACAGATTTTCCCAAATTCAGTGAAGCATGGCGCAATCCCTCTTTCAGTCCCTTTATTCCTCGGAAAAGCTTATGGATCTTAATTGCATTACTGGGAGGCGTCGGGGGCCAGAAGGAGCGTTCAGACCTGCTGAAGGCGGAACAGAAATGGAATTTTGATTTAGCAGAAGAGGAGAATAATCCCTCGCTGACAGTGTGGCGGTTATCTCTCCCTTTCTGCCTTCTTTTATGACTCCCGCTCATTCAGCAACTGTCTTTTCACAAGCTGCATTTCCATCCCCGCACTACCGCGCAAATGGTACCAAATTAGAACGGTTAGATGTAAACAGCAAATTTGATCAAATTGCCTCCGCACTGACATGTTTATGCTGTCTTGAAGTGGAAAATCTTTTATTCGACGAAGAAAAGTATACGATAAAAGGAAGAGAAAATGCGCTTGTTGAATTATTAATGAGTGGCCTGACATGACCAGCGCAATGAATGGTTTAATTTCATTATAACATATGAAAAGAGTCTTTTTACATCTTGTCTGCATCTGTCCATCACAACCCCCCCAGGAAAGTTAACGCTGCAGTTGGTCTTATGTTTAAATGATCCATTGTATGGCTATTTAAAGATGTTTTATAATAGAGCATTTAATATATTCTTGCTATATTGAGTGAATTTATTTGTTTTCACATGAAATAAGCCAGATATGACTGCAGCTCAGAAGATTACTTTCTTTGTTTTTTAGGAACTTATTTAGAATGCTTTTTTCAACCCGAGAGATACCGACTGAAACTGTGCATTTTTTTAGTCACACTCTGTTTTTCTTCTCTGGCTATTTTTGGGTCTTTAGCTCTTTGGAATAAACTAGAATTACCACCTGGCGGTTGTATGCCTCTGCCAACCAGTCAAATTGTAGTTTACATCCATTACATCCATCCAAATGTCATAATTTTATCATATTAGACATTAGTGTGAAATTGTCATAATTAGCATATGGATTCTTAGTTATGGCCAAAAACGTGTTTTGTGAGGTCACAGTGACGTTAACTTTTGACCACCAAATTCTAATCAGTTCATCTTTGAGTCCATTCGGATGTATGTGCCAAATTTGAAGAAATTCGCTCAAGGCATTCGTGAGATATCACAACAATGGGACGAATGTAAGGTCACAGTGACCTTGACCTTTGACCACCAAAATCTAATCAGTTCATCTTTGAGTCCAAGTGGACATTTGCGCCACATTTGGTGAAATTCCCTCCAGGCTTTCCTGAGATATCGCATTCACGAGAATGGAACGGACGTATGTACAGACAAACCTAAAAACATAATGCCTAATTAAAATCCATTTAGAAAACACTCTCTTGGGTTTAAAGGAACATTTGGTGGATTTTTCTTTCAAGGCAAAGCTTTTGTACACTTTCACAAATAAAACTCATTAAACAAAGCGGAATCTTTTGGTAAAGGCTGTAGGGATTCTCTGAAATTGGCCCCATCTGTGTGTTTGAGCTGTCAAATTCATCTGTTCATCATTTTTTCAGTGTAACATTACTTGAGCTGTCAAATTGGCAGAGCTGATTTGCCTGCATGTTGAGGCAGCTTAGTCAAACATGACATCTAAGCAGAAAAGTGCGGCTACAAACAGAAAAGGGTCGCATGTGTGTAAGTACCTTTTGTCTCACTGCCTTTCTCTCCGATAGAGAAAAAACACTTGATACCACAACTCATCCTAAAAAAGAAGCAGTATGAAAGGTAGATTGTGTTCTTGTGGAGATACTGCATGGAAAGAGGCAAGAGGTGAATGTAAGACCAAAAAAAGGAGGCAAGATAAAAAGTCAAAAGTGGACACTTGGTTATAAAAGATTCCAGCAGCCATGGGGGACGAGTGAAAGAAAAGGATGTGGAGGGTTGAACTGTGAACTCCTCGCCTTTTTTCCAAAACACAGGGCAGCCATTGTTCAGACTAAAGGCCTTAAAGTCAGTGTCTCAGACCCCCTCACCCCACTCACCCCTCCCATCCCGCACAGGGTGACAACTATAGGCTTGAACTCTTAGATTAATGCTGTCCCCCTCTCTGTCCCTAACATGGGCCCTGGACTTTATAAAGGCCTCCTCCCCATCACTTAGACCAGACATCCACACATACACACACAGCCTCCCCAACAACTCTTTGGCAGGCGAGCACAAACAAGGCGTAAGGGATGTAGTTTCAAATGCTGGACAAGCCACGACTGAGCAGTAATGGCCGACGCCATTGAACAAAACCCGGCGGCAGAAGTTACGAGCGTAAGGCCCCTGATGGCGCCTCGTGAAGGCATCTGTATTCTATGGTACTGAAGAGGGCCTCTTTTTTTTTTTTTTACATCACTGCCACTGCCTCTGGGTCTGAATCCCAAACAGAATACACAGCAGATTTTGAGTTTAACATGTAGAATTTCATTTCAATTCCCATTACTCCGGATTGAAACTGGGGAGATGATAGTTCATCCGGAGAAATCAGAGAACTATCCTGTAAAAAATACCTCTGTTTGAAGAAAACGTGAGAAAATAAAAGAGACTGCATGAGCCGCAGTTAAGTGAGAAGTTGTTGCTTTCTGGATTATAGCGATTTAAGACGTCTTGCATCTGCCTTTGTTCCTCTTCAAATATACTTGCAGCGTTTGTGTGCATGAGTATGTTAACATAGGAGCACTTTTGGAGGGAATGCTGGTTGCTAGCTAAGTGCTTTAGATGTTTTGGCGTAGCTGCTTGAATTGCTTGTTTTGCTTTGTAAATATACTGCTGCAATTAAATCGATCCAGGAGCAAACAGAGGCAGAAACGTTTGCTGACAAGTGTGAATGCACGATAGCGTAGCACAAACAGAAAAACACAGCACACACAAGCTGAGAGACGAATGCAAACATACTAACCCCACCGCAAACACTCAAGACATAAACACATACTTAGCGCTATGGATATACATACATTTATGAGGAAAATTGATTCATAAAGGAGAGGGATAGAACGGTTTGTTATTGCTATTTCAATGTATTATTCTACATATGTTGTCTAAATTAGACCAATTAGATGGCACCTGAAAATGTGTGCTTTATAGTAAATGCCCCCATGCCGCCAGCAATATTCAAAGAGGCGGACATATTGTACGACATTGACATTTAGACACAAAAACGCACTAGATTGGTATGGATCGGATTCCATCACGAAGATGATAGTTTAGACGTCAGTGAGCCGATGCAAGGAGGATTGTTTCAATTCAAGCTGCCCTGAAAATTACTGAGCTAACCTCCTGTCAAACTCCTGTCAACAAGGCTACAATATTCCTCAGAGAGTGACAGAAGAGGTTGCTGACACTGACACAGTGTCTCATCAGCTGGAGAGTTTGGCAGTTTGGAGAGAGAGAGAGAGAGAGAGAGGCAGATGGATTATGTCGTTGTGAAGGTATACTGGCACTATACTGTATAAGGATTCTTCTGTTTCATGGATTGCACCAAATAACTTTTTTTTCAAGTTCAAATTAGGAAGTATTAGTTAGAAAAAAAATATCTTATTTTAAAAACTGACTGTATTTACTGTACTTGCAGGTTGGAGGCTGAACTTTAAACTGAGAGTTTAAAGACCAGTTGAGGAAATACCAAGCACCGCCCACCAGCCGGAGCAAACTTTCTCATTTTACAGCTAAACCGTACACTACAAGATGTTTCTGAAGACATTTGAGGTGAGAAATAGGCATAACAGTAACCGAATATTGATTCATATTTGATCAGCCATGCCTAGTTTGACCATTTGATCGGGGTTCGTGAGTGATTGACAGCTGCTTCCGTTGAATGAACAGCCAATTAAAATTAAAACAGGAACTCTCTCTCTGAAATGACCTGTGATTGGCCAAAGTCTTCCCTCACAGGCTAGACTTTTTAATGCCTGAAAACAGAGCCATGAGGAGGTGCTGAAGTCTAGTTTTCTCTCAGAGCACTTGAATTACAATATGCTGAAAGGTTATTATGGAATTTTTGCCCAGTGATGCCAAAAGATATTCTGCCTACTGCCACTTTAATTAATTCATTAAATAACACAATCTTCCTCTTTAAAAAAGTTGAATTCATAAGCAATGAAAAGCACCCTTGCTATTGCAATATATTAGGTGCTTTTACAGCTAAAGGCTTACTTGGTGTGGTATGAACGTTAGCTAATTGTGTGTGTGTGAGAGAGAGAGAGAGAGAGAGAGAGAGAGAGAGAGAGAGAGAGAGATTCAGTTTAATGTAGAGGCGTAAAGAAACCAGAAAATATTCAAATTTAAGAAGATGGAATCAGAGAATTTTGACTTTTTTTATCAAAAATTACTCACACCAATTAATTGATTATAAAGATAGTTGGCGATTAATTTAATAGTTGACAACTAATCAATAAATCATTGCCGCTCTAGATGTAACAGAGTCCATTTGTGCAACTGTAACCCTATGTTTAGCATTCAATGTACTCCTGTAATGGTCACTTCAGGCCGCAGTGACCACTATTCAGCAAACATTACATAGTCTCACTTTAATTCAGCTGACTGTTATAATTGGTCTGCAATATGTTGCTTGTACAGTAAGACAACTTTGATAGCTAAAGTATGAAGACTTCCAGTGTTTTCATAGTAATAGATTGAACCATGGCTATTTAAAAATGTTTTAAAGATAAGAACAGACACAACCTGAAGTAGGGTTTGAGTTTACTTTACCTGCACATCATCATCAGCCATCATTTACACCGCAAGATGAAAAGATACACATTGTTTTGATGTCCACCATAAATCTTTCATACTGCATCTGGTGTGTGTGAACCTGTATCTATACTACAAAGGCATGAAAGCACCTTTTCTTTGCGGAGTTAGACGTGTGAGTAATTCAGTATCATGGAGTCATAACAAAGAGAATGAGGTTGAGAATTCAGGCTTTCCTGTAATTCCCCATCACCATCTCTAGGCCTAGCTGCCTCCTGGAAAAAAGGTATTTTGCCACTGGTGACAATTTCCTGCCTTGCTCTCTGAATGCAACTGAACCTATTACTGAATATTACCTCGACAGGAGCTTTGCACAGGTGTCTAAAGTGATTTCAGACAAATAGTCTGGCTATACAATTACATGCTAGAGGACTGTAAGGATTCAACAAGGATTTGTTAGGCCTCTAAAGTGCCATTTTGCTGGTAATAAAAATTGTGTTACCATCCAAACAGTTTATATCAAATCTAAGCATTTGTACTGTAGCAGCGAACATGATTTTAGCTGTTTGTTTGGGAGGGATGCACTTTGAATCTTTCATATCTAGCTCTTGTTCTTATGAAGTTTGAATGCAGAGGTTGCTTTGGGCAAAGGCATCTGCAAAATGAATGTGAAGTAATTTATCATCATTAAATTTCACCTCCATAATGCAAGAAAGTGCAATATTTATTCTGAGTACATAAGTCATTTAAAACGTGATTTTCAAAAGCCTTAATCTTGCAAACAAGCTATGTCCAGCAGTTAAATCTAAAGCTTGTTGGAGTCAAATGACTCAGCTTATGGCAAATGACGCAGACATTTAGCTCCATTAAAATCTGTTTTTGCACCACTAACCCTTTGAAAGCCAAATTCATATAAACCCCCCAGTGAAACCTAAATGAATTCAGCGCCAAAGCTGTTGTTAATTACACAAAGACTGATCCACCATGGATGATCATCCTCGGGCAAAAAGACTGGGAGCCCAGGGGAGTTTACCAGGTCAGAGGAAAAACAGCATGGCATAGCTTGGCATGGCACCACAGCCTGTTATTCTGCGGGAGCAACAGGAAGCGTCTGGCACAACATGGACAACAGCTACACTGACCTCTACAGCCACCAAGACGCTATCAATTCTGTCAAAATGCAAACACCTTAAGGGGTTGGACTGACGTGAACCGGAACACTTTAAATCAGAATAGATGAACAATGACCCGAAAATATGGCTTTCATTTGAAGTATATTTCAAATAGTTCAGTCTTGAGAGATTTTACAGATGCTTATTTCAATGCTTGTTTTAATTCGAAGAAAAGAATCATTGGTTTTATTTTTATTTTTTTTAAATCAACTTCACTCTCTTACAAGCAGATTGCACGGCCTTTACAGACCTTGGAGAGTCAGAAAAGTGCCAAACTGTCTCCAAATGTAAGAGTCAATCTTTGATCAGGTCTTGGAAGTCATTCAATTCACAGTCATCTGCCATCACTATAAACCCTTCAAGGCTGACAGCTGGTCCTTTGATGTCAAAACATGCCCTTTGGAAAATATATGGGTATATGGGGAACACTGCTAAATTATCCAAAAATTGTCTTTTTTTCATGCACTTTCATCCTCCTCAAAAAAAGACAAGCAAGGTGAGGATGACACGTTCAAAGATCTCCGCTGATGCTCTGATGTGATGTTCAATTGATTGAGATTTGGCTTCAAACGAATTTCTACCCTGAACAAAAACAGTGTTTTTTACCATTTCATATGGGGATCCAACAGAATCATTTATAACATTTCAATACAGAATGTCAAGCAGATATTCGCCTCGACATCTGCACCCATACTTAACAATGAGAAAAAAAGACGCAATACAATCGTAGAAAAGTTGAAAACCAGTGTGTTTTGAAAACAATGCATGCTATTAATTGATTTCTTTTGTACAAAGAAATGTTGTGAATTTTATTTAACTTACTTTATTGAAAAAGAAAGAAAGAAGAATCAATCACAGCGTGGAAACAATGGAGCTCAATATATTGCCGGAAACACTGTCGGATCAGCAGAAATCTCAGCTCACAGAACATTTTCACAGGAGGGAGATACACAGTCCCTCATGCTTTTATTCCTCCTACCATCCCCTTAAGGAGATCAAAGGCTCTCTTGTTGTAAAACTTATGCAAACAAAGCTTTTTTTTATTACGCTAATCACGTCCTACTACTGCTTAGCTAAAACCGTCCTCTTTAACTGCTTAATATCCCCATCTCAATACAGCATACAGTATTTCCTGTATTGGCGGCAGGCAGCTTACGGAGCTCAGCTCTATCGATCCGTCTTAGTGATGGTTAGACATGCCTGTGCTGAGAGGAGGCAAAGGGGAAGAGCAGCGAGGCATTCACTCAGAGTGAGATGTGGCTTTCTTTCTCGGCCCGGTAATGATAGCAGAGAAATCTCATTTCACAACTCACTGCCATGTTTGCAAAGCCGCATCGGTGAAGGCACATCCAGAACATAGCTGCGAGGAGGCTCTGGTGCTGAGTTCAACCTGTCTGGGTCCAGGACACATCTACAAAAGAGGTGAGCGAGTTAACCAAATGCAAACCCGACGGGCAGGGGTGAGGGTGGAGGCTCCGGGACAAACGTTTGACAGCGCCTGCTTCTTTGGTTGCTAATAGCTTATTGATTGAAATGGCGACGCATCCAGCTTTCCTTCGTGAAAATCATCCCCATCCACATGGATGAAGCCAAGTGAGATCGGGTCACTCAACCTGAGAAGCAGTTGTTCTTTCCACTCAATCCTGCCGACCAAGCACCAATAACAGTTCCTTTAACCACTTTGTCTATTCTTTCTCTTTTCTTTTTTTTAAAGCTTTTTAGCACGTTCAACAAAGTCAGACTAAGCAATGTATTCCAGACGTCCCTCTCCCCAGCATCATTTTACAGCTCCTATTGGAGGATTCTGAGACATTCCCAGGCCAGATGAGATATATATAATCCCTCCAGCGTGTTCTGGGTCTACCCCAGGGTTTCCTACCAGTTGGAAGGCCCTGGAAAACCTTTAAAAGGGAAGCGTCCAGGAGGCATCCTGATCAGATCCCCGAACCACCTCAGCTTGCCCCTTTTGACATGAAAGAGGAGCGGCTCTACTCAAAGCTCCCTCAGGATGTCTGAGCTCCTCACCTTATCTCTCAGGGTGAGCCCCGCCACCCTAAGGAGGACGCTCATTTTGGCTACCTATATCCGCGATATCATTCTCTCGGTCACGACCCAAAGCTCATGAACATAGATGAGGTTCTGAACGTAGATCGACTAGTAAATTGAGAGCTTTGCCTTCTGGCTCAGCTCCTTCTTTGCCAAAATGGTCCGGTACAACGCACACATCACTGCTGCAGCCACACCAATCCGCCTGTCGATCCCAAGCTCCATTTTACCCTCACTCGTGGACAAGATACTTGAACTCCTTTGTTAGGGGCAACAACTCACTCCCAACCGAGAGGGAGCAATCCACCATTTTCTGGCAGAGAACCATGGCCTCAGACTTGGAGGTGCTGACTCTCATCCCGGCCACTTCACACTCGGCTGCAAACCGCCCGGGTGCATGCTGAAGGTCACGGTCTAGTGAAACCAACAGAACCACATCATTAGCAAAAAGCAGAGACGCATTTCTGAGATCCGGTTCCCCCGGATGTGCCTTGAGATCCTGTCCATGAAAATCAAAAAAAGAATTGGTGACAACCCTCTGAAACACCCGCTGAAAACATGTTTGACTTTGTGCGAAGTATACAGACAGACAGAGCTCTCACTTTGGTTGTATAAGGACTGGATGGCTCATAACCACGGCCCCGGAACCCCATACTCCTGAAGTACCCACACATGACTCCTCCGGGGACACGGTCATAAGCCTTCTCCAAGTCCACAAAACACATGTAGACTGGATGGGGAAACTCCCATGACCCCCCCCCCGCCGCCTCCCCAACAGCTATGTTTCACAACCAGGACGGAATCCGCAATAGACCTCCTGGATTTGAGGTTTGAAAATCTGTCTGGCTCCAGGCAATAATATCTTAAATTTAACATAAAGACACCTTGAGTTAGATCTTATTATCATTTAAATCCATGTTATAATGAGCACACAGTCTGTGTGTTAACCTGCTCAGACACCGGGGCACTCCAGCAGCAGTTATACTACTCTGTGATAATACCCTTCCTCTGTGGTGATTTAATAGCTACTGTTAAGTGTCCCGGTTGTTCTGTGTGCTTTGTTCGCCCGCGGAGTGAGATTAGTGTGAGCTCACCAGTGGAGAAATCATTCCTGAGAAGTGCCTTGGCAGTGGACTAAACTGTGCCGATATTCATGACTGAATGGGGCTGGATCATATCTCGCAGCATGTCATCACATTTATGTCACATATCTTCGCCCGAGTGTTGGGCAGGAACAATTTCAAACCACTTTGTATCAAACTGATTTATACATATAATAATACACTAACTACTCAACTAATACTCCAGTAATACTAAAAACAATACAGGAGACTCCCTTTTGTTTTTGTCTGAATCAGTAAATGGTATTTGCTACAGCAGCAGCTCACAGCTTGGTATTGCGAGCAAACAGAGTTTGTGTGGGAATGAAGTACGAGGGGCAACTACCTCCATATGCGTAGAGTATGGAAATCCGCTGGGGCATCAGAAAGTTAGCATCCCATGCCTTTTTCCTACACAGACCACATATTGCACAAGAAGTAGCATCACATTCTCAAGAACATACACACATGTTGTGTCTAAGTCATTTTGGCCAGTTACAATGGGATTCCTGAAGGCTTCAATTTGCACAGTGAGTGAAGCCAGGAACCAGACTAAGGAGTCCAATCTGTGTGTGAGCAGATTTACAGAGGAGAGGTTATTAGGGGGCATGACTCTGTGGGTGTGTGTGTGTGTGTGTTGCCTTCTGTTCTTGCCAGTACTGAGCAAGGGATGGATGGAAGCCCACCATAACATCTTCTCCTCCCCCTGTACTATGAGTGTGTGTGTGATTGGGGGGTATGTACTAGCCTCCATCTTCTCTTTCCCCTCAGCTGCTTCAATGCTGCTCCATATTTCACCATTTAATATGCAGCATTCTGCTGTCTGATGACTTTCTCCATCTAGGCTATACAGAGATCATCGCTGATCTGAAAGGCAATTTCGAGCCCATTTACAACTGGCACTACAATCCAACTGTAGATCGAAGACATTTGATCCTTTTCGGCAGGAATACAAAGACACAAAACTTAACAATATGTGCCAAGCAGCACCCTGAACTATAATCTAATATTTCATTATGAGACTAGTGCTGTCTATCAGCAGATGCGATGTAGAACTGTCATTGAAAGAGTGGCAACTGCGCCTACCAAAGCGAGAAATGGTGGCAATCTTCCGAAATTACACAGGTCTCATTGACACCTGAATCTCACATCGCGGTGCAGATAAAAAATGCATTTCATCTATACTGCACTTCACCAGGATTACATACACAACAGAGCCTTTTAGAAAATTGCCTTTCTCAAACCACCTAAGCCACACTGCAATGAAGGTGTAAATAAAACTGTAAGCACACTTTTTAAATAGGTCCATAGGTGCCTCTGTCTGCTTTTGCCGATGGCACTGAGGGAATAAAGGGGCAATTTCAGATCAGTCAGAAGTGAAACATATCACTCCTTTATACCTGCACACAATCTAATTTAATCAAAGTCTAGGGAACTTGAGAAACTCTTGTTCTGTAATCTGTGTGTGGTCGTCACAAAACAATTTCAATTCAATAAAAAGTTCCGTAAAAAAGTCAAATGTTTAAAACAATCTTCTTATTTTGCAGCCTATTTTTACATCACAAAGTCCTTTTTTTCACTTAACAAAGACTCGTCCACGAGTAGTAAGTCTTAAGTTCGTCTACTGCGTTTCCTTATAGGTTCTACATACAGAATCTGGAGCATTAATATATAGAAAAAACACGATTTGTTATGTAAAGATATAGAGAAGTAATGTCTACCTGAGCAGAGAATGAAGTCGCTCTCCTTCTGTGTTTGTTGAAATCAGAGCTTCTCTGTATTTTGTGGACATAGCCGGGCCGGTCACGCGTACCTTTTACTGCATGTGAGCGTGACCCACTAGCTAGCTCAAAGCCGCCGCTCTGTACTGCGCTCATACGGCGGTTACAGCTGATAACGCAGACCCGACAGACGGCATCATCGCCGTTAGCTGTGAGCCAATGGCTCAGTCATTGCCATGTTGAGAGCCGTGTGGAGAAAATAGATATGCTCTGTATTTTGTATTGGGCACTATTAAGAACATTAGCAACAGTTAAAACATATTATCAATCCATAATTGTCAGCTTTAATGTACAATAGGGCTATTAGTGATGCGTGGGTCACTGTTTTTTATTACCTGCATCCACACGACCCACTATGAGAGTCAATCCGCACCGCCCGACCCATAAAAATGTGCGTTAAGCAAACATCGGACCCACAAACAGCAAACTTTATGCATTATAGTAGCACACTTGTTAGGACTGAGGTCTGAGAAAGGGACAACATTTACTGATGTGGCAAACTCTCCAAAGGAATACCAATTTAAACCAAAAATTCTGCAGCTTTCCCGTAAAGTAAAGGGTTAATGTCATCAAAGATCTCTGTAGTCAAAAACTAATCTCTCTGTCCATCCATGTGTCTCGTTAGAATATTCCTAGTGTTCCTTCCAATCCCTCATTCACTTCCCATCCATGTCTACATGTGAATGGTAATCTCCCTACATCTCTGATGGGATGATCCCAAGGTGGAAGTCCAATTATTTCAGAAATGAAGAGATTAGAGGTCTAATGCAAATCCCCTTTCCATTCCTGTGACAAGCTACATTCTAGGATAATTCCTCTATTATTTCCCTTAATAAGATATTTAGATGGTTCTTGAGCCTGACGGCACTCTGGACGTGACTGGAGGTCTTAGTTTGAGGGCATTTTTGAGTGGAAACTGAAAGGACGAGGCAAATGTACACCGCTTCACATGTACAGCAAAAGGGCTTCATGGGTTCATCGTCACAAACAAATTCAAATATTTCTTGTGCAAGTATATAAAAAAGGTGTGACACACGGCAGCCAGCAGCAACCCAGATTAAGGTCAGAACAGCTGTGTGGTATATTAGTGGAAGAGAGAGTGATTGTTTTTGCATGAGTGTGTTTGGATATATAAGCGCCTAAATGTGTGTGTGCGTAGGCAGCCGTTAGTAGGCCACTAGGTCCCTCGGGACTTGTTGGGAGTCATCGTTATCGTCATCCCTCTTTTAATAAAAACACAACCTGGAAAAGATTCAGATTGAAGAACTGTCTGGCTAAATCCGGCCGGTTAGACCTTAGGACCTGTAGCAGAAACCAGGCTAATGACTAACATCGCTAGTCAGCATTTAATCACCAGCTCATCCGGCACTACAGTAAAATTACAACATTCCTAATATAACTTCTAAGCTTTTTTATATTTGAACCAGAAAGTGACAAAAACAGGGGAGATGCGCAGTGGAAAGAGAGCCAGCGAACGAGAGACAGACAGGCGGAGAAGCCTTTGAACTCTGCATGCCCAGGAGGTTGACGGCAGGACAGAGAGCTGCCGTGACCTTGCCTTGGCATTGTGGTGCCCGTCAGCAGAGATCAGTGTCAGTGGATATGTGTTTGTGTCTTCCTATACAGTCACCACAAAACCCTTCTCACTTGCAGAAAGATACCCAGTGGCAATGGCAGGGCCTTCACATATGTCAAGAATACAACCGGCTGTGTTTTCACTATCATTAACACTTCTAAAGGCTGCTCGTATTCCATGATCTGTAACCACTTATCCTATTCAGGGTCGCAGGGGGACTGGAGCCGATCCCAGCTGACACACATCAGAACAGCACATACGGGTACTTCGTAAAAAGTCATGGCCTTTCCCTTTTCGGGGAAAGCAAAACGAAGATCCGCAGACATCAATGCAATTTGACGTATGTTTGGATTGTAATTTTAACAAGTTCGTATCATCTTTTGTCAAACAAACATTTGTTTAATACACGTCTATTAATTATGATGTGATCTTGCCTGAAACTGAGCGTTCGCGATACCTTAATAAATTAAGATTGAGCGCCGTCATGTCCCTTCAGTCTTCTCCCGTCCAACATAGTGGCTGAATATTGCTTATCCCGACATCTCTACATATTTGATTGGATCACGTTGGGCTAAGTATTGTCTAGGCTAACGCTAGTCACTGTCACAAGCATCATTTAGCGATATACCTTATGTCTTATGTGCCTCAAGTCTCAGTGTGAAAGGCTCGGTTATCCTGCTACACAACAGCTTTTCATCCTTTTCTCTTCTGCGACAGCGAGTTTCTTTCCCCCAAGAGGGAGCGCAGCCTCGGCGATGGCGCGGTGCTGGTCTGGTCTATAGCTTGGAGCCAAAAAAGCCCCTCTATTATGTCTTTGTTAGGACATGGCAGGGGAACAAATCGGAGATCAGCCTTTTTGGATTTATTGTTGGTACAACCAACTACACAGCAACTCTTCGGCAGAGCGTTATTACTATTACTGGTTTGTTTAAAGTAGAAGTTTGGAGACATGTTTCAACTTCTCTTTACCCTGTTACTGTCTACATGGGACATGGGATTGTTCCCCCCCAAAAGGGGGCTTAGTCATGCAAGCCTACTCAGGATGACGTTTTGCCGGTCTGATGTATTGGGCGAAGGCAGAGTACACCCTGGACAGGTCACCAGACTATCACAGGGCTGACACATAGACAGCCAACCATCCACGCTCACATTCACACCTACAGTCAATTAAGAGTCAACAATTAACCTAACGTGCATGTCTTTGGACTGTGGGAGGAAGCTGGAAAACCCGGAGAACACGGGGAGAACATGAAACTCCACACAGAAGGGACTTTTTAATATCAACAATGAATGAAATGACGATGTATAATGTGAAAGGGGTCGCCTGTAGTTATAAACCCACAGAAAATATCACCCAACGTTGTTACAGTTAACCCTCAGATTTACGCAGCATGTTAAGCTGTGTTCACACTACGAGAGACCCAACAACAGGGTACAAGTCATTTTCAATGGAAGTCGGTGACATGAAGCAACAAACTGACGCCCGACACTCGTGATGGGCATGATGCACTACAAATGAAAATCGAGCCGGTCTCAACGTTTTCTCAGCGCTCCAATGACACCGTGAAGCATGTGTGCTTGAGATGCCTTTACCACTGACAAAAATCTGATTAAAACAACCAGCTGCTATGAATGTCTGCTGGTGTTTTTTCAACTTTGGTGCAAGCTGTTGGATGCTGTATTGAAAATGTTTGCAGGGTATGTTCAGATGAACCAGTAAACACACAAGACATTTCTCATTCCAACCCTCTTTTGCTTCATTCTGGCTCTTCATCAATCTTAATTCCTAGGCTACCCGTCTCTCTCACCTCATTTATAATATTAACGTGGCATCGTTTCAACAATCTAGCATGCAGTGGGAAAAAAAAAAATGGCAGCCAGTAATAAACACGTCTCTCTCGCAGGTAGAAATGAACAAAGACAACATTATCTGGCAGGGAAACAGATGACCCGTCAGTGTGCTTTATGGGTGGGTGAAGAAATGAGCAGCGACAGCGATATATGCTCTGTTTATGGGCGTCTCAGAGGAGAAGGGTGAAGAAGAGAAGGGGGTGGATGTGGGGAAAGGAGAGGGAAAGGGACGAGACAGAGGAAGAGAGATGATTAGAGATACAATACAAACGGGAGAGGATCATGGGGGAAGGGGAAGAGAGACAGGTGGTATATTGCAGGTATCCTAGCAAAACCAATTTGTGTTGTATCTAGATCAGTAGGTGATAACGTCTCCTCATTTCCCTTCTGCCAGATTTTTACTGTACACCTCAATGTCTCCCTTCCTCCTCTACAAAGCCCTGAATGGAGAACAAAAGAAGAGAGGCAAACAAGGAGATGGCTCTGATCTCCTATCCTCTGATTACTCTGGCAAGATTACACCTAACAACAGGAAAACATGCAAGATTTGGGAGGCAGGAATAGCTGCGCCGAGGTCTGGAATAAAAATCACTGTGCCAAAAATAAATGATTGAAACTGTAAATGTGCCAGCATCCATCAAGAACAAAGTCAGGGGTACAAATGCAAGCTTGCGTGCATCCTCACTGACACATGAAAAATAAAAGTAGGATGATAAAAACACACATCCACACTATCTTGCAAAAGCACACTGATACACAAGATAAGTAAGATATCAAATTTTAATGGTCAGTGTTTGGAAATTAGGTCACTGGAGCAGCAAGTAGTAACAGGATACAGCATGGAAAAAAAACTATAAAAGCATGAAAATAAAGAATAGACCGATATGTAGCCAAAAGATATGGTACGGTATGAACATATACAAACAACACATGAAGTACCATAGTTATCCCTACCAACACAATATAAGAAAATATAATAATTCTATATGGAATATACTGTATGTAGTAATTCCCAAAATGATATAAATAAAATATACATCGCCACTTTTATAGGTAAAATATATAAGTTCAGCACCAGCTGCCCTTTTCTAGCATGTAGGGCAGCCTATATGGCACTGCATCACATTTTCTCCGTTTTAAGATCACCAATTAGTGCACTGCATCACATTTTCTCCACTGGAAGGGCACCATAGAGGACACTTTATCACGTTTTCTCCACTGGAAGGGCACCCTAGAGGGCACTTCATCATGTTTTATCTACCATAGAGGCATCCAAGACGCTGCATTTTTTAAAAACATGTGGGCATCAAGGGAGGCTGTCGCCCCTCCTGCCACCTCCTGAGTTTACCAATGGTCTCGACACACTGGAGATTCTAAAAAACGACATAAGCTCACATTAACACAAACATACAAATACATGCAGATCTGAACTGAATCGATACACACACATACAATGACAGTCCCTGCAAATCCAAGTGAGCGCTCTCTCAGTGCTTTGCCTTCCGCCTCGGGGCACTTTACTTTACTCTAGTGGAAATGAAAGTGCATAAACACATTCCTCATTACAACACACGGGGCGTCTGGCAAAGATATTCCAATGTTATGCAAGGGAGAGTGCTCAAGGCATAGCACAAGTTTTTTTTTCCCGTATGCTAATTCAACATCATTAAATATCATCAATAATGCATTTACCTGGAGTTGGTATTACAATGAATTTCATAACTGCTGTGTATAGTAGAGATGAATAATGCATATGCATGATGGGCTGCTGTGACCTTTTATTGGTGGGGATATAAAATGACACTGGATGGGGGGTAACCTTAAAGTTATTTTTTTTACAATTTGACAAAACAAAACAAATTGTTCCCTGGTTGTTTTGTTCGATGTTTATTTTCCTAAAATGATAATGTTTTCACAGCATGATACGCATTTATGTATAATGACACAAATCTCCACGGATATAAACTTCACCATTGTGATGATACAAGGAAATTATGTAAATTGGACAACAGGGATCCTAATTTTATGTGCAAGACGAAGTAGTTTACATTTACAATATATGCAGTTATTATTCAGGATGTCTGTATTAATGATTCATCCTGAATACGTTTCAAATACTGTTTTTGACATGGTGCATACACTAATAATAAGTTTACAATGTCTGTTGAGGTCTTCAATCATCCTGTAAGAATCTACGGATGTAATAAATACCAAGATATTTATCAAATTGTGTTGTTCTTCCTGAAAGATATACTGCATCCATGGTAAACATAACTTCATAGTAACTTTGGAATAAAAAAAATGAACACAACATTAACGAGGTACTCTAGCGATTTAGTACTGCATTGTAATGAGGTTGGAAAACCTGCAACAAACATATTTAATTAGGCCTAATGCGGCAGAGACCTAAATATATTGACTTTAGTCCCTAGAATGGACCAAGCTAAAAACTAAATTGGATCCCACACTTCCCATTATGCAACTCAATATAGCTACAAAATACATTATACAACAGCCTTCCATAGGGTTAAGTAGTATTCCCCTTGACTAGCAAATTGACGTTGACACGTAGAATGGGTGGAGTGCTCTTTTAAATAGATTAAAATCTAATTTTCTGGAAGTTTAGGAAATAAAATTACTGCTCTCTACTAGGGGTGGGAATCACCGGAGCCCCCCCGACATGGTTCATCAGGAAAAAACATGCGCCTTGCCTTGAGCACTCTCCCTTGCATAACAATGGAATATCTTTAACAATTATTGTGTTGTAATGGGGAATGATACAGTATATTATGATTTTAAACATTTTGCGATATGCTGAGTATTGCGATAAGATATATTGTGATATATTTTGATTTATTACCTTTTTTTCAACTGCAAGTCAATATCCGTTTTATCTAATAATATACAGTTTTCACTTGCCGAAATGTAGTGTAAATTTGGAGCTTAAATTTGGAGCGTTCTTCTCGACAAACTAACATGACATGGTCGGTATCAATCGATTCCTTTCTAGTTTCATTTATCAGTATCTTCACTAGATTCAAGACAGAGCCCGCTACAACCTCTGATAGACAGAATAGCGACCTACACTATATTCTCTATACATTTAGGGCAAGCTAGCATCAGCATGCACTGTATTGGGTCATGTTTTGGCCGTAGGTGACCTTTAAATAGTCATTTGAAGCTCTGTGGTTCATCCTAAAGATGAAACCTCTTTTAGTTACAGAAAATAGAAGTTAAGGACAGAAGCCAGCCCCTTTGAAGACTGATACCACATGCACAAATCAATACCGAGGAGCTTGTCTCTTTGTCTGGAGGCTTGTCCCATAGGTCAAAGAGTTGCAGGGATGAGTCTGTCAGTGCCATGCCTATATAACATAGATGTACGCTGTGGCTGGGACACGCTAATCCTGTTTTTATTAAAGGGGAATATAAAAGGAAACCGTCTGAAACAGGTCTAAGCCCGTCTGACAGCAAAGGATTTCATTACTGCGGCTCATGGCGTGTGTGCATGCGTACGTGTTTGAGTGAAAGAGGCAGCAGTCACACATACTGTGGATTATAAATAATACTTTAAGTCACTTTTAATGTGCAAAAGTCACTTTAACTAAATATTCCAAATATGCCATTTTAACCAGCTTCTTCCTTCCAGATCTGTCAGCTATTTTAGCTCGTTTCTCCATCACTAAAAATAAGAAGGTGTTTCAAGTAAAAAGTCAGAGGTCAAAACAAGCTCTTTGCAGTTATTCTCAGGCCTTTTTGTAGCAAATTTGAGTATTACATGTTTTTATTCTGTATTTCTCAAAATTTGCACAGCATACTTTGATCTTTTCAGGAATCACACCGCCACCCACACTCAATCTCAAAGTGTGCAAGTGGGAGTGAGATTAAAGCCACAGTGTGAGACAGTGGGTTCTGTGTGACTGCATGCATAAATTAGTATGTGGAAAAGTTTCAGGTCATTAGTGCAATTAACATTATAGCAGGCTGCATGATGAGGACCACTGACCTCAACCCAAAATAGTCCTCTCCAAAGTGAGGGGAACAGTAAGGCTGGTTTTTGTTTGTTCTAAATGATGGAGAAATGCTTTTTGTGATTGATGACTGACTAACTGAGTTATGTTCTGTATGTAGTGATCTGGCCGCCTTCTAGAAACTCCTACTGGGCTTTGAAAGCAGAAAGCGCTGTGCATCCTGTGGTTGGATGTGAAAGGGACAGTCGCTCATATACAGTACACAGAAATTAATAGAGGCATGTTCTTTACACATATACTATTGCTGTGTAGGGCCGGGAGGATACACCTATCTCCCGATTCGATACTATCATGATACTTGGATGCCGATTCAATATGTATTGCGACTTTTTTGTATTCTACCTCCGTATAGACTCAAATGAAGCAAATATATCGATTCTGGCTTTTCAAAATCGTAACAAAAAAAAAATCATGATACATAAGTGAATCGATTTTTTTCCCACCCCTATTGCTGTGACAAACACACTCCCATATACAAAAAAATGTGAGCAAAGGCACGCTAACATGCATGCTTGTAAAAGAGGACCACAGGTGTGCTTGGAGATATAAGCGCGTATTATCTGGAAGTGCATCGTGTGTGCTACAGTGTGTGGTTTCAGCAGGGCAGGGGGGTCTTTGTGTTTCATTTGCTGCCATTCAACTCTTCATCCCTGGTGAACTGGTATTGGGGTCATTGCCTTCATAAGCCTTCATTCCCACTTAAAAAGGAGGAAGAAGGAGGAGGAGGAGGAGGAGGAGGAGGCGGAGAGAGGTGCAAAAAGTAGTGAGCGACAGAATATAATGAGAAAAGCAAGAAAGACATTCAGGGAAGAGAGAAAGAAAGAAACCCTCCACCGTCCCGTGTGCCAGAGTCATTGAGGTCTCCTCATTGACCAGCAGGACTGCCCACCACTTCAGCTGCTCTTGCGCTGTTTACAGATCCTTGTCTTGTAAGGCCTGGGAAAAGCCACCAGCTAGGAAGAATTTCTAGTAGAAGGAGATGAAAGCCTGTTTCCCCAAAAGTCGACTTCAGAAATAACACATAAATCCAACTCATTTTTACCCAACAAGTGGTGGATTTCACAGGTGACAGGTTTGTGTAGCATTTTAGGCGGAGGAGGAAGCATCCATAGTGATGCAAATGGAGCATATGAACAAGGTGGGTTGAGGATTCAAAAATTTCAGCTAGAAATAGTGCACCTAAAAAAGCTGTCATCACTGAGAGAGCAGCGAAGCAAGACAGCCACGAGTCAACACTGTCACCGGAAAAGGGGATCAGGTTGAGGCGGTGCTTTAGAGGTGCTGGTAGATTGTGTTACCTTTAGACAGAACTGAGCTAGCCGTTTCCTCCTAACCGGCTGGTAGAAATCCAGAGTTTGACAACCAGCTGGCTCAACACGAGATTGCCATTTCATGTGACACAGGCTGTGAAGGAATCTCCCTCAGAGAGTGGCAGAAATTTACAGGTTATGTTTGATGGATCTCTCTCTTTCACCAGTCGACATGAGTAAAGTAGTAATAATGTAAGAGTCCATCCATTTTCTACACCCACTTATAGGGTATATGTGCTAGTTTGGCTCGACTCCGTTTGACTCGGCACGTCAACCCAGCATGGCAGGGATTTGCGTCTCCATCACAACAGGTCTACCCACTTGAGGGTGTGTGTGTGTAGGGTTCAAAGGAGTGGCTGAAAAACAGTGGATAATGGATGTTGTTTTATTAAAGAATAGCCTCTAACAAAGCTCCGCAAATTCGGAGATAAACATTTAATTTCCTATAAATTCTTCACAATAAAAGTCCCTGGTTATTTTGTTAATTAAAAGCTTTTATAGTTAATCAGCAAAATCAGGAAACATTGTCTCTTCATCAGCAGCAACTTAACGCGACTCCTATACAGCTGAAAACTAAATGGTAAAATAAAGCAAATATCTGAAAGTACAAACAGCGACGTAGGAGAGAAACTAAACCTCAAACCACAGAGATTCAGTGACTTAGAAGCTACAAAAGTACTGAGCGCTTAACACACAGACTTTTAAAAGTATCTCCTGCACAGAGGTGAATCTCACTCGCAACACATGCTTGTTTGAGAAGGAGGAAGGGGCTCGGAGTCGGCAAGACGTCCCCAAAACCCACTTGGAGGCAGGTCAGGGCGCACTTTGGCTCGACTCCGGAGATGGTCCATCTCGGGTGCGGCGCGACACAACTTGGCGCGCTAAGACTGGTAATGGAAACGCCAATCAGCGCAGCATGATTTCACTCAGCGTGGCCAAAAGTGCAGAACGAAAAGCCCTATTATCCTGTTAAGGGTTGCAGGCAACTAGAACCTTAAACAGCATCCATTTGGGCAAGGGACATGGTGCACTCTGGACAGGTAGCCAGTAAACCACATGACAAACTGACAAACAAATTGACACTCATGCATGAAAGAAAATTGTGAGATGTTGGGAGGGTGTGCAAAATTCAAAGAGAAAGCCAACAGCAGGTCTGAACTGAGCAAACCATGATAATGGTGGATATGATAATCAGGGGAGGGATTAGAGACAGGATGTTAGGGGATGTAGTACCTCTGAATCAGCGATGAATAAGTAATTCATCTACCCTTGTTAACTGGAAATCGAAGGAAGAGGGAAAATAATCTCCTACCCGCTCTTATACCTTCCCTTGTACTTACACGCTGATGATAATGGTGATTCCATAAAAGGGGATTAAACAATTATATGATACCTGCGAGATAAATTGTTTTAAGTCAGATTCTGATGTATTACAGATACAAAATATTAATATCTGATATCTTTCAGTATCCATTCTTAATACATCTATAAATAAAAGATTTGGCAAATTTGCTTCATTGGACTGTATGGTTTGTACTTGGTGGAATAGAGGGAAATCTTCACCTAAAAAAAAAAAGCAGAAACACCTGAGCTACAAGGCTTTTATGCCCCCGAAGCAGAATGAAAGGCAAGGGGATTTGTTGCTCAGTCATTCCCACCCAGCAAACACTTTTAGGCACGGACCGCCACCGTGTCTGGACTATGACTAAACCCTCTTCTTCACGGCCGCACGGCAGGAGAAAAATATGCTAATATTTTAACACAGCCGCTCAGCGAATAAATGAATTCATGCATGGATGAGTGCAGACTGACACCCTGAATATCATCACATCAGATAGCATGGGCTAAGTGACTTCATCGTGTTGAAATATCCAGACGCTGTTGGGTGTGTGTGTGTGCAATAACAGGGACTGAAAGGCCAGTTCAGGTGCATCGTTCATCATTATTACCTTGACATCTCGTCCAGCTCCGTGTCAGAGTGACAGCTCTCTTTAACGCGTTTCTAAGGAGTCATTCTTCCAAGGTGGTAATGTGAAGACGCCCAATAAGTGCTGCTATTAAGCAGCCAGGAGCACTCATGTCACATCTATAAACACACTGATATTACTCCACAAATGTTCACAGACTGCCAGTGGAAAGGTAAAAGCCGGCTTGGCAAACGATGCTACTTTACGCCCACTGAAATTATGTATCTGTAATATAATGCTGCTAATATAACAACCTAGCACTGAACTGAACAAACGCATTACTCTGCAGCCATTAAACTTATCTCTGTAGCTGAAACCATAATGTCTGTCAGAACATTAAAATTACATAGGATCTATACATAAAGTGTATCTTTAATTGAGTAGCTTCCACTGTTTGCGTTGGTGCAGACCCAAATCTTCAACAGCCATTCATTTTGTGGCTGATTTTCACAAGTGAGAGTGGAATGTTTCATTTGCTTGGAAGTGGCCAGGTTTAATGGGCCTGTGGACCTTAAATAACAGTCCAAAGTACCACATAAAAATGTACTTAACAATGCTATGATGCTATCAGACCTATAAAATGTTTACTATGTCTGTGGCTCAGCTTCATAATAGCAAGATATGTGTTTCATATACAAACTAGACAATTTGAAGTAGATCTGCATATTAAAGGGAAACTTCACCAATTCAACACATCAAAATCAGTTGCATAAATTTACACAAAATCTCCTGCAATAAGTTGCAGGGACTATAATGTCTTCTGTGGCTCTGGAGGGAGCTTTCCAAAGTAAAAAGAAAATAACCTGAGTGATGTCAGCCTGGATTTTAGACAACAAATCTTTAAAGGTGGTAAATGCAAGATTGAGATGATGTCAACGGCTCACATCATGACGACGGCTGGGTCGGCGGCTCGCAGCTAACGGTGTTAACAGTGATAATAGTGGAAACAAAGGCAACACTGCTGACAGAGCTAACAGTGTTAACCTGAGGGGGAACACTTCTGTGACGGCGGCGTCAGTCGGGATGGCGTTATCGGCTTTAACCGCCATATGAGAGTATTGCAGAGCAGCTGCCGTGAGCTAGCCAGTGGGGCACGCTCACATGCACAAACATGGATTAAAAGCACACGCAGCCGGCCCGGCTATGTCAACAAAGCACAGAGAAGCTCCGATTACAACACACACAGAGGGAGAGAGACTTCATTCTCTGTTCAGGTAGACATTACTCCTCTATATCTTTACAAAGCAAATAGTTGTTTGACACTATATTAATCGGGGCTGTCAAAGTGATGCAAATTTGTTTTAACGTCACTAATTTCTTTAACGCATTAACACAATTGATCTTTCGGAGGTTGTAGTGGGCTCAGTTTTTAAGGTAGAGTGAGGATACTGGCATCATGTCATACTAGCTTGTCAGAAAGGACGCTAAATAACGCAAACTTGTGCTAAATTTTGCCGATGAAAAACTGGCATGGCCATTTTCAAAGGGGTCTCTTGATCTTTGACCTCAAGATATGTGAATGAAAATGGGTTCTATGGGTACGAGTCTCCCCTTTACAGACATGCCCACTTTATGATAATCACATGCAGTTTTGGATAAGTCATAGTCAAGTCAGCACACTGACACACTGACAGCTGTTGTTGCCTGTTGGGCTGCAGTTTGCAATGTTATGATTTGAGCATATTTCTTATGCTAAATGCAGAACCTGTGAGGGTTTCTGGACAATTTGTCATTGTTTTGTGCTGTTTATTGATTTCCAATAATAATTATATGTATATACACACTTGCATAAAACAAGCATATTTGCCCACTTCCATGTTGATACGAGTATTAAATACTTGACAAATCTCCTTGTAAGATACATTTTGAACAGATAAAAAATGTGCGATTAATTTGCAATCAATCTTGATTAATCATTAACAAACATGCAATTGATTGCAATTAAATATTTTAATCGATTGACAGTACTAATATTAATGCTCTGGATATCGTATAGAGCATCTTTAACAGGCATTCTGCAGTACAAACTGGGGTTGTGGAGTTTTACCAGGCAGGGATGGCCTAATGAAGAGATGCTATCATTTTCCATCCATCATTTTATGGAGCTTCATTATTATTATTTATTAAAAGTCTGGATTGATTTTGCATCAATTTTGAAAATTCTTCTTTTAATCTGTCTTGGTTGAATCATCCTTACGTCGTAAAGCACAATAGACACATAAAAACATTCTATTTTTTGGATTTAAAAAAAAAACTAAATTGGGCCATTTTAATAAACGCAGGACAAAACCCAATTGGACAATCAGTAACGACACTGTAAAAGGAAACTCTACAACAATAGAGGGGATGGGTTGAATTTCCCTGCAGAGCTTGTGGACAGTCGTGACAATTAGTGGTCTGCCTTCACTTTGCCTGCAGTGGGGAGCCGAACAATTCAATTGATCCCTTTTCATAATGAATTGCTGCTGGACAAAGGAGCACTTAGCCAACAAATGGCAGTAATCCACAGGAGACAAGGAGTTAAAGCGTGGCCCCGGAGGTATGCGAGTGCGTGTCTGCGTCTGTGTGGGCTTGAAGCTTATGTCTTTAACGTAGTCGTGAGATGTTATTTACACACTGATGACTTAATTCGCTGGACTGATGACCTTCTTCTGCTCAGCCAATTAAATACAAAAACACGTTGGATACCGTCACGAGAAGGGTAAATAAGACAAATCAGAGAGAATAGGGGCAGGAAGTAGAGCAAGGTTGAAGATAAAGATGAGGTAAAGGAGCGGGGTCTGATGTGAACCCAAAGCCTAGAGGGCAGAAAGGGAAGATAGCATCACATAAGGGCAAACACGGGGCAAGAGGTGATCTATGAGCTTTCGCATTGGATCTGCAGAAGCAGCGATGGCAGCTCCTGCGATTCAACTAATACCGAGTTTATGGATGCGTTACATCTCGAGGAGCGAACACGCAGCCTCAAGCAGCGAATGTAAACCCCCCGCTGAGTCTACAAGCATAGAGAATGTGGGTGAGAGGTAGGACGGGGAACAAGCAACATGGCAGTGCGATAGAGATCATTTACACCTCATCGCCCTCTCATCCTCTCTCTCTCTCTCTCTCTCTGTCACTCCCCCTCTTCTCTCTACAGGCTTGGTGATAAGTCATTATGGCAGACCACACTTGGGTAATTGGGGCAAGGAAAGGAGAGCACGAAGGGAGGGCTGGCACTATGACCTGTTATTTCTTTCCATCTCTTGAAAGCCATTAGCCACAGTAAGCTTTTAACTGCCCGCTGCATTTGCCGCACTTCTATTTAGATTTCATAAATACAGATATTTCATAACATAATTACTGTTATCCTGGCAGCGAGGCGTCCTCGGGGGCTTGGATTCTTAGTGTGTACACTTTGAGAGCATGCGGGGTGCCATTAACGCATTACATTTCAGATGCATACTAGGGTGTACAAGTCCCACTTTTTAGACATTTTGCTGTACTATATTCTTGATGAGGAGAAGTAGAAATTAATTCATTCATTCCAAAGCATCATTGGGTGGATTTAACTATAACCTTTTACATCTCCATTCTTTTTTTATTTAATTTTTTTTACAAGAATAAAAGCCTATGATAGGGCTGTGTATTAGCAAGAATCTGGCGATACGATACGTATCATGATACAAGGGAAACGAGCAAAGCAATTTATTGCGATTTTTTTAAATCAAATTTTTGGAAAACTGTCATAGTATAAAGAACACACCAGAAATACACCATTTTAGAATAGGTGAGATAACACATTTGTACTGTATGCAAAAAACTGCATGGTTTTTGCCCCAAACTGCATGTGATTATCATAAAGTCTGTAAAGGGGAGACTCGTGGGTGCCCATAGAACCCATTTTCATTCACATATCTTGAGGTCAGAGGTCAAGGGACCCCTTTGAGAATGGCCATTCCAGTATTTCCTCACCAAAATATAGCATAACTTTGAACTATAACTTTATTTATCCCCCTTTGCTACAAGCTAGTATGATATTGTTGGTACCACAGGATTCCTTTTTCTAGTTTCATATGATGCCGACTACAACCTCTGTGGTTGTTATTGTGAGCCCGCTACAACCTCTGAAAGACCGGGCACGTTGGATTTTGGTGATTCAAACATCAATACAGTGTTTTGGAGAATTGATACAGTATCACAAAACATATCGTGATGCTCATGTGTATCGCTATTTTCGTACACCCCCCTTGTCTATGACACGGTTAATTTTTGTAGATGCACAACAACAGAGGGTCAAAGTAACAGGAAGTCTGTCTGTTAACTGTGATGTATTTTCAACAGTACAAGCAATAACAAGGAGAAGAGCGATGAAAGAGAATGAGGTTCAGAGCAGATAAGCCCAACAGCATGTGACAACTCCAGGGCATCCCTTTACACACACACAGCTACTGTAGCAGTGGCTAACAAAGGCTATCATGCATAAAGCCTCGCTCACCGCTCTGGCCCGCGGCTTCTGAGGATTGTAGATATGCTGTCATTTCTAAATCGCCTGAGGAATCTTTGCCTCAAGAAAAGAAAGACATAAAGGGAAAGCCTGAGGTTCAGCAGACCAGCTAGATATACACTACAGAACATCTACTCATGATGTTGTGAGTTTAAAGCCTGGCTCACAGTCCATTACTCTCATCTACTTCATTTCTCTCTATATTTCCTGTTACACTCCGCCGTACAATGGCGCACGATGTGACTGAAGTTAAGTGAAAACGGATCTAAAATCTAGACTCCACTTTGAACATCAGGCATCATCAGATCAGAAAAAGGCCTGCGGGCTAGTAGATGGAAACTTTGGATTTTAAACACAAATCCAAGGAGGACATGTTTTTGCTTGTTTGCTGTCTTAAAAGATAGTTTTGAAGTTGTTTTTCTTTGTGTCCATTATGCTAAACACTAGGGCTGTGTATTGGCAAGAAACTGGTGATACGATACGTATCATGATACGATACGTATCATGATACAGGGGGAATGACTCGATATATTGCGATATATTGCGATACTGTAAGCAAGGTGATATATTGCAATTTTTTTATCTAATTTTAGGAAAACTGTCATATGTAAAGAACACACCACCATATGCATAAAATAGTTTGCTGCAGAAGCAATAACAACAACAACAACAACATCTCATCACAATAAGACAATACACACATACATCCCCACGTACTAAAACACTAAAAAAAGGTGAAACTTTGAAGTACAAAAATGTTAAAAGTTACAATATTATCATATGAGTTAGTGAAAAGAAGAAAGAACAGACATGGGTGGAAGTGCTGATACTACTTACTGTATACTTTACTGAGTTGAGCAGTGAAATGGCAGAGGATATGAAAGAGAATTTATATCGGTTGGTTTTGACTGATGGCTTCTGAGGCGGGAACCAGAGGGCTGAAACTTAAATTCTTAATGCGGGGGGTTGGGTACTGTCCAAAATTATGGATTATGCTTTATTTATCAGCTGTTTTGTTGTACAGTTCAGACAGACATTTCTGCTGAGTGCCAATGATTTTGCTACTGATTTTTGAGGGATGCATACCAGCATATAAAAGCAAAAGTGTAAACTGACTCAATAAAAGATTTATAAAACAGTGTCATCTGGGATTTGTCAACCTGGAACTTGGCTAGTTTCCTTAAACAAAAGAGACGCTGCTGGCTTTTCTTACACAGCATATCTGTATTCCTCTCAAATGTCAACTTATTGTCAATTATGATGCCCAAATACTTGTAAAATTTAACAATCTCAACATCTTGTCCATTTATTGCAGGAGTTGGTTGTTGACGTCTGAAATCAATGCACATGTCTTTGCATGAATCACAGTCCCTGTAACATCCAGCATCATAGCACTACTTTGAGAGGGCACATGCACTAAGAGGGTGCATCTCTTTGCAAATGAAATGAAGTATTGACTGAGTTAATCTTTGCATGTAAACTATTATTCAAAAATCAATAGTGTTTTTGAGAGTCGATACAGTACCACAAAACATAATATTGCGATATTCTATTTTCTTCGCTATTTACTTACACCCCTACGAAACATGTTCAGTTCCATATAGAGCACATACAGATTGAATTAATATTGATCTTCTCATTTGACTTCAGGTCAGAGGGCAAACAACTACATTACAGAACATTTTGGAATGTTTCTTTTGATTTGTTTTATGTCCCAAGAGCTCAAAAAGAAGGCACCTTTTTTATCTAATATCTTATCTTTATCTTAGTATCGTTCAGGTTGAATTAGATCACACTGTTTGCAGTTTTATTAGAACCATTAGCAAAACAGCAAGTGTTTTATGTCTCTGCAGTGTCATTAAGCATTCTCAAAATGATGGAACATAATGTGGGTAACCGTAATACTGCCACCTAATTTGTTTTAAACCCGGTGTTACATCCTCCATATATTCGGTCATTCAGTTTATTAGATAAGCAAAATCTCACTCACAAAAAGTTTAAAAAAATTCTGTCCTCTGATGTTTACGCCTTCTAATAAAAAAGTGCATTATGTTATAAATTCACACATGAAGTTGTTGGAAGCACAACAAGAACAAGATGCCCTGAATCACTTGAGCCATTTTCCACCTTCACGATGCATACATCACATTTTCTCTGCCAAATTTTGGGCTGCTGAATCACGTCTAATTAATGCAGATTTATTGCACATGCATGCATGCAGACAGACTCTCACACACACATACACTCTTCGGGGAATGAAAATGCTTACAAACACAATCTCTTTCTCTGCTCCACCCCATCCCATCCCAGCACACACACGCATACATGGCGTACATGCATATCATCCCGGCTTAATCTAATCCATTAGTCATATTAAGCAGATGCGGTAGTTTATATGGACCAGACATCTCTATCTACCAGCAGCAGCTGTTGAGTTCCCCCCAACCAAAACTAAAACCGTAATACATATTATTACATTATTACATATTATTTATCATTATGACTTACTTACTGTAAAGTAGGAATATCAGCGCAACACATCTTATTAGAAATCCTCCCAAGATGCAGCTCTGTGTCACTCTGTGTGTGTGTCAGTGTGTTTCTGTGAGTTTCAGCAGCCAGCTGAGTGGCTGCGGTGGGCACTGGGCCTGAGACAGCTGGTGTAATGACATTTTCACAGCGAGCGACAGAACAGCGTGTTATTTTCTTCCACGGATGGTGAGCCCACAGATTTAGAACGGCTCCAACAGGCATTCCCATTCAAATTCAAATTCAAATCAATATTCTCAAAAGAGGTCATTTGGCCGGTGCGCTCGGAATGAGATGGAGGGAAAGAGGGGATTATCAGTGTGTTATAAAACGGGGCATCAGCAAAGTGTTTGAGACTTATGTTTAATGTGATACAGAGGAAAAGTTTCATTTTCACGTCATTTCATTCCGCTGACCCTGCCAGCTTTATCGTACAGTTTGTACTCATGCTCTGAATACACAATCACGTCAACAGTAATATTTTTTAAGATAAAAGTTCTACGACACTGACTTCTAATGTTCCGTACAGCAGATGCCCACCCCACCAGGAAGAGCCGCTGCAACCGATTTCAGCTGCATGATGGTGGCACATGCAGCATCTGTGGTGTTGTTGCCATGGATGAGCACCCTGAGTTTTAGTGTCCCACTGTCTCTCCTCCACCTCGGTGAGATCACACGCGTGTTTAGCTGCACCTGGGTCACATTTCAGACTTGCAGAGCCATTAAATTCAGTCCAGTCTGATGCAAGCACAGGTAACATATTCACATATCTATTATGATATAAAAAACTATTACTGGAGAAGATGATGGCAGGCCGGGACAAGCACAGTCAAGGAAATACAATAACTATCAGGTTAACGTCATGACAATGTAAGATGTTAACAGCCCTCACTGGATCAGAGAGCTAGGCATGATGGATATGCTATACATCAAATTTGCTTGTGACCTTTGCATTCATTGATCTTCTCTTCCCTTATATGTGCAAATAGATAAATGGATAGGAGGGACAGGTCTTTTTAAATTATAGTAATTTCTATGATAATAAGATTGATCAAAACTTCTATAGCAGCCAAATAACGCGTCAGCCAAATTACCACAAAATACCTGGATTGGCTCAGCAGTGCAATGGCTTATCACAGCTCTGCAGCAGTTCACTGGAAGAAACTATCAAATACAATAGTGATTAATGTAGCAATAAAAAAAAGGCCCAAAGTGATGCATTTGGCTTATTTTGATTGACCAGCAACCAAAAACTGATGTTGAATATATAATGATACAGTATAAATGAGGGGAAAGAAGTGGGCAACCTCTGGGTCTGAAAAGTGATGCCAATGCTGAAGTGCCTTAAACTGGCATTCTTTCTAATAGCCAGCAGGGGGCGACTCCTCTGGTTGCAAAAAGAAGTCTGATTGTATAGAAGTCTGTGAGAAAATGAGCCTACTTCTCACTTGATTTATTACCTCAGTAAACATTGTAAACATGAGTTTATGGTCTCAATCGATAGTTTCAAGTCTTCTTCAATACAGCATGATGTTCATTAAATAATGGTCCTATTTAGAGTCAAATAGACCATAAAGCAGGGGATGCTTTAGGACATGGCTACCTTGTGATTGACAGGTTGCTACCACGCTGTTGTCCGGTTTTCGTCTTACAACTTTAACACAGTTTCACAGTGTGTTTTCAGTTCATTAAAGTTAATTGTAACCTTTTGGTCACCTAAAATGTTTTATTCAGCGTTCGGTTGTACTTTACTCCACCCTCCCGTGTCACTTCTGGTTGCAAAAAAACAAGATTGCAATGGCCGAAATGTTGAACTTGAGGCTTCGAAACGGCAGTCCACAAACCAATGGGTGACGCCATGGGGACTGCGTCCACTTCTTATGTACAGTCTATGAGGAAAATCAACTAAATCTTCAGATTAGGAAAGCTGTGTTCAGAAAATGGTTGGTAATTGTACTTTACCATTAAGCTGTCATCAAAACAGTCATCGATTCATTTTCTCTTTCTAAAAAAATCAATTCATCTACTAATCATTTTAGCTCATTCACACTGTATTTACTATTTACAGAAGTAGCTTTTGCATTGATAAGCTTTTGCCAAATTCCTGTTTTTCCCTGCTGGTGTGAATAAAGTCCAGAGAAATCCATTTAGATAATTGTTGTGTCTGAACAGTAAATCTTTTATGTTTCCATTTCAATAACATCATTATTTTACTGCCACCTATCTAGGACTGGTAAACCATTCATTTAGTCTTCAGGCAAAGGCAATTTGTATAAATGGCGATACCTGTGCTTAAACCCACACACCATTGTGATGTAATTATAGCTTACCCTAAACCAGACCCAGCAGACAGAATAGCACTTAATATATTGTGTTCATTATATTGTATTCATTGTTATCTACCTGAATAGAACCCACAGTATAATAGTATAGACACAAAAGCCTATTGCTAACTTAAATTCACATAAAGGACGAACAGAGGACCTGAAGGTGCTCTTTAAGATGAAAAACTGGTCACAGTGAAGAAAAGTTCCTCAGGCACACTTTGGTACAGCAAAGAAAAAAAGATATACATTTCTTTTGTGCTGCCAGTGTTTTGATCAATTATCCATGAACCAGCTCGAGGGAGAGGAATGACAGAAGTAGAGTTTTCCTGTAATGTTCCAAGTAACTTTAAAAGAGAGCTGAAATAAAGCTTCTCGTTGTAGCTGATCTGTAACTTAGTGGGCTTTCTCATACTTGGTTCCTTTTGTCTGTCTGTCTGAAAAGAAAAAACATGTTCCTGGGGTTTTATGTTTCAGCTAAATGTGTATCTACGACTGTGCTATTTTATCAACTTTGAACGCACAATAAAATCTTTCTTATTAGCATCCAATGAGTTTTACCGATTTGTCAAAGCTTTGTGGAAGCCGAGTCAAAAAATATATTTAACACTTTACCGACACAAGAAAAAAAAGCACAAAAGCTACACAATTCACACTTAGTTAATCACATCCACTGAACATCAGGGGTTAAATAGTTGGCTTACCCTATATATTCATTCAGGTTTTATGAACTGAAGCTAAAGAACATATTAAGACTTCAATTTGAAGGTATTTCAGGATTTATATACTGATTTTAAGACTGAGAAATGCAACTGCATATTTTCCCAAGATGCTGCTTTCCAGGCCAAAACAGTTTTAAAAATAACTCCCTCATCTCAACAAACTTTGGTGGGAAAAAAAGCAACTTCATGTCGGCATCTGTCGACTTTTTTTGGAAAGACTTCCATGTTGTGAAATCTTTTTTTTTTTTTTTTTTTTTCATTTTTGCTTTTCATTCTCTTCACTGCAGACGTTTAAAGTACTTTGAGGCTTCGAGGCCGAGTCATAACAGCCTTGACCCGAGAAGGAGAGGAAGGAAGTGAAAAATATAAAGCTAAATAGAGAGACACTTATTTTTTCTGTCTTGTTGTAAAGCGGTGGTTCGACAGCGAGCTCCACCCAAGGATGCTGACATTTTCACTTGACACATAAAGGCTTCCTCTTTCTCTCTGTCTCTGTCACACACACATACACTTTAAAAGACACCGACCCTCTCTTTCCCTCTCACTTTCTCCTTAGAGAGAGCTCTATCAACATGTCCCTGTGGCATCATTAGCAGCCTCTACGGATACAGGCAGGCCTGGCCAGGCCTATGAGTATCGCCCACCTGTGTCTAATGGTATGCTTTCTTTCTCCCAGTTTCCCCACCTGACATTTTAGCAGCTGGTATCAGTTTTCCCATTCGTCAAACCAGAAACCACTACTTCACCTATTTGTCTGTGGACTGCCGTTATGAAGCCTCGAGTTCGGCATTTTGGTCGTTGCCGTCTTGACTTTTTGCAACCAGAAGTGACATGAGAGGGTGGAGCTAAGAACAACCGAGCGCTGAATAAGAAATATTTTAGGTGACCAAAATATTATTATTAACTTTCATGAACTGAAAACTCATTATGAAAGGTATAAATTGTAAGACGAAAACACGGACAACTCCCAGACCAGACAACGGCTTGGTAGCGACCTGTCAATCACAAGGTAGCCACGCCCTACAGTATACCCTGCTTTATGGTCTATTTGACTCTAAATGGGACCCAAATTTACTATATGAACATGAGACCATAAAGTCATGTTTACAATGTTTACTGAGGTACTAAATCAAGTGAGAAGTAGGGTCATTTTCTCATAGACTTCTATACAATCAGACTTCTTTTTGCAACCAGAGGAGTCGCACCCTGCTGGCTATTAGGATAGTGACGGCTTACTTTACAATGAAAATCATTCAATTAAACTGTTTGTATACAAATGTGCTTAAATGCATTTTTCTATACTGATCACTAACCAAAAAATGCCTTTCATTCATAGATTGTGATAAACTACTCAAAAAATTTACGCCATCCATGTTTCAACGGTGATTTTCTTTATGCATGTATTTCCAGTTATTAAATTACTGAATATGAATTTAAGGTGGATCACCAGGCCACAAGTCCTTCCTCCATTCATCAAGGATAAAAATAATTGGATTTTTGGTCCGTCAGAGGACAAATATGAACCGACCAGAGAGGCCCTGCATGAGTTTAGCCATGCGGGAGAGGTAGAGGAGCTCACACTCTGACCTTGACTGATCACAGCACAGGCCGGTTCTGCAGGAGTCAGCACTGCTCACCGTGCAGGTGCAAGACTTTAAAAGAACATTTCTTAGGAGTAAAATTTGTGTTAGCTGCTTATTGATGGAACTTATTTTATCTTCTAAAAAAAACATTTCTAATTTTAGCAATGTTCAGCACAGTCTGTTCTTGACTGATCACATCCTCTGGTGGAGGATTCAGACGAGTCAGCTCTACAAACCGGTGGCAAGTAAAATAACAAGGAGCACAGAGGAGTAACTGCACAAATCTGAGTTAGATTTTCTGTAGTGCATATTTTTCTTAGGAACCATGACACAGGATTCACCAATACCCACAATTGCAATTAGATATATTACAAGGAACATAGAAAATCAGAAGGTGAAAGCCAGCAAATGTACAATGAAAGTTTGAACATTAGAAGAATCTCTCCGATATTTAGTCGTAGCCTCTGTTCTGTCCTTCTCTCATGTTAATTGTAATTAATAATTTGGAATATATTTAATATTTTAAATGAAGCATAGCAATAGACAGAGAGTCATTGTCATGCACTTTCTCTTAGCCGTTAACCAGTGGGCAACCTCAGGGGGCTGAAATGTGAAGACAATGTTAGTGCCTTAAACTTGCATTCTCTCTTATATCCAGCAGGGGGCGACTCCTCTGGTTGCAAAAAGAAGTCTGATTGTATAGAAGTCTATGAGAAAATGAGCCAACAAGATGATGGCGACGTCCAAAATGCCGAATGAGGCTTCAAAACGGCAGTCCACAAACCAATGGGTGACGTCACGGTGACTAGGTCCACTTTTACATACAGTCTATGTCATTAACATACACACCTCCACATATAAGCACAGTTAAGTCTCAAAGTCCATCATTACACCAGTGTCCTGGGATTGCAGATACAAATGCACGTGTAACCTTTCTGCTGTGGCCTACAGGGGTATCTGTAATACAGAGCATCATATATCGACAACTATTGAGATAAAGAGAAGGCTGTATGGCAGTAAAAGGAGAGAGGAAGAGCAACAGAGACAAAGATGGCAACCCACCCCGGGGGTTAAAGGATAAAAAAGTTGCTGAGTGGTGTGTCAGACGTTATAATAGAGGTCAGAATGCATTAACTGGATGAGCGGATCATCAAAAGCTACGGGGCAGGGAGGGGACGTGGTGTCATGTGCACTGGAGGTGCAAAGAGCAACGAACCACACGGAACAAATCTCACTTTTAATATTCTCGCGAAGTCCTATGCCGGGTCCCTCGGGATAGAGGGGAAAAAAAGAGGCAATCCTGCAACAAAGACATGCTTCCTCATCGTGATGATTATCATCGCAGCTAGAGCAACTTCTCTCATTTTGCAGATCATCTCTGTGTCTTTAATCAACAGTTGCCTGCACGTTTGAATATTACTGAACCCATAAACCACCGACTCATTCACTGACTGACACCCCAGGATTACAGAGAGTGAGAGAGAGACAGAGAAAGAGAGAGAGAGAGAGAGCAGGAGAGACCCCACGTAGACCATCTGACACCCCAGGATTACTGAGTGTGTGTTCCCTAATCTCTACAGACTGATACCCCATGATTAGACACGGAAGGATGTAAAGCGCGTGTGCGTTTGTGTTGGGGATGGGGCAGTGGGGTGAAGATTAACAATCATCATTAACACAACACATGTCCATTAATCCTCATCATAAAGCCTGCTATTATTGCACCGAAAAGTTCAGCCGTTTGTCAGTGCCTGAGTATCAGCAGCGCTCCCGCTACACTGCAGGAAATGCGGCATGGTGTGCATATAAATTTTAATGGAGAGATTAATGCACACTTGATATGGGTCCAAAGCAAAATGACTCACACAGCCTTTTGAGTCTCGTTCAATACACTGTCATTTAAGTGGCTACATAAGACTTGAGATGACACCTTCCACCCTGCAATGTTGAGTCATTTGGCAACAGATTTGGAATTCAGAAAGCAACTTATATAAAATGTTCTTTTAACATCATTTCCATGTGTCTGTGCTGCCATGTTACACATGATCATGATGTATATTAGCGTGTGATTAATGGCTTAATGAAATGATTCTATCTCCTTGTTTTTCGTTGTACTCAGCTGAGGTGTGTACATCTAATGTACTTTCACAAATTCAGGTAACATTAAGTACAGTCTAGTGCATAAATGACTAGTCAATCCAAAGAAAGATAATCAATTAATTGGTATTTATACTTTATAAATGGCTTAAACAAACATTCCCTGGTTCCAGCCTCTTCAATTTCGAGAATATGGGCTGCTTTAATATCACTGCAAATTGAATACCTTTGGGTTTTAGATTCTTGGTTGGATGAGGAAAGAAGTTTCAAAAGGTCACCTTGGGCTCTGGGAATTTGTGATGGCAGTTTTGCTATGTATTCTGACATTTTAAAGCAATAATAATAGATTTTTTCACCACATTATCACCTTATGAAGTTGTGTGAAATGTCACACAATGTCTTTTTGCAACATTAGCATTCACTTGGAGTCAGGTTTCTGGCCACCTGATGGATATCACGGCAAAACGTCCACCGGAGGATAGCATGTCAGTGTTACGTTTTGTCTCTCACAGAGGGGTGAATATTACACAAGTGTATGAAGGTGCTGTATCAGCAGGGGGCAACAAAAACACTCACTGAGGTTTAGGCAACAAAACCACCTAGTTAGGTTTAGGAAAAAGGGTGGTTGGCCTTAAAGTAAGTACGGAAACTAAGTACAATACATACGGAAACAACATCACTGAAAAACACTCCACAAATGTCACTAACATAGCTTACAAAACAGTGGTCTCCTTATTGGACCCATCCACCTCTTCACAACAGTCTTTCTCCCTTTTTATTCTATGTCACTAGCTCTGAGCATAGCATATTCACGCAGATGCATTTACATTGTAGTCAGTACAAAATAAAAATGGCGTACAAATGACACGCCAAAAGCAAGAACGGCATTCTTATTACGCGCTATTGCCTTGTGCATTATTGTGTCATTCACACGCCTTTTCATGCAACTAGCCTGGATGAGTTTGAGTCCAATACGCACATTGCTATTATCTCTGTTTGGGTCTCCACCAACTCCTGAGACAAATATATTAATGTTTAGTTGCTAAATGCTCCAAAAACAATAAAGTTGTTGGCTGAAAAAACAAAACAATGAGCTGAAAGACGCTAAAACGCGCCGTAGAGCTGAGGTGGACTGCAGAGTCGGGTGATAATTTTCTGTGGGTTCGTCACACTGAACTACCCCTTTCACATTACACACAGTAGCCTAATTCATTCAGTAAGCGATTGATAATACAAAAATATTGATTAGTGCAGCTATAAAGATTAAAGCAACCTTTTGAAAAAAAAATCAATAATAATAATTAGTGTTATAGTCCAGTTATTCCTGAGCACTATCATATTGAATCATCCTTTTTTTCCCCTCTTTCTTTATCCTCTAGCAAAAACATTATTTAAACCAAGATTTGGTTTTCTATACAGCACCCTTCTCCCTCATCAAAGCTATAGACAAAGTAAGAAGATGACTAACACTCAAAACACACTTTATCTTATAAAAACAAGCTAAAGCAGTGCAAAAACCAAGCTGAGTGTCCAAGTGTTTGATTTAAAGCACAGTCCTCCAACTTCAGTGAGTTTGTTATATAATCCGATGTCCCGGTATAACACCATGCAAACAAGATTCCAAGATTCAACTTATTACCATGAGAAACTAACCGTATATGTGGCTGGATATTCAGACTGAATATATTTGAAATATTCACAAAAAGTCCAGTGGTATACAGTATATTGGCAGCTGTATGCACAAAGGGTGAATACAAATCTGTAATCCAGTCGGTGCCCTTCACTCTGCCACAATCATATTTCCTCTTCTATATATTTACTATATATTCTGCTGTGTAATTATGCAGCTCTACTTCTTTGTCCTCTCCTCTCTCATATTCTCATCTCGTCTACTTCCAGGTTTGTCTCCTACCCTGCTGTCCTCAAGTCCCTCGTCTCTCTCATCCATCCTCAAATAACTCCAGTACCCTCTCAAAGCATTTCTGTGACCTAGAGCTGCAAACGGTGAGCACTTTCTACCTGCTGGATCACAGATAATACCTGCTTGAGACATGACAGTATGCTGCCTTCATGTGCTGCTTATAAGCTCTGACATTGGAGTTGTTAAAGCCCAGTTTCAAATAACATTAAATATTCATTACTAATTACTCGTCGCTCAAAGTAAGAGGCCAGTTAAGAAAATAGGTTTTCCAGGTGTTTAAGTCACTGATATGAGGATAAATATTATGCATCCATCCATGTAGTAACGGCATCTATGCTCTCCATCCTTAACGTCACACCTCAGGAAATTGGGAATTTCTAATAAATCCCAAGTTGCTATTTCTGTCTCTCTCTCTCTGTATATTGGACAAATCCCTGAGTTCCTATACACTAACTACACGTCACAGAGAATCTGGCAACCTGCAGATGGATCAGTGCTATCTGGCTTCCAACAGATAAACACAGACAGATTAGAGTTTAAAGAAGAGTCAATGGTTAACACAGGGTTTGTATGACTGAGAATATATACATTACATTAGTCCGGCATAATTAACCTGATCAAATTAATATATGGGTCAAACATGTTTTAGCAAATCCCCTTAGTAATAATCGGTAACCGGTTGCATAAAACCAGTTAGGCTAAGGTTGACCTTAGAGTTTCATCTAAGAATGCCTTGGAAAGTATGAGTTGCATAAAATCATATCCATAAGGACATCCATAAGGATATCCTTAGGGTGTTGTAAGGGAAAACCCTTTGATCTCTAAGTGTTTGCCATTACCTACTTCCGTATTCTCTTATGCGTTGCTTGAGGGTCCTTAGTAAACATTTTCCGCCATAATGTGTGGAACATAAGACAATGGCTGAAGTTATGGTGATTGATGATGAGGAGGAGATACCAAGACGCATTTTTCGGGGACAGGGAAAACCAACTGGACACTGTGAGCCAACAAATGTCCTGAACCGATTTGGAGGATTCAGACAGGTCTTTCCGTGGTGGCCCTCCTCCTGCAACGCCAGCGTTGACAGCTGCTATAGTTCTTGTCAACATTGTAAGATTAAGGTTTGCACTAGCAACTTTGTAAGCTGGCCAAACGTTAATATAACTCTGTCCCATTTATTAACGTTAGCTATATCGTTTTATTGAAACCAGTTTTTGTCGACCCCTGTCGATGTTTGGCGATCTCCTTTCGTGCTGTCACAGTAATTTTTCCACATTACTTCATCTACGGTTCGTTTCGCAGCAAGATGTCTTGCATTGATTTTGTCAGGTACTTCTTTGCCACAACTTCTGCTTTTGCATATTTGTTATGGCTGGGTTCAATTAATTTTGGATTATGTGCTTACACTTTTAATATTCTTCAAGGAGAACTACATTTGCATCTTTTGTCCAGTTTCTTTTTGTATTCTCTTTGTTGTCCATTTTGGAGAAGCTAGCTAACAACGACAATAATGCTGTCAAGTAACATGAAAGGGTGCTGATGCAAGCGAAGCGTAACTACGGTAACTAAAGTGCACATGTCCTGTATTATGACAGTAACTACCGTGACAGCCTCAGCCTAAACACTTAGTCGAGGAGACGAGCTAAAAGGCTTTATGTAACGCTCCTAAATGAACCTCCTGAGCTTAGGGAAATGTTATGCATCATGGAAAAACTTATGGTAGTTTATGCAACCGAGCACTGCTCTTTAACATTAATGCAAGACATTTATGAGCAATTAAATACTGCCCCAGAGCATCTCAAGGTCACAGGAAGATGCCTTCAGGCTACACCTTGACATTTTCAGTATGAGCCTGTTGAATTTGTGCCAGCTAGATTTCACCACATTGGGAGAAATTAAGTTTGTCTTTAGTCTAAAGTAATGTCTTGTTAGCGATAGGAGTTAAGCCACACTACAACCTTACACATCTATTCCTCCCTAGGTGCGGTCACCTCATCGAGCCGGATGGCAGACGTTGAGTCGAATGCCAATAGGCTGCAGTCGGTGTTGAATTAGCATGGAAAGAAGGGCGGCCTTCATTAGGAGCCCTGTGGTTTGTCTGGGCTGATAAGGGCCCAGCCGGGGAGGAGACGAGCGACACATCAATCCTACACAATGAGCACCGTGTGACACGCCGGAGCCCTGACGTAGATTAAGACTTAATGAAAACCAAATCAGACGAGGAAGAGGGAGAGAGGGAGAGACAGAGCGACGGAGATAACAAGGCGAAGGATGAGGAGGGCAGTCATAGAGGGAGTCCCATCCGAAGGAGAGACAAAGTTAGACAGGATAAGAAGAGCAACGGTGGGTGGAGTGCACAAGATGTGTATGTGTGTGAAAGGAAATGGGGGTTGTGAACGAAGACGCAATCACTGAGTGTCAAAGAGAAGTCAAAAAATAGGCCGGAAAAGTTTAACAAAGAGGACACCTTCAGACAGGTGTTCCCAAAGTAGAGCGCGGCGAGCTTTAAAGGAATAGTTCATCATATTTTTATATGTCCACTATGGAAATAGTTTCACATTGTGGGAAATACGCTTATTTAATTCTTGCCAAGAGTTCGATGGGGAAGATCAATATCACTCTCATGTCTATACAGTAAATATGAAGCCAAACCTGATTATTGATTAGCCTAGCTCAGCATAAAGACTGAAGCCAGGGGGAAACGGCTAGCCTGTCTCTTACCAAAGTCTCAAAATATGCCTAAAGCACATCTAAACGCTCACTAATTAACATGTTATATATCTTGTTTGTTTAATCCATACAAAGAGTCACTGCACTGGATTAAACAAATGTGTTAATTAGTAAGCTTTATAGGTGCTGGTGGGCAAATTTGTGAACTTTGGAGAGAAAGAAATGTTTCTCTGTAGTTCATTTGTAAGGAAGTTTTGAGCCTTTATTTCCTTGGTCTGAAACCTTCAGTTGTAGCCTATTGTGGGTGAACGTGTCTGCCGAGCCTGATGGACACTGCCACCATTTAATGACCCACAGGGTTGAATTGTGCCAATATAGCACTAACACACCGGGGATATGTGCATACTTGCTGCCAAGGTGGAACGTAACAAGCTGAGAGGTGTGGGACAGGAAGACAGTTAGGTGGTGATGGCTGGTGGGTGAGTGTGAATAGCAAGAATGTGGAGGTGTGGAGGAAGAGGGTGGCTCGGTGGCCAGACCTTCCTGTTAACATGCAGAGACAAGTGTGTGTGTGTGTGTGTGTGTGTGTCACCACTACAGCATCATTGCCATGTGTGCTTTGACTGAACGCCGACTATGCACCGTGGGCTCAATTACAAGACCATCCTCAGAAAAACCACAGCCTTGACCATTTGTTCAAAATGTCCTGTGCTTAGCGTTTACGTGATTTCTAGTGGTTGTGCAAATGACTGTACTTTTCTTAGAAGCACAAACTGAGGAACCGTGACCTTGTGCAAATAGTCTTAGGAAGCAGGTCTGGGATAGTTGGGTGTACAAAACATGTGACCAAGGTTCACGTTGCGTCTCCTACCAACAGTCAGCATTGGTTTCTTTTTAAAAATACCTAGAAACTGGCACTTTGACTTAATGGAAAACTAATACTCGCAGGAAAACGGTATGTTTTTAGTCATGACTTCATGCTGCACAAATGGGTGTAACTAAAATTCCCAACCAATAAAGTCAGCACACAATTTTCACTAATTCCACCACCACATTAAGGAAGGAAATATATCACATTGTGAAAGTAACAATAGCATTTCATAGGACCTTTAACCATAGAGGTGATCTTTTACTAACATATCTCTAAATTTAATCCAGTTGATTAAACCTGCATTAACTGTGTGCAAACACAACAATGACGAATTATCACCATATGATGATATGGCTAACTTGTTAGCAACCAGTTGCAGACACGGAGCAACATTAGCATGAATGTGGAGTCTTGCCTCAGGTCACCTGATGAATGTAATTCCAATATTTGCCACAGACTCCTGGGGGAAATATCTGGCTCTTTAGCTGTTAGATGCTCCACCAATTTCACCAGCTAGTCGCTATCTTTGTCTATCTGCAGCTGGGCAGATAGCGTAGAGTGGGTTTTATTTGAGCTGCCGGCTGTCGCTGGAAACAAGGTTGATGAGAGTGGTAACAGTGCACCAAAACACTAAAGTTGAAGGCCGTAAAACCAGAACAATAAATTGAAAGGGGCTAAAATGCTCAGTAGAGCTGAGAAGAACTGCAAAGTCGGGTGATAATAATCTGTCTGTTGGTTGCAACACGTTTCACATTACAAGTGGTCATTTGATCCACTGAAGATATACAAATTAGGACTGACAATCGATATTAATCACACATTTTTTCTCTGTTCAAAATGTACCTTAAAAGGGAGATTTAATAAATTAACAATGCAAAACAATGACAAATTGTCCAGAAACCCTCACAGGTACTGCATTTAGCATAAAATATGCTCAAATCATAACATGGCAAACTGCAGCTCAACAGGCAACAACAGCTGTCAGTGTGTCAGTGTGCTGACTTGACTATGACTTGCCCCAAACTGCATGTGATTATCATAAAGTGGGCATGTCTGTAAAGGGGAGACTCGTGGGTACCCATAGAACCCATTTTCATTCACATATCTTGAGGTCAGAGGTCAAGGGACCCCTTTGAAAATGACTATGCCAGTTTTTCCTCGACAAAATTAGCGTTTAGTTTGGAGCGTTATTTATCCTCTCCTCTCTAGTATGACATGGTTGGTATCAATGTTTTCCTTAGGTTTTGTAGTTTCATGTGATGCCAGTATCTTCACTCCAGCTTTAAAACTGAACCCGCTACATTGTTAAAAGAAATTAGTGTCGTTAAAACAAATTGGCATTAACGCATTAATATCGCGTTAACTTTGACAGCCCTAATAAAAATGTTTATAAGTGCAGCTTTAAGGTTAACGTTTTAACATAATTAGTATTTGAACAAGCTTAGAGTGTTGGTATCAAAGACTCCAATTTGTTAAGTGTATTCACAGCCTCACGATACCTTAAAACATAAAAGAAAAGAAAAAAAACAAGCACTGGATCACACTGAGTCGGTATCAGCAAGTATCCAGTGTTATGGTAACAGAATCAGTCTCTGTCCGTATCCTTTTCCTCAGTATCATGACATTTCACTACGCAATATTCAACAAGGAGAGGTGCATAAAGCTTCAGAGAGGATGAGAGGAGCTGATTGGGATCTCTTCTTGTTTAATGAGGTGACAGCCACATAGTGAAGGATGAGTGTTTTCTCATCAGCAGTACAATTCAGATTTAGGCCTGTTTAGATGGAGGTCACTGGGCTTATAATAATGGGCTACATGGTCTGCTGACTTTAGTGAGTGTGTGTGTGTGTGTGTGTGTGTGTGTGTGTGTGTGTGGGCGGACAGGAGCTGTGTGTGTAGCAGAGACATGGGAGCGAGGGGGTTCTTGGAATAGTTATTCTTGATATCTTTACTGATTAATATACTTAGTGGTGTTATACCCACTCGCCCCTCCTCACACTCACATACACATCTTTACTGCACTTGTAAGGACCGTAGCTGACATACTGCATTTGGTCCTCACATATCACACGCACGTTAAGATGTATGGGCTACATCTAGAAGACTGATTAGGAAGACTCAGTGAAAATCCTGTCCAATCCGAAAGAAGAGCACACAATTACAGCAAGACCGAGGAGCGGCAAACCCCTCCGATTTACACAGACAAAGCGAGGAAGAACCTGATGAAGTGTGCGTGGATGAAATCTGCTTGTGTGTCCATGTTTGCTGTCTATTTTCTTTGTGAGAAAAATACTGCTTAGGTGTGCAAATTGGTGTGTGTTTCTCTATACTCTGTGTGTGTGTGTGTATATGCGATGACAGGTGCTACGCTACTTTTTCTCAATTCAGACAAAGCTGGAGTCTCAGCTGCATACTATGCCCTCGCATTGCTTCAGTGCATACACACACACAGGGGATAATCAGCCATTTCCCCTACCTCAGCATGACATTGTGTGTGTATGTGCGTGGGACTCCGTGTGTGTCAATGGCGCCTCCTCTCCAAGTGACAGATGGGCTCCCATAGTAGCAGTTCACATGGGGGTGGCGGAAAGTCACTTTTGGATGGGATAACCTTCACACCTCCCAAGAATTTTTTGGAATGGAAGAGGATTCCCGTCGAACTGGACAGACTCAAGATCTGCGCAAGTGCATTGGCAGGATGCGCCTGGGTGTCGGAACACTAAAACCGTTCCAAATAGGGCCAAAGCGGGCCAAAGCAAAACCAAGCTTCAGACCACACGCCTGTGCAGAGAATGGCTTTTTAATGTTATGTAAATTGCTTTGGTAAATACGGTGTCAAACGCAACTGCCAGCCTTATAAAGCACAAAATTAACAATGAATGTAAATTCCAAATTGAATTGTAAATTTGTGAAGTGAAGGAAGGAAGGGGGGAAACAGATGGCAGCCACAGAAGGTAAGGACGGGGCAAATGGACACCGTCGTCTGTGCCGTTTCTTGCTAGCGCTTCTGCTATACCAGGCGGTTGTCTTTTTGTCAAATTTTGGAAAAAGCCGGTCGAAATGTGCTGCGCTGTAGCCGCCTCAAAACCCTCTGATAGAGTACTTCACAATGCTGTGAGCTACACTGTTTGCATTATAACATGTCACTCTTATCTATAACTGTCTACAGAGAAGCAAACGCACAACAATATTTAGTTTAAAGGTTATCAGAGATCCAATCCATAACCTTCTGCATGTTCAAACTACTACACATCACAAGCTTCTACAACGGCTCTCCTAAGAGGTTCTTTCTCCTCATTGCTGCTGGTATGCAGTGAAAATGTCTTTGACTGACCAAGGTAATGTGAACATGAATATATTCTATTTTTTCAGAAGTGATGAAATAGAGGGCAGCAGCATTTACAGGTTTCATACCTGTGAGGTCCAATTAGCGTTTCTCAGAAGCAGAGTATGGAGAGGTTTTACTGCACTCTGCTATACAGATGGATACAATTACAGTACAAGCCTGTATAGAATTAACAGCTATTACAGATTTCAGCTTTGTAGGAGGTTTTTACTGCCCTTTAATTCGAACATTAGTAGCCCAGATGGAAAATCAAACTACTGTATAAGTAAAATTAGTAGGGCTGTCAAAGTTAGCGCGATAATAACGCGTTAACGCAAATTAGTTTTAACGCCACTAATTTAACGCATTAACACAATTGATCTTTCGGAGGTTGTAGCGGGCTCGGTTGTAAAGCTAGAGTGAAGATACTGGCATTATATGAAACTACAAAACCTAAGGAATCCATTGGTACCGTGTCATACTAGAGAGGAGAGGATAAATAACGCTCCAAACGTACGCTAAATTTTGTCGAGGAAAAACTGGCAGTCATTTTCAAAAGGGGTCCCTTGACCTCTGACCTCAAGATATGTGAATGAAAATGGGTTCTATGGGTACCCACGAGTCTCCCCTTTACAGACATGCCCACTTTATGATAATTACATGCAGTTTTGGGGCAAGTCATAGTCAAGTCTAGATCTCCCTTTAAGGTACATTTTGACAGCCCTAAAAATTTGCTATCTTATGAGTTATATTGTCAAAATACGTTTCTCTTTCTCAGCTACGGTAAGCTGTGTCAAAGACCTGTAGATATACTTTGGTGTTGAAATCCATTCATTTCATTAGTTTACTGCTCCTTCATCAATCTGTCCATTTACAGTGGGTCATAGTAAAAGTGCTAAACTGATTCAGCTGCATCTTTTATTCTCCAACAACAAAACAAAATGAATAATTCATGGGTACATGCTGATGTGCATACAGGCATCATCAACAACAATGTGTAATGATGCACAAATCTCAGGCAAAGCCACACAGCAGGTTGAACAGACTGTCCTCTCTTAATGTTAGAAAAGTGCCTCAGAAGAGAAGGTTACAATAGCATTAAACAAGAACTCAACTCAGAGCCATATGTTGGATCAGCACCTGGAACATGTGAGCCGGGAACCTATACTCTTTGAAACAGAAGGAGAGGAAGCAGATATAGGCTGTCTATAATGATAATAGCTGTGTGTTTGCTAAAGACCGTCTCTAGCTCTGTCTACATCACTTTACTATGGGCTTTAATTAGTCATTCTCTGCTTTCTCATCCCCTTCTTCCTTTCTTTTTTATTCTATCTTTCTTAAATCTCCATATCCCTGCATTTGAGTACTGTTTCCCTCACTCTCCTCACTGATGCATTCTTCATATGTAGGACATCTCAAGTGATCATTTCATGTGTAACTCTCAGCACTCGGGTGCAATTCTCAAATTGTCTCGTGTACTTCCATTCTTCTCTGCTTCCTCTCTTTTTCATTATCAGCTCCAACACACTCTACCTCACCTTTCCTCCCTCACCCATTCTCCTTCTGTCCCTCTCTCTCTTTCATCTCACCCTCTCTGTCTCTCCCTCCTTCTGATGTTATGCCACTGTGCCAGCGAGGAGGAGCAGAGGGAGAAAGGAGGAATGAATCTGGGTCACAGGAGGCCATGCATCTCAAGTCTCCACTCCGCCACAATAAAAAGGAAATTGATCTGTGGCGCGCCTTCTCTCCCATTCCCTTTAGCCTTACACACACACACACACACACACACACACACACACACACACACACACACACACACAGTGTTCATCCGCCTCTTGGATCCATCATCCTTTTTCCAAAGCAGCAGGTGCACCCACACTGAGAGCACACAAATGCAGCATCATGCAGACACACGCTGGGTCTCCTCTCTCTACACCGCCACCACCCTGTGTGCGCGAGTTTATGTGCGACTGTGTAATTCTGTTTCTCAATTCAAAACCCCGCAGCGGTGTGAAAGCAATTTACTAGAGACGTTAAACTACAATCAGCATTTTTAGCAAGTAAACATCCTTTATAATAAAGTTTGCCTCTCTATTCTCTGTCGTCTCTCACTTTGCCATTTGTACTGCTGATCTAATCTGCAGGTGTTCAAATATAACCCAGTAATACAGAGGTAAACAAAGAGTTGGGTAACTATGTATAACCTCAAATCATTAGCATCAGTTGTCAGAACAACTCCAAAGATAAACAAAACGACGGCTGCAGATCATTATATTTCATTTTTGTTATTTTTTGGATTAATAATGTAGTTAGGGCTGTCAAAGTTAACGCAATAACGTGTTAACACAAATGAGTTTTAACGCCACTAATTTCTTTAATGCATTAAGGCAACTTGCGATTTTTAATTAACCTCTTAAAAATCTGATGGGTCGCAGTCAGTCCCGGCCGCTATTTGATTTATCGGAGGTTGGGGGGTTTGGCGAGGAAAAACTGGTATGGCCATTTTCAAAGGGCTCCCTTGACCTCCGATCTCAAGATCTGTGAATGAAAATGGGTTCTATGGGTACCCACGAGTCTCCCCAATTTAGCATTTTTTATGCTAAATGCAGTACCTGTGAGGGTTTCTGTACAATATCTGTCTTTGTTTTGTATTGTGAATGATTTCCAATAATAAATATATACATGCATTTGCATGAAGCAAGCATATTTGCCCACTCCTATGTTGATAAGAGTATTAAATACTTGACAAATCTTCCTTTAAGGTACATTTGCACAGATAAAAAAAATTTGCAATTAATTAGCGATTAATCAAAATTAAATATTTTAATCGATTGACAGCCCTAAATTTAGTAAATCAAATTTCAAATTGCTTATTTTATTTGACCAACAGTCAATTGACAATGATATAAACCAGAAAAAAAGCTGAAAATCCTCCCATTTGAGAAGCTGGGATCAGAGGTTTAGAAGAGAAGTAGAAGTTGTACCACAAATTATGTTAAATTAATCTGAGCTGTGCTGAAATAGATCTGAAATAAACCCAATAACGTTAGGAGAGGGAAGCAACGGGAGAAAAAAAAAAGGTGTGGACATGAACGAAAAAGAGATGGAGTAACGATGTGATTTAGAATTCAAGAAGCCCAAACAAGAGGTAAACAAACTGTTTAACAAATCCACAGTGGCCATGGGCACGAGAGAGAGAGTGAGAGGAGGCAAAGAGATGAAGAGAGAGCTTCAGCAGCCATGCAGCAGAAAAGAAAATCTAATAATTTTCTCATTACTATGCTTCCTCGGTTAGTTGGGCTGATTTGGAGAAAACAGATTATGCTCTTCGATCGCTCTCCACGGGTCCCGGTCAACTTTTGTCGAAGCGTGCTCCATCCACGGAATGTTTTAGATTACTACCTGCAGGTGAACGCTCCCGCTTATTACAAGCTGAGGGACTTTAGTTAATTTAGCTGTAATTGCAAAAAACCCAGTGTTCTCACACAATCATCAAAATACAACCATCAGTCACGGAGGAAGTTGATTACAGATCGCTGTTTCCAGGCATGTTGTGAAGCAAATTACATGTGTCGGCATGTAATAATGTGGGTTTTTCTCACCTTTAAGACTCAGGTAGGTTTACACCAATAGTCAAAACTCTTTCATTAACAACACAAACACAAACTAATGTCTTATTGTTAAAATCCAAGAAAGCTTCTTGGATCAGTGTGGAGCTGAGTAGGAGGTTGTGTGTGTGTCAGTGTGTGTATTTTCTTCCATTTCTTGCCCCATGAGTCTCTCCCTCCCTCATCAATGGCTGCTTTAGTGCATTAGTACAGAAGGCCGGGGTCTGCGGGGTGAACGGGGAATGGTCAGGCTCTTCCATTTACGACTGTGGGGTCACTGGCTTTACAGTCCCTCACAGCTAATGACCATCTCTGGGAACACACTCTGTAATGTGCTCTCACACAGACACACACACACACATACATAGAAGGCAGGAAACTCTTCATCATTACGACATCTCTGAAGCATATGCAGGCACACACATAGAGAGACTCATTAACCAACACACCAATCTATAGTCTCTTCATCATGGTGACACGAACAGTAGGAAGCAGTCGCACGTACACACTCATACCGGAGTCACACACAAATATCAAAGGATGCAGGATGAAGAGCCTCCCAAGAAATGCAAACACACAGACACAGCCCTCGGCTTTATGCACATAACTTTACAGGGTTTTTTGTTGTAAATTCAACATTATAATGTTGACAACACGGTGACTTTATAAAGAGAATATGGCTTCATCAGTAAAAATAATGTATCTCAATGTTAATGGTCTTTATCCTGATGCATTTTGGTGCACAGTATTTGACAACAAGAACTGACATGTTAAACACGTCAAAGATGATAAACCTGCTTACTGTAAATGATGCAAATGACTCACTCGGTATGGAAAGTGACAGTTGAAGTGACAGTTGAAGAACACAGACACAAAGAGATATCATTTACAGTGAACATGCAAAACTATTTCAGCTATTTAAAGGGCGGGTCCATCTGTATTCTTTTCTTGTTTTTTTTTCAAATTGAAACGCCCACTCAGGCATTGCAAAAAGCAGTGATGTAGGTTGCCAAAGTAAGCCAATCAATCAGGTTATGAATAATGTGAAAGCTAGAACTAGCTGAGTCAAAGTTAGCTGTGCTAAGTTTGGAAATAACTTAAAGGGTTAGTTTGGATTTTTTTGAAGCTGGGTTGTATGTATACTCCCGCATTCTGTGATGTAAAATTACTGTTTTGTGAATTGAGTCTGGTCTGGTAAAAGGCCGCGACAAAACGGCTTCAATTACTGTCGGAACGGGCTGTCTGACGGCGAGGTAAAGTGGCTGTGGACGGGAGCAGCAGAAAAAAATATGTTAGCCACTTTCACCGCTTTACCAGGCCGTCAGGCAGCCCTTTCAGACGGGGAACTGAAGCTGTTATATCGCGGTCTTCAAGACCAGACCGTACTCCATTCACAAAAACAGTAATTTTACCTCGAGGAACACAGGAGTTGCTGGTCTATCGCTGCATCGAACAGTTATTTTGTTTGGGTTATTGTGCGACTTTCGGATCCAAACTAACGTGGCTTCCACACAGCAGTACATTACTTAGCTTCCGTGCCGGTACTCCTGTCTGCTTCTCCAAACTGGGAGCGTGCTGACCGCCATCTAAGTTACTGAATGTAACGTTAATACGCTGACTATAAGAATGAATATATACTTTACATGTAGCAGCGTCATCATGCAGAATCCTACGTCAGGTTACGTGGGAAAAAAGTTTGTAGAAAGGCTTAGGAAAATAGCATTTTGACACTAAAACATACAGACTTTGGCCAAAATGTGAATGTTCGAATTGGAATACATAAGGAACATTACTAGGAAGTTACAGATTGATATAAAAACCTAAAAAACTCAAAAATGATGGATTAACCAATTGCCAAAAATCTCAAAACTGCAATAAATTTTACTTGACAGTTTCCCAGTGCAAATCAGTAGATGATACTGCCAACTAGATTTCCCGTTCATCCATTCCTCCTCACGTCATATAAACATTTGAATTCAGAACTATACAAAGTGACAAAAAGAAACTACATCTTCCCTTCGCTTACTACACACAGAAGATGGCCTCTACTACCTGCTCCAGTGGCAGCAATGATTGGACTTCATACAGAACATCAAAGGTCATGTCGAAAGAAAAACTAACATCTACTCAGTTAACTTTGTTTAAAACAGATAAACATAAACTATCAGAAGCATTAAGCTCTCTAAATAGCATTTAAAGCTTCTTTACAATGTCTCACACTTTCTGCACAACTCCTTCAAGAGACTCCCTTGTGGCAAGTATGAACATCTGTGCCACAAAATTAAAACATAAAGCCATAACTCATATATCTGCCGTAACAAATTGTTATATTTTTTTTATCACAGCAGATAAAGAGATGGACAGCAAGAAAACAGACAGACAGCGAAGGTCTCTCTCGCACACCTCCACTTTATGTCATTATTGAGCGAGGCAAACAGCCCCATTTATCAATTTAATCAATCAATGGATCTCTTTCTATCGCTGCACAAATGTTTGATTGATTTTAGGTAGCTGTATTTAAAGGCTGGGGCTGCTGAAAACAAGAGCACCCATACATACATACACACACAGACACACATAGGCAGACTTTTAAAGTGAAACATATTTAAACATCTCTGTCTTCAGCTCTCTACTTCGCTGCCACATGTTAACAGCTGTACCTCCTCTGCACAGCTTTTGTTGTTGATTAAAAAGCATGCACCAGGGAGAGAGGGATGAGGCAGAAAAGGATTTAAAATGAAGGACAAGGAAGACATGCACACAAGCATATCCATCTGTGAATGGGCAATTTCTAAATATGATGTATTAGGGCTGTGAAAGTGAATGCGATAATAACGCAAAATCGTTTCAAATGTGTTTTAAAGCTAGAGTGAAGATACTGGCATCATATGAAACTAGACAACATAAGGAATCCATTGGTACCATGTCATACTAGCTTGTCGCAAAGGAGGTTAAATAACGCTCCAAACTTGTGCTAAATTTTGGAGAGGAAAAACTGATATGGCCATTTTCAAAGGTGTCCCTTGACCTCTGACCTCAAGATATGTGAATGAAAATGGGTTCTATGGGTACCCACGAGTCTCCCCGTTACAGACATGCCCTTTACAGATATTTTTTAGATTGTTTTATCGCCCAGTCTGAGCTAAAATGATGTAACACACACACACACAATAGAATAGAAATACTGACAAACATACAGAACAGGAATATTCAAGAAAATGTACACACACTCACACACACACAGTGGAAGAATAGATAATGTGAAAGCCTGAAAGAGATCTTTGAAGTCATTTCTGCCATATACAGAATATAATAAATGTACATCACAAAAGAAACCATGACACACAAACACTCAGAAAAAAATAGAGCACGGTAAAAAGAGATGTAATGCTTGTTATCATATGTACAAGAATACACATAAAGCGACCTACATGTACATCAAACACAATCCAATCTCTCCTGCTACAATTGGAAGACACACACATAAACACACACATAAACACACACTACTGTACGTGTTTCTAAACCACAATGCCATCATCCTTTTATGGATTTAGGGGGGGCAATTAAATGAAACATGAGAGCAAGCACATGATTAAAGATTTATCTGCCCAAGGTCCCTGCAGCCCCTTCCCTCTTCACATGCACACGCACACACTAAGGTGACCATCTGGAGATGCAGGAAGGAAAAGCATTGATCTCATTAAAAAAACTGACTGTACAGATTGCCATTGGAGCCCCCCCCCCCCCCACACACACACAAACAGAGATAAATACACACACACACACACAAAACACCCCCAGCTGCATGTTGGTGTAATTTACTAAGTGAAGTACAATATACTGTAAATGTGGCATTCTTTGAAATCAATTAGCCGGGGGTTGCTAACTTTGAACACATCTCCATAGAGCCTCCGGAGACTTGGTGCTAATGTGATGAATTAAGGTCAACAGCACACACACACACACACACACACACACACACACAGACACACATACCATGGCGTTTGTTGCTATTGCTTTTTGCATTAGCAACTTATAGATCTCACCCATTTTTGCATTATTTACCTCTAGTGAACATGGCATTGCAACAGAAACTAAACTCAAAGCAGAAAGGTGACAAATAGACGTGGCTGTTATAGCAGCTTGTTGTAGATTTTGCCAAGTGACCTGAGATCAGCTATAACTGCCGTTGGCTGACAACATCCTCAGCCAATTAACATTGTAGAATACTGCCAATTGCAGATTTAGCTCTGCCAAATGACGAAAACATGTACATGTGTTTTATGCTATAACAGACACAGAACTAGTGCTGAAACAATTAGTCGATGAATCATCATAGATCAATCGCATTTGAGAGAAAGTGGTTTGACAAATAATTGTTGATTTAAGAAAAACTTTAAATGACCATTATTGTTATTTTCACCTTCTCAGACAATTTTTTTCCCCCTGTTATTCTCTGTTTATTATCATTGTCTATTCAACATCTTTGGGTCAGATAAAACAAGCAATCTTAAGATGGTAACCATGGGCTCTGAGAAACGCTGATGGGCATTTTTCACTTTTTCAGACATTTTACAGACTAACCCAGAGTTTGAAATACTTTTTATCGGTGTACATGCACATTCAACTTTTAAAATTACATGCACCTAACTGTTTTTACCTGTACCAAATTTAATTTTGTACTGCACCATATGGTTTATTTGTCCTTTATTTCTCAGCAAATCCACCGTGGCTGTGGCCGGATTGGCAACTGTGATATAGTAAAACCACTTCAACACTATTACATGGTCATAGTCGGGGTCATTCTGTTCATTTGAAAATGTCAGCAAATCTATTAAGGAGTATTTTTATGACAATTCAAATATGAGGAAATTATGAATGTTAATGAATATACATTGATCTAACTTTCCCTTTAATTTCCTCGAAAAACTGTACATTGAACATTTCAGCAAACCTCTGAAGGAAAACATTTATTCATTTAATTCATAGGTTTAAAAATGAGGACATTTTAAATGTATTAAACTATTATTTGAGCTGACTTTCCCTGCACAGTAATGTACAGTCAAACTACTTATAGCCATAGTCAGGGACACTTTGAGCAGAAATCCATTACGCTTCTCCGCAAACCTACAGTATTATGAAAACTGTGTCATCATATTAGGACTTCTCATATATTCAACAAGACTTACTTAATATATGATGTGTAATATAATGTCATTTTCATTTGGTATATTAAATGTTAGAAAGTATTGCTGAAATGCAAATTCCTTTATGCTTTTTGGCCACTCCAAGTACCAGTACCGTAACAGCAGGAATAGACGCGCATCAAAATCCAAGCACCAGCTGGCTTGACCGGGTTTTCGCAAACGACAGGTAACTTGACCACAGTATTTTACGGTGCTGCTGTTGCGCTGTGCTTGTGTCTTGTCTGTCCGTTCGCTGTCAGTGTCCTCAACGTTATCAGTTATAAATTATTGGCATGAGAGCATGTGAAAAGTGTCTTTGTGTCTCACAAGTCTCAGTCAAAGCCTGAACAGCTGCATGTAGAGCTGAGAATTACGAGCACAGCTCAAACGGTATTTCAAGCCCTGCTAACCGATTGGCCGTAATATTAACCTTTCCATGAATTTATAATCAAAACAATCTTTCCATATATAAAGTAAAGTAGAGAATAGTTATGTATGAGGAGCTGCACTTTAATTGATTGTGATAAGTTTCCAGAGTAAGAAAAGCTTGCAATAAGATCTATTAGCATCTATCAGGCACATGCATTTTGATGGACAAGTCCATCTTCTTATCTTAAAGCTGATATCCCTAGGTGTCTCCTCCTTCCACACTCATTTTTCATCTCTCTATCAATCCCTTAGGCACATATGAAAGAAGACTGAATCTATTTTATCCTGCCATCACCTGCAAAACCCCCTCTTATTTCCCCTTGCTCCCTCCATTTCATCCTCTTTTATACTCACCTCATCCAACTTTATTTTTACTCGACTTAATCTTTCAAGTTGAAGCGTGGAGAAAAAAAAAAAAAGCAGTGTTTGTCTTTCCTCTGGATTCTTTAACAAGGTGCAAGAGTCTCTTCATTAGAAATGGATCAATGTGTCTCGAGTGCACTCAGATGAAAACATTTTGAGGCTCTTTGAAGTTTGGGAAAACATACTTGTGTTCGCAGACACGACTACACTCGTACACAATCGCCCTCTCAATGTTTTTTAACATTGCAAAAACATCCTTACGGGTGAAAAGCATCCGTTTATGGCATCTGACAAATTGGATTATGGGTAAATGAGGTCTGGGCTTTTTGACAGGAAGACATTGTGCCATTTCAATATTCATGACTTTAAGAAGGGAGCTAGAAGTGAATAGAATTAATCAGGCAAACTGTGAGGGGTCTTAATTAGAGAAGGCGACCTGAGACTGTCTTTCACTCCCCTCAGCCCGTCGCTGGCAGAATTAAAAGGCAAATTGCAATAAAATGACAGTTATTCAGCACTTGCAGTGAGATCTGAACTCCTCCAGAGTTATGTCAAAGGACATGGACGAAACTTGATAGAAAGAAATCAGGTGGTGACAAATCACCTTGGAAAGAGGATTTCTATTACGGCAGAAAAGGTATGCTGATGCCATTTATTAATACTATCTTTTGCAGGATCTTCTTGTTGAAAAAGGCAAATGTCAGAACCTCATATGTCACCCTCATGCTCTATCTGTACTGTTCAGTGTCAAACAAATACACACAGCCGCTTGCTTAAGTAGCCACTCAAGTGAAAAAAGCCGTCGAGCAATGTGGAAAAACAGACTTTTGGTCATCTTGGAGAACGAATGGCTGCCTCCTTTGATTGCAACTCACCTCTCCCTTCACAGTCAGGGCGATCAATACTTTTTCTCAAAGAAAAAAGGACATTGTCTTTGCCCACAAAATAGACTTTTGCTGTTTGGGGAGTAGGGGTGGTCCACTCTGACAAAACACATAATCTTTCCTCAGAGTCTGAATCAAGTTTAAAGGGATAGTTCAGGTGTTTTGAAGTGGGGTTGTATGAGGTACTTATCCATAGTCAGTGTATTACCTACAGTAGATGACGTTGGTACGCCCCCAGTTTGGAGAAACAGACAGGAATACCGGCATCAGAGCAAAGCAATGTACTGCTGTGGACGGGGACAGCAGCAAAATGTAGTTTAGCCACCTAATAGAAAGGCTCACCTAAAAAAATCAATATCAGTTTAAGTGTACGCTATATTAAGAATGTTTTCCAACAGGGAACTGAAAGTGAAATTTATCTATACTGTTTTTGTCAACGGAGTCTGGCTGGTCCACCCCGTCCACAGCAGTGCATTGCTTTGCTCTTGTGTCAGTACTCGTCTGTTTCTCCAAACTGAGGACGTGCCGACCGTCATCCACTGTAGGTAATACACTGACTATGGATAAGTACTTCATACAAACCCACTTCAAAAGCACCCGAACAATCCCTTTAAGGCGTAAAATCATGAACTAAAGTCTTAGATGAAGACCATGTAGTTTTACCTACTTTAAATATGACAGCCCAATAGTTGGCTAATCAGCAGTGCCTAACATGATGTCTCCCTTCCAATAAAAAATGATCGTAGGAAGTGGGCAAATTGTGCAATGTAAAGTGACAAATCAAAAAGAACTTCATCCAGATAGTGTCAGCGTTTAATAAAGCTGTCTGAACATTTATGAAAGCATCATCACACACATAAAAATTGGACCAAGGCTGCCTTGTCTGGGCCAAAAGAGGTGGAATAAAGCCAATAAAGAGAGGAAACGCAACACAGTAATAACACCATGGGCCAATTATACTTAACTACTGCCTTCTGTCACAACTGGGTCACTGGGTCTTCTCCATGCAGAGTGGAGTAAGTGTATGCATGCTGGTCGTAGAGTGTCTGGTTTGCACATGTGTCATTATTTAATAAAATAATTCCAGATGTAGCGTTCGTGTGTTTCTTTTTTTTTTTTAAGCTATTTTTTTGGGGGCATTTTCCATTTTTATGACAGGACAGTGGATAGAGTCTTGAAAGGGGGGAGAGAGAGAGAGTGGATGCGGAAAGGGCCACAGGCCGGATTCGAACCCGGGCCGCCGCGGTCAGGACCAAGCCTTAATACATAGACGCCCGCTCTACCAACTGAGCTAACCCAGGCGCCCGCCTTCGTGTGTTTCTAATTTGGACACACATTTGTTTTGTAAGCTCAGTGGTAGAGAACAAGATACTAACAAAATGTTTTCCTTTTTGAAATCACATTTGAAGTCATTTGTTTATTGTATTGAGCTTATAATTTCCTTCCTTGAGATACCTGAGAGGTTAGAGTTTTAATGGATGGAACAGTTTCTGTTGCTGGGAAAGCAAATATTCATTGTTCATCAGAAAATAACTAAGCTCAAAATGTCTATTTTCTGCTTTTCATCAATGAGAATCTGTTTTTCTTAGTAACTAAAGGCAGAAGTTAAGCAGTCTGTTGAAACCAAAGTATCTGTGTACCTTAAAGTCACCTAAGAGGCAATTTAAATACACATCTCAAGACTCTTGGCTCTCTGCTTTGTAACTGTGGAAGGTACTTGGAATTTAGCTTGGGCAATTTATTTTGGATGTTTACTTGTGGGCATCAAATGTTGGCTTTTTAAATACAGTTGTGGGATTTAGTGGTGGTTACACCTGAGCGCAGCAGGCATTGCAAAGTGGCAATTCATGGGCAACAAGGCGTGAAAGCTTGCAGATGGGCCGTGGCAGCCGTGGATTCACCCCCTCACTAGTCTCTCTGGCTAAACAGACTTATCTCGCTATTCTGGTTGCCTTTATGGTGTGACAGTCAATGCGCTTGACTCTTAACCCTGCAGTAGGCAGAATGTTTTTTGGCATCATTGGGTAAAAATGTCATAATAACCTTTCAGCATATTGCAATTCAAGTGTTCGGAGAGGAAAACTAGACTTCTGCACCTCCTCATGGCTCTGTTTTCAGGATTTTGAAAATGTAGCCCGTGATGGGACACTTACAGTAACAGAATATTGATGTGATGCCACATATTATACCAAAACTAAACGATAATTGAAGTAAAATAATAGAGAACAGAGAAAGATAGAGTTGCTCATCAGTAACAGCACTAAAATTCCACCAAGAAAACCTTTTTAAAAGCGATCCGACATATAAAAAGAATTTTTTTTTACATCAAAAGCCATGAAACAGACGGGTCAGGTGTGAATCATCATCTCTAGCAAGAGCACAGCATTAGTGAGCTATGACATCAAGCAACATCGAGAAACCAGACAAAAAGGGAAAATCATTTTTGTGCAAAGCCGGTTATTCTGTTATGAGTGTGGCAAAGAAAAGGTCACGGTATTCATTCTTCAACCTGCTACAGCAGCCAAGAAGCTGATGCTGAAGTGCATGCATGCACATGTGTGTGTGTGTGAGTGAGTGAGAGAGAAATAAAGAGACAGAGTGAAAGAGGAAGAGAGCACAGGTACAGGTTTCTGCATATGCTAGTGTCACTATGATTATTTGCATGTGCTTTTATATTTATATTTATAGTCTCTCTTCTTCCTGCTAGATTCCAGTGTAAAATGTTTAAGCCGATCATCTTGCTTCTTCATTTAATCACACTAAACCTCTGAGACCTGTCCAATGCAAACAAACATCAACAGCAGCATGAGCAGAAAAAACAAAAAAGGCTTCAGGACACACTTTTCCTCGTGGAAATGATATGCAAACACGCGTTTCTGTAAAATATAGACACAGTTAAAAGTAAAAAGCTAATGAAAACATGTGAAAATAAGGAAGAAAATGTGTATGAAAATTCTTGCAAAGAGTATTGAACCAAACAGGATAATGCAGATGTTGCATGCAAGGTCACAGCACTATTCATTATGCTCACACGCACACACACAAAACAAAACAATGCCTCTTTTCAAGGGTGTGTGTGTATGTAAGAGAGAGAGAGAGAGGGCCTCTCAGGACCCATTGAGGTGTCACCCTGCATCCAAAACATTCATTCAAACGCTGCTGCAATGACACATAATAGTGTGTGGGGGTGGAGGGCACAGAGAGAGAGAGAGGGTCGTCGTTGGTTAAACGCCCTGTGAACACATGCCAGAAAAGAAGAAAGACAGAAAAGAGATCTTGAAGAAGGCGAGGATGGAGCGAGAGTACCGAGCAGGAAAAAGGAGATCTGATGGAAAAAAAATCGACGTAACGAGCACGGCAGATAGAAAAACTCAGAACCTGCTCTCCCTCTCTACATCTAGCTCATCCATCCACGCGGCGTAGCATCTTTAAACTGCCAGTTGAAAGCTTTGCAAAGAAGCCAACATCCCAAATAGCTGAAGTACGTTTTGAACGTCAATACGTCCTGAGAGAGACTCCTGATGCTGCTCCGGCAACTACAGCATTTTATTTTTTACTTCAAACACACTTCCGATAATCCCCACATCGGAAACTCCAGGAGGAAAGACTTTTTATCAGGAGTTTCAGAGGATAATCAGAACAGGAGGCATTTTATTTTATTCCTCCTCAACCAGCAGTGGTAAAATGTGCTCCTTACAATCGATTCCTTCACCATTTCCTCACCCTTTAATCTCCCCCCACCAGCTCCTTCATGTTGACACAGTGTCACAGTGTGTTGTGATAATAAAGCATGCTGCAGGTAAAAGTGTTACATTAGCATTATATGTACATCCCCAAAACATAGGCTCTGTTTGTGTGAGATTTTGTGTCACAGCAGCCATTTCTTCTGATAACCGGTATTACTGAGCGCCAGCTATATCATCAAAGAGTGACTCCCCCATCCTGCAACGAATGACAAGCAAAATCCCCTCAAGGTAAAAGAACCGTTCCCAGGCTTAGGAGCTGGCAAGGCGTGTGTATCGAGGAGATACGTTGTGTGCATGTGTGTGTGTGTGTGTGTGTGTGTGTGTGTGTAATCTACATAAACAGATTTATTCAAAAGCCAGATGGAGGGAAGGGGACAAGAAGAAGAGAGCGAGACAGAGAAAGTGTGAGATAAGGACAAAAATGAGAAAGGTGCAGGCAGGAAGAAAGATGGAAGAGAAAAAGATATGAAAATATGTTGAGGATGTCAACTCAACTTTCTCAAACTGGTAATCCTCAAATAAATTTTTTGCTGATTACATCCTTAATTAAGTCGATTTAGGATTAGTGTTACACTGATTTATCCACTGAACATCGGTATTGGCTGATATTCGCCTACTGAAAAGGTCTTTGCACGAAAGGCGAATAAATAACAGCAAAAACAAAATAAACATCGGTATCGGCTATCGGCCAAATTGTTATTTTAAACAATCGGTATCGGCCCAGAATTTTATACAGTATATTACTGGATTACTGGCAAAACTAACCATTACATATAACTGAGGGCCCAAAACTTTTTCCAAGCAGTATCCCCATCAGCAGTTCCCAGATCGCCAGGCTGACATCTTTAAATAGCTTGCTTTGCTTTGTTTGTCGACCAGCTGTCCCACACCCAAACTTTTTCAATTTACAATCATGAAACAGAGAAAAGCAGCAGATCGTCCCGTTTGAGAAGCTGCAATCACAAAATATTTGGTATTTTTTGTGATAAAACAATGAATTGATTATCACAATTGTTGACGATTTAATTTCTGTCAGTTGACTAATTAATTCATTGACTAAGTGATTCAGTTGATGCTAGAGCCAGGTTCAGCTCCGCCTGTTTAAAAAGTTTAAAAATGTTCCAATGTCCCAGGCACCTTGAACTAATCACCATCTGCAATGGTTTAGCTCGTCCAAAACCCACCAGAACTCAGGTGTAGCATTTGAAAAGTACATTTGGTATTTGTTGAACAGGAACAAACTTGTGATGTAGCTAACATCGGCCACATAACACACTGTAGATTGCTGTTATCTGTTGATACAAGATCGCCAACAGCCTTATATTTTACTAACGTTTTATGCGATAATTGGTATGCCGACACCACATGGAGAGATAGACCAAGAAATGCATTATGTATGGATATATTTTTTTTGCAAACGAATGGGGGTGACTGACAAAACCTATTTAAAAGCAATTATGCCTGCATAAACTGTCATAATTAACAGTGAAGGGGCGATGGGAAAAGAGCTCAAATCAGACTTAAATTACTGTTTAACTTTATTGACAAAAGCACAGTGCAAAAAAGACTTGTTTTGACACTTTAAAAATCTTAACACAACATGAATGGGAACAAGTGCTTTATTATTACTATGATGGCTTTAATTTACTGGCTGTAATTATTGCATTTAGAAGAATAAAAGCTCTGCATTTCAGCTTTGGCACATCAGATTTGTATAACCTCAAACAGCTCAGTCTGTATTATCAGGTACGGTTGTAGTTTTAGTTAGTGTTTGTCTGCTGCCTAATGATGCTGATGATATAAGGGTGAGATGACACCTTCAAAGCCTCTTTCTATCTGCTTTCTCTCAGCAAGAGTTGGGCTTTTACAAAACTGATTTCCTGCGGTGGTTGCAAAATTACCTGTTTTATTTGAGGAGAGACACCGGAGCAGGGTAGGATGTAATGGATCAAACTGTAGTCATAGACAAAGACTGAGAGGACAGGGAAGAGAAAAAGGTATAGGCAATACAAGAAGAGAAGAGTTTAGAGCAACAGAGCGAAGAGAAATGAAGAGAAAAATTAGAATATAATGAAAGAAAGGAAACAAAAAAGAGAAAGAGTGAAGGATAGCAACTGGAGTAAGAGAAATCGAGGCAATATCCTCCGAAAAGGGAGCCAGACTAAACTGTCTTTCCTCCACTTTGTAACTTCAATGTAAAACTTCTCGTGAAAACTTTTGACATGCAGCACTGAAGGGCCCTATCTCGCTGTCAGCCCGGCAGACTGGTATTAGCAGCCATGTTTTATTCATCAGCATTCTTAGTTGTCGTTTCATACGCCGCTCTCTGGCTGCGTATACCGGGCGACAGAGCGCAAGGTGAAAAACAGGATTACAGCAAATGTAAATAATAAAATGGAGGCACATGAAGATATTCGCTTAATCTGAGCTGGGGATTAATGCCATGATACCCTGTCAGACACGGCTGGGTTGGGAGGGGGGGGTTACAGCAAAACACAACAACACCGGCACAAAGAGAGACACACGAGAATGAGACACAGCTAAACATGCACACACACACACACACGCGGTGCGGAAATAGGATTGTAGCGTTATCAGAGTTTGACTTTGAACAATAAGTGACTTTGCGGCAGAGCAGACAAACAACACAACAAGGTAATCTGTCGAAAACTGACGAGCTAATTCTGACAGAAAAGACAGGAGGGAGTGGGGTACTGTATACAGAAAGGGAGAGAGAGAAAGAGAGAGGGAACAAGAATTAACAAACTACTGAAACAAAGAGATGAATATCACTTTTCAGGCTATAGCAGCATCTCCCCTTCATTCTCAAGCAGAACAAAGTTTGTCCCAGTTTATTGAAACCTCTCACAAACTTCTTCCCTCTTTGTCCACACTGTATGTTTCACCTTCAATAATCTTTCACCGTCTATTATTTCCTGAACACTGCCTTTTTTCTTTTTTTTTTTACAAAAGCACCTTGACGGTCTTTGACACCACGACTATGCTGCAGGCCCCGACCGTCTGTCTGCTGCACTCTTGCTATTGTGTTTGTGAGAAAGTGGATGTGAGCGTAGGTGTGATGTTCAGTTTCTCTAATAAAGGTTTAAAAGTTATACTATAGACCCTCCACCGTTTTCAACTTTTTCGTTTTGGCTCACTGCAGTTTGTTTTGGTTGACGGATACAGAACAGATATGACGTCACGTTACTCAGACCACAACAAGAAAAGTGGTAACTTTCTTCTACCTCTGCATAGACACAAATTAAGTTAATATATCGATTCTGGCATTAAAAAAAACAATTTCCCAACCATGTATTTCTTTCCTAAACCTAAACCTAGTGGTTTTGTTGCCTAATCCTAAAGTGACACCAAGGGTATCTATAGTGGTTTTGATGCCAAAAAGAAAGTGACGCCAAGGGGTGTGACAGCGGGCGGTATGTGACGAGTTGGGATGAGAACGTTTAGGGTCACTAGCTAGTTACTAACTTTGTCTGTCTGCCTTTTTTGTGCTGAGAAGGTAGCATTCAGTGTGGGTTTATTACTGAAAACAGCTGCATGCTGTGTCTGGAAAAAACATGGTTGAGAACGATGACTTGACAAAACGGTAAAGTTGTGGCCGTAAAAAACAAAACAATGAGCTAAAACAAGCTGAAAGACTTTTTAAGGTGGAAGGGGACTGCACAGTTAAGCAATAATTTCCTGTCATCATGTCAGCTGACCCCTTCACACAGGAATTGATTAGAATAATTTGAGCCGGTAGCTGATGTGAGCTTTCTGTTATCAGCAGAAAATAAAAAAAAAATAAACTTGGCATCATTCCAGTGTGCCAACTAATGACTGGTGCTTTTGAATGTTACTTGGTGAAAATCTGCAATATTTCAAAGTATTTCAGCTTCTGAACTGTTGTGCAATGAGTTTAAACCATCCCTCGAAGTAACCATCCCGAACCTACACATCAAAAACAGAACTTGATATTTAAGAAATGTTATCCAGTTTCTTTATGCCTTCCTGATTAGATACTTACTAATATCCCCCATAAATAACCCAGTAGTTGAGTTTTAAGAAAACCTTGTTCTGATAAATATGCCCTTATTTTGGAAGAAGCAGTGAGGGGAGATAAACAAAGACTAGAGAGAGAACAAGAGGACAGTGTGGCGTTTACCTTAGTATTATTCGTGTATCAACATACACAGAGAGAAAGAGAAATGAGTCCTCAGGCAGAGGCAACCTCACTAGTCCGTCCTATCTTTGCCTTCTCTGACACACACACACACACACACACACACACAGACACACACACATTTCTCACGGTGCAGATTCTCACCCACTGAGACACTCACTAATTGGATTAGAACTATGTAGATGGAAAGTGCAGTCTCACTTTCTCTCTCTCACACTCTCACAGCATCTGCTTCCTCCTTGTAGGCTTGCTGCATTTCATACCCTTGCCCTTCATGTCAATAGAAAGCCATTACTCCAAAAGGCCCGGAGAAAGACAGAGAGGGGTAACACATGCAGAAATAGGAAGATAGAAAAAGGGAGCAGGAGGTTGAAAGTGGGCAAAAATGAGCGAGCGGGAGAAAGAAAGAGAGAGCAAACGCCTCGGGCAAGCACTGACCTCAGCTAAAATTACCCTGCTGCTGTTTTGCACCGCTGCACCCAACACCTATTCAGCACACCAGGTATTGTTAGCTCGTAGAGCCATGATACCGTGTCTGACAAAGGTGGTGCCCTGCCGTAGTTTGGCCTTGTCATCTGTCAGGCTAGCAATGTTGCACATGTCTACTTGATTATGTTTAATATTCAATCTTCAAGGAATGCATCATGTGTTAGAGGAGGATTGGCCAGCTGGCAGTCTTACCCTTTAATATGTCAACAGAGGGACAGTCTTTAGTCATTAGCCACCACGGTTCATTTCTTAGGGAGCAGAGAAAATAGTCCATCATTAAAAACATGTAACGTTTTTTCAAAACTCCTACACAGAGCTGTCAGACCTGTCAGATGCAGCGCTGTGCGTTTAGCGTCAGCGCTTAGCTTCAGGGCTGCCAAAAGTTCTCATTTCCTTCAATATTAGTCTCCAACTGTCATCAAACATACAGTAGTGTAGTTAAAGTGTTGGCATGGGGCATCAAGGGACACAAGCATGGTGTTTGTGTCTATGTATTCATCACTTAAAACAACGTTTTCTTTAGGCCCCAAATGGAATAGGGATGCACCGATACCGACACCGGATCAGATATCCGGCCAATACTGACTCAAATAGCTGGATCGGGTATCGGTGACAATGGGGCAGATCTATTCAATTCTATTCTATGTTTATATACTATATACTGTACATTATATACTGGAATTTGAATTCCTGTTTATATTTTGACCAATTTGTTGGTGCATTAAAAAGGTTTACACTTGAATTTTAATTCCTGATAATGTTGAAGATTTTTACCAAGTTAGTGGTGTAATTTTTTTATTTTAATAATAAATAAAAATTCTGTTAATTTTACAGATTTTTTAACAAGTTGCTGGTGTACGATTCATTATTTTAATAATAAATACAAATTTAATTTGTATAAATAAAATTTTAAAAAAAAATATTTATTAGTTACATTTTGTTTTACAAAGTTAAGAAAACAATGTTTAAGTCAAGCCTGATGTTACCTTACACACATAAAAGAACAGTCACTTCCACACAGTGAGGCACACAGCTTATTAATTAAACACTGGTATCAGATCGGTACTCGGTGTCGCCAGATCCCCAAAGCCCGGGTATCTGTATCAGTATCGGGACTGAAAAAGTCGGATTTGGTGCATCTCTAGAAAAGAAGAATAAATTCATGCTAACCAAAAATGAGCATATTTGAAATCTTCTTCATTGCACAGGGAAGTTAAAAATCATGTCCAAAACTATGAAAATAAGACCCAAGTTGTATAAAACAGAATCATCCTTTGTCTGGTAAGTTTACCAACGAGCCAATTTCCCCAAAAAACTGCTTTTTCTTTTCTTCAGTTAAATGTCTGCCTTGTGTGTTGTCATCTGTTTTGTGAAATGCTTTCTCTCTGCACACAATGCCGACCAGATGAAACCCACAGACATACTTGCTTGCACACACACATGCACACACACACACAAATCCGAGTCCCACAGTGCCTCAGTAGTCACAGAGCACAGCAGTGGGTTTCTTTCTCTGGAGACTAGAGCACTGCAGCTGCGTACACTCCTCATATGCACACACACATCCAAGCAAACAACACTATGGTCTCAGTCCAATGTGTGTGTGTGTATGTGTGATTGTTAATGGGCGGAAGTATGTACATGCTTATCTGTATGTGTGATTGATGGAAGTTAGAAACAGCAGAATAGAAATAATACCAGCTCAGAAAGAAGTACTGAGTATTAACATGATCAATGTGTGTGTTGAACCCCTTAGTTCAGCTCATTCTGTGTGTGTGTGTGTGTGTGTTAGTGTTCGTGTGTATGCGCGCGCACGTATTTTGTCCTTTTGAGAAGCAGTATGTGTCTAATTATATTTTATACGAGTCTTGCCACACAGTCCTGCTACTACACACTTATTGTATGTCTGTATGTATGTATGTATGTATGTATGTATGTGTGTGTGTGTGTGTGTGCAATTGATTAAGCTACTGGTCCCAGTGACCTCATACTCCCATTAAAAGTCTGACCCCAGCTGTGCGACAGCGAGCAGTGTGTGTGTGAGTGTGACAGCAGGTGACCAAAATGTGTTTCTGTGAGCCTATCAGTACAATGCCTTTTATGCCTGAAGCGCTTCTCTGAAGTCTCTTATTACAGTGCAGTGTGTGTGTGTGTGTGCACAAGAGAGAACGCCTGGCCTCACACACACACACACACACACACACACAGAGCAGTGGCGTGAAATGTGTTGTGATGTCTTCTCTATGGGAAGCTGGTCTCAGACTGCAGAGACGCTCCCCTTCTCAGACCTGCTCAGACTCATTGTCCTGCTGTGACACACACACACACACACTCACACACATATACACACACATATGGATACACTAAACTCAACAAGCGCTTTCTTCCCACCCTTATGTATTCTCTTTCCATCTCCTTGTTTGTAAAACTGTTGTGAAACAGTAGGGTTTCGTGGTTTATTATGGGTTTAGGGTTCAGAATGTGTTCCTATAACGTCATGTGATGTTTAGCACTGTTGTGTTAGTAGGGCTGAAACTAACCCTTTCAATTATTCAATTCTTTCAATTATCATTTATCCAACAAACAGTTAAACACTCAAAGACATTCAATAAACAATGATATCAAACAAAGAAAGGAAGCAGATCCTTTGAATTTGTGAAGCTGTAAGCAGAAAATATTTGGCATTTTGTTTAATAAATGTCTTAAACAACTATCAAAATTGATGCCAATTAATTTTCCATCAATCAACTCATTGATTAATTAAGTAATCATAGCACCACCAATAACCATGACTGATTTTACTATGTTTGTTAATAAATTCTCACTGATAGTGTTTTTACAGTGCAGTGTGACCAAGGCCATTTGAAAGAGAAGACTCTGTGCAGCGATGTGAGAGGGGGAGAACAATTGAAAGCTAACACGAGGTTTAGATATGAGATGATTTTTACAGTGGCACTTTGGATTAGGCATGTTTAAATCCACTTAAATCCGCTGGAAAAACGGTAAGGCCTTTTTTCTGTATATTCCACAACCCAAATATAGGTCATACAGAGAGCCGTGCAGAGGTGGAGAGTTGCCGTGCGTGAGCATACATGTGTTCAGGAGTGTTGTGTTCACTACAAAGAAAGCACATGCATGCACAAAACCCCCTCCACCACCATCACCACCAATTTACTGTCTCCCAGGGCAACAAGAGCGAAATCTACCAAGAGGCATGTTGAGAATGAAGGAGAGGAGAGGAGAGGGGAGGAGAGGAGCAGGAGGAGGAAGAGAGAAAGGGAGAGTGACAGAAAGGAGAGGCGAAGGTACAAAAGACAACCAATTCTACCAAGACTTATTTTAACACAGCTGCTAAAGGGAGGATGCTATAGGGGTAATCCTTGCAGTGAGGGACCTGAACAAGATGGGTGTTGTGCCTACTGACTGATAGGCGCACGATACTCATAGCTCATAATCACACATGCAAAACAGTTATGGCGTGTTTACGTGCGCATTGTTGCCTTAACAGACGAGAAGGATGACAGAAGCTAATGTCACAATGACAATGGTATCATGCCATGTTCTAATGCACTGAAAATATCCTCAACAAGTACTCTAAGCAGGTGTTGCACTACACAAACCAAATGAAGCACCAATTAAAGTGGGTTATAAATGCATTGCCTCAATTCCAACAACAACAACAACAACTAGTTGCAGCTTACCACAAGTTTAACCGATACATCAGCTCACAGTCTAGTGAAGATGTCTAGAATATTTAACTAATTAGTTAGGACAAACATCAGAAGTTAGCCGGCTCAAGAAAGATGGATTCTGATGTATTTTATTAAAAAAAAAAATTAAATACATGAATCAGGGCTGTCAATTGATTAAAATATTTAATTGTCCATGACTAATCGCAAATTAATCACACATTTTTTATTTGTGCAAAATGTACCTTTAAGGGGGATTAGACAAGTATTTAATACTCTTATCAACATGGGAGTGGACAAATATGCTTGCTTTATTTAAATGTATGTATATATTTATTACTGGAAATCAATTAACAACTCAAAACAATGACAAATATTGTCCAGAAAGAGCATAAAATATGCTCAAATAATAACATGCCAAACTCAAGCCCAACAGGCAACAACAGCTGTCAGTGTGATGAAAATGGTCATGCCAGTTTTTCCCTCGCCAAAATGTAGCTGAAGTTCGGAGCGTTATTTAACCTCCTTTGCGACAAGCTAGTATGACATGGTTGGTACCAACGGATTTTTGCAAAGCTTAGGTTTACTAGTTTCATATGATACAAGTATCTTCACACTAGCTTTAAAACTGAGCCCACTACAACCTCCGAAAGGTCGATTGCATTAATGCGTTAAAGGAATTAATGGCGTTATAACGATTTTGCGTTAACGCGTTAACTTTGACAGCCCTAACATGAATGCATCATATTTTGATGCATTATCAATGTTATAAAATGTATAATTATTAAAGTAAATATGACAATTTATTATGATAAAGATTTGAGGTCTTATCATTTAGCTCTATTTAGAGACATTTTACAGCTTTTTCCATTATGGACATCATTCATTTGGAAGGATGCTTAGCAAATGACAGCAATGTCATTCATTTGATGCACAGCCTACTTTAAATAACACCTGTTCCAAGCCCATTTAGCTTTGCAATACCACCATGAGTGAGGTGAAAATTGTTGGCTTAACAAGGCTAACCTTACCCTCATTTTTCTTCACAACTATGCAATATCTCATCTCTTGTGTCCATTTGCCCCCCCTGCCCATTCTCCAAAATGCTCCCATTTTCCTCATGAGCTCTGCTCTACACCGTCCTGTTCCTCTCAATCAAATCTGTCCCATCTTTTCTGGTCCTCCTTCTCCTCCTCAACCTCTTCCTCCTCTCCGCTGAGCTCCGCTGGTGATATTGGGTTTTTGGGGAGGGGGGGCACAGTGGCAGCGTTGGCATCTGCTCGAAGGGCTGGCACGCCGCCAGCCACTGAGCATCACTCCGGCAACCAGAGCCACGCTGTTGGATTTATCTCCTACCAACCTGTCAGCTGATGCTCTTTGTGGGCGTAAGACGAGTGGGCATAGCCTCTTTGGCATTCGCACTGCCAAGGTGCCCACAGGAGATTTAAAAACGGGGGGGAGGAAAGCCCTTTAGTGGGTGCTACAATGCTGGAGAAGTGAGACAGCTTTTTAGAAAGAAGCACCCAACTTCCAACACAGGCTGAGGGCTGGAGGGAGCACTCAAAGAATAAAGAGGGCAAGGTGGGTAGGACGAGAGAGCGGGAGCGATGGGATGGAGGTAGCAAAAGAGAGTAGAAGGCACAGCAAGAGGTAAAAAGTGGATAAAGGGTAGAGACTGAGCAGGGGGAGAGATCGAGAGAGTGACAGGAAAGCATAACCACATCTGATATGTAGCAAAAATGAGTGAGGAGAGAAGACAGAGGCAGAGCACATTTCAGCCACAGACAAAGTGGCTCAGTTAAAAGAACAGTCCGTTACCTCGTGGCTCAAGTACCATTTTCAAATTCTCTTTGAGCAACTCTTCAACCAAACAACAAACCCCACCTGTTAGAGGCGAGGAGAGCTCATTAAAATCTAATTCCACTTCCATCAAGTATCGCCCACTAAACGTCCAATAATCCCAATCAGGCTCTGCAAGTGAATGAGACGTGCCTGTAAATGTCACAGCATCCATCCGGGGGGGAACTCCCGAGATATTCAGCGGCCACCCTCATGGTAGGCGTGCGAGATGAGAGAATCACAGGTTTGGCATGCTGGTCCCCAAGATAAGCGACGAATCAATTGGCCGCTAATATAACCATTCAAGCAATTAGCACCATGACAAATTTATAAGGGATGATTACTCGGCTGGTTGTCCGTGCAATTTCCTGAACGGAACAGAGTCGGAGGCAGTCAAACCGGAACCACGTACAACGGGTCTTTTTCACACATTCCTGAATTATGTGATTGCCCAATATCATATATATATGCAATTCTGCATTTGGAACTCCAATTACAACCTCCCACCCTTTCCCACAGAAGCAGAAGCACCCTTGAGAACAGAAAATCAGTAAATTTGAGATCATCAGCCATATCTAAGAGCCACAGTGTTTGCATTAGAGCATGCTGCATTACTCAGCAGTGAGTTGTCATGACACATAACACTGCAATTTGATCATACTATTTCAGATAGGACACAATGCTATTATATATCCAGAGCATTATGAGACAGTATAGCAGGGTGAGCTGATAACAGGACTGACATTATCTCCACAGTTACAGCAAGATAAGAGTAATAATAATAATAATAATAATAATATCATGAAATGGCCCCGCTCTGACCCAGAGAGGCCACGGCTCTCCTTGTGTCAGAGGTTTTCTTAGGAGGTGAAATTAGTAAGAAATTAGTTAAATTCCTCTAGCCATGTGACCTGACCAATGATCCAGGATCAGCAGCAGCTTCTGCACCGACGTCTGCAGACTAACAACTGAAAGGGAGATTCCAGAGGGGCCCAAAGCAGATTGATAAGCAGCTTATTCTCAGTATGACTTCATTCATTCAAAAGTTACATGGATTTAAGCAGGTATCTGAAGTATATACTTTTATCCAGTTATGTACCAGCTCATGTCAAACAGAAGAGAATGCATGATCATCATCAAATAAGTGCCGAATGTGTGCCAAATTTATAGATCCTTCACATGAACATGTTTGGAGGATCATGTTTGTGGCATACATGACGGCAGGTGTATTCAAGGTCCATGGGGCGGCAAGCAAAGGTTATGTTTATCCGCCAGTGTAACGAGAATCTGGGCTACTTACGACAGTTCTCCTCGTCGCTGCTGTCCGAGCAGTCATCGTCATCGTCACATCTCCACAGGGTCGGGATGCACCGTCCGTTCTTGCACTGAAACTGCCCGGTTTCACACTCAGACTCCGTATTAGTTCCTATGTTGTCATAAAAAAAATTGTAAAAAAGCACGTGGTCAATCACTTCTTTGTTTCACTAAGAGATCAGAATACATGTAGTGAATACATGTAGATGTTAGATTAACAGAATATGAGATAAAATGTAAAAAGTCACTTTCAAATAAATCTATTTCGAAGCAGACACATGGTGGGGGTATGATAGACGTTTAGAGAACAGAGGATGTGTGAGTACTTTATCAAGACCAGCCTATGGCAAAAAGGGGGCTCGACTACCGACTGTTTACATGGCTGTGTTTCTTATTTGTGAGGTTTAAGTGGTATATTGCAATATAGACTCAAATAGATTACATGCCTTTGTTGCAATAAAGCAGGTTATTAATTCTGTCCTGAGTATTGTGGGTTGTAAAGTGGTAAATATCACTAAAATCTTCCAATATCTGTGGGTAGGCTTCCTCCAGTAATAATAATAATAGTGTTTTTCTTGAATATCCAACATTCCCACAACATGATTTACACTTTTCCTTAATTATAATGTGCTTATGATGGGCTTGTATGATTGTATATGTATCTTTGGTGCTGACTGCCTACCACCAGTGTCCTGCTGGCACTTCACTTCCAGATCTGTTTAAGCAAATCTATTTTTTTGGCTGCAGCTACAAAAAAAAACACCAAACACACACAAACCCTTGCAGCCTTCCACATCACCACAGGCATCCTTTTTCTCCTCGCAATAACATCCACAGCCTACTGCATTTGACACGTGTGCTGGAGGTTGTACGGATCTTTTCTTCCGCGTATTGTCACCTCATGTCACCACCAGTGATCGCCTTCACAGTGGCGATCCAGGTGTGAGCTATTGCATGCATTATGATGACTTTGAAAGGCATATTATTAGCACTGAGGAGGACCACATTGAGAGAGACGAGCGCCGTTTTCTCGCAGTTATTAGATCCCCAAAGCGTTGCAGCCGCGTCCGTGATGTGCGATGCAAATTCATGCAAGTGGAGCTTACCTTTAGCGCAGTGGAGCTCCATGAGTAACAAATGTAATAGCACAAGCTTTCCGACTTCTGTCCACATCTTTAGATCCTGGGGGTTGTGTTCATGCAACGTGAAAAACCAGTGAAGGATCCCCGACCTCTCACTCACTCAGCTCAGTGTGTTCCTCCTCTCTCTCTCTGTGTGCCTCTGCTGCTGCTCCTGACTGAGTGTGGATGTGTGTGATCAGAGGCAGCCTCGCTCCTTTCTCTCTCTCTCTGCTGCCTCGGCCGCACATTTGAATCAGTGACGCTGATGGGCGGGATAGCTGTATGGAGATGAAGCCCTGCGGTTAATGTAGTAGGTAATGTTAGAAGAAACCACATAAAACACGGTTGTTAACCAGCCAGGAGAGTCATTTCTGCAGAGAAGAAGAGTACCAAACTTTTTGTACTTTTCTATTGCCTGTCAACCTGCAATGCATTTCTACAAAAAGCTTTGTTATAGAAAACATTTTGGGGCATTTTCACTTTCTTACCTGAGAGTTGAATAAAAACATCAATGCCTACTCTGCTACTGTGTTTTTGTCAATTAGCTATTTAGTGTTAGCAGACAAGCTGCAGCCAGAAAGTAGCTAATCAGCTTAAAGACTGGAAACAAAGGGGGAAACAGCAAACCTGGCTCTGTCCAAAGTAAAAAAAAAATACATCTAAAGATTACTAACTAACTAAATAACATTAAAGGGACTGTTTGTAAGAATCAGAATTGCTTGTTAACAGCGACACCTGTGGCCGTTAAGTCAACGAAAGTCAGCGTCGGGCTCGCTCTACATAGACATGAACGAGCATCGCTCAACACAGTGAGGAGACACACGTCAGCTAAAACCACAATATCACTCTATATTTCAGCTGCTTGGCAGTAATGTTAGCTGACCAGACGAAGGTCTCTCCATGAACCAATGCTGATCCTAGTGTTGGCTTTTCCTGGTTCAGCATCCCGACCGCGGTCGGAGGGAGACACCGGCACCCAGTCGGAGACGATAATGTTTCTCGCTGCGGAGCCCCGTCACTTCACAAGACACGGAAAACCTCTGTTGGTCTGGAGGAGCTGCAGCAGTTATTTCTGCACAAACGTCCCATTCACTAGATATTATCAGAGCTACTAACTCTTCTGCAGTGTGTAGTGTGCGTGCATGCACGTGAGATTGGAGAGAGCTGTGGGTGAAGGCAGGCAGGCAGAGGAGCAGACACTCCGGCCCTTGAGACCAAAGCTACGGTCTCCCCCGCGTCCTCCAACCGCGGCCAACACGCGGGATTCACTAGATATAACTTTGTGGTTTTGGTGCTTCCGTGTAGTTTGTGTGAGTCTTGTCTGAACAGCGTAGCCACACGCGAGTATACACAACGAGGCTGTAGGAGGACGATGACGTGATGACGTTTAGTAGTCTCATTTAGCCACTTGTTAGCAACTGCCCTTTTTAAGACACGTAAAGGCTTCAAAATTCACGCGTGGGATATTTACCGACGTATTTTACATCGTAGAACAAAACGTTAAAATCTCTTAAGCTTTTGTTAACCACAGACCTTATTTCAGGCATCTAACTAAAATCCATTCAAAAAACCCATTAACTTCCAGACGAGGTACTGCAGCTGTCCTTACAGAGTACGTACTGCATGCAGTATGCCTACAATTGGGACATACTACTTCGTCATTCATTGCACCTTGAAATTTGACCCTCTTGCTCATATATCCGCTGCGCAGAGGATTGTGGGTCAGAAAAGCATGCTGGCTTGCTGCAAAATGCAACTGGATGTAGTAGGACATTCTGTTATTTTTGGCTTACTGCATTTGACATACTTGACATAGCTACTAAATCTTTTCTGGCATATACTGTAGTTGGGTAGTATGGGTATTGGAACACATAGCACATCTTCATGGTAAGCTAAGTTAATCGTCTCTTGGCTGTAGCTTTAACAGACAGATATGAGAGTGGTATCATCTCGTCTGTCTTTCGGACAGAAGTTGTATAGGCCTCAGTGCATTTTCCAAAATGTCAAACTGTGTGAAGTGAAATCTTTAACTATACAAGGTATCCTATTTTGAATTTTTGCCAAAGAGCCCAGTTATTGGCTGCAATGGGACTGGGATAAGCGTGATGAAATTTCTGAAATGAAGATAGGCAACTGTCACTGTGGCTTGACCATGCAAGCAAAAATGTTCCATATGCATCCAGATTGTACCAAATAAAGTTTCAGTTTAGTTTTTTTCTCTTTAGCTGTCTTGCTGTTCCACCTGCATTCTGTCCATCTTGTTCTTGCACTCACTGTTTAGACTAGTCACGTAATATGTTACATAAATTCCTTTTAAATGTTCGTAATGTAGGAAATTTAAATCCCTAATCCTATCATATGTGTAAACATTAACAGTAGCACTGCTGCTCTTATGCTCCAGCATCCTTTATATCTGTTGCTATGGGAAACAACATGAACTATCAGAGAAACAGCAAACAGACGCACCATTGGCTATATTATCCACGTTTTGGTTTGCAATTGCCTCAAGCTGAAGCGTTTTTTTTTCTTTTTTTACCCTTGAAGGCATTTAATAAGGGTTACTTTCAGTTCACTTCTTCTAAAGGAGGCTTATTAAACAGTTCAGTGACTGTAATGGCATTTCTTTAGATGAAAAAAATCCATAAGCACTACATGTGTCATACATCCTTTGCGATGTGCGGCTGGCAGATTTTCAGTTGGCTAGAATAATCATAATCATCGAGGCAACCAATGACCATAATTTAATGATGGGGGCATGCACAGTCACATCTGCAGAGATACCTAAAGATGGTGAAGTGACCGAACATATTCAGAGTATGAAGAGAATTTGAATTGAATGAAAAGTGTGTGCAATGAAAGGGAACGGGCAGGTCTGTACTGCTGTACTGTGCACCAGAGTTCAGCCTTGATTTGCTGCAGTTCAACATGGCTCATGTGCATGAAATGACTTTAATACATGAATCAACACATGAATAATGAATAAAACTACCTTATAAATAGGAGGGGACAGCATTTCTGCCTCTTATACAGTATGCCTCTTCATTAAACAGAGTGTTAATGAAACATTAAAAAGCTGGCACAGGTGCACAAATAAGTCTTTGCATCATTTTCACAATGACTGTAATGTTTGTTGTTGCAGAGTTCCCCTCAAGGGAAAAATACACCACAAAAGGAAAGGCCTGTGTTGCTGAGTCTTATTGGGATCAAAATGTTTGCAAAATCTACTTTGTGAATGCATTATTTATGTTGATATATATGCTTCTATTCACTATCATATGGTCTGTGACATGAACTAGAAAAAATAAAACGTGCACAGCTGGTGTTACATCCTCCCGAGTTTTATTGTACATCTTTGAGTTGTGCACAATATGTTTCATGTATGCACAACTACTATACGTGTCCGGCATGTCATCTTTCATCCATCGAGCCCGGAGGATTACACCATGTGTGTTGTAGACTACCTACAGTGCAGCGCAGCCCTGCAGTAAGAAGGAGCTCAGGGATGGGGATGAATTAGAGCAGAAGAGCGAGAGCAAGTTGTCTGTCCAGACTCGCTAGACAGCTGCCAGCAGAAACGTGCTGAAATATTGCTGGGAAATTCCATAATGTATGTCACTGGATAAAAAGGCCAGATGCATAAAATTACCGGCTTCCTGAATAAAAATTATAACGTATTGTTTTTTTTTTTACTGCAAGCAAGTAGTTTTAGAAGAGACGAGAAACACCATGTACTGTGAGAGTTAATCAGCTGACAGTGAAGGAGTGCCTCGATTTACAAGCCAAATTAAGTATAATTAACATCATTACCATAGAGTTGCAAAGCATGAGGAGCCATGGTTATTTTCTGCATAGACAAGGCAGATTTAGGTACATGTAAGTGTGAAGTGTCAGCAGCACATAATTCGGGTAACTGCTTTAGGAAATATCTGGTTCTAATAGCAGATTCAGCAGTTTAAAGCAAAACTTTTTGATATTTTTTATCTGAACAATGGGTCAAATGACTACATGTAATGTGAACACAGAGCATTAACACTTGATTTTGCAGCTCTCTTCAGCTCCATGGAGCTGTTTAGCATCTTTCAGCTTGTTATTTTGCTTTAACGGCCTGCAGCTGTTTAAGTTAACTTTTCGCCATTCTCATCAGTGTCATTTTCAGATGCAGCAGACTTCTTGCCCAGCACCAAGTAACAGACAGACAAAGTCAGTGACCAGCTGGTGAACATAGTGGAGAGTTTAGCAGCAGAAGAGCCAGATATTTCTCTCGGGAGTTGGTGAAATCCTAAACAGAGCAAAGAGAAGAGTGAATATTTGACTTACCATCATCAGGTGGTGATGAGCTTGCCAGCAGTGACAGAACTCAAGCAATCCTGACAAAAATGTAATTTTCCTCTTCTTTATCAACACTTAGTGATTAGGCCAGAGCGAAATGTTTTGCATTTAGAAAATAACCACATCAAGGGACTTCAGTCTGAATGAAACTATACAGATTCTTCATTCAGCAACACTAGTGGTACAGCCCTCTGTTACAGATAGACTGTTATACACAGAAACACAACTCTAAAAGAGTGCTACTGCTCATTGTCTGATGGCTCCTCTGATGTTGGACTCTGGCGGACCATTTTTATATCAAATTATTGATTTCTTAAACCTGCAGTAGGCAGAATTTTTTTGGCATCATTGAGCAAAAAATGTCATCATAACCTTTCAGCATATTGTAATTCAAGTGTTCTGAGAGAAAACTAGACTTCTGCACCTCCTCATGGCTCTGTTTTCAGGCTTTAAAAAATCTAATCGGAATCGGAAGACTTTGACCAATCACAGGTCATTTCAGAGAGAGAGCGTTCCTATTGAGCGTTTCTATTGGCTGTGCTTGCTGGTGGGCGGTGCTTGGTATTGGGGTATTTTCCCCCCCAAGTCGCCAAGAAAACAGTTAATGCATGTTTTAATCAGTTCACAACAAAGTGTTCTGATTCACACCTCTGACTGGCTTCTTCTCTAGCATTAGCAGTTGAGGCTCATGGGTATCATAGGCTATTGTTTATTAACTACCAAACTGACAGAAAAGACATGAATTTTCAGAAAAAAGTATTAAAACCGATGGCCATAACAAAAACTCATAGTATCATTCAATTATCTCGAGTTTCTATGCTGAGGAAGATAGAGCATCAAGTAAAGTAAACAGTGGTAAAATGACTTATGAGTGAAAACCAGTGGCTCTTGCCAATTACATGAAAACATCCTATTGTAGGCTGCTTACAGCATTGCTGTTTGAATTCATATTCTTTTCTCCACTCCCAGAAGTGGGGAAAAGCATGAATGCGACAGATTTTGCTGAATTCATCAGTCAGGAAAAATGACTTCAGCAGGTTCCGAGAAATAGAGAGACAGTCCAACAGGGAGGACATGTGTGCGGTCTGTCATTGTGTCTCTGAGGTGAGGCAGAGCAGCAGGGCAGTCACATCGCAGCACCACACTGTCATCGTGTTTCTACACTCACATTCAACTGTTTCTGATTCTTACCCCTGGAGGTCAATGCTGAAATTGTGTTCATCTTTCATCCCTGCACACACAGCTGGATCTAGCTCTTGCATTCATCGTTGCCGCAGGACAGTGAGTGAGTCCGACTGAGACCTTCAGACCTTTAAGATGATTACTTTCCTCTTCTGTCTCTTTATCTCTCTCTCTCTCTCTCTGCCTCTCTTTGTCTGCGCCCGTAACCGGGATTGTTTTCCCTTCCTCTTTTAATCTCAATCTCTGCCTTTTCTCCTCTCATTCTCTTCTTCCCTCATCATCCCTTTCTCCCTCCCTTCTTCTTCCATCCTTTCTCTGTCTTTCTTTTACGCTTCCTCTCTCACTCTTCTACCCCTCTCTCTGGCCCCCCGAGACAGATAGTGCTGCAACAGAGCTAGTGGTCAGCAAATCTTCTGTCTTTCCTGCGGAGCATCGCCGTATGTGTGTATGTGTGTGTGTGTGGCCCAGTGCTGGATACAGGACAGGAGAGTCATCCGCTTTCCTGTCACAGCTTGTGACCCAAAAACCATGAGTGAGGTCCGGTCGATAGCTGGCCAGGTGCCTGCTGCAGGGAGAGAGGCGATGGATGAGATCTGGACATCATTGCGTCATCAGACAATATGGCAGCAGCGGCAGGGCAGGGTTGGGAAGCTTCCAGTCAGATGTACTCCATTACACACGGCTCATTAGTGATTACAGAGGCATTTCAATTATGATGCAAATCGTTTGACTTTGTTCAATTTAGTATGATTACGTTTTGCTTTCATTTTAATTAAACTAAAATATTCCTTCAGTGAGTTTTATTTTGAATAATGTTGTTATCCCAGTACTAAACTTTATTATTTCAAGATCATACAGGACATGATTAGTATTATATTAAAGGGGAACTATGCCCATTTTCAAAATGTTATTCCTAAGATCTAAGACAGTCCAAAAAATCGTAGTAAACATGAACAACTCTCTCTCAAATCCAAAACCTAGAGTGCTAAAACTCAAACTTGTGATGTCATCAGGTATAAAGTGTGGAGCTGCTCCATAGACAATAAATAGGGAGAGATGTTATTGATGACACTGAGAGCACCCAGAGGAATGATCTGAGTATATGTGAACATTTTCTGTTTCATAACTGACCACTCTACAACAGAATAAAGCTAATTCGAGTATAAAGAAAACACACTTTTTGTGGGCCCACAAAATCAGTCTCCCATTCATTGTCTATGGAGCAGCTTCAGACTTTATAGCCTATGACATCACAAGTTTGAGACTTATTTCTCTGGTTTCTGGCTTTGACAGAGAGAAGCTCATGTTCACAAATACTGAATGAACTTTCCTAGGCCATGGAAATAACATATTAGAATTCTTAATTTGGGTGGTGTTGCCCTTTAATCATTAATAAGATAATATATTGTTTAAATAATATATCTTCCTGGTCATAGTCTCACAATAAAAATGTTAAGTGCCACTCTTCCATCTGATATTTGTGCTGTATTTCAGTGTGGGTCACAGTCAATGTGTTGTAATCAGATTACTCTACTGCGATTAAGTAACAAGTAAGCATAACTGTTGTGCCATCGCCAATGTCTTCAATCAGTTGTCTTTGATCCCACCCAATGACTTAGTAATAAATATTAGGGTTACGCCCGACTTTTTCAATTTATTCAGAAATGTCAGCTTTATGTATTCAGACTTGTTAAGGCTGAGATCATAGAAATAGAATAGGAGTAGAACGGACATTCCCATTCAAATCAACGTAGCAGGATGGTCAAAGCAGCGGACATTTCTATGTGTACTGTTGCCATTGCAACCGCTGTAGCAGGCTGACTTCTGCATAAACTTAACTGACTTACGGCATATCACTAACTCATTGAGGTTAGGTTTTACAGTAATGACTAAAACGAGGAGTGGAGTGGTAACTTTACTAAGCAGAGTAAAGGAGTACAACTTAACGCTTCCTCCACGGACTATTTGCTATCGGCAGATGAGGGACAACTGTGTTTGACTCATTTTCTCTAACCAGTGTAGCATTATGGTGGAATTTGCTAGCTAGCTAACTTGCCATCTATCCATCGTCGGACTTGTGTCCGTTCTCTTCCTGGCGGTGGCTGCAACCACACTTAACGACCCCACTGATGTGTGTTCTGTTGTCACCATAACATCTAACACCATTTTCTTTTGTACTAGTCAAATAACAATGGAAAACAATTTCTATGGTTGAGATTGATTAACTCTTGACCTCAGCTGAAGGACTTAACCCCTCCCTAGAAAAAGCAGCGTGACTGTGTGTGTGCTGCCGTAAAACTTTCACATGATTCCATGCTTCTTCTTCCTTTGTTTTGTTGTGAATGGCATCACTGTCGCCTCCTAACTCGTGATCTAATTCTGCTTCACACTGGATTTAGATGGCGGGGCGGTGAAAAAGTGTGTGGGTCAAGCTGCCAGGATGAGTGAGAGCAGCCAGGCCACAGCTGGAGCTGTCAGAACTAGTGTTCCAATCAAACGCTGAGGGGTCAGCAGCTGTCTCCAGTCACTGAGGAGAGAAAATAGACACAACTATAAGTGTAACAAAGCACAATATGACAAACTGATTGAGAGTGATGGCATATTCCACAATGAGTGCAACGGAATCTGCAAGAACTTTGCTGACAGTGCTGTTTGAGAACAATTGTGCTATGTCGTCTTCAGATTTTTGTCTATTTTTTTGGAACAAATAAAGCCCTGTTTTTCACTTGTTTTCTTCAGGATGTAGAAGCGTTCATTTGGCAGGCAAATTCGATCTGGGTGTAACCCAACAGCGCCGTTTCTTGCCAAACAGCCTGTAATGGCTCAAAGCGTACATGAGCGGGGTTCATTGAACCTCGCTGCCTTATTTTTCTGGCAGTATGATCTCTGTTTTTTAGTTGAAATTGCCAGAATATTCTTTGTTTGTGAGATTGGTATCTGCCAAATAAGTAATGATCATATTCCTGAAAACTGCGGTTTTCATTTTATTGTCTCTCAGTATCCCTCACTGTTTTTGCTATGCTGAATGCACATCTATATATGTGCTTTCTCATACTTCACCTGTATGCCGATAACGTTTGAGGACAATCTCCCATTGCAGAGCGGTGTCTGGCTTTAGAGGGACATAATTACACTGACACTGGAACTCATATCTTACCACATAAACCCCCACATACATAATTCAAAGGCAGTATTTTTTCCCATGCTCTAGTAATCTGGTTAAATAATTTGGGATTACATTGCCTCAATTGAACACCAGTAAGGGGATCAGCGCTCTGCCCATGAAATGCCCTCTGTTGTGTGGTACAAAGGGCATCTCCGTCGCCCATGTATTTGCAGTCTGGATAATCTCTCATTGGCTTCAGCACCAAACGCAGGCATGGTTTCATATCTAGGAGGCTTTGTTAACAGCTAATAGGGCTGTTTACTCCACCCCCCAGACTGAGCTGTGACTTTGACGCAGACAATTTAATCAGGAGCGAGATCACGTCGTGATGCAAACATAGGTCGGATGTTAAAGGGTAAGCCCGTAAATTCTTTGGCTTTTTAATTCGCAGCTTCAAAAATGATGCCAAAAAGTAAAGAGTAAACAACACATTTCACATTTATGAGGCCTATTTTTAGGGCAGGTATTGAATAAGCCTCATGAATGTTAATAGTGTTGTTAGGATAACAGAGAATAAGCTTTATTCTCCTCTATCTTTGGAGCATCAGAGCCAATTTCACACTCAGGCTCTTGGCTGTTTGAATTAAATACGGACTGCTTTCCTTTTCCCTATTGTCCACCTGCCAGACGCCTCTGTGTGACTAGTTTAGTTCTCTCCCCTCGTTGCCATCAGTATTCCTCCAACATAACCTGCTCCATCGGGTCCCAACCTACACATTAGGGTAAAGAGTGAGCGGTATTGCTTATTCAGATTGGACTCTCTGCTGAATGGAGATAGAGGGAGGCAAAGAGGAGAAAAGTAACCAAGAGATAGAGGTAAGATATATTTAGGAGAAGAGAGAGAAAGAGAGGGCGACAGGAAAAGGTAGACAGAGGGTGAAGGTGAAAGGAGACAAAGCAGCCGTGGAGGGCAGACCCAATCTGCCCTCTTCCCTCTGAGTCCTCAACCGCATGATCCCCCGGGAGACAAGAGAGAGAGATGGAGAGATGGTATGGAGGGATCTAAAAGGAGAGGTCAGATCATTAGGCAGGCAGAGGTGAAAGGTCACGGCAGGGGGTCGTCTGGAAGCAGTGAACCTGAGAAGAAGGGAGAGGAGAGGAAAGGAGATGTGGATGAAAGAGGAGCGGAAAGGAAAGGAAAGGACAGAAGAGGACAGGAGGGGAGAGGAGAGGAGTCAGTGATGAAGAAAGAAGGAAAGGAAAGGAAAGAAGAGGACAGGAGGGGAGGGGAGGAGCCAGAGATGAGGAAAGAAGGAAAGGAAAGGAAAGGAAAGAAGAGGAAAGGAGAGGAGAGGAGAGGAGCCAGAGATGAGGAAAGAAGGAAAGGAAAGGAAAGAAGAGGACAGGAGGGGAGAGGAGAGGATTCAGTGATGAGGAGAGGAGAGGAGGAGTCAGAGATGTGGAAAAGAGAGGAGAGTTGCGGAAAGGAAAGGAAAGAAAAGGAGAGGGAAAGGAGAGAATCAGTGATGAGGAGAGGAAAGGAGAGGAGAGGAGAGGAGAGGAGAGGAGAGGAGAGGAGAGGAGTGAAAAGTTCTCACAGCTTGAGCTGGCTTACCAGATATTGATTTGTACATCCCCGTGTCATGTCTAACAGGACTTAAAAACTCTTAATCTTAGAGGTAACAGCGTGATTAGGAGACATGTATTCAGAAGAAGACATCCAGCTGACTGCTTGGATGACTCATGTTTTACTGAGACACAACCCACAGGCGTTTCCCATGCTCAGTAAACTCTTAGATCACCCACGTTTACCTTGTGAGGGTAGACTTATTTTATTTGTTGTCAGTAGAACTCTTTGACATGACTTTGACGTTGACTTGACAAGAATGTACTTCTTTCTTTCTCTCTGTTACTCAATATTATAAGAAATACATCCACAGCAATCAGATGCCAATGTCAATATTCAAATTGCAACTCAACCAACTCAATACTCGAGCAGTACACACATTTTTTTTTGCTTTTGCTACAAGCAGTGTATTTACCTATGAACCTCTATTTGCTTCCAACCATTTTAACTAACAATGACACCAGCAAATAAAGCTATTATTGTCATCTATAAGCACGACTATATAAATGAACACGTTCTTATTTCTGTTTTACTGAACCTTGTTCAGTCAGCAGGGCTGTCTCTCACCTGCACTATTATTTCCCACAAGCCTGATTATTATAATATCAGTACAAAATGAAAAACTACTCATCTAAATGCAAATCATAAATGACATTTGCAATTATTTTACCTAACCCGCTGTGCCTAATTTCCATGTACGCACATGAAACTTTGTTGCTTTACGTCCAAATAGGTACATTGATGTGTAATACGGTAATTTCAGTTTGTACATTATCTACCCCAGGATGTTTTCATATTATTGGAAACAGTTTATATTGATATTTCAGTAGCTCAAAAACATTTGCTAGCGTTTCTAATATTTTGAAAAATCCAAAAACGTCAACACATTCCTGTAAAACATCTTTTCAATTCTCTGGAAGAACTTCAACAACACCAAAAAAAAAGCAGAATCTTTGGATATGTCACAGTAAATGTAAAAAGAAATCATTTAATTCATGCATTAACCCCAATATCACAAACAAAACCCACATGTCACATGTTGATTCTTTTCTTTGCACATCCTTGTGTCTTTGTGTTTTTGGTACAAGAGGGCAGAAGAGGCGAACATGCAGCAGAGGTCAGAAGTCATGATGCCATGAGTGCGCAATGTGTCTTTGCCCACTGAAACACCAGGGGCGTCCAATTATTTGCTATTCAGCGGGGATTTAACCGGAGAGCAGCAACAATGTTAATGAAGTGAGATGGAAAGTAGGCTATAGGGACGACCTGGCTTGTGTTCAGACGAGCATTTAAATGGAATTAAGAACAAGGGGATGAAGACGGGAAATTGAGATCAGGCCTAATCCTTCTGTCCAAGCAGTAAACAGCGTCAGGAGAAGAGCAATAAACAAGAAGTAATAGTCTCTTTTCTCTCTATAGCATCGTAAAAAAAAGTGGTACTAGAAATTAATCCTTCCTGTCTTGTGTGTAATGTCTTCCTATCTCTCGCTGTAGCTGAAAGTTTCCTATATGAGCCATGGACTCTTGAAACAGCTTAATTGTTTATAATGGTATGTGAGGATCCCTTACTTCTTGATACTCTTCTGCCGGTGTCCTTAAACAAAACACTGAACCCTAATGGGTGTTGTTTTGAATTAAGCCTTTATCTCTGAACTAAACCCTGTCTCCTACAAAATTCTATTACCGTACAACTAAACTGCATCCTCAATTACATTTGGAGGGAAACATATTTTCTCCTGATTTACGATCGTAGTTTTACAGTTTTAAACGTGGTCAACTTTGTAAATTGAAAAAAAAAACAAAAAAAAACACATAAACACTATTTCATTAGGTCTTTCATTACGTTTAGGCAACTATACTACTTGGTTAAGTTTATTAAACAACATCATGGTTTGGCTTAAAAGGACTGTATGTAAGTTTTTATATGTATAAACATTTTTTAATCTCTTTTATTGCCAATGTGGGAACAGTTTGTGACCTAACCTAACACCAACAAACGATTAGCCCCCACCACAACTCAGACTCCAACACAAACTCCACGGAAGCACAAAAAAACAAAGTTATATCTAGTGAAGCCCGTCTTGCAAAACAGGAATGTGACCGACGTCTCGGGGAAAACTAGGATCAACATCGGCCGGGCCTTCAATTCATGGAGGGACCTTCGTTTGATTTTGGGTATCAAAACGGACCCCGAGATGGCAAAATTCCTATTGGACAGGTAAGCTAACATTACTGCAAAGCATGTAAAATATATAGTGATATTGTGGTTTTAGGCGTCAATCAGTCTTGTGTGTGTCGCCTCACTGTTTTGACCTATGCTTGTTTGTGTCCATGTAGTGCAAGCAACAGGATGCTGACTGTCATTGATTTAATGGCCACAGGTGTCATTGTTTACAAGCAATTTCTGATTCTTACTTAGAGCCCCTTTAACTTTGACTTTGTAAGTGAATGCTGATTTTCAGATTCACACGGGACACAAACAGCGGCCTCCTGTGTTTGTTTGACCCATCCACCACCCATCCTGCTCATCCGTAGTAGACTTTCTTGCTTGTTATACTCGTTATAATACCACATAACTTTCATTAAAGGTTGCCCAATATAGTACTGTATGTCACCTGCTCTGTGCGACGCTCGTTGTACTACGTCACTTGCTGCGGCCTTCCGCAGACTATCATTACAAACATATTTGTGATACGTCAAAGACAATCATAAATACGTTTCCCTCGAAATGTAATTTAATGCAGTTTAGTTGTATGGGAACATCATTTTTAGGAGACAGGGCAGCTGAACTACAATTGGATATTTGCAGGCTAGTGGCACATCTGTAATGGAATACATTTCAAGACCTGATATTGTTGCCCTCAGTGTTCGGTCTGAATTCTAACAGAGTATTTTGAATCATTCTTAGATGGTCGAGCAGAGAAGAAGAATGATAAATGTAGAGCTGGACTGAGAAAGGAAATCACAGACGTTCTCTGGTCGAACACACGCCAGAGTGAAAGAGAAAGCTGCTGACTCAGCTGACCATATAAAATTGAGTGATGTCACTTACCAGGGGGTGGCAGGTGTGTGTGCATGCACGTGCATCCTTATGTGTGTGTGTTTTGCTCCAATGAGCCAGGCATGAAGGGTACATGGAGGTAGATTGATGGAGGTTGTGTAAAAGTGTGGATATGTACACGCCATGTATTTGTGATGCGGACAATGAGGTGTGTGTGTTTGTATGTGAGAGGAGAAAGATTGGAGTTTTTCAATTGGAGAAAGAGAAAAGTGAGAAAAAAGAAAGGAGAGCGAGAGCAGTGAAGCGCTGGCAAACACACCTCGGTTGGTTTTCTCCGCAGGGGGTTTTGCTATACTCTTGTAGGGATATCGCTCACAAACAACCTCCCTGGGGGATTAAGTGGAAGGACTTAGACAGCGAGAATGGGGCCTCTGGTCTGTTCTTCTGCTGAGTCCCTCCTGTGCTCTATGATAGGGGTCAGCTTAGACCACCACGTGCTGGCACCATGGTGCCTAAGCCCAACAAGAGGCGATTAAAATAGGTCAAGTGAAGCTTTGGCAAGATGGCCTTTGTCAACCCTTAAAACCCAGTCTGAATACCTTAAAGAAAGGAGATTGGTGGGAAAAGAACACAGTAAACATCCACTTGTTTGCTACAGCCAAAACGGTTTTCTCTTGATTTTTGAACTTACAAAACTAAAACAGATGTTCCATTTATCATATTTGGTTTTAGCAGCAGAAGTGTCTGTGTTGGGGTGCTAATGGCAGCACATGTTGGCTTGTCCTTGACAGTAATTTGAAGAGGAAATAAGAGAGAATTGTGGCTCATTTGAGTCAGGGAGCCGAGGCTCCAGGCCACGTAATACCACAGCACACATCTGCCTCTGAACAAAACTGTTTAACTCAAGCTCCCTTTTCTCCAGCCCAAACACGAAATACACCCTACAACCAACACCATATGCCCCGGTTTCTTAAACTAATGGTCTGGAGCATAAAAATGGGTCAGAGATGTTTTCCTCCTGGGTCTTCCACGTGACAGCAAAGACATTTGTTTCATTAGATTGGTTCCCAAGGACGACTGACTAAATTTCTCTTGGTTTGAAAACTCCTGACCATATGGTGTTTGCACAGCGCAGAGAATACAAAAACACACAAAGTATGGCGAGGTGTAGGGCGAGCTGCTGCTGTACCTGCTTGTGCTTCCCATCATAAACAGGTCTTGTAATATTAATTGCATTTACAAAGACAATATGAAGCGTGTTCCCTGTGGCAGCATTTCATTTTCAACATCAATCATAACGGCAGGCGAGACGCATAATAAAACTAAATAATAATGAACAGGAAAAAGCTCGTTGAGAAACTACAGACAGAATCCAAAAACTATATTTGGCTCAGAGTCTTATCTAAATAATGCAAAGACAAACATTGTTGTAACTTAACCTTGGGATCCTCAACCTGGGCTTTGCAGTTTTCAACAATATCAAGATCCTGAGATAAACTGGTTGCTTATCTCAGGATTTTGACATCGTTGAATCGAATTGGTAGTTCCCTTCTATGCGAGAGGCTTTGCCCTCCTAACCTCCATTATCCTCTTAACTTGTCACCAGGTGCTGTGGACCAGGTACTCCCAACCAGAGTGCCTGCAGGGCACTGAGCCTTGAATGTGTTTTATAGCTCACACTACACGACTTTAGCCCTGATTTCCTGATATTTTTGACAGTTTTTGAAGCTTCCCGACAAAAGCAGCTCCAGATCAGAGGCAAATCAGCGTTGGCTCTGCGCTCACAAATCAGCGCTTGAACACTATGTGCGCTCGCTGATGCATCATAGACACATTCCACATATCTAGAATGCTAATAATATCTTGACCTGTCGGGAGTCTGTTGGGGAGCTAAAGCCAATGAGAGCTCAAGACACGGGATGAGGGCGAACCTAGTGGAGGGGTATAGGAACTTTACATTGCATTTGCAACATGGATCAAAGTTGTTGGTGCACCTAGAGGAAGCAGGCTTTAAATAAAGAAGACACGTGGACACAGGCTATTTGTTCCAACGACAATATCAACAAGCATGACTACAAGATTGCTTCAACAAAAATCTTGTCTCGCGCATGGTAGTTCATCATTCCCTTGTCACCTCTTGCGTGTGTTCTTGTCACGAAATGTCATTTGGAGACCAGACGTACTCATCACTGATTCCTCCTGGTGACTAATGTGTGTGACACCCTTAAAATTGCTTAACTTCAAGGCAGAATGAGTAGGATTTGTCAGTTGCGGTTTGTAAACACAACATTCAAAGATGGCCCCTCCTGCCCGATTCAACATCACCTGACTGTGGTTAGGATTAGGGTTAGGGTTAGACTGGTCGCCGGATGCAAGCCAAACCCAGATTCACTCTCGTTTTGGAAAGAGCTTTGTCCACTTGGTGTTTCGTCTCGCTATATTTGTGTTTTTTCTGCACTGTGTCCGCCATTTTCATGACTTCCTCATGGATGCGTGCTTACAGTACGATCTGGTGTCTGGTCACTACGGCCACAAATGTCCCAAACACGGGAGAATAAGGAAATACAGGCAGAGGGTCATAAATGATGATTGAGAGGGATTATTTTTGTCTCAGTCTATACATTGATTTTTAAGAAATTCCTTCTCATTCTGCCTTTAAGGAAAATTAATAATATTTCATTGCAATTCTATTTGAGAAAGCTGCTTTTCCTTCAGCCTAAAAATATTTGGTCCAGCAGCTCATTGTGTCTTCTGTTACTCTGTTGTGATTATGTAATGTCTTTATTGTGAAACATTTCCAGGCAAGCAGTATTTTTGTGAGATCTGCTCTGGGGCAATCAATACTCAGTTGCGCTGTGTTGCACTTGTACGTGGGTCATTGTGTGTACAAGCACCAAAAACAATGAGAGACACATGGAGCGACCAACTGCCCTTGGTTGTCCTTTATGACCTTAGGGTCATTCTTCCACTCATCCATCCATCCATCCATCATTCATTCATTCATCTAATCAATCAATGAATCAATCACCCAGTACAGCAGAGTTCATATATGTGAGTGGAGCAGAATTTGCATCTGAAAACAACAAAAAGGCGAATCATTTAACTGAAAACATTAGCACTGGGAATGTGGTACATACAAGAATGTATTTATGGAAATGGTTGTACATTTTATTATCCATTATCATCAAAAAATGAAAAAAAGTTTACCAAAAATGTTTACAAGACTCCTTGCTTATGCAGTTTGAGTTCTTTGGGGGGAAACCCAATAACCTGTTATCACACTGCAGCTGTTTGCATTTCCATCATATTTGCCTCTATGCATATTGACTGATGGACTGCAGCACCGGGCCATGTTTGATTTCCATCATAATGGACCAGCTCAGTGAGCATCCAGGAAGTGTTGTGTGTACTGAGATTAATAGAAAGACTGTGACAACTTTAGGGCCTCCGTGGAATTGCAGATGACAGACAGGGCAGAACGTAGGCTTCAGATTCAGCGCTGGCCGCATTTACTGGCACATGCAAGTCGGTCTATTCCTGTTCCTCTCACTCTGAGGTCTTAGAGAGCTCATTCATCTCAAACAAGAGAGTCTGTCACTGCAAAATTCAAGTGGAGAGGAATTCATTTGAAAGCACATGCATAAACCACAGCGACTGTTATCGCAAGTAGTCTGGGATATTGCAATTAATCACTTTGTCTAAATAGTTTTATATCAGGATATTTGCATTGTGGGATCCTTCCATAGGAGTCAACCACTGAATGACACGATCAAGCGTTATCCTAGTGTGAGCATGAAGGGAGGATATAATAGGTAAACAGAACACAGCGAGATCTCTGACAAGGGTGACACTGCTTTGCTGTTAATATTGTGTACAACCTGGAATGTGCTGGGTGTCTTTGTCTCCTCTCTCTCTCTCTCTCCTTCTCTCTGTATCTCTCACTCTCAGTAATGACTATGATTACAAACCTGCTAGACAACTGTAACGGCATCCATCAGGCTTATCTCACGTTGAAAGTCTCACAGACAGACAGACAAGAATCATGCACCGCGGGGCATATAAACACCTTCCTCTCTCTCTCTCTCTCTCTCTCTTTCTCTCTCTCTCTCTCTCTCTCTCTCTCTCTCTCACACACACACACACACACACACACACACACACACACACACATACTGAACATGTCTAACACATCACACTGCTCCTCCAGCTTCTTTTATAACCCTCCTGTTCATGCAGAAGAGGCGCCGCTTTCCAAATGATGTCACTCACAGTTCCAGCCAACTCTGCCCATGTCGCTGCTAAATCCCACTTGACAGAGGCTTTGTCTTTAGTTTGGAGCTCCCAAGTAAATAGGCAGCAGTGTGTGTGTGCGTGTGTGTGTGTGTGTGTGTGTGTGAGAGAGGGAGAGAGAAAGACGGAGAGAGTTTAATGGGTGCAAAAAGATAGTTTCTAAAAGCATTTCCAACAACTTGCTTTGCTTCAATTTGAGATAATAACCCAGCCGACATAACCACTATCTGAATTCAGCTCTTGGCACCATGGTTGAAAAGTCCTTCACCTCTTCAACAAGCCTCACAAGTGTGATTGTTGATTGTCCCTCTCACCCAGTGGACATCGCACAACAACATCATTATCGTTTTGCCAACTGTCCAAACAGATTAAGTCGTGCGCAATGAGGGTTTATTACAGTCCAACCTTCGCAGGATTAATGGAAGGACAAAGAGTTTACTGACAGGAACACAATCCTACATGCACAGAGTTTATCCAAAACATCAGCAAGAGCATTCATTTTTGTTAAAATGACCAGCCTTATGGGGGTAAGATCATAGACTGTATATACAACACATTCACATCCCTACTCGTCACATACTTACGCTTTGTCGGACGCCTCGGCGTCACTTTTCGGTCGCAGTAAACACGTGCTTAATGCTGTGAATTAAACAAAAACTCTTGCTTAGGTTCAGGCAATAAATCCACTATAGTTAGGTTTAGGAAAAAACAACATGGTTGGGCTTAAAACTACTACGTTTGTACGGTGAAAATGATCCTGAACGTTGTGAAAACGAGACACAAACGAACAGCTGATTGTAACGTGATGCACAGGACATGAACAGTAGTCTCTTGGATAAAAGTCTTGTGTTTGTTGGACCCATCCACCTCAACTCCCACCCTCCTTGTCTGTCTCTTTTGTTCTTTAAACTACGTCACCACAGCACTTTCTCTGAGCGTTTAATGTTGATGTGGATGGGTTTACATTGTAGTTAATAAATAGAAAGCCCAGTGCATCTCATACAGGCGCTCAAGGGTGTCTTGTACGTTTTGAAGCCTTTGGCATTTTGGCCGTCCCAAACTTGGTTTTTGGCTTTCGCCATTTTGTTTCTTTGCAACCAGAAGTGACATGAGAGGGTGGAGCTAAGTACAACTGAACGTTGAATAAGGCATTTCTAAATGACCAAAATGTCAATGCTAACTTTCATGAACTGAAAACACACTGTGAAACGGTTAAAGTTGTAAGACGAAAACACGGACAACTCTCAGACCGTACAACGCCATGGTTAAGACCTGTCAATCCCAAGGTAGCCGCGTCCTAAAGCATCCCCTGCTTTATGGTCTATTTGACTGGGGGACCATAATGTACTAAATGAACATCATGCTGTATTGAAGAAGACTTGAAACTAACGTTTGAGGCCATAAAGTCATGTTTACAATGTTTACTGAGGTAATAAATCAAGTGAGAAGTAGGCTCATTTTCTCATAGACTTCTATACAATCAGACTTCTTTTTGCAACCAGAGGAGTCGCCCCCTGCTGGCTATTAGAGAGAATGCAAGTTTAAGGCACTTCTGCTTTGGCTTCACTTCTCAGAGCCCAGAGTTGCCCACTGAGTAAGATCAAGAATTTTTGCCACATGATTTTTGAACCAGTAAAATTCTATCAAAAAAACATGCACAAAGCTCTGGCAGCATGAACCCGCAGACCTTTTACCAGTAAAGACGTCAGTGCCACTAGATGCTGCAGACAGGCCATGATATCCAGCTTCAGGCTTAATATTTGGGTTATGCAGCCAGCAGAACTTATTAAGAGAGATTCAGTACAGAAAAAAATTCTATAAATAGCAGCATCACCTGAAAGTCTCAACGCTCGGTCTGCAGCACAGATGCCAGATGTGCCTGCATGTGTGTCTCTACTGAGCATCATGCGAATGATTGAAGTGGGGCAATGTTTCCGCTGGTTCAAACAACTGTATTTACTGTACAGGTGTGTGTGTGTGTGTGTGTGTGTGTGTGTGCATGCTGGATGATTGGAGAGGTAGAGGAGGAGATGTAGTGTAGTGAGAGAAATATGCTGTAAAGAGGGAGACAGCTTGGTTCAGTGTATTCATGTAATGAGGAAAAATCAGTGACTGGCTGCACAAAAATGCTATAATTTGCAACGATCTGGTCAATCAAGCTGTGCCAGCTCTGGACTTCTGATAATGTCCTTGATTACATTATCAACATTATTATCATTATTGTGAAGGTCCTACAAAATAATATAATCATGGCAAAACACTTTCAGAAAGAAGGTTCCATCTATTCTTGATCTCTGTGAATATATACACTGGGTGGCCAGAAAAATAAAACAGAAATGATGTATTGATGTTTTATTTTGCATTATGATGTAATGCAATGCAATAGCCCTGCAATAAATGCTACCTTACTGAAAATGTACATAGACTTTAGAAGTTTTGTGTTGACTCAGTTCTGGGGTGGATTTTGAGGATGTACTTTGAAGATGTTTCTCATATTTCGTCCAACGTATTTACATTTAAGGAGGAGAAAATACTAGAAACACTCGACAATATTAGCAGATACGGAGAGAGGTCAGTTCCTCCACCACACCCAATACATTAACACCAAAAACTACAGCATGCAGTGTAGCTAGCACAATGTTAAGCAGACAGGTATGAGAACCTGACTTGTTTTGAGCTGAGCTTGTGTATTTTTTTTTGGCAGCAAAACTACTTAGTTAGGTTTAGGAAAAGATTGGGGTTTGGGTTAAAATAACTCCGGGAGTGACGTAACTAAGTAATGAATTTAAGTGACAAGTAAGTCAAGGTTGACTTCTGGTTTCACACGGGACACAAACACCGGTCTCCTGGGCGAAACCCTGAAAATAATACCATGGGATTTCCACGGTCCTCTGCTCCACGTAGCTGATGAATTTAATCTGTCTCTGTCACACTTTGTTTTGGCCGCAACTTGTCTGAACCGAGCCAAATAAAGCTGCTTTAACAGATATATGGCACAGATATTACTGCATGTCCTGCTTCTTTGGTACTTTCATTATTGCATGACAATATCACAAGTCCTGCAGCTTTTAAACATCCACGCTGATTTTACTCAAGAGCCACATACAGTATAGGTTCTGGGTCTAGAATTGCATTTAAATTTAAACACTGTCGCCTAAAGGAGCTACAGATTTCTTCTCATCTTGTTATTAGTGCTGCATACGGGCTCCACATCTCGACCATATCTCACTAATTTCAATGTGACAACAGGGGAGGTGTACCCATACTTATTATTAAAAAGTGGCACACTAGATGAGAGGCAACGTTAGGCCCTAATGGTGCAAATTGATGAGGAGGAGGAGAGGGAAGGAAGGAGGATGGGGAGAAAGAAAAGCACGGTGCTCCATCATGAGCCACCTGCAGTGTGTTGATTGGATGCCTGCTGAGATACAGAGTCACCGGATGGCATCAAGTTGCCACGGGCAAACAGGGCACATCCGCTAATGAGACACATATGAAAAGAGGAGAGTGCAAAGAGAAAGGAAAGGAAAGGGCAGACAAACAGGGACAGACCAATGTTGCAAAAGAGGAAGAAACGGAGAAGGAAACAATGAAAGAACGAAGGAGTGGAGGTAGAGAGATTGACAGATAGCTATCCAGAGCCTCAGCCAGCTATTTAAAACCAGAGGAGCATTTTGGCAGCTTGGCTCTTCACTAAGTCATCTCAGCCCTCCAACGGTGGGAAAGAGGAATCTGTGAAGTGTGGACCGGAGTCAGAGGTCAGGCTGCTGTTTAAATTCACCCCTATAAGCTGTGTAAAGCTGGGCCATTGTTATGCAATTCTCGCATTCTGGTCCGTCAAAGACATCCTCAATCTGCATGCATCTTAAACCATTTTGTATTTTAGTGGTTCACTAATAGCCCGTTTCACATTTAAACATTTAATTCTCACTCTGCCTCTGTGTCTTTCTCTGGAGGGAGGGGGGGTTAAAGACCGTCTCTCGTCTCTTCCATACTGATAGGGATGAGCGATGGGATTTAGCACTGAGCCAGGGCACTGATCCAGGTATCCACCCTCGTGCCCTAGCTCTCCTAGCCCCAATCCCACCGCTACACCAGCAGAAAATCAGCCCCAGAATTGAAGCTTAATAATGTGACATCTGATGCAATCTATTTTTACTCGTATTGGGCCACAGTATCTCCTCTGTGCAGCGGTGGATCCGCAAACATGGTGGTTCACTATAACTTACACACCTATATGTTTAAAAAGAATAGTGTTATACTGCTCCTTTTACAGCATAGTCATCTTAATCAACTAAACTGTTAATGACATGTTGGATGGAGATGAATGAAAGCCCCTTTGTTTAACTAATCACATACATGATAGGGGTGTTTAAGCACCACTTGCTGCAGGTGGAGGCATTATTGACTTCTGAAACGTTGACAACTAAGAAAAATAGTACCATGGGTCCAGTGATACATTAATACTGCTGGGGGGAGAACAGAATGACCACATAACTACAAGTGTGGAGAGAACAGAAATAAAAGAGATTGATTGCCCACCATGCTGTTCTTCTGGTTTGGCTGATTGTTTTCTGTGTTTTTTTATTTTTCCTTGACAAATTGACCGGAGGCTAATCTCGCTTCGCTGAGACAATAATCTTCCTTTGAATCTTTGCATTTGCTGCCTCTTGAGGTGTCGCTTTGAAATTGAGAACCATATTCTGAAAATGACTCACTTATCAGAGTTATCTTTGAAGGTACACATCCATATTGGTTTAAAATGACCTCTATTAGTCACATTATGGATGTTTCAGAGTGGAGGAGGAAAGTGAGTCAGCAACACTTTTTCACGAGTTGAAATAAGAGATCTAAGACTTTTAGTTCATTTTATCAAAAAGCAAGTCGTGCCTCCTGGTGTGCTCTTTCAATACCGTCTCCCAAAGATTACACTCATGTACTAATTTGCAACAGCAAATATGTTATGAAAGATACACAGTTTCAATTGGATTAAGTTTTTCATCAGCATAATGAGGAAAGGTTTTTAATGACCTATAAAATCTATATCTTTAATTCTATTTTACTGTGTTTATTTCTTTATCTAGTTTAAAGTAGAGTAGTTGGTATGTATATAAAGATTTGTAAATACAGTGTTTTTTGTACTTACCTCGTTTCATTTGTGTGAGAGATGCATGTTTTTGTGAGGTATGTAAATTGCTGCTGTAACACCTCAGTTTCCATTCGGGAATCTATCTATCTATCTATCTATCTATCTATCTATCTATCTATCTATCTATCTATCTATAATTTGTTGCAAGTGTTGCAAGATGTTCATATTGAAGATCGGCAAAACGTTCACCGTCCATGTCTCTAATTTGTTTACCTACAATATCCGCTTGTGGTAATTAAAGAATTTTAAAGATCCCCTCCGTGCATGTTCTAAGACATAAACATGCACAGCTTTCAATAATAATTTGTGACTGATGTGATTAAAAATTCTTAATATTAAACCTACTCATTCTCCCACATTGAAAAATCCAGATTCTATGAATATGCAAAATGTAGTTCATTTCAAAAGTTTGACTTTTCTGGTCACAAGACGTCTCCATCCTCAGTGTTTGTGCACCGGTGGTTTCAAGTTTCCACAGCACATGTAAGTTGCATATTGGACCACGATTGGCTTCCAAACTAGCTGAGATGTCACAATATCATGCTCATATTTGCACGTCTTAAACTGAGATTTAAGTCGAGCACAAACAAACTTTTTAATTTCAACATGTCAATGTGAAAAAAGGCCTCCAGTGTTTAACTCTGCACAGTGAAGGGCAAAAACATCCAAATGAGGTAGATAAGCAAAGCACATTTCTGAGTGGAGGACAATAAACATTTTATTGTTTTGTTTAGGAAACTAACAGCAAAACTAAAACTATAAATTTCCATAACTTTATTCAAAGTGCTTTAGTGGGATGAACACCCCTGTCTCTAGATGTCAAAGTCCCGCACCTACCATCTACCTAAAAGTGAAGCCAATGTAGAAGTGCCTTAAACTTGCATTCTTTCTAACAGCTAGCAGGGGGCGACTCCTCTGGTTGCAAAAAGAAGTCTGATTCCTCTTTAGATTTCTATGAGGAAGGGAATGAAAATGCCTAAAATTATCGAATTTCAAAATCACAAAAACGAACTTCAACCAAAACACAATTTTTTACTGCATATATTTTCAGCGTGTGGGAAACAGCTTAGCAGCTTTATATTCAAATGACAGTCATCATATTCAAATCAGTATAAAAATAGTAATGCGTTGCATGGCAGAGTACCACTGTATTTCTTTCATCATAACAGATGAAACTATTTGCATTCACAGGAAAGAGGAAGCCATCAGCTATTCCTCCGACTCCTCTTCCATCAAAAGCATCATCAAACAAGACAGAGAGCAGAGGGTGGTTGATGGTAAGAAAGAGAGGGGTTGAAACAGAGAGAGAAACAAAAGAGGTTGTCATGTTTAGAGAGAAAGAATAGAGAGAGAAAGAATTGGGGATTAACAGTAAAACGATGTCGGAAAAAGGAGAAAGAGGATAACGATGAGTAGATATGTGCAGCCATTACTGTGACCAAAATTTTGCAAAACTCCCAATTATGCTTGAACAGCAGACAGACGGAGTGTGTGAGACAGAGAAAGTGAGCATTTTGGGAGAGAAAGTGGAAGAGAGAGGAAAACTGGAGTGATAAATACATTGAGGAGAGAGACAGATGGATAGTAGGACAGAGAGACAGAAGTGCTAAGTTTGTATTCTACAAAACGCAAAGCATCAGCAGAGAAACAAGTTTTCAGGGGAACAATTACTCTGCAAGCAAACCGCCAGTCTAAAGGTTATCTTCTCATAATGATTGAATTCTTTTTCCTCTTCTTGCCCACTAAAATCTAGACCGAGGAGCGAAAATTAGCTCCATCTTCCTCCCTTTTCAGTCCGTCTCTGTCCATCCCATTTGATGGTCAGATGAAAAGAGATGGACTGAGAAATTGCCGGGAGGAAATTTTCTGAAAAGCGATGAATTTTGATGATATAAAATCATCATGTGAAAATAAGGGCTCAGAGGAAATGGATCCAGAACCGCTGCCAAATCACCCAGGCCTCGCCAGAAAACGTGCATCATTCAAATGTCAACTTTTCAAGCCTTTTGCAAAGATGGATTTTTTTGTAATGATGATGGTACATGATTTCTTGACATTTGGCAAAAAAACTGTGAAGGATTTGGTTTATTTTCAGGGATATGAAACATTGAAAAACAGCATCAAACCCCAAAAGGAAAAAAACAAATGAAGTTTTTGCAAAATACTCACTGAATTCTTGACCCACATAAAACAATATCAAGACAAAGAAACTGCTGTATCTCATGAGCGTCAGTCCACTTCTGCAAATGTAACACTGCACACTAAACCTGACCACAAATACCCCTTTTAACACCATCAATGCATTGTTACTAACCTAAAAAACGTGCCTTGTAATCAGTCATGTTCTTGTATCAACAATCCCAAACTCTTGGTTTACACAGCGTTAGTGTATTTAGCTGATTACAGAAATACAGTGCATGGTTGAAATCCATATGTTATGTTTATTTTAATCTGATTGCACATAGGGCATTAACGCACATTTTTTTGAACGCCACTAATTTCTTTAGCGCATTAACGCAACTTGAGGCTCAGTTCTAAAGCTAGAGTGAAGTAAATGATATCATATGAAACTAGAAAACCTAAACGGTGTTATACTAGCTTGTGGCTAAGGAGGCTAAATCATGCTCTAAACTAATGCTACATTTGGCGAGGAAAAACTGGCATGGCCATTTTCAAGGAGGTCTCTGACCTCAAGATATGTGAATGAAAATGGGTTCAATGGGTACCCACGAGTCTCCCCTTTACAGACATGCCCACTTTATGATAATCACATGCCGTTTGTGGCAAGTCATAGTCAAGTCAGCACACTGACACACTGACAGCTGTTGTTGCTGTTGGGCTTGAGTTTGCCATGTTATGATTTGAGCATATTTTTTATGCTAAATGCAGTACCTGTGAGGGTTTCTGGACAATATTTGTCACTGTTTTATGTTGTTAATTGATTTCCAATAATAAATGTATACATACATTTTCCATAAAGCAAGCGTAGCATGCGATTAATGTGCGACTAATCACGATTAACTATGGACAATCATGCTATTAATCACAATTAAATATTTTAAAACATTGAACCCTCTGTGTGACGGAATTATCAAATCCATTTATTGTATAAGAAATAATTCTGATTTGGGGCAGAAATGTTGCAAACCATGACGCACAGTATCTGTTCTTCTGTCGTGTGTTTTATTACCCGATCAGAGTGATTTTAGCCAGACAAAGCAGAAAAGGAGTTTAAGTGTGAAGATGAGAATGCGGAAAAAGAACAGTGTGAATATTCACAAATATTTCATCACACATGGACACACTGCAAACATATCTTTGCACACACACACACACATTCCCCACACACCAACCATCTGTTCATGCCTCAGCCTGCACTGAAACACGTGTGGGGAAGGAAGGATGAGGCACGGATATAATCCATGACTTAAAATCTCTGTGGAGAATAAAATTCACAAGATTAAGATGACAAACAGACATGTAAAAGTCTGTTGTTGAACAGGATTCACATGCAGTGTTCTTGTTTTTCTTTGACGGTTAAATTGAGTTTTTTTTCGTACATGAGCCAAAGCTGTCAACCATCTGATATGACGGTCATGTCATCATATCAAGAAAGGAAACCTTCTACAACCAAATATGAAACTACAGCCAGCAGCTAATTATCTTAGTTAAGCTTAACTTAGTTTATCTTAGCAGCTCGCCTGTCTTTGCCCAAAGGCTTTAAAAGAACTGCATACCAGCACCTCTAAAGCTCACGAATTTAAATGTCAGTGGATTTTTTAAATGTTTTTTTCCCTCCCTTTAACTAAACCAGGATACCAGTTTCACCCTGTCCTTATGCTATATGCCATAATAATATAAGTGGAGAAAGGAGGGGAGCTGAGAGGAAAAAAGAGAACACCGAGTGTGACCTAGAGACGATTAACGGAGAGAGGAGAACAAAGGTGGATCTAGGACAGAAATAAAAATGACACACCATGGGGAATTGACTAGGGAGCTTAGAGAAGAAAAGGCTGAGAGATGCTGTAATTGGCTGTGTTGCTGGTCAGAAAGAGGAACAGAGAGTACCAAACTGACACAATGACAAGCCGGAGCAGGGATTCACTGACAGACATGTGAAGGAGCAGCAGGTGTGCTCACACGGTGCACTGACAAACATATTACAGAGGATACAGGATGCAAGGCTTTGACACTACTTTAAAGAGAACTTTCCCTGAATCCAAAATACCATGAGTCAGTCTGAGTCATGGTTTCACCTGGCAGAAACAGCTGGGCAAGAGTTACAGCTTTTTCATTTTGCACTGACATTGTGCTGTCATGCATGTAACCAGTACATTTTTAGAATTTCATACAGGCCTTTTTCACACAGTCCTTGGTTTGTCATTTGCATTTAAAACTCACAAGTTCTGCAAATCTTTTATGTGTGTCCTGAATGAATTCAGCGACCAATGTCAAAATAGTCCCACAGAGTAACAAGATTTACAGGTTTATTGTGATATTTACACACTGGTTCCACTACCTTCAAATCACACGGACTTGGACATATAGTAAACACACAGGCCTCCTCTTTCACATGCACATGCAGACAAAACCATTCTCAGTAATAACACTGACACACCTAAACACATAGCACATTACAAATCTACACACACACAAACACACACACACACTGGAGGCCTCATTAGCAGTACAGGCATGCTGCAAACCAGCTGCTTTGACTCTTCTATAAATAATCTGCCGCATGTCTGCCCACAATGCTCTCAAACCTGAAAGAGTGCACATGCTCATTTGAGCTTAATCAAAAGGCAAAATTCAATGTAAACTATTTTTTCACATTATCAATATTTTAATTAATATTGTGTACAACTCTCTCTAAAAGCTATAAAGTAGAGACAAGGGTAGATCTGCAAAGTCATAACCGGTGGTTTAAATTTGGCAACTCATGTCACTCAAATGTACGTCTTTTCCTTTGCAGCACTATGGTATATGATCATAGACTGTATACAGCAAAAGAAGTGGACGTAGTCACCGTGACATCACCCATGAGTTTGTGGACTGCGATTTTGAAGCCTTCAGTTCGGCATGTTGGGTGCCACCATCTCGGTTATTTGCAACCAGAAGTAACACGAGAGGGTGGAGCTAAGTACAACCAAACGCTGAATAAGACATTTTTAGGCGACCAAAAAGGTTATAATTAACTTTCATGAACTGAAAACACACTGTGAAAGGGTTAAAGTTGTAAGACAAAAACAACTCCCTGACCGGAAACCCTGTGGTAGCGACCTGTCAATCACAAGATATCCACGCCCTAAAGCATACCCTGCTTTATGGTCTATTTGACTCTAAATGGGACCATAATTTACTAAATGAACATCATGCTGTATTGAAAAAGACTTGAATCTAGTGATTGAGACCATAAACTCATGTTTACAATGTTTACTGAGGTAATAAATCAAGTGAGAAGTAGGCTCATTTTCTCATAGACTTCTATACAATTAGACTTTTTGCAACCAGAGGAGTCGCCCCCTGCTGGCTGTTAGAGAGAATGCAAGTTTAAGGCACTTTTGCATTGGCTTCACTTTTCAGACCCGGAGGTAGCCCACTGAGGTATGATGCATTAACATGACCAGGCCCCCATAAAAGTAGACTTGTCACTGTAGATATATTAATGAAGTTGTCTGGCCGTTGACTGCTGAGCTGCTGAGGTACTGTTTTATAATTATGATCACTTACACAGCATCTTTTAGCCACTATGTATTAATGAAATAATCATTAAAAAACAAATTAATTTACATTTTTAAATGACTACTGAATAAATGAATACATCTCAAACATGTAAGTCATCAACAAACCATTAGTTAAAGATAAAATAGTTAACTAATGGTACTAATGTAACTGATCAATATTGTGATAATAACTTTATTTATATAGCACATTTTAAAAGCAGTCTACAAAGTGCTTTGATAATAATCATGTGTTATTATTGAGTATGTTATCCAAAATTAATTTCTTAAACATCACAGGAAGGTAATGTTTTAGAGCTCAGTTTGTCATGGAGCTTACAATATGGTTAGGTCTAACTTTTTACTTGTATATACTGTAATAACAAAAGCAAGCTGCTACAGACATTACTGCATATTATTAAAAGTGCATTAATAATAAGATTTTATAGGTGCCATGCCAGAGCTGGCAGAAAGGGGGAACTGCGATAAGGTAAAACGCTGAGGGAGAATGAAACAGAGAAAGAGGAAGTCAATTTAGGGACGGGTGTGTGTTTACATGTTGTGGTTACTGTACTACCAGAGCCTGTGCAAATGCAAAGGACTCAAAGCCTGTAGCTGAAATGAGTCAAGACATCTTTAGAGAGCAGTCTGATTAGAGCTACGGTTCTCAACATTTTTGTCTTGCAGCCCATGAACCTCACATCGCAGCAATGTGGGCAGCAGGCAAATAGTGAATATCAAAAAAATTGATCTCACATTTTAGGAAAATAATTATCTGTGATGGTGCAAAGTTCCTCTGCTGGCTTATCTATAAATTCTAAGAATGAAAATCTAAAAATAGATTGACCTTTTTTCTCAACAGCAACCATTTGCACATTATACAGTATGTACTGCACATGGGAACGTCTGCATATGAGTGTATTCAGAGACGGGGCTGACCGAGGACAATTATATGGAGATTGAAAAACATAGTCTGGAAAAAAAGCCTGCCTATGTTTGGAATAGAAAGATTGTTTTCATTTAATCCGGGCTAAATGTATACAATACATATACATGGAGTATGAACCCTTGTCTGCGCTAGCATGACATACAATATACATAAAATACAAATACTCACACATGAATAGGACAATAGAATACAAATTGCATTCATATTCAAGCGTGGAGCTATGGGAGCACTGGTTTTGGAAGTCACCAGACATTTGACGTCTCTTTTAATGTCACCCACATCCCCAGCATCATGTTGTCTGGTCTGATAATGTAATGTTACAGCACTACATGTGGGTAGTTAACATTATTGTTGAAAATTGTCACGGATTGTGTGTAAACTGCTGAATGGAGCCAGGAGTCCAAACTCCTCTAAAACCTTTAAAACAATGCCATTCTTCATTGTTATGGATGATATTTAAAAAATTCTTATGACTGTATTTACTAAAATATCTTTTCTTAACATGATTTATTTTCCTTACAAAAGTCAGTGGGTCATTGTATAACAGCAGCAAAGAGGAAATTGCTCTCTGTGGGTGCCTGTGGTTAACTGTGAAAAGTTCTGCAGTAAACTAAACACACTTCCAGTAAAGGTTGAAGACGGGAGTTGACTTTTGACGTCTTTAGGCAATTCCTGTCTATGAAGGACAGGAATTGCCTAAATAACATTGTGAAAGTCTGCTCCAAAATCATCGGAGCCCAGCAGAGCAACTTAAACTCTCTCTGGGAGAAACGTGTTCTCCAGAAGGCCAAAAACATTATTAATCACAACCAAATCTTGTCCAGTGAGTTCACACTACTGCCTTCAGGACGGCGCTATCTGCCGCCTCACAGAAAGACAAACCGCTACTCCAAGTCGTTCATTCCTTCTGCCATTAAACTGCTGAACGCAGAGTAACTATCTTGAATGAACGACAACAAAACGACAACAAAAATGTTTGATTTACTTTGAATGTACAGTTATTTCGCACTAACCACATAATGGTTGTCCGTGTTTGCAATTAGGTACATTCTTGGAATGTAATTTGCAATGTGCAAATACTGGCACTTTATTCTATTCTATTTATTTATTTATTCCTTTATTTTTTTATCTAGTCTTGTTTTTATTCTTGGATTTATTGTTTTTATTGCGAATTACTTTTAATCTTGTACTTTTATTGATCTGCACCTCCCCATATGCCACCTACTGTGTTCCCTCTGTCATTGATGATTGTGCAGTATGAATGTGTGTATATGTCTCGGTGGACTGCAGAAACTGAATTGCCCTTCGGGGATAAATAAAGCTATCTGTATCTGTATCTGTATTTAATAGACGCAATTGTGAAACAGTGAATTGGACAACAAATTCAGTGATCGTGATTACAAATCAGAGAAATATGAGAGACCATAAACATGAGTTTGGTGTAAATTAGTTGAATTATCCCTCAAGTATCACCACTAAAATTAACTTCCCATAGGAAGTACAGCATAGTAATTAATCTAGTACGCTAAACATAAACACAGAGTCCACAAGAGTAAAAGTGAAAGCCCAATATTAATTAACATTTGCATAATGGTTAGCTAGCAAAATGATCGCAGACAAGCAAAATTAACAAATCAGCTATCACAAAACAGACATAATAGATATATAATGGAAATATTAAAGCAATATCACACGAGAGGGAGTGCTATTATCTTCGGCACTCTGCCTGCGGTCTCGTACCTACGGTCGAATCGCAACCATGCTGATATTCAGTACAACAGCACGACCTTGAGCGTGATATTGCTTTTATACAACAGCTCTACAAGCACGTTTTATTTGTTATATGTTTCCATTTATTGTGCCATCAGTGAAATAAGAGTTTGCTGACAGTCGCTTTGGTGGCATGTGTGATCCCGACCATTTAACAGCTTAATCAGACAGTACATTGCTCCATTGTTTGCTGCTCTCCATGGATGGTCTCCAGTAAATTCTAGTGAGCTTTCAGATCTGCAAGACAAACAAGTTTTTTGTTTATATTTTTTATGTTCCGCGACTCATAAATCACACTTCACATCGTAGTCTCCGTATGTTTATATAATGCATAAGAATCAAGCCAATTTTGGGCCCGATTCCCCCCTCCTCATGATCGTCAGCAAAGCCTTGGTTTTTGGATGGTTCTAAATGGTATCTTTCCAGATAATCGTGTGGCGTGAGGTATGTTAAGAGTGTTTTTCACATCCCCGATTGGCTTGGAAGTCCATCCTGGCAGCACAGATCTCAAATCGTAAATGTTAAACATTTTCAATATTTACGATCGGATATATTTCTTGTATGTGGGGTCCCCCGAGGACCTTTCAGGAATTTTCAGTACAAAGTAGTGCAAAAAATAACACGGCTAATTCTTCATGCCTGTCGTCCGCCATATTTGTTTACACTAAAGTCACGTTTGATCGCGAGAGATTTTGCGAGTTTTCCATTTTTGTTGTTGTGACTCTTGTTGTTCATGAATAAATCTGTTGGTGTGTGGTGTGCTGTTTTTGCCAAATCATTGCTCAGCTCACTATAGGAACAAAACTGTTAAATTTAACATAACATGTTGTTATGTGTGGGGTCTTTCACATTTTCAACATCTGTTGTGTTGGCCAGCATCTCACCTGCCCACATGATCTCCCTCTCCTCGAGTCCTGTATCAGACAGTTTCTAAATGGCAGTGGCTCTCAGGCTGTGGTTGGTGTAAGACGTGTCACACCCTGGGTAACATCTGTGACAGCTGGTTTCACTCCCAGGGGAACAGCAGTATACCAGAAGCTGTCTGTCGCAGCTGTTACTGAAGTATCCAGGCTTATTTCATTCCCTTCGTCCTCTTCTGACAACCATTCATAATTTAAATCAAATGTTATTTGTGCAAAGTTTGTTAGATAATGACCTTTAATGTAATTAACAGTTATTAGAACGTCTGTAAAATACGGTGATACATAGTTAAAAGTCCCAGTGCTGTTGTACTCTATATCACTACTAATGGAATGCCTCTTGTCCAATCAAATTACATGTGGGAACTGTTAAATAACATAATATAATATAATATAATTGAATATAATATAATTGAATATAATTGAATATAATATAATTGAATATAGTATAATATAATATAATATAATATAATATAATTGAATAGAATTGAATAGAATAGAATAGAAAAAAACTCCTACAGATAATGCTCCAACAAAGCAATTGGGGAGTCAATAAAATAATAACAATAAAACATACTTGTCACTTTTTGATTGCTTGACAAGTTCGGACAAAAGGCTGGATGTAACGATGTCAAACTGCTATAGAACTGTGTCAGGTGGGCAGTCTGAGGGCATCTGGTGGACAGGTAGAGAACAACAATGGACAAGATTGGGGAGGTGGGAAAGTGGCTGGAGAGAGAAGTTGTGAATGACTGAACAAGGGAGATGAATTCTAACTGTGTCAGTAGTGGTTGCTACTAGCAACAGGATGTTCAACTGCTGGTAACAGAGTAGTCTGTTTCCTTTCAGGCCAAAACAACTCTCAGTATTTTGTCAGCCAGCTTGCATCTCTTACAACCAGTTCATGTTTTTAATTTTCCAGCAACCTGCAGCAATCTTGTATCTCCACTATATTGCCTGTTTTCTGTTTACTGGACTTGTTGTAAACTGAGATTACACACCGATTCGGGAGGGATGCCAGAACATTGAGATTCTGTTGGGATACGTTCGGTCATTTACGTGTTACGGTAACATAATAGGGTTAGGGTTAGGGTTAGCGGCCGAAATGGGTTTCCTCAGGAGGGTGGCTGGCGTCTCCCTTAGAGATAGGGTAAGAAGCTCAGTCATCCGTGAGGGACTCGGAGTAGAGTCCTGGCTCCTTTGCGTCGAAAGGAGCCAGTTGAGGTGGTTCGGGCATCTAGCACGGATGCCTCCTGGGCGCCTCCCTTGGGAGGTGTTCCAGGCACGACCAGCTGGGAGGAGACCACGGGGAAGACCTAGGACTAGGTGGAGAGATTATATCTCTACTCTGGCCTGGGAACGCCTCGGGATCCCCCAGTCAGAGCTGGTTAATGTGGCCCGGGAAAGGGAAGTTTGGGGTCCCCTGCTGGAGCTGTTGCCCCCGCGACCCGATCCCGGATAAGCGGTTGAAGATGGATGGATGGATGGATGGTAACATAATAATGTTGTAATATAATGTAATAATGTTTATAATAAAGTAATTTTCGATACATTTTGAGGTAAATATTGGAGTAATTTAGCAGTAATACCAAAGAAATTTCAAATAGGTTACTAATTATCACCTAATTGACCTGTAAAATGAAGTGTTACTGATGTTTCTGATTTCAATATTTTGTTTCGTAGAGAGGCCTACAAGATTTCTGTTGAATGCTGGTGATTTAAATTCAGTTTGTGTCTCTTTTTAGCACGTCTCATCCATAAACATGGAAGAGAAGCAACAAGGTTAAGGGCAGAGCGGGCAGATGGACATTCCAGCGGGCAGGTCAGCATCATGGCCTGTTGAAACTGGCTTTAGGGAGAGTCAGTGGAAACCGCTTACTTGATCAATACACACATCAAGTGATAGAGTGCAAATGCTACTAGCTTTTGCTTTTTGCAAAATATCAATAAAATATGCATTCCCAATGCTGGAGTTTATTTGGAATAATTATTCTACAGTAACACGCAATGTGTCAGGAAAAGTGGAGTCAGGGAGTATTTGAGGCGGCAAAGGCTGTCAGCGATCAATCATGAACGCCATGCATAGATGGTGAAAGAAATAAAGAAATAAAAACATAAATGTGTCACTTGTGTGCTTGTTTTTTCACATCCTACTTTACTCACTAAGCGTTTTCCTCTACTGTTGACACCCATAAATACCTACAGCAAAGATAAAAAACTAATTAAACAGAATAAAATCAGAGCGCCACTACAGTAGCATCTGTCAAGAGGCATGTCTGTTGGAGTTGACGTGACCGCGCTATCTCCCCACAGACGGCCGCTGCCACAGTACTCGGACAGTCCATCAGTTTGCCAACACTGACCATATCTCTTGATCCCCATGTGACTCTTCAGTGTCATTGTTACAGAACCCACGGGTGGGCCTGCGAGTCCGTTTAAAAGCCAGATCGATGATGAGTCGCACTGCAGCGCCGGGCGATATGAAGGAGGCCTGAGCGCTCTCACCTTTTAACCCTGCCACAACATAATGAAAGCGTACAAGTCGGCAAGGGAGAGGAGGCTAGAGAGAGAGAGAGAGAGAGAGAGAGAGAAAGAAACATCATATGAAAGGCCTGATGAAGGAATGACAGGTAGCAGATGGACAAAGGAGACCTTAGCCCTCCACTCATCTGCCAGCACAAACACTCCCTCCATCCATCACTGAGCTGGAGCTCAAGCGGCCCTGAGATAATGTGGAGACGTTGACGCCTCTCGGAGATGAATGATAGTGGAATGACAGAGTAGCAGGAAGAGAGGTCGAGGAGAGGAAAAGAGATAAATAGATAGATAATACTTAAACTTGTTCCTTTTTGGCCATCAGGGGACGGGAACAAGCTGTAAACCCAACACTGACATATTATCACCTTATAAAGTTCATTTGGCAAACAGCTGCACATTTACACATCCAACATATGTCCAACATTTGCTCTCCTTATAGCTCTGTTGTTTGGCTCCTGATGGTAATATCTGACTCTTTCACTTTACTTAGTGCTGGTGCAGGTAAAGTACAGTGGGTATCAAAGCTTTTTTTTTACTGAAAACAATGAACTGAAAGATGCTTAAACGCTCCGTAGAGCCAAACGGTAGAGTCAGGTGATAATGTGTGGGTTCTTTAAGCATTACATATTACGTATAGTAATTTTCCCCTATGGAAATATAGATTATTTCCCCAAATGTGTTGATTATTTTCAACAACACACAAATGTCCAGTTAGTTACTTTTCAAGTATCAATATGGAGTAAAGTATACCATACATTGAGAGAAACTGAACCCATACAAAAACGTAAAGTAAAAAAAGACATATCTAACAAAACAAAAAAACAACAATAACAAAACCATCACATGTTGGTCATCCAGTAATAATCAAAGACAAAAACAAAATAAATAACAGTCCAAACCCTCCAAATGTAAATTAAGGCAGTTAGATTATAGCAGTTTTAAGTGAAATAATACGTACTTTTATTTTAGCATGCAAAGATGTGTAAAACTATTTTAGAATATATATAAGCTACAACAATATCATATCATACATACAATATGAATAATATGAGTATTTACAATTCCCAAAATACAAATACGTGCTTAATTACAGTATCTCTTACAAGATAGATGAATAAATACGTTTTCATGCATTTCATTTCCAGAAAGAATGAGTGATTCAAGTTAATTTTAGCCATAAAAAACATCTAAGAAGAAACATTGTTTCTTTGGGCTCATATGTGGCAACTGAACATGTCTTTTCAACCTTTGTAAGAATGCTAAAATAGGTCTATCTGTTCCCTTTTCAAATGTAGAAGTCAATATTTTCATTCCTCAATGGAAGCTCTCTAATTGACACTATTCGGCACTCTTTCCTCTCCATCATGGTACTTGACAATTCCAAATTGCGATTCTAATCACACCTATCTTGACAAGAACAAAAGCAGGTGGCAACCCGAGTGATTTCTGAGGAGCATTCACTGGCGTCCTGGATTCATGGAATAAAGATCTTAATTCTTATTATAGTAAATCAACGCTGAGGAGACTGACTGTGCTTAATTAAGGAGTCTGTGTTGGAGAGAAAAAAATACAAATTGACATCCTCCAGAGTGTTTTGTCTGTCTCTCAGTAGAGACTAATCAACATAAACTGCAGAAAAGCAAGTAAACAGCTGCCAGAATATTACAGCAGTTCATTCAAAACTGTACACGGCTTTCTACTAATGAGGGAACATTCATGAATGGAAATGCGTACAATTTCAACTCTGAATTAGTCAGCGGGCTCTGTGTGCAAACAGAAAGAGCCAAGACTAAGACTAATAATACCGCATGGGGAGCGAAGTAGAGGAAAACTTCTCATTGTTAGCAGACGCAGAAAAGCAGAGAGACAGCGAGAAACACTGGAATAGAGTTTATTTCAGCGCAGTAGGAGTGATTCATACATCTCCCTCTTAGCGTTAATGTGTCCACCCAGTCACAATAGATGACTTTCAACAGAAAACCCCTTGGAATAGCCTTCCATTTAGATTTTTAACAAATCTCTCCACGGGCCCTGAAGGAGGGTTGGCTGGTGGAAAAGGCTGTGACACTGTGACTGGGTCAGTTTGTGCAGAAGCTGCAGGTACTACACACTAAAACCTTATTTATAGAGTAGAATAGTGTTTCCAGAATGGGTCAGAGGTCTTTTACTGTATCTGCTATGTTTTTTGTTCAACATAATTTTCATAGATTGAGAAGATTTCAGGAGTTACCAGGAGCATTCATTTGTTCTTTTTGCATTTTAACTGTTCTTTATTGGGATAATATTGTTATTGTAGACAGAGACTGTCCAGTATACAGTGTATTATGTAAGCGATAATGCATGACAAGGTGTCCATTATCAGGAATTAATGCATAACTTGGAGGCCGGAACCGTCTGTATCTAAAGCAGTCTTCATCAGACACATTTCCAATATAGTTTTGAGGAGTTTTGCCTATATGTTTCATGTTCATGGGCATATTGAGTTAACATCTGCAGCTCATTCAGATGCGGTAACATATGCTTTGTTGGTCTTTACTCATTAAAAATGTATTTGAAGTCGGTAAATATAAGTGTTACAAGTGTGTTTCAAGCTCTAGAGACCCAAGCTGCTCCTACAAAAACAGACCCAGCATGTAAAGACAGTATGGAGGAGAAAATAACCTGTACATTTGTTTTTAAGGCGAGATATAAGGATGCAGATTTACCTCATTGTTTGACAACTCTCAATTCCATAATTACCCAACCAGACAGGCTGAGAATCTTCATCTTCCTTTGTATAAAACATCCCGTGGTCAGTTTTCTATCAGATTTCATGGAGCGGAATGAAAATGTCCATTTAAATGGATTCCTCTGTAAAAAGAGACTTAGAAATGTTCTGCTGAAAAAAACATTTGATTTGGAAAAAAATGATCACTTAAAACTGTAAAAATGGCAGTTACTGTTTGAACTCTACTCCAACACTTTACACTGTATATCTTTATATATGAAATGTTTTGAACACTAATATTTAAAATGTACTGGGGATTTTTGTCATGATAGTATTTTTACCTATTGTATGTCCTTTGGGTGTGATTTTTATATAAGCCATTAGAAGTTTCTACACACCCTCACACATATTTTTACATTCCTTTAATGTGAATTGTATTTTATTGTCTTTTTATATGTGTGAAACAAATACCCATAAACAAACATAAACATAAATAGCCCTGTGTGAAAGGCTCTGTTCACGCACTTGGTGGACACCGCCACACTATGTAAAATAGTGGCGGGATCATTGGGCATTATCCACATGGATACATCACGCTGGGAAATAAACCACATGAAACTATACTTTAATGACCCAAAAACAACATAATGCAGAATGACGTCAAAAGGGAAGTTGGAACAAGTAGTCCTTTCATAAGATGTATGTCTCCCTTTATCTCTCCGTGTGAGAGGGGACAGTTGGTGGCAGCGGGGTTACGAAGGCAGCAGGATATATCCATGCCGTTATTATAAGAATAATCCCCAGGAAGATTACACAGCATGTTTGAAAGATCATTTTAACAGGAGGGGAGATTATACGTTGAAACAAACCGTATCAGTTATAGCATTGTAAAACCGCTGGGCTAAATCTCAAAGGACAGAGAGAAAATTAATTTCAGATGAGCTGTTTGGTTTACATCTGTGCACAGAGCTGCACGGCAGCAGCGGATTGGATGAGACCGGATAGAAACCTCTGGGCCATGCACATCTGTATGACACTGCCTGCATAAGTTTGACTGAGAAATGTGGATCAAATGCTATACATCATGGGCCAACAGACTGGCAATATGCAAGCACTTGGTTGGAGATACAACACACACACACACACACACACACACACACACACACACACACACACACACACACACACACACGCACACACACCCTTGAGCCAAGTAATATGCATTTATATGACTGTCTGCATACACTCGGATATGCAGTTCAAATGTCACATCATAAAAAAGGAAGCCGCACACACACATACCTATACTCTCACTTGCTCACATGCAACTCCACGTCGTCACACACTGACTCACTGACACACTCATGCATAGGAGCCAGACTCCCAACACCCACAGGACTAAAGCTACAGGCCAAATGTGTTTAGTGACTCCTTTTACTCAGACGCCTTTCCGCGTGATATGGCGGCTAATGCGATATAATTAAGACTGCACGGCACAGACACGTTTCGAGGGCTGACACACAACTAGAGGGCAAAAAGTTCCTTTATTCCGAGTGCAGAGGGATGATGAGGGGGACCGAGGGAAAAGTGGATGCAGAGCAGCTAGGAATATGTTGTCGATGCAAATCAGCAGTGGAAGTGGGCACAAGTGTGGAGGGGGAGAGTAATGTATGGGAGCCTGAGTGCCTGCTTCACATAGATAAAGTAAAATGTCATAGTTAAAAACACAATTCAGCCGACCTCTTTTTTGCTTTGTGGAAACCTCATAACACCAAAATGGTATTGTGCTGCTCGGGAGACTCACTGGTTTCGGACTCCAGTTGATGCCAGAGCTTTTTTTTTTATTTATCGATTAGTCGATCGACAGAAACTTAATTATCTACACTTTTAAAAATTTGCTGTTTGCAGCTTACCAATTATGGAGATTTTATGCTTTTTTCTTGTTTATATTATTACAAATAGTGTACCTTTGTACTTTTTGTTGGTCAGCAATTTAAGGATGTCACTTTGCAGCACAAAAAGACGTATGAATTACAGGATAATGCGCAAGGCATTTAACGTGAAAAAAGAACGCTGTTCATGCTTTTGGCGTGTCATTTGTACACCATGTAGTCTGTGAAAGACTTTCAACCTGGAGATCAGTGTTTGAAACCGGTGTTTTGTTTTGTAAGTTACGCTAATGGCGTTTGTGACGTGTTTTCCGTACTTATGTTAAGTTGTTTCCATACGTATTTTTACATGCTTTTTTCCCCTAAACCTAACAAAGTGGTTTTGTTGCTTAAATCTAACTGAGGATGTTACAGTAGTTTTGTTGCGTGGCATACAATTGACACGCGAAAAGCGGCGCACACATGGCTTTTGAAAAACCTAAAATGTGTCCTTATGACACATGAAATGTCCTTGTAATGCTGTATCATTTATACGACTTCCTGTGAGATTGGGTTGCACTTTGGACTCTTGTAATATATATTCACAATTTTATGATCGACCAATTACAGACGAATTAATAACAGAATTTATTACATTTAGATACAGCCAAATTTCTTATCTATTGGTCTGACTTCATGGCAGGCTGTTTTCAGCTTTAAATTATAATATGGTGATAAATGCAACACTGGAGCTAAAAAGTTTCAGCTGCAAACGGACATGATGTAAACATTTCTTTAACTTTGTCAGTTGAATGTAGCCCACTTGGTGGCTTTGACCTTAGTTTGCTCGGCGTACAACTCTCGTTTTCAAAATCATGAAGAATAGGATGTAGTGCTGTGCTGAGAGAGATATGAGGTTGTACAGTACAAGTGCCCAAATAGAGATAAATATAAACCTGGGTGGTGCTGCTGTCATCTCTCCTTCATACTCCAAAGCCTCTCATCTGTGTTGGCAGCATGTTGAGGATCCCATCAAGGTACTCGTGACCTTCTTTGTCATCCACATCAGACTGCATAACATTCAGAAAATAGCATACAAAGTTCATCTCAGTTGGAGTTGTGTTTATTTTAAAACCTGCATCACGATGTTTTGGAGTGGTATCTCAAGAACTCCTGAACTGCATTTTAATATTTTTCGTTTATGCCTGCTTTCCACTTCTGCTAGAGTGGAGAGCCTTTGGGGAAAAACATCTTTGAATCTCTAAAAAAAAATAAAATAATAATTTCTGTTTTGAAATACAATGCAACCCTCACTAACTTAACATTCAAAGACATGGAGAACTCATCACATGAAGGACTCAGATACCTGTAAACAAGGTGCACAAGATTTTTTAATTATCTAGTTTATGGCTTTTTTAAAAGTTACAATATTCAATACTCCCTTGCTACTATCTAAAACAGTATTGTGGATGTGGCCTGGTTTTCAATAACTATTATACAATAACACATTTTGGTACATAGCCAAATTTAGCATTATGTTGAAGTATTAGAGGAACAATATGTAACATTTAGGGGGATATATTGACAGAAATGGAATAGGGATATTATTAATGTTTAGTGTGTTTAATGTTTTCTTTAGTGTGTAATCACCTGAAAATATGAATTGTTGTGTTTCGTCTATATTTACATAAAGAGTGGGTCCTCTTCACGGAGCTGGCCGCCATGTGTTTACAGTAGCCCAGAATGGACAAACCAAACACTGGCTAAATGGGGCGATTTTGCGTTTTCAGGTTTTCGCGTCGACCACCATAGTTCTCCTACATGCTTAGCACACAGGAGAAGTTCAGTTGGTTGCAACCTTAGCGCTAGATGCCACAAAATCCTACACACTGCATGTTTAAGTCTGATCTTTTGAAATGTGGTTGCATTTAGCCATTTAAAGATATATCCCTTACAAAAAAAGTTCCTCAGAAATATTAAAAGACACAGTTGTGAAGTAGTCTTAATGGCGTAAATAATGCAACTGGTGCAGCTGCACAGGGGCCCAGAGGCTGTCAAGGTCCCATGTAGGAAGGTGATTTTTTACAGCTTTATTTGGCCGTTTCACGCAGTCTTCTTGAGCATCATTGTTAATGACTTTGCTGAGCACAAGACCCGTAGGATGAACTTTTAATGGATGCGTACAGGCTTCTCTTTGTCATTATGGAGTGGGATCAGGGATTTAAATCTATGGCAATGTTGGACAATGTGCACCTAATCTGTGTCTGTGACAACATTGAGCTGCTGAGTCCAGGGCAGGCTGTTAAATTAGCGTTGATGAATTTGATGCTGCGGCTGCTGTCCGTGGTGCTGAATCTGATCAAAGGGCCAGTTTGCAGGATAGGAAATGCATGGTGAGCCATAGCAATCGTCTGGAGTAGAATTGTGCAGGTATCGTGTAAGGATACATTCATTCAACATATGTTAAAATCAAGTAATTGTTTGTGTACTGTACATGTCCAAGCTGATTCGGCTCTTACAATCATTACACCTATACATCAAAATAGTTCTTTTGTGTTCTCCCTAAAAAAAAGTCACATATGACTCATATGTTGTCTGATCTGTTGACCCTAAGGTCAAGTGTAGGGTTGAGTTTAGTGAACTAAACTATCTTACTGACTTATAAACTAAAAGCAGATGAAAGCACTGGATGTTGCATGTCTAACTTTGGTAGAAAATTGTTTTTATTCATAAATATTGAGTGTACTGCCATGCATTAAATGATAACATATGCAAATTCAACAAAATTGTTATTCCTCCTTCAAGGTTTGGGTACGCAGACAGTCGCTATCTTCAAAAGCAAGACAGAGGAGAGGGTAGATGTAAATAAGTCCACAGTCCACTCCTCCCAATATCTCTAGGCCACTCCGTCTCATCACGTCTCTTTTCATTCTCACTCCCTTCATCTCTTTCATTATTCCTTTCCTGCACCCTATCCATTTCTCTAACTATAGCCACCCCCAATGACTTTTCGATTCTTTCCTCCAGCTCTTCATTCAGTCCACCCCATCTGTCTTTTTGTCCTTCTACTCTTTCGATCACTCCCTAAATGTGTCTGTCCCTTTTCAAGCAGCACACTTATCCTCCTATTCTGCATCCAAAAGCCCATCTCCTGCATCCTCAAGTCAGTCTGCATCCTCCCATCCTTCCCTCCTCACCTGCATCTGTTATTCCACATGGCCCTATTATCATTTCAAAGAGTGAAAGAACAGCCTTTCCTTGAAATAACAGGTTGATTTTAAATCAGGTTCCTCATTAACGGTCAACAAGAGGCTGGCTAGTTCATCATGAAAGATGCAACGGGAAAGGATACAGTATGGTGCCAGCAAGCTCTCCAGTAAGTAAGTAAGTAATCAGTTCTACACATTCACAAAGAACAGAGATGTTAGTTGAATGACCAGTGTTTTTTCATAGGGCATTCAATGCTGCATTATTCTTAGGAAAATAGTATACTGCACAAGTTGACAGTCTGCGATCATTATCATGTTTTTATGCCTCTTATTTTTACCAGTTCTTGTTAAAAACTCAACTGCAGCTATCTGGGGACAAATGCCAGTCAGCCTCCGCTGAACTCAACTAATCATCACATTTAAGGCCGTCAGTGTAGGTGTATTCTCTTGTCCTGATTAAACCTCTTCTCTGTGCTTGCATAGCTCACCTGAGCAGACGGCTAATCAGCCACAAGAATCCAAACAGCTGTAGGTGATAGAGAGATGTTGTGCTGTGTGTGAAGAACCTGGAATGACGGGTTGTCTAGCTACATGTTGTAGTCTAGTTCAAGAGGTTGAAACATGAATTATAATTGAGGACTCTCTGTTGGCAACTGAAGAATGTCATGGTCATACCTAACTGACTACATTTAAGGGAACCCAGATTGTTGCAAAATAAGTAACAACTTATTGACTATCTAGAAAGTCAGTGACTCCGGGACTACTTTTTTTGTTTTTGTTTACAGCCAACAGTCTAGTTGTTATTCATTGACCCATGCCCCCCAGAATGACACTTCAGGACAAAATGGTTATTGTTAGGGAAAGATTGTGGTTGTGGTGAAGAGAAACCAACACTGGCAATAGGAAACAGGAAATGAACAGCGGTCTCCCAATTTAAAGCCTCTGAACGCCCTCACACAGGTGTTTTCAGTTATTCTGGCTGATTAGTCCTCTGCTCAGGTTGGACGAGAGCTGGAGCTTTGATGGGAATGATCAGGTCACTTCTTCGACCAATAAGAATGATAAAGGTGTAATATGTCCCGCCCTAACAGGTGCAAGAAGATGTCACTTAATTAGTCTGTACACGCCCACTCAGTCCTGAGAAGAGGTCTAATCAGCCAGTATACAGTACATACTGTGTTCCTCGATAGTATGCAGTATGAAACAGTTAAAGTGATGTATTTGCACTATGCTAGACGAGGCTTTAGCCTTTAAACCAGATCTTGCCATTTTTGGCCACTGTTGGTTTGATTATAGACTGTACCGTTCCAGCGCGTTGCATTGTGGGTTACAGTAGGCGAGGTAGAATGGTCCCATGCATACTGGAGAATTTTTCCAAATCAGTTTGACGTCTGGGTATTTTTGGCATACTGTAGATTTTGCTTTTGTTTGTATACTGCACATTACATGCTACATTTTGGCAAAAACAGTACGTACTAGTATAGTATGCGGTTTCGAATATTGCCATGACTAGTGTCTGCTGGGCAAATGAGGAAGAAGTCAGATAGCCACTAGAGGGCTTTGTCCCTAGAATGTAAACAAATTTAATTTGGGGGCATTTCCTGAAACAACTGATTCTCTTGTGATTCACCAATATAATTCATGCTATAATAAAGAATAGATGCAGCTGTGGTCTTGTCTTAGGGAAGTGTTGAGTTTTCTGGCAGAAAAATACAGCCACACATCACCTCATGTGAAATAGCACACAGTTCCTCCACATAATCATACGCACAAAAACACTATTGGGTGTTTATTCACACACATAAATATATATATTGATGACCCATAGGGAAGACCCTGACAACTTCAGAGGCTGTGTATCCCTCTTGCTTTGTGCTTTGAGTCGGACTACTGCTCAAAGCATGGCAGTGTTCCCCAGGCACAAAGAGATGCATTAACAAGGACACAGATGTTAAACATATATGTCTGTTTACAACCTAATCTTCTAAGATTTATATGGAGCAATTCTGCTTTAGTGACTTCCATTCAATGGTTCATTCAGCAGCAAGGGGAAAAGCTGTGGAGGTCACATTGGTGAATGGCTATCTCTTTATATGTGTATATGTGTGCAACACACACACACAAATACGCATGGTTATTTAGTGCACTGTTGGGGACGTTACATTGACTTTCATTCATCTCCTGGAGACTTTCCCTAACCTTAACCATAACCTCTACTTGCCTAACCCTAACCAATGACCACGAAATGTTTTTTTTAATCAAATGGGAACACAGCTTTTGTATACTCTACACATATAGACTCAAGCTGACACATTTGCATCTGTGGCTTGTGTGACCCCTTTTCCTCCAGTAAATGATGGTGTTGATGTTGACAGCATGAGTGTGTGACTGACATATGTAGTTGGGCCCTGAGGTTAGCATGATGGCCTTGTCCCTTGTCACATCTTTGTTGTCCCCCGCAGCATGCTGTTTGTATGTGTTCCCATATATATGAAATGCCCCAGTGTCATTCTTTATACAGCGGGGGAATGTGACTCCCCTCAGTTCGCCTCAGAGAAGCAGCACAAAGTGTTCGGAGACATCGGGAGCATGCTATGACAGCAGGCTGAATTATAATAGCAGTGTGATGTCTTTTTCTGTTTTTTCATTTATTTGTTTCTGTTGACTTCACAGCGTTGTGGGGACAAAAAGCATCTGCGTCAACCACACAAACAGTCACTCACATGCATATACATACACACTGCTGGGCCGGTATAGGTCGATGAGTAAACAAGATTGCGATCTTTGCATGTCACATCAGAGTGACAGCCACAAAGGACACGTCGGCACTGTCTGCACTCGTCAACGACTGACATTTAACTGAGCCGCAGACGAATTGGGATGACCCTTAACGTCACACACACACGCCACAACTTTTGCAGCCAATTACACACACACACACATACAAACACATATCCACTTTTCCACCAATGACTCGATTCACAAGACACTTCCACTCTTCCCTTCTTCAATACTTTCCACCTCTCTACCAATGTTTTGTTTTCTGGTGCCCAACTCTCACCTCCCATGATAGGATGCATCCTCCCTTTCCTTCCTTTTATTTGTTTCTACTTCCTAACCATCCTACATAATGTAATTATCTGTGTATGTGTGTGTGTTTGTGTGGCAGAAGAAGAACAAAAGTAGCTGTGCCAACTTCCAAGCTCTCCCAGAGAAACCTCCACCATTGTTAGCTCATTTGTGCTCTACTGTGTTGCAGGATGAAAAACGTGTTTCATCTAAAAATACCCGAACACTGAAATGTCATGCCTCAGAAGCATATAGATCTGATACCAAAGTATACGCATGCAAGCACATATAGAGTTTTATCTGTCGCCTAAACACAAAAACCAAGCAAACACACACTCAACCGTCCTACTCATGGGAATTTCTTCCCTTTGTTAAACTTGCAGTAGGTTGAATATTTCTGGCATCATTACGCAAAAAATTCCATAATAACCTTTCAGCATGTTGTAATTCAAGTGTTCAAGACTTCTGCACCTCCTCATGGCTCTGTTTTCAGCGTGCCTATTGGCTGTTCATTCAACAGAGGCAGCTGTCAATCACTCGTGAACTCCGATCAAATATTCAAACTAGGCATTGCTGATCAAATATCAATCAATATTCTGTTACTGTTATGCCTATTTCTCGCCTCAAATGTTTTCAGAAATATCTTATAGTGTAGCTTGGTATTTCCTCAACTGATCTCAACATGGTTATCAGATCACAGACTTTCTAATTTTACAGCTAAACAGTACACTACAAGATGTTTCCGAAAACATTTGAGGCGAGAAATAGGCATTACAATAACAGAATATTGATTCAAATTTGATCAGCGCTGACTAGTTTGACTGTTTGACCGAAGTTCACGAGTGATTGACAGCTGCTCAGAGACAGCAAAGCTAGCGCTCGGCTCTGATTGGTTGTTTTCCTCTGGTTTGTGAAATCTTGTAGATGCCATTAGGAGCACCGGAGGACACAGAGGCCCATGATTTTTTCAGATTACTTGTCTCATGCACTACTGTCAGAATAATAGCGACCGTTTTATAAAAATAACTTTTTTCAATAATTTTTGCTCCAAATCTACCTACTGCTGCTTTAAAACTCTTATAGTATTGGTTCAGGTGGGTGGGACTATTTATGATTTACCCTTTAACTAAATTCGCAAAAAGTGACAACAATGTCTCACAACCTCCTCATTGCAAACCAATAATGACAAAACTAATTATTTACTCCACCACAGAACATGGCAAGGACACCCATTATTCCCATCTTTTTTGTAGTCTTTTTGCTATTAAAATCCCTTGCAATCGAAATCGCACTGAAGCTCAGGGAAATGTCTAGAGCTGGAAATATGCACAAAGTGCCCTTAGATGCAGATGACTTCCCACTTTATGTCTTTGATTCTTTGTGCTTCATTTTCCCAAGTGTCTTCAGTGTGTTTTATTTTTCAGATTGAAGGCTGTAATGAAATTTCTAGAATTCAAGGATTTCTCAGAAGCTATTGGAAGCAATGGCTATTTCTAAGGTTCACCATTATTTTTGGGCAGCCACTATTCATGTAGTGATCATCAGCTGCCTCCAGTAGACAAAGATCAACCTTCACAGTTTAAAAAGCTCTGTGTTCTTACTACATCTTTTCTTTCTGATCTATGGAAATGTTGACATATAAACTTTAAAGTTCTGGGTGCAGTTCAGACACAGTCCTACACACAGATGTTTACAGATTCAAAATTGAGCTCCAATTAACTTGGCTGAGGTCCCTCACTTACCAAGTAATGTTACTTTCCATGACAGTCTTACTATAGACCCCCAGGACAAGGGTGCGGTAATTCAGATAAAATAATTCCATGTAATTATTGTCCTTTTTTCTTTTATTTATTGTCACTGGGATGGAGAGCTCAAACTAGATTATGACACATGGTACACTTAGATGATGTTAACGAGACTCTGACTTCTTTGCTTTTACTTTTCCAAGGAAGATCTTGCCAATCTTGACTGGTGCCCTATAGGTTACAGGTGCAAAAATCAAACAGGGGAACTTTTCCACATGATTTGGACTTGACATCTTGCATTGAACAGATGTCTGTTTTGGGACTCCTCTAAATCCATCTCCACTGCAGCAATATTTGAAGTAAAAGAAGTCAATGTTTCACAGTATAAATTAAATTCCTTTGCCTCTGCTTGTCTGATTGCCAGAAGGCTGATTGTACTAAAGTGGAAAGATGAAACGCCACCCTCCTACACTCAGTGGATAAGAGATCTGATGAGAGGACCAGATTCACTTTGAAGGGCTTCACTGACAATTTTTATAAAAACTGACAACCATTCATCACACATATCTAGAATCTGTAGGTTGGATAGCTTTGCGTTATTTTGTTTAGATGTCGCTGAGTGCAGCAAAATACTCCTGACTATGGGATCTACAGTATATGATTGATCAAAACAGACATTCATGATAAATATGTAATGTGCAACATTAGATGAGATTATTATTCTTTTCAGTTTCTTTTTTTCCACATTTCCCCCCCTTTTCTCTCTGCTTTCCCGAGAATATAACAAGTGCAGTGTGTTATAGCATTGTGGAGAATCTAGACACCAAACATCAATTCATATTTCAATGTATACCAGCAGCAACAAAGACATAAACAACTTATCTATATATCTTATATAACAACGTATCTCAAAGCAATCAAATCATGTCATAGAAGACCGTGTTGCTACTGGCAAGCCATGTCAAACAGTAAAGGATATACTGTACTTATAATCTGTCAACACAAATTAGCATTTAAATAAAGTTTTACATCTAAGGCAGATATTACAGTTGATAGATGTAGTTTTTTTTTTATTTCCTCCTTGACTCATGTTGTATGTCTGCTTGTTTTTAAAGCTTACATGGATCTCTATCCCATTTAGTTCCACTGAGATCAAGGATTGCTTTTTCAAGTATAAGACCTGGCAGTGACAGTATAGCAACACATGTAGTCAGACGTTAAAGACATTTCAGGAGAGAGGAAGAGCAGGGAGACCAACAATTGCTGATGCGGGATTTCTTTTATCCTTTAAAGTTACCTGAAAACCAATTGCCAAAGTTTTTATATCAGTAATATATAACATTTTCCTCTGAGCAGTTTAAGATCCCTTTGAACACAATAAATCAACCTGGACAGTGCAGTGGCTCTAAAAAGGTGATACGCGGTAATGAAGTGATCTTTGCTGAGCTTTATGGAAAGTGATAAAAGATCAGTTATTTTGACCACCCTGTCGTCTTTTCTATGTAACAGAAAGAACCCAGAAATCGTTTTTCTCCATCTCCTTTTTGAATGTGTAAGAGTACAAAGGTTTTGCCACATATTTTATACATCTGTATGAATATGATGGAGAGATGGAGGAGAAATAAAGAGAAAGAGGCTCAGGGCGGAGCTGCAGAGTACCCTATATGATCCTTATTTGAAATGACATGACCACCACTGCTGTCTGATAGGATTGATTTTCTCTATCTCATTTTATTTTTCCATCTGCTCCGGCACTGTCCTCTCAGATATATACGCGCCAGTGCAACGGGTCCATCTCTAACCTCAACAAGTCCTAAATCGGCTTATGCTTTGGCCAATCTCTGTGTACCGCAGCTCCCAATCCTCTGTTTCTCGTTCCGTGTCAGACACTACGGTCACTCTCTCTCTTTAATGCCTGTTCTTTGTCTTATATATTCAAATTCAAACACAATTTACTGGCAGGACTAAAAACAATATGTTGCCAAAACATTTGTAAGGAATAAACTGTTTGTGCTACAAACAATATTGAAAATGTATACATCCAAAGCATTATCAAGTCATGCTTAAAGGGCCAGTTTCTCACTGACCTTCAGTAGTATCGCTGCACCCGATTCCACTGTTATCAGGACATTAAATAGGCGTTATCAGTCGCTATAAGCAACATAGATATGGATCATTAAAGCTGCAGTGGGTAGAAATGGAGCAAATATGATTAAAAAAAGTTATTTTTATGAAACAGTCACTATATCCAGAATTGCATGGGACCGGTAATCTGAAAAAAAATCATGTGCCTCTGTGTCTTCCGGTGCGAAGACACAGAGGCACATGATTAACCCTCTAACCCTAACCCTAACCCCTAACCCTAACCCCTAACCCTAACCCCTAACCCTAACCCTAACGCTAACCCTAACCCCCCAAACCCTAACCCTAACCCTAACCCCTAACCCCTAACCCTAACCCTAACCCTAACCCCCCTAACCCTAACCCTAACCCTAACCCCAACCCCTAACCCCTAACGATCAAACTAGGCTGTGCTGATCAAATATGAATTAATATTCTGTGATATTCTGTTACTGTAATGCCTATTTCTCAATTCAAATGTTTTAAGGAACATCTTGTAGTGTACTGTTTAGCTGTAAAATTAGAAAGTTTGTGACCCGGCAGCCATGTTGAGATCAGTTAAGGAAATACCAAGCACCGCCCACCAGCCGGAGCACAGCCAATAGGCAACAAAGAGTTGCTGTTGTATAGAAACCAAATGTGTCTTCTTTGGTTGTGCTAAAGTTGCTATCCTAACTTGCATTGGTTTCTCTCACATAATATAAACTAAACCCACAATTTACCACCATGACACGACCATTTCCACGGACAGATAGCGTCAGGGCTTTTCCTTCCAAGTGAGTGTGACACTGAAATGATATGCAGTGTGTGGGCTTAGACATAGGGTGGTGAGCCTGTAACTGCACATAAACCCAAATGTTTGCTCTTGCCGTTGGGGGATTTGACTGAAACGCTCGGGGAGATTCAGCAGATTTGATAGAAGAGGGAGTTTAAGCACACAGACTTTGGTGTGAAATGCATGCTGCTTAGCCCTCGGAAGGCAACTTGAAACCAAAAATGAAAACACACTCCGCTGCTGCATATGCAGTTTGGTTGTGCAACAGAGAGAAGCATGGAGGTTTAGAGAGAGAGGAGAGAGAGATGAAGATGTTTTGCAGAATCAAAGAGAATCAAAGAGTGAAAAGCGTTTTAAACATCTTATTTTCCTGCTGTTTCTTCTGTGGTAGATTTCGTTAAAATGCCTTTCAAATTGTCCATGAAACACGGTTATCCGCTAATATTTCCATTTCCATTAATGCTGGTATGTAAAGTGAACACTTGATCATGCAGATAAACTGTATGCTCAGTAATATCATGAGACAATTTACATGTCACCGGTTAGTGTCCTAATAATCACGCACTGGAACTAGTTTCTCACATATAAGCGGTGCTTCACTTTCACTGGATGTGACTCTCATCCAGATTATTATTAATTATGCTAATTCAGATTTTCTACTTGACAACAGTCACCAGTGCAGACTCAGTGTGTTGTAATCCAGCCCGGGGCTGCAACTGTATGGAATCTGCTCCATTGTCATAAAGACAGATGAGGAGGACGGCGGCCACGGAGTACATCGTGTTGTTCCTCTGATTAAGATGTTTGCTCGCAGCAGCACGCTCCCAACAAACTACTGCGAGCACAGCTACAACAATCAATGTTTACTCACGCTCAAGTGAATTATTAGGCTTGCTTGCTAAAAACAGGATTTTGGACTTGTTAGATTGCATTGATAAAATCCAGTGTTCCATAGGCATGTCTTATCCTCGATAATATGTTCACCGCTGAAGAGGCAACACACTGTTCTCTCTGTGTCCTCTGTCCTCTCTATCTCCTCCTTTTCCTTTGACCATTTAAAGAAGCAGATGCGCACTTGGTCATATTGTGATGAATAATTTATTCATGTATATGATATTAAACCATAGGACGCTATAAGGAAACATTAAGTATGCATGATGCTTAACCCTCTAAGCTCTGAGGGTTTAGGCCTGCAGAAGCCTGCATTTACATGCTATTGCAGTGTGTAGTATCTCAGTCAAATAAAAAAAAAAATTCTGAAAATGCTTAATTATTTTGATTTTAAGCCTAAGGGTGACATTGCGAGTCTTAGTTTTATTTGACATTTTTAATATATTTTTTGTAATATAAATTCTCTGCATTTAGCTTCAAGCTTCAAGAGTGGGTTATACTTATTGATATCCAGTGGGTGAAGACAATATTAACATAGTGTCTTTCTGTAACACAATGCAATTAAACCACAAGACAAACTACTCCCCCTAACATGACCATAAAGTTGAATCTCAAACAAACTAAACATTATAACCTTGATGAAGGTGGGATTTAATGCAGGAGTTTTGTATTAAACGGCCTTACTTTATGTATGTTACTGAAGACGATTGTGATTTTGTGATTGGTCAACATATAAATGATGATTAATATGATGAAAGAGAAAGGCAAGAAAAGTTTTACGATGGTATCGTGTCGTATCGTATCGTATCGTATCGTATCGTATCGTATCGTATCGTATCGTATCGTATCGTATCCAAATTTATTTATAAAGCACATTTAAAAACGACAAAAGTTGACCAAAGTGCTGCACAATAAAACAAGAAAAACATAAAAAAACAACACAATAAAACGCTAAGACCAATTTAAAACCAGCAGGACATTAAAATAATAAAAGCGTTATCGTATCGTATCGTATCGTATCGTATCGTATCGTATCGTATCGTATCGTATCATATCGTATCGTATTGTATCGTAAAACTTTTCTTGCCTTTTGCTCTAACCTAGACCATTAAGGAGGAACCAGAGCACTGGTTTAAAGGAGCACTTTAGATTTTACACATTCAGGTCAGTTTACTAATCAGGGGGACTACAACTTACAGTACAGGCTGTTCTCATACATCGTTCGTAGCTATACCTACGGAAAGTAATGCACTGTAATTCGTATAAATCCCACAAAATCAATTTGTATGTAATCCATGTAACCGTGAACTAGGAAGTATAAAGAGCGACAAATGCTGCATATGGAGGAGGTCGGAGTGAATGGGTGGGTCAAGAAACAACAGAATTTCGCCCAGGAGAGCAGTATTCGTACCCTGTATGAAACCACAAGTCAATGTTGATTTATTTGTCACATAACTTCCGTACTTAAGTTACTTCACTTCCGGATTCATTTTAACCCAAACCACAATGTTTTCATAAACTTAACTGAGTAGTTTTGTTGCCTAAACCTAACTGTGCATTCATGTAACGAACGGGAATTGACATATTACTGGACATTAGAAGGAAAACGCACAAAAAATGAGGAATAACTTTTTGTTAGATACCATACGAACAGCTGTATGAGGATACGTTATACAGTAGCGTGTTAAAAAAGTTGCACAATGTCTTCTGTGGCTCTGGAGAAGCTTTGTCAAGTCTAAGAAAATAACCTTTGGCTTGAACACTGTATACACATTTTTAACTGCGATACAAATTGTGAAGCGTGGCGAGATGCTATTGGTTGTATTTGGAAAATGACCCATACTTGGGTAAGGAGTGAGAAGAGGATGTAAAAGACAAAAGGAAGAGAAAAGGAATGACACAGAGGTAGAAGACAGGAGGTGGAGAAAGACTGAAAGACACTGAGAGGGAGACCAACACTGAGGGAAAGATGGACAGAGACAAATAGAGAGGTGTGATTAAATGCCCGAGAGCCAGGAGAGTATATCCATTCCACTTGTCACCAGACAGTCACACCGTTCTGGCCAATGAGAAACCAACACATGCTAATTGCCAGTTAGGGAGCCTGTCAGTCATCTGGAAATGCCGCCTGAACCTAATTAGCATAATTTCCCATATACACCCTGCCAGCCGACGCTGGATAACACTCAGCGGCCAAAGTGGAGGTTGAGTTTTTCGTTGTCACATTTGACTTTGTTGGACAGCGATTACCCTCCAATCCCAATTTCCCCGTTTGAAATATTCTCATCTTCTTGTTTCTCATTTGCATCCGTGCACGCATGAGTGAAAAAGCATGTGTGTGTGTGTGTGTCAGTGTGTGTCAAAGTGTACACCCCGGTGACTAGTGGCTGGTAATTGAGAGGAGGGGGCTAATAACAATGGTGTCAGACAGGCCTGAGTGGACTCCATTATTAGTGTCTTGTTACACTGGCTAAATGCTGGGCAAACGCACACACACACACACACACACACACACACACACACACACACACACACACACACACACGCCCTTCATTATCATACACATCTTAGGTTGTTGTTGTAGAAGGTAGTGAAGGAAAGATGAAAGAAGGAGGAAGCAGAGGAGGAAGTGTACAAACTTAGTGAGCAAATTGACTCTGGGCATGTGTGTGTGTGTTTGTGTATGTGTGTGCATATGTTTTTTAATTATGCTGTCGTCTGAGTGTGTGACAGATGCCTGCAGATGCAAATGTGCCCTACCCCATTTTTCTGATTTGACAACTGCAACAAAAGCATCCGCCCCCGCAGCTCCCTGTCTGCCTATCAAATAATGTCATCTCATTCTTCCCTCGTGACCTCCAAACTGCAAAATCACTGTAACCCCCACCATAACAAATGTTTATTTAGACATCTAACTGTGATGGGTGCACCCCTCATAACATAAAGTAGAATGAACCAATCTAAAACTAAATTGGACTTGGGGTGGGAGGGGATGAGGCAGAGCCATAAACACATTCACAGCTAACTGGTCAAATTAAGATTTTTTTTTTGTGCAGGCCTCCAGTCAAATTAGCATTTAAAACACACTTACACACACACACACACAAACACGCACACAAACACGCACACACACATACGCACCAAGCATGCACAGAGGAGGAGGAGAGAGAAATTTGTATGACCAGTGTCTCTATTTCCAATATCTCTATTTTTATAATTGATATGTGGGGGTGACTGTGGTGGTATAACAGGTTGTTCATTTAACGCTAAGTTGGTGGACTCCTCCAACAAACCCCAGTTGCTCCTGATAGTTAGGGCAGCGTCTTCACTGATATGCATCTGTCATCATCAAGAGTCAAATTGTACACCTCTTTGGATAAAAGCAACATAAAAATACAGTTCATTTAGTTGTTTGTTTTTCCTTTTTTTTGGCTGAACCACAGAGGAGCCAGCCCTACTAACGCAAAAGTATGTCACTGAGTGAGTGACTGAGTGATGAAGATCTTTGGAATTACTGCCAAATTACCCCAATATTTACCTCAAAAATAATCAAAAATGATTTTGTTTGGCTGTCTTGACTTGGGACTTGACTCTGGTCTTTTATTATTATTATTTTAAATCTATTATAAACATTATTCACTAATTAGTCATAAATAGCTGGTAATTTATTTAATACATTTCCAGGAAAAGAATACAAAGTTAATTGATATGCTTTATTTCCATGTCTGCTGATAAATAGATAATAATTAGCAAACAACTTATTTGAAATTTCTTTAAAAAACTCCCTGAATCATAACATTAGCTACCAGGTTACATATGTGTTTAGACAATAAGTCACACAGTGGTGAGATTTGTGCCCGATCAGAAGTGTCTTTTATTAGTTCTGGTTTTCCATCTCCGCCGCTTCTCAAACCTAAAGGCCCTATTTTAACGATTATATGCTATTTTTGCATATAATTATTAAATAATGTTTATAATAAAGTAATTATTGATACATTTTGAGGTAAATATTGGGTTAATTTGGCAGTCATTCCAAAGAAATTTCAAATAGGTTACTTGCTAATTATCACCTAATTACCTATATTTATTTAATTACCTAAATAATTTTGTACTGTGCCTTAGGCAGCAGTGGTAGATGGAGTCAGCTGAAGAGACAGAGTGGGAGAAACCCCTAGAGTAAGCCTGTCAGCACCAAAAAAAAGGATATAAATATGTAAATTGTGCAGATAAAATATGAGTACATCGAAGGCTTCCACTGGAAGTACGGCCATTACCAGGCAACAAATGTTGTAATATAAGAGTGACAGCACGCTGGACATAAACGTCCCGGGGGATGTAAGAGAGTCAGGACTTTGTCTCATAGATCACAGTCAGAGGCAATCTCACACTCAGCACTGAAATAATAGCTTTGTTGAAAACGACAGATTTGTCTTTCCTTTCCCAGTAACTCCGCTTTTTTTATTTGTCTGTGAGCCTTGTTTGAGACTTTGAGGAGTGTATTCTACATGTGTTTGGACTTTATGTGTGTGTGTGTTTGTGTGTGTGTGAGAGAGAGAGAGAGCGTGTGTGTTAGATCATGCCTGCAGGGGTGCTGTGTTGAACATGACATACCACTGAAGTGGAAAATGAGTCACCTTGTAGAAACATGCAGCCCGGTACACAGTGTCATGGATGTTCCTGCAACTTTCAGTCTTTCATGCATTCATTGCCTTCACTCTCCCTCTTTTTCACACATACACAAACACAGACATGCAAATACATACAAATCTACCTTCCTCTCTTTTATCCTCATCCCTCCCTCTTGTCCCCTTATTTGCCATCTCTCTCTCCATTCTCTGCTTCCTGACACTTTTTCCTTGAACTAACCCTCTTCTATCCATTGTGACAACTAATAATGGAATTACTTTTCAACATTTTAATACTTATAATATGAAATATATGTATAGTAACAATTCATGTAGAAGGCACATTTGTATTGGAACAAAAAAATCCAGGACAATTATTACATTATTACAATGCGGTAACTCATGGACCAATATGTCCGATGTATCCTCACTCAACAGTTCGTATGATTTCTTAGGAAAAGTTATTCCTCATTTTTCGTGCATTTTCTTACAATCTGTCCAGCGACACGTTACGCATGTGTCAATTTCCTCTCCAGTCTTTTCAAAATAAAATCCCATCTTCACAGGAAACAACCTGCTTAGGTTTAGGCAACAAAACTACTTAGTTAGTTTTAGGAAAAGATCGTGATTTGGGTTAAAATAACAGCGGAAGTGGCGTAACTTAAGTATGGAAGTTATGTGACAAATAAATCAATGTTGACTTTTGGTTTCACACGAGACAAGAACAGCTCCTGGGCGAAAGTGCAGTGTTTTTTGACTGGCCCATCAACCCAGACCTCCTTCCTACGCGGCGTTTGTCGCTCTTTATATTTCCTGGTTCACAATTACGTGTATAAGATACAAATTGATTTTGTGGTATATACAAATTACAGTGCATTACTTTTTGTAGGTATAGCTACGAACGATGAGAACAGCCTGATGCTTGTGCTGTGAGAAAGGCCTATTATTGTCAGTTAATGTTTAAAACAGTTTGGTTTTACATTCAAATTAGGTTTGGGGACTCGTGAGAGATTTATCTGCAGCAAAAAAAACAAAAAAAACAGACAATATACAAACAATATATCCTTACAGTATAATTTATAGTATACTTAGAGTATAAATATAATTACAGTATAATTATATTCTTTTAAAGCCCCTGAAAAATTAGCATTAAATCACACTTTATAATGAATAGTTATGACTAAAATAGGTAACGATCAAAGATAAAGTTAGGTATTATTTATTGGACTCTCAAAAACTCAGCCAATGAGCTTCATCAGGACTGTGAAGGTGCGGTTTGATCAGATGTAATCAACAGTGACCAAACGCAACCCACAATATGTCAGATTGAAATTTGACTAAATTCTGATTGAAATAACCAACACAGTTTCTCTTCATGTAGGACCCCAGAGCTCAGAGTAAGAATGTGATGTGGAAAATAGGTTTTCAGGACCTTTAAAAATGTGTCGTCTGCAAACCCAAACCGGGATAATCCCAATTAAACCACTGTGGTTAGTTTTCTCAGACTTAAGAAAGCTTCCTCCAGAGCCACAGAGGACATAATACTATGTAGTACTCTCCGTGATTAAACCAGTAAGCTGATCCTGATGTGAAAAAGTAGGGGAATTTCCCATTCATATGATATTTAACTGAATTACCAGTATTCAATATGATACAATCATAATCCATTTAGAGGGATATATTATGACTTACAGTATTATTTTATCCACACCAGCAGTTGCTGTATTACCACAGTCTTATCCCCATCTATGCCTCTTTAACCCATCATGGCACATCTGTTCTCCATGCATCTGTAATTATCCTCCACTCTGTCCTCCACCATTCCTCATTTCATCCGTACCCCGTTATTCCCTTCTGTTCCTGTCTTTCTAAAGGTATTTATGAGTGGACTGCAGTTCTTGTCTTATCCATATTTCAGCAGCGCCAACTTGTCCAAGTTATTAGCGAGCCATTACAGCCTCCTCCTCGAGCAGCTCAACCACCAGCCGCAGCCTCGAGCCCCTTCATCTCTCCATTCTTATCATTTTCTCTCCCTGTGGATTTCCCCTGCTCCGCTACTCTCTCAGTTTTATAGCTCTTGCCTTAATTTCATTGCTTTTTGTTCTCTTTTTTCCATTGCGCATTAAAGATGAAACAGAAAGCCTGCGATGGGATCAAGACTATATATCAGTTGGTCCAATATCTCTGCTGAGGCAACATCAGCACATGAATACATCCTTTCACATGTAACACTAGCACACTCTTAGTTGTACATGTATGCACAGTTTCACACACAGTATCAAACAGTATACACAAGTAAAATCATGCATGTTTGAGTAACACTTCAGTTGAACCCTCCCTATTTAGTATTTATAAGCGGTAAATAAATAATAACAAATAAATTGATACATGGTTTATAACACATAGGGAAGCAAATATAGGTGTTTGTGAATATAAATGTCAACAACTAATCTGTATCTGCTATACACAGTTAATGAACGATTACATGATGTAATCATATAAAATGACATACTGTGTATGAATATGAAATATGAAGTGTTTGTTAATGAGAATAATATTTATGAATGCCATTTGTATTTATTTATAAATGTCATCAACTGATGAAGGCCACATGATACAGCTGAAAGATCTGGGGAAAAAAATGAACTTTGAGTAAAGAATACTGTTTTTCTACTATTTCAGAGGTCAAGAATAAATATTATTTATTTATTTATTAATATTATTTAACACAATATTATTGAACTCATTCATAAACCAGCCTGTGAATGATTTGTGCATGTGTATAAACAGTTAATACATGTTTTATAACCCTCTGTAAGGATTTGTTCATGTGCGCTTGTTCATATATCATTCAATAGGATCACAGCTATCCTATATTGTGTAATCAATAATTCATGAACTGTTAATGCACCAGTTATGGCTGCTTCAAAAAGAGGAGTTATATTTGTTGACAAATGCATTAAAGAGGACCTTTTACGCTTAATTCCAGGTGCATACTTGTATTTTGGGTTTCTACTAGACCATGTTTACATGATTTAATGTTCAAAAATGCTTTATTGTTCTCACCCTGTGTCTGAAACGCACTGTTTGAGCTCCTGCCAAACTGCAGGAGGGCGTGCAAAACAAGCCACTAGGCAGGTATTATGCAAATGTGTTACTTGGTGACATCACCACGTTACAGAAGAAAAGGTGGGACTTCAAGCAAGGCGTTTCAGGCAGTTCAGGAGCAGCGTTTCTGTATATATAACTGTAAAACACACTAAAGAAAGGGGAAAAGCACTAAAACATATAGGTCCTCTTTAATAAACTCCTTAAATTTATGTACAACAACATTATAGTGTGCTATAACTAAAATAATATTTTTTAAATGTTTAAATACTGCTTATATGTATATCCTAAATAGGGGGGGTTAAAGTAAAGCATTGTAGCATCGTAGCTTCCCTGGCCCCTTTGTCCATTGGCATCATCTTGATGATGAAGGAGTGTTAACAGTCAGTAGGATTACACTCCTGCACACACACATACACACAAACTGACATACCTGTCACTTCTAATAGCCAGCCGTGTCTCTCCTGATGAGGAGTGGCCCACCCTTCCTGCTGTGTTCCTGATAGAATAAGCCACATCTATCAACTATAATATCTCCCTCAACAGAAGCTGTAGAACTTTATTTAAATGCTAATGTCTGTATGACAGATTAGCAGACGTACACAGGTGCAATACGTTCTCCACTGTTTGACTTGGCTCACAGCGGGGATATTTCAATCAGTAGATTCACTCTGCAGCGGCAGCTCGGCCGTCTGTCTGCGGCTTCATTTGAATAAAATGACTTTAAATCTGTTGTGTGACGATCTATTACTGCTTGTGGGAGCATTTCATTTAACCCCTCCCTTCTTTGAGGAGGTCAGAGTTCAGGTTCTGCTACAGAATCGCAAGAATTCAGTGTCTCAACTTGAATACAGAGAGTCAGTTTATTATCTACATAAATGCACCTGCATGGCACCGTTATTCCATTATTAAAAGCCAAAACTGAGCAGGATTAGTCTTTATCATAACTAAATACAGAATTAAGTGATGAATAAGTGATAAATCTGCCTCTCCTGGTTGAAATAACTGATAGGGACATGTATGTATAGGCATCCTAATGATCTCTTTAAGTGAGACTGAGCAAGTTTAGAATATAAATCCAGCATCAAAAACCGATAACAAACAACGAGTGTTTGATCTCTCCTCATGATTGAAGTGCTCACTCCTAAGGCAGTTTAAGAGTCTTGAAAGATCGATAAAGCTCACCTCAACTACTTCAAACATTATGAAATCATGATGAAATTATTATTTTCTCTTTATGTGCCAGAATCTTGGATCATCCCACATGATCCCACACTTAGCAAGAGAGTTTGATGTCTTTGAAACCGAGATCCATCAAAGGCCCCCATGCAGCTGCCGAGCCCAGCACCCCAGGTGAGGGTTCGTCTGCCAGGCGGGGCGCGCCGAGGCCTTGAGAGGAAGGCAGGAGTGAGAGGAGTGAAAGCAGTGGTTCAGTGGCTGTTAGCAAGTGCATTGCTATTCCTGATGATGCAACCCTGTATCACACCAAAGTGTGTAATACACGCACCTGTACACCAGATGATAGCGTATCAGTGTCACGTTTTGCGTTGCTGAGGCGTGATGCAGCATTACAAGTGTGTATAAAGGTGCAGTATGAGCAGGGGGCAACAAAACCACTCACTCAGGTTTAGGAAAAACATCAGGATTGGCCTTAAAATAAGTACATAATCTAAGTACAATGCGTACGGAAACAACATAACTATAAGTTCAGAGAACACGTCACAAACGCCAGTCACTAAAAACACGTCACACATCACTAACGTAACTTTACTAAACAAAACACCAGTTTCCTGGTTGAAAGTCCTGTGTTTGTTGGACCCATCCACTTCTCATCGTGCCCACCATAAGCAGTCTTAACTCGGAGTGTAGTGTATTTACACGACTGCATTTACATTGACAGCACAGACTACATGGCGTACAAATGACACGCCACAAGCAAGTACAGCGTTCTTATTGCATGCTTTTGCCTTGCACATTTTCATGTCATTCATACGCCCTTTTCGTGCGACCGGTCTGGACGATGTTCACATGTGTGCTGCTTGTACACAATTTCCTCCTGTTTACTGTTTTAGTTGAGTTATCCAGATGTGAGATCAGATGTCTCAAATCACTTGGTTAGACGGGTGCCTGCCCTTCTATACAATTTATATAGGTATGTACTTTGGCTAATGAAATATTACCTGGAATGTGCATCCATTTAGAACAAAGCTGGCAATACACATTTCATAAATCAGATTAAAGGTCCTCTTGTTTGTCTCATTTACCTGGTAAAAAATCTTTGCTAGGTGCCCCATCTAATATTGAGAGACTGTCCTCCCAAGAAAAATGACACAATTAGTTGCTTCAGCAAGTCCCTCAAATCGACATATGTTTAAATTCAAGAGACAAAGCCCTGTCATAGTACTTATGACGGGAGTACTAAACAGTACACTACAAGATGTTTCTGAAAACATTTTAGGCGAGAAATAGGCATTGGAGTAACATAATATTGATTCATATTTGATCAGCACTGCCTAGTTTGACTGTTCGGAGTTTGCTAGTAATTGAGAGCCGCTCAGAGACGGCAGGCTCCATATCAGCTCTGATTGGTTGTTTTCCTCCGGTCTGTGAAATCTTGCAGATGCCATTAGGAGCACCGGAGGACACAGGTACATGATTTTTTTCAGATTGCCTTTCTCATGCACTACTGTCAGGATATAGTGACCGTTTATAAAAATAACTTCTTCTACCTACTGCTGCTTTAAACACTGGACATAACATATCTTGACAAAGAAAGGGACTCAAGATTATGATGTAAAGAGCATCTCTAGACTGAAATGATACAGTGGCTCTCTTTATGCATTGTGGGAGTGCAGTGATGGTTTGGTTCAGTTGACGTCTATCATATTTATGACTTCATTGCTTTTTGAAGTTGGAGGAATTCTAGCGGCTCCGGATGAGCCTCGTCTGTCGTTGTTTTCAAAGTAAAGAACTGTGATGTCCAATCTTACACTGTATTCATTCCATTTCTTCTCACCCTCTTCTGCTCACACACTGAAGCCAGGATACACTTTGTTTTTCAACTGTCAAAAGAAAGATGTTGGTGTGTGTGTGTGTAAATGAACGGCTTATAGTTTTCATTTTTTCAGTGCCTCCTTCTCTCTCTCTCTATCTCTTACTGACTCTTCCATATGGAGGACAGTATGGCATCATTATCCAGGGGGAGACAGCCAACCAGTCAGAGAAATCAACAATTAGGATGCAATAAAGTGGAAACGAATATTTCTGTATGCTAATATGTTTTCCAGCAGCCACAGTTAGATGCTGATTAGGCTGCGCTTCTCCCCCCCAAATATCACTATATTATTATTATTTCTTCCATTTATGATGAACTCCATTTATTCATTCCGTTATAGCATTTATCGGGGGCCACGGTACGGGGCTATAGCGCCTTTGGTGGGCTTTGAAAACAAAAAGTGACGGACGAGGAAAGAAAGCTAATTTGATTCATGAGTAGATTTAATGGAAGAAACAGCGAAGCGTGAGAGCATCTATAATGTACCCCCAGCGACTGTTCTCCATACATTCTCCCCAGCTGTCACAGGCAGTCAGCAGAGAGCAGAGACGAGAAGATACTATACTTTACAATCTGAGAAGAGCAGCGAAGGCAGACGCTAAAATAGTGCAGCTTGTGCAGAGAAACCTCCACCTCTGCCTGCCTCCAACGCACGGCTCACGATCAAACACACGGCTCACAATTAGCATCCACTCATCTGCACAGCCTCCCCTGTCTTCCCACTACCTGCTTTCTCGCTTGTCAAAAGCAATTTAAAGCCAAATGTCAATTAATATTCTCTAATAAGTCGCTGAAGACACTTTCAGAAGAGAGAGATATATGAAGGCCATCTGTTTGTGAACAACTTGGATGTTTTGGACCGTGTTTTCTGGTTTTTAAAGCCTGCAGAGCCGTGATTATCTTTATTAGATTTCGTGTACTTGTGTAGCTTGTGCATCTCACCAGAATAAAATGACATTAGAAGCCATTTATTACAGCTCCCCGGTTGCCGACAGACATCCAAGAATAATCTCACATTTTGTCATAATGATGTGATTTGCATTGCAAAGCATCTGTCAGAGGCCTCTGCTGAATCTGGGACCTCGTCACCTCCACTGTAAGCAAAATTCAAACTGAGTTCCTGACTAAGAAATAACTCAGAATTCACATTTCCCTTTTGCTATTTCAAGCAAAAAATAGAGTGTATTTCTTTCTACTTTTCAGACCTTGTCATAAATATATTGGAGTAATATTTGGAGGATTTGAATATTTATCATCTCTTGTGGGAAAAGTGTGAGGTATATAAGCATGAGAAATGGAGCCCTTGTCGTTATTTTTAATTAGTTCGAAACTTATTCAACTGCATTTTTGCTTACGCCTCGCAGAACTGTGTTTTATGAAATGCTGTTTAAAAGAGCTTATTCATCTGGAGGCTCATTACACTACAGTAATTACACAATACAGCGCTTTGCTCTGTGTCTGAGGGGATGCTGCTTACAATTCATAAAACCACACCTCCAGTGAGATAGCCCGAGACAACGTGGAAGACAAAAGAGCCAATAAACCTGTAGAAACAGATCCAATCTGATACGGAGAGGTAGGGGGAGCGACTAAATTGGGAGCCTCATGTTCTGCTGTTATTGCAGCATGGGGTATATCTCATCTCTGGGAGTAAGGTGTGCCTTTTGAATCCCACGCCAGTCACGAAGACAATGGATCAGAGGTGGTGAGATTGGAGGGATGAGGAGTGTGGAGGGGGGATACCCTTCCTCAACTCACCCCTATGGATGCTTAGATGTTGTCTGCAGGGGAAAATGATGATGGGGAAAAGGAGGGAATGATAATGAGAGAGGGAGGGAGGTGAGGAAAGAAAAAAAAAGTAAGAAAGGGGCATCCATTGAGGGGATGCTGTGTTCACGGCGTTGCTGTGTCTGCATTATTTAAAAGCTCTCATTAACCTGAGCCTGAAAACAGACTAAATCGATAGCCAACGCAGAGACACAAAGAATTTCAGGGTGCTCCCTGTGCAGACTTCAGGATCATGATGAGATATAACTGCAAAGGAGGGTTAAATTCATTCAGCAGAGGTAACAAACTGCTGCGCGCAGGTCAGGGATCACCTGTCTTGCATTGATTTGGCCTGAAACCAGACGTGTTAAATAGAACATTGATCACGGTCTGTGAGTTTGTGTGATGTGGAACGTCCCCTGATCATTGACGGTCCGCAGGGAGCTTTGTTTGTGTTCGGAAAGTCACCTTAAAGGGGAATTCAGAGTGCCGTGTTGGTGAACGCATGTGTCTTTTGAGTGGACAATTTATTATTATCATGAGCTTTAGGTCTGTTTATTTTACACCGCCTTATTGCTCTTCATTTATGTTCATGAGATCATGACAAACTTGTCACATCTCATTCATTTCATTTACATTAATTTGCTCGGCAGTGCGATCCAGTGAATACATAATCTTTGACAGCACACTGTGATTCATTTGGATTGAGTCATGCAAACGGATTTATGTATTGCCATGAAGAGAAACGCTAAACTGTGTCTCTGCTCCATGACTACATGTTGTAGCATACTTGGTCATAATTTGTATTCATACGGCCCAAAATCACTAACATACGAACCCCTCTATCTTTAGAGCTTCAATTTGTTACCTAATCCAATTTTCAATTCATCATTCTGCTTCAAATATAAAACAGCATGACCTTATGTGAAGATGTGAAACTTGTAGCTCATTCTGTAAAGGACAATCAAAAATTATCTGTTGACTGATAATGAATACATATTAATTTTATGATCAGAATTTGTGTTTACTGGCTCTTCTTCTGCATCTTCTTGTATCATCTAAATTAGAAAATAATTGGTTAGTTTGGCTCAGAGGCTGATGAAATGAGAGCTGCTAAAATTATATCCACCATGCAGTTTACTGCTTCTCAATTTTCTTTCTCTTGAATTCAACAATTAAGCATGACTACATTGATGATTTGTATTCAATTCAACAATGACAAAGAAGCATGAAAGATACAAAGGTGGTTGCTGAAGATAACTTACAAAAGAAAGAAAGACAATTAAAGCTCTAAAATAAAAAAGAAAAGCAGAACAATAGAAGAATAAAGCACAGGATGGACTTAAGGGCAGACGGAGTTGTTGAAGCTAACAGCGCAAAGTGTCGGCTCAAATGGAGCGTGAGGGGGCAACTTCTGGCTCCTGGAGGGTTTTCTTCAGGTCATCAAGCATCACATCATGGAGACGCAATTGTTACTATGGTCACACAGCTTTACAGCTACAGCCACAGACCCACCCAGACACACAGAAGCAGCCAAAGCCCTCATCTGTTCTTTCCTCATACATGACTCAATCTAAAGACAGAGTCCCATTCTCTCTCTTCTCTTTCATATTTTCTGTTTTACAGAATACACCAACTCCTGAATAAAACCGGAGCATACCCATCGCCATGACTGTACTGACTGACTTGTGATCTAATCCTTAATGGAAATCCAATGGAAGCTTGTTTGTACTATAACATCTTTATCAAGTTGTTTAAAAATCAGAATATCTCTGACCGGATATATTTTCTGCTTCACTATCTGATTGCTGTTCACATCTCTCTTGCCCACACTTGTGCAAACATAATATATCTGAAAAGATAGATCAGGAACACTCTGTGCTTTAGATAAAGCTTCATCTCTTCATTGTCATTGTGCTGTCACCAGATCTAGTTATGATATAGACCTACTTTAAAACAACTAACGAAAACCCCCAACGACAGTGGAACTAAAGTCTCCAAAACACATGTATTGATCAATTGATTCAATTGTGAAATGTGCCAGAGGTCCAGGACTTAGTGTATTAACCAGTGGATAACTCTGATTGTCAAGCCAGTTAAACTCCACCCAGTGTGGTTATAGGGACTGTAGCATCAGTTGATTATAAATAATACATACAAATATAATAAGAAGAAGAAGGTGGAGAAGAGGAAAGAGAAAAAGGCGTGATGATACTGTAAAAAAGCTTCATCAGTGCTCAAAAGCTTTAGAAATGTTCTGAAATTTGACCAAAGGTGAGTCTGATCAGGTCTCACTGATGCATCATGGTCTATCTGCAAACTGTTGCCCCTCAGAGATGCTGCTCCTTCACCACAAGTTGATCTCACACAGATCTTCCCTCTGTACTGTCAGCCAGGCATTTGGCAGCTCTTGTGGAGAGTAAAGCCTGAGACATAGATCCATTTAATCTGTTGCCAAAGTTTAATATTTTTTAGAAAAACCTTATTTGAAGTTAAGGAACTACAAGGAACTTTCATTTTGTATTGATTTTGGTGGCCTCTGTGGACAGAAGCAGTAGTGTTTACATGAACTGTGACCCCTGGCGCTACAACAAAACCCTTATCCTCCGCTGAGGAAACACTGGCAATGTATTTCAAAATAAAAAAGACATATTAGATACCAGTCTGGGAGGAGGAGGGATGATTCAGGATCAGTTTTGAATCCTTTCAAATCCTGCAATTCTTTCCATTTGTCAAAATAAGCGACCAAGGTTGACCTGTGTTTTCACCCGTCCTCTATCACAGTCCCTTTCAAGCTTTTATTTGTTTATCAGTCAATTCTTTTATTTTTCTCTTTGCTGATCCTTCCCTGGTGTCAGCCATAACCACAAAGTATAACATTAAAAAATGAAATTCTCTAAAGAAAAATCTCCTCCTGCTTCCTTTTAACTGCTAACATACAATTCGCTGTGAAACTTTACCTGAGAAAACGTAAACATATGGTGACATGCATTAAAAATAACTATATAGAAATAGCCAATCTTCTCGCTGATGGTCTTGTTTGCGTATGTATGTCATATAAAGGCATCAGTATTACATTGAGACTGTATCATAACCACTTAAAAGTTTGTTGTAGTAACTATGAAGTAACAAATTGAATTTCCCCTTGGGGATTAATAAAGTGCCTTTCTTCTTCTTCTTCTTCTTCTTCTATAAAGTAGGTGATTTTACAGTATCAGCAGAGACTATCCTCCCTCTGGTTCATGTAACTGTTTGTTTTGTTGCATACAGAAACACTTTTAATGCCGTGCGCGGCATTTTAAAAAGATTTCCCAAACAACCTGATTGTGTCTTATATGACAAGTTAGAAGTGCATTTATTTAAGCGAGCATTTGTTCCGTCTTAACAGGCTTGACAAACTCAAACACTCTCTAAGGTGCAGGTTAAACCTGCCTTGGAAAAACTGTCAGCTTAATGGCCCCTGCCTTACGCTGATAACTGCCAAGGTGTCTCCTGCTCTTTGGAAGTAGGTGGATAAAGGTGCTAAAGCCTTTGTGTAAAGGCACCGTGAAACAGAGCCTAGTGTCTTTTTATTTTTCTCTTTGAAGTAAAATTGACATTCAGCTCAGGATTTGGTTTGAAAATGCACCCTGTCTCCATGCATCTCCTCTGTTTTCTTTCTCTAAACTTCAGCACATTACACAAAGTTGGAGCGGCGCTCTTGTCCTTGAATGTAACTCACAGGTTGTCTGTCTGTTTTGTTTGAGTTCCCTCGCAGGTCGATTGAGGGTGTCAGTCATAGAGGGAGAGGCAGATGGAGGAGGACACGCCGACGGGTCGAATGGTGGGAGCCAAGGAGTCTGTCAAACTCCATTTCTGCTATGAAAATCGAAGTAGATGGACACAACTCTCAGTACAACCGCAGGACGTACAACCGAGTGCGGCGAGGAGGAGGGCGTGTGACGGGAATGCCAGAGCACCATGTCACTGCTGATGACAGTCAATTTGTCTGCGAGTCAACAGGCTTTGAGAGATGCACTCCACTGCAGGCAGTACAGAGCTGATGGTATTAATAAGGGGGGTACTTACCTGGTTTCCACGGACATACTGCACAACATCATGCATGTGTGTGTCCCACCCATTATGTACCCAGCACCCATTCATCCATCTGTAGATTGTTCTCAACAGAAAATTGCGAGCGTTTGCGTTTTGCTTAAAGGCCTTGAACAACCTGTGTTTATGTTTTTCTGACAAGTACTTATGCAGGTAATGACTGTTCCCTCTCAGTAGCGCAGGTAGCAGTAGCACAATGTTGTTATACCTCTGCAAAAAACAGAAGGATTTTGTGCAAATGATCGAGTGTACAAAATGTTTGGCTTTGGCGTACGATGCCTTGATTTTGAAACCCCTTCTACCTGTCAAAGTTGGTTTCATTCAAGCGTGAAGACAATTTTTCCTGTTTTGCAATCAAGTAGTTCAACCATAATGTATTTGCCATGCACAGACATTTTACTTTATGTCTCCCATTTAGCATTTACAACATAGACTGTACATAAGAAGTGGATATCCATTGGTTTGTGGACTGCCGTTTTGAAGCCTTGAGTTCATCATTTTGTTTGCCATCTTGGTTTTTGTCTGTCGCCATCTTATTTTTTTGCAACCAGAAGTGACACAAGAGGGTGGAGCCAAGTACAACCAAACGCTGAATAAGACATTTTTAGGCGACAAAAAAAGGCTATTATTAACTTTCATGAACTGAAAACACTGTGAAAGGGTTAAAGTTGTAAGACGAAAATACGGACAACTCTCAGACCGGACAACGCCGTGGTAGCGACCTGTCAATCACAAGGTAGCCACGCCCTAAAGCATACCCTGCTTTATGGTCTATTGGACTCTAAATGGGAGCATAATTTACTAAATGAACATCATGCTGTATTGAAGAAGACTTGAAACTAGTGATTGAGACCATAAACTCATGTTTACAATGTTTACTGAGGTAATAAATCAAGTGAGAATTAGGGTCATTTTCTCATAGACTTCTATACAATCAGACTTCTATTTGTTTATGTTGAGATCAGCTGCACGTAGCGGAGCATCGTAAAACACTTCATTCAAACTGGACAGAAACAAATTAAAACTCACCTAAACCGTCGTCGTTATTCTTTCCAACAATCACGAAGTGTGCATTGGTCGAACTCAACTATAATTTCACCGAGTTTAACGTGAAAAAACGCAGAATCTACAAAATGTAATGGATTGTTCATTGTGCCACACCCCACCCTTCTAAAAAATGTCATTCAAATCCATCGCAGACTTTTGGAGTAATCCTGGTAATGGACAAACAAACAAACAAACAAACCAACGCCGGTGAAAACATAACCTCCTTCCTAGACCTTCGGCCTTGGTGGAGGTAATGAATATGTAATGTTCACATGAAATCCAGTGCAAATTTTGTCAGAAAACATTTGCAGCAGAAAAAGAGTGCAATATACATCATCTTCTTGGTGAATTGTGGAGACTGTGTGCAAGACACCATGTGTTCAATCTTTTTTTCATTGGGAAAAAAATTCTAGGCTTGGTGTTAAAGGCCTTTGGTTATTACCATTTCCCTGTGGGTACTGAAGTCCCCTGGGGGAAGCTTCCTTTGATACTGCCTTCCTTGCTTCCTTTGACTGTGTCCTTTCATACATATGGGGTCAGCATGGCTGCTGCTTTTCACATGACGAGGAGGAGTTTTACCAAGAGTGAAATGCTCTCAGTATCTGCTGCAGATTCCCTTTGAGTGTTAGCTGGAGCGCTCTGGAAAACTGGAGGTACACCGCCGCCAGTTGAACCTGGCAGCGGGCAAGTTTGCTCCTTTTACCCCACTGCTCTATCTATGCTGCAGAATTCTGTTTGACAGTGACAAGACACAGTATACTACTGTAAAATACATGTTCTATTCATACTTAATACTTTCCCTGCAAAAGTCCATCCTGTCCAGAGATTTGAAGATAGTCCAGGTGTTATTATACAACCCTAGAAGCATTGAATCTATCTAATATTTGCAAAGACTGATGATTTTATACCTCTTATATACCTTTTTCTAATGTCAGTGGTACCAAACTGTGTCAGACCTCCAGATTATTGAAAAGGACAAAGTGTCATCAGCTACATTGCATTTATTGGTTGAATCACTTTGGTGACCATATTCTGAAGCTCAGCTGGCTGTGGCTCCTGCCTACGTCTTTGATATCCGATCTTTTAACCTTTTATGAGCTAACAACATCCTGAAATTTCATGGCAGGGCACGTCTGGCCACGGCTAACTCTGGACCACAAGTGACTGGGCCTTTGCCATCTGAGCCCCTGAGCCTGCTGTGTGGAAATAATATATACAGTGTCAGCCATATACGGTATATTCAAAACGCTTCCAGCAGCAAAAGGCCCTGGGCCAGACTCAAACCTGCAGTAAGGACTCAGCCTTAATGGTACACACTCTACCCGGTGAGCTCCCAGGTTGCTTCCCATTTGCATTTGTTTTACCTTTTAAATTTACACATGGAATGAATATTGGTCAGCCAAGACATTGACCTTGACACACACAGTATGTTTGATTCTTCGTCTTTATTTTGGTCAATTAATTTACAGATACACTCGCAGTAAATATGCTTCACAATAACAGAATCGGAATGTCCTTTGACCGCAAGGTCGGCGATTCGACCCCTGACTCCTGCTGTCTGCATGTCGTAGTGTCTTTGAGCGAGACCTCTGCATTTAACCCATTCTACAATTCTTAGGATGGGTTAAATGCAGAGGTCAAATTTCATGTATGTATGAAGTTTAAGTTTGTTCAGTTTTAAGTTAAATTTGTATTTTTTTTATTAAATGTTTTAAAAGTTTAAAGGTACCATTTGTAACTTTCAGAAATGCTTGTTAACAGCGACACCTGTGGCCGTTAAGTCAACGAAAGTCAGCGTCGGGCTCGCGCTTGCTCGCTCTAAATAGACATGAACAAGCATCGCTCAAAACAGTGAGGCAACACACGTCAGCTAAAACCACAATATCACTCTATATTTCAGCTGCTTGACAGTAATGTTAGCTGACCAGACGGAGGTCTCTCCATGAATCACTGCTGATCCTAGTGTTGGCTTTTCCTGCTTCAGCCTCCGGGGCTGAAGCAGGAAAAGAAACGTTATCGTCTCCCAACTGCACCCGCAGGGAGACACCAGCACCCGGTCGGAGACAACAACGTTTCTCTCTGCGGAGCTCCGTCACTTCACAAGACACGGGAAACCTCTGTTGGTCTGGTGAAGCTGCAGCATTTATTTCTGCACAAACGTCCACTGTACATTCAATAGATATTCTCAGAGCTAAACGAACTCTTCTTCAGTGTGGAATGAGCGCGCGTTCACGTCTAGAGGTGGAGCGAGTATGCGAGAACGCGCATGCTGTGAGTGAAGGCAGCAGGCAGAGGAGGAGAGACTTCAGCCACATGCGAGCGCGCATACGCGAGCGCGTGCATGTGTCCCGACCCGGTACATTTATACGCTTAAAAAGTTACAAACAGTCCCTTTAATTTTTTTTTCTGTTTTTTTTTTGTTTAAAATATATTTTAACTAGTATAGCCATATATACATAATGAGTTAATCATTGTTAGCCTGAAGCATGAAGTGGTAATTGTGAAACTAAAGTTCTGTGACCTAAACTTGTAGGTGCTGTAGTGAAGAACCACCTGAGATAGTCCCATCAGGATCTGGTTATAGAAAGCACTGAAGCATCCGGTGGAGAACAACATGATGATGTGTTGGGCCACATTGTGGAAATCTAATTTACAAGTTATTTAAATGCCTAATCCCTGTGTAGCCTTGGATGGTGGTAAAGTGGAAATCAAACAAATGAGTTAACCCTGAATGGAAGAACTACCCTGGATGTAATTACAGAAGTGAACCAGTAGGGAGCACACTTTTCATACCAGCTCAGTGGAGTCTATGCTACTGTATTTTGGCTCACAACACTCCACTCACTGCCCTTGCCTGTATTAGCATAAAGTGTACTCTGCTGAGGAGGTGAGTGCAGCATATCACCAACCTCCAATGAAATTCACTGTATGCATAATCTGCTCCACACATGACAGTCTAAGGGCAGCCTGTATTAATAATAAAAAAATTATAAATATTAACATAATGAACATAATGAATTACCTGACATCAGTACACAATTCAATTAATTTTCCAAAATAAAGGTGAGAATTAGAGTAATTCAGTCCTAGTAAACCGGTGTTAAGAACACTTATCTAAACAAGCTTTATTATGTGAGTATTTCAATGGTTTCCATTATTCTGTTTTAGGCACAGAACTGGTGACACTAGAAACATCAAGAGAGACATTAAATCATTGAATTATTTAACAGTATAATGAATAAATATGAGTGTGAAGAAGACTCCTAGGTAATATGAAAATGTAATTCTTCCTCCCTCTCTCTGTCTGTCTCTCATTTCACCACTTCTCCCCAAGGCGCGTGCGTAATTAGTCCATATTGTACCAGACTGGTAAAACACACAGATCACATATATATGCACCCTAACGGACACATAACAGAAGTGTGTGTTTTAAAGCAAGCCTAATGTTAAGCTCGCCTTAACTATTATTATAATAATGATGATTGTTATGGTGGTTGACTCTCCTTGTTAAAATGTGTTGATTTTTTTTAATGCTTTTGCATCTCCACTCACAGAGCACCTCTGGTTTCACAACAGCTTCTTCCCATCTACAATAAGACTGGTGGCAAAGGACGTTAAAGAGGGACACAAATACCCCACACCTCACCTCCATATACCATTATTGACACAGTACACCTGAACTGAATGGACTGTAATGCTGTGCAATATGCTGCATCCCACTGTGTAATTGTCTGAAATATATTAATTATTTATTTTTTAAAATATTTTTATGAGAGCTATAAGTTCTTTTAACATGGTCATGGAGCATATATACAGTATATTTGTATTCTGGGGGTATCGTTCCTATGCAGAGGGTAGTTTAGTTTATTTATTGACTACACTGAGGGCATTTTATGTTTTAATAATTGATTTATTTATTGTGTTGTAGTTGAATGTGCTACTTATTTTGTTCTGTAATTACCTTGTGCCTTTTCTACCTTTTTTTTTCTTCTTAAAGCTGACTCGGTGTAAACTGCTCAGAATTCCATGTATAAGGTGCAAATGGCAAATAAATGACAATTTACATAAATGCTGATCTCTCACCCAGAAGTATTTTGAGATGAGGGTCAAAAGCAAGATAAAGGAGCACAAAGTGCATAAGATAAAAACGAATAAAAGAATATAAAAGTATAAGTTAAAAGAAAAAAATTAAAAGGATAATAAAAACAATCAAAAGACAGTAAAGTGCAGCATTTGATCAATTAAAAAAAAAGCGTCTGAGACCAGTTTTTGGTCTTGAGTCTAGATTTGAAAGTGGCCACTGTTGGTGCATCTCTGATCTCATCTGGAAGTTTGTTCCACAGTTGAACAGCGTAGCAGCTAAAAGCAGCCTCACCATGTTTCCTTCTGACCTTTGGTACTACTAATAGATGTTTGCTTTGCTTTTTTAAATGCTTTTTCTTTTTTTTTTCTTCTTTTTTTTTACATAAATGCTGATCTCTCGCCCAGCAGTATTTGGAGATGAGGGTGTGGCAAGATCCCAAATCTCTTGAAAGATGAGAAGCACTATGAAGGTGGGCAGGGCAGGTAGGCTAAAGTACAGTGTAAAGGGTTTATATGGAGAGGGAGTTGCTTTTGCTGCAAACAGGCTTCCCCCAAATCTTTACGCACTGGTCCTGAGTCAGGAGCTCAGCATTGTGTTCTTGGAAACAGCGTCAGAGGAGCAGCTGAGAGAGGCTTAACATTTCAAACGCCTGGCGGTAGGCGGCAAAGTTTCCACCCTGAACACACTATGGTCATGTAGCAGCAGCAGCAGGCTGGAGCAGCAGGACACCTCACCTCACCTCAAGGCTGTGTGGTGTTATTAGTTTGCTAGTAAAGTTGTGGTGGTGGGCAGAGCCTCTTTGGATCACTCTCAATGCGTCGTTTTGGTTTATGTCTGATGGAAGATGTATTTCAATTAGTGCAGAAGAGTTCAATCCGTGCGTAAAACAAGAACACTGTTGTGATTTATCAGTTCTCCTTGACTTTTTTACCCAGGAATTTTTTGGCAGACTATTAATGTATTTCTTAAAGTATAGGCCTGATTCTAATACAATAAGTAATCACGTTTAATTTGAGTTAACTTTTCCATCTTTTGCGTAAAAGTCTGCTCAACATATAGTGCACCACCACCACGGATTAAAAGTGGGTGTTATTAGTCATAGATGTCCTCTCAGCTGGAAGGAGGAGGCCTGCAGCTGGAGACCACAGCAAAACTTCATCATGTGCTCAAATCCGAAGAAGTTGTTGACGTGACCAGTCCTGACGGATGCAGCTGCAGCAGCAGCCTTGGGGACGGAGGGGAGAATAAAAAAGTGTCCCTGTCTTCTCCTCCTCCTCCTCCTCCTCCAGAGCGCCATCAGCAGCAGCAGAAACCGCGCAAGATGACCCGGAGTCCCAAATGCGCCCGCTGTCGGAACCACGGCGTCGTGTCGTGTCTGAAAGGCCACAAGCGCTTCTGCCGCTGGAGGGACTGCCGCTGCGCCTGCTGTCTGCTGGTGGTGGAGCGGCAGCGCGTCATGGCGGCGCAGGTCGCTCTGAGGAGGCAGCAAGCTGCGGAGGTGAGGAGAGAGCATGAGGGGCAGGTGGGGCAGGTAGGTCAGTGATGGAGGAGAAAGAAAACCTATAGTAAAATAGAGGATAAAAGTGATAACCACACTATAATTTCACTACTAAAACAGTAAATATTCGTGAGATATCACAGCGTCAATTGTATGAAAAGACAATCATGATGGTTGGCATTGTATTGGAACAAAACGTGGCACAGTTTAAACTCATAAATACATTAATCGGATGTGATGACATCACAAGTTTGAGTTTTAGTACTCTAGTTTTTGGATTTGGGAAAAAAGTTGTTCATGTTTACTAATATTTTGTTTGACTGTCTCAGACCATATTAATAACATGTATGAATCTTGAAAATAAACCTAGTTCCCCTTTAAGTTCTCCAAAAATTGATATTTTAAAATCTCTGTCATGCACAAAAATCGTGGTGTCTCACGTTTTACCACATGAAAACAAGTGTGCAATGTGTTTCTCACAATACAGAACTAAAATATTCACAATGTCAGAAAATTCCAAAAATTCCAAAAAGATTGAGATAATATAGATAAATACTCTCCTAGGAATTTGCTTCTTTTTTTTTTTTTTGGTGCAAGTAAACAGTATAATAACAAAAGAATAGATAAAACGTAAGGATACAAAAATTGTATTTCTACAAATATACAATATATATTGTATCAATACTTTATTTTACTCTTTGCCTGTTTATACCCCCTGATAATCATATATCTACATTACCTAAGCAGCTGAACGATAGTCCGGTGTTGGTCATGTATGGTTTTTCTTTTGTTCCTTTTCCCTGATGATGGGCCTTGAAGCTAAATGGTTGTGGAAGATGTGTATGAAGGTGAAATTTATATATATGTTTGGAAAATTTGAATGTTATTAGTGTAACACAAATATGATGTTGTATATATAGTATGTATGTGATAAATGTAATGTACTTGATTTCGGACCCAAGGAAGACTAACTGGTGCCATTGGTACCAGATAATGGGGATCCTTTTTAAATAAATAAATAAATAGTGGAGGTCTGTTTCTTGCTGGTAATTTACAGCAAGATTTCAACAGTATTAACCTAACCATTAAATTACGCTCATAGGCCGTTTTTTAACTGAACTATAATGCATTCTTAAAAAACATGTAAAATCAGTAAATTAGCTCTGTTCTTCACTCACATGTTGTTATGGTTTGCATTCTGTGCTTGTAGCCAGCTGTAGACACACATTTTTGGAAAAGTGTCAACAAGTCTATTATAGCCTTTTTCCTAACAAGTGTCTTTAATTGTATTTAGTGTGACTATTCCTATGTCTGTAACCTGCTAAGTCTATTTATTTAGGCAAAAAATAATGTTTATTAAAATGTATGTAAAAAATACAACCTAAATAGTGCATTAAAACAAATCAGTAAGATAATGTAAAAGAAAGGTGAAAAACAGCTATGTAATGTATCTTTAAACAGTAAATGAACTGTAAAATACTGTGAAATTAATTAAATAAAACAGTTCAAACTATATTTTTCATTAACAGTACAACGCTGTAAATTTCAGCGACAGTATAATAATGTTAATTTTACAGTAATATAAAGGAAACCCTGCTGCCAGGGGGTATAAACAGGCAAAGAGTAAAATAAAGTATTGATGAAATATTTAAAAGAATGTTGAAAGTACTCAAACATGACTGAAGGTCAGAGTATATATTTATATTTAACACTAAATAATCCTTGGCTGTATTTAATTTAATGAAGAGAAATCGCAGATAATTACTTTACAATTTACATAGAAGTGCTTAGAAATAAAGCTGCATGGCTGAATTTGCACTATTATTAATGTTTTCAACTCAGAAAGATCATCTCATGGCCAGGACAGAAGACAGATTGATATTTTAAAACCAGCATATATGTATGTACATAACTAAAGGCTAAAGCACATATGGTTATGTTTTTCAGCATTTCTAGCAGAGTTAGCAGAGCAAAGTTATTTTCTAGTGGGTGTTATTCTAAAGACTGGAGTAAGCTGTTAGGTTAGTTTGTTAAGTTTTATTTGATCAGGAAGTCTGGCTGAGATCAGGATATCTTTAACAAGAAATATCGTACTATACAGTCTATAAACACACACACATCATCAGAACGAGACAATTCAGTCACACAAAGCAGACACACTAAATAAAACATTCACAAATATTAAAAATATCATTAAGTAGTAGTGAGTTTGTTTTGCAGTTCATTCCAGTAATAAAATGTGTTGTAATATAAATTTGCATTTATAACTGAAGGCAAAATGTGAAATAATAAAGTGTTAAGATTTTAAATACATATTTCAGCACCTTGTCATATAAATAAATATTGTTGTTTATATTTTATTAAAACATAATATTACCCAAGATAGCAAGTAGGCTATAGAATAGAAAAGGATATTTAGATGCTCCCCTATACAAAATGACTTGCATTTACACTTAGCAGCTATATTCTTCTAATGAATAGCCAAATATCTCTCATTCTTAAATCTTAGAATCACAAAGAGCTCTACTTGCCTCTTACATAATGTATTATTTCCCTATAATTACCTTTGGGGCATGGCCTCAGTATAATGTGATTATGTCCAAATGTCTAATTCCTGTTCCCATGTTTCTCTGCAGGGTAAGAGGGGGGTCAGGTGTGCAGGTCCGTTGCGGAGGACTGCGTATCAGCGTTACACGAGAGCAGCAGAACCGAGCATACTGGCTAAGAGCATCCTGCAGGGTAAAGTTTAATTAACATCTCTCCTCTCATTAACATACTTCCTCTCTCCTAGACTGCATAGAAAGTGCATTTTTTTTTAGTAAATCAGATGAAACCCTGAAAGTCCACTCTAACTTTTTACTTCATTGCTTTTTAATGCATTGATTTTGTCAGAATCCATGAGAGATCACAAATTGACCAACTATCAAATTAAACTACTTGTCCAGAGTGCATTGTGATTGGTACAAAAACATTTACAAGTCACAAGTAACTTCCTTTTGAGTAGAAGTGCAGTAAAATTCACTTGCACAAAAACTACATAAAGGCCTTTACGCACCGGGAGCGTGACGACTGATGAATAAACAACACAAAAACAGAGTTTTTCAGATACCGATACCAGTATTGGAAATGCGTCCAATACTGCCCAAAATTCGGGAATGGGTGTCGGCGAGTGCTGAAATGCTAACTCATTTCTGCATTTTAGGACTCATTCCTGTATCGCTCTATGGTGTATGTTTTGAATATGTCCGTTCTACACAACGTGATTGGTCGATACCTTTATTCGTGGTGAAAGCTCAGATAAATTGACCTCATTCGGGAAACAAATGTCGCCTTTTGTCACGTAATATTTGAGTTCTGTGTGAAAGTACTCATGACAGAAACAACAGTTTGAAAAAATATCTGTATGTGTGTGCAAATTAATGACACGAAAAAAAAAAACGACCCCTGGTGTGTAAAGACCTTAAATCAGATTAATATTTGAATGATTTGTTAGGACATTGATTCCCTGGAGGTTTACTGTAACCTTAACCGTAATCCGTCCATGTCTAACCCAAACATTTATCATAGCCTTAGCTATATCCTGATTCTAAACTCAACCAAAGTCTTAACCCAAAATAAAGGGTTGACTTCGTGGGTCCCCATACAGATGTTGGTCCCCACAATGTCACTAAACAAACACATATTTGTCCCCACACACACACCTTCACACTCTACTCTTTACCACACACATGCATTATATACAGTACATTATGCTCTAACTGCAACTGCATATTCAAGCCCTGCCTGGGCCCACACTGCCTGTGCTTGTTCTTCTTGAATGTCATTAACCAGCATTACACACTACACACTTAATTTATCTAAGCCAACCAGATCACTGTGTGGCTTCACTATTTCACAACAACAGGCCATTACTGTAATACAGAGTGTGTATTAATACCTGCTGGCTTGCAGTCAAATCCTGCTGGAGGCTTTGTCTTCTTTATAGCCCTCTCTGTGCTCTCAGTAAAACAACAATGACACCACTAACCAACAGCATAATTAAAATAATAAAGAACACACACTACTCAAACATAAACATAACAATTAATTGGTTGGAACAACTTAATTATTCATAAGTGAATTCAATATATGAATACATAACAGCAGCATGTGGCTTTGCTTTCTGTGCAGGGCTCAAACAGGGGGCACCGCCGGAGGGCGACACCTCCTGCTGGTCAAAGCAGACACAACGCGACCAAATGCACTTTACGTGTCCTCCCATCAGCGCCCGGATGAGGAAGAGGCGAGCGTTCGCAGACAAGGAGCTGGAGAACGTGATGCTGGAGCGCGAGCTGAGGCAGAGAGAGCTGCAGAGCGACCTTTCCTTCTCCTCCTCCTCTGCCCTCGTCCCCGTGCTTCACCCTCCGCCTCTGCCCGTCTCCCCTAGCCTCCATTGCTGTCTCCTCAACAAGGACCCCACCGCTGCAGGGGCTTCCAGTTATGTGCCTGTGTATAAATATAAGCCTCTGTACGAGTGTGACTTCCAGTTCTATCAGTTCTTCCACCTAAAGAGCAGGTCGTCCACAGAAGGCGATTATACTGACTTCTTATGCCAAAGCTCAGAGCAAACCAGGGAGGATGAGGAGGACAGAGCAGAGCTGACGCCTCTACCATCACAACAAAGACTCAAACATCACGGCAGCACCTTGCCAGGTATAGACCTTGTCAAACCCCCCTCGAAACCAACAGAAATAATAGACTCAAATGGCTTTTCCACCGTCACACGCTCTATTTTTGGATCAGATCAGGGGATCCTGGGCGGGCCAGACGTCAGTGCACCCAGTAGGACTTATGATCCCAGACCTCTGACAGCTAAGGGCTGGTACGCAGACACTTATGCCGCCCAGGCGGGTCCTCATGCCGACTCTGCGAAGAGCCCTCATGGCAGCTCAGTCAGGACTCCTGCTGTGAGGCCATTACCTTTCTCTGTGGAAGCTCTGCTCAGGGCCTGACAGGCAAATGGAAAGCAGTGTAGTGCACTTTGTTTATGTGTGGACTAAGAACTGATGTTGAGTGAATGAATATAAAAATTGCTGGTTGTGTTACAGGTTTTGAAACACTTTACCTGACAAGAGCCGGTTGCTATAAAGTGTAATATTTATGAACTATGAATTTATCTTTGTATTTCTTTCTTATTTTTCACAAAAATGTATTGAGCTATATATTAACTGTAATTAAAAAATATAACATATATGTACTTGATTACTAATTTTTATTTGTTATGCCTACATTGAGCATATTTTGTACAAATATACACAAAAATTGTAATCCTTTTTTATACTCCTCTGTCAGCAGTGAGGTCAAGATATACTCTCACGTCAATCATATTATGTTCCCTTTTTCCTGCAAGAAGAAATATAAGATACATCCATAAAACAAAGTTGATAAAAAAGTCAAGTAGTGTTTGAACTTGTGCCCCATTTCTTACTTTTTCGCATTGATTTTTAAAATCAAAGTGTAGATGATCTCTCTGTGCTGCTCTCGGGCGCTGCGTGTTAAAACAAACCAGGTGCTGCTTAGAAATCTCTCTTAAATCTTAAGAAAACCAACGCTGGAAGGAGGATCGTGAGGTGAAGCAGGTGGTTTCCCAAGAAGACAGTTAAAAGGAGATAAAGATAAAGATTTCCCCCCTTAAAAAAATAAATCTGTAATAGCACAGAAAGGGCTAACAGCAAAACAAACATACAACTCTGATATTTCTGCATTTGTTTTCTCTCTTTGTGCAATATGCATTCGTTATTTATTGGTGAGTTCTATGGTTGACATTTTGTCACACTGTAGTCTATCATTATGATTGAACAACCTTAAATGTGCTCATCATATGACACAGTTTAATATTTCATAGCGTATCATTTCATCGCACCAACAGAATGAGCGAAGATGGGAAATATTCACCAAAGGGTGCCAGCGTTGCCGAGGCAACATTGTTCTTTATATTGTTTGCCGAGCCTGACGCCGGCCGAGTTCGTTTGAACACGCATTTGATCTATATCCATTTTCCACTTTTTTTCTCCTCCTGTGGGTTTTCTGTTCTGCTCTGTAATCTCGCAGAGATGGAGGTCAGATACTTTTGACAACTCTGGACCTTGTGGCGTCGACACCGAGGTGATAGCGCGCCGCTCCGTGTCTTTGTTTGCTCGTATCTACCAGCATATCAGAGTGCCTTTCTCCCCCACTTCTCACACACACAGACAGACAGAGAGGGGAGATTGGCACAAAAGGAAGACGAGGTAGTGAGCCTGAAAGCACTGAATATGTGCCATTGTTTTTTATGATTATTATTGTACACCATCTGCAGTGATTTTACAATATTAAAACCTCTCCCTTGCAGAGAGCGCAAATTGCCATTTTCACTATGATGATAAAAAGATGAGCATCAGTCACAAAGGGGTGATAATGACTTCTGTGAAGAATAACACAGAGGATATGTATAAATCAATTCCCCTCCCGGCAAAGGGAAGCTCATTTATCCAGTCCCCCCATGTTTCATTCTGGAGTGGTCTTAGATGAGGTGTGTGTGGCGGCTTAATAGATAGCGACCCCGCTCTGAAATGCCATTCACGTTCCACTGTTCTTGTTAGGACTTCGGCAGGGACGGACGGATTAGCTTTATTGTTCCGTGCTTTTTAGAAAGGTTTGAATCGATCTGGAATTGCCAACATTTTCCTTCGTGGGCCGATGGAGGGAAGGAGGGAGAAAGAGGACATGTGGTTGGGGGGGTTATTGGATTCAGGCCAGTTTGCTGACAAAGCAGTTTCAACAGGTTGAAGCATGTTTTGGGATTCGTAACCCTTCTCCTCCCCCCACCCCGCTGCCTTTTTGTCGCCCACCTCTGGCGCTCCTGCTCTTCATTCTGTCGTCGTGCCTCATTTCCATTTCAGCAGGATTGATTTCACTCACCGTGTTCAGGGTAGAAAAGCTTTGCTTTCCTTGTAACTCTGATCTCCATATTTTCATCATACAGACTCTATCAGCAGCAGCAGTGACTGGAAAGATGGGAGGAAATAAAGACAAGAGCTGGCGGGTGTGGGAGACATGACAAAGAGGTTTACGTGTGCTCCTTTAAAACTCTTTTCCTTCACCTCCACCCTATTATTTTAAACTTCTTTCCTCTCCCCTTCCTCCCATTGATAACCAAAGCATTGCAGTCTTTACCTACGCCGCCGTCATAGGCCTGTTCCATGCCTAGCGTGAAGCCATCACACTACTATCAAAATGATCTTTGTTTTCTCATTGCCTTCATGTCCTTTACCACTTTGCAGTGTTTACACAAGCTGTGTGCAAAGGCAGCGACGTGCAGGGAAGGTAAATTCTCATTCGTTTTTTCACAGGACTCCGGCCTCCCTCTAAAACCCGACTGAAGCAGCCAGACCTCTCTAGTTGTTCGATATGATCTACGTATTAGTCTCAGCTCTCCCCTTGGATGGCTCATCAGCAACATTTAGTATCAGGGTTCACTGGAAAGCCTTTGATCGTCCTGCCAGCGCTCCTCATTACAGACCGATAGTGGACTGAAAGCATATGTCTTGGTGTGGCAAGGTCATTTCCCTTGGCACTCCTGAGAGAGCTGCTATCTGAATTTAATAGTGCTATTATGGGATGTCTGTCTGGACAGTGTGAATAACTTCTCCAGGTTGACAAGGACCCCGTTTCTGACACACTGAATGGATAGAAACAGCATGCCGGCTCAAAATATGTTTTAATGATTATCTGGTTGGCTGCATCTGAACTTGTAAAAAGACGAGTTGCTGTGTATTATTATTTTCTTTTTGTAACTCATTTGCTGCGTTGCACTTTTATCTAACTTCCTCTGTTGGAGTAAAAACTGCTCCACAATGGTTTGCAGACAGTTATGAAACAGGAGACAATGGTACAAATCAGTCTTTTGAATAAACTTGATAACTTAATGTCTCATTAGTGACCAAGATAAACTAACGAGTTTGCTAATTAACCGTTAACAGAACATTAGACAGAAGCTCAGTAGGCTTTTGTGACTGACTAACAAGTTAAGGGTTAGCATGCCAGCTGCAGCGGTTCACCAACTAGCCCTACTTCACCAAGCGTCAGATACTGTAAGTAGCTTGCTGGGCTTCTATAGGCTGCGCCATTGTTTTTTAATCACTTTTGGGTTTACTCCAAACCTAAACCCAGCTCATTACACAATAAATAAAAACATTTATTATTAGTATTAAAATCAATTTAACATAATCATATAAATATCGAAATGGTTTTGGCTGATAGTGACTAATTGGCAGAGATAAAGCAACCTGATCTCAGGGGAAGGCCATTTATACGCCACGGGCTTAACGTTGTGAAACGGCTTTTTGCGTTTCATTTAACGCCACGTTAGTACCGTGAAATGATCACTGTTTAGGCAACAAAAGCACTTAGTTAGGTTTAGGAAAAACATCATTGTTGGGCTTGAAAGAAGTACGTAAACTAAGTACAATACGTACGTAAACAACGTAACATAAGCACGGAAAACATGGCACATTGTTGGACCCATGCACCTCCCCGTCCACCCACCCACCAGAGGCAGTCTTCTTCACTTTGTATTCTACGTCACTAGCTCTGAGCGTAGCATATTTATGCAAATGTGCGTGCATTGCAGTCAGTACAGTCGTGCACATGACACGCTGAAAGCAACAAAAGCGTTGTTATTGCACACAAAATGACTTACAAAATACTGTGTCATTGATACGTCATGCTGCTGCTGGAGGAAATACAGGATTAAAACACTCCTACCCACAGGAATATACTGACATAATTCTTTATATTTTGCTTGCTCATGCACACAATATAATTTGATCAGTGTGAAATGTGTCAGTGTTGTAATAAACTTCCTGGGAAACATTGATTTACTTTTTTTCACTCAGTAAAGAAAACGATAATTCAATTTCCCCAAGGACTTAATTTGTTAGTTGTTTTTTTTATTTGTTAGGCCGCTATCTTTGGTGTGCTGATGGACGTTATCATTACACTCCAGGCAGTATACCTTCTATTTATTTCAGCAAAGTCTCTGCAACATTGCGTATGAGGGTTCAGGGCACAGCGTTTGATCTGTCTGCCAACTTGCCACGCACTTTAGATTCCCTCCCGTCCCACCCCACCCTGCCCTGCAACAGCCCTACATGCTCTCTGGTGTTTGGTAGCCACTGGTGTAATGTTACGCTACAGCTGTGTGCGTTTCAGACATGGGCACAGCAACCTTGCTTTGATTTGTGGATACAGGCCAGTAATGAAAGCATCTCCAGTGTTTCGATGCCATACAATGACCTCTCAAAATAAAATAAAAGAAAGGATAAGTTAGTAAACCTTGTCTGAATCAGGCACAGATAGAGTCAGTTGACAATGTGCCTTCGATTCTTCATCTGTAATCAAAAATGAGCCTGGTGTTTTACAGCCTTTCAGAGTTTGAAATGCCAACCTTTAATGATATTCAGTCCCTCTAGCCAATGTCGTAATTCATTTAAACACTACAAAACAGTGCCAAGAATCATCAAGTGTTGACTGAATTTGTACAGTGATATCTGGGAGATGTTTGCGTCATAAATGTTGACCTTCAGTGATCACATCTGTCTTTAAAGTCTGGAATAGAGTGTGAAGATATACGGTTCCTGCGAGTGTCAGACCAGCGGTGTTTAAGATTTCACCTGAAATGACTCAAATGAACGATGGGTGGACAGACAAACAAGACATGAATAGATCAGACACCCAAGTTAAATGTGTCTGCACAGCACAGATGGGTTTCGTGCGTTGCAGGTCAGGCTGTGCTCTTAAGTCAAGGACGACGATTTCACAAAAAAACAGACGAAACAAAAGAACAACAAACACAAACAAAAACAACGGATCTTCCCTGGATGATCATTGCATTGCTGCTTCATTGACTGTACAACAGAGATACAGAGTGAGTGTGTTTGTTGAAGGTTATGAGTCTTTACAATACTTAAGGGAGTAGTTTGACATTTTGGAAAATATGCTTATTTGCTTTCTTGCCAAGAGTTAGACGAGAAGATCAACACCACTCTCATGTCTGCACGGTAAATATGAAGCAACAACCAGCAGCCGATTACCTGCGCTGAGCTTCAGTCTTTATGCAATCGTTTCAGTTTTGTATGGATTAAACTAACAAGCAGAGCTGGAAGTAACAAATTACATTCACTCTTGTTACTGTAACAAAGTCGTTTTTGAGTACTTTAAAAAAAAAAAGAAAAAAACATCTCAAGTGTTGTACTTCACTACATCTAAAGTCACATTTGTCACAGAGTATAAATGAATGTTCTGACCAACTGTGTGAGAATGCAACAAAAGAAAGGAGAAAAATCAGCAGCTGCTGGATATAAATCTGATGTTTTATTGAACCAATCCATCCACACCGACCTCCTCTCTACACAGACTTTTTTCGATATATACTGGGGAAAAAAAAGTTCGGAAACTTGTGTTTGATGGATTATTTCTCTGTTGTTACAATGCTAACTGGCATTGTATTTTACATCATTGGAAAGCCTGTTTATTTACCTTCACAATGATGTCCAACTTCTAAGGATCATGCATTTGTGGGATGAGCAGCACAGCTGATTATGTGGGTAGCGCCCAAGAAAAAGTTGCCAACAGGCTTTCCAACGATCTAAAATACAATGCCAGTTAGCATTGTAACAACAGAAAAACAATCCACCAAACACAAGTTTCTGAACTTTTTTCCCCCAGTTTATATGAATCCTTTTCTCCCATCATAATTACTACGGCCTCTAGAGGGCTTTGTCACTAAACGTGTAATTTTGAAGCACCCTTATCTCACAAAAAACGTGAAATGACCACGACCTCTGTGCATTACATGATGGTAGCACGTAATATAACGTAATGTAAATAAAATGATGTGTCGGCACCACGGAAACAATGCCAATGGAAAGTCGATTAGGATCCTTTGCCGTAGTGGACACACAAATTCCCCGGTTAAACAGAAATATGATTTGATCAAAGTCCGCGTAGAAGTCGGGGTGGTGGAGAGTGTCGTTTGTGTCCTGTGTGAAACCAAAAGTCAACATTGAGTTATTTAAAATGACGTAGGCTACATAAGAAATTATGTAACAAACGTAGTTTATTTAACCAAAACCATGATCTTTTTTGTGGGGTATATTGAGGTTAGTTGAATGGCTGGTGCGTCGCATACAGTCGCTAAAGGCGCGCCTCAGTATTCAATGCCAAGGTGTGCTTCCCAAGCGGCGATACTTGTTGAGTGGGGATTTCTCAACGCATTTCTGTGAGATCCCGTTGGTTTAAGGCTACTGCTCAAACCTGTGTTTGTTATGTACCAAACAAAAATCAGTTTTACTCTACACAATCAGTCTAACTCTTTCTCCGTTTTCTTTTTAAGAGCTTTATCTGTTTGTAAGTAATGAATCAGCTCAAGTTGTTCCATGAGTTCACAGCCGTGGCCATCAGAGCTAATAGAAACAACAAGACTTTAATAGAGAACAAGTGTCTGGTCTGCCGTCTGACAGAGACGTTCCTAATTGACTGTAGTTGGGTTCCAGTCTGACCACCGCCACCCTTCATTTAACAGAAGAACAAACACACCAGCTCTCGCTTTAAAAGACAGCCCTGTGTGTAACCGAGCCTTCAGTCGTTGGACTAGAAATTTCACAGCTTTAAAAACATCTTTGAAACAGGCCGGGTAGAGTTCTCTCCCGCTCCTTCCCCACTTATCCCCATCCTGTACTATTTGGGTTTTTCCACACACTGGCGGGTGCGTGTACAGTATTTGTGTGCTTGCATGTGCGCGGAGCTGCCCTGTCGCTATTCCAGCAGCCTTGGGGACGACCGGCGGTACCCGCGGCTGCAGCTGTGTGGCGATCCGGTTACCGTCACATGGTGCCGCTTGGCCTCCGAAGGACTACCTCTGCAATATTAGAAACCACAGCAGACCACAAGACCGTACTTTCTCTCACCTCTCTCTCTCTCTCTCCCTTGGTCCAGAAAACATCATAGCACTGAACAAGATGTGGAACAACAGCTCACAGCAACCTTGAAATCCTGTATTAAAGTTAAAATGACTTTACTTTGAAAATCTGGGACATCTGCACCGTTCTGATACAAAATCAAAACCCTTATTGCGCCATAACACTACAGTATGTCAAAATCTTGTGTTTATGTGGGCTGGCGTTGATTTTGCCACCTCCTGCAGGTTGCCATCTGTTAAATGCTTGTTGGACTTTGTTTTTTACAACCTTACTTCTCAATAACATGCTTTCTTTCTCTCTCTCATCACTACCCATCATTCCCCAACCCTTACTGCAGAGAATGAGGCACTATTACAGATGTGGAAGCAAACAGAGCAAGGGGAAGAGGGGAATAGTGCAGTAATCTCTTTCATCAGATATGCTTATGTGGCATATTAATACTTAGTAATACAGGTTATAAATGTCAGCACTTTCCTTGGAGACGTCAAAAAGGTTCTAGCTGTAATCAGCGCCACACAGCTTTAGCGTAACCTTTACAGCTTCGTACCCGTCGGCCTCAGAGCTCTCACCTTTATAAGCTAAACCCAGCACATGCCAGGCGAGTTCAGGAACTTTATAGACCGAGGGTGGCAGCAATAACACCAATGCAAAAACAGCTCCGACTGCCCGGCTATTAAAGCAGTATTTACCCAGCTTGGTTCGGACTTTATTCTATAGAAATTTCTGCAAACCAAAACTCAAACAATTCCCTTGACCACATTCTGGTAATCCGATCCACGCCGATGTTATTCATGTCCTGATCTCTACACCCCCTGTATGCTAACATATTGGCACCCTCTTACAAGTGATTGATTATCTCTGAGGCCTAAAAAAGGAGAGGATAGTGGAGTTTAATGACATATAAAACCATGTTTTGATGTCTGGTTCACGGACATCAAAACTTTAAGAATAACAGCTGGCACAGTGCTGGGAGGGAGTCGCGAGCATTGAAGGAAAAGTGCGGGCAAGTTGAGATGGCGTGATAGCGGGAACCCTGTTGCTCGCTATAACCAAGAACTGTGATACAACCTGCCAAGATCAGCAACATGTTTTAAAGCATTTTACTTTCCCTTTTAGTCAAGAGAGATTATACTCACAGACAAACCCCTCGAATGTGGCAGTGCCAAAACTAAGAGATTAAAAACACAGAGGGGTGAAAGGGGTGACATACAATTTAGTCTAATAGCTTTTACAATATAAATAGTGTCAGTAAAAAGATGTTATTATACATCTCGGGTTCCAGCAGAGCACGTGTTAAAGCCATTTATGGGGAACAAAGCGTCTATTTCAGGTTGGTGTTGTGACTGGCGGTGGAATAGATGGTGGATGAGGCAAAGCCTGTCATGGTGCCTGTCTTCCTGCTCAGCTCCCTCACTAGTTATGAAGAGGTTTCTGTTTTGAAATGAAACACTTCCCCCGAACCCGGACATGTGTCCTGCTTTTGACAGACGACCCTGACGGATCCCGATCCTGTCTCCCCGTCTCCCTCTGAGCCAAATATAGCTCATTTTACAAATTCTCTGGAAGATCTCTCCGAGGAAAAACATTCATATGAAACATCTTCTACTTTAATGCAACATGAGCAGAAAGTTGAGCAAGGCCTGAAGACTGGAGTTGGTCTTCTTCTTCAAATACATTTTTTGTTGTATTTGTTGAAATTCTCATTACATTCAGACAATCAATAAATCAAATGTTCTGACAAAATAGATTGTGTATCTGTGGCTGTCGCAGGACATGCCCACTGTATGATAATCACATGCAGTTTGGGGCAGGTCATAAGTCAGCACACTGACACACTGACAGCTGTTGTTGCATGTTGGGCTTGAGTTTGCCATATTATGATTTGAGCATATTTTTTATGCTAAATGCAGTACCGGTGAGGGTTTCTGGACAATATTTGTCATTGTTTTGTGTTGTTAATTGATTTCCAATAATAAATGTATACATACATTTGCATAAAGCAAGCATATTTTCCCACTCCCATGTTGATATGAGTATTAAATACTTGATAAATCTCCCTTTAAGGTACATTTTTAATTAATTAATCCGCGATTAATCACAATTAATCATGGAAAATCATGCAATTAATCATGATTAAATATTATAATCGATTGACAGCCCTAATAAATACATTTTCAATCATTCATCAGCCCATGTGCTGACAAAGACTTGACAGAGAGTACATATAACTTTTAATATTCAAATATTTTCACTGGTTATGGGTTAGCCATGTATTTCATTTTTAAGATGTTTCTATTGTTTTTTAAGCAATTAAAGAATATTGCCCTATCTATTATAATACAGTAGGTCCTTTAGATTAGTTAGTTAGTCGTCATACTCTGAGAACAAAAAGGCTGAGGCAGTATTTGGACCACAGGTGCCTTAAACTGTCAGATGTACAGAACTTTAAAATTAAATTTTCCTTTTTAATACCACTTTCACCTGGTGTGCTTTTACTTCTGTGATCAATTATTTTAACTACTTTTTTGTACCTTTGTCTTGATGGTGCAGATTTTGCCATAATACCCACTCACCTTCCAAAGGGAAAGGGAAGGAAATACTTTATAAAACATGTCTTTTTGTCTTTTTTCTATTGATGAGTGTAAAAAAGGTTTTTAGAGGTTATTATTTTTTGCATAATAATCATAAAATTTCAGAAAGCATGTACAATAAAAAAGAATTGTCTTAATGTAAGTAATCAACTGGGGAAGTTTCATGGTGATATTTATCAGTTAAAATGTTTACCCTATTCACCTGTAGTGGCAAAATGTATGGAATTTTATAATACATATCTTTATGTGGTCATTTTCTCAAAATGAGGTTTCTCTCAGACTGAGTCAGAAATCTCCACTTCAGCAGCACTTACATCCACCAAACTTTCCAGTTGTATTCCTATCTATATTCTGAAGGTTTTAACGGAGGGATTTGTTCATATACCATTCATAGCCTGATTTATAGAACATTTTATTCCTACAAAGATGGCAAAAATGGATGGCTGTTGACAGTATTTTCTGATTTATGGAGTGATACAAACAGATATCCAACATTTCCTCTATAAAAACTTTGACTGATGTCAACAAAATGAAACTAGAACCTGACTTTAGCCAATGTTCAGATTTCTGTTCTGGAAATGTATGCAATTTAGTACATATTGGATAAGATAATGCCTCATTTGCATATATAAACATAACATATCAGGAAACTTGTAATACAAAAAACAATTGTCTTAATTTAAGGAACCAACTTGGTAAATTTCATGGTGATGATCTATTAGTTAACATTTTTACTTTATTCACCTCTAGTGTCTCGCCTTAAGAACAAATTTGCAAACAAACAAAATGAGTATTTTTGTTATCACAAAGTCTATTTTGATGCCTCAACTCCCTGCCTGTCCAGCCCTGCGGTGCCTGAGGAAAAAGCAGCCGTTTCTCGATCCACTTCAGCAAAATTGCTTGCTGTTTCAGAGTAACGAGATTTTCACGGCGGTGGGGTTGGGAGCGAGCGAGCGAGGGAGAGCAGCATCTGTGCAGGAGACATCGTGGATTACCACAACCACAGTTCAAGTGTGTGTTTGAACATGTTTGTACTGAGCACGGATATGTGAGCATGACTTTGGCTGTCTTGTTTTTCGGTCGCTCCTAGACGCAGACACACACACACACACACCACAGAAAGCTTCTCTGTAAGACAATAATAGGAATGGAGCAGCGTGGAAACAGAAGCTCTTTTTAACCAGCCAGCTCCATGTCAATATTACTCTTTCCCCCTCGATGATCACACACAAGTCTATGTCTCTATTTCCTTCTACACATACACAGCCAGTTCCCTAACCCAACACACACAAAACACACACACTTTTCATATTGCCATTAAGCTGAGAGCCTAAATGTTCCTGTTGCTACACACACTCTCACACACCTGACTGCTACCTTCTCCAGCCACTCATGCCACTGATGGATTTTTTCCCCAAAATATTTGCTCTGTAACATAAGCTAGTCTGTCTTGTGTTTTTACTTCAAACAAAGCTATTAATCACCTTAATCGCCCTCAATTAACCCCCTACACCAGATGCCCGCTCCGCACGTCATACCGCTAACCGCTCGCTCGGCCGCTCATGCAGTCACCTCTGCCAAACAGGTGATGAATTGCTACCACAAGGCAATCTCCGCCACAGGCTAATTCACATAATATCACAGCTTCAGATGACAAAACATTAGCTGGAGGGAAGCGATGGAAAGAGCCTCAGGGAGGCCAACAGAGATCAGCGATACGAAAGTTGCAAAAAGGAAAAAACATGTGCCCAAAGCTGTGTGAGTGCACATGAACTAAGAGGTGACTGAGGTATTGCTCGTTGTATTTAGGAGACAGGGAATCCCTGGAGCACAGAAACACAAAACACTCAAGAGTGTAGCACCAAAAGAGGAAGAACAATTTAATTTTCCAAAGTCTTAAAGGCAGTTTAGTTCTGATCCACAAGTGGATTTTTCTATTTCAGCAAAACTAACTGCAACTGCAACAACAAAAAGGAGTATGAATGTGATAAAGTGTGGGTGCGGTGGGGCTGTTTTTAATCAAGTGCATTTATTGCATGTGGAATTAGTGAAAATGCGAACCTCATCATGTGCACCTGATTTTCAAAAACCTGAATCTCTGATGGGAGGATGTCAGCTTTCTTTAACAGAGGATAGAAAAGCTTTGTCGATGTTTTGCTTTCTTAGACCAACTTTGCTTCCCAAAAGCTTTGTGAGCTAAACGTTCAAAGTATTGACTGTAAACCATCAAGAAACTGAATTGTCAAAAGTCAACTTGGAGCAACTAATTGCCATATGGCTCTAATAAAGGTTCTCTAAATCACACCAAAGAAACATTCATTCAAACTGAAGTTTTTTGTTTGTGCTGAGAAATCCGTATCACTGTGTTTGTTGTGATCTGTGTACCTATTTGGTCAAAATTTCAGTTTATCGATAAACTGTGTAGTTGTTGAGCACTCTGTAACGTTAGTATGTTCCCTACATTACTTTGTAACTCCGTACAGAAAGCATACGTGGTGCTGAGGTTACAAGACTACTTGTGCTTGTGAGTTTTAACAGTCTGGTCATTTGTCATCAAGATTTTCAAGTATTCGGATCCTTTACTTAAAGGTTCTACTGTATAAACAACACTTTCTCACTCCCAACTCCTCAAGTATCGCCGCTTTGTCAGTGCCCCTTGGCATTGGCGACTGACGCACGGCGAAACCCTGTCCTTTCCAAAATAAACTCCCGTTTTCACAGGAAGTTAGGTTTAGGCAACCGGCCATTTAGTTCTTAGTGGTTGACATTAACTTTGCTAAATAGCGACTCACGTGACTCGCGGGACTGACGATACTAACGAGTCGTATACAGTCGCTAAAGGGTGCCTCTGTGTGTCGGTATCCAATGCCGAGGGGCTTTTGGAGCGAGCCTCAAGTGGCCGTTTGATAAACTGCAGTTTTTGGACATTTCCCCGTTGGCTTCATTTCTCAGCACCGGAGGTTGCCACTTGGTAGCGCGCCACAGAAATTCACTGCCCATCCCTTAGCAACAGCCGCTCTCAGATGTCCCCACCCAGAGATTTGAACCTTGTCCAAATATCCCCTTTTGAAAAATACAAAATCATTATTGTTTATATTTTCCTACACAAAAAGAAATGACAAAATTTCAGTTTCCAACTTGTGGATCTTAAAATAACACATTAGTTAATTTGTCCCATATGGAGCTCAGGATAACCATATTTTTTTTTTAGAGATTAGCAATGTTACTAGTGGAGTCAGCTTTTACCATGAACTGCTGATTGGGTTACCCGCACTGATTCCACTGCCAAATGTTTGATATCCAAGATGGAGGTATGTTCCTTTGAACACAGCTTGTGGCACTCCTCCCTTATAACTCTGCATAAACCGGATCGCAGCAGATGATGCCAACTGTGCTTGTTGACAGCTAGGAAGACAAGTGCAGATTTAATCGGACACACTTGTAGCCGTCACTGGGTCACATCTACATTGTAATGGTGTTGTCTTTCTTTGTGAAACACGAAGGGGAATTAAAAATGGGTGGATGAGTCGGGTCTTATCGTGCCGCAGCAGTTATGGCTCAAGATCAAAATCAGCCGAGGACAAAGAATGTTATAAATGGGCGGTGGAGAAGGTGACAAGGACTCAAAGAGATAATTAGTAACATCTTAAGAACATCGTATTGAATTAAACACGATTGTATTACTCTGATGTCGTCAGTACGTGGTGAACATGAGCTGCTCCCTGAACTCTGACCACTCGCCAAACATGTTTATGACACGCTGCGCGGAATAACTACGACTTGCGTAAAGCTGTCTAGTGACTTGATCCAGAAGACGTCAACAGTTTTTAATAAAAGATGGGAACAGCAAAAGTTCAAGTTACACCTTCATAAATTGAGCATGAACTTGCAAAGGTTAGGTTAGGTTAATCCACTACCACCGATCCCAGCTGAGATGATTGAACCATCTGTCATAACAATCAAACAATAAACAAAATCAGTAACTGCATGGACATGTACATAAAAGAACTGGAACATATGAGAATTTATGAGAAATGTTAATCCCGGCCCGGTTTCCGCAGGTTTTACTTTCATGTTGGAGGATTTTGTAGTGCAAGATTTATGTCCGACATTCATTGCCAATGCAGAGAGCAGACTATCCCTTACGAAGGAAGGCCACGACAAACAATTATATTGGCTTTTTAAACTGTTAAAAACACCCGACCAGATGTGTTTATCAACGGCAGTAACTCACTGGTTTACATTTAACGTGTGCATCAGTGGCTGACTGAATATCGAGGGGAGACAATTATTATTTTGATGACATTACAGATCATTACAAATATTGGGAGGGGGGGCAAATTTCCATATTTCATTTATACTCAATCGGCTTCTTACAATGACCATTTTGATCCTACATGAGCACAACATTTTTAGCCAAAGTGAACAGTTTTGGTTATTTCACAATGAGAGATTTCTATATGTTTTTGTCTGTGCTCCTCGCAAGTGGGCGATGGATACGCAGCCTACTTTTGAATGTTAAAATCTCAATAAATAACCTTATGATATGAAATGTAGAGCACTTAATGATGTGGTGATCATGTATATAGTAGGCTAATGCTGAGGTGTTCTGTTGTTGTCGGTGGTATTATAGCTGTCTGTTTATTTATGTGATGTTTGCTGTATGGCACATGATGAATTTACAAAAGGACTAATCAATATTTATCTAAAAATATTTATATTGCCTAACTTCAATTTTGATTGTTGCTTTTGTCACAAATATTAAATATAGAGAAATATTTTAACTTTCAAACCAAGTTCACAAGGGCTTTAAGTAATGTGTTGATTTTAATTCTAAAAGCAATATAGGAAAATCTCAGTTGTGGAAGGAGAAGCACCTTTCCCTTCCCCAACAAATATTGATGAAGTACCCATGAGTGCAGCATAGATTTGTGTATATTATGCATTGTACACTACAGTATATCATCTTAACAATTGCAAGCATGCAGTATTGTTGACACAAATGTCCCAGAATGGTTGTGTTCACCACTTGTTTTTCTTGCTTGTCTATTCAATTGCAATCTGGCAGATTTATATAAAGAAAAACTAAATAAATCTTGATTTATGAGCACAAATAATAACAACATCATGTCGCATGCTTGAGAAAACCTTTTAGTATGACTTGACCTGTCAAAAAACCCCAGTTGGGGATATGCAATCCAAAAATAGCAAATGTTGCTTTAAGTGCAATTCAGAATGGAGTCACTCTACGTCCAATTCAACTGATGTAAATTTAAGGTGGCCTAAATTGGCCTGAAATTGCAGTGTGTGGTCACCACTATTTTCTAACAATCCATCAAACTAATGTGTCGGCCAGAAAAAGACCCAACGTCCAACAGAAAACTTCAGTCATCGCAGATTAGGAGCGTATTCGTGGACAGTGGCCTCACTGTTACAGGCAAAAGGAAAGACACAAAAAAGACAGACAGTAGACAGAGAGACAGGCCAGTGGAAGGGTTTAGTCGCGTGTCTCTCCCCGCTACGTAAGTGGTTATTACAGCGGGGCAGTGAAGGCTTGGAGGCCCCCTGACTATCATTTATCAATCACCATGCGAGGAGGGAGAGCCCTTCCTTCCCTCTGCGAGTTTCCACTTGGAGTGGTTAAGTTCCCGAGCACTAAATCACTGCCCTATGGCGAGTCTCCCACACCGGAGCGAGAGCGAACGGCAAATGAATGAACGGCGGGAATTAGGTTGCCGTTAACTCACTGAGCCGAGTCACTGACAGACAAATGAGAAAACACAGCGGTGACGGTGCTGACAAATGGGGCTACTTTCCTCTCAGAAAATGAGGGAGTATTATAGTTTGTGGATGGATGAGCGACAAAAATAAAAGTGACGTTAACAAGTCCTGCTTAACTTTCAGAGAGTTCATGCACCAGAAAGGAGACCAGCACTGTGAATTGAGGTTACATTGAGCCTCTTTCCCACTGGACAAAAAACCCACTAACATCTGCTTTTGTCTTCAGTGGGAAAGATTACAGTCGGCATTCATTCACGGGACAAATGACTCTGCAGGAGTCAGGGGTATTTATCGGCTCATGGGTGGACACGCTAATTTAAGCCCCTTGTCCAGTGTGATGCTATGTGTAAATATATACTAAATAAAATCAACAAGGATTTGGACAATTAATATGATTTATTAACAAAACATACAATTAATAGCATTCCTCAAAGCCACCAGACTTTAGTTACAGAAACAGTAACTGATTGTCGTAAAACACACTTCATTCAAACTCGACAGGAACAAAATAAAACTTCAAAATCGTCTTTGTTACTCTTTCAACAACTAATCGCCAAGTCTTGTTTGAGAGTTTGAGACTGAATAAATAACAGATATAAATAAAGTAACCACCGTGACATTTTCAATGTTTACTAACCCTGCTTCTAGAGCCGGCCGCTGCGTCGGTGACGTCGAACGGGACAGACCAGGACAATAATCAGAAAGGACAGTGCAACGGCACGGCATACCAACACATTCTCAACCCAACTCGTCACATACTGACGCTTTGTCAGACCCCTCGGATTCACTTTTCGGTCGCAGTAAACACGTCTTCATGTTGTGAATTAAGCAAAAACACTTGCTTAGGTTCAGGCAACAAAATCACTTAATTATGTTTAGGAAAAAACTAAATGCAAATGGAACAAACGAATAGCCGATTGAAATGTAACAGACGGGACACAAACAGCGGTCTCCTGGATGAAAGCCTTGTGTTTGTTGGACCCATACACCTCCCGCCTGCTTTGTGTGTCTCTTTCGCTCTTTAAACTACGTCACCACAGCACTGGGTTCACATTGTAGTTAATGGAAAGCCCGGTGTGTGTCATACCGGCGCTAATGGGTGCCTTGTGTGGTGGTATTGGACACCAATGGCCGCGACAAAGCGTCGGTATTTGACGCCCTGAGAATGAGAACGGGTTGTGTGTGCTTGCATTGGGAAAGGCGTGTCTCGCCTATTTTTAACCCGCTAATTTTGGTGGGAAAAGGGTATTGGCCTAAAATATAAATGTTTGAAACTATATGTTGAGTAAACGGTGTTGCACTGGATCTACTTTAAAAGCATTTTTTTCTTTTCAGATCATCATCATCATACCTGTACTTGCCGAGTACCTATTTGATATGCCTGTGATTATATTTGTTTGTACTTTGAGTCATTGCATTCATCACTGACATTTAAATAGTCCTTCAACATCAGTTTGGCTCCTCAAAGAACCTTTTTAAAAAAGCTGTGAGACATTTAACACTGGCTAAAGTAGAACAGATGCTGTGTAAAAATGAATGAATCATAGCTTTTTATTTATAGGTGTAAGACTCCATAAAAAGAAGTGTGTCTGAGTGCGTAAGCAAAAGCAAATGTGAGAGGAAGATAGAGACAGAGGAGACAGAGGAGGCAGACATCGCGTAGACAGAGAGAAAAACAGACAGATAGAAATAAAGAGAATGGAGACAGCGAGGCTGCCGAAAGTCAGACTGCGTGTCAGACCTGACGCCTCCACCTCTCCTCTCAATCCATCCCCTCTGTCATCCCTCAATCTCCCCATCACTCCCCAGTCTCCGACACGAAGAGCATGAAGCAAGAGGACCATAAAGATGTGTTTCTGTAGGAAAAAGTTATGATTGCGGTCTGGCGCAAAAGAAGTAAAAGATTAGATAATCTTAAATCTCTGCACAATGTAAGTCTCTCCGCTTCAAAGAAATGCATGTTGTTTGTTGCCTGGTGCCTGTTTGTTATGTTTCTATGAGGCTGATACTATCCAGCCTCTGTGCCCCAGTCTGTGCTATATCTGCCTCCAGGCTCACAGCGAGATGGTGATTTGTTCAAAGTTAGTGAGGAAGATGAGGGACAGATAAATAGTTGTAGCTATAGCACCATAAAACCCAAAATAAACGGGTGAGGGGCGATGTTTTTGAGTCTAATGAGGAAAGACATTTGTCAGAGAGAAACCGCTGCAGCCACAAGCTATACTCAGCGGTGATGCATGAATGTGAGTTTGCTTGTCATGCACACATTTTACCTCAGTAACTTCCTCAAAGAGTGAAGTTAGTGTTCCGCACACACACTCTGTGTATATCCAGCTGTGTCAACAGGTGCACATTTATTTAGTTGTACTATGGTATTCGACTGTGAGGCAGGGGGGCTGTTACACAGTGACTGTGTGTGCGCATGTTTGTGTGTAAATGTGTGTTTTGGGGGCGATACGTATAATAACTGTAATTAATGATCCTGCTCCATTGGCAAAGCTTCATGTTGTGTCACCACCTACTATTTAGTCCAAATACAACCCATAATAAACTAATCACACTACAGTAAGCAAGCATGCTCATTAGAACACAGAGTAGTGTGTGTGTGTGTCATTTGTACGCCACGAAACAAAACTACGGTAACATCCACAGTTAGGTTTAGGCAACAAAACCATTTAGTTGAGATTAGGAAAAATATCAGGGTTGGGCTTAAAATAAGTGCGTAAACTAAGTAAAATACATACAGAAACAACGTAACATCAGTACGGAAAACACGTCACAAATACGTCACTTACGTAACTTACGTAACTTACAAAACAAAACACCTGTCTCAAACACGGTCTCCTGGTTCAAATTCCAGTGTTTGTTGGACCCATCCACCTCACCTCCTGCCCACCATAAGCAGTCTTTCTTGCCTTTTATTCTATGTCGCTACCTCTCTATGAGCGTGGCATATTTATGTTCATGGTCAGTACAGGTACAGACTACATGGCATACAAATGATACGCCAAAAGCAGGAAATGCGTTTTCACTGCACGCTAAATACCTTGCATTTTATCGTGTCATTCATACGCCTTTTCCTGTGAACGGGCTGCCATATATCTCAGTGAGTGTGAGTATATTGGTGCATATTTGAGTTTAATATTGTGGGATGTGTGACTATGTGTGACTGTGTGTGTATGTGTGTGTGTGTGTGTGTGTGTGTGTGTGTGAGAGAGAGATCTGGGACTGAGCTCTCGACATCTGTCATTTTGGAGAGCGTCACAGCAGCCAGGAGGGAATGGAAGATAATCCATGAGGGACAAATTAGGACAACTGAAAATGAAAAAAAACCCCACAGACAACAGCTCCCAGATGAAGGCATTGTTTTCTTATTTGCTGAAATGTGGCAGTGAGCCGTGCTAATAAATAGATTTTCTTTTTTTCTAATTTGCGGTGCCTGGGAGTACTTTTGGGATTCAATACATTTACTTTGTTGTTCCTTGGGGAGAAGTTTGCTCTGGACACATTACTGCTGCCTGAAATCAATGCAGCCACAGAACAGCATGACACAATGTAATACAATACACATCACCTGTGACATGAATTTTGAATTATGGGTTTTGGCTTTTTGTGGGTAAATTATCATGCAGTGATTTATGTTCTTGTGTGAGATTGCTTTTTACAAGTTTAGTTTTTCCTTCCAATGCAAACAGAAGTTTTGCTCTCAAGTTTTGAGTTGTTTTAGAAGTGTGAAACTCCACCACAGTTTTTTTTTGCTATATACCGCTGTATATTTGAACCAATAAAACTGTGCTGTTTGCTTTAACGCACTCAAGACGACTTGCTTTATTTGTGTATTTGTAGTCAAGGTGCATGTTGTAATCACATTTTATTCATGGCCAAATGATGTTGGGTTTGTGTGATTTTCGTTTTACAGCCACCCAGAAAATAACTTGAAAATAGAGAGATGTTAGTTTGAATATGAATGTGTCTTGTTGTTTATATGCATATGTCCTCTATATATTGAGTGACAAAAGTCCCGATACACTCCAGGGTTCGCATTCACCATCTCTGCAGCACAAACTTGCACACTCACACAGATCCAAAGGGGATGTGATGAATGCGTCTCCGCAGAGATTCACACCGAGATGTATTCTCTGAGGACACAAACCCAGCACGCTGTCACATAACTGGCTTCAAGCTGTTACTTGGCAGATAAGAATTTGCAATAGAAATTTTGCATTACACAGGAAAAATAAATTAATTAAAAAAAAACAACTCAAACTTAAAAGCTCATCTAAGAGGCAAACTGTGCTATCGAGATTTAAAATCTGCTCAAACTAACAACTCGTGAGTTTCAGTAACAAACTGCAGACTGAGTTTCAAAGAGTGTGTGGGATATCAGCCAGTGTTTTATGTCTGCTGCTGTCAGAAAAGGTTAGAAGTGCTAAATTAGTTTCCTTGAGATGAATCAGACTAAAATGTAATGAGCTTGAATCTAAATTTAAACACAAAGGCCGCCCACGCTGACAAAGTGTAGCTGAATACATTCTCAGTATACCTGAAGAACAGAAGCCTTTGATGCCTCCCGACTTGACTACTTTCAAACCCGTTTGTTGTTTGGTGAGATGAATCATCTCAATGTGACGCTGACAGCACTTATTCATTTACCTGGATATAAGACGCACAACCCTGTCTGCTATATAGAACTTCTAATTTGGTTTGCTGAATATGTTTTGGAGGAAACACAATGGCTGCCTGGATTACATTCTCTGCAACGTTTTATCCCCGCATTTTTTTTTTTTAAATCCAGGAAGTGTAGTATTCCCAAACCACAGAGAAGTCATCAGTAGGGTTGGGAGGAAGTTGATTTGGTGCACAAAGCAAAGGACTACTTCAAACAAACAGAAGACTTTCAACCAGGAGACCTCTGTTTGTGTCCCATGTGAAACTAAAAGTAACGTTGATTTATTTTGTCATGTCAGTCTTTAGTCACGTGACCACGTCAGTGAAGTTAACATCAACCATCACCGTTTCCTAACCTTACCCAAGACCTATTGAAGGAGGCTGGGACGCGGACCGACATGGGTCTTGGGGTATAGGTCTGACACATGCGCACTGTAACTGGAGCTGCGGTCTTGCATTGCGATTGGCTCAATTTCGTCGAGTACAGACCAGATATTACTGCGCATGTGACCCGTGACCCAGCCTCTTTCAACAGGCCTTGACGCTACCTAAGTGGTTATTTTGCTTAAACCTAACTTCCTGTGAAAACGGAAGTTTATTTTGAAAGGACACTATGCATGTAATGAGCGTATATTGACATGATGTCCCTGGTCCATCCAAAAATAACGCAAGAGGGGTACCCCGTGCACCGGTCTCGGATGCCGAGGAGCGCTGACCAAGCGGCGGTATTTGATGAATTGGGAGTGAGAATGTGTTGCGGAAACAGTCAAAGACACATACAAGAATTAAAAAAATACTGTTTTCTTCGCTCATAAAATCTGAATATGAACTGTTTATCTGCTGAGGATGATGTTTCAGAACCACTGTCGCCGAAGAATTGTAAGTCTGCTATATGGCCTTCAGAGAGTGTGTTACATCACCTGAATACTCCTCAACCCCCCAGCTGTAAGTCATTATCCTCACACCATACAGAAGCCAGCCCTAAATTATTTTTTGCAAGTCACATCAGCTACTGCAACTCAACAGCCCTTTCTTGGTGTGTCTTTGCTGTTTTAAGAGTCCAGTCGAGGCTGAAGACATGCTCGGACAAAGCAGGCCTCTCCAGCCGTGTGTGTGTGTGCGTGTTTGTGTGTGTGTGTGTGTGTGTGTGTGTGTGTGGGGGGGGGGGGGGGGGGGGGTTGTGGTGTCAGCTGTAACCAGATCTCTGTGTTTGGCTGGTGAGGAGTGACACACACAACAGGATGAACTGACTTCTCTCTATCCAGTTATCCCAGAAAAGAAATGATAGAGGAAGGAAAAAGACAAGCAAATGCATAATTTTATTGATATTCATTATTATATTTCTTTAAATACATTTTTAATCCAGTATATTTATTGGTTTTTTCCAATTATCTCACTAAGTATCCCAATATCGAGAGCACAGAGGTCATATCCTCAATATTGTTTCTAGGAATTTGAGGGTTTTAATGACCTGAGCTAATATTCTACAATAAAACACAAATTACACCTGATTTTTAAGGTCGATTCTGGCGTTTTCAATCAATATTTATATTGTCAATAACTTCAAATTTGACTGTTTCAAGGAAAAAATTAAAAGTCAGTCAAAAGTTCCTTAGGGGATACAAATTTAGGCATGTGTCATAGTTTAAAATCATTGCTAAGGCTCTAAGCAACGTACCGATCACATGTTCCCAGTGCCCATATGGTGGCGTCTGAAAACAGCTTGTTTTTTCCCAGATGTCCAAAACCCCTAAAATATTACATTTAAAATAACATCATCATTTAATTACTAATAATTTAAGAACAATGCACTGTTAGCCTTCATCTGGCTTCAGGGTCAACCTAAACTTTTACCTTCTCTGTATTCGGAGCATCAAAATTTAAGAACATATAGAAAAGTAATACATCACTGGCAGGACGTGATGTGGGCACAAATGTAATCAGTTAAAGATGAAGAAGCCTATTACGAGACATAATGTGGCTGGAATGAGGCCCTCGGCTCGCTGCATACAACTCACTTTGCCAGCACTTTATTTTCTGACACATTACCATATTAGAGACGTACACACTGACACCTGCACACACACACACACCCCACACACACACATTCTGGCACAATTTAATAGGAGAGCCCGTAAAAGGACGGACTGTAGAGACACTGCCAGGTGAAGAGTGTGATGATGGGTTATTGGCAGCAGCTGCTGCTGGCGGACGACCAGCGCTCCATGTAAAGCCATGTAAGCCCCCCAGGTGTGTGTATACAGTAAGTGTGTGCATGAGTGTGTGTGTGAAGCTATATATTGTGCATGCTCTCCATCTCTGTGCTGGAAAGTGCCAGTCAGCAGTTTAGCCGCCGTGGGAGAGCACAGGGGAACGCTTAACCAACAGAATGGCGCTCCACCTCTCTCTTCGCTTCACACACAAACACGTCCCACATGCTCAACACACTCTACACAACACAGCTACACTGCAAATGTCAGCTAAACTATTTTTCTCCTGAAGTTTAAGTTTGAAGGTCTGGATGTAGATGAGACAGTTTGTCCTCTCTTTGCAATTGAGCCAGCATTTTGAAAGCCGGGAGTCCTGTGGTAAAGGGCTTCTGCATCAATGTGGAAGGGCGTGTGAAGACGATAGAAGTGGAGCAACGGCCGACCTGCATGTTGAACTAAAGACTCGCAGAGCTCTCCATCAATCAATCAATCTGCACTCTCTCCTGGCTCCGGGGTGCGAACACACAACAGAAAATAAGTTTAAAAAAAGCAACAAACAAAGAGGAGACGAAAGAACTGAAGTGAATAAAAATCCACAAAAACAAAATGCACCGAAGCATTTTATGCCTATTAGATCATATTTGTGATTATCGTGGACACACAGCAGAGGTTCCAAGACTCACTCACGGACTTCACAAGTGCCAACTCGTTTCATTTTATTTGTATTGAATGATTCAAAAAGAACTCCCGGCAAGTGAGAGGCTATTGGAGCATGTTTCACCATTATTGATATAGCATTACCTTGACAACATAAAAAACATTTGACAAATACGTCCATTAAAGTCTTCTTTAAGGCTGACAGCTGAAAAACAATCTGAATCTTTTTCTTGAACGCCCTCTGTTTCTTTACGATGGACAAGCTCGATTTCGATGAGCCGCCACACCGCTGACCTGCATTGTGAAGGGCTCCAAACACTGCGGTTTTAATGAGCTGTCTGTCTGGGAGTCCGTTTGGATTTAATAAGCTCATTAATCTCTATCTGCTCTCCTCCAGGCACAGCCGAATCAAAAAGCAGAATGCGGTTCCCATCTTTCGCCTCACTCCTATTGATAAATAGTCTAATTGAAGTCCAGAGAAGAAACTGTTTACTCTCTCATTCAGCCTCAAGGTTTTCTGGTTGAAATGTTTTTGAGACAGGTAATGTCTGAATGGTGGAATATGAAAGAAAGGATGACAGAGATGGACGGTGATGCTGAGAGATGAAGAGGTGTAGAAAATGAGAGGAATTACATCAGAGTCCCAGCCAGCTTTACTGGCTGATGTAATGGCGGAAAACAGGAGGTGATGACACCACACCTTAATGTCTTTCGGTGGACGTCTGATCGGCCATCTTCTCGGTAAGCAGCAGACGACGATTAGTCAAATAGGGTCTGACAGCTCCCGTCATTCAAGCATCTCAACAGCGGCCATTAGAAAATGTCTCCTGCCCCGACATATTTTGGAGACCATTAGCACAGATAAAATTTTCCAAACACTGAAGTGCCAGTGAGGCAAGAATGTGAAAGCTTTTCCATTTTGACTTCACATGTACTTCTTCACTTCAAACCTTTCATTTTACATTTCTGCTTCATCATTCAATCAACTTTCAACAAACTTTTGGCAACTATGAATTCTCAAGTAGCGGTAAATAGTTCTCATATCACCTTAATGGCAGAGAGAACCTAACCTGACGCACCAAATGGTTTGTTACTCAGAACTATCTGAGAAGCCGTCATTGGAAATCATTTGTAAAAGGGCAGGCACTTTGAAAAAACACTTGACAGGTGATTGGATGAACCATCTGTCAATCAAACTCTTGCCAAAGCCAGTCGGGAGAAGAGCGGAAACATTTTTCCATTGAGAAAAGCCTTTGGTGCCATTCTTTGCTTTCTTCCAATGAAAAAATACTTTCCAGTTCTGATAGAACTTATGCTACTGCAACATCTTCGTTAACCTCTTCAAGAGCCGCCATTGTTGTTTGTCTCTTCTCCCTGTCACCTCACACATACCTAGGCCACGCCCCTAGCTACCAGTAACTCCTCGCAGGACGCTGATTGGTCCGTATTCTGGCTTGCCAGACACAAATGCATTACTTGAAGCCTGACAAAATCGATTCTCATGTGATCTCGTGATCCTCGCGAGAATCCAGCTGCTGTCCAAGGTAAGAGAGAGCCAGGCTTTCCTTTGGAACAGGCTGACATTAGACACAGGCTTTTATTCTCAATTTTTTTCTCTTCCCTTTTTACCTCCATGTTTACCTATTGTCTTGATATATCCAGTATAATGTGTATTTTAACAACACAACAATATAAATATTGTTTTGATTCACTGATTGATTCCAGTCGTTCCACTTTGCCATTTTTCTTGATCGATTGCTGTTAAAGGCACCACGTGCAGATTTTGACCACTAGTAGCGCTATAGAGCAATGTTTATAAGAGCAGGACATTATCTTGTTTGTACACACATGTGCGTATGAGCATGTGGGCAATGCGATATACATTCCTGACGATGTTTAGTTGGTGGTGGTAACATGCCAGGAAACATAGCAACGCACCAGAGAAGGCATGGAAGAAGAACTCTGCAAGCAATACAGGTTTCATATTATTCAAAAAATTGGCTTTACAAGTGTTTTATGAGGAAAGAAAAGCATCCAGTGAGTTTGTTAGACATCAAGGATACATTATGTATTAACTCACTTTGTTTGCAAGAAATCTCCACAGGGCACCTTTAAGTTAAGTTGAATAAAACTAAAAACTTCCTCCAAATTTTTCCACATTAAAAGCCTTCCAATGTTCCCCTTATTGGTAGGCCTTCATTTGAGACTTATTTGAATGCAAGCTTTCACATGAGAATTTACTACAAGTTGAGTTAAAAACAACTGAAAAGAAAAATGCTGACAGTAAAGAAGCACATTAGTAAGAGCTTTACACTCGACAAAGTCATAGCGGGTTAAATGTGTGTTAAGATTAAATACAAATGTTGTACTTGAGTGAAATATAACTTCAGAGTCTATCCTCTCATGTGTCAAGCCTCTCCTGGTTCCTAGCAAATACTGAACCACAGCAGCAACCCGACCCCTCTTTTGTCGCTCGGGGTAAAGTGGTAGCCGCTGACAGATTTGACATTTAGCTGGACTGTCAACAGGAGAAAGAAGGAGAAGGCTGGAGCAGCAATTTCTCAACCTTAAAAAATCACATGTAACACACCCAACCATTTATAAAGCAGAGCTTGTCTCGAGATTTCCAGTGAAGTTGCAGTGAAGGGATTTTCTTCCAGAACATGATGAGGAATAACTAGTGACGAATGTAGATCAGAGCTTTTATTTTGCAGCATGTCTGACATCTGATATTTCAGATACATTTGAAACTTCCTTTAACCTAATGCTGTTGCCGGGTAATGTTGCATTAACTCCTCGGTGAGTCACTTTTCTTGAAAAAAAGTAGCACGTAGAAACATAATCTTCTCTGTGACCTTAGCCGTCATCACACCTTATTATATCTGTGCTCATACTCACTCAGTGACGACCAACTACACCTTGAACCTTAAACTCCCTGCCAAGTTATGCATACTGCCTGTTTTAGGTTTCCTAATTGATGGCTTGACGTATTTATCATCCCTGCTTGTCATGGCTGGTTTGGAGTCTTTCACTGAGGCCGAGTTGGGAGTGATTAAGTGGCCCTCTTCACTTTCAGTGTCTCAACTCTCATATCTCCAATCAGCCAACTTTCCAGGACTTGTACAAATAGGTTGTTTTCTGATTGATGACAGGAGAAATCATGTGGTGGATTATGAGTTGATATGAATGTGCCTAATGGGCCAATGAGCCATGACACATTCTGAACACACAGTGAATCATGTACAATTTAAAACAGTAATGAAATAAAATGTTATTTTGCAATTACAAGCATTTCCATACTGCAGCGACGTTATCTTTTGAGGTGTTGTTCCCTTGTCTTGAGCTCCTTTCACTCGAGGGGAGTGAATGCCTGCCAAGCCGTGACGAAGCCAGATCTTTTCCCCAAACAAAGTGGCCACTTTGGCGAGGAATTTGACATGAGTGATAACCTCATCGCTCTCTCCCAACAATCTTCCTATTCATGAGATCTGAGCCGTGGACACTTGGGTTTGTGTTGTTAGCCCCACAGCTACAGAGGGTTAATGATGCAAACCAGTGAGGCAGCAAACATCACAGAGTCACACTGCGCTGCTAATCTGAAGGGTAGAGGAAGCAAGTTTGAGATTTATTGAGAATAACATTTAACATCCTTTAGATTTTACCAATTTCGGAGTCAGAATTTGATTATTGATTTCAGTTCTTATAGATTCCTGTTTTGTTTTTTTAAGTTATTTGAGCAAGAAAATAAACAAGAATATTTTGACACCAATTTTACTAAAGAATTCAAAAGCTTGTTTCTCAACAAATGCCCAGTTAGTTACGGATTTGGAACCGAGATTTGGTTACACCAGCTTGCAACAACTAAATGCGGTGGCACCTATAAATCTTTAGAAATGTCCTAGCTATTTTTATAGCTTCTTCTTGGATGCATGCTTAATAAAGACACCACCACACACTCCTAGTGGGATGTAAGTGATGATTGAGAGGGATTATGTTTGTTCCAGTCTATCAGAATCAGAATCAGAATCAGAATCGTGTTTATTGCCAGGTGTAAGAGGTATACACTAGGAATTTGCTTTGGTTTTGTTGGTGCAAGTCAAACAGTATAATAACAAAAGAATAGATAAAAATGTTAGAATAAAATAAGAATAAAAAAAAAAATACTATATCTATTTCTATATCTATTATCTATACATTGTTTTTTAGGAAATCCTACTCATTGTGTCTTTAATGCTGCGAATACCAAAAGTCTCTTTGAATGGTGAGACACTTAATTATTGGGCTGAAAACTAAAGTCATCATGGAGATGATTATAAGAGCAAATGCATGGACAGGGATTCATGGCTCATCTCACTTTCTCAGGCTACATTTACTGATGTTCTCCAAATGATTGTCTCACAAGATGTTTTGAAGAGAGGAGGGGAGGGCCGCCATTAACGTCTCAATGTGATCTATTCTGTTATTTCACAGTGGCAATAAAAATCAGTGCATCAAGAAATAATGTGAAATCATAAAAAAAGGATTGCTTCATGTTGTGATAAGCCTGAAGTGAGACTATAATAATAGTATAAGGCTTTAATGACTTTTCTCATCTCCTGCCTTCTCCCTTATAACCTGAAAAACAACATTGTGTTGAAGTAATAAAAAAAGGCACAGCTGACAACAAAGTGAAATGCATTTTGCTTTGAGGGACACATGTTAATTCTTCTTTAAGATACCTGCTGCGGAAGTGTGAGAAACAGGATTAGACAGACAGCATGTTTTGAAGCTGGTAACTGGACCAAAATGCAGACAGACAGTGACATAGTAAATATAGTGAAAGAGCATACATACTTAAAAGCAACAGCAGTAAGGAACACAAATCCAAAGGGGCTGAAGCAGGAAAGCAGGTAATCAGACAGAAACAGGCAGTGAGGCAGAAAACTGATGAGAGAAAAACAGGTGCAGGTAATAGAAATGATTGCAGTGCTACAGCTGCTTGGCAATGTAGACAATTTGGTAAAATAGTACTGAAAACTGACATATATTTATATATAAGCCAACAACAATATGACTATTGTAGCTTGTATTGGAAACCTCCAGGTCTGGAAAGTGAAGCCAATGCTGAAGTGCCTTAAACTTGCATTTTTTCTAATAGCCAGCAGGGGGCGACTCCTCTGGCTGCAAAAAGAAGTCTTATTGTATAGAAGTCTGTGAGAAAATGGCCCTATGTCTCACTTGATTTATTACCTCAGTAAACATTGTAAACATGAGTTTATGGTCTCAATCGCATTTATCCTAGAAAGTTTCCCCCAGGCTGGTGGGCGGTGCTTGGTATTTCCTCAACTGATCTCAACATGTTTTCCCCCTCATAATTACTACCAGATCACAGTTCTTTCTAAAAGAATTCCTGGAAAATTAATTGGAAATGCTGTAATCTGTAAAATAAAGGGTTACCTTATAAGGTATAATGTTGCTGTTGTGAATAGTGTTTGTGAAGAACTCAGGTGTACCTTGTCGATGATGGAACTGATTGCAGATTGAGTGTATATTTAAGGGTGTGTGATTGTTTTTCAAAGACCAAGTGCAATGTCTGTGATACAAAAGTGTGCTATCATCCTTCTTTCAACATATATGTCAATGCCACGACCAATTCTTATACTGTGTATTCACCAGATAACTCCTGCTGATTCTGGGGGAGGATCAGGAAGGAGACAGTGACAGAGAGACTGTGTATAGCTGGCTAAGTGTCTGAGTGAGTGTTTGTGTTTGAGAGCATGTTTCCACAGAGCACCAATCCAGTAACAACACACACCTGCCCACACACAGGAGAGGCCACATCTGGAGCTGTAATAAAAAACAGATGAATTGTTATGCGTTTGCTAATGCATGAGTGTACTCTGCGTGTTTATGTATGTGCAACCCTGCATGCATTATGAACTCTGGGTGGTGTTGTCTTCACCAGAAGGCCAAACACACACACATTACTGAGGCGGGTGATAAGTGAGGCATCGGGGCGGAGAGCGAAATTGATGGGGTGTGAGTCCGGGAGCGCAAACCATCTCTCACGTTCAAAAACGTTCATGTATTATCTTGTATGTCCACGCACACTGCCTCTCTCTCACACAAACAAACCCAGGGGTGTCCTGTCCGGCCACCACTTACCCAGCTAACGATGAGTTAATCACTTGCTCATGCTAGCAGCAGGCAAGGCAGAAAATCAACCTGACGCAGTCACTCCAGGCCAACGCTGCTAATGAAGACAAGCTACTGTGGTCAGGTGGCAAATATGAGGGAACATTTGATTACAAGACCTTTAAAAGTATTGCTGGGCACACCTGAGTTTTCAAGTAACAGTGCTGCATGGGTACAGCGGTACATTTGTGCCTCAATCCTGAGCACACAATATTCTAAGCATTTTAGGGGTCACCGTTAAAATTCAGTTTCAGTAGCTAACTACATAGCTATAGCTTCAAACTAACTTACAAGCAAAATTTCATAACACTAAGTACGTAACCAAAACTGTATAAATTACTTATTACACCCCCGTGACGACGTAGTCTGGGGTATATAGCTCTCCGCGTGTCCGTCCTTCCTTTTGTGTGTCCGTCTGTCCAACCGTATGTTCACGTGTCACACTTTTGTTTCCAGAACAGAACTTGGACTCTAATACTATCCCTTTAGGGGGTTAGAAGTTCAGGGTGCCTAAAAATGTTTAAAGTTTGGCCAAAAACTGTGATTTTTTCGACTTCAATTTCGTTTCCGGGGCAGAACTTGAAAACTGTTTAACTTAGGAACTTCAAATTTGGTATGATGGATGACAGTGGGGTCTAGTTGTGCCTTTTGGGGGTTAGAAGTCAAGGCTGCCCAAAATTCTTTACATTTTTCCAAAAGGGCAAAACCATTGGCCCTACTTTAGTAGGGGTCAAGCGGTGAGCGGGGGTATGTGAGCCTTGCTCACTTTTTTCTTGTGTGTGGCTGTGGTGTGTCGACTTGTCATTTCTTCCAGTGCGCTTGTAATAAATAATCCTACAAGAGATCGAATTGGAGACAATCCAGTTGTCTAATTGGCACTTTGACATTGTGGCACACTGTAGAAATGTGTCTCTCTTGAGAGAGTAAGGGAGACACTGTGTCCAAGGGTTTGAGAGAGAGCAAATTAGTAAAATAACTCAATACATTTATAGATTTTTGCATTGCTCAAAATAAATTATTATTTGCGTGATAATTTGTCTTCAAAATATAATGAATTTACTTGCAGAAAATATTTTTTCTTTGCAGAAAATGTCCCATCGCACTCCATCAGGCACAAATTTGCTGGGCTCCAGCTGAAATAGTGCAAGAAAAGAAGATAATTATTTCCACTTTCACTGCTTTCACTTTGCATTTGATGCTAAAAAACTTTTTTTTTTTTTTTGCTTTCGCACCCAATCAATATGGCGTTTTCAACGATATAAGTGAGAGATATTCTAAAGGAAATAATAGCAAATTTCTGGAATAATAGTTCTGAAATGTCAGAGAGAAGTAGACAGATGGGACTACAATATGCATTTAAGGGCTGCATTCAAAATATAATTTGTCAGTGGAGTGTTGTGAATGAAGACAACATTAAAATCAAAGGAATAGCTCACCGATCTCAATGCAAGTGTCAGACATCCCACGTTTTGTCAACTCACATGAAGGACAAACATAAAACAGAACAATAATGTTCTTACACAGTATAGGGTAAATCAATATACTGTTTCATTTTAAGATTGGCCAGTCTGCGTTTGAGTGGTGGGACTTATCGAAAGGTCAATTGGGAACTACATCAGCACTCCCTGTTTTTGCAGTAAACATTTAGAAAACTGAGGTGAAAAAGTGAATGCAAATCCTCACAGCCATGAAACAAGCAAGTGTTCAGCTCCACCACTGAGCGCGCAGTCAACAACACACAACAGCCTATTCACCCATCATTTTCATTGCATGAACATATTTCTATGTTTGAAGAACTGACATTGTGGTATAGCCATCTGCAGTGAGGTCTATATCCTAATCTATACTGCAGTAATCTCTGCTGTGCCTCTGTCCTACCTGAGAAAGTCTCCTTCGGTGAGACAAAACAGGAGATTAGAGACAAGGGCGATGGTGACACAGAGCTGCCATCTGATGGGAAGACAGCTTTCCCACGGCCACGATGTCTCCAGGGAGCCCCAGACACCTACGAGACTATCAAAACAAACTGGGAAGCACAAGTGTGTATGTGTGTTCGTACATGTACCAGTACATGTGGTGCTGCTATCACCTGTTGTTTCCGGCATAAGGTGAATAGATGAACCAGTCACACAGCAGAGGTGTGTGTTTGTGTGTGTGTGTGTCTCTATGTAAAGGTGCCCTGCTTCTCCAAACATTAGTTGTTTAAAAGAGAGGAGGATAAAAATCCATTATCAGATAAGTAAACACCCACAGTCCCTCCACTGGGGTCAACAAAAAAAATCGGATAAAAAGCTGAGATAAATTATTATCGCAGTACGTGAGGAGACAAAGGGCCGAGGAGGGTGGGATTGTATCTGCTGTTAGATTAGTGTTCTGGTTGACTGGCAGCCACAGACAGAGCAGACACGGGGGTCCAGAGCCAAACCACAAAACCACTTTCTCACGGTCTTCACTGGAGATCACAGTACAGCTCCGTGTGCTCCCAAACAAATTCTTTAAATCTTTGTCAGCTGAGAAACTTAAGCTTGAAATGGAGACTTTATAGTGTGTGCAAACCAACATTTAGGTTTTTTTTCATTAAATAAATGTTCATATGATATAATGGTATAATTTGGACGTGTATTATTTTTTTTTGGGTGGAGGAGACAATACTGTCCAGGGAGGACGTCTTGTTGGGCATGCAAAAAGAGATCATGGTATATTTTTCAACCATGACCATTGACCTCAACAGGGTTAATCATGTTTTCTCGAAATAACGTTTGTATATTAAGTTATTTAGCCAAATACGTTTCCTATCTACCATACGCAAGTTGTAGGGAGGTGGTTGATGGGCATAAAAAGCACAGATCTCTGATACCATAGACCGGGATTTACAACTTGATTAGTTTAGGCACTTCAGTTAAGGTTTAGCAAAGCTTGTGGCTTGAGTTAAATATTAATAAAGCAAAGATGTCCTATCTCTTACTTCGAATCACTACTTCAAATCACTGGTATTTTCATTTTTAACCAAGTTAACAATCTTTTCTTACCTTAACCAAATGCTATTAGTGCTTAAACATAATCAGTGACCATTAATCATTCTTTACTACAAGCTGATATTGTAGGAAAATTAAATAAATTCATTGTCATAGAACATCTTGCAGATGTATGAACATTTATGAACAACTTAGATAGATTAAAAAGAATGTCATTTGGGTAGCATTAAATTTCTCGCAAAACGTATTTGCAGTTGGAAATTACAAGTGTATAAACTTCATTTTATGAGACACAGGGCCTTATGCATCAACGTTCTCTTGAATTTCTCTTATATTTTCTGATAATTTTCCGTTAAGAGATAAAATACGAGGAGTCAACTCCAATGCACCAAACGTTCTTAACCATCCAAAAACATCTGCTCTCACCCAGGTGTGCAAAATGATGGATACCAATTGATTATAAACTGGAGATGTGTGGCCCCTAAACACGATACGAGAACAGGTATTTACACAGGCCACGCCCCCTAAACGCTATATAAGAACAGGTATTTACAGAAGCGACGCCCCTAAACACTATATGAGAACAGGTATTTACATAGGCAATGTCCCCTAAACTCTATATAAGAACAGGTATTTACATAGGCAATGTCCCCTAAACACTATATAAGAACAGGTATTTACATAGGCAATGTCCCCTAAACACTATATAAGAACAGGCATTTACACAGGCCACGCCCCCTAAACACTATTTAAGGGTAGTTGTTGTGCCCTGTGCAAATACTATGGCACATGCCCAAAAACTGGAGAGTTGCCACCAAAAAAAGTCTGTAAGAAGAAGAACTTCAGCAGTAGTGAAATTGAGGCACTGTTAAATAAACTTAAAGTAAACATGTGATGTTCCAGAGCGTCAGTAGGCGTTAAAGGAAAATCAAAAAGCATTGAAGAGCAGTAGGTAAGCCATTCAGAGGCTGAACGCATGCAATATCAATCAATGTTTTTTTATAGTCCATTGACATAATTAATTACACATTATTAATTCAGTTACATTTTAGATACCAAAATAAACCCTCAAATGTGTTAATATGCTATGCACACTCAAATAAAAAAAATAATTAAAACATTTACCACAGGGCTATGCATGGAGAAGACATAGTTTGCCCTTGGATATGTATACCATGTCGTACTCATCTTAATGTTGAAGGTTATACTCCCCCATCATGTGCTTATCACTGGTCATACTGGTGCATTTCCAATGAAAGCAGCTCTTTAAAATTCCATTCCCGACTGCGTTTGTGCAACAGAAATTCAATTTACATTTTTATTAAGTGGTGCTTGATTGAAAATGCTACAGCTTCCTTTGAATCTCCGTCACAGACACTCCAAGCAAAGGTCAGCAGCTACCAGAATGAAAAAAAAAAAACTACTGAGGGATTTCTTTAAGGTTAAAAACCTCCGCAAACATTTCCCCCTCTTAGAAAAATATCAGCGGCTTTCATTAGCCATCATACACGTGTTAGAGTGGATTAGATGGACTGTGACGGGAAAAAAAACGTTCACCTCTCGTTTGTTTCATGTTGGAGCAATGGTGGAGAAAATGGCTGAATAATACATGACATGGTGTTTTAATTAGCAGGCAATGGAGAGCACTCAGTAATTAAAACAGAGACATGTTAGGAAAGGTCAGAGGCTGGTACTGGTGCATCATGGGGTTAGCTTGATAGAGAGCAAGTGATCTGTGTGGAGGGAACACAGGAGTAAAGGCACTCATACATTATGTGTCATTGTTTGTATATTTCTAAAGAGATCTTTCTCTCCTTGTTTTGGTGTGTGAATGTGAAATATGTGGATTATAACTTTGATTAGTGTGATCAAAGAGTCTTTCTCAAACCTCATTACCGTTTCCTTTGCTCTTTTGATGGATTTTTATCTTGATGGTGTAAAGTTGTCCAGACATCCTAACAGCCGTGTTTCCATTGACATATTTTTATTCGCATTAGAAAAGCTGTATGGGGAGCAGCAAAAATCCATACAACTTTTCTCAATAGCAAAAAAAAGTTTTACGCTTGCTTGAAGTGCATTTGTTTAAAAAGAGTTGATGTGCTAACAGGATTATGGAAAGATCTTTGTCTGATAAATTTTGACGTAGCGAACATTTAACTTACATGACTGATCAGCTGTTTCTGCTGTCGGCGTCCTCTCGGATATTCCCATAACGTGCAAATGCTTGTCTTCTTCTCCAGACAACATGAAGCATGACCAATGCTAGCTGACATAAAAAAAAAACAATTAAAACTTGCCTAATTGAAACAAATTCCTCCAAAAGACCTCCATTTTTCTCTTGTAGATGGTTAGATCATGGATGTATTGTAATGGTGCCTTCAAATGGGGTTGTGTTTACCGTGTTTAAGAGTTTCGCCCATAAGAACGCCCCCTCATGTCTTATTCACGACCTCGGAAGTGGAAAGTTTCTGAAATTTCCGAGTTCACGATTTGTGACGTGTTTTTTCACGTTGACAGAAATGGCAAAAGTTATGGAAGAAATGTTTTCGGTGCATAATAAGTTAATATATTGTAATTTTAGCCATATATTGTTTTTCTTCGTAATTTTATAATAGGTCCGAGGAAAATGTTGATATTCCTAACGGCCTCATCTTTCTCCTCTGTCATGACCTTTGCATTTTCTGCATTATGTTACCCGCCTCTGTGGCTTCTAGACGCGACAGTAACGTTAATATTGCCGTTGCTTAGCAGCGGTGTTCTCATGACTTAACCACTTGAACGCCACCTATATTGTGTACATGACTTCTTATGTTGTAAACATGAGCTCACGAGTTTCATTTGAAGGCACCATTAGATGTGGATACTGGACCCCAAGATGGCGCCTATTCATTCCCGCTTGGTGCATACGCCAAAAACGTTTTCTAGCTTCAGGGTTTACTTCCAGGGTATGCGGTCCACTGAATATGCGCAGTAGTGTTTCTCCCGCTGGCCCCGCCCCCGAGTTCCTGCTCGGCCCACAGACTTTACATTACGATGACGTCACAGATTTTAAAATCACTTTTCTCGGCTCGATGAAAGTTTTACAACATTTGAAATGAAGACTTTGACGTGACTGCAAAAATACTCAATAAAAAAGATTTGGGGAAAAGTAAAGAGAGATAGAGAAAATAAGATAATGATTGTAGAAAAAAACATGGCATCCAAAAAATTGTAGATGAATATCAACACTCAGAGGCCGTCAAACAGTTCTGAAAACCATGCATTTCAAAATGTCTGTTGATGAAGCGAGCTGGTAAAGTGGCACAACAAGAAGCCATTTAATCACATCCTCATATCTTGACAGGATAATGCTTTCACCACACGTCACCTCACACTAGTCAGTCATTCGTGATTCTCCTCAGCCACATTAAAACCAAACAAAATGCTTCCTGCCTACAAAACACTCAGGGGATGATGGAGTCTACATCCCGGCTTGTTAACACACATTACTTGATGTACAAATGGCTCCTCGTTAAGTATACATGTTAGAAGGGGGTGAATGGGGAATAGTTAGTTGAAACCGTGTCATATTCGATCCACTCACAAACCACCATGTGTCGTATACCTTCCCTGGCGTGTGGCTGCACTGGATTTTGAACAAACTCACAAACTGGCCTTTGACTATTCCCAGCCTGGGGAACTCAAAAGCTGCCTTGACGATAACTCGGCCCGACACTGTGACAGGAGCCGGGGAACAAAGCTTGACACCGCGAGCCCTCCCATACATATTGCTCACTCTTCCTCGCGCACATACACAAACACCACAGGGGACTTGTCACCCACCCACACTGAAATCACTGAAATCTCCCCCTCCAGTGTTTGAGTTATTACCTGTTTCAATTATATCTTTCCCGCCGAGCCAATAAAGCTTGAATTGGGTTATGAGATGGGAACCAAGAGCCGAACACCTCAACCTTTATTAAGCTGTCTGTTACTGAGAGAAGTTCACACACAACCACACAAAGATAGGAACGGGGAAAACAAAGTGATTACTTCCGTGAAGAGCAGATGGGACAGAGTGAGGGAGAAAAGGCTGGAGGAAGAGGAAGAGGAAGAGGAGGGGAAAGCGAATGAAAGGGAAATGAAATGTGAGGAGACAAGTGGTGAGACGTCATCAGCAGGCAGCGCCAGATTGTAACCGTAGCCTCGGAAGTGTATCAGTGCACCCAACAGCAACCACCCAACCAGAAGTACTGTTTACAAGATGTGAAAGTACTGTTATTTGTGTGTGTGATCCGTGACACCGCAGAGAGGCCGGGGAAGTCAAGTGTACTCCGAGACAATGTGAAGAAATGTCACTCCATTTTTTTTTTTCACACATTGCACGGTCACAAGGTCACTTGTTCAACTCGGTGATACTTAAAAGTTTGTTTCTCGTTGGTGTGAAATGCTTTAGCTGTTAGGTCAGCAGATGCACTCGTACAGGCTTGTGGACATGCAGTGAAAGTGTGTGTGTGTGTTTGTGCAGATGTCAGACTTACAGCAGCAGCCTGCAAGAATGAACTGAGAAAAATGCCTCAACCGTCATTTGTCACCCTGAGAGAACATATGCAGGTAAAAATGACACTGTACACAGGCTGGCTACATTTTCTCTCCGTCTGGATGTATTCATTCATTCAGTGCTCTTCCACTATACTTTTTGATGGGTTTGTCATTTTCAACATGACACAAAACAGCAGTAGTTTCAAGGAAAAACAGTGTTCATTGGGATGAACAAATAGCTTCTGGAAGTCGGTGAGAAAACTGCAAAGCTCTGAGACTAGAAACTAGAAATGCCCAATATCTAGTCACACAGTAAAGAATGTTGCAGAAGTTCTATATCGAACACTGTACGTATTGCTGATGTCCGTCTGTAAACTAGAAACTTTCCAATAAAGCAGAGTTTTAGAAAAATAGATATTTCTGTGGGCAAAATGCTGCACTGAATCCTCGTTCAGACAACACATTCAAATAAAAAATGAAAAGACACATAACCTTGGCATGGAGGTTTTATTTTTCCTGGTCAGAAAAAGATATAATCTTGCCAAAACTTTAATTTTGTAACAGATTCTTTGATATTTTATTTGAGTTTTTGTCTGCTAGCAACAATTAATAAATGTAATTTAATATTTCTGGCACTCCTATTTAAAGACGTTGCTAAACGATGATGGTAAAGAAGAAGGCAAGAACATATATTTATATATAAACACACATATCTGATGAATATGTGTCATAAACTGAAAGAATGTTCAGTTTCCTGAACAGTGGAGCAGACGCCTCCTTAGAGTTTGACAAAGTTGTCAATCTTACAAATCGTTTTGCAACAAGTAAAGTTTATGAAGATTGGAGGGGTATGTATTTGCCCAAAAAATATTGCCATAAATCAAATAGGGATAAATCATGGAATAATATAAGGTTAATAAACAAGAAACATTTATGAAACTTCTTAGTTTGCTGATGGTTCCTAGTGACTTCACAGTTTTATTACAAATAGAATGTATGTTTTTTCCAATTTAATTTTTCATCAACTAAAATGCCTAAAAAACGAGTGTGAGAGCACTTTGTGCAGCACTTGAGTAAATGTACTTAGTTACTCTATACCACTGCTGAGATATCTGTATACTATCTCATGCATGTATGACTTACTGTTCTCCATCAGCTCCATCAACCACCAAACCTGAGCGCGCTGCTCCACCTTGTGCTGGAGTCACGTCACTGCAGCGAGAGACAGTGTTTACAGTTGCTAGGTGACGAATCCAGGTGTACTAACTCCCTCACGCCATCGAAAGCCTCTCTGTTTGGCTAAACATGGCAGGAAAGGAGAAAGTCGTGGAGAAACTGGATGTGGTTCATCAAAACGCGATTCACATTGAGACGATCCGGAAAGAGCAAAGACACCAGATCCTCCACACAGAGTTCAGCATCAATCCACACCGGAAATGTAAGCAGACTAGTCTGTCCTCCTTCACCTCCTTTGTCTTCTCTCTGCAGCTGCAGATAGAAAGAGCTCTACCTGAGATTACTGTTGTTGTTGATAGTATGATAGGGATTTTAATGTCTCACAAAAACTTCAGCACTCTGTCTCTCTTTTATACACCAGACAACTATTATTACATTTTGTTTATGGTGCTCAGAGAAGACTTTAAGCAAAACATATTATGATCAGTTTATATGATATTGTGTTAGTTTAAACTAACAAACAGTAACTTTATATAAAGTATATGCATGCTCCACCTCCAGTAACAGCTGCGCACGTGTCAAAGCATCCATAATAATATTACAATAATATTTATTTATTTTTATTTTTATTTTATTTGACAGGGACAATACATAGGCATTGTTACACTTAATTAAAGTGCAAGCGATGCAAGGTATATAGGACTTCTAGCCATAGCTAATTTGCAGACCTTGTCCCTGATTAGGCTTTTAAGAAAAAGAAAATAAATAAAAAAATTAATAAAAAATACAGAATAGCACATCTTACATAAAGTCACAATATGATGTATATAACTCTGTGAAAAGGACCATTCTGCCAAACATGTACTTTAATACTTTAAGTAAAATTTGCTTGAGGACATTTACTTGTAACAGTATTTTTGACAGAGTGGTATTTTTGGCACTTTATGCCATTATTGTTGTCTATTAATATATCCGTTGTTACATTAAACTGTATATATTGCATTGTATATCGCATCTTTTTCTCACAATGTGTGTCCACTACATTTCAGTACATGTCTTACCAGACAAACCCATGTCTAGGAAACCAACAGAAGTGATTGCAGAGAACTGTAAGTTTACAGATTCACTTAAAACTAAATGAAAATGTTTTGCTCTGCTCTTCTACTGTATTAATAACAGTTAACTAACACTATCATATTCCTCCAGACCCCTGTGATCCAAAACAGGATGAAGCAGTTATAGGCAATGAATGTTTGAGAACATCTGCGGTACTGATCCTGCCTTTTCCCTTTTCCAGCGGGCTTCATCGAGGCCTTCCACCATGCTCGCCAGGAACCCACCAAGAAATATGCATTGCCACAGACCACGAGTCAGGAGATAGGATGGGTGTCAACCCCACTGGTGAGGAAAACACTGCTTTGACATTTCATTGGAATTAATAACCAAACTGCAGGAAATCCGGGTGGCATTGTGAGCAGAGCCCAGAGACACCACAGAAGCATGAACTTATGCTTTGTTTTCTGGTCTTTTGTCATGGTCATTTAAATCTTTATTGCCAAATCTAACTAAAATGCTAATTCAGTCCATTATTTTTTTTTCCCCAGATCCCATCGAACCGCCATGACAAGAGAATAAATTTCAACAGATGCAGCGCGGACATCACCAAACACAAAGAATCTGCCCTGCGTTCGTCAAATTAAACAGAAAGAATGTAAATCTCCAAAACAGTGTTTCAAACCTATGTTCAGATTTTATTTGTTTATCATACAAACATACAGGCGTCATCACTGGCCTTTTTTGCATTTCCATCTTAGCGAGCTAAGAAAATATTACGTACACTTGCACAGGTCTATGCAAAGCACACTTACCCATCACATACTAATCATTAATGAATAGGAAAGGGCAAAACTAACAGCTGCTCAATATTATAAAATGTCATGTCACATGGGAGAGAATCAATGAGTCAAGGAGCTGAGATAGAAAAATAATAAAGAAGAGTACACAGTGTAAATTAGACAGCAAGGAGGCTGAAGTAGACTTGAGGTGTAATCAAAGGAAGTGGTTTTTAAAACCACCTATTCAAATGGGCACGTGGAGAGTTTATTATTCCATAGATAAATATATATTGGTCTATAACAACTAGAGGAAAAGACATTTTCTTAACATTCAAATTATTTCTCTTTTTGGAGAACAGATAAGTGGTGTGGGTAGCTCTATGTAGTCCACTCTCTGGTTTACCATTTCAGCAAAGGGAGATTGTTTCTTCACCAGTCATGTACTTCAAATGGCTTCCTTAGCAACATGTCAGGACGTCTTTCTCTCTCTGTGGCTTGAAGGGTCCTCCATATCTATCCAGACACATTTTATGGAAGGCAAGTTGTACAGAAAGTGTAGAAGAAAAGCCCACGTTCTCCTAAATGTCTCCTGATGTATATGGGGGAGAGACTGGGGAGCAGGTGAGGGAAATCCTGCCTAGAAACAAGGTCCAAGTCCAGCCTATTGACCAGCCTCGGTCAGTTTTTTAAGAGCGAGACTTGATCTTCTTGCGCACAGACTTGCCCGGGCGTTTCTGAAAAACAAAGAGGGCAAAAAAAAAATATTTAGCTTCTCTACAGTAAATCTGGACACTTTATAATTTCCTTCCGTAATTTTTCTGCATTTATTAAATCAGTCAGCAGTGTTTTATGTGTGTGACTCACATTCTGGTTGCCTGCTTTCTTCCCTCCCTTGCTGCCCTTTGCGTTAGCCACTCTGGCGCGGAAACTGGAAACGTCGTTGTGGCTCTCTTTGGTGTTCCACTTCTTTCCGCTCTTCTTGCCTCCGAAGCCAAACCTGTTATCCTTGTATTTCCTCTTGGAATTGGGCCTGTCAAGTCAACAACATTTTTTAGCTTTTTTGTGAAAATGCCACAAACATCAAGAGTTAAAAATATATATTACGCTTGATATTTAAGATTGCAGTGTGCACAGCTGAAATATAACACCGTACCCTTTCTTGGCCGCCGTTTTGTTGGCCGCTGCTTTGTTGGGGCCCTGAGAAGAGTCTTTACCCTTCTTCTGGTCTCCATCCAAGAAGTCCAATTTGTCGGTCATTCCTAGGAGGGAGGATGAACAGAACTCTTAAATCTCAATTTGAAAACATTCTCACACATTAATACTTTGTGGAACAGTAGGTGCAGTTAATCTATGTTAATAACCATCAAAATTTTACAGCAATACATTACTTAAAGTTATAAGTTTTTCACCTTTGAGTGCGCAGTGAAATTTATGGACGCATAAAACCACAGTTTTAAAAAACTCACCTTTCTGGTACTTCTTTACAGCGGTCATCATAGCCTTCTTCTCTTTCTGCCTCTTCTGAATCACTTCTACTTGGACCTGGCATTCATTCAAAATTCATGTTAATTCTTCACACCAAAAGAGGATATTTGGTCTCTTATCAGTCTCAGGCGAAGTAGTCTCGAATCAAACGTTGAAACCTCATAAGAAGTTTCAAGATATTTACTATCAAAAGCACAACAATTACAGAGGCAGTTGTTGTTGTCAATGAAAATCTTGTGTCATAAGCTCCCTCCAAAAATGTGAATTAAATATGTATAAAAGAAAAAACTAAATGAGAATCTAAGACATACAATAGTGCAAGTTAGAATATAGGGATAAAATATATCATAAATAAATATGAAATAAAGGAACATCAATTAGTGGTAGACTGTAATTGCAAATAAATAAGCTCCATGTAAACATGAATGTACTCAATGTACATGCATAATGAGAAGTATAAATATATATAGGCTATATACAGAGATGCAAACAGGTTGTAAAACCTGTTGCTGCTAAAAAGAATATGCTGGTCTAGCATCTGTTTTTGCATACTTTTCATTATCATTACACACCAATGATAACCAGTGTAAAGGCAGATCTCTAGTACGCATACTGTACATGGGTAACTGTAGACAAGACTGGACCCCCAAGAGCAAGACGGTTGAGACTTATAAGAGTAAGAACCTTTGAAAAAAATGGGGACCAACCTTTTTGCCAAACTTCCTTTGATCGCGTATTTTCTTGGCCTTCTCAGACTTCTCCAGCATCAGCGTCTTTGAGATCAGCTTTTTCCTGATCTGGACAGAGGAACAGAAAACATCTTTGTTTGTGCCAATATTTGGATTCAAATCTGAAAATAATATTACAACAATTAGAAAATAACTAGTAGTGGTGTTACGGTACATGTGAGGCTACACATCAATCTATCCAGTACACCACACTTAATTTAAGATAACCAATTGAATTAGGTTTAATTCTTTTGGTCAAGATTTGGAAAAACTGAGTTAACAGCTGTAAGTCTTGCAGCTATGCTTTCTGTGAGTTTTTGTTTTTTCTTAAACAAAATTATATACAATAGAAGAGTTATGAAATTGTGAGCTTTGAACCTGTTGTTTTGCTTTTACTACATTTGTCAAAACTGCACACGTGTTAATTGAGTGTAACATTCAAGAACCAGCTCACCTTCTGCATCTGCTGATCGGATTTGGCCATCTCTGCGAAGTAATCGTCGGGCCTCTTGGTGGCGATGCCGTGCTTGCTCAGGAGAGGCAATGCATCCAGAACTGTAGCTTGAGCTTGGCGGTAGCTATAGGTGAACAAACACAGAGATGTATCATGACGGGGTTAAATAATGCCCTCTGCGGCAGGACTAGATGTTTTTAAACATGTAGAAAACTCCTTATATCCTCAAACGCATACACGTGCTGGTGCACTTGTAAAACTAAAAAAAATATGTAGCAGTAATTATTTTGATTAGTGGAAGAAAACATTAGATGTAGAATAAAGAAATGAACTAAAATGTCTAAAAGAGTCACTAAAATCTTCAACAGTGATGTGAAATGACTTTTTTTCATCACATGTTGCATCAAGTTGTGGTCACTCACAAGAACATCTCTCTGTGGAAATCATCCTCTGCCTTGACATCTCCAGGTTTCACACTTGGGGCTTTCCCTTCAGCTTTGGCGATAACGTCTTCAGCAGGCAGGTTGGTCATATCCAACCTCTCCACCCAGGGAAGGTCTTTACGGAAGCCAGCGAGGCACTGTTTCAAACCCTCCTGCATCACAACACACAAGATAGTGTTTTAGCAAAATGCAAAAGTAACAAGAAGTAAAATGTTAAGTAACTCAAATGATTGTAGTAGTTGCAAGATTTGTTTGCTATTAACACTTTTCATATTTTTTACAAGGGCATCACTAAAATCTGTTTAACAATAATATTAAACATATTTCCTACATGCCAATAACTAACCACTCATAGAAATATACAACATTTTGACAAGAATTCTAACAGTTCAGGATTATAAATTCACTCACCACATTGTTGACAAACTGTTTGGGTTTATTCACCAGAACGTTCATCCCTGGTTTCAACAACCCCTTGGCAAAGGCTTCTTGAAGCTAAAGAAAACACAATCTGGTTAGTTATATATTCTCTTACATATCTTGTTGTGCAACCAAACACAATAACTGCCAATGTATAATAACACATACACAGCATGCTAAACCAAAGTATTACATCAGAATCAGGTTTATAGCAAAAGTAGGTAAAAGGAATTTGAAAAAGCACTTGCTGCAAAAGTCAAGAAACATATATATAGAATAATTTACAATAAATGACACAATTTTATAGAAGAATATGTAAAAAGTATTTGTTTTAAAAATGAAAGAGTTCTACAGTTTTGCACAGAAATATGCAAAACTGACCAGGGAATGTGCGAAAGTTCACAGTATGAGGTAACGTTATAAAGAATATGTGCAATGTACATGTATATATGTATATGTATATATATGTACATATACACATATATATATATATATATATATATATATATATATTTATATATATTTATATATATATGTACATATTTATATATACACACACACATATACATATATATACATATACACATATATATATATATGTGTATATATGTATATATATATACACATATATATATACATATATATGTATATATATATACACACATACATATATATACACATATATGTATATATATATATACACACATACATATATATACACACACACACATGTATATATATATATATATATATGTATATATATATATATGTATATATATATATATATATGTGTGTATATATATATACATATATATATATATGTGTGTGTATGTATATACATATACATATATATATATATATATATATATATGTGTATACGTACATACACATACATACATATATACACATATATATATACATATACACATATATATTATCTCACATAACATTACTGTAAACAAGTGTTCAGTCTGTCTCATCTACAGTTTTGCATCAATCAGCCTTTTGGTCTCAGTAGTTTAACAGCAGTTTAACAGTAGTTTAACAGTAGTTAGCTCTGGCTGGCTACCGTTAGCCTCTGTTAGCATGTCAACAGTTCACTCACCGCATCGTCTGATAGTTCACTGTTCTCGTCCTCTGACTCCTGTCCGAGCAGCGACTCCTCTTCCTCTGCTGAATCCATACTCCTGCTTTCGATAATCATAAGAGGACAATATGTGATCTAGTGGCCTGTAGACGTGAAGAAGCCTGATGTGAATCAATGTGGATACAGATCCTCCTCACATGTGTAGCCTACTGAGCGTTTCACGTGGGGAGGAAGTGACGCCACGGCGTTGAGTGTTGTACCAACACAGTCCGGCGGAAAAGATGTGTGAAATCAAAGGTTCCTCCATTGCAAAGAAAACGGTTCTGTATATTCTCTAATAATTTGAAAATATCGCAAGTGTGTTTTTCTTGGAACCTTTACCATCGTATTGCTTTTTTATGTTATTGAAATTCCCTTCTACTCATAAATATAAGTGTATGTTATGATGTTAGGATTGCAGTTCTCTAAGGACTGCAAACTGTTATGTTCCATGGGTAACCCGGGGTCAGGGGTCAGCAACCTGCAGCTCTTTGGCCCCTCTCCAGTGGCTCCCTGTGGATTTATTAAAAAAAAATTGTATTTATCATTGTTATAGGTCTACGGTACGACGGTAGGACGGAGTATTAGGGCCACATTGAGGGAAACAAATAACTAAATCTGAGATTTCGAGAATAAAGTCATAGGTTTACGAGAATTATAATTTTTTTAACTCTTGGAATACATAACTAGCCACTCCATGTAAGTCGAGCATTAGAAAAGGGGTTAAAAAACAAAAGTGGTGAAATTAATTTGATGTGTGAATGCTCGAGTTATCAGCGGAAAGAAATCAATACAGACCAGTGTCCTAATTGCTGGTGATAGTAAAATAACTAAAGAAAAAGGAGAAAAAAATACAAACTCAAAGAGAAAGATGTAATGCTCATAGCAGCCTCAAGGTGGTGGTCAATGGCAACATGGCTGGAATATTAGTATGAGCATCACATCTTTCTCTATGGTGCTATGTTCCTCTTTTTCTGTAGTTATTTTGCCACTACCAGCATCAAACTAGGACTTTGGTGTGTGTTGATTATACTTTAAATTGATGACGCTACCATTCACACATGGATAAAGATGAAATTATTGCAGTTCACAGGGTAGTGGTGACCATGTTAACTTATTTCACTTGAATTTCCTAAAGTTCTGTCTTAAGCCAGTGGCTGCTTATTGATTATCTCCTCAAAAATAGTTGTAGTATACCGATCTACTGTGAACTTGCTCAGATTTCCCTGCATTTACGCACATTTTGATGTTTCAGAAGTCAAGGTATATATGCATATGGGGCCATCAACCCCAAATGTAAATGGTAAAAGGACTTTCATTTATACAGTACTTTTCTAGTCTTCTGACCACTCAAAGCGCTTTACACTACAGGCCAGCATTCACCCATCCACACACACATTCATACACTGATGGCTGAGGCTGCCATACAAGGTGCCAACATGCCCATCAGGATCTAATCTAAATATTAATTTCATTCATTCAGTTTGGGGTTAAATAAGCTCAAGGACACTTGTGACCAGAGGAGCCGGGGTTCAAACTGCCTCTGAGCCACAGCCGCCCCAAACTTGAAGTAGCCTACAGTGAGAAAGTCAGAGTTACTGTGTCCAATCTGCAGCATTCTCATTGTAAACTGTAGAGAGAGGATGAGAATCACCTTCCCTTTTATGTTGCATAAAGATGGTTTGTATTCATCTTTTGTACTCACGTAGCTGTCGTGTGTGGAGGGCCTGCAGTTAGAGCCAGTGTGTGCACATGCTGAATGCTAATGCTGTGCTATGGCCGGTGACCATGGAAGTAACTTGACTTTTCTCAAAATGTCACTTGAAAGGGATTCTTCTCAAGTGGACAAGTAAGGGTCTCAACCCTACCAAGGACTGTATTAAGAGTTATCAACCATAATAGTGGACATCTATCCACCGGACATATTACATTCAGTGGGCAACCTCTGGGTCTGAGAAGTGAAGCCAATGTGGAAGTGCTTTAAACTTGCATTCTTTCTAACAGCCAGCAGGAGGCGACTCCTCTGGTTGCAAAAATAAGTCTGATTGTATAGAAGTCTATGAGAAAATGAGCCTACTTCTCACTTGATTTATTACCTCAGTAAACATTGTAAACATGAGTTTATGGTCTCTATCGCTAGTTTCAAGTCTTCTTCAATACAGCATGATGTTCATTTAGTAAATTATGGTCCCATTTGCAGTCAAATAGACCATAAAGCAGGGTATGGTTTAGGGCGTGGCTACCTTGTGATTGACAGGTCGCTACCACAGTGTTGTCCGGTCTGGGTGATATCTGTGTTTTCATGTTACAACTTTAATCCTTTCACAGTGTGTTTTCAGTTCATGAAAGTTAATTATAACCTTTTTGGTTGCCTAAAAATGTCTTATTCAGTGTTCAGTTGTACTTAGCTCCACCCTCTTGTGTCACTTTTGGTTGCAAAAAAACAAGTTGGCGACGGCCAAAATGCCAAACTCGAGGCTTCAAAACGGCAGTCCACAACGTGTGACTACGTACACTTCTTATATACAGTCTATGGTTGCATTACATTATCATTGATTGTTGGGGCTGATACATGTGACATTTATAGTAAGACATATCATGTAACACAAGACAAAAAACATGATTTAGGTGATCTGTATCTTTTATCTGAAATGCCAGACAGCAGATATAAACAGAAAACAGATATACAATTCAAGCCCTAGAGTGCAAAGCAGCCACAGGACTTCATTTCAACCATATAGCACAGTAACAGACCATCATGCTTCTAACCAGAAATTCTAGGAAGTAGTAGGAAGTCAGCTGCAGTTGTTGTAATAACAGTAATTTCCTATTTTGCATTGTTCTACTTGTTGTCTATGTTTTTTTCCTGTCATCAGTCCGCTGAGACAAATTGCTGTTTTTTTAAATAAACACAGACCCTGTCAAAATGCATGTGAGACTGACAAAAAAATACAAGAGATTAAAGTTCATTGGGCGCTACCTGTGTGCCAGCTGGTGTTTTGTCCTGTTCTGTGTTATCCTGTGTTATACTGTATGACAGAATTTGTGTGTAGTCAGAACAGGACACAACACCAGAGTTTCCTTGTGAATTAACAATCAAACTAGTTATAGAGACAACATCTACCCCCCTACTTCCGGCGACCTTGCTCGGACCACACCCATCTTCAAACTCAGCCTTTATTTTGATCTGAACTACACACCTGTAAAGTTTCATAACTGCATCGTGCACGGTTGTGACGCTGTCGCGGTGACAAAAACTGTCCATAGACAGACAGATAGACATATAAACACCTCAAAACAGCTTCTGGGTTAGGATCAGGACCACATTTCCTCACTACACCACACTCTGATGCTATTATATCTGAGTTATTGACAGTTTGAGTCATTATCTTTTTGACTGTGGTTTTCAGGATCGGACCGGAGCACCTTGACCTGAAAGAGGGTGTGCAGCCGTCTTCCTCATGGCAGGCTCATTTTTGTTATAACTGCACCATGACAGAGATCCAGTATGTGTTCCACATGGTATTTTCCCAATGGGAGAATGGCTTTTTCAAGTTATACTGACATGCTTTTGATTTGACAGTAGTATAGAGTAAAAAAGTTATTTTTTTCTAGACTTAATGTGTATGGATATATTCGCTAAACTCCCAGACAGAAAATTATCTTTTCACCTCTTTTCAAAATGTCAGAGACATTTAGTTTGGTATTACAACATGCAAATTTCATTTATCTCAGAGCTCAGTAGGCTGGATAAGTGACTCTAACGCTAATACCAGATAGACGCCGGATAGACAGAAGACTGGGAACTTCTGTGATGAATACCACTGTTCATTTGAGATGTCATCAGTCTCTTTTAGTGGCTTATCCTCCCAGTCCTCAAAGCAGAAACTCACTGATCCCCCTGAGAGTGACTTTCTCTCCATTCTGATGGAAATCAATATTTACGATTTGTACTTTGCCACTCTTAATTCCTCCACTCTCTGCATGGTCAGATCCCCACTCTGAGATGTCTTCAAAAGGAAAAATACCCTAAGTTCCATTCCTGTCATCATAATCGCTTGAGCCAGACAGTAATGCAGTCCATTGAATTCGCATCTCTCTGTCACTCTTCATCTCAGCGCGACGGGCCGCTTCCTGACAGCAGATTGAAAATAAGTTGAATTCACTCTGTCAAGCTCCTCTCTTAGAGTCATTCTTGGCTAGCGGCAGCTCGGGACAAAATAAGAACACAGTCATGAATGTCTGGGCCTATAGCTGGATGAGTGGTTTAGCTCCTACGGGACTCAATCAGCCTGAGAAGATTTGGGGATGTGTGACTAAACAATGGTCTGCTGGATAAATTACTGGGAATACTATAGGTCATTTTGTTACCATTTTGTACCGATATGTCCTGTCTTGAGTGGATGCTGTTCTTGGACCTGACAGAGCCATTGAGCATCCAGTGTCCACCTCATCCGAGCACTGGGATGAGTAAAAAGCTCACATCAGGCCTGTAACCAGTTGTTTGTGGGAATCATTTGAATATTATCTGTGCAAGAAGTGGGCAACCTCCGGGGTCGTGAAGTGAAGTCAATGCTGAAGTGCCTTAAACTTGCATTCTTTCTAATAGCCAGCAGGGGGCGACTCCTCTGGTTGCAAAAAGAAGTCTGATTGTATAGAAGTCTATGAGAAAATGACAGGTCGCTACCACGGCGTTTTGTCCGGTCTGGGAGTTGTCCGTGTTTTCGTCTCACAACATTAACCCTTTCACAGTGTGTTTTCAGTTCATGAAAGTTAATTGTAACATTTTGGTCGCCCAACAATGTCTTATTCAGCATTCAGTTGTGCTTAGCTCCACCCTCTCGCGTCACTTCTGGTTGCAAAAGACCAACGTGGTGACAGCCAAAAAACAAAATGCCAAACTCAAGGCTTTAAAATGGCAGTCCACAAACCAATGGTCGACATCACGGCGACTACGTCCACTTCTCATATACAGTCTGTGTGCAAGGCTATATTTCATAATGGTATGATTGGCATATTTTGGCATCCTGACATGGTTTTTGTACAAGGTGCCACTCCTTTTGGCTGTTCTTTTTCTATGTTTTGCAAACCAACAGAATAAAAAGCACAGTCTTTTCCATTCTAAGGTTAGAGGCAAAACTGTCTTAATTCATTGCACATTGAGACTTTGGTTTCCAAGTTATATAAAACACTTAGCTCTTGAGGATTGCGTATAATTGCCCCTAACAGAGTCAAGAAGATTCATGAATGGCTTTCCTGATGGTTTTTGGTGGTCTTTTATGGATGTTTCTAATGCTACTGCAATTAACCGACAGTAAGTGAACAATAGTGAAGCTTTGCAGAAGAGACAGGCGGGGACATTAATGTTCCTATTGTCAGAGTCTCCTGATGTCCTCTAACATTTCGGTGAAAGTGAGGCATCCAAGTACAGTATGAATATGTTGCTGCTGTTGCAGTTTTGTTTGATTAGTGTGTATTATATTTGCTCCTTTACAGTTCTGCTTCTACCAGGAAACTACTCTCTGATATAGCTTTTGCAAAAAGTCCATAAATAGAAATGTAGTCAGTAGAGTCCTTGAAAGAAATTGCTGTGGAGACAATTTTTGCTAAATTCTGGACACGTCTCTAACAACGATGTTGCTATTGTGTCATTCTCCAACCTCCCATTAAGCCAGTAGATACAGTTGGTGCAGTGAGGACATACAAAATACATCTGTGCACTGATACTAAATTTCCAAATAGTCCTTGTGAACACATAATATACCCTGACCAGATGACAAAGTGCTTTATAATTCAGCATAGACCATCAAGCGCAGTGCTTTGTGGAAACCATGTCCACAGAGCATCCGAGTGTCAAAGTAAGGGCAAGTTGTCCCGGTATGGGCATGCAGCCCAATGTCCTCCTCTCTCATGACTGGGAATTAGACTTATACTGCAGGAAGGAAATACACAGACTTCGTATAACTCCCATCATTGTAAAAAAGTAATTTATGCATTGACTTAAATCACAAGAGACAGCATTTTTATTTATCAGAGGTTCTCCAGATGGTCTCCTTTTGGGCATTTTAAAGATCCCCTGGCTGAAAATCAGTTTGGGCTTTATAGAAAATGTATTATTAGGATACATTCACATGGAAAAATCCCATTTTATTAGCAACCAGCCCCCAAGAATTGTAAACAGGAAGTTGTTTGTGCCTTTTACTGTGATACGCCTCTTTTCTTTTCCTTTCCTTTCCTTTCCTTTCCTTTCCTTTCCTTTCCTTTCCTTTCCTTTCCTTTCCTTTCCTCTCCTCTCCTCTCCTCTCCTCTCCTCTCCTCTCCTCTCCTCTCCTCTCCAGATGGAATATTATATCTGTTATATGTATCCACAGTTTTACAGTGCCATGGGTGGAAACAGTGTGCAGGACTCAAGATGTTTTTTATGAAACATCTGCATTTGAAAAGAGTGGCAGGACAACTGAAAAGGCAGAAATGTTGTGGAAGAGAAAATAGATGTGACCTACTCACTCACATTTAATGTATAAACTGCATTCAAAGGTTACTTTAATTAAAAAATAAGCAGAGTGGTGGTGTTTGCTATGAGGGGCCTGTGAGAGGTTCTGGGTGTCTTCTCATTGTATGCACATGGTGTAGCTCCTCTTCTGAAGGTGGATGTGATAAGAGATCCTTTTAATCAATAATGGAAATTTAACATAAAGGTGATAGTGGTGCAAGCTGACCACAGCTGGTGAGTTGCAAACAACATGTCCATACATAAACATCTACTTTTCCTTCATAAGAAAACCAATAGGTTCTGTGGTTTATCCAGGTAATAATTCTGAAGGACCAGTAGCAGCCCCTATAGGCTAAAATGTTTATTACACCCCACACAAATATACAGATATACATATACTGTACACATCTATCATCCTGATGCTGTTGTTGAGGGGGCAACATTTTGTTCAGTTTTCAGTTTCTGTCCAGTTAATCTCTTTTCACTTCTTCACCCTTTAATAAACAAGCACAGCCTGCACAGAAGGAAGAGGTTAGATCTAGCTGTCCCTAAGTATATTTTTGCATTATTTCAAAACAGTTGCATTCTGTGGCAGTGTCATGCATATAATGTCTTAACCCCTCACCACTACTTCTAATGCTTTATATGAGCTGCAACATACCTGCACAGAATGAGAAATAATAGGCTTCATAAGGCTGCATGGTTTGCTTTCATGGGAGTGTTTGACTCTGCAGCCTATCAGTGTGTTATTCCCCCATACAGCCAGGTGTTCTATTGCCCAACCGAGGCATTTTATGTATCAGCACTTCTCTGTGACTTTCTTAATTCTCTCCAATCCCATCATCAGCTTTCTCCTTGTTTAAATGAAGTGAAAATTGCATACTTGCAGTGCAGTGTCCTGGTGGATCACTGGGCTAGGACACACACTGAATACAGTAAAAAAAAAAAAATACCACCCACCATATTGACAAAAAAACTACACAAAGCTTTCAGATGCACAAAACGTATAAAAAGTGAAATAAAGGTGAATTTTTCTTTCTCTTAAAACCATCTTCAGTACAATTTACAGATAATTCAAGAGACTTAAATAACATATCAGACAAAGAGCAATGGCCAACAATGTAGAAGGTGAGAGGAGGTAGAAGGTTTTATCCATAATCAACTCATTGGGCCAAGTCGCCAAGAAGCCTATAAGGGCATCTAATTGAATAGCTTAACAATACTTGTACTGTATGGACATACCTATACATCTATCCACACACAGAAAAATAAGAGAATACCCCCACAATACAACAGTCAGATGGGCTGGCTCACACAAAACTTCAGACATGGCTCACATTGTGGGAAATATATCATGAAAAGTGTCCACAGTCTAGTGGACAAACAGTACTTGTAAGGGCAACATGGAAGTCCACGAGGATGTGCGCTGTATCCACCTTAAAATGTCTCTCAAAACGTTTTAAAAAGTCTTAGATATGTTGACAAGCACACTAAATAAAGAAAAGATACAGCACAATATCTGAACCTCCAAACTAGAACATTGCATTGCAAAACAAACTGACACAACTTGGTTTCCTTGTTGGATCAAAACAATGTAGAAAAAGTTCTGGTTTATTTTCTTGTTTTGGGTGATTTGTGGAATCGTTTTGCATATCTTGTTTAAACCATTGTTGACTTTAACACAAAATACTAAAAAATATTGAGATGACATGGCAATTAAATTTTGGGCCTTGGAAAAACTTTGACAAAAAAATTTAATTGTTCAATTATTGTCTTTCCAGAGATCAACAAACACATGGCTTTCAACCAGGAGACCGGAGTTTGTGTCCCGAGTGTTATTGAGTTATTTTGATGTTACGTTAGTGATGTTTGTGACATGTTTTTTAGTGACATTTATGAAGTGTTACGTTGTTTACGAATGTATTTTACATCGTTTACGCACTTATTTTCACCCCAACCATGATGTGTTTCCTAAACTTAACTAAGTGTTTTTTTTTTTGCCTAAACCTCACTGCAGCTGTTACCATAGTTTTGTTGCATGGCTTAAGAAGGACATGCAAAATGACACGCAGGATGTCCTTGTAATGTCGTGCGATGCCTTCCCATGAGATCGGGTTGGAATCATAGACATAGGTGGTTGCTGAGCTGCGACAATGGAGGTCATCCATGTTTTAATTCATCTCTTTGTGGAGCTTTTGGGATTTGATCTAAAGAGCTCTCCTGGTGGACTCTAATTAAACGTTTAGAGGCGCCTTCCTTCCCTGCTTTCCTCTTTCCTGGCTTCCTCCTCCTCTCCCTCGTTCCTCCTCTGCGTCCTCTATCCTGACACTGATTAGAAGCGAAGAGACAAATTAATCGGGGGAGCGCCAGGTTGCCAGCTTTCTCTGACGGAGGACATCCACAGAATTTTTAAGGGAAATGCGACGTCAACTTCCATCAGTGCTAAAGGGGCAGTGTCTCTCTGTGTGTGTGTGTGTGTGTGTGTGTGTGTGTGTGTGTGTGTGTGTGTGAGAGAGAGTCCAAGTATGGGTAGGAGCAGCGTGGGGCCCATGCATAATCACCTTATTATATCCCTGTGAATGAAATAGTGAATTGATCTGATTAGAGGTTGGATGAAAAGAGAAGGCGAGGGGAGAGGCCTGGCATGTAGAGCAGCTCCTTCTGAAAGAGGAGGAAAGAGAAGTGGAGGGAAGGAAGGGAGGAAGAAGAGCGGGACAAGAGAGGAGGAAGAAAAAGAGGAGGATGAGGGAGAGGAAGGAAGAACAAGCTGAGCATAAGTAATGGAGGATGAGGAGAATGGAGGCTAAAAGAGGAGATGAGAAGTTAGATGAGAATTAAAAAAAGATATAAGGTGAATAAGAAACAAGGAGAGAGGACATTTTCATGTTTTGATCTGTCTGATTGCCTGTGTTGTAATTTTACACATCGGTGAGTAATGTCAGTCTCCATCTTTTCATCTCTTTTTTCACCCAAACCGCAACCACTACCAAGTAGTTTCTGATTGATTCACATGCGCTTCATCACCTGATGGAGTTTGCTATAGCTGTAATAGAATTGTAGAAGTTTCAATTCAAAATTGTATGAGCACTCTCTGAACTCATGCTGGATTAAAAAGTATTGAAAGTTAAAATCCAAAGTTTTGTGAATTGAGGAAGATTTTGTGTTATGATCAAAAGCACCAGAGAGCTACTAAATGGACCTCGAGGTGAGATTTTTTTATCAACTACTGTTTCAAAGATCGAGAATGAACTTTGAAACTTTTGAGCAAACATGGTTAAGAAGTCCTTAAAGTGCTCAAAAAAAGGACATTTCCTCATCGACAATTCCATGACAACAAAAATCAGCTCCAATTTCGCTCTGGTACCGCTCACACCATGAGTTTGAAGCATGCCCAAGCGAGATTGTGTGATCTAAACATTTCCAATAACTCCAGCGCGTTGTAAATTTCAAAAGTCATGAGTTATTAAAAAAAGATAGATGGAATCTTTTCCAAAATTCACAACATGTTTTTATCTAACAAAATATTCTGCTTCAATCCACATTTGTTGGCGTTTAGCCTTTCAAAAAACAGCATTTTCACTGCGGTCAAAAAACTGTTTGCTCTCATATTGCCGCACACAAAGGGAGGCACCTGTATTAACGGGCGGTCTAGCAGCAATCAAATGAAACTACCGAGTTACATTTATTAAACAAAGTTGATTTAGTAAAAAATGACTGGCTCATTTAATTTATTCAAATTGAGAATTTTGTTTGAGGATTAGTTTTTTTGGGCTCATACAATATGACGACAGACATTCGAAGCTCCATCCGAAAACCTCAATGGAAGCTTTGAGTGAAATTGGAGCGGGATGGAGCGGGAGATAAGGAGATGTTCAAACTTTTTTAAAAATCTGCTCTGCATCCCAAATCTTTCTGCTCGCGCTCCGTGAGCTAGCTAGTGGACACACACACACAGCTTCAATTCACATGATGGGTATCAATTGAAGTACTGTGTTGTTATCTGTATCACTTAAGGCTACTGGTATTGGTACCGGCAATTTTTTAAACAATACCCAGCCCTAAGAATGATCTTTAAATCTCAGGTTAATAGACAGAGGCACAGCCGGCCCAGAGCAATATCATCTCATTCTGTCTTAATTTGTGTCCCTGGAATTGTTCAGCTCTAGACAATTGTGCGCCTGTAAACATATTTACGATGAGGAACTACCATACTGTAACGTGGAACTGGAACATATACTGTACAACTATACTTCAGATAGTTGTGTTACCATATGGCCAGCCTTCACGTCAACACAAACTCTTTTTTTTACCTGCTTCTGTCCTTATTTTCCCTTAGAAAAGTCTGGATTCATCACAGATGAGTGTGTGCGCGCACACACGTACAACACACATCACCCTGTCAGCAATTCTCCGGGAGGCAACGGCAGTAGATCATAATTAGAGCCAATCAAAAAGAAGCGTACAGCCTGTTACTTCCTGCCAGCCAACCAGTTAGTCCATCTGGCCGTAGTTAGGGCTTCTGTGCTCGGCTAACTCTCGCACAACAGCTAATAGATCGCTTTCATTTATGGGGAATGACTTGAATGCATGTTCTGGCAGCAAACTGAACACACACATGGGTTCTTGACACCATACTTGAACACAAATCCTGGGGGGGTGGGGGTTCTTTTTGGCTACCATTTCATCCTCATTCATTTGCCATTTCTCACTGAGTGTTTGGTGTTTATTGCAGATCAGAATGCAATATACAGTAATCTGATACTGTATGTGGACTACTAACTGACTGTATGGGAGCGATCGATGACATTTTCCTCTCACAGTAACACCTCTCCCCTCTGCGTCTGTCCATCCCTCTACCTTTCTTTCTTTGTTTTCATTCTCTCTGCGCTCCTCTCCGTCTCTGTCTGTCGTCCTCTCCCTAGCCCACTCTTCTCCATCCCATCTCTCCTCCTTTCAGTGTGGTCCTCCCCCCAAATAATTGCCTTTCTCACTGACTCATTGTTCACTCATTTATCTCCCGTCTCCCCATGTTTCTGATTACTGCTCTCCATCCTTTTGTGCCTTCTTACAACTTCTTGCTGCTTCTCTGTGCTGTTGTTGTACAGTATGGCCCTGCAGACTTTTTTTTCCAGGTATATGTAGAGCCTTCTGTGGACCGACATTCCATAATTTGATTTTTAGTTTTTCTTTTGGTGCAAGAAAAAAAAAAAAAAATTCAAGCAATGCCTTTATCAGCAATTAATTATTATTAATTATGCATGCACATTCTTATTTGAAAATGTTAGATTCAGTATGCCATGCTGCTTTACAATTTGTCTCTGATTCGGGTTTCCGCACACATCATTGAGGAAGTAGAAGGGAACAAAGGTACATTATTCTTTATTAGACCATATTACAAAACTGCCTCGCTATTCATGTTCTCTACTGACTCCTGAAATCAAAATATTCTGGTAAAATCAATAATGTTACATATAAATGTTACAGTATATTGTATGTGTTGATTATACAGTATATTCTCTGACAAGATCTATTGGTAACACCTCATTTTGCAGGTCTGCAAATGTCATGGTAATTAGGCGATAATTACCAAGTAACCTTTTTGAAATTTCTTTGGAATTACTGCCAAATATCCCAATATTTACCTTAAAATGTATCGAAAATTACTTTATTATAAACAGAATATAGTAATTCTATGCTAAAATAGCATATAATTATTAAAATAGGCCCCTTAGATTTGAAAAGCGGCTGTGCCCTGCTTTTCATCGGAGGTGGAAAACCAATAGAAGACACTTCTGATCAGGCACAAATCTCACCATTGTGACTTATTATCTACTCAAATGTAACCTGGTAGCTAATGTAATGATTGCAGGGAGTTTAAGAAATTTCAAAGAAATGATTTGCTAATAAATTAAATATATTATTAAATATATTAAATAAATGATCAGCTATTGGGAAATAGCGGAATATAATTATTAAATAATGTTTATAATAAAGTAATTTTTGATTAATTTTAAGGTAAATATTGGGGTAATTTGGCAGTAATTCCAAAGAAATTTCAAATAGGTTACTTGCTCATTAAAACCTAATGACCATGAAATTTGCGGACCTGTAAAATGAAGTCTTACCGATCTATTTTATATCATTGTGTTGGTCAGGCCTATAAGGAACTTAACACATAGTATTTTATATTTTGCTTTTTTAAATAAATGTGGACATTCAGCCCGTTCTCTTTCCCATGGGTGTCAAATACAGATGCTTTGTCACGGCCGTTGGCGTTCAATACTGCCGCACAAGGCACCCGTTAGCGCCGGTATGCGACGCACTGGGCTTTCTTCCAAGAGACTGCTGTTCGTGACCCGTGCGTTACGTTTCACGTTCACTTTGCAATCAGCTGTTCGTTTGTGTCCCATGTACGTCAAGTCACATTTTTACCGTGTTGTTTTTTCCTGAACCTAACTAAGTGCTTTTGTTGCCTAAGCATGTCTTTACATGCAACTGAAAAAGTGACGCTGAGGGGTCTGACAAAGCGTCAGTATATGACAGGTTGAGATGGGAATGTGTTGGTACATTTAGTGTGCAAATTGTTCAGCATAGTGTGTTTTTAATCTCTTTATAAACAGAAAACACCCAATCATGTTTCAGCCTTTGACAATCTAAACTGAATGGGTATGAACTACTGTACTTGCTTGTAAGATTTGAGCAGCAAACAGACACATCACTCACTAATTATATTACCCACTAATCATTTTGTTTGCAGTTAACAAAGTGCTGCCATTAGGCGTGCTATCATATTCATCCACGTTTTGTGCTTACTTTGTGAATATGAACAAAGTCATTGATGTTATCTTCCTTGTGTGAAGACTGTTCACACGTCAACACACTCACACAGGTGTTTTCTCTTGTGTTGCCTGATTAGACTTCTTCTCAGGACTGTGAGGGCGTGTACACACTGTGTTTGATTGACATCTTTATCACTCTCCTCTTAGATTTGTTGCAACAGTAAGGGCGGGAACATTAACACCTTACCACTTCATGCAGTTTGGAGACCTCATAACCCCTTCCAACTTCAACCTGAGCAGAGGTGTGATTAAGCCAGATAACTGAACACACCTATGTGGGTGTGCAGGCACTTTGAAATGACTCTCATAGTAGCGTCTAGTGTGGACAGAAAACCTTGCAAAATATTTCTGCTTTTCAGCTACTTTTACACATTTTTGCCAATTACTGCAACACTATGGGAATCAATCCCTACATTTACTTTGACTGCCTGTCTATCCCGCTAACTTTGGGAACAGTTGAAACTGGAAATGAGCTCTCAAGTGACCCATTGTTGCTTCAATAATGCAGGGTTTGCCTCTTTCTCTGCCTGCTGACAGACACACAAAGTTTAACAGAGTTATGTGAGTCCCTTTGGAAGTTGTCCCTTTCAGTAAGAACAATAGTCAAAATAATAATGTTCTCAACATCGCCCCATGACCAACTTTTGGAATGAGTTTAGTTCATACAAGATAATGAACATGATGAGATACTTTTCTGCCAAACAAGCAGACAGAATGATGTCTGTCCAATTCTGTTGGCAAAGTTGCTGAATAAATATAAATTCTGGACACATATTTTGTGCCTGCAGAAAAAGGCTTGTCTATATGCAACACGTTCTCATCCCAACTTGTCACATACTGCCGCTTTGTACCGCCCCTTGGCGTCACTTTATTTTTTGGCATCAAGACCACCATAGTTAGGTTTAGCAAAGAAATACATGGTTGGGCTTAAAAATATTACATTCGTACAGTGAAAATGAAAAATTATTGCAACGTGACGCACGGGACATGAACAGCGGTCTCCTGGATGAAAGCCCTGTGTTTCTTGGACTGGCCCGGTGTGTATGTATGTGTGTGTCTTTTGCTCTTTAAACTGCGTCACCACTCGCCTCCTGGCACACTTTCTCAGAGTGTTTACTGTTTCTGCGGATGGGTTTACATTGTAGTTAATGGAACGTTTTATACCGACGCTAAGGGGTGCCTTGTGCGACGATATTGGTGATGGCCGTGTCAAAGCCTCGGTATTTGACGCCCTGGGAATGCAAACGGGTTGGTATATGGAATGACGACCCTGTCTCCTACAAAAATTAAGTTCCCATTCAACTAAACTGCATTCTCAATTATGTTTCGAGGGAAACGTTTTTCCTCCCGGATTACGATCACAGGTTAAACAGTTTTAAACATGTGGTTAATGTTGTAAATTGAAACAAACGGCCATGACAAAGCGGTGATATTTGATGCCTCGGGAATGAGAACGGTCTCGTCACGTTTGATGTCACAAATGCCAGAAAACAGTTTGTATACAGCTTCTAATATAATTGTATTATTATTACTTATTCAGTCTCTCTTTTAATCTCTCAAACCAGAGTTGGTAATTGTTGCAGCAGTGGATAGACTAACAAAGACGGTTTTGATGAGTTTTATTTTGTTTCTGTCAAGTTTGAATGAAGTGTGTTTCGATGTTCAGCGAGGTAAAATTACCATTGTCTGACTGGAGTCTGGTTTAGCTTAAAATTACTATTTTTGTTTTGTCATTAAAGCTATGGACGTGAATTAAAATAAGTGAACATTGACTTTTGGTTTCACACGGGACACGAACACCAGTCTCCTGGGTGAAAGACCATCAACCAACCCAACCTATATGAGGACTTCTGTGGACTATCATCACAAATGTATTTGAGATACGTGAAAAACAAACGTAAATCTGTGACAAAATAAGTTTCCCTTGAAACTATTTATCATTATGCAGTTTCGTTGCAGTTTTGTTGTATGGGAACGTAATTTTTAGGAGACAGAGCTGGGAATGAACACACTACAAAACATGCCAGAAAGAAATAGAAATCCACATAACTAACAAAAACCCCAAAAGGAGGACCTCAGTTGCTTGGTGTGATGTGCATTTTGGCCCCGGGACTTGAAGGCTCAGACGCGTATCTGAAAGTGTAAATGAACATTAATCTACTTGTAGAAAATTCATATCTGTAATTATCAGTTCCAGATAAATGCCAGGCTGCAGTGCCAGCTGTGGTGCTAATGAAGATCTCTTACCATGGACACCATGAGTGCTGCTTACATCAATGCACTCCCAAAATAGCTGTGCTTTAGACAAATGACCCAGAATACTGGACAGAAAGGGTTATCACAGTATCTCATTCTTATAAAATGTAGTGGATGAAATTATAGTGAAATTATGTCATTTTCAGCCCAGAAGTCTTGCATGAGCACTTTTTGAGAGCTATGGGTTTTATTTTGTCCTGAAAATCATGATGGTTTTTGTAAGGCTTTTATCACACTGGGTTGGATTATGCTGACATGAGCTTTGTCCGTGCTATAGTTCAGCACCCTGAAGAAGGACACTGATGATTGAAATGTGGAGACTGACAAGATGAAGGCTGAGCAGCAAAATATCAGACGGTCTCTGGAGAGAACCATTCAGACTCTATCCCGGAGACAGATGAGACCTTTCATTATAAAGTGCACATAAAGTTTCTGAATTCTTACCTGGACACCTGCATGAACCACGGGTACACCTCTAAAAGTGCTGATGTAATGTGCATGTCTAATGCACAGAAAGACAGTTGGAGGTTGAGGAGTGTTTGATGATGATTTGATTTGCGTTTCCCTTTTTCTCAACAAAGAATAGTAATCAAAAATATTGTAATCATCGTGGTGGCATTTTCCATCTCTCGTCTGTCAGATGAAGGCTGCTTGAGATGCGGCTCGCCATTTTTTGTTAAAAACGATGGATGGAGAGAACGATCTCATCCCATCTCGTCGGATCATCTCATCATCAATCACATTTGCACAAGCCTTTCTAAATTCTCCAAAGTCTCCTCCTTGTTTGTGCTCAATGAGCCACAGTGTCATACATCACAGCGGGCAAGGTGACTGAGCTGCAGTCTGGGTCGTGAATAATCACACTGAATCAGAACACAAACACAAAGACAAGGGCCTAAGTTTGCATATAGAGACATGTTCATACCAATATTTGGGCAAACACATTATCTATGGAGTAGATCATTCCGATGTTCCCTCCCAGAGGCTATATGTCTCCGAGACAACCTAGCATGCTAGCATTTGATTGGCTGAAAGGGAGGGAATTACCTGAAGGCTCACGCTCACAATCTTATTAAATTACAACTTTATTCATGTATTATTACAACTTTTTTTTCTCAAAATATTCCAACTATTTATTCTCAAAATTTTAGTGAATACAGATATGTGTGATATGTTTTGAATGTGATATCTTCAGAAAAATGATTCCTCAGTCTTTGTGCCTACGAATGACCAGCAACACGTGACGTACGTGTCAATTTCCGCTCCTTACATGCATACCGTCTTTTTAAAATAAACTTCTGTCATTGCCATGGTTAGGTTTAGGCAACAAAACAACGTAGTTACATTTAGGAAAAGATCGACTTGGTTAGGTTTAGGCAATAAACGACTTGGTTAGGTTTAGGATAAGATTGGGGTTTCAGTTAAATTAACTCTGGAAGTGGCGTTACTTAAATATGGAAGTTATATGACAAATAAATCAACGTTGACTTCTGGTTTCACACGGGGTACAAACCCCGGACTCCTGGGCGAAAGTCAGGTGTTTGTTGACCCCCCCATCCACCCCTACCTTCTGCCTACGCAGAGTTTCTCGCTCTTTATACTTCCTGGTTCACGATTGCGTGGATTACATACAAATTGATTTTGTGAGATATATACATATTACAGTGCATTACTTTTCATAGGTATAGCTATGAGCGCTGTATAAAGAACAGCTTGTGCTGAAACATGCATATCAGCTATTAAAGTCTAGGGGTATATTAATGAATGTATCAAAATGAATTAATGTATCACTGACCTGAATAGGTGCCACATGCATATTTAAAGAGGTTACTTTCCCAAACACAAGACAGAAAAGAGGAGGGAAGAGTTAATCATGCCAACATATGTGCTGACTCAGTAGAAATTACATTAAATGAGAAAAGTTGATCTACGGGAGAATAAATATTAGAAAGCTGTACAGAATGCCAGAGAGCCTTACTGCGTTATATTCCATTATACTTTGAATTCACCTGGCGCCTGAATTTTGTGTTTTCCTTTACATAAATAAAGACATGTCCATCATAAATTGGTGCATAAAAATTCACCAGAAAGCAGGAAGTGTTTAAGACAAAAGAGGAAATGCATGCACAATTTCCCCTAGATTGGGGAACCTATCCATGTTTGTTATAGAGTCAATGTAAACTAATTTGTATTTCTAACTTCCTCTTTATTTGTTGGGCTTTGCAAGCCAAAACTTAAGAGAACTTAGGTGGCTAAATATATTTGAAAACGTTATCTTTGGTATGCAAAGGGAAAGGATATCTGACTTGAGCAGGAAAAAAATTAGAAAAACGAGAGAAAGAAAGAAAAAAAAAACACTGAAAAGGTTCAAATTGATTTTGGCATCAAGAAGTCCATTTAATCAAACTCCTTAAGCAATGCAACCGTGTTGTGCAGACTCCTTGCTCGATACAGCTCATTAATATTGTCCCAAAACTTTACCCATTCATCACAAGTGCTGTAGGAGTCAGATCCTCAGTAACAAAAGGCTCGCTGCTGTCTGTCTGAGCTGAACCTGTGACAGTCTGGCATTTGCCCTCCCTGGAAAGAGCAAGTCTATATTTCATCAGCACCACCACGCTACCGTCCAGCGGGCGGACAGAAATTTACATCTCGCCTGCGGTTGCTGTGTGTTTGTGGTTTCCATTGTGAGCCAATAGCGGAGGGAGGAGGGTGTTGGGGAGGTCATTCATAAGTCAGTTTTTGTGTAAATGTCACAGATGCTGACTAGCTGAAAGATTACACCAACAGTGAGGTTCTGTAAAAACTAATTGGATGAAAAAATATATTTGACTCTCTGCTTTGAATACGAAGAGGAAGCATTTCTGTTGGTGTTTGTGAGTAAGAGAGAGAGAGAGAGAGAGTTTGTACATTCACCGCCCATTCATGAATAAAGATTTGCTTGGAGTGCAGCAGCTGCTGTTCACATGCTCTGTTGTCAGATTGGTTTGTAGCCTCTCTCTCATTATAATCCATTTGAAAACCACAACTCACATTTCACCTGGGATGCATTTGATCATATCACTGGATTTGGACCTGTCGAGAAATGTGTTGGTAAAATGCTAGTGATATTCATTCTCTTTCATGGCATATCAAAGCATCATCGTCTTTGTAGAAGGAGAACCAAAAACACAACTATACTTTCACAGGATAGATAGACATGTGTTTACAGTATGGCAGTTTAAAAAGGAGATTAACTATCATGTTTTCTCATTTTACTGTAACTTCTAAAAATGGTTAAAAAACACAGAAAGTATAAAGAGCACATTTACCATTTTTTGATTTAAAAAAAAATGCTTATCCTGACTGCACACCACTGAGATACCAGGATGTTTATGAATGATCCTTGAGTACATGAGAGGTGATTATGATTAATTATAAAACAAAAGCTGGAGTTTCTAAAGGTTGAACTGGGGTGAATAATATTAAGAAGAATAAGAAGAAGGATGGATTATTTAATTTTAAGTTTCTATTTCTATTACTCTCTCTTTCAGGATAGGAAAGTATCGCATCGCTAAAATGCAAAAACAAAATTCAAACCAATGTCAGAAAATGTAACTGTAGCACTTTCAGATAATGTATGATAAAAGATTATATATCATATAACATTTTTGTTCCACTTTCCAATCCACATCTGTGCCACCGGTTACACTGCTTTCATCCAAAGTTTTTTGCTGTGTCATCATCTTTAAATATAAGATAATAGGAATCACCAAGTGACTGTTTTCTTAAAAGTCTAAAATATAATAATAATTTAAATTCATTTTGAAATATTTTTTCCCACCACTGAAATAAGGCGATTATAGATTCTTGGCAAACATCTGTCCGACCATTAGATAGAACAAAAACAAACTATTATTGATCAAAAAAGCTCATTTTGCACCTGCTAACGTTTCTGCTTCCCTCATCATGGACGAAAGTTTGTATCGTCCTGCCAACTAGAGGTATCTTTAATTTAAATGGAAATGAGACACTGGTCCGTATAGATCGAGGATCAGGTGCTTGATCAGCCTCAGCGTGTGTGTGTGTGTGTTTGTGTGTGTGATAGAGCTGTTCAAGGGTTAAGACTTGTTTTACAGTTAAGAACTAAGTGTTGGTTAAAGTCAGGGTTGTGCTCGGGGCTAAGCACACTGTATGATTGTGTAGTTTAGTAGATGTATGGTTTTAAGGTCAAGGTGCAACGACATGTCATCTATTGCACAAAAAGTTTGGTTTGCACATATTTTTAAGAGTGAAATCAATAAAGACATAAACAAAATGACCTTTACACACAACATTTGGTGGGAGTGGAGATAAAGGAAGAGTATATTAATCTATCAGTGTTGTTCAAAACTTGATCCAGAAGTTTTGTGTTTGTGTGCGTACATGTATTACTCATGTTGTGGGGACTTTGTTTAGGCAGTGCATGGTAGGGATTCATCTACTTTTAGGGGATAAAAATCAAGTCCCCACAATGTAAATCATTACATTTTAGGGTTAAAACTTGGTTAGGGTTGAGGCATTTAGTTGTTGTGGTTAGGGTTAGATTAAGTCACCAGGGAATGCATATAAGTCAATGCAATGTCCTTTTAGGTGATGGAAACAAATGGTATATGTATTACTCGTTGTGGGGACCGAAATCTGTTTACACAGTCACATTGTGGCGACTCGCCTTCCTTTTGGAGACAAAATGCAAGTCCCCATGATGTCAATCATTACATTTTAGGGTGAAGACTTGGTTTAGGGTTAGGGTAAGTCCAACCAGGTCTCACACCCAACTCATTAAATACCGCCAATTGGGTAGCGACCCTTGGCATGGGATACCAACGCACGGAGGCACACTTTAGCGTCAGTATGTGACAAACCAGGCCCCAATGTAAACCCACCCACGCCGTTATTTGATGGTCGGCGCAAGCAACGTAGTATTAATAGAGGGAGAGTCCGTTAAGCATGGCGGGAGGGGTGGTGGATGGGTCAAACAAACACAGGACTTTCAACCAGGAGACCGATGTTTGTGCCCCGTGTGAAACTAAAAGTAACATTGACTTATTTTGTGACACGTTGGCATTGTCAGTCCTCTGAGTTACTTGAGTTGTCAGTCAATGAAGTTAACATCAACCACGATTGTTTCCCAAAACTAGGTGGTTGTGTTGCCTAAACCTAACTTCCTGTGAAAACGGAAGTTTATTTTGAAAGGACACTATGCATGTAACGAGCGCATATTGACACGGCGTCCCTGGCACGTCAAAAAGTAACGCAAGTGTGGTCAGTCTCCGACGCTTAGGGGCACTGACCATGCGGCGGTATTTGACGAGTTGGGAATGAGTGTCGGTAAGTCTTCAGGAAATTAATGTAAGTCAATGAAATGTCCTCTAAATTGATGGAAACACAACTGTGTGCATTTGTGTGTGTGCGATTGAACTGTCTGTGCAATACACTTGTCCTCTGGCCCAAAATTGTAATGTATGTGCAGGTGTGTGGGTGGGAATCTGGGCGTCTGTGCATTCATGTGGGTGAAATGAAGAGTTATTGAAGTGACTGTATTTATTCCTGCGTGCATCACTAACCGCTTCCATACGTCGGTGGCAATGTCCCCGGTCATCTCCCATTTTCTCCTCTCCTGTCCTCTCCTCTCCTCTCCTCTCCTCTCCCATCTTATCACCTAAACAAAGTTAATATAAACCAAATTACCCTCCAGGGCAGGACATTCCTTCAACTGTCTTAAAGTTCAAGATTACCATCTACCACTGCAACGTGACTATTTTTTGGGATGAGAACACATTTGTTTCCCGATGTTTTCTTACAGCAGTGTCTCCAGTATTAACAGATTGCAGTACATCTGTTCACGAGTACACTCCCCTTTTCTCCCAGGTGGAGCAAGAGGTATAATAAACACAGATGGAGTTTTCCTGCCACAGGGAGCACCTGGAGAGAAACACGGTGGCTCTGAAGAGGAACATGATGAAAAACAAGTTGACACTCACACAGAATGTCAACCTCTTGGCACTGTGTGGGTGACATCTTGGTATACATATGAATCAGTTGTAATAATAAAATTAAATTAATGTGTGCCTTGTGTTTCAATGCGTTTTTGCTTATTAAAACATCCCACTGCTGTACTTCTAAGAGGTATTAATTATCAAGGTTCTTCTCCAAAGATACTTACAACATTTGAATGAAGGTCTTTGTAGACAGGGACACACATACAACACACACAAACAAGGTCTGGCCTCATAATGTAGCAAATATAATATTATCTATCACAAATGTTTTATAGTAAATTAACTTGACGTGATGTGGTCACAGGGAATGAGCTGTTTGACCAAAAGGGGAACAGCTTTGCTTTGGAAGGAACATGCAGTAATCAATATAATGTGCCAAACTGACGATGAGTGTGTGTAGTCTGCTGTTTAACCAGTGATTAGTTGCTGTGTGTGAAGCATTTTTAAGGAAAACATGACCTTTTTGCAAATTACTTCCACTTTGAATAAAATATACTGCTGTGAGAATACATCACGAACACTTTACTTCCCACTGATGTTTCAGCTTCCCTCTTTGGAGCCATTTGATGACAGCCACTTTAAATTCATTCATTGTTGATATTCAGTTTAGTTCTGTAGGGGGGGCACATAATTTAAACTAAAAAAAACATAAACAAGTCAGTCAGTTGCTAATGTAACCAAATGATAGTCTGTCTTTGTTTTTGCCAGTTACTCCCCACTAGAGTCCACTTCACTGTATACCTCCCTGAGTGAGTGTGCTGGCTGAATCGACTGAAACACTGTGCTGTGCATCGGTAAGGGTGCATCAGCCAGCACCAGTAGATGTAGATGCACACAATACATTTCGAAAATAGTTTAGGTTTGCCTCAGCTTGCGTGACTCTCCACAGGTTAACAATAACTTCTGCTTTGCTGCTAAATCAGAGCAGGAAGCTGCTCTTCAGAGCTTCCTCAAAAGCAGACATTCAAACACCGCATGTAGGATAAGAGGCAGTGAGCTGTCATCTGAAACACAGACTGAGAGACTAATGGCAGGATTTACTCAAAAAGGAATGGAAAAGCTGTCATGGTTATTTTCAAAGGGGTGCCTTGACCTCTGACCTCAAGATATGTGAATGAAAATGGTTTCTATGGGTACCCACGATTCTCCCCTTTAAAGACATGCCCACTTTATAATAATCACATGCAGTTTTGGGCCAGTCATAGTCAGGTCAGCACACTGACACACTGGCAGCTGTTGTTGCCTGTTGGGCTGCAGTTTGCCATGTTATGATTTGAGCATATTTTTTATGCTAAATGCAGTACCTGTGAGGGTTTCTGGACAATATTTGTCATTGTTTTGTGTTGTTAATTGATTTCAAATAATAAATATTTACATACATTTACATAAAGCAAGCATATGTGTCCACTCCCATGTTGATAAGAGTATTAAATACTTGACAAATCTCCCTTTAAAGTACATTTTGAAAAGACAAAAAATTGTGATTCATTTTGCTAAAAATCGCAAGTTGCGTTAATGCGTTAAATAAATTAGTGCCGTTTAAACAAATTTGCGTTAACGCATTATTATCGCGTTTTATTATTAAATATGCTATCCTATGCTATATAAAATGCAAGTAGTAGTGTAAAGAATGAAAAAAGGAAGCTAGAGAGAGAAATTCAAACCCTACTTACTTTGTCACCTCCACACACCTGGCCGATCACCACATGAAGTGGGTGCTAATGTCGGATTGCCCATTCCGATGTAGAGAAAGTGTGGGTGAACGTTGTTCTATCATCCGACAAGCAGTTCTGTTGGAGTATATACAGCACCCGCTGGATCTGTCTGTTCTCACAAATGAATAACCTCACTGGTCACACTGTGTAGGATGAGCTTTTTGCAAAACTCACAAACCAGCCCTCTGTCATGTTCTGGCTGGGCCAGTCTCTTGGTATTATTTACTTTTATGTGATTTTGGATTTGGTGTCTTTTATATGATTCTGGTGTTTTCTGTTTTATTTTGGTAATTCATTCCTCCTGTGTCTTGTCTGGTTTTACTTCCCACCTTTGTTTGTTTTCCCGCCTTTTGTTGATTGTCTGCCCCGCCCTGATTTGTTTCACCTGTGTGTAATCATGTCTTGTATTTTAGCCTGTGTGTTCCCCTCTGTCATGATCGGTTCGTTTGTCTCTCCAGCCCCGTCTACCTTGTCCTCCGTGTTCCTTGTTACCTCCTGCTCTGATCCTGGTGTTCCTCGTGTTTCCCTGGTTTGTGATTTTTGGTTTTGGTTGTTTGTTTCTATTTGTTCTTTTGTACTTGGTTCCCCTCCCTGCCTTTTGTTGTTTTGGATTTTTTCAGCTCTATTAAAGCTCGCTTTTATTTCTAACTACCTGTCCTGCCTGTTACTCTGCGTTTGGGTCCCCTTTGTAAACTCCACATACGACACCCTCGCTGTCAGACGGGATAAACAATCAGCCTGAATGACTAAGCTTTCAAATAATTTATTTTACAGCTACATTTTAAAAACCAAACATTGTCCACTGCATCAAAGACAGAAAACTAGAATTAAAATAGGGGAAAAGCCGAGGGTGGTATTGGGCTTAATTAAAATACTGCACTTATATAATATATCTAAAGACATCACAGTACACTGAATCCATATTTTGTATCAATGGGATTGATGCCTTTCATCCTGCTAATGTTTAAGCCTTGTTCCCTCTTTTCATTTAAGGAATAATTTTAATCTACTCTACAGATTTAGACCCTGGAGGCATAAAATGTTATTTTTTTACATTAGCCCAGTAATGGTGCATCTCTAGGCTAATACAGAGGAGGTAAATAGATGTGAGGTACTCTTTGGTACAGCCAAACAAAATCAATCAATAACAGCTATTGTGTCAGAGATGCCATGATCGATGTCTTACGCCACAGGGAGGCTATTTATTAGAAGGAACAATTAACTGTGAAGGCATTTTCTTCTCTAAAGTCAAAATGGTTTACACACAAATTGATGTTCATAATTATAATGCACAAATAAAAGCAGAGTTCTTGCATCCAGCTACACTCCCACATTCACACTCTCACATAGACACAATGCTGTATCCAACACAACACAACTACACTGATCACTTCTTGTAAGCTTTGGTCTATAAATAAGACATCTCTGTCTGCACATGCCATTCTGTGGTAGCACCACAATGTGCGAGTGACTAACTGTGAATGAAGCACTTGATCTAATTTTGGATCGTGGCCCATGGTGAGGATGAAAATATCGAACCTGAAGAAGTGGTGGAGGAGGAAGCCTGCTGAAAGGAGGAGGATGATTCTGAATATGATCCAGATCCTCAAGAATCAACAGATGAAGAGGAACATGCCAACATCTACCTATCTATATATACGTATATAGACAGATGAATGGATTGGTTCAACAAAATGGCTAAATGATCTTGATCAAGGTAAAGTTTGGTGTCAGTATGAATGCTATCAATTTGATAAAATCCTTTTCAAATGGTAGAAAGCAATATTGGTTCATTTTCTTCCCCTCGTATGATTACGTGTGTCATCCCACAGGGGAGTTGCCTCGGAGCATTGTTGTTTATTATACACACAAATTATCTCCCCTTTATGCTAGCCAATTCAAATGCACATATGTTTGCAGATGATACAGCCATCACTGCAGCAGCAGATTCACAAACTCAGTTACATGAATATTTATGAAATTATTTTAAATATGTCATAAAATGGGTCGGAAACAATAAATTGATATTAACTAAATAAAACAAATTATGATTATATGTACTAAGAAAGAGGAAGAAATTGGAGTGATGGTACTTCACATATGGCAGTGTTCAAATTAAAGATGTTACAGAGGATATATATTATTGGGAGTTAGAATACAAAACAATCTTTCATGGACGGCTCATATTACAGATATTCCTAAAAGAGGGATGAAAATGTCACGAATGGTTGGAAGAATTTAAAAGCTTTTATCCAAAGACATTCTTAAGGTAATATATCTCATAGTCTAATAATTTACTTTCACATTAATTATTGCTGTGCAGTGTGGGGCAATGCAGCTTAGAGAGATATGAGACTGCAGATCACACTAAACAAGGCAGCAAGAATGGTCTTAAAGGAATACTTCACCCACAAAATGTCCACATGACGAAAAAAATTGAAATTTGTGTCTATGTACACGACAGTGGCGTAGGCAGAAATCACAGCGTGGGTGGGCACAGAGAAAATCAGGTGGGCCTGTCCCGTCCAAGACCAAACATCTACTTATAAGATTCTGAAAGGCATATGTTAGCCAACCACACCACCACAGTTTAATCCTACAAGCCTTATACATCATCATCAGAGGTGATGTTACAGGCACCTCTTGTTCAGCTTTGTTGACCTTGTTTTTAGCTGCATTTCTATTTTACGTCGTACAATGAGAGCAAACTAACCAGAGTCAAATTCCTGGTAGCCTATGTGTGTAGGTCTACTCATACCTGGACAATCAAGCTGATTCTGATCCAACAAGACAAACATAAACAGCATAGCATAACCTGGCACGGCGGCCACATATTCACACACATCACAGTTTAATCAAGCATATGGATAGATCACCTGCATTAACGTTAAGAAATACAATTTAACATAGCCTGGCACGGCGGCCAAATACTCACACAGCTGGCAGAAACACCAGGATAAAATCCAATTTGAACACCGAACATAAACTATACCCAATAAACAATAATAATGAAATAGGCCATTGGTCTATAATTGTAAACTAGCTTACTTTTGACGATTCCAGCAGGAGATGACAGGGCTTGGTGTTGAACACTAAAATGACTTCATCATAGTCCCTTTCAAAGGTGAGCAGGGACAAAGAGTTCAGTCTGATGTAATGCCCCCTGATGCCAGTTTTATCCAACTGACAGTTGAAAAGAGTCTTTCACCAGTAGGCCGTGTTATGGGTAGGGTGACAAGGGCAGTTCACCTCTACCACCACTTAAGTGCTCTCTTTAGCAACAAAGAAAACCTACAACAAGTTACACAATTACGAAGCCAACTAGGGCACCAAGGCTGATAATTCAACTCTAGATCACAGCTTTAACACAAAGGTTTTGAAGGCCGAGGAGGACAGAACAAGGCTGCTGTCAAACTGCTGGGCACCTGAGCATTTTGAAACTGCAGAGATGATGGATGGACCAATCAGCAGCCGACACACCCCAGACCGTCCCACAACTCCAGCCAGTTAGAGAGAGACCATCTAGATTGGGAAACAAAGATCCTCACCAGACAAAGACTCTCACTCTCACACAAAACACAGCTGCATTTCAATATACGGTTGAGAATGATGGCTGAACTTCTTCTTCCTCCTGCTCCTCAGGTTTCTGTTCCTCAAATGTACAGGTGTTTCCGTTTACCAAGTGACAGTGTTATCTGGTGACATTCAGCCAAATGTATATGCATATTCGTAGTAACTTTTATGTAACTGGTTGACGAAGATAATAAACACAGAGGAGAATTTATTTTAAATGGATAAAGCAACATTTTAGACTTTCTGTTTGTGTTTTCGACGGCTGCCGTCACTACGAGCTGAGTGAAAGAGGAAGGGCTGCTGTGAAATGCACTACCACTTCATGGTCATAGTCAGATAATTGAAACTGCTATTCACTGGATGATCCAGCAAAAAAAAAAAAGGAAGCCTTCTGATTGGGTGGGCCTGAGTGCCAAGTGGGTGGACCCAGGCCCACCTAGACCCACCCAAAGCTAAGCAGCTGGTACACCAATCAAGACATCAAATTGCATGACTGTTTTACAAACTGTGCTGTGTGCGACTGGGCTGAATAAATGGACCTTGAGCTGAGATTGTTTCCAAGGTCAAGAAAGAACTTTCAACCTTTAAATAACTAATAAAGTTTGCAGTGCCTGCAGAGACAAATAGCAGAAAAGGTGCTATTACCAAATCAATCAATCAATCAATCAATTAATAGGCTTATTGATGAGCTTTTGCACAGTGCATTTTTCCTCCCCCTTGGAGACTGGATGGGTTAAACCACTTCTGCTCTGTATATATAAAACAAAAACAGAAAAAGCCTGCAGCTCATCGGCTGATATCACAACCACAGTGTGTGTTTTTATTTATAAGGAGCTGTCACACCCCGTGTCATGTGCTGCGGTTCCCCCACGGGGAGCCACGGAGGTCGATCCGCCGACTCTCTGCCTCCTCCCATCGGCGTCCTCCTGCACGCTGTGCGCGGCCACACCTGCATTAACCGGGGGAAGTCTGTCCGGTGGAGAGAGACCGAGAGAGGCGCAGAGACCGAGAGGCTTCTTCAGAGGAGCGGAGGAGGCAGGACGCGGAGCACCTTCAAGCTGCTCCTTTGGCTTTATTAGGCGACTCTACAGACACTTTGATCCGAAAAGGGTGAAGGCATGAAGGCATTGCAGCCGTGGAGGACACAGGGTGGGACATTATAGGATTAAAGACGAGGTAGATCCGGAATAGAAGAGGTCGAGTGTGAGCAGCTGAGCGCACAGGTAAGACTAAGAGGCTTCTGATAAACTAGATAGAAAAAGACAGGAACTGCCCCATTACAACTTTTTTTTTTTCTAATCAAACACCTTTTTACTTGTATCTATACGTTTTATTTTTTATTATCATTTTAAACTTATTTGTTGGTAGATTTTGTTTTGTTTATAGCTTATATTGTTTATTGTATATTGGTAGAATTTAAATTTTTTTATTCTTATTTTATTCTAACGTTTTTATCTATTCTTTTGTTATTATACTGCTTATTTGCAACAACAAAACCAAAGCAAATTCCTATATACCTCTTACACCTGGCAATAAACATGATTCTGATTCTGATTTTTAGGTGCTAAATTATCCATGTTTACCTTATTCCCCATGAAAACAACAATAATAAACAAAATTATTGTTATTAGTTAAATATAAGAATTCATACATCCTATATTAGGCAATCAATAACCTTGTGAGTTTATACTGAAATAATATCACGTGATACAATTTTAAAAAATGGCCTTAAATGTTACTGTGACATAATATTGTTTAATTAACTGTGGTGTCTTTGCATTCAGTTTTTCTTGTATATTTTTATTCAAAGGCAAATGGTAGCTTTGCCTTATTTATTTATTTACTTATTTCTTTTATAATAGGCAGATGATTTGGTTATATATTTATTTTTTCATGCTCTATTATTAATAAGTTTTCTTGTTACTTTTTTTTTTTTTTTTACCTATGACTTACCACATCATACTTCATACATCTTCAAAGACATCCAAAGTTTTGAGGTGAAAAGCAACCTTTGTTGTTTGTGAGGACTTGCTGTAAGGCTCATACAACAAATATTGATAAAATTGTCAAACACAAAAGCCATATTCTACTTCACCAATCACTGTAATGTTCTTACCTGCAACTGAATATTAAATCATTATAAAGTAAATACATTAGCAGACAAGACTGCAGATTCAGAAGCATTAACCTCTAAACATATCTATCGGTAATGAATTTAACTGTGAGATCTATATCAATTATAGTAATCTGGATTACGGTGAAACTTTTTTGTCAGTAGCAGCGAGGAAACATTTGTGTGTTTTGGACTTTCCCGAACGAATGAATAGGCAATTTTATTTCCATTAAAAACAAGGAAGTAAAACATGTTGACATTGTGTCACACCCTAACCTTTGCGCCAGCAGGATGGAAGTGCACATGATAGTGTCAATGGGCTACCCTCATTATACGCTGATGAGGTCAGTTCTGCTGCATTGTGGAAAATTCATAAACCACAGCGAGAGGAAGTGTTGTCAATGCTGTATTCAAGTTATTGCCATTGGAACGGATCAATACGCTGTCCATGCATGACTCCCTGGGCCACTTTGCTCATATAGATCTGTTGTAACTAATCTAACGACCAAAGACTAATCATGACCGGGCATCTGAAGTAGGTTACATGCTGTCACTCTCTCACTACGCCAAATAGCCTACACTTAGCAGATCTAACATTTAAAACAAGTCAGGCTGAAAACAACATGTGATAGACCTCATTAGAAAAAGAGCCTGGAGTCAACACAGGGCGCTGCTGGATGAAAGAACATCGGAGGAGGAAAACAAAGTGAGTCGGTGAGTGTGTCTGTGGATGACCGGGCAAAGTGGAGGAGTTATATGAGAGCTCTGTATAGGTGAGGTGTGTGTGTGACATAGATGCCAGACAAAGAGTGGAGTAGAGAGTATAGGACAGAATCTTAAATATCCCCGAGAGGCATTTTGTTTCACAGTCAGCAGATACAGTCAGGCATGTAGTGTGTTGTCAATAGCAGCTGTACCGACTGTCCACCTCTGTCCACCTATAATGTCACCTATAATCAATTAAATTCAACCAATTCAATATAGTGAAAGTTGGTGAAGAGTTAGATAATAGGTCTATAATAATTTTTGTGTTGAGGAAAGTCATTCTCTCTTTCAGAGTGCGAAGCATAACTTTATATTTAGACTTATTTGTCCCAGAGGGATATTTGTTTCCACAGCCAGGACACAGAAACATATAGATACATGCATAGCAACACATAGCAACATAGATATATAAAGATCAGACAAGCTCTCTTTAAGCTGCTCTATGCAAAACCTTTCAACAAGGCTCGCTTTGTGAGGCTGTCCTGTGCTAAATGCTGACATTAGTAGGCTGCATTGACAACGCCATGCAGATGTTTAGCAGGTATAGGCCTAATGTTGACCATGTTCACTATCTGAGTTTAGCTTGTGAGCATGCTAACATTTACTAATTAGCACTAAACCAGTGGACAACTCCAGGGTCTGAAAAGTGAAGTCAATGCTGAAGTGTCTTAAACTTGCATTCTTTCTAACAGCCAGCAGGGGGCGACTCCTCTGGTTGCAAAAAGAAGTCTGATTGTATAGAAGTCTTTGAGAAAATGACTCTACTTCTCACTTGATTTATTACCTCAGTAAACATTGTAAACATGAGTTTATGGTCTCAATCGGTAGTTTCAAGTCTTCTTCAATACAGCATGATGTTCATTTAGTAAAATATGGTCCCACTTAGAGTCAAATAGACCATAAAGCAGGGTATGCTTTAGGGCGTGGCTAAATTGTGATTGGCAGGTCGCTACCACGGCGTTGTCCGATCTGGGAGTTGTCCCTGTTTTCGAACTCTAACCCTTTCACAGTGTGTTTTCTGTTCATGAAAGTTAATTATAACCTTTTTGGTCATCTGAAAATGTCTTATTCAGCATTCGGTTGTATTGGCCGATGGCCAAAATGCCGAACTCGAGGCTTCCAAACGGCAGTCCACAAACCAATGGGTGATTTCACGGTGACTACGTCCACTTATACAGTCTATGCACTAAACACAAAGTACAGCTGCCTGAGGCTGATGGGAAAGTCTTTAGTTTTGCAGGTATTTGACTAGACTATTTCTTAGCCATTAGGATAGTTATTAGGCAACCAGGAAGTTATAGGACTAGGCCAAATAATAGTCTGGCACATAACCCCCTTTTTTTTCACATCTCGGTTTTTATACTGATTAAATCAAAAATAGATACGACGTGTAAAATACTGAGCTTCAGAGGGGCTGGTGGGACAGAACCAAGCTAGCTGTTTCCCCCCCGTTTCCAGTCTTTATGCTAAGCTAAGCTAATCGGCTGCTGGCTCTAGCTTTAGTGCACAGACATGGGATCAGCAGTGAAGTCAGTATGGGCTTCATTCCTCTGGGAAATGTACCAAACCACCAGTTTCTCAAACTAAATCATGTCACTTCAAGTAGTCAACAAATAAGACAGACAGCCAGACACGGAGCCAGCCATCTCATTCATTACAATCATTATCGCTAGACAGCCAATATCAAATTAGAATATGCTGAATATCACCTCTGAACCCACAAGAGGAAAAAACAAAGACTGAAGAAAGAAAAAAAAGCGAAGGCAGCTTCTTTCCCATCGTCAGCAGGAGTGAAGCAGAAGGGGACCAGCATGTTAATTGGTGATTTGATTAGCGTTTTAATATTGCAGCTGTGCACGACAGAGGAGAGCAACTGGCTGCCCAGAGGTTTCTCTTTTCTTTTTTTTATAATCAACAGTCACTCCTCCGATGCAGGGACTGACACAGCTTCATTATGCACGGCATTCAGTTAATTTCCTCCAACTTCCCCAAAAACAAAATCTGCATTTCTTTGCTGTAATTTGGTGAGGGAGATTATTTGACGGAAGCAGAAAAATATTCAAGCCATTTTGAGTTGGTTCCCAGCATTTAAGAGCCTCATTTGGCTCCTGCCTTGGTAAAAGGGGCTGAGATGGGGACCACAGCCTGTGCTAAACTGAACTAGACTGGGCTGGGCTACGTTTTTGTCAACAGCAGTGTGCACCACCACTGAGAGGAGGAAGCTCCATTTAAAAAGGGGGAAATGCCACATGCCGTACTAGATAACAGATTGAAAATGTATTCTGTGCTCTTTCATGATCAGGTTTTGATTAACTGGGCCTTTATTGTTAATGAGTGGTTGGGGTTAACAGTACTGAATTTTATGAATAGGTGGATTTCTAAAGTGATGGGTACAAGAGGGAATGAGGGGGGGGGGGCAATGACACCACATCTCTCTGAGAGAACAATGTAAACACCACAGCATGAAAACAGGTGCTGCACGCTGTGTTTATGTATGTGCCTGCATGCCACAGCGGCTTTGAGTCAGGCAGCATTACCTGGAGCCAGAGGGGGATCTGTGGCATAGACAAGTAATCCCCCCGACCCTATGCACACACATTTCTCTCTCCGACACCAAAACGCCAGAGCAGACAGCAGACGGGCAGAGAGATAAGAAAGTTAGCAGATAAAGGAGAATTGGTGGCGAGACGGAGGAGGAGAGGAGAGAGAGGTAGAACAAAGTGAGGAAGGTGTGGAAGGCCGGGGAGATAAGGAAGGATCGGAGGGAAAACAGATGGAGATGAGCGTGTGCGTGCGTGTGTGTGTGTGTGTGTGTGTGGATAAAGGTGTCGGGGGGGCAGGTCTTGGCTGGTCGTGCCGGTTGGGGTGATGCTGTGCCATAAGCTGAGAAATGAGCTCGCTCAGAAAGGGTGGAATTAAACCATCTGAGATGAGCCAGAGAGAGTCAGAGGGAGAATTGAAATGGGAAGAGGCTGTTTAAAGTCTCCAGAAATGTCAATGACCGTTAAGACTAAGAGTCTACAAGCTGTTGTGCAGCATGGCACAATGCTTACCTCGTTAACCATTTTAGTTTAGCGTGTCAGCATGCTAAGATCATCTTATTAGCACCAAACACAAAGTACAGCTGAGGCTTAGTTAAAATCTGGTCATAAAGTATTAAACAGTAATTGTAGCATGGTGGCGCCCGATAAAGAGGATCACCAAAGTGATTAGAATTCATCCTGAGAGCCGTTATCAAATGTCTTGGCAATCATCCCATAGATGTCCAGACATTTAACTCAAAACCACAAAATGTCAATCTCATAGTGGTCATTATGTTACATTCTCTATGGATCATGAAAAGGTACAAAATTAGTACCATCCTCTAGGAAAATGCTGGTAAAATATGCAAGTGGCTGGTATATTTGCTTCACTCACCAGCCAAACAAAAAAATCTATTGAGTGGCTGGTCAAATTTAAACATTCAGCCATTTGTCCAGTGGACAAAAAAAGTTAATTTTGCATCCTGACCATGAATATCTGCACAAAATTGTGTGTCAATCCAATCCAGTACATGTTGACCTGCTGGTGGCGCTAGATGAAAAGTCAGGGTATCATCAGTCATTAGAGATAATCCTCTCAACCATGAATGTCATGGCATTCCATCCGATATATACAATATATAATAAATAGCCATACTGCTGTGTGGTTTAAGTGGCTCATACTTTGATTGACTTTATAATTCAGATGATACAATAAAAGACGATAATCATACATCAGTTCCTAGAGATGAAGCATTTTGAGATGATGCTGTGTGAGTGATATAAGCTGTAACTCGTTGGCAGAACAGGGTTGGACTAAATAGGTAAGCCCTGCAAAGCTGAGCCATAGTGGTGAGAGTACAGTACAGTATAGTGCAGCTGATGTAAAGGTCTTTCTTCCTCTCTTTCTGTCTTAGGTTTTCCCTTGTGATCCCCGACAGAGCGAGGACAGTGACACTGACTCGGCCATTGTCTCCTCACTGTTTCCGGACAGAGTGAGGCTCCCCGGGTGCCTCCGCTGTCCATTGTGACCGTAGAGAAGAAAGAAAGCTCCAGCTTGTCTGCAAAAAGACCTATTCAGCATCATTTTTCTTTGCCAGCTACATTTGCAACCCCAAGAACAGCCAGTGAAGTCTCAGCACTATCCCTAGCCCCGAGCCTATCCCTCCATCCTCGGCCCCCTCTCCTCTAACCCCCTTATCCCTATCCCACTTCCCCAGCCTCAGACTTTGCCCCATTCGGAGTCCCAGATGACAGCTCAGAAACATCCGTTACCCTCCCACTCCACACGAGCCTTCTTTCCTCTCCCTCCAGCCCCTGTGGCGCTTGGCACCGATGCCCATCACATAGACAGATGGAGCCAACCCTGACCCCTCTCCTCGCCCGTGGGGACGCCAAGAGAATCAACGCCTGACTAGAGGAGAGGGGGTGTGTGTGAGTGTGCATGGGGGGCGGAGGGGGGAGGAGACAGGAAGGAGAGAGTATTGCTTTGTCACCACGGCAACACATCGCCCAGTCTCCCGTGGACTCCCCTTCAGCCCACAGCAGGAAATCCAACAGCAGGACCAGAAGGACTCCCTGAGTTGTGCCTGACATATTTTTACTTTATTTGGCAGAAATATCTCGTTCAATGTTCATGTGGAGAGAAGATGCAAACGTTGACAAAATTCTAAATATAGCAAACATCATTTAAAAAGAAACAGGAAACCACAAGAAGACTGATATAAAAACGCTGAAGGAAACGCCCACTCCTCGGTTTTAAAGTGTTGCTTAAGTTTCACTCTGAGCCCCACTCTTCCTTTCCCCTCTGGCCTCTGTGATCTAAATGAATTACAGTAAGAAAAGCTGCAGCACTTTTGGCAGAAATATTACCATTTTTCCTGGCACGTGGGAGAAGAAAGACACTTTTTTCATTGTGCTTCCCACACGTGAATAAAGCAGAAGAAGCTTTTCCCTGATAGCAAAAAGTAAATACATGTGGGACTCCAGTCAGTGCTTCCTTGCGTACATGTATGCCTTCATCTATGCTGTAACGTCGTGCATTACACCACTGCTAACTGGTCCCAACACTGACTTTGTGTCGAGGCATTTGCAGTTTCATCCTCCTGATTAAACATCCCACCTGAGTCCCTGCAATTTCTTACAAGAAGCAAGATTTTGGCACTTTCACTGGATGTTGTTGCCGTCTTCTACCCTCCTCTGCCGACCGGCATTCTGATTAGTATGTAATGCCAGACTACCAATTTTAAAAGAAGCACGCATCAACAATAAAATGAGACACTAATGGCTGGTGAAATGATTTCAGCGGGCTGACATAACAGAGGGGGGAATACCGGAGTCCCAATGCTTCCCAGGTAATTGGAGTGCAGCACAGTGTTTTTTACTCCAAAGCACAGCTCCTCTGGTGACCTTGCAGGCTGAAAACCTGGAGGAGGCAGAAACAGAGAGAGAAAAGAGAATGATGCCCAAGGTTTATCTGTGGGATTTTTCATCATTACTCTCAGTGCATTAGCATAACAGAGAATGTTTGGACGGTTAGCGTGTCTTCAGTCATTTTAGTTTGGCTGAGCGTCCAGCGCACACTTAATATTCCTGTCAATTAAAAGAAATCCATTTTGGATTTTCTTCAGAGAGAGTATCTGTTTCAATTAAATTGTGATAATGATCACTGGTGCAGCTCTCAATAGCCTCTGTGAGATACTTCAGACGGTGAAAATACGCTGATATAACCATAGTTTTTTGATGAGTATAAGTAACTGTCATATTCACTGTTTCATTGAGTTTTTCTTTGATTTTGCAGGAGTTTGGCTTGTCAATCCAAAACTCCTTAATTGGACCAAATGAAAGGATAAAGTGGATCATCAGTATGTTGTTTTTTATTCATTTTTACAGTCAGACACAGTAGCACATCCGTCTTTTATGAATATGCAAGGAGCATTGTGGGAGTTGTGTGAAACTTCACAGCTAAGGTGTGAAGATTCGTCGTTAGACTTAATGCACAGGAGGTTTATAGTGCTCAGGTGTAGAGGACTGAAACGTTTCATTCCAGACAAAAGGCGTCTTTAGAGTGTGCGACAACAACGATCGTGTAGGTTTATTGGGAGATGGGTCTAATAAAATCTTGTTAGCAGTCTGTTTCGGACTGTACAATATCAGTTTGAGACATGTCAGGTTGTGGCATGAATACCTGGGGAATCGTAGTGCTAGTGTCAACGGCAATATTTACGTTATTGACGGTGTCTAGAAGCCACAGAGGCTAACAATTTAGCAAGCTAGGGAGTGGATAACAATGCAGTAAATGCAAAGACATAATGACAGAGGAAATACATCCACGGCCTCTGACACGTCACAACTCGTGAACTCGGAGCTTTCAGAAACTTTCGACTTAAATGAAATTAAATCCAATGCTATAAGGGAACCATAACATTCATGAGGCAATCGCCGCGTGGAGAACGGAGTGGTCACAGCCGGTGTGCACGGTGCAGTGGCTCCAGGCCTGCAGCCCTGCAGGGAAAGCTCTACCGCTGGGAAAATTTCCTCACCATGACATCTCTATTCGCATGTCTACATATTTTTTTGAACTGTTGTTTTTGTCATGAATACTTTCACACAGAATGCCAATATTATGCAGCGAAAAAGGGACTTTTTTTCAGAACGAGGTAGATTTTTCCAAGCTTTCGCACCTTGAATAAATGCATCAAGCAATAAAGTTGTGCGAAACAGGTTGAGTTGCGCCTAAGGCTCCGTAGTTCGAATCAAGACGGCAAACTTTTTTACTCTTTTCAACCTTGACAAAGGTAACGCAGACAATATCTGCTCCTTCCATTCTTACCTTTCACAATAAAAGCCCAAGACATATAATATACTCAGGCGAGTATTTCGCATTGTTGTTTATTCGTCACGCCCCTGGTGTGTAAAGGCCTTAAAGGGGCCTTTAGCGACTTTAATTCCAGATAACCAGAACGCTAAGGTGTCTTGGAAAGTCATGTGGAGTTGTGTAAATTGTTTGTGCCTCTATACCTGTTTTCTTGTACTTAACAGGAGGCCAGCGGAGAGTGAAGCAGTGAATCAGTGCTTTTGTAAAGATATTTATGGGGTAGAGGTCACATAAGCGATAAAAGAGGAAAGGCAGACACAGTCCAGCGGTTCTGTGTGTGTACGTGTCTATGGGGATTGGAGTGAGAGGCACAACATGGACTAAGATATACTTGCGTCGTTAAGAGTTCGATTTCATCTTATGATCTTTGTTGCGTGCCATCGCCTCTCGCTCCATCACCCGGTTGTGTCCCTGCCTCACTTTACTGCGAGCTCTCCGACGAAACAGAAAATAATCTTTCATAAAGTTGTGCTGTATGAAGGGAGGTGATATTTTCAAACCTTTAATAAGACAAAGAGGTGGGTAGTGGTGGAGTGTCACATATATTGTTTTTGTCACCTTTACACCTTTGGCGCCTCAACCTCAGACACAAAAAAACACACACCTCAATTACTGTGCTATTTCTGTGGTGCTATCTGTCGGTGACACTGAGCTCAAACCAGCTGGGATTAATTAGTGACTCAACAAACGCACACACACACACACACACACACACCTTCATCTCTGTCTTTCTGTGTGAAATATACACAAGCACATCGTAAGAGAATAAATACACATGCCAACACACACATGCACATCATCTTTTACTACTCATTTACTCCTGCAAAACACACTCACAAACACACACACACACACACACACACTATCATCCATCAGATGCAGGATGAGAAAAGCTTCCAGAACAGCATGTTGCCAATAAACACCCCTCCTTCTCCGCTGTAATTACTTCACTCTTCATTTCACACCTTGTATATGCACTTCATATCTCCCCGTGTCACAGCGTTGCTGCTCCGCCTCAGCACGAGGCGATACCTGTCCACGCTAATAAGAAATGTGATCTAGCATTTAGTTTACAGTCTTTTCTAAACAGGGATGAATAAGACTGATAGAAACGTGTTTCTGTCGCTGAATTTTAACTGGTTTCTAGAGGTACCACCAAGTTAAAAACAAGATATTCCAGTTTAAATGTGAGATCATGTTCTGCTTGTTCGGATTGACGTTTTATTTTGCAGAACGACGTTTGTTGTGTTAGCAAAAATCCACGACCGGTGAGGACAAGCCGTAACTCTGTCAGTCTGTGTTGGGGCGCGTGGGCTCCTGCCGCACACTGCTGACTTTGATAGAAATAAAGCCGCTGACAGGTTTTAAAAGACAAGCTGTCGAAAGCCATAACCTTGAGGATGTTTGTTTGTGTGCGTGTGTGTGTGTGTGTGCTGTATATGTTTACATGATTATGTTATGGGGGTGTGATGAGGTTACAAACTACAGATTAAATATGCTGAGGTAAAGTAAAGACTGGAGGAAGAGAGGAGGGGGAATAGAAGAGAAAATATTAGAAAATAATGAAATTGGCAGGTATGACAATGCACACAATAGGGAGAAAAAAACTTTAACTGGATTTAAGGTAGTGGAGAGTTCAAATGGCAGGATTCATTGAGGGACATGGTGTGGGTGTGTGTTTGGGAGGATGAGAGAATGAAAATTTACATTTGTGCATTAGCTGTTTGATTGTGTGTGTGTGTGTGTGTGTGTGTGTGGGCATTGTTTATTCTATCGGCAGCTGATGCTTGTTTCATCCAGCCACCTCTGTAGTGGCAACTCATTAGCATAGTGATAATGAGAGATAGAAAAGGTTGCCGGTGTCAGCACACCAAGCTTTTTACACAGTCAAAACAGCAAGTTTGGAAGTTCAGAGAAACTGTGCATGTGTACATCTTTGGTTTGACGGATTTTTATTAGGGCTATTAATCTGTTGAAATATTTATTATGATGATTGTCCATGATTAATCGCAAATTAATCGCACATTTTTTATCTGTTCAAAATGTACGCTCAATATGCTCAAATCATAACATGGTAAACTCAAGCCCAACAGGCAACAACAGCTGTCAGTGTGTCAGTGTGCTGATTTGTCTATGACTTGCCCCAAAACTGCATGTGATTATCATAAAGTGGGCATGTCTGTAAAGGGGAGACTCGTGGGTACCAATAGAACCCATTTTCATTCACATATCTTGAGGTCAGAGGTCAAGGGAACCTTTTGAAAATGACCATGCCAGTTTTTCCTCACCAAAGTTTTGCCCAACTTTGGAGAGTTATTTAGCCTCCTTCCTCCTCTAGTAGGGTTTTTTAGTTTTATATGATACCAGTATCTTCACTCTAGCTTTAAAACTGAGCCCGCTGCAACCTCCGAAAGATGGATTGCGTTAAGGTGTTAAAGAAATTAGGTAACACGTTATTAACGCGTTGACTTTGACAGCCCTAATTTTTATCCACCACATACGGCAAAGATACACAAACCTAGAGAGAGTAGGGTGACACCAAGCTGAATAGTACTGTTTTACTGATGTCTTTTGTATGTCTCACCACCACACCCCGCATCACTGTTGGGTGTTACTGTGAAGTTACTCTTTAACTTGGCTTATACAGATCAAGGTTTGCAAAACAAACAGATATTAAACCTGTATTTCTTTGTTCAGAGAGTACTTGGATGGTCAGAACAAAGAGGGTTTAAAGGCCACAGTTTAGTGCTCATGTAAAACCAGTTTCTGTGTACCTTGAGCTCAGCCAGACACCACTGAAACTGGCTAGTTAAGCAACCCCTAAACTCTGCGTTGTGCTGTGTAGCCTAAAGGAATGATGGATGGGAAGCCTGCCTCTATTTCTGTGCTGTCATTGTCTGATCAGGAACAGAATATACAGTAGGCTATGTACTGGTTAGTCATACAGTTAGCTCACAGTCAACTCAGACCCAGCACACTATAAAAGATCAAGTTTTTTTTAGCTATCTGCCTGTTTACCAAGTATTATGCAAAGTTCCCAACTAGGGCTGCAACTAATGATTATTTTCATTGTCGATTTAAACTGTTCATTATTTTCTTTCCTCCTTTGAGGAGTAAAGAAACAAGAAAATATTCACATTTAAGAAGCTGGAATCAGAGAAATTTGACTTTTCTTTCTTAAAACAATACTCAAACCGATTAATCCATTAAAGAAATAGTTGTTGATTAATTTAATTGTTGACAACTAATCGATTAATCGTTGCAGCTCTAGTCGCAACACCAGCATGTTCATACATGAGACATGTTGATTTGAATTTACTAAATTTGTATGGAGCGCTGAGCTATAACCAAATAACCTCGAGCATATCTCTTATAAATTAGCAAAGTTGCACAGCTACCAGTGGCAGAGAGGGAACACATGATGAGCAAATAAAACACTGCTTCATAGATATATGGCAAGTGGAATCACACACTGCACAAACCCTGATACATCTACATCTGTCTTCTTCAGGTGACTGCTGCTGCCGCTCTGCAAAACCAGACTGGAAATTCTGTGGCTGTTTGGATTCGTTGCCTTCGATGTTGAAGCTGAAAGGAGGATTTGGATCCACTTCTGTATCCAGTTAGTGTGAGCTGCAAGGATTTTTATTCACACAGGACCAAGAGACCTGAACTGATGTTGTTGAGCCTTTGAATAGAGGCCAAAAAAGCTACAAATACACTGAGCTCAGTCACGTGTTTTAGTGCATTTGGTGCATTACATTCATTTCCTCTGCATATTTGCCCCCAACTCAAGCCACCTTTATCGGGATAACATACGGAGCAACCCTGTGAAACAAGTCATTTTCCGCTGGTCCTGACGAAATAAGGACTGAAAGGATTGTCAGGTGGATTCCGTCTTCTCCGTGGTGGTGGCGACTTTATTCAGCAGGCTGGGAGTGGCATCAGGATGCCTGAACTGGACGACTTTCCCCCCCTGAGGGGTCCGAGAGGCCCCGAGCAGGGCCTAAATGGTCCAGCAGACCCACTTCGGATTCAGCACGGCATCCTGGAGGAGCAGGTGGAGCTGTGGTGGTTCAGAGATCCTGGGAAGTCTCTGCTCTGCTACTGCGTGGCTGTACTTCTAATCCTGGGCTGCGGGCTGGGCGGGGTCGGCCTCCTCTCCACCACCACCAGCGTCTCAAGCGAGTGGCGGCTGGGCGTGGGCACGGCCCTCTGCCTGCTGGCCCTGGGGGTCCTGCTCAAACAGCTGCTCAGCTCGGCCGTGCAGGACATGAATTGCGTTCGAAGCCGACAGCGGATCAATATGTTAAAAAGTGGCGGTTTATCTGACCTCCTTGTGGTTTTGATCACAGGGCTGTCGCTGGTGATCTGTGGAGGGGTCCTACTACGCCTGGCCTTGGCTAACCACATGCCGAAGCCTGGCCAAGCCCTTAATGACATGTACATCTCCGGAGTGGTTTTGCTAGCTGGAGGGGGGGCTGCAGTTGTGGGCGTTGGAATATACTCTGTTGTGGTCGTCCTGCTTGAGAGGACGAGGCACGGACGAAGGCTGGTGGACCGGGTGTTGAATATCTTCACTGTTTCTGGACACATGGACCGCCAGGGTCGCAGAGAGACTACCTCCAGTCTGGCTAATCTCATATGAGACACTACGACAGTGTATTTTTGCTCTCCATGTCAGAACATTTAGCCTCAACTAAATTAGAGCAGCCCAAAATATTACAAGAAATCTGAAGATTCAGCCCTTAACATGCTTCAGCTTTGTGTATGAGGCAAAATGATGAAATTTGTAATATGTGCTTGGTGACGATGTCCGCATTAAGCAATCAAATCTCAGTCACAGAGCGAGGATGAAAGGACTGAGGAGTAACACACTGACGGCTATGCTCACAATGCAGCTGAAAATGTCCCAATTCAGATTTATTTCTCAACATGTGACAAATTCAGATGCTGTGCTATGTAATGTACACATGAGTGACATCTGAAAGCTTAAATCAGCATTTTATTTAAGTTCTATAAATCTTACTTATTATTACTAACCATTCACATAGGACAAATGCCAACATTTTGGTGCCTGTGGCAGTTTGGTATAGAGGGAGTGTTAGTATGCAGGACAGCAACAAAAGCATGGAACAGAAGTTTTAAAAACGTTGACCCAAGTGGTATTTAGGGAGATTCAGTGAAATGAAAAGCACATATATCAGCTGAAACACATCTTAAACTAAAGGGAGAAGTGCAATCTTTTGATATTATTGTTATCGGACTGATGCAGCTGTCTGGAATCAAACACAAAGGCCTGTGGTGTGAGCATGGCCTATACAATGAAATTGGTCATTTGGTTTATACTGTATGAAGCTCTTCTCCACAGCACTTCTACACAGATGAAGAGACAGAAACATTGCCAAAGTCGACAAAAGAGAGTGATAAGAGGGGTCAGCTACAAATTGGACTGTCACACATTCAAGATAATTCATCAGTTATAAACATGTATCCTATAAAAGTGTCCTTGGGCCACACTGATCACTACCTGCTCCATTATTGTACCATAACATGAATAAGAACACCAGCTGAAAGGCTAACATGTAAATGGCAGAATGAGTGAATGAGTGATAGATGGGACAACGTAAATATATAATATATATAAAAACATATTTTTAAATTATCTTTGTGATTCCTGCACCTCCCTCACTCTGTCCATGTTCATATGAAGATATGAACATATTCAGCTGACACATTTGAGGATGGTCAATAGCTCAGTGAGGCTAAACTCTGGATAACTGGAATGACTTCTCCCTGTGATCTCATTTCTTTCCTCAGTTTAATAATAATATACCATAATATATTCAGTATAGGGCAGTGGTGTTTGTCACAGACCTGGTCGAAACATTTGGCCGCCTGTACACATGATACAAGACAACATGATTGTTGCAGAATTACATCACAGCACTTAAGAATGTATGGATTATTTGTGTTTTTGTGCATCAACGCAGTATTGTCTTCACCTCGTTTTCCTTAAACCTGCTTTAATCTATATTTTTGATATTAACATCGAATCAAATTACTCTATGTAGGCTTGATGTAAAATGGTCATTCATGATTGTGCTGAAGTCATGGAGAATCAGAGTTTTTTTTAGCCTCTTAGCTGTTTTTATTATATGGATGAGTCTCATTGCTCTCATTGATCCTTGTTGGAAACACTTTCAGCCATAAAGCTCTGATAAACCCCACTGTACACCACCTACACACCACCAACGGGCAAACAACTATGATGAACTCGCTAGCATCTCGCTAGCTAAAGATCCAAATATTTTCCTGAGGAGTTGGTGGAGACCAAATCAGAGCTAAAAGGATAAAGAGCTACTGGATTTACATTTATCAGAAACCGAACTCTATATAAATGTGTCTGTTGAATGTGTAAGTAGGGAATGGCTGCAGTCCATAAACACAGTTTGGACTTGTCATTGTCAACTTTTGTTATTTCAAAGGTGGATGTTTCTAACGAGTTGCAGATTCACATGGCAGCATCGAGCACACACACAAGCAGCGGACAGTCATTAATCAAAGAAAGCAAATAAATGTATTTCCCAAAGCGTTTAACTTTTATTTATTAAAGAGGTGGCGTTTTCAAAAGGCAAAGAGTGTTTGGTGAACTAACCAGCTACGTAGTCTACAGGTTTTCAAGCACTCTGTGAGGGTTGTGTCTAGAAGGTAACCCGCATGTTGTGAAACTCTCGCGAAATGGTTGAGGTTAGGCATTGACCCAAGCCCTGAGGAAGAACACCAGGCTTTGTAGCAAATTTTTGTAGTGGCCAAATGGTGGAATTACAACTTTTTCCCATTGACTTACATTAAAGAAGAGACATCTGTAAATCAGAGGATATATATATATATATTTAAAGTAACTTAACTTCCAATAACAAACACTTTAATAGCCCTTAAATAATTAGGTCCTATAATTTGTAAAACTACACTAATTGCCGAAACCAGTTATTTTTCTTCCTCCATTCATGTGAATGAGACCGAGGCTGGACCGAGAGCTGGGAGGCCGGGTTGAAGGAAACGCTACTATGCCCGCTCTATGGGCCCAATGGATGCAGAAGATCGACGGAAGTAACTTTATACTCCGAAGCCAAACTTTTTTTGCTTCATGTGCCACTAAGCAATGTTGAGCAACGGGGCCTACCTCCAACACTGTATCCAGTTCTCTTTATACATCCATGCATTGACCGTGAATAGTTAAGGTTAGGATAGGTTGTCGGACAGCGGGTCTCTGTGAGAGTTTCACAGGTTTTCATAACTTGTGGGTTACCTTCTAGACGCGACCCTCTGTGAGGCTCTCTTTCCCTTCGTGATGTTGGAGGAGACTGTCCTGGTGCATTCTGGGAAAGGTTTTGAAGGGGCATAAAATACATAAGATGACATAAAACTGTCCTAATGAATCTCAGGTCAGGTGCTGTGATTGCTAACAAATTCAACATGAGAGGTTAATGCAATAGTGATATGGTGTGTATCAGTCAGCTTGATTGATTGATTGCCCTCTGATGGCTAAGATCAAGATAGATAGCTGCAATCTTGCCATGACAAAGTTTGGATGGCGTCATATATTTCTACCGAAAATGTGACATACATTCAAGAAACTGGGATCCTTTTACAAGATGTACAGAAAGAGTAAGAGGATGAGTCAGCAGCACAATTCCTTTGACTCTAAGTTATATGGATATGTTTATAGTGAGAGTAACTTCAATTTATTTAAATCCCTGAAGCACTTAAGTAAAAGAAAGGAGGCACATTATTTCGATTTGGATCAATTTGAAGAATCTCAGTGCACGTCTTTAAAAATGGTTTACAAAAAATGTGTTTAATTTTCGCATGAGGCTGCAGTTTGGGGGACAATTGTAGACCTCTGATATATTCGATGTAGCCTATTATCAGCTCAGATAACAGCTCATTATCATTCCTCACAAAGCAGAGAAGGAGAAATAACTGTTGGGGGGAAAAAAAATCAGTGAAATTAAATCCATTACATCCACTCGGCCAGTCATAGAATTTCAATGCACTTGCAAAAGTTTGAACCGAGTTGTCAATATGCGTCATCATCTTTCAGTAAATTATGTGAATTTCCAGTATGCTGACATTGCTGCATTGTTATTATTGAGTCTCATTTGTTTCCCGAAACTTTCACTTTCAAAGCTAAAAGGTGCCACTATTAAGAAAAACTGTGCACAGTGGTGGCAAATGAAGGTCATTCGTGTTTGTAAAAAGCCTTTGAGAGTCAGTCCTCACATCGCCTTATACAGAAGAGCTTCAGAAAAGGACCTGCATTGTGTCTCATTTGTGTGTGTGTGTGTGTGAGAGTCAGTCACGCCTCTTTATCTGTCTGCACATACGCACAGCCTATTGCCTTGAGACAAAAGGGGTCACACAGTTAAACATTGTTGGAGTGATGACGGACAGCAAACTGAAGGCACAATGCACAAGGCAGCGGCCTGTAGGGGCTGGTATAGACTAGCACCACTCTCCCTCTCTCCCTCTCCCTCTATCTAACACACACAGAGAGAAAACAGCGAGGTTCACGCTGCAGAAATCCTGTAATCCTTACTTACATGGATCTGTCTTTTGACCCACAGTATAAAGTAGCAATGGCAGGTTGTGTATCCATGCGTGACAGCAATAAGAGGTGGGCAGAGCGAAGAGGGAAGAGCAGAGAGGAATGAGTGGGAGGAGAGGATTCACAGTTTTGCTGTCAGGCCAAGACAGTGAGAATATTTGAACACAAACAATTTAAAGCAGATGAAATGTGTCCTGCTTTAACTTACTGCAAGTACAAATGAATGAATTCAAATGTATTTCTAGCTGTATCACAATATTTGTGACAGATTTAGGCATTTTAAAGCTCCGCTATAGGTTTAGTCTTAAACTCAAAATTCATGAACTTTCACTTTGACCACTATACATCAATGTACGTTATTTAAAGTGATCTGATCTGCACCAGTATTACCCTGTTTGACTTACCTATAGTATGTAATAGCACTTTATCTCTAGTAATTATGGATTCGAAAACATTTTGAACACATTCATTCTGCTCACACTCGGGCTTGATTGGGACCATGTGTTATTAATATAATATTAATATAAGATAATAAGCAAGAATTTTCTAAAAAACAATTTATAGACTCATACAAAATGAATAATACTAATACATAATTACTGTATGACCCACTAGAAGTGTGTGGTGGTGTCTGTATCTGCAGAGACCCTGAACCACTGCCTGTATTTTCTTTTTTCTTCTTATTTTGCTGTGTTCAAGGCATTTCTGGGCGTCTGCAAAGTTGTAACCCCCAACCAATAACAGTATGCAGCCCGTTCAGGTCGCCAAATACCGCCACTTTGTCACGCACCTTGGCGTCTGATAGAGAGGTACAAGCTCCCCTCTGTCAGATACAAAGCAGCCGTATTTGACGGATGAGAACGGGTTGTGTGTTTTTATGTGTCCCCAGGATGAAATCTGCCCTTCGGCGACATTCTTTCAAAATCCGGCAACTCTGCACCTTCCCAAAAGGGTTGTGCAGAGGTGTGGGTGTGTTTATTTGTGCTTTAGAACGTAACTGCCGTGAAACAATCAGAAAATAACATTTTATTTATGATTCACTGCTTTGTTGTCACTAACCCCGCTCCCTCTCTTCATTCACTCTATGGCTCGCTCGACCATCGCTGCTCTCTCTCCCTTGTTGTGCCGAGGAGCGGCCAACTTTGAATGACATGTTTACAAATAGCAACATCAAAATTGCTTTACAGCTCCTCAACTGTCAAAGAACTTGAATAATGTGTTATGTCAAATCGGACATTTATTGTTTTTAATCAAACTCCTTGTATGTGATATTTGGGGTTAAATATATATATAGAGAGCTCAAAGCAGATCTGTCCACTAATAAGTCAAATTGCTGATGTGCTTCATTTCAGAGCTGCAATTCATCATATTATTCATCTATCAACATTTGGTGAAACAGTCTTAAAAAAACATGTCTTATTGTATTCCAAAACAAGATACAAAAAAATGTTTATTTCCAAATATATCCCTTTGCTTCCTATCGACAAATAGTAGTTGATAAATTAATGAAAACACACAATAACACACACTTTTAACAACCCTCATTGGTGTCAGAAAAATGCCCACACAAGATGCTGGAATGATTGTAACAAAAGGTTTTGTACTTCACCAGCAGAGATGCAATAAATGGACACAGGACTCTCGTCTTTGCTGCTGGCAGTGCAGCTGAACTGATGTGGTGCAATGCATGCACAACAGAATCACACCACAAACTGCTCTGAAGAAGTATACGGGCTGGCAGAGGTCGACATATAAAAAACAAACGAGTCATGGAAAAACAATTACCTCAACATATTGTCAATATTCTCAGAATCCCTGCAGGTCATTTTACCTTTTGTCCTGCTCCCACCCCTTCTTCTCAACCCCCTTTTCTGCCCTTCAAACACTTCCCACAGGGGACTAACTAGTACAATATAAACAACAGATAGAAAATGACAGAAAATTCTGCACCGTGCTCATTCCTTTACTCTCTGCCTCAAAGCTACAAGCTGATTTCGAGCACAAGGACAAGGTTACAGGCCCCACGAGAGCGCGTCGACGGTATTATGTTGCACTGCGAACGCCTCTGACAATATTGTGCCTTATTAATCATTGATCTGGTCGCTGGTGTTAGTTTCGGTGCACTGGGGATTATGTTCACAGTGCTAAAGGTGATGATACATAGGCAATTTTTTAAGGCAATGAATATATAATATAAAGGTTCTGTCAAAACGTACGCTTCTGAGAGGCGATGAACATTAACAGCGGAGTTAAAATGTACTATATATGGATCATAAAAGGGTTATTAAGAAGAAAACACATGAGGAATAAACACCCCTACAATTAAAGATGATGACAGATATGGTGCAGTGGTTAAAATCCTGCATGGAGCAACAGCTTTCTCTACAGAAAATAATGAAATTTGAGTACATGGCACACTTTTGATTTAGAAAAATCACCCATCTGCAATATTATGACCCTTTGAGAAATATAAAATGAAAATGACCAATCACAGTTACTGTATATTGGCTCTACGCTATTGTTTGGTTTGCATGTTACACAGTAAAAAGCTACACATCTCAGTTGACAAGCCAAGTACCCAAAAATGATAATACTCCAAATTTCATAATATTTTCTTAAAAATGTCTTTTCCCTCCAAATTGTGCTCTCAATTAACCTCAAGGAATATCATTTAAAAATGAGGAATTGAGAGCGTGTCAGAACCAGACGGTGTCACAAAGTTATCAGTTCATTATTCACATATTAAAATGTTTGGCTGGAGTCCTGAGGAGCCCTTTAAAAAAATCACAGGTCAGAGGTGATGCCACGGCCTTTCCCGGCATCTTAGTTGAGAGTGTCTTAAAGGAAGGGATGATGTCTTGTTTCCGTTCAGGGTAGGGGAACAGTTCCACGTGTCCTCCTGTGCTTGACCTCTGCTGTCCATCGCAGACGGGGAGCCAGAGAAACAGAGAGAGGAGAGGAGAGGAGAGGAGAGAGGAAAACAGACAGAGAGAGAAAATATCCATTCGTCTAGCAGCATCTGTGCCCTTTAGTTTGTCCGGAGCTGGTAATCTGCCAAGAAATGTAACATCAGAGCATTAACACAGCTTTCTTCCCTTCATCACTCTTGCACATCAAATCACTGCCAATATGAGGCCCATTAAAGGCCTAAACAAGATTTGCACCAACTGGCTGTAGTGGCATTCTACTAAATCACATCTCCAATATTTAACACATTCCTTCCTTACATAGATATTTAATTCTCTGCGGTTTCAGACTTTGGAGAGTCAACCTCTGGGTCTGAAAAGTGAAGCCAATGTTGAAGTGCCTTAAACTTGCATTCTTTCTAACAGCCAGCAGGGGGCGATTCCTCTGGTTGCAAAAATAAGATTTAACTGTATAGAAGTCTATGAGAAAATTACCCTACTTCTCACTTGATTTATTACCTCAGTAAACATTGTAAACATGAGTTTATGTTCTCAATTGCTAGTTTCATGTCTTTTTTAATACAGCATGATGTTCATTTAGTAAATTATGGTCCCATTTAGAGTCAAGTAGACCATAAAGCAGAGTATGCTTTAGGGCGTGGCTACCTTGTGATTGACAGGTCGCTACCACGGTGTTGTTCGGTCTGGGAGTTGTCCGAGTTTTTCGTCTTAGAACTTATAACTATTTAGTTGCCTAAAAATGTCTTATTCAGCATTCGGTTGTACTTAGCTCCACCCTCTCACGGTTGCAAAGAACCAAGATGGCGACGGCCAAAATGCCAAACTAGAGGCTTCAAAACGGCAGTCCACAAACCAATGGGTGAGCCCTGAACTTAATCCTATTGAACATCTGTGGAAGGAGCTGAAACATGCAGTCTGGAGAAGGCACCCTTCAAACCTGAGACAGCTGGAGCAGTTTGCTCACGAGGAGTGGGCCAACATACCTGTCGACAGGTGCAGAAGTCTCATTGAGAGTTACAGAAATCACTTGTTTGCAGTGATTGCCTCAAAAGGTTGTGCAACAAAATATTAAGTTAAGGGTACCATCATTTTTGTCTAGGCCAGTTTCATTAGTTTGTTTTTTTAAATGATTCTGCTGAACCATAATTCAAAAACAATATCTGATTTTCATTAGTTAATTTTCAGTGAATTTTTATTTATTATTACTTTTGTCAGTTTCAAGTTATTTCAGTGACCATTGTTGGTTTTTCTTTCTTTAACGGAAGGGTACCAACGATTTTGCCTACGTCTGTATATTTAAAATGTCCTGATTATAGGAGAAAAATGCTTATTAAAAATGTTGCTATGCACGTTGCCTATACAGTATAGATGGAATAAAATTAATATCCATTGGAGATTTAAATTTTGATGTGGTGTCATAATTAAACTTAATATTAACCTTAATGTTGATATGGCACACTGATTAACAAGAACATTTTAAAAATGGCATTTCGTATTAAAAATGTTGTTGACCCCTGAACCAGGCCTCATCACTCACATCAGTGGCCAACCTCAGCAACGCTCTTGTGGTTTAATGAGATCAAAACTTTGCGGAAATCCTTCCCAGAAGTGTGCAGCATATTATAACTGCATGATTTTAGAATAAGATGTTCAAGAAACACATACATGTGTAATGTTTGGGTGTCCACACATATTTCTGGCCATGCACTGTACTGAACATTACTGTCTGAAAATGCATTACTTCAAACTCTGCAGTATAATTTCCGGATATTTGTGAAACAAAAATCACCATTCAGGGGTCATTTGACAGCCAGTATCAAAGAAGCAGCTGCAGTGAGACGCAGCCTGATCACACTCTGATCACTGACTGTCTGATATCTGTGGAGTTGTCACTTACTGCGGTACAGTACGGCCACTAAATGCCTGTTCATCACTCATTAATAAGTCAGCGCAGTCCGTCTACAGTATCAGGGTATTGTTTAATCAGTGTGAGTGTGTCTGCGTGTAGTGCTGAGTGAAATGTGATCAGCACAGTCTTCTCTCCCCCTCCCTCCCCATGTTGCTGATGGTAACAATAAGAGAAAGGTGATAGCGTTCTCTCCAGTCCCCACCAACTTCATCACTCTTCTTTCTCTTACTCTTACTCATCTCCTCCTCCTCCTCCTCCTCCTCCTCCTCCTCCTCCTCTTTTCTATCCCTCTCCTTTACTTCCTTGCTGATGTTACAGCAAGGCAATAGAAACCTCGGCATCCGCTGAGTGCCACCCTGGGAGCTTCCCGGCACTTTGTGGCATCATTCAACCTCCGGCAGCCCCCGACTCGTACCCGACACATCCAGGTAATGTGGTTATGATGGATGTTACAGAGTCAGGTTCATTTCTCGGGCGCATGGCAGGTATGAAACTTAACGATTTCTGGCAGTGGTCCAGCGGAGGTATTGGGATTCCATCTCCATATCATTTCCATTTGCCCCCCTCCATTTAAACTAGTGAGATAGTAAGGAGGATATTGCTGCAGTCTCATCAATATATTGGAGCGTTAATTTCGAAATATGCAACTATGTGTGATCTGTCCAAAATCAAGCATGTGTTTAAGGTAGCTTCTTCATGTTTTCAAGGTAAAATCTTAAGTTAGTGGGGTGACAAAAGTTCAAAGCACACAATTACTGAAGCATCTCTTGGTGCTTGTCTCTCTTGGTGTCACATTTTGAGTTTGAAAGATGCTGAAGGGTTCATTCCCAGGGCGGCGACTGTACCTAAAGATCCCAGGTGCCAGCTTTGCTAAACAAACTTGCCTGCATTCTCTCAGCTTTACAGCTGTTCAAAACCAAGAATTTAACGCCACAAGCCACATGTAGCAGGATTGTAAAGTTTCTATCCCTGGCATCCTGTGTGGTGCCACTTTAAGCCCCCTGAGGTCATGGCTCATGGCGATAGAGCCAGGTAATGGATATGATGTATGTTATACAGCTGGGTTCAGTCCTGGGGCACACACTGAATAGTGATGCAGAGAGACTGATGCTGATACTGCTCTCGCAAGGAAAACATCATGTTTAACCTCGGGGTAAGCTCCCATTTGCTAATGGGTTTTTGGGGATTTTAAAACCATCCTGAACATCAACTCAAAATTCATAAAACAGAAGAAAGTAAAACAGCAAAAGTGGAGTTCATAAGTCCTACACAGTGTGGGCACTGGATATTCATCATCAACATTCATTTTAATAAATCATACTTAATATTATGTGACTGTATTTTCAACACCTCTGAAAAAGTGCTTTGGTTTTTAAATTTCTCTTCACTGGAGGAGACTGTCAAGCAAATCTGATCAAACCACAGTCACACAGTCCTGATGAGACAGACTGGTTGAGTTTTTAAGTGTTAAACTCTTAATAAATAATACCTAAGGATGTTTTTGGCAACTTTTACTTTGATTGTTGATAACTTAGTTATTCTTTAGATAAATAAATAAAAGCAGATTATCAGGGGGTTTAAAAGTACAGATGCAACAGTCACAACGGGCCTAAAGGTTGATTTATACTTGACGCATTTGCGAGGTTTGCGAGTGTCCGCACGGCCAAAGTGACGTCATAACATCAGACACGCTACTTTACGTTGGTCACATGCTACAGGTTATCGCCAAGCCCCCAGGAAGAGCGCAAAGCTTTGAAGCAAATTTTACTTAGTGGCCAAATGGTGGAATTACAACTTCAGTGTTACAACTTCACGCGATGCCATTGGGCCCAAAAAGACTTCTTCCCTTAGACTTACATTGAGAAAGAGCCGTCTGTAAAACAGCAGATATTTTTTTGAGGTAAATCAACTTTCCAGTACGAACACTTGAATTAGACTGAGAGTTATTTCCCTTCCTCCTTTCATGTGAATGAGACCCAGACTTAGGCTGGAGCGAGGGCTGGGAGTCGGGGTTAAAGGAAACGCTACCGTGCCTGATCTATGGGCCCAATGGATGCGGAAGATCGCCCGAAAGATACAAGTTATTTTATACTCAGAGGTCAAGCTTTTTTTGGCTTCATGCGCCACTGAGCAACTTTCATAGGAATAAAACGGGAGTCCGGCTCGAATGCTGTATCCAGTTCTCTTTATACATCCATGGTTCACGCCTGCACATCTAACATTTTCGATACACTTCCCCCTACAGTTTCGGAGAATATCAGTTTGCCGCGAGGTTTGTCGCACAGAAGACATCGTGCAAAAGATCCAAACGTGAGAGTTGAGGAAACAGAATCTGTACTGTGTGTGTTTGTTCTCACCTCCACTTTGTGTGATGTAGCGCACCCATGGTAATGCGTGGTAACCGCTCTTCTCTATGATCTTTAGGTAACGCACCTAGGGAACACAGACAGGTTAAATATAGTTATTTCACTACCAACATCTACCCAAGCTCTGTGTGCTTCAGTGGGTTCATGACAGCCCACTTATAGCAGATCATTTCTGTTTAGAGCCAACAATGTATCTCCAAATCTGGTGATTTTTCAGGAATAATTTTTCCTTTTGTGGGGTGAGAAAATTCTAGTACTTCTAAAGCTAAATAAACCATTTAAAAAAACAATTAGATTGTCTGAAAATGCCTTTCACAGAACTTAAAAATGTGCTGCTTTTCTTAGCATGAAATATTTTAGTTATTTAGTTAGTTTAGTTCTATATTTGTGCAAATAATAACAGAAAACAAAAGAGAAGAAATATACAATAAAATAAGAAAATGCACAGGTGAGATGAAAAAACCCTAAAGGAACCTACCTAACATTAAAATCAAAGACAGCTGTATTTGCACCAATTTACAAACAGACATAAGTATTTTTAAAATATCTAAAATAAAGTGAAATAAATACAATTTCCAAACAAGAAATATTACAGATAAAAAAGACCAAGCATGAAAAATAACTAAAAACAGGGATTACAATAACAAATATTTGCACTGCTTTCATACACTGTATCCACCTCATTTGCATAGTACTGTACTCCGTCAAGAGGAGTTGTTTAAGATCTTTTTCAGAAATCTGAAATTAGTGAAAATTCTCTGAAAGCTTTTGTTTCAGGGATAAATGGTTTTCAGGGAGCACCTTAAAAATATGCATTGGTAGTGTTGTTCAAATATTTTTTTTGTTTTATTGGTTGAAATTCTCATTACATCCTGACAGCAATCAATAAATCAAATGCTCTGACAAAAAAAAAAATAGAATCTGGAATCTGTGGCTGTCGCAGGACTGTAATAAACACGTCAAATCATTTCATTTGTCTCAAAGGTAATGATTGGACGGACTGTCTGCCCGTGCACTCATTGCACGTCACACAAGCTGTGAGTACGAACAATAGCCATGTTCGTTGTTTACGTTCATAATGATAATTCTGGGGGATCGGCTTTGGAGGGAGGCCTGAACCGACGTGTTACATCCTGGTCTAACTTATGTTTTCTTTGTTTCCAGTATTTAAGTTTTTATTTCCTGTTTTATTTTGGTACACTTGTCTCTCATTTCAGATACTTCACTTCCTGCCCTTGTGTATTTCCCGCCTGTGTGATTACCTGGCCCGCCCTGATGAGTTTCATCTGTCACCCAATCATCCTTTTAGTCTGTGTGCTCCCCTTTTTTTGGTACCGTCGCCTGTCTTTCCCAGACAGTTTCCTGTGATCTACTGTGTTGTTTGTCAAGTAAAGACTGTTGCTCGGGTGTCGTGCTTTTGGGTCCCTATCCTGCTGGTTGCCAGAGTTCCTGTGACGGACTGTCAGTGTTGCCGACTTGGCAGCTTTCTCACTAGATTTAGTGGCTTTTGGAGCTAGTGCAGCTAGCTACTTTCATCGGAAAAAGTTGGCAACACTGGGCTGGGTCATTTTAAAAAATCTAGTCAACTCTTGAAAGTTTCTCAACATTACCGACCCTACCTTTAAGCTTTTTATACTCAGGTGGGGATCATATACATTTCATATACACTACATATTCATTTGTCTAAAGAAAAGAGAGTAATGGTTGTTAATAAAAGGGTCCAACCTGAATCCCAGACACGGTGAAATAAGGGATCTCAAAGTCAACTGTGATTGGTCTCTTTGCGTCCAGCTCATCACTGTCCACACTGGGAAGCCCAAAGTGTGCCCGCATCATGTACTCCTTACCACCCTACACATGCAAAAAACAGAAAAGAGAAAAAACAACACAAAGCTGTTACTGCATCTGGTAAAATAGAAAGAAAGTTTGTTTTGTCAGAAAACAAAACAAACTTTAAATTTATGACAGCGTGAGACAACTCCCATGTCATATCATGTGAATCAGATTTACAGCAGTTTAGGAGATTTAACATCTGCCAGATATATCTAGGCTTTAAACACAAGAAGAGGGTTAATCATTCTTCATACCAGCAATTGTGTAACACATCATCTGAGCATGTGGTCTGTCAGTTTGTACTTTGGTTTTACTTGCTGCAAATCAGTTACCAGATTGACTTAAAAGCCACTGAAACTCTGGTTTCAAACCATGATTTCTTTATAACACTTAAGATTTATGACTAAATAAGCAACAATCAAAGTTATGGTATTGAAAAAAACAGAGTTTAAGGGACTGTGTTGTTGTGATCTTCTCTATTTTGATTGATAGTAGCCTGTCAACAAAAGCAAACAAACAAAAAGTTATTGTATGTGACGTCACCTTTGTCCAGCTACCTTCCCTGTTATAGGAGAGTCATGTTTGTGGATCGGGGTTGTAAATAACTGGACAGAGCTGAAGGATGCTGGACTAGGGATGAGTGTGTTCATCAGTCTTTTATCACAACAAGCCTCTGATTCATCTTTGTGTCCTCAAATCTCTGAGAGAATATGCAGTTTCCTGAGAGAATATGCAGTTTTATAGCGTCCGTAAGGTTGATAGTGACAGAGAGAAATGAGCTGCAGAGTGAAACAAGGGCTGGATGACAATACGTCACCAGTAATGGCAGTTCTTAACCCATCTTGACAGGCTGACGGTGTAATGAATTACTGAGCAGATATCAGAACTTCACAGATAAGAGGAACCTCTACTGAATTAACGCTCTACGGGTTTTTAAAATCTGTTAAAATGTTCTTTTCTTTAATAGTTCTGGTGACAGCATGGACTGGCACCCAAAATGGTGAAATGAACAGCAGGAAATGGAGAGATAAGATGTGATCGTGTGTCTGTGGAGAGGCTGATGATAATGTGATAAATGGCTGCTGTCTAATACTTGTCAGAGTTAAAATACAACTTCTTTTGGGACTGATTAAAGCGTATGTAGATATGAGGCATCATCAGTGGTGGAAGAAGTACTCAGATCTTTTACTTCAGTACATGCAGCCATGCCACAGTATAGATGTACTGTTACAAGTAAAAGTCATGCATTCAAACGAGTACAAAAATATTAGCATCAAAATATACTTTAAGTCCCAGTGAAACGGAAGTTAGAGCGTCTCTAGTTTCTGTACGGTGACGTATTTTGCAGGGAAACTGAATATTTACAAGAAGGATTTAAATCAACTCCTTCGCATTTGATTGGACCGCTAAAAAGTGGGCGGGCTTAGATTGCAGCGCGATACGGAGCTACAGTACAGAGGACTGTTGGCTCTACACACACCTCGCTTGTTGCTAAAGTTGCAGAATGATTGACAGATGGATGTCATGATATTATTGGTTGAAACTGGTTGGTACTAGCTTACGTAATCACACATCATATTTAGTTTTACAGGAAGAAAAAATTAATGAATTTTGAATGAATTTATAAAAAATAGAAAGAAATCGATTTTTTGGTCATTTGTTTTGCAGATATTGTTAAATAGGTGCACAATATGACCGGTGATGGGATCTAAAAGGGTTAAAAAGCCTTTTTTTTTTATTTCATCTTGACTTTAAAAGGACCAAAAGTAAAAGTACTCTTTATGACAAGAGCGAATGGCCCAGTCTAGAATACTGTTTATCATTGGTTTATAATTATTGATGCATTAACGTGTTTATCACTTTAGTGTTGCAGCTGGTTTAGGTGGAGCTCATTTTAATTACTTTATATGCTGCCAAGTAGCTTGTGAATCCCCCCTCGGGGATCAATAACGTCTTACCTCATCATAATTAATTTGTTGATTATATTTTGTATAATTCATATGTATCTGCAAAGTAAATAAATGTAGAGTGCAATAGCTGCCTCTGAATTGTAGTGGGGCAGAAATATAAAAGTAGCAGAAAATGGAAATGTAAGTACAAGTACCTCAAAATTGTAGAGTGCTTGAGTAAATGTACTACTTACTTTGTATCACACTGATGCTGCTCTGCCTTTACAACTTGATAGTGGTGGAACGTACATCAAGACATCAATTTTTTATCAAATTTAGAGGTCCTCAGTTCAGGAATTCACTGAATATGCAACTGAAATCGTCATCTTTCTTTCCAGCTTTTAGGACAGAGTTAAAGAAATTTCTCATTTCATCTTGAACACCGTGGCTAGATGCTTCTGTTGGTTGTATATATTTACTTACTCTAGGTTTGTTTGTTCATTTTTTCTCTTCTTTTACTACTGTTTATGCTTGCTTGTGAGTTTTGTGTTTAAAGATATTTTTTGTGTTATGTGTTCTTTGTTCATTTTGTTGTTTTGTTTTGCTTTTGATGAGTAATAATGTCATTTTTTTTGTTTAAATAGGGGAGGACTATTTAAACCTTCCAGGCTTCTTTCATCTCCTGCACTGAAATTACGTTTTCTTCTATTTTATATCCAAATAATTGTGCAAATAAAATAAACTAAACTAAAACCATAAACAAAATAGCACCGTTCTGCAGCGTTAACATGTACTTGATGTATATTAAGTTATAAACTGTGATGTTTTGTTGCCACACTAACAGGGAAAGACTTGATGGTCCACTGCACCACGCTCTTCTCGGGCACCCACTTGGCGCTGCCGGTGCTGGTCTTGAACTTGGGTGAGTCAGCATCGCTGGGCACTGGCACCAGAATGGACACATTGTTGGCGGTGGACCGGCTCTTGAACTGACTGCGAGCCTGTGGAAGGTGAAAGAGGACGGAGTTCAAATGTCATCTGAGACCTTTACAACAACAACAACAACAAAAAAGAGCATGCGCATTCAAATTCAAATCCAGGAGGTTTTTGTGATTATGCACACTGCGGCTTGTTATTTTGAGTCTGTGTGGCCGTCACTGCCTCAAACAGATGGTAAGCGGTAATCCACCTGGGAAGTATGTGTCATAAATACTAAACAAGTTCCAGTGAAGGGACTAGATGAGTGGATAACGGCGGTTGTCGTGCTCTGTATGTGTGTCACTCATCCTTACCTTCACCTTGATCTCCACGCGGCTGTGAGAGTACTTCTCAATCACGCTCTCGATCCATATGAGAGGCTTCACCTGACAAAGAGAGAGAGAGAGAGTGGACAAGGTCAGAGAGGCGAGCACAGAGCTGAAGTGCATCACTAAAACACACATCACCAGTGACACAGTGGACAGGAGAGAGAGAGAGAGATTGTGTTTGTACAAGGGAGACAATAACTGTTCAGACGGCTCGCACTTCACATAGATTTCAGGCACGGCAGCCCCCCCCCCCACCCCCTCTCCCCGCCCTCAAGCATCCTCTGGTTCATTGAACAGCATGTCAGGATGAGTGGCAACATGTGGCGCAGCAGACAAACCAAACCGCTATTTATCTTGAAACATATTAGTTGTCATTGTAACTCGGCGTTAACATATATTTGCAGTGATATTGTTTATGTCCTAGTGTGAGAATTTGATTTGAATAGTTGTGGAAAGTTAATATTTTACTACAAGCAGGTAGAAGCTTTCTCTCATAGTTTGGCTGTCCACTCTATTCTCTTTTGAGACTATATCAGTATATCTGATGTTGTGTTGACACCCTGTGGACACAGTTTTACAGTGACTATGTTTACATGCACAAAATATTCTGTTTTTTGCTACTAAGCTGTTTACATGGCTATTGAAAATGAATATTCCACTAATATTCCCGTTTACATGCAGCCGCGCATACTCCGTAATATCAACGTAACTGGCGGCGGAATTGTTCGACCGTGCGAAGACAGCGTCCCTCTTTAATTCCTTCAACCACCTTCTTGAAAAGGTCGGCGTTAGGATATTTGCGCATATTCAAAAACCTCTTGATATCCAAGTCTTTCATAATGTTTAAAAGTAGATGTGTTTCTCCTTTCGACCAGAAATGTAGACCTTTCTTTTGGGCATTATATATTATTATTTTTGCTACTTGGTTTGTGTATAACACACAGATCTGGCCGTAAACAGGCAAGAGGCCATGGGCATAGATCAAGCCCCCAGGAAGGGCGTTAGACATTGAAGCAAATTTCCATAGTGGTACTACAACCTCCGTGTCCGTAACGTGATGCCATCGGGCCCAAAATTACTTTTTCCCATAGACTTACATAGGGAAAGCACGTCTGTAACTCGGCGTATAATTTATTTTAGGTAAATCAACTTCCCAGAACGAACACCTGAATAGCCCTTATTTAAATCATTTAAAAGTTGTAAAATGCACTAATAGCTGAATTCAGAGTTATTTCCCTTCCTCCGTTCCGCGGCTGGAAGTTCATGTTGTTATGTTCTTTTATTTTGGAATCTCCACTAGTCTGGGGGCGGGAGGCGTGTTTTCATGGAGCTCACACCTGAAAAAGCAGGTGACAGGACTCCAGCTGACATCAGTTACCTCGTTAGGCTGAACCAAGTAGCCAGGGAAGAGAGGGGGGAGTGGGAAGAGGGGTTTGTTTGGCTTTTGTTAGACATTTCTTCAGTTTATTATGCATTTTATTTAATCTATATTAGGTAGTATCCATTTGTATTTTGTATCTGTACATATCAAGATTAAGTTGTAGATATATAGGTAATTTATTGTGGGAGAGTTTATGTGCCCTTCACTGTTGGTATACACCGCAGGTACATATCCAAGTTGGGAAAGCAGTGTGGTGTGTCAGAGAGAGGCGATCAGGTTGAGTGCCACCACGCCGAATCTGTTACACCTGTGAAACTGTTCTGACCGTCTGCCTGCTGGGGGAGAGTTGGGAGATTTTTATAACATGTATCTGATCGCAAAGAAAAAATCTGAGCTCTGGAAAAATCCCTGTTTGACTGTTGCTGCTCAATTCTCCTCAACGCTTTACACCTTCATCCCGCTGGCTTTCATCCTGTTTGATAAGGGTTCACAACTTCAAAAACGTACAGGTGGATTTTGATGGGTATTGATTAGCAATTGGCAAATTTGTTCTAATGCCACTATCTTCTTTAAGGCATTAACGCAACTTGCGATTTTTAGGTTGTAGTGGGCTCAGCTTTAAAGCTAGACTGAAGATACGGCATTATATGAAACTAGAAAACCTAAGGAATCCATTGGTATCAACTATGTCATAGTAGTTTGTCACGAAGGAGGCTAAATAACACTCCAAACTTTAAATCCGATTTTTGGCGAAGGAAAATATGTGAAGTGAATGAAAATGGGTTCTATGGGTACCCACGAGTCTCCACGTTACAGACATGCCCACTTTATGATAACAACAATATTTTAAACATTAAATAAGAAAAATAAGGGTTAAAAATACATGATAGAATTATAGTTGCATATTTGCAAACATAAACATCAATATCTGTGATAAGCCAATATCGGCCAGATCTACCAAATTATCAGAACGTAAAAATTGAACATGATTTGTACGAGGAAGATGAGCAGAAGAAGGAACTGTCTAGTTTGTGATGGTATCTGTGTACACGCCATGCTGTGAGACAAATAACAAGTGTGCTCTTGGTGTCGCTGGTGTGCAGCTGGTGTGAGTGTGTGTTAAAGAGAGACGTTTGTTTGTGTGTCCTACTCACTGTAGTGTTGAGGCGGTAGGACATGAGCTCGCTCTCGCCGTCGGGGGGGATGAAGGAGATGGTGCGGTCGTTCTCGAAGCGTGACAGACGGACGCACTGATGAAACTTCACATCCTCCAGCTCCACTGTCTTACTCTTCTCTCCTGACACACACAAACAAACAAATACACACAGAAATACACAAAAAAAGATTGAGAGCCTTCCACGCAGCCTTGGGGAAATCAAGGTCAAGGTAATGACGACTGACAAACATTCACTCAGTCTCTCACACACACACACACACACACACACACACACACTGACGCACAGTGTGCTTAAAAATCCATCTGGCCTCTTGTTGTCCCCCACTGAACAGTTATTTAGCTGCTACACACAAACATACAAACACAAGCACACCATCATCTTCTCCCCACTGAAGCTCATTCAGCTGCCTCACAAATACACCCATACCTGCACTAACACACAAACAACAATGTAAACAAAACACTTCTGATAAACACATATCTGTCTTTATTTAAGAGGTGTTTTTTCATCACTCTGAAAAAAAACAAACATAATTTGCTTTGTTGTCAAAAGCTTCTGATTTACTGTTTGTGAAATGAGTCCGCCTACTAGACTAATGCAGATTGTTTATTATGGTCTCATTTTGTGAAATACGCCTACAGGGAAATCTTTATCCTAACGAGAGATGTCCCACTGTTTTTTCCTCACTATATCATTGGTAATATGACTGCTTAAGTACACAACCATTTGTCAGTTGAGGTGTTTAAAACCTGTCAGACACAGAGAGCCACAGGGGGAGATATTAATCCTTAGTTTATTGCTGAAGAAATACTGTGAAAATAAATAAATCATATTTGAATATCTGGCATTTTTTCTGGATAAACAACAAATTATGAATTGATTATTAAAAGGTATAATATGTAACCGTTGTCGGTAGCTGTTTGTATACACACAGCATTTAAAGTTGGCCATTAGAGAGAGAGAGCAGCGATGGTCGAGCGAACTATAGAGTGAGTGAAGAGAGGGAGTGGCGTTAGTGAGAACAAAGCAGCGAATCAGAGAAAAAATAACATGATTTTATGATTGTTTCACGGCGGTTACGTTCTCAAGGCTCAAATAAACACGACTAAAACTGTGCACAACTTCGCATAACTCTGCGGGAAGGTGCCAAGTTGATTTTGAATAAATACAGCCAAAGGGAAGGCTTCTGTCCGCTGTGGCTCCGAGGGGCATGACAAAGTGGCGGTATTTGTTTACCTGAACAGGCTGCACACCCTGCGCACTGTTATTGGCTGTGGGTTACACCCCCATGTGGGGCTGAAAGGCTGTTTATTGACGCCCAGAAGAGCAAAATAAGAGGAAAAGAGAAAATCCAGGCAGAGGGCAGAGTCTCTGCAGAAACAGACACTGCCACACATTTCTAGTGGATCATAAGTGATGATTGAGAGGTATTACTTTTGTATCAGTCTATATATATATAAATAATAACTTTAAATTAGCTGTGGAATCATTTTCTGTTAATCGACTAATTGAGATAGCCCTAGAGTATAGTTACAAGAGTTAGTGACCAATTAAGCAGCGACCTACAAATTTTCTAAAACTCTACCGCAGAGGCTGCTGTAGACCAAAATCAGCAGATTGTGTCGGCTAGATAATTTTTCTCTGTGAACAAAATTAAGCTTTTTCCGGGCAATTCCTCTCAAGGGTGTAGCAAGAGTGCAGCGCTGTTGCAATAGGCATTTAAAAAGCGCGACCTCCTTAATGGCAGCATCTGTAGTCTGCTGGAGAAAGGCCGATGCTCTCCTCCTCTGTGGTTAATGGAGGGTGCTGAGTGGTGGAAAACTACTGTAATGACTGTGGGCCTGTGGGCCTTCAAGCAAATCCCCCATTCAACAGTCAGCTCAAAGCCTGCCTCACCTGCTCTGAATGCAACCCTGGACCAGCGCTGTCGGAGAGAAGGTGTGTGTGTGTGTGTGTGTGTACTTGTGTGTATTTGTGTATGCAGCTTCCTTGTTCATTGTTCTCTCTCTTGAGTGCGTGTACGTGCATAGGTTTATGCATATTTGCTTGATACTTGCTCGTTTCTCTATTGATTTTGCTTTAGTGTGTGTGTGTGTGTGTGTGTGTGTGTGACATTTCCTCATGCCTGAGAGGGGACTGGTTGAGGTCAGGTCTACGGAGAGCACATCACTCCTGGACAAGCAAAGCAGGGAAGCCCTTTACAACGGTTTCTGCCTCTCTATTTTGGTTTGTTTTTATGTCAGTAAATCACACACACACATACACTGGCATGCAACGTTCCATAGAAGACAGAAAAGAAAGGTCGTACGGGACAGTCCCTGTCACAGCTTGGACCCCAGGGGCCGCCGGAACAAGAGGCAGGTGTGTGTCTGTGTGTTTGTGTAGATGCCAGGTGGGGATTGAAGATGCAGCGTTGTCCCCTGTGGTTCACCTTTAAGGCTGCTTTAATATACAGCAGCAGACAGGAGGAAGCTAATCTGTTTTCTGTCTGCTGGTGCAAAGTAAAAAAGAGACATGGGGAACACAGGAAACCATTTTATTATGGCATTTGGAAAATGTTACTGTCCAAAGTATCTCACAGTGCTTTGATATCACTGACACGCAGGGGCCAGAGAGACAATTTAACACAGTCTTCTTAGCATTTAAAGGTTGAGGGCACGGGATACGTAGGGAATGAATCTACAACTCCTTTTGGTAGTCAATTAATCATTTAAGTCAGCTTCGCAGCAAAAATGCTAAATATTTCTTGGTTCTACCTTCTCAAATGTGAAGACATGAAATGATAGTATAACCGAAAATATCTGCATTTTGGATTGTTGGTTAGACAAAACTAGTAATTTGAAGATGTCACACTGGGCATTTTTTACTAAAACAATTAATTGGGAAATGATAAGCAGATAAATTGATAATGCAAATAATTGTTAATAACCGGAATCTCAGCTCATGCTGTACTTGTACAGACTCAGAACCTTTTGAAAATCAAAAATCAAGGAATAAACAAATAGTCTCAAAACCAAACACTTACATCCACACATCAAACAAACAGACATCACCTCTGATAAGTAACTGTGATTAATCTTAGGGACATGTGAGCAGGTGTAGACACTCAAGTGTTACAAATTATATTTTAGATAAAAGGCCACAATTTATGTCTAAAAAAGGGCTTTTTGTGGGCTATGTAATTTCATGCACTAATTTTAATTTTCTCTCGGTTCCCTATAGTGATAATTCTGGCCTTCTGCCAGCAGAGGGCAGTGTTAAATTACTTTATCCACTTCCTCACATTTTGGCTGCATCCAGCTGTGATAAAATGTGCAGATCAGGCAAACATAATAAACGCCAAACGACTGCGAAATGATATGTAAAAAAGTGTAACTGCAGAGGATGAGAGGGCGAAACACATTTTAATATTTGTATAAACATTCAGCGCGAGTGTGTGTGTGTGTTTTGCTGTATCTGTCAGTGTGTTTGTTTGATCATTATTTCGGAACATTTTTTTCTTAGGATATGTTATTTCCCAGACTGGGAAACACAGCGGGGGGATTGTGGGCTGCATATACAGGATATCCACACACCCTCACCTTTCATCTGCAGGGCTGTAGCCTGGGGTGAGGATTAACGGAGAGGCTAGACAGTGATGGGGCCTTTCCCCCATCAGTGAGGAGTGGTAGGGGGGAAGAAATGTAGGCAAAAGAGAGGATGGAAAAGAGGGAGATGAGAAGGGAGAGAGGGTGCGGGAATAGACAAGGGGAGATGTAGCAGTGGGAGTCGTTATTGAAAAAAAAAAAGAAAGTAGGAGGAGAGGGAGAGGAAGATGAGGAAGGATGAAAGCTAAGCCGAGTGTGAGATTTGCAGGAGTGAGGGGTTTAAAGAGGAGGTGAAGGTGGATGTGTGAGGGTGAGTTCAAGATTTAAAGCAAATTCGCAAATATTTTTGGGGGCATTTAAGCATTATTCTAGCAGATTTCTGAAGCAAATATATATTTAGGGTGAATTAATTCAAAATACAGTTTACAAGTTTTCTCTCTTCAAAAATGTCAAATCTTGACGGGTTGAATGAAGAATATCTCGCAAATATTCCTCTGACATGTCACTCATGTGTAACAGTCTGTAAATTGGTATTGGTGCAATTTATTATACACTGAGCTGACAGCGACACAGTCTAACTGAAAAGGAAGACAGATAATGAGATAAACTTATGACCCCTGCCTGATGTCGTAGACGCATACCACTACACTTAAACTATAACATATTGCATTTTTCAAGAAGCATCAGAATCATATTGTCAAACTAAATTGTTTTGCATTACAAACCATTCATTTGCTGAGGGGCATGTACAAAGGAGCAGGGTCGAAGTGTTTTCAATCGGCGCTGATCTACGGTGCATACAAATCCCTTCTCCTCTAGTTTTATCTCAAATGACTTCATAAACGTCACTGCCCAGATGTCAAGAAAACGAAAGGTCAGTCCTCTCACACTCATGTTACACCTGTCATTTACCTGTGTCCATCTCAACAAATCCGCCCGCACAGGCAGCCTGCATTTTGGTTCGCTTGGAAACGGTCCGAGACCACGTCTCGTAAGCGGTCTCGGACCGGTTGTTTTGGTCCACAACAGAGTTTGATTACTGCGTTCACAACCGCCCAAATGAACCGCACCGGGGTTTGAACCGCACCAGAGTTGGATTAAAACAGACTTTGGCTTATGAAAGCGCCCTAAAATACAACTCTACTTAAATTATCCAAGATCACTTTTTCAACTTCTGCTCTCTCATATTTGTTGAATGTGATCCAAGTCAACTTCACAGTCTATGTGCCTCCATTGCTTCCTCATAAATGCTTTTAAGCATATAAGACATGTACTAACAAGACTGTATGACACTGAACATGACTCGTTGTTACTTACTGCCTGTGATTTCAAACAGCACTTTGTCATTGAGGCCCAGTCTGAGTTCAGGCATCCCCGACAGGCAGACTTTGAGCTTGACGGTGCCCACTATTTCACTCTGCAGGACGCTGCCACTGGCGCTCACCTGTATAGACAGAAGAGCCACACATGGCGTTAAACAAGAAAGGTATTAATTCATGTATTGTGATCACTTTTAAATATTTGACAGTCAAATCTCCACAAAGTTCACCAGAAAGTACACCGTCTTTACTGTTAGAAATGTGCATTTTAAGTTGCTTTGTTTTAAATAATGGGGCGATACAGATCAGTAGCAGCCATTCAGTACATACAAACAGACTGAGGGACAAGACTGAAAAGCTCCCAGCATGCAGCATGAGAGATGTAAGCAAGGCATCAACGTGAAAGAGGATGAAAAACCTCTGATAACATAAAACAAAAAGTCCCTGGTCACAGATAAGGAAGTGAAACTGCAGCTCTGTAGCAGTGCTTAAATACGTACAGTACTCTAGTCTTACAAAAACCTGCAACTGTGTGTCAAGTCGTCCTTGAGGTGTTGCTTCAAGGACAATATACTTCAGAGGAAAGTCATTTCTCTTTCTTTTAGCTTAAAAGACATCGGCATGTTCATGTATACAAATCTGTTCTGCTTCTTTAGCTGCAGGAAATCTGAGCCTTTGTCTGTAATCCTGTTAAAAAATACTAGATGTTCCTCTAAATGGGTTTATCATGTAGCCTAATAACATCACATAATATCACTGATCAGTGATTATTACTTTGTGTGTAGTATAGCTGACTATATATAAGGTTAACGGGAGACAGATATAACAAATAGAAATAATTAGAAGAATATAATAACTGAATTTATTACATTAGGAGTCCATTATATTATTATTAGTAGTATAACAGTTAGAAATTCTACTCCCTTTATTAAGAGAATTATTCATTTTAAACCATGATTAGCGACATTTTACTACATTTTTACAAAGTCAAAACATTTTAAGTTTCAATATTATAAGTAGGTACACTAGAGATCATATCAAAAGTTGAAAACGGTGTATAGCTGCATCACTTGCTGAGTATTAATTCTGACTAATGTTTTCTATCTGCTTAGATTACTGACAAACCTTTGAAGTGCACACAATGGAGAAAACATAAACACCATAAAATCTTATATTGAAAAAGAATAGAGGCTTGTTGATACTAGAGACTGTTTCCTTTGCAATTCTATTGAAGGAAAGAGACTGTTGGGAGGAGTCAAAACATGCCAGCGTTTTCACAAAGACACTTTCAGCAATGACGCACCCACTCAGCTGGAGTCAATGTGATTACATGTATATATAAAGTATATATCTGTTTTGTTTGGCTTCTTGTGACCTTATTTGTTGGTTTAATTTGAAAACCAATTAATACTATATATTTAAGTAGAAGAAAAGAGTTCCTAATTAAATAATAATCATATTGTAGTATTATATTATATTGTATTACATTGTAAAACATTGTCTATTAAGTAAACATCATGGATAGGATGATAAGAGCTGATGCATATAATACAAAATAAATGTCTGTAACTCTTTGTTGAGTCAATTTTTACTTTCTGAGAAAAATGTTTGTACAATATGATGTTGACAAAGCAATTATTGTCCTCACCAGTAGATTTACTGACTCGATGACGTCCATGAAAACTTCGTTCTTCCTGTACTTGATGCCCTCTGACCGCCACGACACGGCATTGGTGACGGTGGCAGGAGGTCGAGGAGCCCCGACCTCTAATTTATGACCCCGCTGGGTGATGTACCTGAAAGAGACAAAGGCAGAAAGGAAGATGTGAACATGCGTCAGACTGTTTCCAAATTCAATCTGTAATCCTGCTGCAACCTGAAAACCCACGAGAGCATCGTCCTCATTAAGATGCTTCAGGGAGAGACAGAATTTCCAATTTCTGAGAAGTATATCAACAAACAGCTGCAGTGTTAAATAATAATAAAATCTCTTAATCTCCTTTAAAGACTGTCACATGTAGAGGAGTAATATCATAAGTCTCATCAACAAAATAAGATTCTTAAAAGAAAAATAAACAGGAAATGGCAACAAACCGTTTTCTTGTAACACAAACCCAATCTCTCTTTAAGGAATGTTTTTTTTTTTATATTTTGTATTAATCACACCTCATGATTTAAAATAAATTGGCAATTCTAGTGTGAATAAATTAAATAAGGTTGGTACTCATGTTGAATGAAGATTATTCGTGGATGTAATTGGAAAATGGAGATTTATATGAACCGATTGTGACTGTAGCCACAGATGATATGACTTGCATGCATTTGTTTACATCATGATACTAAACTATTATGGTGCTGCCTGGGTAAATTAATCCACAGCATCAAGTATCTTAAAGTGGTCTGAGCAGGAGATGCCAGAACATGTCCCTTCGTTTTCACATTACATGTATTCATTTGATCCATTGTTATTATAAAAATATTGATTGGTGCGATCAATAATATACGTAAGAGCCCTAGCCTTGACTGTGGCAAATGTTTACTCTATTTATACATTATAGTTATCAGCAAGAGTATGTTTAGTCTATGTGTTACTCCATCCATCGATCCCCTCATTCACTGCACAGCGCTGTAAATTGTCTCTTATTGTGCAAGCTGGAGAGCCACTCTGTCTTAACAATCCTCTGACTGTGTCCAGGGAGACATGATGAATTATCATGAGAATAGGAGAGCGCTGTACTTAGATAAACAACATGTGACCAAGCCTGTTTTTTACCAAACCACCTGCCCCCCACCACTGTTTACTTCTCTGTGCTTTGTTTCCACTGAAGAGCTGTCTTCTTCTAATTTATGCCACCAAATGTTCCCTGGAATACAATGTCCAAATGTCCACTTCTGGGGTTTTCATTCTTTTCATGATTCTATAATATACCGCTTTATTTATATAAAAAAACAAAGTATTCAAAATAAATTAAATATCAATTTAGGGCTGCAACAAGTAGCCGACTAGTCGAGTAGTCGATCGAAAGAAAAATAACCGCCAACTATTTTGACAATTAATTCGTCGTTAAAATCATTTTTAATGCAAAAATGGCCTCTCGAATATGGAAATGTCCTATTTTTCTGTTTTATATCATATTCAACTGAACTAAGATGTATTTACAGTGCATGCATTTTTTTTTCATTTGCCACTCACTGAAAATAACCAAAAGTCATCACTCTATCAATGACTGCCAGGTGATTTATACAGTAACCTGGGTGGGCATTTCAAGAACAGAAATGGTGCTTTAGATATTTTGTTATGAATATTCTGAACTGGTGCTGTTGATCTGCACTTGAACCTGCCGCGGAGAAGCGGCTAATACTCACAAAAGGACAGGATAAAGATGTTTTGCAGGGATGTGCCTCAAATCTGCTTAAATTCATGAAATGAAATGCATGCTTCTATTTTAAGCTGCTAACACAAATAAAAAGATGCAGATTGACAGTGATTCAAACTGCGTCTCTTTTGTCCTCCCTCTTCTGACCTCTTCTCTTCCCCATTTCTACTCTCCTATTTTCAGTTGTCCCTCACCTCTCCTTCTCCTCCAGAGGCCTGAGCATTTCCCCCAGAGTCAATAACACACTGACCCAATGTTCCACACAATCCTGCTGTCCTCAAGCTCCTCTTTTACAAAGTGCAAAGCCAGCAGAAGAGCAAAAAGTAACAATGCCATTTTCATAACTTCAAATAAATATTTTTTTTTGTGGCTGTATCTATATGGAACTGCAACAAGGTGGGTAAAGTGGTGCCATTGCTGAAATAGTGTTAATGCAGACATGGTAGTACTAATTTTGGAATGACATTGTGCGTGTGATTCTTACCACCAATGTCACGTATGATGTCCGTTGTGTATGTGTACAGTATGTGTGAGGTCTTTCTTTTCCATCGACTATATACAGCAACAGGAATGGTATCTGTGTTCCATGTGCAGTTTCTAATTTGAGAGAAGGGCTGCATGTAGAGTTATGCACAAGTCAAACAGCTTGGGTATTAATAATCTTGCTCCAGACTTCGTTTCCAGATTACACTGTGCTTCTGGTAACCAGAATTGAAAATGGATTGTATATCTGTGTCATTGATTCGACTGTTCAAAGTATATGAAGATTTCTTTGCTCAAATAACTAATTGTTCTATTTTCTTCTTTTCATTTCTTTTCTTTAAACTTGCAATAATTATTTTTATTTTTTTTTGCTACTTGTGGGCAGCGGAGAGAAGTTGTGAACATAACATTGACATATCATCACCTTTTAAGTTGATATGGTGAGTGATATGGTAGTAAAGAGTTGCTTATTCACACATCGAGCAGTTATGGAGCAACATTATCATTCGTTTGGGGTTGTGTTTCTGTCCACCTGATGAATGTAAGTCCAATATTCACTCTCTTTTAGCTCCGTTTTTGGTCTCTACCGACTCCTGAGGGAAATATCTGGCTCTTTACGCTAAGAGCTAGTTGCTAACTGTGTCTGTCTGCGGTTTGGTGCTGAGCAAGTACCGTAGAGTGGGTTTTTAGAGCTTTTTCGCTGAAAACAGCTGCCTGCTGCGGCCGAAAATGATGCTATATATGAGAGCCGTGAGAGTCAACCAAAACAGTGAAGCTGCAGGCCAGACAGCTAAACAAGACGGCAAAATGAGCTGAAACTTGATGTAAAGCTCTGTGAAGCTGAGAGGAGCTGCAGATTTGGTTGATAATTCTCTGTAAATTCATCACTATGAGCGAACACTTTCACAATTGTTTTCACATTTATCATTCGTTGATTATAGCCACAAAATATTGATTATAGCCACTCTAAATGCCAATTTATCAATCAATGCCTTCTGAACAATCAATGCCTTCTGAACAAATGCAAACATAAACACACTAACTAACTCGTTTTCAGTCCAACTGTACATTTCCTATCTGATGTCAACAACAGAAAGTGCTAAATAAACAAGTTTTAGATTGATTGACAGATTGAGGCAAAATGTTCTCCCCTAGTTTTCCACCCCAGTTCCTCCCACCTAGAGGGTCTTGAACGCATGTCGACGCGCAGCAAAGTCTGACAGTGTTGAGAGATAAAAGGCTGCGACTAGTGGGCTTGAGGTCGATGTTGGGTTGTTTTTGTTGCTTCGCTGTTTGTTCTGTTTTTGCCCCGATTCTTTTCAGAAATGCTAATGAAAGGATCTGGAAGCGGGGTTGGCAGCAAACTGACAGATTAGCATAACAATAGCAATCACAACAAACTCACACACACGCATGAAGGTGCATACGAAGACACACACATGAACACGTTCACATGCATCCCTGCAGTCTCACTTGCTCAGTCTCTTGCATCCGCCCCCACACACGCACACACACACACACACACACACATTTATACTTTCACCAGGTAGTGTTATAATGAAAGAGAAAAAAACGGTTTTGTGGTGGGTGGGTTATGGACAGGTCAAAGAACTGGAATAGCTTGCAGACAGAGAGACACAGTGAATGTGTGTGTGTGTGTGTGTGTGTGTGTGTGTGTGTGTGTGTGGAGAGAAATGACACTGTGTCTCCTTGGAGAAGACGAGAGCGGGGTTTTTCTGTCTGAGAGTCTCGAGTGTGTCCAGCTGACGGTGTCATTGTGTCTGAGTGCCAATAGGAGCCTGGTAATTATCAGCCCTATTCAGACACTAAACACACGTACTATACACACACACACACACACACACACACACACGCACACACACACACACACAGCCTACAACCTCAGCCAAGCCTTGGTGCACAAACAGCAAACAAAAATGAATCATCAATCACATTCCACCAGAGTATGCCCAATCACATTTGGGACATTGAAATGGTAAACAATGGACCAAATGTGCAAATTGGAACGTTTCAAATATAAAGTTCAACGTTAATTAGAAGCAAAGACGATCACGTGCACACAGAGCCCATGTTATCATACTACTGCAAAGTGAACGTTGAGCCTTTTCCCTGGAAACAAAATCTCGCCTCTCTGAGGAGCAAAGAGGAGGGAAAAAGCAAAACAACCCCTGTGTACACCGTGAACACTTGTGAAGCCCAAGAATAGTAGTTGCTTCAGTTCATTTCACTTGCTGAATAAAGTTCCCTTATTCATTGTAGTTTCAGTCACCAGCTGTACTGTGTTGAATGAAAAACAACAAACAAAAGCCAGTGGTACTTCAAACAGAATCACTGCATATTCTTCTCACTCCCATCTCTGCTGGTCACTTACAGTATGAAATACAAAGCTGTTATTTCACTGAAAAACTTTCATGTTTTGTTCCGTGATGGATGATACAGGTACCACTTGAGCTAATGTGGTTACATTAAAATCAGACTGGAGTGCCTTAGTGCATTACAGCCTTTGAGCATTTGATACTTTAACCTTCACACCTTCATCAGCCGGATTAATGTTACACTTAAAATGCCTGAACACAGAGCCAACGCACATAATTGATCCAAATTTTGTCAAATGTTAAAATCTAGACCTTTTTTATGGTGTTGGAAAGATAATTGTACAGTAACTGCTTCATTTTTAAAGGGACAGTGTGTAGGATTTGGCGGCAGCTAGCGGTGTGGTTGCAGATTGCAACCAACTGAGTACCTCTCCGCTCATTCCTCCCTTTCCAAGACTGCGGTAACGTGAGCCGACGAGTGCAAAACCGTGGTAACGCCATCCTTACCATAGTAACACTAGTAAAAACATGGCTGAGCAACATAGCGGGCTCCATGAAGAGGACCATCATCACAAATGCTCATCATTCTAAGCTAACGAAAACACAACGATTCTTAGTTTCAGGTGATTACACACTAATGAACAGTTATGAATATTATATTCCATTTCTGTTAATAGATCCCCCGAAATGTTACACACTGTTTTTGTAAGTTTTGTCAATATTAGCCATTGTCAATATTAGCCACTCCTATTATTAGGCGTGAACATGCAGACACAGCAATCTTTATTGTTGTCTTACTCTTGTAGGATCTTGCTGTCGGTTGTCTGAGGGAAACCGAAGTCCATCACTTCGTCCATCAGCTCGTACACCGTCACAAAGTTGTCGCGAATACTCTCCTCCTCGACCTCCTTAAAGTACTCCTTAAATATCTACGGACACAAACAGGCAGACGCAGTTCGACATACACCGCGTGTTATATTATAGTAGCTATATAACATGCAAGTTGTTTGGCTGTACTGTACTTTTTTCATGCTTTTTTCATTGTGTATTGGATGGAAAATTGTACATTTATGCCATAGGCTGGCTGTATTCAAAAAGCAAAAACCTGTAGCAAGATGTTTGTTTTCAAAGGTACAGTATCGAATAGATATATGCAGTGAGAAAACAGCCAATGACTGTTATATGATAAGAGAGGTAGTTGCACCTCTTACGCCAACATGATACAGATAATCACTTCAATCAGGCTGGGTGTGTTGATAACACAGGTGAACACAAGTAGCAAGTAGAAGTTAAAGATTTGGACTAAAGTCTAATGAAACAAACGCACCTGGATAATTTTATAAAGAAAAGCGTAGACCAGGGAAGCGTTGGCATTCTTCTTCGTCATCGCCACCACTGAAGAACAGACTGTTAAGGAAGAACTGTACAGCTACAGAAACGAATATCTATTAGTGCTGTGGGTGGTTACGAGATGAATGCCTTGAAATAAAAAGTTAGCAGAATGCATCACAGTGGCGAGCAATTGAGAACATGGCCACAGGGAGGTAAAACAGCTCAGTTGTCTAATGCAGTGCACTGGGAATACCACTTACTCACAACTGCAATATCATGCTGAATTAATAATGTGTAAGGAAGTTTGACTGCCCAATCTCGCATTAAGAGAGGAGGATATATAGTGTATAACACATCACAGTGAATCTGTGTTCAATTTTTCATCTGGCAGTGAAACGTGATGTGATGAGACAGAAGCTGAGAAGCCGGGACTTCTTATGGAGCTGGAGACAGCCGAGGGAATATTCAGGTGTATGTGTTAGAGGCTGTAAAATCTCTGCTACATTTTATATTTAATAATTTCTCTGGAGATATATACGACTGATGGGAACAGTAAAGTAAGAAAGACGTGATCTCAAATGGATACAGTAAAGGTTGTTGTGTTTGATCCACAGGAAGTGTGAGGAGCCGCGGGTGACCAGAGGCGTCATCTCAGCCTCCTCTTCTCTCTTCATCAGGATGGGCATAAAGTGGTCGATCTCATTCATGTCCATGTTGCCCTTGTAGTTGCGGCAGATTAGGACCTGGATCCAGAATGTAAAGAACAAAATATAGAGGCAGAAGACATCATTATAGAGCCATTACCCAGTCATTAAATGTGTATAGCTTTTGGCTGGAGATACCAAACCTGAGCACTCAAGCTTAAACATGCTTCAAGGAAATGTACTGTACAAACTGTGTTGCCAACTTCTGATGATGAATGATGAATGACCACCTCAACCTCAACATGAAACAAGAGCTAATGCAGACTTTAACAAAGCTCGAGTGATTCTCAGCTTTGAAATTATGGCAAACAAAAGGTGCCACACTGGCGGCGTGGTTATATGGATGGTAATGTCTGTCTGTTGGTGGGCCGGTCCACCACTCTGGTTCAGACTGAAATATCTCAACAAGTATGGATCAGTTGCCATGGAATTTTGTCCATACATTCACGTCCCCCTCAGGACGCATTGTAATAACTTTGGTGACACTCTGACTTTTTAGCGCCAACATCAGGTCAAATACTTTGGATTCTGACCAAATATCATAGATTGTATATAAGAAGTAGACATGGTCACTGTGATGTCACCCATTGGTTTGTGGACTGCCGTTATGAAAACTCGAGTTTGGCATTTTGGCTGTCGCCGTCTTGGCTTTTTGCAACCAGAAGTGACACGAGAGGGTGGAGCTAAGTACAACTGAACGCTGAATAAGACATTTTCAGGCGACCTAAATGTTACAATTAACTTTCATGAACTGAAAACACACTGTGAAAGGGTTAAAGTTGTAAGACAAAAACACGGACAACACCCAGACCGGTCAACGCTGTGATAGCAACCTGTCAATCACAAGGTAGCCACACCCTAAAGCATACCCTGTTTTAAGGTCTATTTGACTCTGAATGGGACCATAATTTACTAAATGAACATCATGCTGTATTGAAGAAGACTTGAAACTAGCAATTGAGACCATAAACTCATGTTTACAATGTTAACTGAGGTAATAAATCAAGTGAGAAGTAGGGTCATTCAGAGACTTCTATACGATCAGACAGCCAGAAAGAATGCAAGTTTAAGGGAATTCCGCATTGGCTTCATTTTTTCAGTCCCAGAGGTTTCCCACTGCCAAAAAAGCTGCAACACTAATGACATTCCCATCAGCCTCAGCTGTGATTTGTCTTTAGTGCTTAATAGTGTAGAAGAAGAGTCTTCCATACAACCACTTTCCCTTGTACTGTATGCATTTTGACTCCTCTTCATTGTTAGCGAGTGCCTACATTTTCCAGCTTGGCTTTCAACAACCCTCTAAAAAGAGCTAGAACCTGTTTGTAGTAAAAGTTGGGTGTGTGCTTATTAATAAATCTAGCTAGTTAATCAATTACTTGTTGACACACCTATAATTGCAGCCTTTCCCTTGCCTTGCCTTGCCTTGCCTTTCCCAATACTACAGATAGAGCCTCTTATGACTGCATGCAGTCAGTTCTTTTGAGACACGTGTCACGAGAGAACTCGATATTTCTGTTTTGAATGGTTGAATGTCAGTGCGAATAGCTGAGTCTATAAAAGACGCCGTATTTCTATGAATCTAAGAGACTGACATCCTCCTGATATGTACTGAACACACAGTTGGATTACTTTCTGCAAATTAACAAACTCTATTGTGGATGCAGTGAAAAGAATACACACAAGAAAAAGAACAACACAAATAACACAAGAATGACCCAGAAAGAGCACTTGTTTTGTTAAGTCATGGTTTTGAAGTGACGACAACACTAACATTTATCAAAAATGATAGAAATGTGCATGTTTATATCACAGAATTGCACAATTGTAATGTATTTTTAAATAACTGTCGATGTCTTATTGAAGATTCGCTTCATTTAGCCCTGAGAAACCGCCACACGCCTCTTAATCTTAATAGAAACACACACGCAACAAGATGAGTCAGCAGTCTTGCTGGAGTCCGGACACACCGAGTGAAGTGAAGAAAAGAGATCAAAGCTTCTACGCTTGAGGGATCTAGATGACACACACACATATACACACACACACACACACACACACACACACACACAGCTTCCCCCTTTCTTTAAAAGTGGAGTCTGTTGCGCAAGGGTCACACGGGGGCACATACAACAAAGGCAGGAGGAAATAAGAAATAAACAAAAAGGAAATGCCAGGAAAGTAAAGTAATCTGGGGGAGAATAAAGGATATGAACAGGCCACTGCTCGGCTTGAGAGGAGACACAAACCACAGAGTGAAGAGTTCAGAGGTCACTAGAGACAGAGAATGAGCTATGAGACAAATCTTTGTATCAAAAAAGCAGCAATACTGCAGACCCCTGCATGGAAAGGTATCCAGAGGTTCACTTCTGTTGTTCTGGAAGTAAACTTTGATAGAAAAACATAACGGGAAGTGTTGTATCAATATGAATTATTGTATATGTATTGTATATAGGGGCTGTCAAAGTTAACGCGATAATGAAAATTTGTTTTAACGACACTAATTTCTTTAACGCATTAACACAACTTGTGATTTTTAGGTTGTAGTGGGCTCAGTTTTAAAGCTAGAGTGAAGATACTGGCGTCATATGAAACTAGAAAAACCTAAGGAATCCATTAGTATCAACCATGTTGGCTGGTCGGAAAGGAGGCTAAGTGATGCTCCAAACTCCAAACCAAAGCTGGACAATAAAGTTGTAATCTATTCTCTTGAAAGTTTGGGTTTTGGACTGTTGGCTAGACAAATAAGCAATTTGATGACATTATCTTTGTATGAGAAAGTGTGATTGCTATTTTCTGACATTGTGTACACTAAATATTTAATCAATAATTGTTACAGCCCTTTTAAAAATGCACCATAGATACATTCAAAGTGGTTCAACACAACAAAATACTCATCCACAACCCACACTGCACAACATGAGTGCCTAAAGAACATTGCAAAGGGTTAAAAAGTAAAACACAAACACTGCATACCGCTGCCACCAGTATATCAGTTACATAGATCAGGGCGCCGATGTTGCTAGCAGTGCACGTGTCATGTGCACACACACTCAAAACTTATGAGTTGGAGGAAGTTATTTGTAAAGGACATTGTTAGTTTCCGCTTACGAAAATACATAAATGAATCACCGAGTAACATTATCACTGTGTTCCTGTAATTCTCTGAGATTAAATCAAAACCATTTCTGATAAAAAGTAGGAGTGACACATTTGTTATTGACTTCTCTATTATTCTGCTGTTTCTAACTCCCCACTGTCGGTATATTGATGAGTGTTTTGCCTTCTTGTTTTTTGAGAGCCATATCAGTCAGCTGATAACTGGATGTGAGGATAACAGCACAGTGAGATGTTCGGGGAGTTGCGAGCTCTCAGGTTCATCCTTTGACAATACATACTGTATGAGGCTGGGAGCTGTGACAATTACGGCCTCGCTGCAATCACAATGATGATTTAGAATAGCGTACGTTTAAACCTTTAGGATATTTAAGAGTCAACATACCATTCTCATGTCACGTCGGTTCGAATGGGTGTCAGTTACACTCAGTTTAAAAAGGAAAACATCAGATAGCGTCGTATATTCAGAGGCAGAACACATCAAACACAACACCTCACACAAACAGTTAGCATATTTCATGCCCCGAAGCAGAGCGCAGCTACTTAATAATCCAGGTCTCATTAAATTCTAGTGTGAATGTGTGTTAAGACACCACACTGTCTGATAAAAACATATTCTGGGAAGTTGTGTTGGTATTTCCAAATACTACAAATATAATTATGTTTACATCGCTCCATTATGTTTCTACAAATCGAATCATACGTTACATTCATATAGGATGAGTAGCTCAAAGAGGTATAATAATAGTGTTTAAGAATACAATTTAAATAAGAAATAAGATAGAAAGAAGGGGAAAATAATGTTTAGGCATAGACAGGCACACATTTACAGTATAAAATGTGCACAACCTACAGTATAAAATGTGCATTTTTCAGTATAAAATGCACAATGAAGAATAGTTTAAAAGAAAAATTATGTAGCCGTTTTTTTACAATGACATTTTCTATAACAGAATAGGACAGTTTCTTACTGTAATGATCCATTGCTGGTTAAATCTAGAAGAATCACCATTTGTGTTGTTTCACTTGAATTTCACAAAAACAACGACAACAAAATATGTTTCTCTTAAAACCACCTTAAAAATCACCGAGGGATTCTCATTCCAGAGACTTTAGTTATTGGGACACAAAAGGCAATCAGTGACTGTTCACAATGTGTGAAATCAATAGGAACCACTCGCTGCTGACCTCTAAAGGCAAATGGCAACCAGAAAAACCCTCGCTGGAGTGTATCACTGAAAGGCAAACTGGAACAGAAAAACACTCTACAAAGCTAATGTCAGTTTACATGACTCATCAACAGTTTGGAAACCAATTACGGCACAAATCTTTAGGCGTAAATCCATTATCACTCAGAGAGGAATATAGCAGGATAATGATATTTTAGAGTGACAGGGCTGTTGGGAGTCAACTGTTACTGCTTACTTACAGACAAAATAATGGCACATTGAAGGCTGCAAAAAGACGCCACTGAGTTGGCCAATCAATTGCAACCATTTAACATTGTGCATGCTCATAGTGCCTCTTTTTCTGAACAGCTAGAGGTTCATTGTTGCTACAGACTACCAATTCAACAAAACTAAGCGTCAAAAGGCATGCTGGCAGCTCTGTGAGGCACACACAGCGGTGCATTGAGCTCACAGTGACACTGCTAACATGCTGATGTTTAACTGGTATAATGTTTACCATTAGCCATTAACATTTGTGAATGAGCACTAAACACAAAGTACAGATAAAACTGATGGGAACGGCATTAGTTTTGCAGGGATTTAGGATTGATGTCAACCTGCTGATGGCGCCACATGAAAAGTCAGGGAATCACCAAAGACATGAGGACTTGAAATGTCAATACCACATTTTATGGCAAACAATTTAACAGTTGTTGACTTCAGTCTGGACCAGGCAGCAACCTCCGTAATGAGAAGTGAATGTTCCAATGTGGAAGTGGAACTTCTCACTGGATTTATTACCTCAGTAAACATTGTAAACATGAGTTTGTGGTCTCAATCGCTAGTTCCACATCTTCTTCTTCAATACAGCGTGATGTTCATTTAGTAAATTATGGTCCCATTTAGAGTCAAATAGACCATAAAGCAGGGTATGCTTTAGGGCGTGGCTAACCTTGTGATTGACAGGTCGCTACTACGACATTGTACGAGTTGTTCATGTTTTCGTCTTTCAACTTCAACCCTCTCCCACAGTGTGTTTTCAGTTCATGAAAGTTAATTGTAGCTCCTCCCTTTCGTGTCACTTCTGGTTGCAAAAAAACAGATGGCAACGGCCAAAATGCTGAACTCAAGGCTTCAAAACAGCAGTCCACAAACCAATGGGTGACGTCACGGTGACTCCGTCCACTTCTTATGGTCTGGACCAAAGTGGTGGCCATCAAGAAATGAAAATGATTGAACTGATGAAGTCAATGTGGATTTGCACTGTCCCTGATAAATAAATGAATAAACTCAAAATACAAAACTAAGAGCTGTAGCTCCTTTGTAACCACCGTTGTATGTCTAAAATGTTAAACCTTACACTTTCATGCCCCCTGTAATGTGCTGCTACTGATTACAACCCAAAACTTCACTGGGAACAAATGATCGCATGCTGATTTTGATAGCCTGACATTTCAGTCTACATAGCAGGTCCCAGCAACTACCCGTGTGCGGTCTAGTGCCCAGTAGCTACAACTTAGAGGTGGTGGGGGGATAAAGGGCAGAAGTGGAAACTGGCTTCTGTGGTAGCTGTGTGTTTTCAACTGTGAACTCTAGAAATGTGTGTAAGTGACCTGTCTACCTGTACATGATTGGTTTGGTTGGTATTTACCAGATTGCCTAATTATTTTCATCATTGGTGTCATTTTGGATATGTTAACACTTTTCTGCAACTGGCCTGGTCTGGGCAGAGGAAGAGGAGGACTGAAGGTGAAGAGCTACTGATTTGCCCCAGGGCAGGGATAGACAGATAAATAGAGAGAGAGAGAGAAACCCTTTAATCTGTACAATCAGACATCCAGGCTATGAGGGACTGATCCTTTCCCCCCTGATGGGTATTGTCAAGCATATAAGACTTCTTCAGTGATTCCTTTTCTTGCCCTCAAATAAATGAACCCTGTGAGGGTTGAATGTAAATCCCTGATGAAGTAAGACGTAGTGCAAATTCAGTGTTCTCTTGAATTCATCCCATACTACAGCACACATATCTAACGATTGAAATACATTTAGTTATTTTCAGATACTATTAGGGATGTAACTGAGGATTATTTTCATAAAACTACCAATTACTTTCTCAATTAATCATTCAGGCTATAAATGTCGGAAAATTGAGAAAATGTGCCCATAAGGATTTTGCAGAGCCCATAAGGTTTCGTCTTCAAATTACTTGTTTTGTCTGACCAATATAGTCCAAAACCTAAAGAGATATGATATTAAAGCTGTAACGATTAGTTGAAAATTAATCAACAGCTTTTGATAGTTGATGAATAATTTTTAGTAAAAGAAAATGCAAATAAATTCACACATCCACCACTCAGTAATTCAGCACAACACAATTGGTGAAAACTATAAAGTAATTAGCTAATAATTAAGAGCACTAATAAATAAGCTAAAAGTATGCTAAAATAGAATAGAATAATATAATTATCATATATATAATAATTATCTTTTTGGACAAAACAAGTGATTTGAAAACATCACCCTGTACTTGTGGGAATTGGACATTTTTCACTATTTTCTGACATTTTATAGACTTAATCAAGAAAATAATTGACAGACTAGTTGCTGATCTTTTTATTATTATTATTATTATTATTATTATTATTATTATTAATATTAATATTATTATTATTGTTAGTTGCAGCCCCTAAATGATATAGATAAAAGTAGCAAATCCTCATATTTGAAAAGTAGCTTAATGTTTGTCACATCAGCTTTAAAGAAGACAAGTAAACAATGTATCAAAACTGTTTCTGGTTAATGGATTAACTCATTGTTTCAGCTCTAGATACTGCAGCCTGTAAGTGATACAAAATGCATTTCTAGTGAATGTCATGTCCAATGAGTATCACAGTGTCTTCATGTTGCTACTCAGAGCACTCTATAAATGTTGAATTGTCTTTTAATCAATCATGTTATACACCCATGCATACTGTATCTACACTTTTGCTTATGTGTCATTAACAAACATTTTTCACTATTTTCTGACATTTTATAGACTGAGCAATAATCAAGAAAATAATTGACAGACTAGTTGCTGATCTTTTCTTTATTATTATTATTATTATTATTATTATTATTATTATTATTATTATTATTATTATTGTTAGTTGCAGCCCTGAATGATAGAGATAAAAGTAGCAAATCCTCATATTTGAAAAGTAGCTTAATGTTTCAGCTTCAAAGAAGACAAGTAAACAATGTATCAAAACTGTTGCTGGTTAATGGATTAACTAATTGTTTCAGCTCTAGATACTGTAGCCTGTAAGTGCCTAAAAAATATGGGTTTGTCTCTCAAAATGCATTTCTAGTGAATGTCATTTCCAGACACAATTTTGGCAATAAATTAAAAAAAAAAATCCTATCACATTAATAAACCTAAGGCACCGTATTTTTTTAAAATAACTGACAGACTAGTTGCTGATCTTTTAATTATTATTATTATTATTATTATTATTATTATTATTATTGTGAGTTCCAGCCCTAAATGATATAGATAAATCTAGCAAATCCTCATATTTGAAAAGTAGCTTAATGTTTCAACTTTAAAGAAGACAAGTAAACAATGTATCAAAACTGTTGCTGGTTAATCAATCAACTAATTGTTTCAGCCCTAGATACTGTAGCCTGTAAGTGATACAAAATGCATTTCTAGTGAATGTCATGTTTTGGCAATAAGTTTAAAAAAAAAATCCTGTCACATTAAAAAAAAACTCTAAGTGTATTTTTTTTAAGGGATGACCTTTTGGGGGTCTGCAAAAAGTATTTAAACTTTGAAATAGGACACATCACATATAGGCTACACTAAAGGCTGCATCGCTGCACAAGAACAAGCTCTTAGTGTAAAGTCAGCATTAGTGAAACCAGTTTGTCCAGTTGAGCCTCTCTCTTCCTTCCTGATCTCTAGTCTGACATGAGGTCTCATACAGTAGGAAGTTAGCCATTCAATACAAGTATGATATACAGTTGCAGCAGTACAAATGTAAAAATCCTTCAATTCCTGGATTTCACATGCTGATCTACTCTTGTAGCAGGTGCCTGGTTGATCAGCCTGATGTCAACTTTCCCACAACAAGTCGCCACAAACTTACCTTTCCCTTCAGGTCGAGGATGAATATCGCCGACGCAGACATCTTTGGTGGAGAAAAATCCTCGAGAACAAGAACTAGCCTAGATTACAGTGATATGTAGGTCTACTGACAGATGTGGGTCACTTAAAGGGGATAATATTCGCTCCCATCATCCTCCTTCTTCCTCTCCTCCTCTCTCTCTCTCTCTCTCTCTTCAGTCGGTGCAACTCGCTGCTTCTCCGGAGCGGAGCATCAAGCTGGGTGCACCGACACAAACACAACTTCCGGTGGTTAGTGAGGGGACTTTTAAATGGAATTCACCCAAGATTACCAACAGATGGCATAAAGTAGCTATAGCCTAACTGAGTAGGCTGTATTTACTCAAGTACTGTGTTTGAGTCATTTTAAAATTAGTTAAGTAGCTATGTATATGCTCAAAAGTTACTTTTGATAGCCTACATCAGGGGTCTGCAACCTGCGGCTCCGGAGCGACATGTGGCTCTTTAGCCCCTCAGTTAATGAAAAACTCTTTTTCTTTCTTTTTTTTTCTTACATTTTCATTTTTATTTATCATTATTGTAGGTCTATGGTGATTTTTACATTCTCCAATTGTAGAAATCTGTAATCTATACACTGAATAAAAAAAAACTTTTATCATTTCAGTCAGCTAAAATGGGCATAATATCCTACCAAGCAAACATGCCCCTTTGGGGGCTGTGGGGGCCCCTGCGGGCAGAAAATTGGGCCCCATGTGGGCAACCCACTGTGGGCCCCGTTACCGTCGTGAAATGCGGGGCACGTGTGGGTCCCACACTTACGGGCCCAGGTGGGGCCCCAGTGGGTCAGCCCACACCCAGCCCAAAGTGTGGGCTAGGTGTGGGCTGCCCACACTAGGCAGACTGGGCCCCCACCCAGGCCCCAGAGTGTGGGGCCCACTGTGGGTTCTGCTCGCAGTGGCCCCTCACGGGCCCCACACTGGCCCCAAAGAGGATAAGTGGCCGACAGTAGACGTACGTCTACAGACGGTGACTTATCCTCTAGGGCCGGAGTCTCTGCTGTACTCTGCTCCTCTGCCTGCCTGCCTGCCTTCACTCACACGCCGTGCTCGTTCTCGCTATTTCGCTCCACTCTCACGTGCATGCGTGCACACTTCACACTGTAGGAGAGTTTGTAGCTCTGAGAATATCTAGTGAATGTACAGTGGACGTTTGTGCAGAACTAAATGCTGCAGCTCCTCCAGACCAACAGAGGTTTCCTGTGTCTTGTGAAGTGACGGGGCTCCGCGGCGAGAAACGTTATTGTCCCTGACCAAAACTCCGGTGTTTCCCCTGTTCCCTCCGGCCGCGGTCAGGAGGCTGAAGCAGGAAAAGCCAGCACTAGGCTCAGCAGTGATTCATGGAGAGAACTCCGTCTGGTCAGCTAACGTTACTGCCAAGCAGCTGAAATACAGAGTGATATTGTGGTTTTAGCTGACGTGTGTCGTCTCACTGTTTTGAGCGATGCTCTTTCCTGTCTATGTAGAGCGAGCACAAGCATGAGCCCGACGCTGACTTTCGTTGACTTAACAGCCACAGGTGTCGCTGTTCCCCAGCCAACATTTGTATGTGGGGCCCAGGTGGCGAGTAAATGGGCTGAAAAATGGGCCCTATATGGAGTTGTCCATGGGTTCCATAATGGCCCCGTGCCAATTGCCCTTGTGGGTTTCATGCAGGATTACAATGGGTGTTTTATGGGCCAAATCTGGGCAACATAAACCAAAACCCATCTCGGCCCCAGGTTTAAGTTCTATGTGGGAACTACATGGGGACTACATGGCCTGAAATATGGGTTGTAAGTGGGTTTGTCCACAGTTTCCATGTTGGCCCCATGCACTAATTTCCCAGTAGTGACCCAACTAGGACCCAAACTGGTTTCATTGGGATCTGGTTCACCCTAATTTATATGGGTTTTTCTAAACACCCACGCTGCACTTTTATTTTGAAGGCGGAATCGGTGTTGCTCCGGTTTTGCTCCGGCTCGTTGGTGTGAACTTGACTCTCGGTGTTTCCGGGTAGGAGGCTCGCCTGACCGGCTCTCCACAGACCTGTCAGACTGCTCTCATCAGCTGGACGCTCTCACAGGATCCCAAACAGCTCTAGGCCTCTTTCTCGAGACACAGTGTCAGTCTTAATCACTGTTGTTGATACCACTGTTGTAAAGTTTAGAACGAAAGATGATTGTGACGATTCAATGAAAGCAAACCACAATCCAGAGCACACTAGTGGAGAAACTAGTCCTCACAAGTTTGGAGTCCTTTGTTTAGGATTTTAAAATACAGTCCAGGAGACACTTTCTTGATTTTTATTGATGTCATACTGTTTACAATTTCCTGACCAAACCATATGATGAGTATACAGTGTGAATAAAGTAGTGGATTCATGTACAGCCCCAGTCACCAGTCTACAAATAGCAGCCAAGAGCCCAATTAGAAATTAAGTAGCTAGTTAATTACAGGTAGGCTGATGAGGCTTTGCTGGAGGCTAGTGATGGGAATTAAGGCTCTTTTTAGTGAGTCAGATCATTTGGCTCAGCTCACCAAGAAGAGCCGGCTCTTTCGGCTGCCAAACGACCTCTTCATATTACCAATTCTGCATTTTATAATTCAGCCAAATGTAGCGCTGTTTTGACCTATGATTAGTATGTGTGCACATATATCATTTAAATTATTCAATATAATTATACTAAACCTTATAATTTACAGAATACCATAATTTTACATGCCGCTTCGTTTCCGACTGTCACTCATCTTGTCTGCTATTCGCGCACCGCTCTCCTCTCCCTCCTGCTCTGTACATGTAGACCATCAGCTCACCGTGCACCCCCGCCCCTCCCTGCTTGATGGTATGATCCTTGTCTGTCATCACCTGATTGGTCGCACGGATGTCATTAACACAACATTCAGTCACAGTCAGTGCATGGAGTGCCCGTGGCGCGGAGAAAATTGTCCTATCATTCTGCCTTGAATTAATAATTTTTTTTTTAAAAATGGCTCTTGGACGGGAACCGGCTCTTATCGTTCACTTAAAAGAGCCGGCTCAAAGAGCCGACTCGTTCGTGACTGACACATCACTACTGTAGGCTAATTGAGCAGGCCTACATTTTTTATCTAGCAGTAGTTGTACCAGGGAATGAAATTAGCACCTGCCACCTGCCAAATACAGGGTAAATGTTGGCTGTGTCAGTTAAACATTTCAGGTCACCTGCCACCATGGCAGACAGGTTTTCCTTATATTAAGAAATATTATTTCTAAAAAGCAATTCTAAAGCCTAAATTAAATATAAGGTAACACTTCATTTTACAGGTCTGAAAATGTCATTAATTAGGTGATAGTTAGCAAGTAGTTGAAATTTCTTTGAAATTACTGCCAAATTATTACCCAATATTTACCTCAAAACTGATCGAAAATTACTTTATTATAAACATTATTTAATAATTACATTCCGCTATTTCTCAATAGCTATTCATTTATTCAATACAGTTCCAGGAAAAGAATACAAAGTTTATTGATCTGCTTTATTTCCATGACAGCTGATAAATTGATGATAATTAGCAAATAACATTTTGAAATTTCTTAAAAAAAAACTCCCTGAATTATGACATCAGCTACCAGGTTACATTTGTGTAGACAATAAGTCACACAATGGTGAAATTTGTGTCTGATCAGAAGTGTCTTTTATTAGTTTTGGTTTTCCAAATATAGTCATGGATTAAGGTTACATGATATATTCCATAATTCTACAGTCTGGTACCACTGACTCAGTGTTTACAATTCAAAACCTAGATTTCAGAAGTGGCAGACAAACGAAATTAGTGGCCGGTAGAAATATTCAGTGACCTGCCACAATGGCAGGTGAGGAAAAATGTTAATTTCAGACCCTGAGTTGTACCTCTTTTTTTCAAACGTATTTAACGTTGTAGGCTACTTTATGGCACATAAAAAACGCAATGATGCTGTAACAACACAATGTAAAAGATACAAACTGAATTTTCTCGTGTGTAGCTGTTGCTTTGAAATCTCTCTTATAAGGAAAGATGGCCACCACTTTACTGAGTATCATGTTGCTACTCAGAGCACTTTATAAATGTTGAATTGGCTTTTAATCAATCATGTTATACACCCATGCATACTGTATTTACACTTTTGCTTATGTGTCACTAACAAAACATGGCAGTGCAAAGTGTTTACATTCAGCAACTGTGTATATTTTGCTAAATCATACAATTTTTCAATCAAGTCAGCCAAACACGGATCAACAGATACAAAGGTGATTGGTTAATGTTCATATTTACAAAAAAAACCTTTGATTTATTTTTTCAGTCCTTTAAAAATTGTTGCTGTTTCTGGACAAATTTCTTTAATTATCTTATAACTAAGAGTAATAGTAACAGTAACAGTATACTGACAAATAAGGCTTGACACAAACGACCTCTATTTTTTAATGGGGACTTTTATGGATCCTTAAATCGTGCATTGAGAACTATACTGCTTTAATAATGCACCTTGCATTACATCATTCTGTGCTGCCTTAAAATGACACTTGACCACTGGTATTTACATTTTTATGTTTTCCTAACTTTTTTTTTTTTACCCATTTTGTGATTGACAATATGAATCCTACTCAAGAATAAAGAAAAGTTGGGAGTGGAGTCGGTGGTTGAGGGGTTTATACGACAGCCGAGGAGGTGTAGAGAAAGTCCTGCTAAGCGATTGTAAATTCAATTTCATCCATCTCTTCCTCTGTGTCCTCTGTGTCCTCCATGTTCTCCGCTGCTCTTTCAGCCCTCGCTCTCTCACTGGCTGGGATGTAGTTGTCCTCAATGAAGCCGTCATCGTCTTCCTCGCCCCCGGGTGGGATGCAGTGAGGGTTAATTCCACGTCCCCCATGCATGGCGAATTCCACTTCCAGGCCTGGAAGATAGAAACACAAGAGTTGTAGCGAGTTGTACTGCATTACAAGCATTTAATGGTAAGTCCTATATGTCGTTCTGACAGTGACAGTGGGGTTGGTGTTTAGAAAAGTGACTAATGCTTGGATTTGTGTCATTAGACGAAGTTTGACAAAAATGTTACTCCCAAATTACTTTATAATGATTATTGTTTTATCAGAGCACAAGCGGAGTGTGTGTCTTATATAAAAATCATCACATTTTCCATCTTATTGAAATGTTGCACAACAAGGTGTAAACTCAACATTGACATCACCTTATAAAGTTGTATTAGGTCAATACCAGTGGCTTATTTACACACCCAACTTTGTCTGTCTGACGTTTGGTGCTGGGTCAGGTAGCGTACACTCAGTTTATCAGAACTTTTAGCGAAAAACAGCAGGCCGTAAAACTAAAACAATAAGCTGAAATACACTAAAATGATCCATAAGGTCTAGCTTTTTTATTGATAATTTGTATGCATTTTAATATTTATTCCAGACTTAAAGGAACAGTCACATTTCGGGGCACCGCATAGAATAAATGGAATATAATATTCATAACTATGTTTTTATTAGCGTATAATCACCTGAAACTAAGAATCATGTTTTTGTTAGCTTATATGATCCCTTCATATCTACATAGTGAGCGGGTCCTGCCATGTTGCACCGCCATGTTTCTACAGTAGCGCAGAACGGACAAACCAAACACTGGCTCTAGAGAGAGCCTTTCATGTTTTTACGTTTCCTGAAGCCCACCGTCCTAAACGCTTGTGAAACTGTGGTAGAGTGAGCTGCAGAGTGCAAAACCGCGGTACCACCAGCCGCCATCTGACTTCCGTTGCTTTTAAAGTAGTGTTATTATGGTAAGGATGGCCTCTGAGTGAGGCGAACGGCATTACCACGGTTTGCACTCGGCGGCTCACGTTACCGCAGTCTTGGAAAGGGAGGAATGAGCGAAGGGGTACTCAGTTGGTTGCAATCTTCGACCACACTGCTATAATCCTCCACACTGTACCTTTAAATGTAAAAGCTTTCGTGAACTACTGCACAAATAAAATGAAGGTTTGTTGTTTTATGGGTAAAAAAAACAAACCTGATGGGTCATACTGGCTGACGGAGTCTGTCTCCGTCAGCCTTGTGTGCCTGTAGCTGGCCAGGTAGCGCCGGACCACCTGGCATTTAGCCAGGAGGGCGATGAGAATGGAGACAGAGATGGCTGTGCACAGGACGGCCACCAGGAACTCCCAGTTGTGACTCTGGTATTTGGCTGTCTGGCTTGCCAAAGTGGCTGCAAGAGAGGAAAATGAATCACATCCTTGTCACTGTGGAAAGCACCTAAATAACCAAATGTCAGCTTAATCCCACCTCAAATCAGACATTTAACCCTCTATCATTCATTTGAAGATGTCTGTCTTTACCAAAAAAGTATCTATCTTCTGATTTAGACTAAACTGTCGATATTTCTGAGGACAAATGAATTGTTTCTGTTTGTAACTGAATTCTTACCATTTTGTGTGGCATTTGGTGTAGCTGTAGCGAGCACGGTTGATGACGGTTCCATCTGGCTTTGCTCTTGTTTATGCCGTCTCTTTTGGGGAGTGACTTCTCCTGTGTGGCTCAATTTGTTTCTTGTTAGATGCTCTTGCTTTGGGGCACCATCAACTCTAGCATGAAGCCATAGATCATGGGTACATATCACACATGAAAGAACAATTTCTGTGACCTGCTAATTGAGAGCTTTTGACCTCCTGTAACTGAAGCTGTAAAGGAGGTTTTAATTCCTTTCACCAACTAATGTTTTGCAATGTGCAACGCTGCTTAGTGTTGTATTGTCTTAAGCAGATAAAAGATAAATGGGATCAGAGGGAAATGTTGCAGGGCAGGCATCTCCCCAGATGAGGGAGGTAGTTGTCTGGAAGATTTCTGTTGACCAGGAGTGAGTTAAACCTTCAAAGCTCCACTAGGTGGCAAGGTTGAGTGACAGGGGACTCCTGGGTTCAGTAACAAGTGAAAGGTGGTGGTAGCATTATCATCCAAGTTGAAATATGAGCCAGCGTGCTCTTGCTGCAGTCAAACGAGCCTTTAGAGAAAGTGTGAAAGAGAAATAGTGAATTAAATTAGTATGAATCACACACATTTACACACTTGCACACAAAGCATCTTGCAAAAAGAAAAGAAATCTGCTTTTTCAGTTTTTATCAGTAAACTACACTGTCCCTATATCCCATGTGTACTCTGACTTTCAATTCTTTTGGACTCATTGTGCCAGCAAATGCATATTTTATAACTGAACCACACAAAACGAACATGAAAAGTCAAATGACCTAAATATTTCACTTAGTATGTATGAAGAGTGAGAGTGTCATCACAAAAAAGGAGACGCTGCCTGGATCCTCTAAATCCAGAAGTCATAATTGAGAACAAGCTGTCAGGAGCTCAGGAGGGTATCATTCACAACAGGAAAAGTGTGTCGCAAACAGGAAGTCCCACATACTGCAGGACCTTCCTCTGTAGGTCGTCTAGCTGACACAAAAACGCTGGCAACTTCACTACTTTGTGTGTGTGGTGTGTGTGTCTGTGTGCGAAAGAATCTGACAATATATCCTTCTCAGCTCCCTACAATACAGGAGCCACATAGTTAATGATTGTCAAAGCACAATAATATCATACTGGACATTATTTGTTTACAACAGTAAACATGACACACGGCCTGCGATGCAGATGGGAAATGCCATCAAATATGTCCAACATTATGTTTTAACATTTTGTGAAATACAATCTGGCTAGCTTAGCTTAGCACAAAGACTGGAAACAGGGGGAAACAGACTCCATGAATCACTTATATAGAATCTTCTTAACCTTTCAGGGTATTTACTTAATTATTAATTATTATTTTCTACGTGCTGTTTTCTTTTTCTTTTCTTTTTTTCTCTACATTTATTTATTTATTTAATTAATTTATTTATTCAAGGTTTCTATCTTACCACCGTGCACTTTACTACTGTAGTACTTGTTAGTTTTAATTTTAACTAACTAATTAAATTATTTAAAAAAATATTTGTATGTTATTTTTTTCTGTAACTTTACCTCTAGGGGTGGGAAGAAGGCTGGACCTGTCTCTGTGTGGGAGTGGGAGGCCATGTGTATGTGTTTATTTATGTATGTACATATTAAATGTTAAATATAAGATACATTTTTTTTTGTATTATGGCAGCAGTGTTATGTTTTGTTATGTTTGTTATGCTGTTTGGAAAAAAGGAATACAAATAGTTTTCCAAAAAAAGATAACAAAACTCCCCTGCCAATAATTAACACGTTATTTCTTGTTTCTTTAATCCATACACAAAAATCAACAGTTTTACAGACGTCTCTTTTACAATGGTGGACTATGGGGGAAATGCTTTTTAGGCCGCAGGGGGATTTTACTTTGCAATACCATGAGTTGCCACTGGAAAAAATTGGATGCAAGGCTGAGCGGCGACGCACTTGACCCTGCTTAAAATGGATATTGTCATTTATGGATTAATCAAGTGAGTTATTATATAATTAGGAGGTGAGTTTTGTTACCTTTGGACAGAGCCAGGCTAGCTGTTTCCCCCTGTTTCTAGTCTTTGTGTTAACCTAAGCTGACTCCTGGCTGTAGCTCTATATTACAGAGCAGACATGAGAGTGGTGTTGATCTTCTCTTGTAACTCTCCGCAAGAAAGTGAAAAAGCACATTTCCATAATGTCGAACTATACAGTATAGCTTTTGTTTGAAAGAGCTATTTGCAAATTTGCCATTTGCAATTTGATATTTGCATGCCTGAGTGTACAGGTCAGCTGCCTGTGTTTACAGTAGAGCTGTGAGGATGCAGTCAGACAAGTTCTCCACTGTGTACTAACTGTAGTTTATGTTTAACATGCCTTGCTATTGCCTGGATTTCTGATGTGTTTTTAACCTGTATTGTTTACTAAAAGATGTTCCAGACCCTGGTTTTAAAGGACATAATAGATTTTTTTCCATAATTTATGTTTTCCAGATATTTTTAAACAAAGACTATCTAAATTTTACACCCAATAAAAAAAAGACCATTTGTTAGCTGTAATGCAAATTCAAGCTCAAATTCGTCTTTCATTTCAAGGACTCTACATGTGTCTTGCTTTCGGTTTGCACATTTGCTAAGCTGGTTTGCAATGAACAGAAGCAGGCGTTCCGGAGGTATCGGTTGTGGGCCTGAATCTGTGTTAAAGGAATAGTTCAACACTTTTGGAAATTTGCTTCTTCACTTTCTTCCTGTAAATTAGATGAGAGGTTTGATACCATTCTCATGTCTGTACACTAAATATGAAGCTACAGCCAGGAGGCGGTTAGCGTAGCTTAGCTCAAAGACTGTCCAAAGGTAACAAACTCTGCCATCCAGCACCTTTACAGCTCACTAATTAACACAATATCAGTTGTTTGTTGAATCCTCTGTCTTGAAAACAGGTCATTTAAAATCCTTTCTCCAAAATGTGGTTGTTACATTCTGTTTCAGTCCAGGTTAAGATTTTAGTGTGTGTCTCTCTCTCTCTCTGTTTTGGCTCTGAAGTGTTTCTTCACAGCAAGAGGGATCCGGCTTCTTAGCACCAGCCATTAGTCCTCTTCCCCTTCGTCTTCTACAGCTATTCTCCTCAGCAGTGTTGGCTGTAAACACAGCAACAGGGCTGCCTTTATCTCTTCCTGTCCTGTCCTCACACAGGCAAAGCACAACAAAACATACACACCAAGCAGCACAGGACCGGGAGAAGCCTGGGAGCGACAAATCTTTGTGTGTCAGATAGTGTTTTTGTGAGCTCTACTGTGCACCGCAGTTAGTGTTTGTATGTGAACATGCATGTGTAAGAGCTTTGCCCGCAATAGTCTGTGTTTGAATATCATTCTCAAAGCCGACGAGTCAGTTTTTCTTAGTCATTCTTTGTTTCAGTGCCCCAAATTGTGAGTGGAGTGTCAGTTTATAGACACTAATGATGGCCAGAGGGGGTGTACAATGTTCTTTCTGTCATCAAACCGAATTAAACATCAAAATTAGATTCTGCTCGCTGAGTGTGATCACATTCCTTTGAACAGACAAATTAACTGTAAAAATTTTATGGTTAGAAATTTGATTATGCTGATTGAGAGATGTGTGGAAAATAAGCTCATTTAATAAGTACTGAACTTCAGTACAATTTGAGTACTTGAGTACTCCTACTTTATGCAACGGTATACTTTTATTTCAAGGAGAAAGAGAGGAGTGAGCCTAGGGGTACTCAGTTGGTTGCAATCTGCAATCACACCACTAGATGCCACCAAATCCTACACACTGCTCCCTTCAGTGCCAAATGGTCCAATATTTCACCAAAAAAGTGCCAAATTCAAATTTTATGTAGCAGAACCTTCTCTTTTCATCTTTCCTGCCCCATTAATCATCTTGTAACCCCTCAGATTTCTTGTGACCTGCTGCAGGAGGCCAGAACCCTAAATTGAGAATCACTTGATTAACAACTGAACTGTATATAAAGTAGCTACACCAGTAAAATGCTACTTATGCATTGATGCATCAGTATTATCTAATAATGTAAGTATAATAATAATATCAGTCGAAAATAACACTACTTCTGATACTTTAACTACAAATTCCTGATAATACTTCTGTACTTTCACTGAAGTAGACTTTCTACATGGTTGTATCAGTAGTTTTAAAGGATCTGACTACCTCTTCTATCACTGAACTAATGTATTAAAGAGCTTGATTTGAGTAAAAAAACATAATGGGATTACATTTAAAAAGTGCATTTTGAAAACTGCTCACACATAATGCACAGGTTTCGTATAACAAATCACACAAAGCATACTTGACTGAGCAAACATCTCTCTCTCTCTCCCTGGCTAAGATAATCATAGATTTTCATACGCCACAGAAAATCAAAGAGACGTCCTTCTGTTGACCCTCGACCCGACAACCCACAGAGCGACATGCAACAAGCCTCCCTCTTATCCCACTGCCAAGATCTGTATTTCTGTCTTGTTTTGAAAATGTGTGGAGGAGTCGGGCTGTGCTGTGCTATTGTTTGTCATAATGGCATAAGGTCTGATAGTGCAGTGAGTTAAACACCAGCTGGCAGAGACATTGTTTATGAGATTATGTAACTCACACACTAACTCAAACTCACAGAGCCTATATAAAATATCTGAATGATAATTCAACTATTGTACTTTTGCTTTTTTCCCCCTTTAAGTTTAATTGATGCAGGGTCATAATAGCTCAAGTGAAGTGTACTCAAATGTCATGTTTGGTTTTTGCCTTTCAGCCATGGAATAATGGCAGTGTCAACAGAGAGACCGCAGGGACACAATGAGTAAAAGCCAACCCCAGTATCGTTAAGCTAATTAAACAACACGCATAACCTGCATCATGAGCACAAACTATGATGTTTGGTATTTAAAGATTAGCTTTAGCTCCTGGCTCTTTTATAGAATAACGTAGATCTGAATGTGGGCTTCTATGACAGTGAAAAGATAATAAACAAATGTAGTGAAAGTGAGTTGCTATAATGGTGCATGACTGTTTTGGGTGAAAACAGCAAGAGGACAACATGCAGCAGGTGCAGCAAAAGGTTTGGCTAAAACACTTTGGCTATGTGTCTTTTCTGTATTGAGAAAGAATGGCCTTCATGAACTGCTATAGCACTAAACAACTGCAATATAGAACAATTTATACAAGTGTTTATATTGGTGCTTATATCAATGTTTTCAGCTAAGTCAGTCAAGTACATTTTACTGGCAATGCCTTCTTCAGTCGATCCCCCTTTTTGGTCAAAAGCCAAAGTAAACAAATCTATCTGACAATTTATGGTTTGGGGCATTTTCAATGCGCATTTTAAGCATGTTTTAGTACATTATTTGCTACCTATTGCATTAACAGTTCACAAGATAAGCTGTAACCCAACAAGCAAGTCAAGACAGTCATGTGATCTTTGCATAGTGCAACAGTGTGTAGACAAGCCTGTCAAAGCTCCCACTTTTAGAAGAGCAGCTGTTGATTTCTAGTCTTACCTGGTCACCTGTCGGTGTAGTTTCCTCTAGCTTCAGCGAGTTCACCTGCTGTCTGTCCGCTCTCAAATTTCAAATCTGCCTCAACTACATTTTGTTTTGCTTTGTCTGTAAAATGGAGAAATGTTGTGCAAAGGTTGAACGAAGTGTGCTCTCTATAGCAGCTTCCCAGAAGGACAAGTTAATGAGTAACTTTGTAACTAAGGTGTGCTCCCTCCCGCCTACTAGTGCGACTCTCTGTCCAATGGCACAGCAGATCAGGTCAGAGGCAATGCTGTCACTCAGTGGTGCCAAACCAGGAAGACGTAAAATATGACTTATGAGCAATATGTCATATTTTAAATGGTAAACAGCAGTGTGCATTTGTAAATGAAACTGTAAGCAACCAGTCAAACCTGCTTTTTTGCAAATATGTTCTGTTAGTGTAGAAACCGTGCCAGTGGGTAATCAAGTTATCTTGTTTGATATCTACTTTGTGTGAGTGTAGTTTAGTTTGTACGCCCGCCAGGCACCACGCCTTGCTTTTGTTGATCTGAAATGTAAACCCTTTCCTCAGTCTTTGTCAGATGAGAGGGGAAATCAGACAAGATAGTGGCGGCAAGGAGTTTTGTTTATTTAAGACGTACAGCCTGAGGGGAGAGAACAGACCTCTGGTGGCTCCGAAAGGAAAAGCGAGGTGACCCTGAAAACAATAGGGCCACTTCCTGGCCACGCTGCATCTTTACATCTCCCTCTTTCCCTCCCTCCGTATGTTCCAGGATGCTTCTGCTGCATGTCTTGGGGCAGATGGCAGGGACGAGGACAGTAAAATGATAACTCAGCATCAGCTGAAAGAAGCGATAGGGTTTTCCCACCACAGATACTAGAGGCTGTTTGTCATTGGCTGACTGTTAGATTATTATAGTCATGCCCTGCGTTATCTATTCAGTATATTTCAGAAAGACCTGTTTATTGATTTATTGTACTTTAACGGTCATTGTGGATAAATTTGGTCAGTGCAGCAGAAGTGTAGAGTTGAATTGGGTTAAGAACAAGGATGAATAGAGGTGAATATCTTTATTAATGCGTTAACTTGGGGGCAGCAGAAACAAGCTGTTAACACCACTAACATATCACCTTTTATCTTCTTAGCAAAGAGTTGCGTATTTACACGGTGTGTAAATATGTGTAATGCAGAGTAGCGTTAGCATTCATTTCAAGATGTGTTTGTGTCCACCTGAAGTCCAATATGCACCTCTTTTAGCTCTAATTTTTGCTCCACCAACTCAAGATGAGAAACATATTTGGCTCTTAAGCTGCTAAATGCTCCCAATGTGCAGTGTGATCCCTGTAAGTAGAACACACTGTAAATAATGCAACAGTCAAATAAGTAAAGGTGCACCTTCAAGATATAGTGTGTAGGATTTGGCTGCATCTAGTGGTGTGGTTGCAGATTGCAACCAACTGAGTACCCCTCCGCTCACTCCTCTCCTCTCCAAGACTGCGGTAACGTGAGCTGCCGAGTTCAAAGCTGTGGTAACATCGTTCACCTCGCTCAGAGGCCATCCCTACCATAATAACACTATTTTAGGAGCAACTGAAGTCAGGAAGCTGCTTGCGGTGCCACGGTTTTGCACTCTGCGGCTCACGTTACCACAGTTTCACAAGCGTATCGGAAAACCACAGTGACCTTCACGTAATGTAAAAATGCAAAAGGCTCTCGCTAGAGCTAGTGTTCGTCCGTTGTTTGTTAGGTTTGTCCTTTCTGGGTTCCTGTAGAAACATGGCGGTGCAACATGGTGGACTCTGTGAAGAGGACCCGCTCTAAAACACATTTAGACAGCTGTGATAATTGTCTAATCAGAAAGATATTCAAGTTCTGATTTTTCAAATAATTAAGATAGCAGCTTTGGACATACATTTAATGTCAAATGTTTCGATAGTAATGTCTTCAGTCCATTTTCAGCAGGGAAACATAAACAAGGTCATTAATGGCACCGGTGGAGCTGTACTCAGATTTTAATCTCGAAAAGATTTTTGGAGGAGACCATGGGCATTCCCCCACTTTTTCTACCATGGGATGTTTACTGTTTGTCCTCTCAGTGAAGTGGTGGAGGTGGGGTCTGAGGTCACGGCCCCTTCTGTGGAGAGATGTGAAGGCCTTGCTAAGTCCTTTAAGAGGAGGGAAATAACAACACGTGTCGCACTGAAGGCTATAACAATGGACGGTCGGACTTGAGGAAGAGCTATGTGACAAACAAGCCTGCAACTGGTCATTAAGCATCAAGAACAGATGATCAACAGCGCTCAGCGGGCTCAAATGATTATCACATTTCTTTCTTGTCTGCCACAAAATTCCCTGCTGCAGCCATTGTGATGTGCAAACACCATAAGTGTAAATTTTACAAGGTGTCAGGCGCAAATTGTTCACATTTTTGTGAGTCCATATGCGGGCTCCATCTGGAAATAGGATTATGTTTGTGAGTCTCCCTGCCCATCTGCTTTACATCTGTAAATCTGTTAATGAAACAGCTGCAGTTTTCTTTAAATCCAGGACTATTCTCTTTTATTGCAATGAGTTGTATATTAAATATGATACTCTCTATCTGGGCTCTCTAATTTCATTAATCAAGGTGCCGTGCGAAATGCGCGTCTGCACGCAAAAATAGACCCTTTTGTCTTTTTCTCCTTCATAACCTTCACTCTGCTGCTGGGATGACCCACTTTCAACATAAAGGCTGTTTAAGTTTCATCTAATTTAATCTAATAAAAGAGCTTTCCTGACTATATGTGCTCACGTTACATATACTAACCTGCAGTAGGAGGTGTCTGTATTTGTTTGGTTTGAGCTCCTACCACCTCTTGCAGGTGTAATACTGTATATATAGAAAGAGAAGAAATGGATATTATTAGTATAAGTTTCTCTCTTTGATGGTGGGGGGTGTTTATTTTATTTTATTTAATTTTTTAGAGCTGGATACCAAGAGCATTCGGGTCCGTGTTTAATGACCTGAATGTTTCCCCTGTGAGGAAAATGATTTATCCAAATGGCGTGTTAATCAGTAGTTTATTACCTTACTGTTTGTTTTGGAAGTCATGGTTGTGTGAACGCACTCTAACAGGCTCTAACAAGACGCTGACTGATAAACTCTGCTGTAGAAAAATGTCACAAGCTCAGAAAAACACCCTCTGTGGAAGTGTAAAGACAGAGCTGCATTACAAATGTCTCACTAGGTTGTACTGCAGATCTGCTAAATTAGGGAGATTCATGTAAAAGTATTTTTTATGATATCCAGCTGTGCATTTTTCGAATCCTTCTGTGAATGCTGTGAGAATATTTATGCGGAAAGTGAGAGTGCCTGCAGGATTCAGTAATGGTCCAGCGAGGAATTTGTGTTTTGAAAGTTCTCATATGGTGGTAATAATGACACAGTATGCAAGACGTACTAATACTACTATTTCAGGTTTGCCCTACAAAAGAGATCTGTGCCTGCAGCTCCATCTGCACGAGTCCAGTCTGTGTGCAGACTGGATTATTTAGTGGTGCACACTATTCAGGTTTAAAACAGATAGACTAGATGGACCCATTCTCATGGGTTGTTGGATGGAAGCCTCTAGAAAGCTTAAAGGATAACTTTGGTATTTTCAACATGGACCCTATTTTCCCATGTTTTTGTGTCTAACTGACTAATAGGGACAATAATTTCTGAAATTGGTCCAGTAGTGATGGAGAGTGCTTTAGATTGCTGCCACTCACGGGCTGCAATATGGTGCTTTTGGGGCAAGCTGGCACTGTCATTTACGTCCTCTAAAAGTGCTTGTTCTTGCCATGACAGGCTCTAATTGTTATTATAAGTGTCTGACATTATGGAAAGAGTCTTGCTCAAGGAGAAGTCTTGGAGTACAGAAAGCATATAGTGTTATCTAAAAGATTGTCAATGTGGCTTTTCAATGGCTGAGTATTGAGATGATTTCGACGATGTTGATGAGGTCTTTGAAAACCTTCGAATATTTCTCACCAAAGCTACGAAGCCCAATAAATGGTATTCGGGACAGCCCTATCCAGAGTATACGGATATTCAGATTTCACAAGACTTCTTGAGCGAGACTTGGACACAATAACAAACAGACCGGATGAAGCAAATGTATTATTTTATTTCTCTGTAAGGTCCTTTACATAATGTTTTCAGACACTTATAATAACAATCTGAGCCTGTCAGTGGCAAAAACGAGCAGTTTTAGTGAACGTAATGTTACATTGACTGAAATGCTGCTTACTTACTTGTTAAGTGGCTGCCGGTTACAGTTTTATCCTTAAACACTGAACCCATTTCAAAAATGATTGTCCGCATTAGTCACTTGAACACAAAAAAAGAGGGAAAATAGGATTAAAAGGGTTGAAAAATAACAAAGTTACCCTTTAAAAAACAAGCCATTTATGTCTGAAAATGCTGTGATGATCATTGGTCAATGCAGGAACCTAGTCCAGCTGGTGTCTAACTGTTTTTGTTCACACTGTTATGAAATATATTGTGATTTTCTTAAGTGTCTTTGCAAGATAACTCCTTGTAAAGCTTTAAGAAGCCAGTGTTTCTATCTCAAACACATTTGAGAGTGCCATGTTTTGGCATTTATCCGTGATTAGTGCGCAAAACTGCAAGAACCAAGAATCACTATATGGTTTAAACCTATTACTGAAAGGTACCTTGAAACCTTCTCTTTTTTACATTCAGCAGCGAGGCCAACCAATGAATAATTTTCTTAAACAAATGCCTTCACATTCTAAATCCCAATCGGGACACAAAGAATTTTTTTAGCTCCTTAGAGATTAAAACCCGATTCTCTCACTAAAGCAGATGTGCAGTAAAAAAGTGGATTTCCCACAATGGCTTGCACTTAGCAGAACTATTGTATGCAGAGCAGCACTGTTGCATGTAAGAAAAGGTTTTAAACCAACTTCCTCACTAAGTGCATGCATGCTTTGGCACGATAGCAGCTACCCAGCTCTCTTTTGCTGTGTCTGTCCTATCACTGGCTGATGGGAACGACTGCAAAACGGTGTGAGCACGTCTGTGTTTGAGTCTGTGTGTGTGTGTTGAGCAAACAGCTATCAGACAGGAGCCGAGACCCTCCACCTCCACCCCCGCCATCACCTCCACAGGCCTTTTCCTGCCTATAGGGTGATTCCTGCCCCTTCGCTCCCTCCACTTCCTTCACACACATATCAGCCTCCAGCAGCAGTACCTCTTCCTGAATGTGGCTCAAGTTCTCTGGACACTGTGGACAAGCAACAACAGCTCGTCCATCTCTCTCTCTTTTACTTGTTTTCCCTGCTCTCTTTAACTCTCTGACAGTATTCTCTGCGTCACTCTATCATAACTTATCATCTCACATCATTTCCCCAGGTAATGCGTAGTTGAATCGTACTTCCGGGGCCTCTGCGACTGTAGTCTCAAAGGCACATTTGCACAAAATCTCTGCTCTTGCATTTTTCTGCCTTTCAGCACTTCACTCCCAGGGTGTTATTCAACTTCCTTAAAAAACGCCTGTAATATTCCAGACATGTTGGCTGGATTTAGTACCACTCCCTTTTCCACAATTTCCTTGATACCCATGTTCCGATGGGACAGATATTCTATTTCTGTAATTACGATTTTGTACTAACTAGCATAATAATAGCGATGAAAAAAAAAAAACAGCTGTTCCATCTTTAGCGTCTGACCATTTCTAACAAAAGAGACAATACAACTATGCTTGTGCCATTGTCGTAAGAATATTTCCTTTCATTCATTTGACCGCTTTTACAAAGCATTAGGAATTTGTGTTTTCATTCTGATAAGCTGCAGCCAAAACTGACCAAACCAGAGACAGATGGACGGAAATGATGAATCTTACACAAACTCTTATTCTTTTGGGAGCTGTATTTTATATTTCAAAAGCGTCTCAGGTTTATATGTTATGTGCACTTTTATAAACAAGACAATTATTGTAAAACCATGTCTCCTGATCTGGAAAATATTACCCGCCTCTCCTTTTACTTATCTTTCTGACTGTCAGAAATCATGTTATCAGTACACGATCCTGTACTGGAGGGAACCTTTTCACATTAAACCCTACACTAGAGGTCGATTACATGCTGTTATGATTAGGGCTTCCTTAGTCTGATCCAGAGGCTTTCCATAACAACCAGTAATGAGGTGTGTGTGTCTGTGTGTGTACAGTACGTCTACCTGTGCGAGGTCAGTAGTGAGTATAACATCAACATCCATCAACATCCCTGACTACATGGAGGGTTTGTTTGGTGTCAGACTGGAGGGTCACCATGAACTGCATCTGGTGATGGACCCAGATCACCCCATCCCCTTTCCCAGTGCCCCAGCCTCACCCCAGGAGGCAGATTGTGGAGACTGGGGTTGGTGGGGGGTCAATCTGACTCAATTCAGGGCCATGTTTTTTTTCCAATGTGGGACTGATGAATAGACAGGAAGAGAAAGTTTAGGAACGTGTTACTTCATCCCGGTTACATTTGTGTGAGTTCATAGGTGTGTTTAAGACACGCTTAGACAAAATCTTTGAAGAAACAGGAAACGGGCACAGAGCTATTTGTAAGACATGCCAGAGTTTACATATATACAGTATTGAATGGTGTAGTGATAAAGTAAATAAAACATTTCACTGTTACTGCTAAAATGTTGTGTTAAAGGTGCAGTGTGTAGGATCTGGCTACCGGTGAGGTTGCAGATTGCAACCAACTGAAACCTCTGCTATGTGCCAAACGTGTAGGAGAACAATGGTGACCGACGCGATAACACAAATTTCCCTCTCTAGAGCCAGTTGTTGTAAGAGTAGCATAGGTCATTTGGAGCAGCATAGAGTGTGTGTGAATGAGTGGTGAAGCAAGAGCGAGAGAGCAGCTGCGACAGGAGCGAGTAACATTATCGACTCCGGCCCAAGCAGGAAAAGTTAACAGTGTTTGGTTTGTCCGTTCTGGGCTACTGTTAAAACATGGCGGTGCAACATGGCGGACTCCATGGAGAGGACCCGCTACCTATGTAGATATAAACTTCTCATTCTAAGCTAACGAAAACACAACAACTCTTATGAGTTAAAGTGCAGTTATTGCATTAATTTGCCGTTAGTGGTACACATTGTCATACAAGTGTACCAATCTATTTTTCACCCAGAGATAAAAACAAATACATGTATTTACAATTGCTTTGGGAAACAGGCTCATTAAAAACTACTTGTTCCTATGACATCAAATCAATCAGAATCAGGCATGTGACCCAAATAAGATGCAACACATTTCTGCAGTGCTTGAAAATGGGGTCCTTGGTCTAAGACAAGTCAACACATCATAACACCCGAATCCTTAAAACAGCAATACAGACACATTTCAGTTTCATTAGCCACAAACAGCAATAACTACATGTTTTCAAGGTCAACGTTCAACACTAAATTAAAATTGGTCCATCAACATGCTGTAAGGTAAACACATAAAAGTCACAACATGATCAACTAGCCTTTTGAGCACCAGCAGTATTTTTGCCAAGACAGGTAGGTAAACTTGAGTCATTTTTCTCAGCCTCATTACTCATGACTTTGGTGGGTATCACACTCACTGACTGTTCAGTTCACAAAATGATGCACGTTATGTGGCTTTCCAGAGTTCTTGAAAGAAAAGTATATAAAAGTTACCATTAAAACTAGTGCTGACTGTGACCAAAAGGAGAGCACACAATACGCCTATATTACGTATTGATTTTAAAATTATTTATTAGTTTATAAGGCACTCCACAGCCATGCACCACCTCTCAGAGATGCTATTGGTTTATGAACCAGGAAGAACCCTAAGATCCTCTGGTTCTTCTCTTTTAGCTGTTCCACAAAGCAGAACAAAAACATTTGGCGATGCTGCTTTTAGCCGATACGCTCCAAACCACTGGAACAGCCTTCCAGAGGATCTGACAGGAGCTGAAAATAATGATATTTTTAAAAGGAAACTAAAAACCCATCTATTTAGTCTGGCTTTTATGTAGAGTTTTGTAATTTTTGTGGTTTTATTATTTATACTTTTCCTATATCTATTTTACTCATATTTTGTTTCATCAACATTTTACTACTTTGAGTAACTGTTGATCATTATGACATTTGACAAACGCTTGCAAAGCACACTGAAGTGCATTTGATTTGTTTGAAAGCTGCTATATGAATAAAGATTGATTTATTGATGTGGTCTTTCTGCCAAGGTGGATGAGAGATTGTCACAGGAGCCACAAACACTCAAGATTACTTTACATATGAACTCCTACTGTATGTGAAAGCAGCTGAATAGCAGCTCAGACGCTGCAGGTTGGTATGAGAAAGCAGTCATGTCAAAGCTATAAAACCGGTACCATTTCTGTGACGGTATAAAATCAGCAGCAACAGATGTTTTTTAAATGGAATGAACATGAATATAACAGAAGTACAGCATGTCTTTATAAGGCAAATCTTGACTCACCATGGTGATGAGATTGCTGGTGGAGCCTGAGGAAATGGGAGGGATGGAGGGCAAGTGCTCCTTCCAACCTGTCAGTTACTCACTTTGTATCACCCTCCCAAACCTCTGCTGCTTTGGGAGTGTGTGTGTGTGTGTGTGTGTGTGTGTGTGTGCGTGTGCGTGAGCGTGTGTGTTCATATTTATCTGATCTAGAGTTATATCATCTCACAGAGATAAGATGATATAGCACGTAGCTCCTACTGTATCACATCATCTGTGCGCATCCTGCTCACCCTGTGGCCACGCTGACTTTGTATATTCTTGTCCATTGTCAAATGATTTCCCATCATTCCATGTGTCCACCCATCTATTGCAGGGATGTTCCCCTTAGGGTTGCTTGAATGGCAGTTTTTCTTTGTGAGAAAGTAGACAGTGGAAAGTGACAGGATGTATGGGAGAGAAAAGGAAGCGACATGCGACAAAGGTTGAGGACCATTTGTCGTGGTCTGAAAACACTTCTGTCTTCGTGTGCTTTGGCCAAGGAGGTGGCCCCTGAATCATTCTTTTAGTGCCGTATCTCCCAAATATGTTTGCAAGCCTTAGAAATAATAGTACTGTCATGAATCTGGTGGGAGTCATAGATTGTATCATCATGCATCCTCATAATGCTGCATTTAATGCTCCGCTGTTAGTGAGTACATAATAGTCGTTGAGAGAATTGATTCAGAAATCAGGAAAGCTTCATATCTAAACAAGACTAAGAGTCTACAGACATGGCTAATGTTAGCTAACATTTCACAGTGATAATAAAGCAGGTGTAATGTTTCTCATGATTGCCATCTTAGCTTAGGGTATTAGCAATAAACACAAAGTACAGCTGAAATTGATGGGAATGTCTGGCCCATTCCTGTGGAACAGGTAGCTGGGCTGATAGTGTGTCAGTTTGTCACCATACTCCTTGCCTATTAAAAAACACTTTCAGAACTTCCATAGACATAATACTGAAATTATCAAGGCTTTACAGCACTTTATCTTTGGGGAAATCCGATTTTTTTTAAGACGGGGCTTTTAAATTCTACTAATAATGCTCACACACGTGCTTTATCTCAAAATCAGTTTTGTGTCTTTCATCATCTCATTCACTTAAAACACTTTTCTCTCACACACACAAACACTCATGTAATCACACTTTCAAGCAAACACACACATGATTTGTGTCTCTCTTGGTCTCCATGATCTTTAGGAATGGTTTTCTTTATCAGACAACATGGGGTACGTTGGGGTGGAGGTCAGGGGTTTGTAAGTGCAGATGGGGAGGAATTGAGGGGGGTGATTTAAGGGGCCTGAGAGGTGTGAGTGACACCCTTGCTTAGGCTCCCATGGCCCAGCAGGATCAGTGCGTGTGGAGCTGGGCCAGTTCGCCACACAATGAGAGGAAATGGGAATTTAATACAAACTTTCTCACAAAGTCTCAGAGACCTCCCGCCTCTGTTGCTGGTCTCACACCCCCAGCTTTGCCATCACCACCTCCACTACAACCACAACAAAATGTCAGAAACCACTAAAACATGCCCGGGAGCGTGCTGCTGTAAATTTACTTTTTGACACAATTTAGGTGGCATTCCTCCGCAATGACTTATCTCAATGGACTTTGTGAAAAATTATGCTTGAGAGTGGCAATGTAAACTGTTACAGCAGATACAGAATAAAATATAATAGACAAGCATAGACACAAGGAGATCAATTTTAATACCTTACACAGATTGCTGGTTGCATGACCCAAAAAATTGTCACTAAGAACTCTAAAATGTAATAGCCTGTTTTTGTGGACATAACAGCATGTGTATGCGTGCGTGCGCGCCTGTGCGCATAAGTGGCAGTATGTATACACCTCTCTGTCAGTTAATTTCTTTCATGAAACATGACAATGTTAAAGATACACTTAATAAAGACTATATGAGGTGAAAAAAATGCCCCCCCCCCCTGTCAAAGCTGATTGCCCGTCCGCCCCTAACACTCTGGCGCCGACCCTGTATTTCAGAAGCAATCACAGCTCAATGGAATATAAAGAACACCTGAAATGAACCACAATTATGCTCTTTTGCCTCAAATTTAAGAAACAGCACATTTTCTTTCTTTCTTTGATTGTTGGCAGGGTTGAACAAGATTCTTCAAGATTTGCATTGTGTGTTCAACTGTTGTTATGCCTGGGTAAGCAATGTTGTGCTTTTTGAACTTGGCCAGGAGACACACTGAGCCCCGACTTTGTCTGGTAGGTTCATGAAGCGAGCGTCGGTCACTCTAACAACAAACACAGTTCATAATTACTATACGGCAACAAAGACTTTTGGATACAATGGCTAATGTCTGAGGAGCACAGAGTGTCCTCCACCCTACATGGCCACTCCAGAATAATTTCCTTCACACACGCACACATACTCTCACACACACAGTATTCTATGTACACACATACAGTTACATTATACTATACTGTTTATGCATGCTTAGAATCTGTCTCACGCCAATGCACCATCACATACGCGCACACATGTTCATGCACATATACATACATACACAAAAGCAGCCACCCCTGGTTTCTGGCTCCTGACAGTCTTAATGCAGCCAGAGGCTGAAGCGTCTGTGTTGACCCAGCCTTTGGTCTTTTCCCTTTTGGTTTCCTATAGAGGCTCCACCGAGCTGTGCCTGCAGCATGCAGCACTTTTCTCTCTTTGCACTCCTTCCTTTGCGCTCCTCCTCATTTGTTTCCCTTTACTAATTTTGATCACACAGTCTACAGCATTCTGTAAGACTTGTCTGAAAATTGACTCAATTATGTGCAAAAGTAGTTTGACAGAACAGTTTGTTGCATAATGTTTTATTGTAAACCTTTGGCTATGCCGTACATAGATGTGTGCTGCAACCAGAACTGTGCAGTTAGCGGTCTGCTTTTGACAGTTCAGTATCATTGTTCTCACTGTTCCTGTCAGTGGAAGGTTTTAAAGCGTGCATAGGAAGTAAGACTCTTTTAAAAGAAGTTGTTCGTGGTTTCTGAGCTACACAGGTCACACTAACAGATTAAAGGGACAATAAAAATCTGTGCCAAGACCCTTTGTTTGCCAAGAGTCAAAATGGAAACAGTGTGATTTGCAGACAAAACAGTGCCAACCTGGGTCTACCCATCTCAGTTTTAATTTGATTTCTTTTACCTTAACTAATTGAATCAGCAGGACATCTTCTGTCGTTATGGTTTTCAGTGTGTCCATCATGCACTATTTGACATTATTTTTATTTTTTTCAGATTAGACATCAATGTGCCCATGCTTTGCAAATAATATATTATTTTATTCTGTGTTTATTTCGACAATAGAATATTCCTCGCAGGCCAAAGGAAAGCCACATGAGCTCCCGAAATCGAAAACAGGATATCTCAAACAATAAGAAGTTGAGTCAACTTTAAGTTGATTGTCTGAAGCCGCGAGGTTATGTAAAGAAAACATCAAATCAGTGCAACAGTTTTTACAGAGAAAATGAGAAAAGGCGTGTGCCGTTTTTCCAACTGGATGTTTCAAAGTAAGACGGGACAGCACTTAAAAGATCGGGGGCAGAAATGGCAGAATAGACACAACAAGCATATTGTTCAACATTTCCTGAGGCTGACTGATTATCACATTGAGGGGAGGGGGGAGGCTGACCATAAAAGCTGCAGGGATTGTAACTAACTCATTGAAGTGAAAGAACAAAGCTGTTGCATTTGGCAAAATGTGATACCAGCTGCTGCTGCTGCTGCATTTGGTGTTCTACAGGATCTTTAAAAAAAAGTCAGGGCAGCAATAAAATACAATGTCAGCCACAGAGGACACATGGGGCACGAGGAGTGTAGGTCTTGGCCACACAAATGCATGTAAAGTATCGGTATAATATTGTGATAGAGTATACAATTGTCAGTATGGGTAGTTGATGTAGTTTGATGAAACACAGTCTTACAGGGGAACACCACCTAAATTAAGAATTCCAATATGTTTTTTCCATGGCCTAGTAAAGTTCAATCAATATGTGTGAACATGAGCTCCTCTCTCTCAAAGCCAGAAACCAGAGAAGTAAGTCTCAAACTTGTGATGTCATAGGGTATAAAGTCTGGAGATGCCCCATAGACAATGAATGGGAGACTGATTCTATGGACCCACTGAATGATTTTCTTTTTTTATACCCAAAAGAGCTTTATTCTATTGGCGTGTTGTCAGTTGTGAATCAGAAAATGTTCCCATATATTCAGATCATTCCTCTGGGTGCTCTCAGTGTCATTTAGAACATCTCTCCACATTCATTGTGGAGCAGCTCCACACTTCATACTTGATGACATCACAAGTTTGAGTTTTAGAACTCTAGTTTTTGGATTTGGAAAAAAAGTTGTTCATGTTTACTAATATTTAGTTTGACTATCTTAGACCATATTAATAACATTTATGAATCTTGAAAATAGACGTATAGTTCCCCTTTAAATTCTCCAAAAATGTATATTTTAAAATCCCTGACATGCACAAAAATCCTGGTGCCTCACGTTTCACGACATGAAAACAAGTGTGCAATATGTTTCTCACAACACAGAACTAAAATATTCCTGTCACAACTTTTCTTCTAACATAAATTAATTGTTAAAATAGAGTCATAAACCTCTAAAAAACAGAATAATTATCTTTAAAAATGTTAACGATTGTGATTACAAAAAATACTGTAAATCAAAGACCATTTACATAAAAATCACAAATGAAACATGTCATTTTTTACATCTTTTTCTGTCATTTTGAAATACAGACAAAAAATTTGAAATTTCTTGAAAAAAACTAAAACAGTAAATATTCGTAAGATATTACAGCGTCAATTGTATGCAAAGACAATCATGATGGTTGGCATTGTATTGGAACAGAACGTGACACAGTTTAAACTCATAAAGACATGAGTCTGATTGGGAGGTCTGGAGCGCCAGCAGTCCTCCTGTCTGGTGACGCTCTTCCTTCCTTTCCCACCCAGAGAAAGAAGCTGAGCTTTACCGACTCTGGTCCAACTCTTAGTGTGTGACGGACCGTGATACCACCTCTGAAAACTATACAGGACCGCTGTTGTCTTACCGAAGACATCTTACACCTGAACTGGAGTTCCGGGTGATTCGCCAAGTTATGCGTAAAAAGGCGCACCACTCGTCGTGACGCAGCGTCACCGTTTTGGATGTACAACTCTCCCTGTAAACCCTGTGATCTAGTAACGACAACTTCTTACCAATGAGGATTTTAAATACCATGAGGATCTTGGGGGTGTTTGTGTTGTGTTTCCTTGATTTATCAGGTAAGGGGGGAACTTATTTTAATGCTGCTTGGGTAGCTCTTAAACAGAGCAAAATATTAAAGTAATTGATTTTGTTATGTATATTAAGAAAGACCAATTTCTCACCTAAGTTTATACTATTTGATTGTTATATAATTAAAACAAATTATATTTTTTATGTAGTTAAAGTCATAAATACCCTAGTTGTGAAGAGTGTGGATGTTTGAACCCTTTGGGAAAACAGGAGCTCATCCATGTTTCCTGCCATTGTTCTGTGGATCTGGGGCTTAAATATCAGTGAGAAAGGAATGCTTGACTAACTGGCATTATTGGGTTTGGCACTGTTGTTCAAATAATCACATTCCTGGAGGCTCTTTTGTTTTTGAAACGATATTTCGTACAAGGGGTGCTGATATTGCCAGTTTCTCAATCTGGGGTGTCAGTGTGTAAGAGTCACTTTTATAATGAATACATTGTGAGATTCAAGACAGAGGCCTACTGACTTTGTATTGTACTTCATGTGTTCATATATATATATATATATGGTCTATGGCACGGTTTTGCGTAAACTGTGTCAGGTGTATGAAAAGGAGTTGATGACATCTGCATCATTAAATCCAAAAGTGAAACCTTTGACATAGTCCAGAACACGTGCCAAACTGATATCTGCCATTGTGAGCTAACTTTAATCTTAGAAAAAGGACTACATATAAAATACAGGCATTTCTTTTGAATTCTGCCACAGATTTATGAAAGAAAATGGAGTTGAATAGTGCTGTATGAAGAGTGACCAGTACAATATCACAATCAAATTATAGAGATGTTGTTCAAAATATAAGGCTATGCAGTTCTGAGTCTCTTCTTGAAGTGGTTGAATTTTTCATTTACATGCCTAAATAAGAGACGATGCTTGATGCTCCTGTCTCAAAAGGTTTGTGAATCGTAGTAGTCTGATAATCAAGTCGAGCGCCTTATGACTAATAAACTCTAATTCCCTGTCCTGCAGATGCTGTAATCGACTTGACCATGATCTCCACAGCAGAGGTCACCAACGTCAATAACTTCTCCATCTCTTGTATCAATGGAGAGCGCAGCCCTGCCCAGGTTGAGCTGGACATCAAGAGAGACAACAAAATCCTTATTTTACCCAAGGAGCCAAATTTTAAAGTGCATAAGCCCAGGAACAAGGAGGCGGTGGCCAGAGACTTCCGTGGGCTGGATCATATCGGTATCTTCTACTGTGAATCCACTCAGGAAGTCCCCCCACTTGAGACGACCACAATGATCAATAACTTTAGCCCAAGTAGGTTTAACTAAGAGTGTTATGACAAAGCCTAAACTATGACCAGATTATTTATGCTCTACAGTTTTCTTATAGTGTGTCATGTTTAGAAAATAATGCTTGTATCTGTGTTCTATTATAGCAAAATTTGTCCCAACTCACCTAACACTGACTGCTAACAAAGGAGAGACAGTAAACCTAAGAATGCAGCTACACGGCTCCGAAAAGAGAGATGTGACCTGGAAGTACAACGGTAAGCCAGTTTACATGCAGACACATGGAATTTAACGCGCAATAAGAGGTCGTACACTCACAGGTTTTTTGATTTAGGATCTTTTGCAAATAATGATAGGATTGTGCTTTTTAACAAAGTGGAAACAATGGCATTAATGTTTTTTTTTATATGTTCCATGTAGGAAACTACTTTTACATGACTCACTGGACCGATATGATCAACAGCACAGCTGTACTCACTCTGGAGAATGCAGCTTTTGCCAATCAAGGCATCTACAGTGCCAGCTACGTGGGGGCCACCCCTCTTCATGGAGCCTGGATGAGGCTCATCGTCAGAGGTTTGTTGGATCCTGACATTCACACACTTCGAAACAGGAACACACACACAGCAATATACATAATTTACATAACGTGTTCTGCCCCAGTAATATACTAGTATACTACTAATCTACTGGGAGGAAATATGATTCACTGCACACTCTAGATTTAATAAGATTCATCATGCAATTCTTCACCTTTCAAATAGCGCAAATGTAAATTAAAATTAAAAAGGAATGTGGTTGGGGGAAAAAAAGAAGCTTAAATTGCCTTTATTTTCTACAATGAAAGCAGACAAGTGGAAAGACAAGACAGACATTGTTTGGTTACGTCTTATAATAAATTAATGAATAAAACAAAAATAGATAAGTAAATCCCTGAAAAAGGAGACTCAGAAAAGTCACTGCGCTCGGCCAGAAAATAGTCAAGCACATAATACCCTGTAGAACCACAAATTGTCATTATCACATTCAGTTTCTGTATGGATTAAACAAAAGATATGTGTTATTTTGTGAGCTTTAGATATGCTGGTATGCAGATTTGTTTCACCTTTGGACAAAGCCATGTTAGCTGTGTCCTCCTGTTTTCAGTCTTTATGCTAAGCTAAGCTAACCTTATTCTTATATGTTTTTGTCATATATGATTTTTGCCTGTTTTTTGTTTTATTTGAAATGCATTGAGTCTACGCCTGTCGTATGAAATGTACTGTATGAATATAATTTGATTGATTGATTGATAACCGGCTGCTGGATTTGGCCTTACTTTTAATGGACAGACATGAGATTGGCATTGAACTCTCAGCAATAAAACAGATAAGCATGTTTCCCCAAATGTCAAAATTCTGGCCATTCTGGTTTTCAGCTTATTGAATTCAAGCTAAGACATGACATGTTTTACAGAGACAGCATGTGTTGGTTTCATTTCCTGTAGCTCAGTATTGTGAAGAGACATCAGCGGTATTAACACTATCTCCACCCTCCACCTGCGTCTGCTTTGAGATTCCCCTATTCCCTCTCTCTCTCTCTCTCTCTCTCTCCACCAGATGCATTTTACTACATGATTCAATGTCTTTGTTTATTTCCTTAGATATAATGAATTCTACAATATAAACAGTCTATCTCTGCTTGAACAACTGTCCAAAATACAATACAAATTGCTAAAACACATGTAAATGATATGATATGTATTTAAAGTTATTACACTTTAGGTCTGCATTCTCTAAGATGGTCAATAGCAGATGCACTCAAAAAGTTTTTGGGGTTCAATAGACTGAAAGCTGAAACAGACAAACAAACAGTACACATATCCAAGGAGGACATACCATGTATGGATTTTGCACTTCACACTTTCTACATGTTGTATACCTTTCTAAAAGGAAAGAAAACTCTTTTTCTCTGTAGACTGTCCCAGTAAGAAGTGGGGTCCTTACTGTGACAAGGACTGTCCGGAGTGTCTCAACGGCGGAATGTGTCATGATGCCGACGGAGACTGTATCTGTCCTCCGGGATTCATGGGAACGCGCTGTGAGACAGGTTTGTACTGTACTCAATACAAGGTCCTCACAAATATAGTAGTACAAATTTTAGTATGTGTAAATGAGAGAGAGAGGATGTGCGTAAAGGCAGATTTTTTTGATGACAATGCTAGCATGTTGATGATTAGCAGGTGTAATACTTACCATGTTCACCACCTTATTTTAACTTGTTAGCATGCCAACATTTGCTAATAAGCATTAAACACAAAGTACTGTTGAAGCTGGTTGGATGTCTTTTGGTCATAAGCCAACAATAATATAAAACATAACATTAATACTGTGTCAAAACAACCCATGGTTTTGAGCTTAATTGGTGACCCAATGGCGTGTTACCCATAGATACTGGGTAAAGCTAATCCAGTATTGTGTCTGTGATCCAAATTGGGTCAATTTTGACCCAACAATTTGTATTGTGTGCACATGTTTTGAGCTATTAGTTCCTAAAGTAAGGAGACTACATTGATCATCATCACATCTTCACAACATTTAGGTCTAAACTGTTTGTCTTCTAATAATGCAATCAAATAGAACTATAAATTCTAAACCTGCGGGTTGAGTACATTGGCAAACTAATTGCTCTATCCTCTGTGGTGTTTTGCAAGGCAGGTTCAGGCATGACACAGCAAAACTCAAGGAATTTAAATAAACACATTTGTGAATTTGTCTTTCTCTGATGGTTTGCAGCCTGCAGAGAAGGAATGTTTGGCCGAAACTGCCAGGAGTCATGCGACTCCTCGCGGAACTGCAAGGGGCTTCGATTCTGCCTACCAGACCCTTATGGTTGCTCCTGTGCCAGCGGCTGGTTTGGGAGCCGCTGTGAGAGGGGTGAGCACTGCATCACATACAAATATACATATGGTTTGATAATGTGTTTTTACCCTTTTGTGCGTCACACTGTGCAGTACAGCTTTCTGTTTTCTATTGTCAGCCTGCCATAATGATATGTATGGACCAGACTGCAGCCTGAGCTGTAAATGCCAGAATGGTGGAGTTTGCAACCGTTTCAGTGGATGCCAGTGTCCCACAGGGTGGAGAGGACAGAACTGTGAGAAGTCTGGTAGGTATCGTCACATCATATTAATCCCTCTTTTATCCATTTTCTTCCTTCTGGGTCCTCTGTGGAATTGACTGCATTGAGTCTGTTCACATCACAATGTGCATCACAACAGCAAACATTTGGTAACTTGCACTAGTTACAAAACTTACAAATTAAACATGCAGTTTAATTAAACCTTTTCACCAAACAAGCTGGCTTCATCTGGCTTTATGACAGAACCCCAATGAAACCCAGATGAAGCCAGATGCTCTGGTGAAAGTGTTTAATTAAATTGCATATATTACTTGAGTCTGCAACCATTTTGCTTCACCTTTTTTAAGTTTTGAAGCTTTAATGGTCATCGTGTCTGCACTTGCAAGAGTGCACTTCTCTTCTTTCTTTTTTTAAGACTTAAAGTTTATTGAATTTCAAGTTTTCAGTAACACAAAACAACATCATAGAAAAGCCAACAACACAAGAAAAGGATGGAGGATTGGCCAGTACTAAAAGATAAATAAAAGCAAATAGATTTTCCTGTTTCTTCATGCATAAGTTAAACATAAAACATAATCTTTTGCTCGTTAGGAATTTTGAAAAAGAGGCATGCAGTAGCTATGGACAGCTATAGCTTTATTTTCTGGGAAATATAAGTTTTGAAATACACTGCTGTAAAAAAAAAAATTGGAAACAAAATTTTCCTCTGTCACTATCCACATTGTCTTTTCTCAATCTCTGCTCCATGCCTCCCTCTATTTTCAGACCGAGCTCCCCAGATTTTGGATTTGGATAGCAATTTGGAATGGAATCTGAACTCAAGCCCCAAGATCCTTTGTTCAGCCACAGGCAACCCCCTGCCCAGCCACAACAGCATCGAGCTGCGAAAGCTGGACAGCACTGTGCTCAAGGTAGAAAGACCGCCAGTTGCTTGCAAAACTCCTACCAAGATAGCTTATAGTAAGCCTGACTGAAAATAAACAAAATTCAATGATTGAATAAAACTTAAACCAAGGTAGTCAGGCAGAGATTAAATACAAGGCCACACAGGGAGAGGGTGATCTAGTACAGGGTTCCCAAAGTGTCTGCCTTGAGGACGGGCCGAGGGAGGGTGCCGCAAGATTTGTCATGTCTTTGTTCATTTATTGTGCATATTTAATAATGTTTCACCACATTAAAATAGCCAGCAGCATTTACATTCTGTTTGTGTACAGATTTAACAAATAAGATACAACATGTTAATTAGTGAGTTTTACAGATGCTGATGAGCAGTAATTTGGGGAAAGCTAGGCTAACTGTTTCCTTGTCTTTAATGCTAAGGTAATCACCTCCTGGTTCTTAATACGCATACTTAACACGCAGACTTAAGGGCAGTATTGATATTGCCATCTAACTAGGGCTGCAACTAACGATTATTTTCATTGTTAATTAATCTGTCGATCAGTATTTCTTAAAGCCCAAGGCAACGTCCTCAAATGTCCTGTTTTGTCCACAACTCAAAGATATTCAATTTACAGTCATAGAGGAATTAAAAAACAAAACATATTCACATTTAAGAAGCTGGAATCGGAGACTTTTTTTTTCTTAAAGAAATACTCAAACCAATGAATCAATTATCAAAATAGTTGGTGATTAATTCAATAGTTGACAACTTATCGATTAATTGTTGCAGCTCTCAGTTAGACAGCAAAGAAGCATACTTCTTAAAATGTCAAACTAGTCCTTTAAATATGTAAAAGGTAATGAATTACCCTAATAATTGTTCAATAAAGCAGTTTCAGGACCTCCAGGAACATTGTCGGGTGGTGTGACGTCAGATTAACAATAAAATAAAATTTTACTGCCCCTTTAAGATTAGGCTGATGATTACAAGGTTGAGTCAAACTCGGAGGAAGTCAACAACACAATGGCCTGACCAGATAAGGCTGTATCACTCTATAGTGCAGCAGTTACCACGTGTTGCCTGCAAGTGACATGTGAAAATTCTGTGTTATTCTTTCCGTGCTGTTTCCTTGATAATAAAAACAATCTGATAAAGAATTGTACAAGCACTTCACACAGGAACAAAGTTCTCAGAGTGAGGACGTAGCAGCAGCAAGAACAGTCACAGGAAATCTGAATATGGTTTTCATCTTGCGTCGCATTATATTGTATGTTATGTGCTTTACTCTCAGGCTTCTCGCACTGTCATGGACTCCAATAAGAGTACAGCCCTGTTTGAGATCCCTCGTCTGAGTGCTCAACAAGGAGGGTTGTGGGAGTGCCGGGTGTCCACCAATGGAGGCCAGGACTCCCGCAAGTTCAACCTCACCATTAAAGGTCTGTGTGGTTACTTTTGAGTAAAAATGTGAAATAATAAACAGAGAGGAAAATATATTATTTTGTGACCATTTCCACACCACATGCCAGCAACAAAGAATTTTCAAAGTTTTTTCTGTGTCTACTCAGAACCCCCTGTTCCCGCTACTGCTCCCAAACTGCTGGAAAAAAAGAGTAAGCAGCTGAAGGTGATACCGGTGGACTCCCACAGAGGAGACGGCCCCATTGTCTCCACCAAGCTTCTCTACAAGCCTGTGGAGAATGGAGACTCTTGGTCATCCATCATAGGTAACATATCATTCAAAGATTCCATTTAGGCAGCCTTTATCACAGAAAGCAACATTTATTTTCATTCCACATATGTATAATGTACTAGCTACAGTTATAGAGTGAAACAAATTTTTGCTTTTTACTCAAATTTATAATTAAACTAATATTTAAAATAAAACGTTTTTACGAAACACCCTAATCGTGTTTTCTCTACAGTGTGCATCATATCCTACAGAGTTCAAGTGCTCGGCTGATTTTTTTCCCCAAAACAACTCATCATATAACTAAAAAATAAAGTGTTACCTCTGAGTTTTTAATGGTTTTACATGTATATCTGTGCGGGTGTTTGTTTTAAGCAAAATGTTATCCAACATTTCTGCTGTAAAACCATAATCTTACGTAATCAGCATTTCCTACATCCACTTTCTTTCAGTTTATGACAAAGAGCCCATCACGCTCATGAACCTGGAGCCTTCAACACGTTACCGCGTCCGTGTCCAGCTGAGTCGCCCTGGGGAAGGCGGGGAGGGGGCCCAGGGGCCAGAGGCCATCATGGAGACTGATTGTCCCGGTAAGACCCACAAATAACTGGGATCGCACACATACTGGTTTATTTATCTGGAAATCTTGTCTGAGAACAAATGTCTTCAGTCTGGACCACAGAACTTAAGCAAGCACAATTATCTTGTGTCTAGTGAGACTAATAGTTCTCTGAGCAGTGCTTTTCCCAGGCCTTAAGGAGCCAGTTGTCTTTTCCCCCAGTGAGCATATCTGTCCTGATGACTCGAGTACGGGACAAATATAGAAAGATACCAGCGGACTGAAATGATCCGTGGGCACTTCTTTGCTGGAAATAAAATGAAGACCCTATGGGATCAAAATAACAAAAAACAAACCTTTGTTATCAGTCAGCTAGGAGTCACTAAACTAATCACTGAATAGCAAGAACCTGCATTCAAGTGGCAGAGTCAGGGATTTAATTCCCCAATGATTGTGGTGTAGAGGGAGAGAGAATATCTGAGTGTGCAAGTAAAGAAAACTGAAATGGGAAAATGTCTCTTTGGCAATATGTGGTTAGATCCGTGTGTGAGATGGAACTAATTTGATTCATTACAAGGGAACGTTGGTCTCTTGCACAAGCACAAACTGTTTGGAATAGAGACTCGCATGCCTTTGAGAGGGACCACCGAAGAGTTTAAGACCATGGAGTGAGAAGTCATATTCAAAAGTGCATATGATGCAAATTAAATTCTGCACCATAAAATAGTGTATTCATGGTTGACATTCATTCATTTTCTCAAGCTACTTGATTACATTACAGGGTGCTGTGGCCTACAGTATACTGTACAATCGGCCAAAACGCAAGCAAATACCCCAAACAGGTTGTAGGTTCATCACAGAGCCAACAGTGTCCCAATTCCATACTGCAAACTAACTGTATACAGTATATACTATATACTAATCTTTATAATGTACTCCGTTTTTGCAGTTAGTATAAACATAATCAACATATTTAATGTTTTGTGTTTTATACTAAAAAGAAATCGATACAATACTTGCACAGTTGGACATCAATCATACTGCGAAATAAAATGCTACTGCCAAATAAAGAGAAAGCTAATTTTCTTCACTCAATGTAATACTTTTACTTTTGGGAGGCGTTCCTGGAGCTGTTTCTCTGCCATCCACACTTTTCATTTTTTTTCCAGCTGTGAGCTCCTCCAAAGCGTTTTTATCCCAACTCGTCGTATGCTGTATACTCTTTTCGGTCGCAGTAAACACGTGCTTAATGTTGTGAAGTAAACAAAACATTTGCTTAGGTTCAGGCAATAAAAGCACTGTAGTTAATTTTGGGAAAAAACAACATGGTTAGGCTTAAAACCTACTACGTTTGTACAGTTAAAATTACACTGAACGTTGTGAACAGGGGACATGAACGAACAGCTGATTGTAACATAGCGCACGGGACACGAACAGCGGTCTCCTGGATGAAAGCCTTGTGTTTCTTGGTCCCATCCACCTCCCCTCCCGGCGCACTTTCTCTGAGTGTTTATTGTTGGATGTGTTTACATTGTTGTTAATGGAAAGTCCGGTGCATCTCATACAGGCACTAAAGGGTGCCTTGTGCGTCGGTACGGAATGCCGACGGCTGTGACAAAGCGTCGGTATTTGACGCCCTGGGAATGAGAACAGGCTGGCTCCTGGGAGAATAGTGAACATCACTATACACTAACAGCATACTCAAAAATCAAGGGTTTTTAGTTTGTATATTGACTGTTTTGAGTATGCTTTATCTTATCACTTTCCCCATGTAAACAGATTACATACACAAAGTCTTAGAATTAGAATGTAGTTTGGATTTGTGGCACAGACATGCAAACACATTCAGACCTCCAACTAAACTGCTTGTCTTTTGACTTTGGGAGGAAACCAGAGCACCCTGAAATGAACCATGTGGGTAAATTCAGAAAGGAGCAGTGCCAATATTTAAAGCTAGTTCCTTCTTGTTGTGAGCTAACAGTCCTAACTACTACTCCAAAATACTGTATCTGTCCTTTAAGGGGCAATTTTAGGGAACCGTGACTGACATAATGAGATAAATTCACAAGGAGCTCATCCTGTGTTCTCTGTCGCTGCAGAGCCCACAGTTCAACCTGAGATTGACATCAGCTCGGTGGAAGGCCGCAATGCCACTGTACGCTGGCGACTTCCCGCCAACAACGGCGTTAATGCCGGCACAGCCAGTGGCTTTTTAGTGCAGCTCATCGGGCCTCCGCCCTACAGTGAGAAACTACTGGAGGAGACCACCCTGCTCACTGTGCTCTCCACAAAGTTCCACAAACTGGAGTACCAGCAGGACTACACCGTGGTGGTGCACCTCATCAACTGTGGCAGCAAGGGGCCGCCCTCCAAACCGTACCAGTTCCGCATCAACAGCCAGGGTAACTCTGCTGTTAATATGCTGCAAGTAATACATTTACAGTGGTTTGTGGCAACACATGAGGTCTAACACAATATGTTAAAGGCTCACATGTATTTAATTCTAATGGTAAATTAAATAAAAATAGATGGGATGATAAGAGCTTCTTAGATTTGCTGTATAATTGGTGCTTGCTGGTTGTTTGGTAACTCTCTCCCTGCCCACAAACTTAAATTGAGTTTAGCAGCTGATAGCTAGGTGTCAATTAATTATCCAGTTTAGTTTGCAATCAGTGAAATTGAAAAAAATACCAATCCGACAGAACGGCAATGAATGCTGTTAAACCCTTGTCTTTCCCAGAGCACCAAAGTGTAAAAGCCTGTGACTGGAGCAGTGATGTTATTTCAGAATATAGTTTTACAGAATCTAATCTGTTGATTCTAATCTCTCTGTATCTCAGGTCCATCATCCCCACGCAACATCCAGGCCCTGCCTCTGTCCATGTCAGCCATCCAGGTGAGGTGGCAGCCCCCCGAAGATCCCAATGGAGGCATCATTAAATACATCATAGAGTACCAACCAGTTGGCCAGGGGACCCCTCACCGTTGGGTGGACACAGACGATGGGAACAAGACCACCAAAGATGTGACGGCACTCAACGGCAGCACGCTCTACCAGTTCAGAGTGAGGGCTTCCTCCAAAGTGCCGGGAGAGTGGAGCAAGATTGTTCAGGCGATGACACAAGGGGATGGTGAGTAGGAGGTTATTGTCTGCTCAACCACCTTTTATCCAACGTTACTGCGACTGATGTGTTTGATCAATTCAAACTCACATGACAGACCTAAATATGGAATGTCAGAGCAGAAAAGATTGAGTAAACCTTTCCTCTCTGGTTTGGCAGATCTGGCAGCAACAGTACAGCAAAAATTTAATTTTTTGGATTACTAGAATGACTTCTTTTCAAAATGAATGATTGAATAATCCAGTGTACTGACATGAATCAAGGACTTTTTTTTTATAGTTTCTTGGACATACATGTATTTTCCCTTCAAGCTAAAAGTAGCTCCCAGTGGAAAATTTCTACACCACTGTACTTGTGGCCAATACTGGACTTTTCCCAGGTGGCGTTGAACAAGACCACCCACACAGGGACAGGGTCTATTTATCTCCACTATCTGAAAATCATCTCCATCTCCCTACTTGGTTTTTCTCTCCTTCTTCCGTCCTGCCCCTCTGTCCTCCCTTTCCATCTCTTCCTCTTTTCTAAAAAAGGCATTCAGAGTTTAACCCCGACCACCCAGGGTGTGGCAGGGAGGCCAGTCGGGGATAGTTACCAGCTGTTGGTGGCAGTGGTGGGCTCGGTAACTGTCACCTGTGTGACTATCCTGCTGGCACTGTTGGCTCTTTTCTTCATCCGCAAGACGCTGCTCAACCGTCGCCGCACCTTCACCTACCAGTCTGGATCGGTAAGGGATAAACTGAGTCTTGGTTACCATCATATCTGATCTGACAAAGCTCAGATGTGTTTTGAGACAATCCTACTGTCAAGAACTTTAATAAATGTGTATTTATTGCCGAGCTTATGACTGTTTATACCCCCAGGGTGAGGAGACTATTCTGCAGTTTAACTCAGGAACTCTGACCCTGACACGGAGGCCCAAACCAACGCCAGAGCCCCTCACCTATCCAATCCTGGAGTGGGAGGACATAAAGTTTGAAGATGTCATCGGAGAGGGCAACTTTGGCCAGGTGTTAATTTTAATGCACTTTTTTACTGCATATTTTTGTAATGTTTTTACTTTGGTTGACTTGGTCCTTTATTCTTAAACATTTAAGCTAACAACTGTCTCAAAACCAGGTCATCAAAGCCATGATCAAGAAGGATGGCAGCAAAATGAGCGCAGCCATCAAGATGCTGAAAGGTGACCTTGGCACACATTCATACAAGCACACATTACCATATGCAGATGCTGTACATGCATCACACACAAACACACTGAAGCTGCTTTGCTTGCACTTTGTCTAACGATGCCGTGCGCATGCTGATCTTCCCGCAGAGTTTGCCTCAGAGAATGACCACCGAGACTTTGCAGGGGAGCTGGAGGTGCTGTGTAAACTAGGCCAGCATCCCAACATCATCAACCTGATAGGAGCCTGTGAGAACAGAGGTGAGTGAGCGACACCTAGTGGCTTTTATGGATATTGATGAGCTTTCGAGTTGAGGCTTTTGGTGATGGTGGTTAGGCTGTTTGGTGCAAAACTAAGAAAGTTGTATGTATGTTACCTTACCTTGCTTACCTGATGTCTAGGCCTCGTAAATTGTGTGATATACAATATATTCCCTCTGTCATTTTGTGGACCCAAATTTTAGATGCTCCAGGACACAACTTATACGGTAAAACAGAAAGATATATTAGGAGGAATGTATAAAGAGATCGACTATTTCTTATTATATATATACTTATTTATCATACATAGCCTATATCTGAAATAATAAAAAACACAGATCTTTGAAAAAACAAACCCATTTCAAGGTCCACTTACAAGCTTTCTCTGGAGCGTTCAACCGTATCACACGGTCTTTATCAGCGGGTACAGTCTGTTATTGACTTGTCATGGAGATGATCCATTGTGATGGATATATGAGCTCAGAGTTATGATTTCATCTATGGCACTTTTAACAATGTCTTGCCTGTGCATAGATGTAGTATACTCAATAATATACTGGATTGGTATGTATTGCAAAATATGTGTGGAGACTTTCCAAATAGTCAAATAATCTAAATGTATTTGCTAATATGATGATAACAATGATTTATGATGATATACTAGTCAGTGTCCTGCAGACAATATCCTGACCAGATCCTACTTCTATCTATCCATATTCAACTAATCATACCCCTGTATGTACTACGGTAAAGGAACAGGTTAAATTCTTCCTGCTTGAGATCCAAACAGATCCACTCCCATCTGATCCTCTGTCATCTGCACCTGGAAAGCACCAGAATGTGTCCAAGTGAAATAATCCCTGCCTGCCAGAAGCATTTTGCACTATCACATTTGTTTGATTTGTCCATGTGCCTCACAGGCACGCTGCTGTGACATGTATTTATGTATTTGTATAAGGTTTCCTTGGCTCCAGTTCTTACCGTGGAGTATCAGTTTCCCACAGATCCCACAGCTACATCCGATGGCTTCTACGTCGAATAATTGCTTTTGTTTGATCAAAGATTGATAACATATGGGAGAGGAAGTCTGTATGGAAAGCACATCAGTGAGGACATTACAAAACCAAATCAGCCTTGAAAAATAAACCCACCGGTTTCACTTTCAAGCACTTGACTCTGCAGACCTTCACTCTACTGTGTTTACATCTGTTGTTTAACTCAGGTTCACTTATTTTATTAAGTGATTAGAGTTCAAAAAAACATATAGATTGTACCTCCCCAACCTCAACTAGAACAACAAAACCTCATTCTTATGAATAATGAACTTATGAGCATTACAATGTTAAAAAAAAGAAGTTAAAAATGTCCAACAAGTCCTTATCCTCCATTCATGTCTTTTTCTTTTTAGAGCAGTTATGGTCTTTTGTGATTTAGCTGTTTGTTAACATGCCTCATACATTTTAAATAGTTTTTTTATTATTTTGTAATTTGTAAATTGTAATCATTTTATACAAAAAAGACTATTTGAAGCGTTAACACATGAGTATTCCATTTACAATATGGAAAGACTGGCTTGGTGCTCAACCAGCAAACTGATTGTAAAATGGAGGGAAAGAGGAAGGAAGTAAGAGGGGAAGGAAGGAAGGAAGGATGAGGGTAGGGAGGGAAGCAGGCTGGAAGGTACAGATGGGAAAATAAAGAAGGACAGAGATAAAGACGAAAGACATGATTTCAGGGAGTAATATTTCTTTGACATAGTTTGCATTTGGTCCTCCTTTGCTGCCTCTCTCTTTGCTCAAGCTGTTGAATTGTCTTTTATTGCAACAGAGAAAGTCACTGGCTTGCAGTGGTAGTACAAGCTGTTACTCAATTGCTGTTTTTGGCATTTTGGGAGTTTTCTGCTTCATTTTTTTTCTGGTGTCAGGCATTTATTCATTTGATCCATTCAGCATCTGTCTGTAATTTCCCCCCCCCCCCAAAAAAGGGAGGAAATATATATGGTGTTTTCAGCTCAAAAATGTTCTCATCTTGCAGAGATCTGGAACAAATCCACTGTACAGATATCAACATTGTGAAAGAATTAAGTGCGTGCAGGGATAATTCAGCATTGACCGACAGGACAGGAGGAGGAAATGAACATAGAAGATATTTGATAGATACTCAAATGTCAAGGGGAAGATAAAGATTGAAAAACAAACTAGTCAGCATCCTCTGGATCAGCTTTTTATAGCACAGCATTTTTGCTGATCTCTGTGGAGACATATTCTCATATACTACCATAAATACACATATCGAGTTGTTTTAATGAAGTTGGTGCCAGGACAAGAGCTAATTCATTGATTGATTTTACTGTGAAAAAGTAAATACTAAGCCTAAAGACATTGGGAGCTCTAAAATGTTCTTCCATTTGTTATTTTGAGGAGAAATCACAGTAATCCATATACAGGCTGCTTCCAGAATCGCATACTATGCACTACATACCATAATATATGTACTATCATTCCAACATACTTTTGTGTGAAGTAACAGTAGTATGTATCTTTTCAGATGCACTGAACTGTAATATATGTTTTCACTTCCTGAGAGCCTCCTTTGTCGGTTTGAGACATGTAACCATGGTAACCCAAGCTCATGTGACCAAAACAACAATTTGTTAGAGTCAAAGTCTGAAGTAATTTAAAAAAATGCATTACGCCTAGCAAAGTGAAATCTTATACTTACACTTAAATTGAAGCGTTGTTGACGTTACAGAGATGTCCGGCATTGTCTGTTATGAACGTTGTTGTTACTACCGCATTGCATTGTGGGATATTCATGCCACCGCGTTTGTCCAGCGTTTGCATACTGTGATATTTCACTGGAAATAGTATGCAATTTGCAAACTATTGGTTTCATACTAGTTTCGGAAATACTTAAAAATGTCACATACTGTTGTAGCATACTAAATAACATGTTAGTATGTGATTTCAGACACAACCTACTGTATTTCATTGTGCTGATATGCTTGGTTTCTCATTTTGAGCAAAGAAAATTGTTTTGGAAAGATGTTGCTGCAGGAAACACAGCATGTCCTGATTACCATAATCTCTTGTAGCTGAGAAGGAACATAATTTTATTATGTTCCATTTCTTTGACCAGTCTGTCCATCGCCCCGTTATTCTTTCCTTCGACATATGGTATTAGCTAATTGTGTTGGCACTCTCTCTGGTCCTGGTAAAATCAACATGAAACCCTTCCAACAACCACAAATGCCTCATGACCTGTAAGAACTCTGGTTTCGGCTGGAAGCCGTCATCTATTAACAAAGTCTCGGCCATCTGGTTGAACTCTGTGAGGATTTCATGAAAGGTCTGGTTTACTTCTGTCTGTGTCAAGACAGAACTGTTGAAGACCAAGCCCCTTACCAGCTGTAGCTGGGTCTCGTCCCGGCCTATTGCAGGCAGGCCAGCCAAGCTCTTAGTCAGAGTTTTTGGGGAGGTGAGCTGCTAACAGCTTGTGCAGATAGAAAATGAAATGTTTATTAGCAGCAGCCTTAACTCTATTAACCACTTAATTTTCTTGTGATGTCAAATACATTAAGTATTGCCCCAAAGTGAGTTTAAATCTCATATCAAGATATCAAAGATGACAAAAAGGGACATTTATGGCACATTTATTAAGTATCCTTTCCATATAAGGTCCTCTTCCTAATGTTACTTTCTCTCTGTGTTCTCAAGGTTACCTCTACATAGCCATCGAATACGCTCCCTATGGTAACCTTCTAGACTTTCTGAGGAAGAGTCGAGTTTTGGAGACCGATCCTGCCTTTGCCAAGGAGCATGGCACTGCCTCCACCCTCACCTCCCAGCAGCTGCTGCAGTTCGCTGTAGACGTGGCGACCGGGATGCACTACCTAAGTGACAAGCAGGTAGGAGGAGAGAGACCGTGTATGTGGGTGCCTGTTTGTTTATTAAAACTTTTACCTTTCCTTTAGTGTGTTACATAGTTTGTTGTGCATGTTAAAGGTCTGCAAAGTTACAAAGCCCAAAGTTCACGCCAAAGGGAGTTACTCTCCCCCACAGAAACACTGCTCCTGAACTGCCTGCAAAGCATTTTACGCAGTTTAGAACCAGTGTTTGCTTGCCTTGATTGAAGTCCTGCCTTTTCTTCCGTGACGTGGTGATGTCACCAAGTAACACATTTGCCAAGCGGCTAGTTTGGCACGCCCGCAAACAAAGCTAGTCAGAGCAGCGCTGGAGCGGAGTCCAAACTGTTTGGTTCGGTTGACCAAAATACAAGTATGCTCCTGAAAATGAGCATAATAGGTCTTCTTTAATTTGTGTGGATGAGTGCATTTTTCTTGAGATTTTCTTTCCTCTGTTTAACGTCTCTCATGAAGGCATTTTTTTTTCAACAAGTCCAATAACAGTAGATGTTGATGAAGTAAATAAGAAAACATGTTAATGAAATAACGCCTCTCTTCAACTTTTTTGGTACTTTTAGTTCATCCACAGGGATTTGGCAGCCAGGAATGTTCTTGTAGGGGACAGCCTTGTGGCAAAGATAGCAGACTTCGGCCTGTCCCGCGGTGAGGAAGTTTATGTTAAGAAGACAATGGTGAGTGGTCGGGTCGTACACTGTTTGTTTTTTTTTGTCAGAAAACAACCCAACAGAGGGCAGAAGTTGTTTGACTTTTTTGTATTCCATGTATTTTCACTTTAGCGGACTAATGCTGTTGACATCAGCTACGCACATTTCTCACATGTTGAAGACAATAACTAAAGTTTGTTCTGTGAAATAGCAATAAAGACAAATCACTTGCACAGATAACCTACAACAGATATTTACCAGTAGATATATATACGCATGATATAAATTTGTGACCCCACAGTATTATATCTTTAGCCTATAAGTATACCATTTTGAAAAAATCATTTTATTATTCAACTAACAACTTATTTTGAAGATTAATTACTTACTGATACTTTATTGCAAGCTGACAGTTATTCACTGGTGTCACGTCAAATTAAATTCAGTCTAACAACCTAAACAGCAACTGAGAGATTCTGATAATATGTGAGATGACCTTTAGAGGGCAGTCAAGTGCAGCATAGTGCGTAGTGGGAGTATAGCAGTATACTGCATTGCCCTAATAGGCCATGGACTTGGTACTTGTAATGTTAACTGGATCTCCATCATCAACTTGTGGCACCACAGTAACATCCTTTCATTTTACAATACATAATAATAATAATACTTAAGCATATTTTAATTCTTTATTTGTTCCTTTTTTATATTGAATGTTTTAATATTCACAATCAGTGTAAACAAGTTGATATATCAACATAGCAGAAGTTTTCACATGAATCTCTTGCTTGGCTTTCAGGGGAGGCTGCCTGTACGCTGGATGGCCATTGAGTCCCTGAACTACAGCGTGTATACGACCAAGAGTGATGTGTGAGTGAACAGCGTCAACTCATCTGATCAACTAACATAATATCTCACTTTAACTACTGCACTAACTGCACCAGGTGGAGCTTTTCATGCCAGGCAAAGCTCACAATATTTATCACACGGAAGCTTCAGTTATGTCTGTATTTGACACTGCTGTACCAAAATGCAAAACATATTTCTTTTGGGGCTTATTGAGTGACATGGCATGCCTTCTGATGTTGCAAAACAAATCATCCGTCTGCAGAGTGGTGGAGTGATAATGGTGTGTTGTGTAACTGATAAGCACAACCAGGAAGCCTTGGGTACACCTTAGCAGACAAAACCGAGACGTTGGTCTGTCAACAGGAGTCTATTTATACGCAGTGGAGAACAAGCTTGAAGAGCGTAGGACAGCTAACGGAAGAAGTCTGCCTGTAGGGTCAGAGAGAGTTGTAAAGTTTAGGGAAGAGAAACAGAGTTTAAGGGAGAGACGGAGAACAAGACAGAGTGAGACGAGATAAACAAAGACAAAGAGACAGGCCGGCACCAAAAGCAACACTTCTTGTCTGCTCGTATGATCTACCACACTGTGACACACTGTGAAACAGGTGGCATTTCTCTTGAAATCTAGCAGTAATCCGATCGCAGGAAAGAAGGTGGTTTCATGTTGTTGAGACACTCAGTGGTTTCCCGTCTCTTTCCGCGTTTCAAGTTCAAGTTTCAAGTTTATTTGTCATATGCATTTAAAAGTACAGTGAAATGCAATGAAATGCATTTTACCCTGTCTCTCTCTCAGCCCTTAAAATCTATAAATAGTACAGTTGATAAATACTACAATAAATAAGACAATACCTGAGAATAAAATTATAAAACAACCTAAAACATCCATAAAACAATCCACAGCTCTGCATTCATTTAGTGCTACTGTTCAGTAGTCTGACAGCCTGCCTGAGGGTAAAAACTGTCTCTGAGGCGAGAGGTCCGAACTCTGATGCTCTGTAGGTGCTTCCCTGAAGGGAAATAAGAGAAAAGTGTATATGCTGGATGACTTGTGTCCTGCATGATACAGAGTGCTTTCTTCCTGCAGTGAGTGGTGTAAATGTCCTGTAACTGTGGTAACGGTGATCCAATAATTTTAGATGCTGTTTTCACTGTCCTCATCAGGAGTTTGTGGTCATATGATGTAATGTTGCCAAACCATACCAGTATGCATCCAGTTAAGATGCTTTCTATTGTGGACCGGTAGAAGTTGATGAGGGTTTTTGTGGACATACTATGTTTCTTTAAACACCTAAAAAAATACAGTCTCTGTTGTGCCATTTTTATGACACAACCGATGTGCAGGGACCAGGAGAGGAGTCAGAAGTGTTATTTATATCGACAGGTGATTGAACAGTTTTAATTCTCCTGAAGTCAATTATAAGCTCCTTAGTTTTCTCCGCATTCAGGGACAGACTGTTGTTGTGACACCACATGGTCAGTTTCCTCACTTCGTCCTTGTATGCCATCTCATTGCTATTAGTAATGAGCCCTATCACTGTTGTATCATCTGCAAATTTCACAACGCCGTTTGTATGATGTTTAGCCACACAGTCATACAGTGTGTACAGACTATGCAGTGAGGGACTGCGACAGCAACCTTGTGGAGCACCGCTATTCAGAACTGTGGTAAATGAGTATCTGTTTCCTAATCTTACTGTCTGGAGTCGACCTGTCAGAAAATCTTGTATCCAACTGCAGATGGAATTACAGAGGCCAAGGTCTGTCAGCTTAGATACTAGAAAGGATGTTGAGAAAAAACTGTAATATCATTCAATTCTTGAAGGCAATGATTATTTTCAGGTGTTAATAATAAAACCCTTATATTTTATTCCCATGTCTGTCCTTGCATCTTCTCTCCCAGGTGGTCTTTTGGTGTTCTCCTCTGGGAAATTGTAAGCTTAGGTAAGTAAGCATACATCTTGTGGTCCTGTGATGGTAGCACGATGGTGACGATTCTCACCATTTCTCCACAAACAATCCCAATCATAAAAGCATTTTCTCTCCTTCGTGTCTTGTGTGTCAGGTGGCACACCATATTGTGGGATGACGTGCGCTGAGCTTTATGAAAAACTGCCACAAGGCTTCAGGATGGAGAAACCCAAAAACTGTGATGATGAGATGTAAGTATTTTGAATTTTGTAGCTACAGATTAGCTTATTCTGTTTTCCTTTCCTCTGTTCTATTCATCAATGTCTCTCTCTCTCTGTCCAGCTATGAGCTGATGAAGCAGTGCTGGAGAGATCGGCCCTACGAGAGACCCCCCTTCTCCCAAATCTCTGTCCAGCTCAACAGGATGCAGGAGGCCAGGAAGGTAATCCTGCTCTCACACAATGTCGGCAGAAAGGGTTAGAACAGGAGAATGTCCTGTTGTTACCACTTAGGAGTGTTCAAACATTACTCCCAAGATGGCTACCCTGTTGCTAAAACCATACTATGACATTTTTATTTTTCTAACATACTAAACTGATGTTTTTTATGAGTTACTATATTTTGAAATGTTTACGTGCTATACTATAATTTTTATTGCATTTTTATGACATACTTTAGGCCTACTACGACTTTTTTTTATGACATACTCTACTATTAACGTTTTTACATTTGTTATGATATGCTATAATATGACTTTTTGAACATTTTTATGACATACTATACTGTGACTTTTTATTACATTATTTATTATTTTTTATTTATTATTTATTTGTATAGCTATTTAGTTTGTCAAGTTACATATAGGGTGTTACTGTTTGAGTTAATTTACAATAAACTACCGCAAATTGTAGGTTTGCAGCCATTTGGCACCAGATATTTGACACTCTCACTAAGTGTGGTCTGTACAATATGACATAAATGCGTTATGAGGCTTCAGCATTAAGACACAGATGGAGCCATCATACCTCCAGCATGCATCCAAATACCATGACATTTTTATTATGTTTTAAAATCTGAAATCACAAGCTTCTATCCATCTTCCAGGCTTATGTGAACATGGCTCTCTTTGAGAACTTCACCTACGCCGGGATAGACGCCACGGCCGAGGAGGCCTGACTACCAGCCCCCCCAGACCCTAGCATGCCACGTAGATCCAAGAGGAAGTCCCGAGGATGGTCGCCACGTTACTGCCACCTCCCTGCCGCTCAACATCGTGACAGGAGGACCAGGCGCTCTACCAAAGCCACCCAGCTATAGATGGAGGACTGTGAAAGGACACTGTGTTGAGGTATCGGAGGCATTAGGAGATGAGGAGTATCGCTGGGCCTTCGGTGGAGAGATGCGATTGCAACTATTTCGGGAAATACTGACCCCCCTATTACTACAAACTAGTCCCAGAAAAAAGACACAACATTGTACCTCTTGCTGTTAAAAAAGTTACAATGCTGGACCCTTTTCTCTGAGTGTTTGTGGGGAAGCGGCAAATAAGGAGCTATGTGACTTGCTGAAACACCACAGGGTCTGTGGGGTTGTCGACGCTGGACTTTATTTTCTCTCTATTGCTCTAAATGGAGAAGGAAATCTTTTCATGAAGATGAAATTCAAAAGACACAGTATAGATCGCAAATACTCTCAAATATGTTCTCAGACTGTTAGAAAAGGATGAAAAAAAACATACATTCTAGCACTTAAAGCCAGCCTCATTCATGCCATCTGTGTCTTTTACTGTTTGCCTATCACTGCCATGTGAATATAACTACTACTGTATATATTTTCTCTCTTTTTAAAAGGTCAAATAGATGTATCAAAGCCTCCTATTCGAATGTAGTCAGAGATACAGACTGATATAAATGCTCCATGTGATGCATGCAAGGCTCCACCACCAGAGTAGTTGTTTGGAAGATGCTACTAATACAGGGCAGATGCACAGCCAGTCTACCAGCTATCAACATTATAGTTTACCTTTAACACTATGCAACCTAACACAATGTAATATATCTATAGTATGATAATGTACAGTATGTTTTCATTAACTGGCTCCTTGAATAAAGGTTTTGCGTGGTGACTGGACTCATCACCACATAAGTAGCTGTTCTTTTTGCGTAAGTCCAGTTTCCAGTTATAAACTGCAGTTTCTGTGACACAGAGGAAGTTGACTCAAGCAAAGATTATTATGTTTTTGTTGTTGCTGGCCTGCTAAATAGTGAGCAATGGTGGGAAACCACAGGCCGGGCTGCTGGGGGCCAAAGTGTCCGTGGAGAGTTCAGGAACACGGATCTCCCCGGCTGCACCGAGCTGATCTGTCACTGGGTTTCCTTCACAAACCAACCGCAGGCACGCAACTGTCTGTCAAACATAGTCTCAGTGGGCCAGCTTCCTGAGGACTCCCACACAAAGACACCAGCTATACAACAACGCAAATGTGTATTAAGGGAACAAGAGCCCCATGAAATTTATTTTTATCCCTTGACCGAAAAAGAGCTAAAGAATTATTTTGAGTATCAAATGCTCGCTCTGTCTGCACCACTTTAAACCCTATATGTCAACACTTTGCTCCCTGATTTGGTCACAGTGTTATGAAAAGGCTTACATATATCATTGTACGTGCTATCTAAATATAATTGTATGCCTCCTGGACTCCTGGATGAACTGATTCGATTTTGGTGGTCAAAAGTCAAGGTCTATGTGACCTCACAAAATACATTTTTGGTCATAACGCAATCATTCATATGCTAATTATGTCAGTTTCACACACGTTTAATGTTTAATAGGATACAATGATGAAGTGATGACATTTTGGACAGACATGGATGTAAAGTGCAACTTGACTGGTTGGCAGAGGCATACAGCTGCAAGGTGGTTGGCGGGGAACAAATTATTATACTGGGATGTCTGGTGTAAGAGGGTGAGATGCTTGAAACGGTAGAGAGGGTGGCTTGGCATCAGGGTTTACCTGAAACAGCACTGAGGGTGTTGGTGTTTGGAGCTGGAGGTAATTTTTCTAGCATGAGCATAGTTGCAGGTATTGGGAGTGTGGTGTATTGTCAGCAGGTGTTGAGGTGTTGTTAAACAGTACTGTTTAGCTGGATAACAGCTCCAGCACTCTGGCAGTGCTCAGCTGAGAGAGTTAGAGAGCTCTTAGGAAGAAGCTATTTTTTTTATAATAGATGCACAGGCATTTTATGTCCTGTAGTGTTTGACAAGCAGAAGGGGAAGTGGCTGAGGTGGGTCGGACCTTTGGTAATGTTGGTTTCTCCAGCGGTAATGGTTGATATGTCAATGCTGTCTGGTGGTTAAGACCCAATGACGCAGTCCTGAGTATATTGTTGCAAGACTTTTCAGTCTGAGCAGACCTGAGGCCTGTACTACGAAGCGATTTCAACATACTCAGGGTATCTTCTCGTTATCTGGCTTCACTAACCCTAACAACCGAGATCACGCTAAGCGGTCCTACGATGCTGGTTATCAACTCGGTAAATCAACCCATGGTTTCTCAGTCTGGCTACGAGCGCGTTCACATGAACAGGGCGGTGTTTGCAGCATCTGACCAATCACAGACACAGACAAGTCCACAGACTTGCAGACAGACATTTTACAAAAAGTAAACTAATTTATATGAGACAAATACGAAGAAATTAAACACATAATCCAAGCTAATAGTAACACAGTTGAGGCTGCCAAATGCAGGAATAACAGCTGGCAAAAGAAAAAAACTCCTGATGTGTGAATGCGTAAATTAACAGTTATTAATTTAACGGAACACTCAAAAGTAAAATATACTTGTCTAGATATAAATAGTTTTGAAATGTATAACGGATGACTGGATTACACCTAATCATGCCCAGTGATAACAGTGAGGTGTGTATGATTATTCCAACCCTCTTTCAGCTGCGTCCCCCCTCTCAGGTGGTGTGAAACAGACTCAAGAGGAAGTTAAAAATTAAGTATAAAAATATAATTGAAAGTGGTAAGCATCCACCGCATACAGCCAGCTGTCCTTCCTGCATTTGTTAGTTTAAACTGTGTTGTTTTTAGCCTGGATTATGACTTAAACTTCTTCATATGTGTGTAATATGACCATATGATCCGCGCACTCACTTAGGCGGTGCTTTCATACGAGTTGATCTCTTATCTGGAACATAACCTGCTCCGGAGCAGGTTAGGTGTTCAGCATAAATTACCATGGCGATCTACCCCGGTAAGAAGTGATCCAGCTTCGTAGGACGGAAAACCCAGAGTTAACCCTGAAGTTACCTCGCTAACGTCAAATCCTGCTTCGTAGTACAGGCCTCTGGGCCCTGTTCTACTCAGTACTTCAGAGATGGCTTAAAAGTGACCCAGAGCTGTTGTCAGAGAAAAAAGTTCTTAAACTCAAACATGCACAAGTGCAGGTATATTTACGGTAAACTTGGATCATGACCAAGACCTTTCAAGGTGAAACTCTCTGTATGTTCACCAGTCATTTTGAGATGTAAATGACTCTTTTTCCATAGAGAAATATTGATATAATCTTGATTTTAGATGAAAACATGTCAAATATTATAAATCCTCATCTGTTGGTGTGATTATCACAAATTACTTCACAACAAAATACAAGAGACTATACAAAATGAAATCACGACATTTTTAATGGGAATGTGTCATTTAACCACTAAACTACATGTAACGTACTTTCATACATTTTAAACACTTGGAATGAAACAATTAATGTTTGATAAATTGGGGTCAGGAGGCTGAGAAAGGGTCTGGTGTATGAGGACACCAAAGGACTTGTGAAGCACACCACATCATCTGTACTGACAGTTTTCCACTCCTAGATTTCCTGAAGTCCATTGTCTTTTTAAATTGAGCATTGCATTTAGAGTAAGGTCCATCCAGATGATGGACTGAAACATGTACTAGGTTTCATCAGCAGTAGCATCTCCTGTTTGTTGTCTAACTAAGAGTGATTGAGAGTAAACATACATTATATATTTATTTAGTTTCAGTTAACAAACTGCCTTTTTTACTGCTTACTTCCACTGTACACAAAGCACGCTTCCTGCTCTGAGCACAACTCTCTAAGCCAACCCCTCAGCACTGCTCAACCCTACCCACCATGCCTACTCAAAACCATGCTATGACAGATGACGCACACAATGCACTTACACAACCATGCTGTGTTAGTTAAAGTGTCATGGTGGTTTAGGATACATAATACCTCAGTCTACCATGAATTTGCCATGCGGGTGGGAGATGCTCCTTATTAGCTTGTGGATACAAGTGGGCTTTGTGCCTGGGATACATTGCAAGGATGGAACTGTCAATCATCTGTCAAGGGAAGGTAGGGCTATTAACCAATTTTAATTCAGTACTGTTTCTTTCCAATGAAAATATTGACTGTTAACTACATGATAAAGAGCCCACAAAGAGCCAAAATATATTGTTTTTTTAAAAGTCTTGTGAGAACAAAATGTTAATATATTGTAGGTAGGAGGTAGACGTATATCTGTATGTCCTGGCAGTGAATGGGTCCCACATAACATCTTGTTTCCACAAGGTGACAGTTTTTTTTGCACAACAAAAAATCTTAATCTGAAACACAAACTTGTTGCCACAATATATCTTGTTTCAGAAGTTAAAAAATACCACGTTGTTTGACTTCGGGGGTCATGTGCTCATGTGTTCTGTTTGTCATTTCTGGAGCAGATATTTTGCTCTTAAAGGATGAGCAGGATCCCAAATGTTTCACCCGGACAGAAGAAGATTTCACCTGCTTCTTTGAGACCACAGAAAACAGGACTTACGATTTACTCTACAAGGTTGAAGGGTATGTTTATAGACAGTAAATCTATTTTGTTTTGTATATTAAGGAACCTTAAAGTGTCTTAAATCATATAAACATTACTTTCCCTCAAAATTCTCTGAATCATATTGTTAGGAATTGTTCATACTTTTGGCATGCTACTATTTATTTAATGTTATATGTTGTTGTTATTAGTATTACTATGAACTTTAAGTGTCCTATAGTCATTGGCTTCTCCACCTTGTATTCCACAAAAATACAGGTCAAGGGGAAACTTCATAAACCCATATAAAGGAAAAGAAAACTTAAAGGTACAATTGATTACATTCAGCCACTAGATGTCGCATTCGCCCTCCCCGTTCCACTGTGTTTACTTCACAACAAGTGGTTGCCAGTTCGTTGCACAACCTGCATATTTTATGGTCGAGTAGAATGACTCAGACAGACAGTCACATCAAGTGATGACTCTTTCATGGTAGGGTAATTCCAAGATTGCTTCTCTCCCTCTCCCTCATGGAAGGCTGGTGCCTTTCAGGCTCCCAACTTGGTTTGTTTGGTTTGCTTAAACTTATTTATCCTCCATGTTACAGGTATCTTAGGTTAGCACCATAGTTTCACAGCACCCATCACCCACACCTCACAACTGACTACTGACTTTACACCCTTATTGACTTTATTTTTTTTCAGTTGAATTATCTTTAATAAATGTACTTGCTTATTTAAACTGTTACTGTGTGGAGATCCCTTTTTGTTATGTTCCTGAACGAGCTGGGCATAACACATAGTTTTACAATGTTTTTCCATGTTGTCATTTGTGAAAAGACCAAAAATGAACACTGTAAGCGGACTACTTGAATACTACAAGCCTTTTAATCCTTAGAAATGGTTGCTGTATAACGCTTGGTAATGGAAATCAACCGTCACACATAATCACAATCATTACACAGTAACATACATTACATACATGAAATTTGACTTATGCATTAAACCCATCCTAAGCATGTAGGAGCAGTGTATTTTTTTCACTTACACACGTATTTTACTTCCTCTATTAGTCACCTGTAAAGCACTTTGAACTACCCTTACCTGTGTGAAAGATGCTGTACAAAATAGATTGATTGATTGATTGATTAACATATACCACAATGTCTGTGTTTGTCACATATTCTAATCAAGCTGGCCCACAGAGAAACGGTGTGAAATGTCTGTCCAGAGAACAGAAGAGGGAACCTTCCTCCATTTCTACTCATTTCCTGCGATGGATGTTCTCATGCATATGGAAACACACCTTGAAGTGGTGGACCACAACACCAACACCAGCCTCTACAGCCGGACTGTCTCTGTGGAGGACCACGGTAAGACATTTTTCTTTTTTTGCAATATTTACTTCCTAAACAAACAAATAAAATCTATCACCATGTTGCTCCACCTCTTCTGGTGATAGTGTTGCTGTAATTCATGATTCCCATTTGCATTTACACTCGAAAAACATGACTAGTTTCTCATCAATTGAGATACTCTATCCAGGGGTCTTCTTTCCCTTTATGTTATCCTATATCGAGAGAGGAGACGTCCTCTTCACAAAAGTCTCGATCCTCCAAATTTACAAATGTGTGAATAATTTGGATGATGAATGAATTATGAAACACTTTTGCAAACTTGTCTACTCATTTAAAATACTTGCTTTTGTTTAATCTTCTTTCTTTTTTTAAAATGAAATAAATATCTATAAATAGACAAATATTATTTGTCCAGCCTTACCATCAAAGGGGCAGATTTACTGTACCTTTATTTCATGTGAGTGATCGAGGATTTTCCATATGGTGAATATAATTTTGCATCTCTCTCTTGCATCCTGGTTTGGAGGACCAAAGACCCAAAGAAGAGATACAAGAGAGGAGGCATGTTAGCTAAATAGAAAGCAGCACACATAAGAAGCAAGGTTAGCTTATTGTGGGTATCCCCAGATGGACCCATGCAGGCAGAATGGAAGACTTTAGTCCCTCCAGTGTGTCCTGGGTCTTAACTTCTGTCAATAAGGTCATGCACAGAGAACGACAGGGGGCATCCTCACCTGTTGCCTGAAAACCAGTAAATCATTTTCACCAATGGATTCTTTAGTGTGTTTTCCTTATTTTTCCATCACATTTTTGTCTCTAGTTCTCCTCGATCCCCCCTTCAGTGTGTCGTTACACCAAAATGACCAAGCAGGACAGCTGAAGGTTTCATGGCACACAAAGGTCTCGAAATACTGGAAAGCTGATGTGATGTTTAGGATTCGATACTCCTCCAAGGGACTGGGAGAGAAGACAATAGAGGTACACACATACATACAACTCTTCAATAAATCCATTTGATTATGTGTCTAAAATGACTCTGAAATCAAATTCACTACTGTTTGTGAGCATAAGGACAGTTTTTATATAATTTAAGTATTGGTATGCCCAGCATGCAAGTTAGCATGATGGGCTTGTGTCCATACTGACTTTTGTGTCTCTACAGCATCTACATGTTAATTATGGAGCCATAAACTGAGAAAATGTTTCAGACAAGTCTGAATAATATATTAGATTTTACAATATTAATCATTCAACTTTTGTGTTTGTGATTTCAACAGGCAAAGGAGGGCGACATACTCGACTCTCTGGGACCAGGGGAGGAGGTTGAGGTTCAGGTCACTGTCAAATATGCCTTCAATCCAAATGCAGGACACTGGAGCAGCTGGTCACACCCTGTGCGAGCTGTTGTTCCCCAATATGCAGGTGTGTCTAAATGAGAAAAGAGTTTGAATGTCTGAGTGGGTGACAAAGTAATTGCTATCCATAGCTCAGCTTCTCATCCCGTGAACTCTTCTGTCACAGATGCAATACATGAATGCAAAATGTTTTTCTCTTTTTCAGATGATATTTCACTAACCTGCTACACCTCTGACCTGCAAAATATCACCTGCCAGTGGAATGGGAGCAGATATGGTGAAGAGAATGAGTACAAGCTTTTATATAAGATGGATCGCAGGTACATTACTTACATTACTTACATTACTACATTACTTATACCCCCTAAACAAACTGATGTCCACTTTATTCGACTGTAATTTGATGTGGTGATATTACAGTGAAGCTTTGGGCTGGACAGAATGGACCGAGTGTCTCACTGACAGGGACTTGACTGAACTGTGCCATTTCCATGGAGATGAGTCCAGAAAATTCAGGGTCAAGCTCAGCAGCACTTCAGCTCCACTCAGCAGAAACTTCTATACTCAAGAGTTCACTCTCAACAAGAGTAGTATGAGATTTTTCTTCCTCCTTTTTTTGTTCCTTTGGATTTGTTATCTGTATATATAGTATACATAGAATATTGAAAAGACCACTGTAACCACAGCCTTTGCCTACTGACAAATTGTTGGTCTTTTGTTTTTTTAGTCAAAACAAACCCACCACGTCATCTGAGAGGAGCATTGGAGAAAGACAAGTTATGCTTGAGATGGGAAGCTCCTCTTCCGTCTCTGTCGAGTCACTTGCAGTATGAAGTCGGCTATCAGATCAGAGGGGGTGAAGCATGGATGGTAAGATGTGATTTACGGCCACACAGTTTTATGTTTTTCTCTTTGTATACTTTTTAATGGTTAAGTTACCCTGGGGCCATGTAAGGACTTTTTGTTTCTGAAGTACTCATTGCAAACATTTTGCAATTCTTCATACCTTTCAGATTCCTGCAACATTCTTTGCATTAGTTAACTTAAAGTAGTATGTTTAGAATTTTATGTAAATATGGTATCTTTAGATTTATTCTGATATTCAGCCTAAGTTTTTGTTTGTAGACAAATAATGGGCAGGGGTGGTGATGCTACAGCAGAGTATCACTATCACGATATTACCACCAGATAACCACAAAGAAAGGAATATTCAATTCTACATACAGTGACAAATTCAAAGTAAAAAAACAGCAATATGAGCCATCACATTTGTTTAACGCTGGATGTTGCAAGATAATTTAATGTGCAAAAATACGAGGGTATGCAAAAATATTTGTGCAAATGCAACAGTTTTCAGGGAATGAAAAACAATTGCATTAAACGGCAGTATTGCGAAGGAACACATTTATATTTCAACAGAAATGCAAAAGCTTTTGTGAGAGAATGCAAAAGGAGTGCATCATAATTACAATTGCCATTTAATGAATTTACAATTGAATGTCAAATCGACTTTTTTGTCCCCAGACGGTGTCCCTAAAGGGTCCTGAGACTGGCACATGTCTCGAGGTTCCAACAGGTAGCCAGTACAGTGTTAAGTTCAGGGCTAAACCTAATGGGTACATTTATTCCGGCTACTGGAGTGACTGGTCAGATGTGCTTACTGGTGACACCCCCGCTGACGTAGGTAAGCTCACACTGAGACTGACAAAAGTCAGTGTAAAACACCTTTATTTATTTATTTATTTATTTATTTATTCGGTAATCCCCATTGGTTTATATAAAAATCACAAGATAAAGCTGCAAAATTTAACCAAATGTGATGCAGTGGATTAGTTGATTCTTAGCCTGTTATTTTGTAAGAACTTCAACAAGCAGTTTATTCAAATTTGGTTGTGTGATAACGACTGTAGCAGTGTATAAAATGCAACGTTGTGCCTTGATATATTGTTGCAAACAGACTCCTGCAGATAAATGTATTATTGGAAGTTAGACAGTGTACATGAGTCTTTTCTTTTTTGTACATGTTTCTGCTTTTTATCCGCTCATCCCTCTCCTACGCACCTCTCATGAAATAGATTTGTGAAATGTTCTTCTGGTTTGTGCCTTGATATATATATATATAATATATATAAACATTATAGACCTTTGAAATGCAGTTCTTTGTTACTCTAATTAAATAAAACTATACAAACCTTAATGCAATATAAATTACATTTACAGGCACGTTGCTCGTGCTGTGTATCCCTGTCTTGATGCTGATAATTGCCATCATCCTCATCTCCCTGTTTTCCACTTACCACAGGTAGGACCGTTTATTCCAACTCAGATTGTAATCAGTCATTTTTAGGATTACATACAGAAAAAAAATCAAAAATGTTTTTAAATTTCTGACATTTTATGTTTAAGAAGTCATTAAAATCACTTACTATTCTTCATTGTTTGAAGACTATTTTCATCACTGTTTTTTGTTTTCATCTTTGTCTGTTTTTATAGTAAACTCAAGCTGTATTTTTGGCCGCCGGTCCCAAACCTTGACAAAGTCCTACAAGGTTTTCTGACAGAGGTCAACGGACCGAGATGGGTAAATTATTTACCGACAGAATTTACCATAATACATGATACATGCACAATTATTTTACACACAATTATATAGCGTCCCATTACACAAAACTGTGAAACCTTTTTTTCAGTGGAAAAATAGATTTTGGCCATGACTAATTTAGCCAAATAGATACAATATAAATATAAAAGTAGATATAGATTCTATTTATAAATGTATAGATTCAAATATCAAATAGGAAATAGGTAAAACACAAGTAATATAATATAAATTGAGAGTGATAGAGTCTAGTTTACACTCAATTCCAGCCCTTTTAAATGTTTTGTCAGTGTCAGTCATCGTCACGATGTTCAAAATTTGTGCTCACACTACAGAATCCTCCAATAACAGCAAAGCAGTGGTCTGACGAAAACACGTCATCTGTGGTGGAGATTGTGTCTGAAGACGAGGTTTCAAGATTGCGGAAACTACCAGAGGGATCCACCCAGCTCCTGTCACCAGAAAGAAACTCCTGTAGCGGAGAACAGGCAGATGGAAGCCGTGGGACTGAAGTCTTTCCCGACTATGTGGCTCTGAACAAAGACAGTGTCATTCTTTGCCCAAAAGGAAACAACTATGTCTCCGAGGAGGTTGGAGAGAAAGAAGGCCAGGGGGTGAGTGCTGAGCTCCTCCAAACATGTCAGCCTTACTGCACTGATGGCTCAGTCTGTATCCCACCCTGCTTAGCCAGTGACTTTCTTAACCATTCCTACTTCCCTCTGGCTGAGCCTGCAGACAGGTTCGACTGCAAGGTCAATGCTGCAAGAGGGCCAGGCAACCTCTATACTAATTTCCCCTGTAGCTAAATGTGCAGTACAACAAGTGTACCTTGTTTCCACTGGTGTATATTACATGTATACACTTTCTTATAAGACATAAGAACTCAAGGAGTAATGCAACCTGTGTCTTAAACAAAGGTGTGTTACCATGTAGTCACAGTATAATGGGGATTCGTTGTGATCATGGCATCGTCTCTCTTAGAATTTCTGTTAAATGCCATGAGTACACCACAGATTTGAACATAAAATACCTATCATATAACTATCATATAACATATCTATGATTGTTGAAGATATCTAGGCATATTGTAATTATACATTACTTTATATTTGTAATAGTATATAATACTGCTGTATTTTTATGTCCACTAGAGGGGACAGTAGATCACAAGGTACTTTGTGAGACTGCAAGAAAAGACCCAAGAAGACTGTATTGTATGGTACCTGTTAACAATAACACCAAGTTGTACTGTTCTATGCTAAGAGTAACTAGGACAAAAAAGTGAAGGAAAAAAATGTAAAAAGGAGGTGCCCTGAGGGATTGGGACTATCACACAAGGTGGCAGTTTTGAGTGTGTACTCCTTTCTTTATTATTAGGCATTTTAATGCAATTTTTTTCTAAAAGTTTACATTTATCAATTTTGTTTATTTTATTACTATTCTAAATTATCGGAATAACCACCGGTATTTGTTTTTTTTTTAATCTTTTTCATTGCCATTGTTTGTTTTATACTCATTTCTATTTGTGAAAAAGTGTGTGAGAAAACACAATTTGTCCCCATTTCATACAAATTTAACCACATGCTTGTTTAGTCTTTACTTCGCCATAATACCATGAACTGTAACTTGCATACACATGCTATTCCAGGTTTGTTTGTGTTCGGTAGTAAGTTTGGTTACAGAGCATATTACATTTTTTGGTTAAATTAAAACACGGGCCAGCATTGTTAAGTTTAGTAAAGTAAATCATTTTTCTTTCTCTCCTACTCACCACACCCACCATGTGCTCCACAGACATAAGGAGGAGGTAACCAACCACCTCCTTCCTTCATGCACTGAGTGACATCATCAGTGATGTCACCGGAGTAGACCAAGCGAGGGTGTATTGTGACAGTTTAACCATGGCTGCAAATGTATGTTATGTAGGGATGTGTGTGAAAGCGTTTTAGTACCAATTTAGTGGGAATTACCTACTTCATTAGCTTTTCAGAGAAAGGTGTGGGTTTGCTGTGAGAATGGTACAGCCTGCTGCTGATTGACTCTTGGTGATTAAAGGGACTATATAAGCATTTGTTTTGGTCTAGTATGGGGGAATGATGTCAGCGTGTAGCTGTGTGCACATGAAGATTGGTTACTATAAGTTGTTTTATCAGTTGAGGTATATTCAGTTAAAGCAGAGTTAACAGTTTGTTTCTTTTGTTTGTATATATTTTTGTTACACGTGTAGTATGATGGCACTGTAAATAAAACACCTTTTTTCACAACTGGACAAAGTTGTACAAAGTACATATTTCTTGTGGATTTCTTAACAAGTTTAAAAAAGTTCCTCAGAATCTGACTTGAGGTCGAGGAGGCTGAGATGGATGTGAGGTGTAACCAAAACTCCTCTCCTGACATGGATGACGACGACGAAAGGAATTTTCTATGAAACAGCCGCACCAAACTTTTAGTTCATTATGCATTACATTATAACTTGAGGGTTTGTATTTCTGGCAATAAACATTGAAATGCTTTTTTTTTCCAGTTGCATTTTCTGTGAAGGCAACCATTTGGACTGTCATGGGTACATACTACTACTACTACCACTATATTATAGGAGACTCAAGCATTTTTTAACTGAGCAGCTTGCTGGACAGCAGCCTTTCTTGCCTCCAACCAAACACTGTGCCTGGATACACACCTTATTTCAGTCTGTCGTACATTTTTAGTGTCACTAGGTGGTAGCAGAGATCAGTGGGCAGAGTTGTCACTGCCAGTCCTTACTGAGACAAAGCTGGTTGTTCTACACCACTAAAAGTTAGATTTTGGTTCAGGTTTGTATTTTATCTCACCTGATGAAGCCTTGTGGTATAACCCTCAAGGACACGGTTGGTATATACCAACTGTGTCCTTGAGGGTTATATCTGTACATGTATTGTCAAAAGCTTGTTAAACAAATTAAAATGAAATTACAGATCCACAACTGGGGCTAATTTTAACCTGAATTTAAAAAAAAGAAACACAACACAGTTCAATGCTAGATGTTAATTTATTACACAAAGTAGACTAAAAGGCTCAATTTAAGATGATTCAAATAATTATTACTCACAACTTGTATGAGACCTCAGTTGGAACAAGGGCAATCACAACATCATGACTAATGTGATGAGTAAGGGGATTAGTAAGAGGATAAATAAGCCCTCGACACAGTCAGCACACATTTTCAGGAGCAGTTACTCAAAGACAGGCTTGCCAGCCAGGAGCCACAAAATGTATTTAATGTTCTGATTTGAAATCAGCGATAGGAAAAGGTTAAGTACCAATGGGTGATTTGGAGCAATGTGAGAGGATCAAATCCTCTGATTGACATTGGACTAATGTTCAGACAGTGTATGACCAGTCCTGTCTAGCTCAGCAGTTGCGTGAGAATCAGAACTGGAAGCTCTGCAACTATGCTATCACCCTGCATCCAGCCAGCTGCCTCCTGTAAAATATACTACTAGTGTCACACTTTAACGGCAGGCCATCACATCTACAGTGCTCGCCAGACTGTATGATACTAGCCCATAAATTAGTCCAGATCGTCTATGAGGCAATAGCAGAGGGTGGGAGAGAGTGAGACAGAGAAAGTTTAAGAGAGTCAGTGTTTACTGGTGTACAAGCCTCTCCTCCCAACAGCAATTCTTTCCCTGTTTCATCACTGCCCACTTGCCCATACACAAACGTCTACAGAGGGAGGCTGAATCATCTCCTGATGTCATTTCCTCAACTTTCACTTACAATCACATTGAGAAAAAGCATGGTTTCACATATGGCGGGCTTTAACGTATATACAGCATATAGTGTATGTACAGTATACACGTTTACATACACTATGTTGTCATAGCTACAGGCCTCAAACATTAATTCAGCAGCAACAGAGATAAGGCCACCAAAACAGAGCTCCTCATCAACATCCCCTAAGCTCCTGTTTGCAGCTACCATTGTGAACACACATGGAAACACACCAAACAGTTAGCTCGTTCTGCAGCTGAGTGCAAACTCTCTCACTGCAGTCACATTTGGCGGAACAGACATTTGTTTCACAGCATGCTCTGAGTCAGTTTTCGAGTAAAAACTGCCAGACAGGAAAAAAAAACTAAAAACAGTGTAATCAACAACACAGGCAGAATCAATGGAGTGAGAAACTGCAGTGCCTTCAGAATCATTCAGCAAGAGAGAAGTCATTGGTCTCCCATGCAGACATGTTACATTAAGAGGAGCAGAGGTGTTCTGTTGGAATTAATAATCTTATAATAATGAAATATTTCCCACACCGTCAGCTTTTATCTGTCGTCTGTAGGGTTGGCACAGATTAATACGTTTGCATCCCCACATGAATCTAAACAAAGGCTCACCAGGAGGGATGCCAAATTGCTAAAATGAAATGGCCACAGATGGTCCTTGTAGAATAACAGGCTACTCTTAGCTTCTTCTCTAGCTGGTGGCAATGATTGAGATCAGTCAAAAATCGTCTCCAGTACGGTACGATCAATATCAATGATTACTAAGTAATAGTCGTGAAAAGTAAGAGCACCTCAGGTCTCAATGGCAGTACTTCTATCAATCATAATATCATCAAAACAGTGCGATCATACCAAAAGCTCATATCTCCAGAAGGCTTTTCAAGAACTGTATTTTCAATATGAGAAATCAAAACAACCTAATAGTGCAACCCGGTCGCACGAAAAGGCGTATGAATGACACGACGCGTGTAATATTCACGCCTCGGCGAGGCAAAACGTGACACTGACACGCTATCCTCTGGTGGACAGGCGGGTCTATTACACGTTTTGGCGTGATACCAGGTTGAATAGTCAGATCTATATGGCCATGCAATTCATAAAATATAGATTTGTATGTTAGTGGTTTTGAAATTTACTCAGAACCAACTGTAAAGAATCAGCAATAATTTATTATTAATAATTTATATGTTTCCTCCAAAATACAGTTGTTGAAAAATTAATAACAAATTGAGTCCCATTTGCATTATTATATAACCAAACACAACTAAATTAAATCACATGTAAAGTGGTGCATGTACACAGGACAAACCGACTGTATACATTTTCCACTGAAGTTGCCTGTTAGTGATGTAATTCATAAACCTGCAGTGTAATGTTGTAAAACTAAACTTTTCAATGGCACAAAAAAAATGATTTATCAAACAGATCCATCTGGTTTTGTTGGTCCAACAAAAACAATTTAACGATTTCTCTGAAAGGGTTGTAAATCAAACAGTATAAGTAAGGATTGGTTTACACACGAGCAGTAGGGGCTCAGCAGGGTCAAAGGGGGCGGGGGGGCTCAACATGGCACAAGGTCTACTCCACCTCTGATCTGGGATAAGATTCATTACAATCAAAATTTAAATCAGATGTTGGCCTTCTTGTTGATGAGCACAGAGCAGCATGTGAGGGCTCCATCCAGTTTGCACTTCTCCGAGTTAGACACGGGGATCAACATGTGGTCCTTCAACTTCTCGAACACCTGCGGAACACACAGACAAGGCGGTCATTGGAAAAACTGGCATCCTGTTTGTAGATTATTCTGTTAAGAACTTATTGAAAGTTATTATAAAATTATGTCGACTGAGAAAAATGGGAGAAACATGTTTTAATACTATGATATAATTGGGAATCAAGGACCTCCCCTTCTACATAAAAAAAAAAAAGCAAATACAAAATAGTTATCGTCATGACAACAGCTGTTCCTGCTCTGCCTCCCGACTCTGCCCCTGGGTACCACATCTGTGAGCCAGTGTTACAAGTATTGACCAGCCGGCACTACAACAAGACCTTTAGAAAAGGCTAAAGTACAGCTCAGCTGGCAGTAGTTAAACTGAAAGGGAGAACTTATGCAACACTTAAGTTTGTTTACTCGACTTGTAAACTTGTAATGTTCTGTCATATAAAAGTCTTTCAGAGGGACACAAAATGTGAAGTAGGAGAACAAGCATTCAAAAATGTTTCCTGGTCTCCCGGCAAAATATATAAAAAAGATGGGAGTGAGAACTATTACGACATTCTCAAAAGACCCTCGTAAAGAAGTGTGTCACCCTGTGGACATTTTCCAGAAGAAAACCAGTGTTTTCCTACCACACGTCCAAACCAGGATATTTTTCTCTTTAAACTCTCATTTCAACCCTGCTGTGATACTGAGCGAGGCCTTGCGGCACAGCCAGCGGGACCAGCTAAACAAATTCTTACCTCATGATGCAATATGGCTGACGAAGCCTCTAGTGATCCAAATGCCGTGTTTAAAGACGCCGCTCTCATGTGCCTCATAATTCTTGATTCTTCTCTACCCAAGACAGTTTTTGTAATGTGGGCAGGAGTACAGGTCAGGACCCTCCTTAAGTCACCATCATACTCTTCTGTAACAACATTATACCACTGAAAAAATATGGTGTTAACCCTGCAGTAGGTAGAATGATAATAATAACCTTTCTGCATATTGTAATTCAAGTGTTCTGAGAGAAAACTAGACTTCTGCACCTCCTCATGGCTCTGTTTTCAGGCTTTAAAAAATCTAGTCCATGATGGGAGACTTTGGCCAATCACAGGTCATTTGAGAGAGAGAGCGTTCCTATTGGCTGTTCAGTCAACGGAGGCAGCTGTCAATCACAAGCGAACTCCGATCAAACGGTCAAACTAGGCAGCGCTGATCAAATATGAATCAATATTCTGTTACTGTAATGCCTATTTCTCGCCTCAAATGTTTTCAGAAACATCTTGTAGTGCACATTTTAGCTGTAAAATGAGAAGGTTTGCTTCGGCTGGTGGGTGGTGCTTGGTATTTCCTCAACTGATCTCAACATGCCTGCCGGGTCACAAACTTTCTCATTGTACAGCTAAACAGTACACTACAAGATGTGTCTGAAAACATTTGAGGCGAGAAATAGGCATTACAGAATATTGATTCATATTTGATCAGCGCTGCCTAGTTTGACTGTTTGATTGGAGTTTATGAGTGATTGACAGCTGCTCAGAGACGGCAAGACTCCTGCTGGGATCTGATTGGTTGTTTCCCTCCTGTCTGTGAAATCTTGCAGATGCCATTAGGAGCACCGGAGGACACAGAGGCACATTATTTTTTTCAGATTACCTGTCTCATGCACTACTGTCAGGATATAGTGACCGTTTTATAAAAATAACTTTTCCATTTTCATACAGCTGTCAATCATATTTGCTCCAATTCTACCCACTGCAGCTGTAATGCATATTTCTATACATTTTTGTATAACATACAAACACAAGTATTGGATAAATAAAAATCTGGACCTGATGGCACTAGATGAGTTAAGGGATCACCAAAGTTATTACGGTTCATCCTAAGGGCAACATGAATGTATGTACCAAATTTACTCTACTCAATTAGGGAAAGTCTTGCGAGACGGTTAAAGGTTAGGTATTTACCTCAAATGGGTCGTTGGGCAGCGAGTCTCGCAAGAGTTTTTGCAAGTTTTCGCAATTTGCTGGTTACCTTCTAGACACGACCCAAATTTAATGGCAATCCATCTAACAGTAGAGACATTTCACTAAAAAAAACAAAAATGTCAACATCATAGTGACACTACAGGAAAAGTAACCACAGTCAGACAGAAACATCCTTTGGAGAACATTAACATCCGTCTGGCAATTCACACTTGTTGAGATATTTCAGTCTGAGTGAAAGTTTTGCACCGACCAAGCGACACCGCATGACTACAGGGTCAAGGAAGGTTGTGTTTTTGCATAACTCCCCCAAAACACCATTAAATCCCCTGCTATTTATAGCATCTCCACGTCCAAATTGTCTTCTTTTTTTTACATTTCCAGCCGAGTTCTAATTACTGCGGTTGATATTTATATGTTGGGTCGGAGGGTGGCATGGTCCCACACAGCAGGAGCTGCTATGTTTCACTAGGCCTTTTGTCTGCTTAGTTTCTTTATCTCCAAACCGAGCCCTCCAGAGCCGTCGCCACTGCTAACCATTAAAGATGCCCCGTCTCCACCCCCTCCGACCTCCACCAATCCTCTCTCATGACCCCCTGCCATTGTTAATGTGGAACTCTTATGTAACTTCACAAGCAAACTAAAAATAGACCGGAGATTAGGACAGACGATGTTTAGAGTTGGAAAGCAGCAGAAGTCTTGCAGAGTGTCTCTGTGATTGTGCAGAGAAATCTCTACATCTCATTGGAGGAACAAGCAACGAGTTCCCTGGGGAAACATGTACCAACTGCGGACTTACTGTACAGCAAGGCATGATTGGTAACTCTCAACTATGTGCTATTCATATTTTTTCCATAAGCTACAATTCCTTAAACACAGGTTTGGACCAAAAATGGGGTCTAGGCCAATTTCTGGTGGGTTTGAACATTATAGAGGAAACTGGATCATGGAACAAACATACATTCCTCAAATATTGCTCCAAATGGTCCGTTATAAGGTGCCTCCAAAAGCAGGAAGCGCAATATACACAAATAGATTTTTATTATGCTCAAGTTGAATTCCCTCAGTTAATCTTCCTGGAAAAAAAAACGAGCCTTCGCCGTAGTTGTAAGGCCAAAGACGTATAATTTTGTGAATTCTTCCCTCTAAAAATAGCTGGCGGAGGTAGGGGTTTTAACCACAGAGTACATTTTGAGGTCTAAGCACTGTCTCTGCAGATTGTAGGGTGCTGGTTTCGATCTTGTGAGAATCCTTTTGACTTGTTGTGATGTGGAGTGACCCCAAAGCATCTAAATAACACGGTTACTGCTCAGCCTTTCCAAACCCCGAGCAGACAAAGTGAGACAATAACATGTCATTCACGGTGAACTGCAGTGGAAAACAACACGCAAGTGTCATGAGTGAAAGGCAAAATTTGAATGGTGTGTTTGCAAGTAGGTCACTGTATGTCTGAAAGAAATTTAAGAAAGGTTGTGGTTATGCGTGTTCATGCAGTGATGGTGTGTGCTGTGAGACACCGCCGATGAGTTCAGCCAGGTATGTCGGGCCAGCGTACAGCACTTAGCAGTTTAACAAAGAACACATGCTATAAGGATTGTTCTGAAGAGGGCACTCAGAGCAACTCTTCAATTTTTCTTTGAAATTACTCTCATCCCTATATATTTCTTTTGGCATTTCCCTTATGAGATCCTGAAATAGTGCCAACTTGGCAACCATAAGTAGAAAAAGACAATTTTCTATCTAACACCAAGCCATTTTACTTTGATCAGTGCAGTCAGGGAAGCATTTCTTTTTTATTTCAGATATATTTTTGCCGTTATTTTACAGTAGACCTTAGACCACTAGGACATGTGGACACCAATTATTAATTTTAAGTGCAAGGAAATAAGATGTAACAAGTATAATTATGTAATTTGATAGTTTGTATATGAAGAAATTTAAGACACTTAAACCTGCATTATTGATTTTTTTTGGTCCACTGGCATCCCAACGAACCGTAAACATCACACTGATATACTATCGCCTTATTCAGTTAATATGACAAATACATACAAACAGTGGCTTATTTACACATCCAGCAGATACGGGGCTACATTTGCATTCATTTTGGTGTTTTTCTTCACCTGACGAATGTAAGTCCAACATTCACTTTCCTTTTAGCTCTGGTTTGGTCTCCAACTGCTCTCGAGGGAATTGTCTGTCTCTTTAGCAGCTAAATGCTACTACTACTACTATGTTCACTAGCTGGCTGCTAACTTTGTCTGCTAATTAATGCTGTGTAGGAGGCATACATTGGGGTTTATCAATGGAGGAGTGGCTGCTGCGTCTGGAAACAACACTGACGAGAGCGGTGAGACTGAACCAAAACAGTGAAGTTGTGGTCGTAAAATAAAAACAACGAGCTGAATAACTCTAAAACGCTCTGTGGAGCTGGGGGAAACTGCATAGTCAGGTGATAATTCTCTGTGTGTTCGACATGACAAGTGACCGCTTTCACATACACATAATCATTTGATAGTTGGCCTCTCCTCTATGGCTCAACGAGCCAAGAAGGAGAGAGAGAGTAGCGATGGTCAATAGAGTGAATGAAGAGAGGGAGCGGCATTAGCGAGAACAAAGCAGTGAATCAGAAATAAAACGTTATTTTCAGATTTTTTTTCAAGGCGGTTACTTTCTAAAGCACAAATAAACACACCCACACTTCCGCAAAACCCTGCGGGAAGGTGCCGATTTGCCGGATTTTGAATGAATGCGCTGTTATTCAGTCTATACATTGTTTTTTTGTTTTGGAAATTCCTGCATATTATACCTTTAAAGGGCCAGTGTGTAACATTTAGGGGGATCTATTGGCTGAAATGTAATATAAAAAAATAAGTATGTTTTCTTTAGTGTATAATCACCTGGAAATATGAATTGTGTTTTCGTTACCTTAGAATGAGCTGTTTATATCTACATACGGAGTGGGTCCTCTTCACAGAGTCCGCTATCTTGCGCCGCCATGTTTCTACAGCAGCCCAGAATAGACAAACCAAACACTGGCTCTAAAAGGTCACTTCACATAAAACTACAGGTTCCTTCGTTATAAAACACAGTGCTGGATGTGGTTGACCTGCGGCGGTCTGTGTAAAACAACCACATACTGCAGGGTTTCCCTCTCCGGCCAGTTGTTTATCTCAGAGGTCTGGACAGGATTCAGAGCAACAAAGGCAAGCGCTCATTAAATTGAAGCCACTAAACCAGTCTGGTTGTCCTGATGGCGTTTCTTCCTCCCAAAGGTGTAACCTCAGGATTGTAAATGAATGTGTGATTGTGTGCATGAGATAAAGTTACTGTATGTGGATGTGAAATGAGCTGAGCATTACCTTCACGCTCTCTGGATACTCCTCTGCTGTGGGGTGCAGAAGCACATGTCCCTTATTAGGCAGGTTCATGTAGATGCAGTTGGCAGCTAGGTCGTCAGGCACCGTCAGTTTGTCATAGCGATGGTCACTCATTTGCTGCATGATCTACACACAGCGATAAGAAACAGATGGGAAATAGACATTTAGGTAAACTAACGACATTTTGGGGAGTCCAAATGACTTTCAGAGAAACAGACAGAAAACAATTCAGACTATAAGACACTTCCAGTCAGAACAAGGCCACAATACCAAAGGCAGCACCACATCTTTCTGCTGGCCAAACCACTCTCGGGGCCTGGGGGGGGGGGCTTAATGGAGAACACAGAAGCAGACAGACATTCTTTCTCAGCAGATGTCATGTTATTTATGTAATCTGAAGGAGTTGAAAGTGGGACAGGCGGTGGAGGGAGAGAGGCTGAGATGACGCCCGTTGCCAAGTGGAAGTCGGAGGGTGAGGATGTTATGACCAGAGGAGAGGCAGGTGCCTCTTAATGTTTATGAGCAGAACATCTGCGGACGGATACCTCAGAGACGAGTAGGGGAGGGGAGGTGGAAAGCGAGTTTAAAAAAAAATTCAAAGCGTCAACATTCAGAAAAGGTATTTTGAGAGGTGAGATTTTTTTCCCAGATACAGACCTCCTCTATGCTTTCCTACTGCTCCTCTTTCTGTCATCGTCTTTAATCGTGGGGAGGATGAGTTGGCTGTTTGCTAATAATAATCGGTCAAATAAGGTCACAATTAAAAGTTGAAATCAGATTTTGCTCATAAAAGTCACCAAATGCCACTTATGGGAATACACAGCATCCAAAACGTTAAAATGTATGACGTCTTGCTTGACGCACATTATACTGTAGGTTCGGAGGAGTGGCTGTGAGCGAATGTGATGATGCAACAACAAACGTGGGAGGAAAATGCGAGAATTGTGAGCACAATGGGCTTTGTGGCTGGAAGGCTGACCCACTGACTGGATCTGTCCAAGATCAGGGCGTTTACTGAGACGGGGAAAGGCCTTTTTCCTTTGGGAGTTATATAGAAATATGGATTACTTTGCAGTTATTTATTTATTGCTTTTAGTCTTTGGAGAGGGCAAGCTCCAATGATGTGTTCCATTGTTTGTTCCTCTCCACAAGCACACACTGAGCTTGGTTTGCTGCCCCACCTATGGTGGCTGGTCCTGAATCTGTTGAGGGCTGACCACTGTCTTCTTGGGAGGTTGGTGCCGGAGACCTGGTCAGTGGGCTCTGACACCAGATATTTGTTTGGGACATCCTTGGACTCCTTTTCTTTTTCCCCAAGCAGATTGGGTGGTAAAGTTGGCTGGGTTTTTTTTTCTACAAAATTGGTCGTTTAGATTGAAGATGCAGTACAGTATATCATCTGAATAGAATGATGAACTGCTGTGGTCTTATCTTGTATGTTTTTTGTGTCTTTTTTTTTTCTTTTATTGCTATGGACCCTCCTGTGTGTCTGAAATAAAGTTTGAATTGAATATATTTGTAAGGGACCAAGCAGTGAAGCAACGAGGAAACAGGAGTTGTTGAACTAATTTGGGCTTTTTATTCAGCCAAAAAATAACAAAACATTATTAAACAATAATTGAATACCTAGGTCTAACAAAAAAGAGGTTAAAGTAATATAACAATACTTATTCCCACTATTAAACCAGATGTTAACTGAACAAAACTAACCTCCACAATGAACCATGAGGGCAGATATATATAGGGCTTAGCCAAACCAAAATAGAACACAAAGGGGTAAACAAGATGGACCCAAAATATAATTAAATACCAAGCAGAACTAACTACAACCAAATCCCCCCCATAACATTGCAGCACTTGGTTTGGCCCAGTTTGAGTCCTCATGGCAGCACTTGGTTTGGCCCAGTTTGAGTCCTCATGGCAGCACTTGGTTTGAGTCCTCAGCCACGCCCCTATCTCCACCAGGAAGTCAGCTCCCCCAACAGCCAACTCAAACAAAGAAACAAATGATTAATATAACAAATAATAATATGTGTAACCTCACAGTGTTAATGTGTGAATCTAAACTATATAAGGTTAAACACAAATAAGTGATGTTAATTGTAAAGGTATAGTTGGCTGCAAATTAAATGAACCTGTGTAGGTAGTAAACTAATGAGATGAGAGAGTGTGAATCGGAATGATATTACCCTGTGTGGCTGTGACCATCACAATATTACTTGCATTATTGTCATGTAAATAGATGTCTACTGATCCAACCCAATAGTAAATGTGCTGTTCTAAGTACTCTGTTAGGGCTTTCCTGGGAAAATCTATTCAGCACACAGGAAGTGACAGATTTTATGTTTCTGGCAGCAGCAACAGTGCTTGGTCGGAATAAATAGAACAGCAATCGTGCGGTTAGTACGAGCAGTAAATCCCATCATTAAATAGAAAAACCCAAGGAAAAAGTTGTCACACGACTGGACCCATTGTTAAATGAATGATCTCTGGGAAGTGCCATGCAAAGCCAACGCCGTAATGAAAGTTTTGCTCCGACAATGTTAAAAACAAAGAATAAAAGCGGTAAATCATGCATTACACTAGTATGGCTTCGTTGAATAGCCATAACTCATGTTTGATGTATAAACAGTAAATTAACAGTCCATGGAAATGACTGAAAAAATAAATCATGTTAAGTGTATATGGGCAGACATCGCCATTTCTGAGTGCAAGGCTGCAGGGTGGAGTACACGCATTATGTGCGCACACTGTACGTCTGTATGTGTGTAACCAGAGCAGACACATTCCCAGGTCACTTGTGGGTGTGTTAGGTGATTGCAGCAGCCCTGAATGAAAACACCGTCCATGTGCGTGACCGGCAACGCGGTCTCTCGCACACAGGAGGATTAAGAGTGGTAGAGGGGAGAATAAACGTTGACTCCACCAAAGATCACAGTTCCTGCTTCACTCAGAGTCTCTAAAACATCTCGTTTTCCAAATAAGAACTGTGGGTGTAAGGAAAATGTCCTACAGCAGAATTTAATCGTGCTTCGTGTTAAATTCTGATCCATGAAAGGCAATTAATTCCTCAGAAAATTCACCCGATGAATGGAACAGTTGGTTCTCGGTTCAATGTCAGTGGGTTCAACCAGATTATTATCTATTTTTAATACTGAAGGTGAATCAATTTATTCAAATCGCAGGGCTTAAGAAATAAAAAAAAAACAAGGGAAGGTTATCTTGGTTATTGTATGTTTTTAAGCAATTCTTAAATCAGACTTCCAGAAGCTTTTGCTGACATCAGTTCGTCTTGCCTGACATCACCAATTCGCCTCAGATTTGTGCGTCTTCTGCAAGTGTTTAAGAGCAAAAGAAAAAACAGAGAAACCATGCTTCTACACTGTCATCCTGGCCGTCGACCAGTTATAAAGCTACAGCAAATCAGCAGCAACTGACTTCTGGACAGTGGCCGAGGTCCAGTTAATACTCAGAGTGGTAACTGGGCAGCAGAATGTGCTCAGTCAGAGCTGCTGAAACAAAATATTTACTGGATGGTAATAAAATCCCCCCTGGGCAATCTCGACCAGTTAACAAAAACACTGACAATTTACTGGACCTGATGTTGTCCACAGTAGTCATCAGCATAATCTGTATTTTGGCCCCAGGAATGAATGTTTATAATGCTCAATGTTGTAATCCTTCCCAGCAAGCCTTTAAAAGTTTTGCAATACTTCTTTTCACTGATGAACAACAGCAAGACAAATCCTACTTGAGGCCATTTCCAACTATAGAGCGGGAAATGATAAAAATGAAATTGGTTCCTGTTGATGTACAATAAATGCTTGTTGTTGCTCCTTGACTCATATTTCACTCTGGAACTATTATTGGTCTATAGGGAGTGTTTATTGCTGTAGCCTGAGGTATGGAAGATGACATAAGGGAAGGTGGTGCCCTGAAACAATTCACATGTCTTATGTTTTTTCTGAATATCTTATGCATGAACAAGGCAACAAACCAGAGGCTCTTCACTCTCACCTATGATATGACATCAGCTGCTGCTGTCTGACTCTGCAGCTGACTCAGGGATTCTGGAAAGGAAACCCAGAGCTCAGATGCCTTATATGGCCCCTTTCCTGGTATGACACATGCTGCAGTCACGCTCACGTTGACTCTCAGCATGGCATTGTTAGCCTACATTGTCAACAGCTATTAAATAGATTGCCATCATTTTGTACAGACATTCATGTTTTGCTCAAACGCCACTGTGTTTCAGTAGAGCCGTCAGCGTAGCCGTAGACTTTTTTGATTATTGTCTCAGGAAGAAACAAGACGACAATTCAGAGACCTGCATTTAAATAATCTAAAATGTGGTATCAGCTGCTGCTCTCTGACACTGCAGCTGGATGATAATTAAATATACTAGATAACCCATCAATTTGTTTATCAGATATCAAAGAATATTTTATGTGTATGTTTGTGATCAGGATTTGGTCATCAAACACAACTCATCCTGAATTTAACTTTCACAGTTTAGTCACCTCATTATCTATACAAACTCAAGCATGTAAACATCCTTGAGGTGAAGACCACCAAACCCTGAGAGAGTAATGACCTCATGAATCAAAACAGGGCTGAGTGAAGGGCTGACTGGTGAACTAGAGCCGGCCCAGGCGGGAATAGTGTGTGCGAGAGCAGGGAGTGGGTGCTGCAGCCTCTTACAGAGGCGGTATTTCAGGATGATGACTTCATGAGTGAAGCTTGGCAGCGACAGCGGCAGATAGATGATGAAATCCATCCGGTCAGCGTGTATTCTCAATCTCATCCGTGGGAGAGCTAAACACAGACAGGAGACTACACCTGGCCTTCACATATACACAGTCTGAGCACACATCCCAGATAAAAACGGAGCCACACTGCTGAACAGACTGGAAATGAACAGCCTTATTAACCAGACGTCAGTGACATATACATATACATATACAGACCTTCTACTCCGAACCCACACTGGCAACAGGTCAGGGTCTCCTCTCTTGTCTGAATATTTTATAGCAGCAAAATTCTAGCCCCCTAAAGACAAACTGAATTAGTCGGGCTCCAACTTTAATTTGTACAACATGTTTTTGTCCAAGGGTACACAGTCGAGGAGCCTCACTGCCATAAGGGCTGCATCCACATCCAAAACAAGCACTTTGAATTCATTAAAACAGCATTCATGAGATCTCACCCCCACAAAGAGAACATTACCTAATTACAAATCCAGGGTCGTTAAAAGTCCTTTAAAACAGGAGCTAATTGCTGCAAGGGAGGATGACGTAAGCCGTAATTAGAAAGCGAGCAGTCTGTCATTAAGTCTCGCTAACAGCCACTCCTCGCTCCAGTAGCTAATTACTGGGGGTGATCAAACAGGCAGGAATCTTAATGAGTCTACGCTGGAATATAAAATCAATTAGCGCATGTGTTTATACCTGGATTCCTGACTTCTTGAGTACACTTCAGCTATGCAAACATGCATTACAAAACCAACAACTCTGACCTTGTGCTGCTCTCAAGTACATTGCTTCATTAGGATGTGCTGTCAGATGGTCTGGTTTTAATAGCCCCTCCGAGATACACTAAGTGGCTTTTACTTGACTTAAAGTAACCTTATGTAGGGTTGGGCCAGTAGGGGGAGATATCCCACAAATGAAAAGTCCTGCCAGAAAGGATCTGTCAAGCCCAAGGGTGTATAAGATTGTGTGTAAGTCGTCACACATATGTAATTGAACATAAAGCATGTGAGTCTATGCTGTGTAAATATGATATTACATATTCCACTGTATTTCAGTCATGCGTGCTGTGAGAAAAGTTCAGATGTGTTGATGAATTTTAGGGATAATTCCATCGGAGGGATGGGCTGAGATTTATTACTCTCTTTGTGAAAACGACTAATCTGTCTCTGTCGGGGTGTATAATGCCTCTCGCTCATGTCGAATCCTTCAGCATCCCTTGGGTTTATTTTTTGAGGGCTACGCGATGGAGCTCGATCGATTGAGAAGCCTTTTGTGCGGTAATGAGCTCAAGCTGTTTATAATGGAATACCTTTGTAATTGAAGCTGGAGTGTGAGCGCCAGGGGCAATCCCCTTAGCTTAGCCGAGAATATGAATTAATGAGGAAGGATTAAGGTGACAGGTGGTCTCAATGTGCTTGCAGTGGGAAGCAGCAATCAAGTAGTAAGTAAGGGAGTCTGCTCTGAATCAACACGTGTGATGTCCTGTCTTGTAGTGTTATTCTTGCTGAATACTTTGCAGAACAGGAGAAAAAAACGACAGGGCTGTTAATACCAACAGCATTGAGCCAAGAGTCAAAAAAAAAAAGAAGAAAAATCAGCTCCGTCATAGTTATAAAAACAATGCCACTACATTGATTCAGTGGTTTCTATGACTACAGCTGGGGGAAGCATAACAATGGGATGATGCTTTTACTGCACATACAACACATATACACACAATCTCCATACTTTGAGGGCTTTCTGTGCGTGTTCACTGGAGCCGATGACAATAAGGCCAGGTCCTCCCATACTGCAGAAGCTTTTCAGGTGCAGCCCCTCCATCACAGGCACAGTTGACACAGCATAGTCCTGTAAAACACAATCCAATTTGGTGAGGCAAAAACTGAATATGAAGATAGGACAGACCCAGGTAATGAAAACATATTTAGATTAAAGGTACAGTGTGTAGGATTTGGCAGCATCTAGTGGTGTGGTTGCAGATTGCAACCAACTGAGTACCCCTCCGCTCACTCCTCCCATTCCAAGACTGCAGTAACGTGGGCTGCCAAGTGCCAAACCGTGGTAACGCTGTTCTCCTCACTCAGAGGCCATCTTTACCATAATAACACTACTTTAGGACCAAGAGGAGTCAGACGGAGGCTGGCGGTACCACGGTTTTGCACTCTGCGGCTCACGTTATCGCAGTTTCACAAGCATGTTGGAGAACTATGGTGGCCTTCAGGTAACGTAAAAGATTGGTTTGTCCATTCTGGGTACTGTAGAAACATGGTGGAGCAACATGCTGGACTCCATGAAGAGGACCCGCTTTCTATGCAGATATGAAGGGCTCATTCTAAGCTAACGAAAACACAACTTAGTTTCAGGTGATTATACACTAATGAAAACATAGTTATGAATATTATATTCCATTTCTGCTAATAGATCCCCACAGATACACACTGTTCCTTTAATAGCAGCTCGGTCTAGGGTCAAACTGTTAAGCAGGAATCACTTTGAATCCCTTTGGGTGTGTGGTGTCAAACATTAACAGCTTGCCTCTACATCTGCTGACATAACCGTTTCCTCACAATTCTAATTCTTTGTAGGTAGTTCCCTACAAAAAGAGACAAAACATACAGTATGTACAGCAACGATGTCACAACCCAATACATAAACTATAGTACTGTAATGTTGTCCCACATATATCTACAATGACCTGTATTGCTGTACAGTGTTACACTTCCTCATTTATTCAAATGTGGGTGAACGAAATGTTAGAAAACAAATTTTTATGTAGTTTAATCCTAATAAAATAATCTTCATAAAAGCCGGTTTGGATTGGACAGGTGTGATAATACAGTCCAAGTCTTCCATAGTCAGCGACAATGCTTCACAATCCTTTAGAACCACAACAAAGCGCTGCAGCTCCAGTCAGTGTAGGTGAAATTATGTGAAATGTGATATATTGTTTTTATATACAGTATTGAAAGAAAAAAAAAAAGCACTGTAGTGGTTTGTGCAGTATCATTAAACTGGGTCTCAAGTGGCTTTTAAAATGAAGTAGTGGGCAGCTCTGGGGCGGAAACAGCAGGAGTGGACTGGGAGATAATGCTACTGAGCCCAGGGCTCATGGGGTTATTACAGAGCAACATGTAGGAGCCTGATTGGAGAGGCTTTCTGTGGCTGCAGGATGTTACATATCATATGTGGAGGTGTTACAAAACAACAGCTGAACATGTCATTCAAGCATCTTTAAAATCCATAAATCTTCAGTATTTCTCTATAACATTAAATATTCATGACTAAATAATCAACAATCAAAGTGAAAGATTGGAGAAAAAAAAATAACGTATTATATTATTAACTTATTCTCTATTAAGAATGTAACAGTCAAAATGTCACCTAGTCTGCTACATCAGGACTGTGAGGGTGTGGTTTGATCACATTTAATAAACAGTATCCTAGCAACATGAGCAAACAACACAACAACCGTCATCACATTTTGCTGCCCTGCCTGTTTCAAAACAGGGAGAAGCAAGGACACAAACACAAACATAGAAATATCTCATGTGAAATGACCAAAGCTGGTCAAACTGGCAGAAAATGTAGTGTTCATGTTTAATCCCATCGCTCACAGTGAGAGGCTCATTAAGAAAATACGTTTTCAGGGACTTTAAATCTCTAACCTTTTCAGACTGAGGATAAAAGCAGCATTCAGCCAGCAATTGCATCCATATTGATGGATATATGGTCCCTATTAGTGCAGCATAGGATCATTTCTACAGTACTTTTTAGAGGCCTATAGTGTGTTATTTATATTTATCCTTCAACAGCTGATTTTGGACTGACCCCTTCATTAAAATGCCTGTTAGCCTCCTTGTTAGAAAGAATTAAAGCCTGGGGTCCATATTTGAAGAATTATAGCATAGCCTCCTGAAACAACATCATTTTACCACAGACTTTATTTTGATTTTGATTTACTGAACTGAAAGAATTTCCCCACTTCCAAGTTGATTGATTGAGCATTTGATACATGGACTCACAGTTTGTGACAGTTAGACACACTGTAAGCCTTTTGAGAAATACAAAAGCCAGAGTTGAGTCCTACAGAGATTTGTAAACCTTGAAGTGATACCGAGCTTTAATTTGAATTACGACAGGATATGAGACTTAAAGCATATTTGCCAAGACCTTTCCGTCCTGAATCTACGTGAATATATTTATATGAGCATCTAAATTTTGGAGAACTGACATCCATGTGTTTTCTTAATCATGCAATATGTTTTGAATTGGTTTTTATAGCTCTCAGCTTAATAAAACCCTATGAAGTAGTGTGTACATTGTCCATAGTTACGCACTTTTGCAACATTTTCCATTCAAGAATATGTTAACACTTTTCAGGTCAATATTTGTTCTGCATTATTAGCTCAATTAAAGCGCTATGATTCATGGAAATAGTTATTGTGAATGAACGGTACGGCAATTGGCAGTTCATCATGCGTAAAAGTTAAATTTCGCCATCCTCGATGATTTCATGAACTCTTTCCTTGGCACTTGTTTAGAAGATACAAAAGGACAACTGGGAATTATGTAATTTGAACTCCCTTTACTCCTTATCCATGAACAGGAAGTTGCAAAATTAGAAATTGTATTATTTTTATTTTCCTTTATTTAACCAGGTTAGTCTCATTGAGATCAAAGATCTCTTTTACAAGGAATATCTGGCTAAGATAGCAGCAGATAAGTAACAGACAACACATAAATTAACAACATTAAAACTTGCTGACAACCTGGACTGCAGCGATTTCACCAGAGCTTTAAACTCATTCAAGGTAACTACGTTTTGAAGTTGAAGATCAGATTGTAAATTATTCCAAGCATCAGGTGCTGAAAACCTAAAAGCTTTCTTTCCCAATTCAGTTCGTACTTTGGGAATAACAAATTGCAAAATATCCATAAAACAAAGGTTATGACTTCTATCTTTCCTTTTTAAAAGAGAAGACAGGAAAGACGGAATTATACCCAGAATGCTTTTGTAGATAAACACATACCATTGACTGAGGCAACGAGCACATAAGGAAGACCAATTAACTTTAGAGTAGAGTACACAAAGATGAGTAAAATAACGACAGTTTGTAATGAATCTCAGTGACCCGTGGTACGCTATTCAGCATGCAAAGACAATGAGCAGAAGCACTCATATACAACACATCTCCATAGTCAATAACAGGTAAAAAGGTAGATTCCACCAGTTTCTGTTTCACACAAAAAGAAAAGCAAGACTTGTTTCTGTAGTAAAATCCTAATAAGAGCTTCAGCTTTTTTACAACATACTGAATGTGCTCCTTAAAAGACAAGTGGTCATCAATTAACCCAACTCAATTTGTTGACCATTTCTCGTTACAATGTTCTCAGATAGTGCTGATCTTGCTGTTTTTGAAGTGGTAAAGAACATACATTTTGTTGTGTCTGCATTAAGACAAAATACGAGTCATACTTTTCTCCTTATCAAGATAAATCCTTAACAGAATAAAAGGGATAATTGCGTTTCATCTGCACCAACAGGCTGATTTACTGCCATGTTGTGACCTGAATGGACCCTATTGACCAACCCAGAAGCACAGCAGACTGAGCTTCACTGATGAGGTCCTTGGAGGTTCTTATTGGTACAAGATAGTAGTCAACACCTCTTAGCCGCAGACGAAAACAAGCGGTCTGGCCTCTATATTACTTCTTCCCGAACAAACTCGTTCAATCAACAGCACCATCTGCTCTGACCTCTGCAAGGACCATAAAGAAAAGGGCTTCAACATCTGTACGCAGTTGTTGAGTGCTAAACAAACCTGGCAACAAAGTGATCCTTAATTTGATAATGAAAGGAAAAAACAACAGTGATAGGAGGAATCAATCTGATAAAAAGCGGAAAAAACAATAATGGACGCTCAAGTGATTTTTCCTAATGTCATTTGCCAGAGACGCATCATTAAGGCCTGTCTTATCAAAGATAACAGAGGAATCCATAATGAGGAATTCAAATCAGATACAGATGGGAAGACGGGAGCACAGCATTAAAGCCATTCAGGTTACCGTAATGTGCTGAACTATTCACGCCATGACCCACCTCTGAACTTGTGAGTCAGCCAGCTTTCCTCTTTTGTTGCGGCCTCTCAGAGCAAATCCAAGAGCGATACGCATAAAGTCTGCAGTACTAAACGTCTTCACATTACAATAACAGTAAACAAGATAAATCAGTCTGTGTTTGTGACCCACACCGTGACCATATTTGTAGGCTGCATGCCTAAATCCTTGTTTGCCTGAATCTGTTGTTTCAGTGATGTTTGGGATATTTCGTAGAATATTTCCTTTGGATGTGTGTCATGTGCGAGTGGTGATTGTTGAGCTCAGTTGTGGCAATAAAGGTCAGGCCACAGCGCACGGATACTGGTCGGAAAATATGGTGAAATACAAAATCACTGACGTCAACAAGGGTTGAAAAGAGACAGACCGGACTTGGTTGCCTTTTACTTAAAGGATAAAGCTGGGGGTGGCGATCAATATTTTGCTTACTGTCAACGAATCCCATGAGACGACCAAAACCAACAAGGCGTCTCTTAATACTTCCTGACTTCCCTGACCTTCCTATCTGTCTGGCACTCAGCCCCAAGCTTATTTTTCATTTCCTACTCCTCTTGAAATGGGTCACAAATATATTCTATTTTTAAAAAAGGGTAAATAGTTTCCTAAAAAAAAGCTGGCTACTGTAGTTTTTAGCAAATGCTACTCAAACAGGGTTATGTAGTAGCCAATTAGGTATGCTGGAGAGTGTTTATGCTATTAGGACAGTAGGAACTCAGTGCAACACTGTGGGTCACTGATGTGTCTTTAATAGTTTTCGAACAGCAATGGAAGTCTTTAACACAGAGTAATAACCTTTATCTACACAGACAATACTTAAATAGTTAGGAGGATCAATTTATTGTTTCTTTGCTCCTTTCATGGGATTTGATGACAATAAGAAAAATATAGAACATCACCTGACTTATCCTTTTAACGGTGCTTTTCCCTGATATGAGTTTATCTGACAGCTAATTTAAGACGAGTAAATTAGTGATAATATTAAATTTGTCAAAGGGAGACTAAAGACTAAAGTTGTAAATTATATTTTAAAAATACTTGAATTTCTTAACCTCCAATTATTAAATTGACAACGAAGGAGAAAACAGTTAATTCATTCAAATGAAGATAGTATTTAGTTGCAAGTTATGCTTTACCTTGCAACTAAATACTCTCTTTGAATGCCGGTATTGATCGATGATGATGAATAAAATAATTACTGAGGCAGGTGTTTCCCCTCCCCTTCACCACTGTGGTCAGAGGTGGCACAGTTTAGCATCAACAGCTGATTACAAATGCCTCAAAGCCAGCTGAGGCCTGGACCCGGACAGGCACTAATGACTAACTGCCATTAAGACTCTTTACAGCTGCATCCATCAATAATCTCAGAGCACTCAACTTCAGTGGTGTTAAATAACAAAGTAGAAATACCTTATTCAATTGTATCCTGCACAAGTATTTATCTAGTATTTATCCTTTTGGTTACTACTACCTTTTATGCCATTAGGTCCACAATTGATACTTAAACTTCCCAGATTGTTGTTCCCTACAAAAATATGCACAACGTTACTGTATAATATATATCATGTTTTAAATGTTCTAGCTGAAGTCTAGTTGGTCAGTTTGAGACCTTTGCAATCATCAGAGAAACTGCTTTACGCTAACTAGCTTAGAAAAATGTCACAGTACTTTTCATTTTATTGTCATCAATCATGCAGCTGATACGATGTGTTGAAGGGTTTCTATATTTCCTAGAAACAGTTAATGTTTAAATGAACTGTACAGCATATAGTCCACCTAGACACAGACTGGAAGTAGGAACATAATGGAGGCAGAGGTGGATGGATGGGGGACAGATGTAATGGACAGAAAGGAGTGGGTGGAAGGAAGCAGAGATGGATGGGGAGAGAAATGGAATTAGAGAGAACAGGAGGTAGAACAGGATGAACAAAAGCCAGATGAATGGAGTGATGATGCTGTTATCTTCCTGGCCTAAAGCTTTTATGATTAATAACATATTATTTCTTGTTTGTGATGTCTGATGGCTCACAGCAGACTTGTGCATCTCAAAGACTTAAGAAGGCAGAGTGGTGGTTGTATATTTAAACAAATTTAAATATATTTCTGTCTGACTGGCTGATCTCACATTTGTCTTGAAACTGGCTTAAGGATATTTAAAGACACAAAAAACACAACTTACTTTTATTTTTTGATACTTGAAGCTGCTCTAATCAATACTTTTATGTAAACAATGGGTCAAATGTTTCAAAATTTGCTTATCGTGACAAACCCACAGTGGATTATAGTCCCACTTTGTATTTCCCCTCAGCTCTACGGAGATTTATAGTGTTTTTCAGCTCATTGTTTTGGTATAAGAGTCTTCACTGTTTTGGTTCACTCTCGCAGGTCATATTAGTGTCGCTTTCAGCTGCAGCAGGCAGATGTTTTGTGCAAAAAAGCTCTAAAAACACACTAAACGCCGCCTCTCTAGCAACAAACCGCAGTCAGACAAAGTTAGCGACTAGCTGGTGAACACAGTGGAGTACTTAGCAGCTAAAGAGTCAGATATTTCTCTCAGGAGTTGGGTGGAACCCAAACTAGAGCTAGGAGAAGTGTGAATATTGGACTTACTGTACATTTGGCCAGAAACAAGACTCCAAATAAATGCTAATGATACTATTGTTTGTTTCTGCTGGATGTGTAAATAGGCAACTGTTGGCTAGCATGTTTGCCATGTCGACTTTATAAGGTGATAATATGTCAGTGTTATGTTTATGGTTTGTTGCGCTGCCCCAAAGTGGCTATAAATATCAATTAATGGAGGTTTAAGTATATTGAAATTCACATATTTAATTTTAGGCATGTACATATTTGTGCATGTATGTGTTATGTAACACTTTAATTTCAGTCAATTTCGAGCAAGCTATCAAACTCACCTTAAAGGCATCTGCTAGGATCTCTGCTCCTCTCTGATTGGTCCGTTTGGAAAGGCCAACAAAGAACTCTCGACCTGAAGAAAGAATCAGACGCCACTGAAGCTGTGCAAGCAAATATAAATTCAATGCAACTTACTTCAGTTGAATTCATTTAGATATTCAATAAAATTTAACTTTATCAATGCCTGTAGGGTCAACTGTATGCAGCAGCTCGCCAAACAGATCAACAAATACATACACAATATATAGGATAAGACGGAAAAACATTGGGAATCACAAAACTAAAAACAATCAAAGGCTATAAGCTTAAAAAACGATATGTGGAATAGTTAATAAATATATACACTAAGAAATAAGTATACATATCTAAAAACTCCATCTTCAAAGATATACAAGTTAATGAGGCTGTAAAAAGAGCATTTAAAAAAACCCAATGAAGAACCATAGACTGTATGTGGACATAGTAACCGTGACGTCACCCATGGGTTTGTGGACTACCGTTTTGAAGCATTGAGTTCGGCATTTTGGCCATTGCCATCTTGTTTTTTTGCAACCGCAATTGAAATGAGAGGGTGGAGCTAAGTACAACCGAACTCTGAACAAGATATTGTTAGGCGACCAAAATGTTACAATTAACTTTCATGAACTGAAAACACACTGTGAAAGGGTTAAAGTTCTAAGACGAAAACAGAAAAACACCCAGACCGGTGAACGCCGTGGTAGCGACCTTTCAATCACAGGGTAGCCACGCCCTAAATCATACCCTGCTTTATGGTCTATTTAACTCTAAATGGGACCATCGTTTATCATTTATCATGCTGTATTGAAGAAGACTTGAAACTAGCGATTGAGACCATAAACTCATGTTTACAATGTTTAATGAGGTAATAAATCAAGTGAGAAGTAGGGTCATTTTCTCATAGATTTTTACACAATCAGACATATTTTTGCAACCAGAGGAGTCGCCCCCTGCTGGCTATTAGAAAGAATGCAAGTTTAAGGCACTTCCACATTGGCTTAACTTTTCAGACCCGGAGGTAGCCCACTGTGAGGAACTGAGAAGGTGGAAAGCAGAGGGGATATAGGACTTTGAGCAATGATTAGTATAATATCTGGAATATTAACATACAACATCTAAAAAGTTCCCAAATCTGTAAAGTCTAGAGTGATACAGTCTAAAAGTCTTGAATACCAGCAATACAGCGAGCCTGTGGAGCTACAGTAGGTGAACACTGCAGTCACCGCTGTGACTTTATGCATGCCTGTGAGAAAGGCCAACTGTGGTCAGTATGGTGGGGCACAAGCAGACAGAGCCCTGAATGCCTGGCGAAGGCTGCAGCAGCACACTGAGCTCTCAGGGATGGGCTCCTAACGTAGCTGCTGAGACTTTACAAAATGAGCTGTTAGCCGGGGCCCTGCCAACAGGAAATGTTTCTAGCCCTGCCATGTGAAACCGATTTCAGCTGGAAGGAACGAGCGCACAGAGCCAGTGTCTAGAAACCCAATTAGGTGTACTAGGCTTTTTCCTTGTGGCCTGCAGAGTGTAGAAGACACTGACCCACATTTTAACTCACCACACTGTGGACCGTGCCAACGATTCTCTGCCCTCACCAAATGTTATTATCTGATGCCAGAGGCACAAGAGGCCCGTGGTGAGAGCCTGGAGTCCTGTTGATTTGATTTGACAGTGCAGTATGGTACACAACGTTTTTGCTACAGAATATGTTTCATGGGAAATTGTGCTTAGCGCACTGAGAAACCGGGTCATCGAGGTCGCACAGAGGAATGTTTGTGTGGAGGATCCCGAAAACACAGACACAAATTTACAGACACACAACAGTCTGCACACTTAGTCAACTGTCTGTGAGATGAGAGTGCAGATGCTCATACTCTCACTGCTCTCATATTTTCTGTTTACAATTACATCCTCTTATTTGTACTGTAATGCAACAAGTACACGCATAGTTCTTACATGAAGGTAAAGGACTACAGTAAAACCCAAGACTTCTCAGTGACCCGTTACCATCTTTTGACATTTGTAAAGTGTATCATGTTAGAAATAACACATTGCGTTTCTTGAGAAGCAAAAATAACAGATGAGACAGAGACAAACAACACAAAGCATCCTGTTATATGATTTTAACATATTGCTGCAAGCCCATCAGAAATATGTACATTAAGTTGCTGCTTTGGAATATTTTCTGAAATGGTCGGAGAATTTCTGCATTTGTTAATAGCTGTACGGGGAAATATCTAAAGTACAACCCACGTCATTACTGACCTCAATCATTGAAGCAAGGTGGAAAAACAAGTTTTTGTTAAGCTGCTCTCGAGAACCAGAAACTTATTGTGCAGGTTTATGCCAAAAATCTTACTTATTTGTGCGCTGATTAACTTAAAATCACGTCATGTAGGAAATCAAACTAAAAGCGTCCAAGCTTGAAAAGGAAATATGTAATTTCTGTTTACTGTGTGGGAAGCAAAGTTTATTTGCCTTCATAATGTGAACTGCTGTTTGAGAAAACATGGAGAAAAGCCCTTAATAAACCTGTGGCCTTTCCATAGTTCCACTCAAAGGACTACAATTTACAGTTTAACAGTGTACAAGATCTAAAAATAGCAAAATCACCAGTATGATGTTTGATCCATCCAACAAGTTTGGGTGTTGTGTTAAACACTAAATGATCTTTTCTCTGTTGCTGTAGATTCTGATTATGATGAGCTATATGAGCTATAAAGCTTTGTTTTCGTGTGTTGATTCGTGTGTTGGACGGTACTTTTTACTGTCAAAACGATGTTGTGCAACACTTGGGTCTATGCTAAATCATTTTCAAAGTGCTTTACAAAGTAATGGTTCAAGAAGTAAAATAAAGTGTCTATTAAAGTAACCTTTAATAACATCTGTAGGAGCTTACAACACCCACATTTTTTAAATCAAATCATTTTTTAGGATTATTTGTGGTTACTAATTCAGTGCAGGAGATACAACCTGAGGATGCATTTCATAACAACATCATAGCAACCCCACAGTACTAAATTTCAGGCTCGCATGTATCCACATTTGCACCCAGAACAAACTGACAAAGAGGACATGGTGCCATCTCTCAAGCTAGATGTAAAAGTCAACATTACCCTGTCTCACCTTCATAGCTTCATCTATATATTTCATTTCAGTTCCTGTATGGACTAACAACTGGCAAAACAATGCTAAAAGAAAGTACGCTTCGATGTTACTATATATATTAGAATCTTGGATTGGATTATATTATTATTATTAGATGGCTTTTAGAGCTTACAGAGTGCTTTATGGAACTATGTGATATACCTTGCATGAATATAACCTAAGAGTAACAGTGGTTCCCCTTTAGGGAGAGTGAGAGTTACGTTTTTTTTGTAAAATCTTCCATATGTGGATGGACTCAGGCTGTTGGTCGATGGTGCAGAAGTTTTAGGTGTTCAACAGTGATTGAGGAGACATAGTTTACCTGTAAAAAGCACGTCTCCTCCATCCAGTGTGGCGTTCTCGTCGGTCATTTCCATGATGTTCACATTCAATTTCTTCAGAGCTTTGCTCATTGCCTCCGTCTGGAACGACCACAAGGACACAAACAAGAAAATACACTTAAAACATCTGCTGATATTAAACAAAAGACAGAACTGTGATGACGTACAGTAAGCTACACCACCCAATGGCCCAAACCATCAGCATTTCCTATCTTCAGGAATATTATGATACGGTCCAGTTCTAATCAGACATCTGTAAACAGGATGATGGAAATCAGTTTGAGGATTTTCACTGGATTTCTTTAAGGCACCGTGTTTAGCAGTACTGCAGCAATGAAACAAAACCTTTTCTCTTCAACAGGTTGCGATGACATCATTTTAATGAGCCATGAAATGATGTCATTTTGGAGGAAGGACGTTAAAACGTTTACAAGGCAGAGGCTGTGGAAAATAGGTACGCTGAAGGACCAGCACAAACTCTGAAAAAGCCTCTTCCTGTCCTCATGTTTGGGGTCATCTGTCTTTCATACATTTATGGGAAGGAAGAAAAAGGATGGCTGCCACCCGGATAACGTTAACATATATTATGAAATTCATTCCCTGGATGGAAAATGACGGGCGAACCACATTTCACCTTCATGTCCTCTCCGCTGAACTTGAAACCTGAGGAAAGAGCAGGTCTTTTTTTGGCTGAACTTCAGCTAGTCTGCTCTCCTGTCTGACCGCCCAGTGTGATTTTACTGTCCTGTTTTTGGGGTTCCTGCGGGTGTAGTTTCCGCAGCCAGTCATGTTAGCGAGAGCATCAGTGTTTCCACGAGCCCTATCTCACTATGACCTCAGCCTGCTCGCTGTGCTTTTTGGCGAACACAATGGTTCTGCTTCTCCTCATTTGTGGAGGGCCGAACCATGAGGTCATGCAGGTAGACTGCCATGCACTTCCCAGATAACGCAATAAAGGCCTGCATGTGAACACATGAATACACAATTCTCCTTTCCTTGTGCACAAATACATACACAATGGTGGTATTATACACTCAGTTGCCAGTTTATTAGGTACACATATCTAAAACTAGTGCAGTCTAATACAACAGTCCAGCAATAAATCCTACCTTCATCTGTATGGTCATTTTGGAGGTTGCAGTTAGTGGTGTTGTTGAATTGTGTGGCGTTATACTGACAGGTGTTTCTACTATTATTTAGTAGGCTAAATAACAGAAACACCTTTCTGTATTATGTGATACAGTTCAACAGCACCACAGACTGCATCTTCCAAAATGATCTTAAAGTCGAATCAATACCTCTCTAAAACAGTAAAACTGAACATCATAACCTTCATGATTTATTGCAGGACTGTTGTATTAGACTGAATTAGTTGTAGCTACCTAATGAACTAGCAACTGAGTGAATATTCAATAACGACATTTATTAGTTTTACAGCGGTCTGTTTGCATGACTGATTCTTTAAAGGGGATATGAAAAACACACTTTTTCAGTGCTTGTGCTCATACATGTTGGTATCTTGAGTGTCTACCAACCCACAAACTGTGAAATAAGACAACCCAGTCAGTTTTTTGTGGGCTGCCTAGATCAGAAAACATGTGATTCAACAAGCCATTCATATTTGGCTCCCCTTCCTATGTCACATGCAGGCTCATTAGAATTTTTAAACTCACAGCTTGAGAACTACCTTTGCAAAGGTGCACCATATTTTTCTCGCAAGTCAATCAGAGCAGACTGGGCTTTTTCAGGAGGGGGGCTTAAAGAGACAGGTGCTAAGATGGAGCGTTTCAGACAGAGGGTGAATACAGGTATATTCCAACAAACAGTATGAGGAAAAATAATGTGTTTTTTGAACATTAAAGCATGTAAACATGTTCTAGTAGAAACCCAAAATACAAGTATGATCGCGAAAAAGAGCATGCTATGTCCCCTTTAAAAGGTCTTTTGACTTAATGGCTCACAACCACAACCACAATGACTATTCACTATCCAGAAGCCGGACTGTGAGTTCCCACAGGATAATCAAACTTTCCTCCTCCATGTTTGATCTTCACTGCAGGAATTCTGCTAATCTTTCTAAAGTTAACCAGGAAGAAGAACACAGCGTCCTTCCAAGTAACTGGGTTCACAAATTCATAAGCTGTTTCTTAAAAGTTTTGACAGCAGCATCAGCAGCATATTAAGTACAGGTAACAGTTAATTCCCCATGGTTTTTCTTTGTGCAAAGCAAAGACAAGCCAAGGCACCACCAAGGAACTCTCTGCCTTTCATTTAGTCAGGTTTATAGGTGTGTTGAGTGGCAAATACAAGTTTGAGTCAGATTCTGAGGAAGTAAACAATCCAGATGATTGAGAGGGAACTTGTTATTTCGATGTTTGTTCGTCATGTGTTATGTTGTCTTTGTGACCCATAGCAAACATTTAATGTCTAAACAATGACCATGTCTGTGCCTATCAGCGAGGCCAGATTTGCACAACAAAGCTGGAGAGCAGGGACCTAATATCATATCATCAAATTGAGTATATAATTAAAAAATACAGTTAGGAGAAACACCTTTCCCGACAAGGCTACACACATTATACACACTGTGCTGTGTCTTTTCCCCATCATTATCAGCTAATGCTTTTTCCTTTCTTCTCCTGTCTGTAGCACACTGGAGCCTCCACTATCACAGTCGTCGTCTGCCCAGGAATCTGCATGAAGCAGCTCTTTACCTCAGCTCTCTGGCATTTCCTCTGACATCACTGGAGGTGATGTGACCCAAAGGGTGTTTAGGCCCCCTCCTCACCATGTGAACGTAATGGCCCCTATACATAGACAACAGTGTGATATCTGCTGTGTCTACTGTGTGTGTGTTAGAGAACATCAATTAGGCTGTCTTTCCACAAAGACCCCAAAGAAATGCAGCTTGAGAGATTTAGTACACACAGAAAATGAGATGTAGGAAAGCACAAATACTTGGGTTGAAAAATAACTAACTACACTTGAAAAAGTATCATGAATTAGTACCGTGTCACCACATTTTAGTGGGGTTCCTGAGGAGAAGATTAAGTGTAGTGATGTAATGGTCTTGTGTATACAGTTTGTGAGTGCTCAGGCCTACACAAATATAAATTACAGATATACTGTAATTTATCACTTGTTTTAGAACAAATCACCCAAAGAAAATGTTCACAAAGCAGACCTTGTGTAATATCAATCTGTGGCTTTAGAGCCAAGTGACCATATCATCCAGTCTATTCAAACATCAGTTTCCAATGACTTAAACTTGCATTTTACATCAGCACCAAGTGTGAGCCGGCTCTGACCCATATACTGTGCCTTCCAAGAGTTTTGTGGGTGTAGTCTTGGAGCAGTTGCTGAGAATCTGCTCCACTTAGCAACACCCCCGGTTAGCTAGCTTTGGGCCTCTCAAAAGTTGAACAGGTTAGCATGGGCTCTGCTGGATTTAATCAGAAAAATCAGAATCACCTTTAATAGCCAAGTATGGAATTTGACAGTTTTTTTTTTTACATCTCTCTCAATGTACTTACACAGAAATAACAGCTAGGGACAAGGACAACGAAGCTGGACAAATAAAGGTACAAAATAGACAGGACTGTTAAGTAAAAAATAGGTGTATATATAAATATTGAATACATATATATATACTATCTATATACAAGTCAAGTGTTCTATAAGTTGTAAACAATACAAATAGTCCAAAGAAATAAATACTAAATGGATATACATGGACTGGATGATAGTGAACAGTATATGACTGATTCAACTGTTCATCCAGCCTGGTCACATGAAAAGGTGTATGAATGACACAATAATGCGCAAGGCAAAAGCGTGCAAGAAGAACGCCGTTCTTGCTTTTGGCGTGTCATGTACAGTCTGTACTGACTGCAAAGTCAATGCATCCGTGTAAATATGCTACACTCAGAGGTAGTAACGTAGAATAAAAAGTGACAAAAACTGTTTATGGCGGGCGGGAGGGGACAAACACAGGACTTTTCGTTTGTGATGTGTTTTCCGTACTTATGTTCCGTTGTTTCCGTACGTATTGTACTTAGTTTACATACTTATTTTAAGGTCAACCATGATGTTTTTGTTGCCCCCTGCTGGTACTGCACCTTCATACATGCGGTAATATTGACACTGACACACTATCCAATGGTGGAAAGGTGGGTCTATTACACGCTTTGAGGTGATAACGAGTTGGTTTATCAAAGCGACGGCCTGCGGGAAAGCACTTTTGGGACATATAATGTTATTTCCTTGGTAGTAGCACCAAGAAAAATCCGAAAATATATTTTATCTAAAGTGAATTGGTCCATTTTGCCTTTCAAAGCATGCATTCAAAGTCCCAAACAATCCAGTGTGTGATTCAGGCTGCATCACTCAGGTCTTTCACAGGTTTAACAGAAACACTACATGTCGCTGCATCTCATCCCAAATGATTGAAATCCAGGGACCGTGCAGGAGGGCTTATTGGAGCAAATCTTGTTTGTGCTGGATGTATTCAAAGACTAGTGTGGCCATAAAGGGATGCACCTGCTCAGCAACAAGGTTCCCATTGGTTCCCAAATCTTAGCTGGCATCAACAGGCCTGCAGTAAGCCAAGAAAACCATCCTTACACTATCACACTCCTAACCTGCATTCTTTATGTAGTTTATGGCTCATTTTGATGCTGCCACCAGCATGTTGCAGCAGAAACAGAATCATTGAAGCATATAACCTATATATTTGTGCATAGTTGGCAGGAGTGCACATTTTTCGTGCTGTCACACACCCACTTCAAGGTTCAATGAGGTTTTTGTTCTGACATTATCCCCTGCAATCATTGATACCGCAAGATGTGATTTTTAAAGTTATGGGAAAAATTGTTTTAATCGGTTTTCCTGTTTTCTTTGAGCCCAAGTCATCAACTAACGTTTCTCTACTAGAAAACAGCTGAATGGATGGATCACATCATTCTCAAAAACGTTCTACAATAAAGCAGCCAATGTAACTGACATTTAACTGTCCTTTCTTCTTCTTTAGCCATTTTCACCTGCATCAATCCAATAAAATTAACGCTGGTTTATGAGTTTTGTTATAGGTTGTGGTAGAGCATTAAGTGCTGTAATCACAATTGACAAAACAATTAGCATGCCCACTGCAAGTCCTAAACAGCTCCCCATTGACACGCAGCTAATTACAGCCGATTAAGCCTGAAGTTAATGTTTCCTCATATGATTCATATTGCATTTACAAAAGTGTAAATCTCTCCGCTGGGTACAGTTACCAATTTCAGGTCCATCAATTCTTAAGTCAGGTATGTCTTTGTCAATACTTTCTCACAATTATGGTTTGTGGAAGTTAAAATTTGTGACAAAAGGTGGCATACAGTAGAGGTCAATACACTGTCAAGCTGATTGATACCAATTTCCTGTCTGGACGCTAAGCAAGGTCAGTGGTTTCCCCTTTTCCAGTCTTTGCACGAAGCTAAGCTAACCACTGCTGACTGGAGATTCATGTTTACCATTCAAACATGAGAGTGGCATCGATATTCTCATCTAACTCCAGGCAAGAAAGCAAATAAGCATATTTCCCAAAGTGACAAACAATTCCTTCAACAGGTGCAGACACTTCAAGTTTCTTTTTTGTCAGATTACACCGTCTTTAGCAGCTCTGTCTCTCTTCTCTCCCTTCTTCTCTTCCTCTACTCCTTTACTGTCTCTCGTTCTGTCTTTGTCTCTCACATACCCTCTATTCTCTTCAGACCCTCGTGGCAGGGTCAAGAATGCTCCTACAGTGGCTTCTCATGCAGAGTGGCCTATTATCTCTCACTGTGAGGGACATCCAATACCCCACCCGGTCTAGGTGCCAACTCACTTTGCCAGCACCTCCTTCTCCTCTGCCTCCAACCCTCTATGCTCCTCTCTTCTTCTCTCCTCTCCCCTCCTTTCCCCCTGAGTGCCTGGCCAGGCGACATGCTGTTAGCCAGCACCCTGCTTTGAATGAAAAAGACCTTTTAAAATTCATTAGGGGCTGAAGGCTCTGAGATCCAGTCGGTCTGCCTGACACATTCCTGCCGTTCCAGCACAGGACAGGGGAGACGGAGCAGAGAGAACAGCCTTTTATTCAGGGCCTTTTTATGGACCCCGTCTCCATTCTCTCGCCCCTGGTACCCGTTGATATCGCATTCTGCTAAAAAGGACCATCAGTCTGATAGAGCCCGGTGCATTTGGAAAGGGAATAGAGTACACAACAATAGCATTCCTGAAGGTCATCCTAGCCTCCCTACACCAGGCAACAGAGTCCCACGCTCCGACATAATGGGGACACAGCATTCCTCTGAGCCTCACACGCAATGGGGTCAACCTCATCAGCTGGAGTTTGTGAATTTATAAAGTACATAAAATCAATGGCATATAATGCCAGACAGTTCGGTTGCTTAAGAAAACAAAGAGGGCGTTAAGCAATGTTTTTTTCATAATTGTTAAAACTGATAAGTATCTGTGTACATAATGCATGTTACATTAGGGGTTGGGTGGCACAACAAAAAATGACCTCTGAAGGGGCGCCATGGCCGACAAAAGTTTGAGAACCACTAGCCTATTTACATATCCAGCAGACACGGAACAACATTAAAATTCATCTGGAGTTGTGTTTCTGGCCACCTTATTATTCACTCTCCTTTTAGCTCTGTTTTGGTCTCCACCATCTCCTGTGTTCCCCAGCCAGTTGCTAACTTTGTCTGCTGTTTGGTGTTAAGCAGGTAGTGTTAATGAGAGCTTTTTTGTTTAAAACAGCAGCCTGCTGTGGCAGGAAACAGGGTTTATGAGAGCGAAACCAAAACCAAGAGCTGAAGGACAATACAAACATCCATAGAGCTGAGATGAACTGCAGAGTCAAGTGATATTTCTTGTCATCGTCTTGCGGTTGTATGCCTCCGCCAATCAGTCAAGTTGCAATTTACATCCAAGTCTGTGCAAAATGTCATCATTTCATCCAGTTTGACATCTGTGTGAAATTGTCATAATTAGCAAATTAATTATTGAGCTATGGCCAAAAATGTGTTTTATGAGGTCACAGTGACCTTGACCTTTGGTCATCAAAATGTAATCAGTTCATCCTTGAGTCCAAATGGATGTTTGTGCCAAATTTGAAGTCATTCACTCAAGAAGTTCCTGAGATATCGCTTTCACAAGAATGGGATGGACGTTAGGTCACAATGACCTTGACAATTGACCACCAAAATTTAATCAGTTCATCCTTGAGTCCAAGTGGACATTTGTGTCAAATTTGAAAAAATTCCCTCCAGCCGTTCCTGAGATATCACGTTCACGAGAATGGGACGGACAGACAAACGTCCCAAAAACATGATACCTCTGGCCACGGCTGTAGCCGACGCAGAGGCATAAAAATGACTGGAGCTTCGGGAGTCCTTTCAAAATCTGAAAGGACTAGAAAACATAAACAATCAGTCAAAAGTTGCAGTCTATTGTTTCAAAGAGCTTTGCGTATAAACAAAGACAAAAAGTGACTTGCTTGTATTGACAAATGGGCATAAGTCTGAACAGTGAGTCTTGTGCGTCATAGCTGAGGGTTTGGCTCAGACACCCAGGACACAGATGATGATCGGAACAGATAGCAGAGGCCTAATGCATAGGAAAGTTCAAAGACTAGTGGAATACAGAACGGCAATAATGGCGGCATTTCAGGCCAATCGACCAAGTGGAATTTGACATAAATGCACAAACCTCATTAGCTATGGAGCAACGAGGTGGATAAGGCTATCTGAAGCTTTCAGGTATTAAGTCTCGGACGTCATGGAGGGAGCAGAGAGATGATTCCCTTTGTTTGCTGAAAGGAGTAATTGCGATTAAATGGCTCAATTATAGATTTGTCAAAAGTTTGCCAGGGGCAGCGGTTTCACTGAGAGCTTCTTTAGAAAGAGCGCCTGAAGGCTTGAATAAATGGCAGCTATGAGGGAGAAAATCTACAGAGGCTGTAATGGGGTTCTGACAGGGCTATTGTTGCATTCATACACCTCTCATACACATGCACACATATAGGCACACAATAAACACATAGAGGATGCACAGAGAAAAAAATCTGAAAGTGGGAAGTTCTCTTATCGGAAATCAGTACTTAATGATTTTTTTTCCAGTCACTCTCGCAGGAACAGTAATCACAAAGGACACACAAAGCACTCATACATGAGTCACACAGGTGGGTGCAGACATGGAATAAAGAGCCCAGTCTGATGCTGTCATGGTGGTCAAATGTTACATTCCTAAAGGGAACTAACTGCAAAAGTTCGCTCTGTCACAGCCTGTTACGAAAGTATGAGATGACAACAACTCATTTAGTGGCAGCCAAGAGAAAACAAACCCTCCATGGCATGTCCTTGTGTTATCCAAACAAATCCTTGGTGTATGTTGGAACATACCTGTGGTTAACCAAGCCATGACATCCCCCCCACCCCACACACACCCCCCAATCTGCTTTACGATTACATAAATGTTGAGAAGTAGGTCAATGTGAAGGGCGTGCACAGTTAACAGTAGCAGATCTGGAGACCCTCGCACCACATCGACCACAAGGATCTGGCAGGCTGCCTCCGCAAAAGCTGTTTCAGCCAAAACGACTGCACTGTCAGACTGCTTTCACTTGGGGCTCCCAGGATATCAGGGCTCCGAGGAGGAAAAATGCCACACTACAGTCCTGCTTGGACACATTAACAGCCTTCTGAATGGCGAGAGATAGCAGCAGGGCCAGCGTTCCACAAATCATTTGAAAAGAGAGTGAGCAACAAAGTAAAAGTGCAGGGCATTGTGCCTATGATTGTTAAATGGGATGCCGTCAGCTTTGTAAAAGCATATGGTGTGTGTGTGTGTGAGAGAGAGAGGTAATTGCATTTCAGAGAGCTGAGAAAGGCTGATGTACCCTTCATGTAATTACACATAAAAGTGTGGATGACTGGTTGTGTAGAGACTCATTAAACAGAAATAAAGACTTCTCCGTAATTAGTTTTCTATTAATGCTCTAGTGGCTGTGCCTACTCTTTTTATGGAAGCTGAAATTGAAAGAGAATACCAAAATTACATCTCATCATGAATCTTTCATTGGGCCTAAATTTGGATTCTGGGGTGATGATACAAAATACTCTCTACCAAGACACAGAAGTAGGTTATTCTCATTTTTCAGGAAAGGTTAAACCAAGGTTGTTATATAACACTATCTACCTCCACGAGACCGAAGCTCAAAGGATCTCGCTCTCATTTTCTAAATTAATTTTAAAGCTGAGACGATCATAAAACCTTGTGTGTGACTGATAAGCCTTGTAACTACAGATGTTCTTAGAAATGATTACAGATTAAGGAGCACCTCTGTTGAATAACAGAGAATGACTCTTAGATAACACTCTTAACCTCTGAGATCATCTGTTATCAGGAAAGAGGACCTTTCACATTTCTAAGCAGGACAGTAAATACATCAGGAATTAGAAGTAACTGTCAAATATGCATTACAATGTAGATAAAGAGAAGGAAAATGCAAAGAGGAAATATTGAGAAACTTAATCATTAAAGGAGCGACTTCAGTAACATCTTGTACTGTAACACCTTGCTGATAGAGAGACACCACCAAAGCAGTGCAGAGTACTGCAAAAATAAACAGAAATATGAGTCCGTCCCAGAGCAAATAAAGTGCTAGCTCCAATCAGCAGGGCTGTAAAGAATGTGTCTGCTGCCTATACCTCTCACTGTGACGGCTCCACAAATACAGGAGAGCTGCAGGCTAGAAACTGTTGGAAAGCAAAAGGATGGAGGCTGTTGGTTACGAATGAACGTGAGCCTCCACCGTTTGGAAAAACAGAGGGGGCTTCGGTAAATACATCTCCACTTGGCACCGACTCCTCCGTGTTTATTGGGTTTGACCCCCGCAGAATGGACTTCTATACCCAAACAAGAGGGAAAAGCCAATAAACTCACCTACCTCATGGAGAATTACAGTCCACCCTTCCCTGGCTTCCACTGCTCTGATAAAAAATAATATCTTATCACAACACTTTGTAAAAATGTAGCTACGCACAGCAGGGAAGATTTACTACACATTACATTCACAACCAAGAATTGGCTTTTTTTTCCTAGGAAAAAATATTTGGCCACCTCCACTGCTACAATGCAGGCTGGTTGGACGTCAGCAATGGTTGTTTGTAGTCAAGACAAACAGCTTCCATTGCCCCCCAGGTCGCTCTGCTTCATACCACCAATAAGCAACGCTAATAAAATGCTTTTACGACCAAGATTTCCTGTGCTGTATGACATCAATTGGAAACAAAAAGTGAATTATTCCAAAGATTGGAGGCCTAACGTAAGTGCTAGATGGCTAAAGGTCATTCAACTCTCCAACATTTTAAGAAGGGCCATAAAACTCCTCAACTCTTCTCTGATAAACTGAGGTTAACACTTGAACTGTTTACCTAATGTTATCCAAAGCAATAAAACACTAATGGCCAAATCAGTGAAAAGTCACATTTCGACAGTATAGCAAGACATGTTGACACCAACATACAGAGAAGAGAAGCTGTATGGCCTTTCTTCTTCCTTTCTTTTTTCTTTGCTCGGGGGAAACCCGAGTGGGAAACCCTACTCGCCGTCACCTTTGGTCTACCTGAGCTGACAGACACAGGACCACCCACATCTCTAGTAAAGGGTGACAAGGCTGGGAGATCAAGGTGAGCACATTTAGTGTGTCAATCACTCCATTTACTAAGTATAAAGTCTGTGTGTGAGCAGAAGGCCATAGTGTTCATAGTACTTAAAGGACAATACCGGTTGTTTCATACGTTTTAGTACATTTGCTACAAATCACATGCACTTTACATCACAACTAAGCACTTTGTAACCCGGGCCATGCCAAACCACGCTTTGAAAATTAAATGTTTTTTCCAATATTTCAAGTCATCTATTGGTTTCTATTAATTTCTAAACAATATGATTATATATTATTGGAAATTGATTGAAACGTACTTGGGTTGTGTAATCCATCATACTAAACATCAAGTCACAGGTTTGACACATAGAGACAGACAACCATTCACGCTCACATTCACACCTACGGGCGACAATTAACCTAACCTGCATGTCTTTGGACTGTGGGAGGAAGCCGGAGAAAACCTGTGTTGAACGAAGTCAATTCCACTTATCCAAAAATAAAAACTGCTTCCTAGAATGATACAATTTGAACAACAAAGGACATCCTCCCCTTTTCGAATGAGGAACACTTCCACAAGAAAAAGTGAGAAAAAGTGTACAGCAATTTGGGTGAAACAACACGTTAATGGAGCTAAAACTTGCAAATACAGCAGCATGACCCTTTACAGAACGGAGAAGAAAGTGTGCGCTGCCTGAAATTTCCAGAAGCTGTTGTCGAACAATTAAATCAGACTGTACTGAATGACATTCGGAAACAGGATGAACTGATGTAAGATGGTAATATGCTTCAGTAGACGTCTGCCAGGGAGGTTTTGTGGAAGTACATATGGTTTAGGATTGACAAAGGGAACCAAAAGTTGAATGGAAAGTGGAATGCCTGACAACTGTCACCAGAAGTCATTTCCCATAACCTGTCAGGCTTTCCGAGCGCTGCGGTTAACCGACTCTTATTACCCTTACAGAATCAAAACTTGGCAAGCGTGTCACGTGTACCAAAGATGATTCAATTGAGGCGACTCCAGTAGGAATCCCCATTGTGTTTGTTTTTCTTCCACGGGTTGAGGCCCCTGGAAAGCCAAAGTAAAAATACCCAGAGCTCCCACATATTTAAGCTGTTTCAACATTTTTGAGGCCCAAGGTGTGCCGAAGAACAGAATGTCCAACCAAACACATTCTGTAAAGCTTTGTCTGGATTTATGTGGCCCGGAGCCTGACCTACCGTGGCTTGTCCAGGGGAGGAGAAAAGATGTGTTTGATGCCATGAGTGCTGTGCAAAGCAGGGAGTACAGAGCGACAAGAAGGGTCGAGAAAGGGGGCGGAGAGTTTGGGTGAGTCACGTTAAGATGAAGTTCTTGTTGAAGGCTTCCCCCACTCTCTCTCTCCTCCCACGCAGAGAGTACTCTTAGTGTATAGTGCTGGCTTCCTCAGAGAAAGAGAAACCCCCGACTAAGAGGTCAGGAAAGCCACAGAAATGAGGAGGGAGGATAAGGGGAGATTTTGACTGGATATGAGGAGTTGACTTGTTATGAGGAGTGTGACCCTCCACAGAAATGAGGAGGGAGGATAAGGGGAGATTTTGACTGGATATGAGGAGTTGACTTGTTATGAGGAGTGTGACCCTCCACAGAAATGAGGAGGGAGGATAAGGGGAGATTTTGACTGGATATGAAGAGTGTGACTGACAAGGGATCTTCCCTCAAAAATTCCTCCCACCATGCGCTCTGATACTGTTTTTGTTCAAGCTGTTGACATTCTGAATATCTGAGAAAAAAAGAAAACCCGAATTTGGCTATGAGCTTATATAACCAAAGTATCTGACCCCCTTTTGAAGCCACGCATACTGTCTAGATTGTAAAAAAATCTGTTTATTTCTTTTCATATCTGCATACTTGTCATTGTTGAGGTGTTCCAGCGGTTGTTCGCTCTGTCCAGGATACTAAAAACAGCATGGAAACACAGTGCGTTCGGCAGAAAGAAAACACCATCATACCACACGGGTTACACCCACGATTTCCAAAGAATGCAATGGACGTGTTCCCAAAGGGGGAAAAAGGAGAGCTTGCCAGGCAAAGTACAGACTAACTGCCCATTATGAGGGATTTCCCAAAACAGCCATGTGAAATTAGACATATGGGAGGGGCTGGTATGGAAAAATCAGGAAAAGGGCTATGTGTTTTAATCTTGAAAGGGAAAAAGAACAAGATGGGCCAAAAGGTTTCCCATAAATGTTAATGAAGGGCTTTCCCAGAAAGATTTTTTTTCCACCTTTCAGCTTGAAACAAGAGGTCAGGTGCTAATGTTAACCAGCAGGGCTGGATCCAGGGATCTGCCTTTAAAGTATAATAGAAGAAAACCATGTGGAATAAACCATACTGCAGGGATTTAGCAGTAAGAGAGCTAACTTTGCATGATGATGTGTTAGAAGAATTGAACAGGCCTCGTGCACAGAGAAGCACACGAATATGAGAAAAGCCAAGATGACTGAAACAAATTTTTTACACAGGTAAACCTCTGTAATGTCTCATGTGTGTCTAATGCTGTGGCTGCACTGTAGCTGTTACTGTGAATGTTAAGAAGGGTTGGCTTTTGGTTCTTTGCTGCACACTGGCTGACATATTCTGGTACACTGCATGGTCGCTCAGGATTGCTGCTATCTTTATTCTTCAGGGTCTTTGTTGGCTTGCTGATACAGTTGGGTTTCTGATCTTCAGAGCAGCCTGTCTAACACAAGTAAAATCAACTTCACCTGCAATCATTAATTGTTGAGTAACTTCTGAGTCAGGTTTTGTCAGAATCAATACCTTCACAAGTTACTTTGGCAGCAATTAAGCACAACACAAGTGCAGGCCCGGGGGTTGTGGAAGCAACTTCAGCTGTCTCTGGTGTCCAGAGGACGGTTCTACGACACCACAGATAGTGCTTTGTCTTCTGGGGGCCAAATTCAACAACTCAACAGTGCTGTGAGGGACCCATTATATAACCTCTTTTTTAACTTCATGTTTAATGTATTTATTGACTAGATAAAGGAAACAGTATATTTCACTTACATACATACACAGATGAGGGAGAGAAGTCGAGGTGAGAGAAGACAATAAAAAAGTAAAAATAAAATAAAATAGAAATAAATAATTAACTTTAAATGGAGGGGTTATGTGTAGTTTAGTGAGATGACGGTCTAGAGGATAAACTAAAGTATAGTTCAAGCCATCTATCCAATAGACTAATAAAAAAAGGAAAACATGGACTGTTTATGTTGCTCTGGGAGTATGCCTCAGGATTCTCGGGAAGGTAGGTAACTAAATCATTTCTAAGTGGCCTGCCATTCCCGAGGTGTCTTGTTATTTGAAATAAGTCTCACGATACCAGGCAATCGGAGATCTCTGCCTGCCGAATCTCCGGGGATTTCTAAAAGTTGTTGCTAGAACGGAGGCGAGAACGGCTAACAAACCTACGTCCTTTACATGTTACATGTTCTGAATTTCTGACTTGTGAGTCTAATTCCAAATAAATTCTCTGAATATTGTATCAACCTTTTTAAAATAACTTTTATCCAAGGGAAGGCTGTATGTTAGGCTCCATTGGGCCAGGGTAAGAAAACGTACTACTGATGTCATCATTGTAGGATGCAGCTGCTTGAGGATGACTAAGTTGACCAAATGCTGAATAAAAATGGAGATTTACTGGTTGTGTTTAGAGGCCTTTGTGTACTTTCAAACTAAAAAGAACAAACCGTAAACATTTTTAGAAAGCCGAGGGCTTTTTTTCACACAGCATAACACATGCAGACCCATCTTATGCACACTACACTGTGACTTCATGGCTGATTGTTGGCGAAAATCTATTTTTATAGTAGGCTAATGTATCCAAAGACAATGTGAAAACAATGTGGCAAAGGGGCTGTGATGAACCTACAGAGAATTATCACACAAATCTGAAGCTCCCCTCGGCTTTATGGAGCTTTATAGTGAGTTTCAGCTCATTGTTTAGCTTTGCCTGTTAGCATGTTAATCAATCTGCAAACTAGCAAAACAGTAAGCCTATCATTGCTCAAATTGTCACCCCCAATCATCTAGCTAACTAGTCTGAAACCAGTCCCTGGCAGCCTCCTCCTGCTTTCCTGTCAGAGATAACAGGCTGCCCGCAGTCAGGCCCGTCCAGCTATGTCTTTGAAGCTGCACATGTAACCCATGTGTGTGTCTAGGAGGGCCACAGCCACTCCCTCACTTACATCGCACTCCTGAGGCCTCTGGACTCACAAGGCCACAGTGCTTGCCTCTTACCCTCCGGCCTCCATGCAAAAACATCGCCACTGCTGCTGCGAAACGAGACAGACTGTAATGGAAACGGCACACTTTCCAGACACTTGAGGGAATAGCAAGCATCTCCGCCTGAGCCCTGTCGAAAAAACATACAGACTACCAACCCTCGCCTCCCCTCCCCTCCCACCCCCCACCACCCTTCTGCTCGTCTGGACATCGGGACGTCTCGTCTTTCAGGAAATAACTGGGCAGGTTTTATAATGATTAGAATACATTTTAGATAATAAACCCTCAAATCGGATGATTTTTCAAAGATAACGAAAACAATTGTTCGGTCTTGTTCGGTCGGTGCTCGGGCCCTAATTGAAAGCCTAATTCATCAGAGATCCAGTATTTAGTACGTAACTGCTTATTTTTAGTGATGCAATGTTCTGCTGTAGGGGGGAGCAGACATTCCTTAGACTTAGTGTTTTGTGTTGCATACTGATCCTTCTATGATTCAATAGACAAATCAGAAACTGGAAGACTAAACCTCCAAAAGAATCACAGGATAGTTTAAACAATACGAGAAATATGAATTATGATAATAATCTTTCTTGTGGAATTTGCAGCCTCATGTGTATCTGCCAGGTTTGGGGAGAGTGACAGACGGGGCTATCAGTTTTAAATTTCCATCAATCTTATAAACTCCAGAATCGATATTAACTGACATCTGTATGCTTGGTAGAGCGGAAACGATTGTTTAGATCGGCAAACACATGTATTTGATTATTATTACAGTTTCATGTTCTCAAGTATGAGGATTTGCTGCTTTTCTTCGTCTTATATGATAGTAAATTAAATATCTTTCGGACTTTCTTGTTTTGTTAGTGAGCAAAACAAGCAATATGAAGTATATGTTGATGGGCATTTTTTCACAATCGCCTAACATTTTATAGAGCAAACGATTAATCACTTAATCAAGAAAATAATAAGGGCTGCGACGACTAATCGATTAGTTGTCAACTATTAATTAATCACCAACTATTTTGATAATCGATGAATCAGTTTGAGTCATTTTTAAAGAAAAAAAGTCAAAATTCTCTGATTCCAGCTTCTTAAATGTGAATATTTTCTGGTTTCTTTACTCCTCTATGACAGTAGACTGAATATCTTTGAGTTGTGGACAAAACAAGACATTTTGGGAAACGCTAATCAACATTTTTCACAATTTTCTGACATTTTTTAAACCAAACAACTAATCAATTAATCAAGAAAATACTCAACAGCTTAATCAATAATGAAAATAATTGTTAGTTGCAGCTCGACTGTATGGTGTACAACAAACAGTGGAGCAAACAAGGACCCATTAGCTGACACTGGGGCTGCACTTCAATCAAATGCTCGGCTTAAAGAGGTGTTATTATAGCGTTAGACTGATTAGCCGAAATGGCCTATTTCACCTCAGAAAAGACATCTGAATGGTGACCGGCATGTGGCTTTGTTACAAACTAGTTCACTTGTGGTGCAGTTTCAGACTGCTTTTGGTCTCACAAGTAATTCAATTTAATCTACAACTGATTTGCGGGTTAAATTAGGACATTCCCTTCATTTAATTTGTGTCAAATTCAGTTTTGAATCCTGCTTTTGGTGTTAGGATAATGTAATCATGTTAAAGTGTCCACATCAGATTTAAAACTGCAATGTAAATGAAGTAGTGTTGAAGTGAAGTCCTGGCATCAGCTATAGGTCACAGATTAGAGAAGAAGCTATGAGGTGAAGTAAGCGTGTCACTCCCCTCCTCCCCCCCTTCTTCATCTCACCGTTATAGACGTGGATCACATTTCGACCTCCCCTCTCAATCAGCCTCCTTCCATCTGATAACCTATAGTGCTGTTCAGAAGCTCTTAAACTTCGCCATTCTTGACATTCTCGAGATTCTGGATGGTGTGACCTCATTGGGTGAGCGAAGCTGGTAGGAAAATAGCCCCCGGCCGAGCCTTTGCTTCGACATGGAAACTTAAGCTAACAAAGAATGCATGACTATGTGCAAACTTGACTGTGGCTGCACTTGTGAGAGAAAACAACATGTTTTCTTATGCAAGCGTGTTCTCACTCCAATGTGTAGATTGTTCTGTAGGTGCAAATGTCAAATGTATGTGAGCATCTGCATGGTTCAAGAAATGTTGCACACACACACACACACACACACACACACACACACACACAACACTCATGAACACAGACACTGACACTACACCTATGTGCTCCAGCATTATAGGTGCCAACTCAAACTTGATAACCTTACAAATCTAAACAAAGTCTAACCGCACATAGGGATATTCATATTTAAAAAAAAAAAAAAAATGATTTATTCAATTTATTCAACCACATGTGAAGCAGTGCACACATTGGGATGCAAGCCAAACTTCAGATACATCTGATAATAAAGTGAAATTAAATCAAACTATACAGTTTCATGTGTTCTGACTCTACATGTCTTTCAGTATGCACTAAGATACTGTATAATACTGTGTTACTGTTGATTTTCAGACAACCACTACTCTTGCGATTTAGGGGAATACTGTACAATATACCTATATTGTGACAAGCTGATGCATGAATACCAATGTATAGCACTTTCTTTGTCTTAATGAGTAAATAACTTGTAACTTGTCAAACTGTGAAATCTAAAATCCCAATTGGAGCTCAACTTGTGCTGCATTTGAGTTGTTTTTTAAGCACTGGAGATGATCGACATATCATCATCTTTAAAGTTGATATGCTGAACTTGTGAGCTTGAACAGCTGCTTATTTACACATCCAGCAGTTACGGAGCAACATTATCATTCATCTGGAGTCGTGTTTCTGGCCACCTGATAAAGGTAAGTCTAATTATCACTCTCTTTTAGTTCTGTTTTTGATCTCATACCAATATACCTTTCAATGCTAAATGCTCCACTACGTTCACCAGCTAGTTGCTAACTAGTCTGCTGTTTAATGCTGAGTAGGTGGTGTACAGTGAGTTTATAGAGCCTATATTATGCTCAAAACAGCTGCCTTCTTCCGGGTCAGACAGACGCTCTAAGGGATTTTTGACTGCTCGGCGGCAGCAAGACAACAAAACAAACACACAGAATCACAGGCCTAACATGATATCGCCTTGACAGTTTGGTAAAATTGACCTGTCGGCAAACAATTGCCAACTTACATATTCTACAGAGCAACTTGACTATCCCATTGAACTAACGTTTCTGCCGCGTGGGGAATATAAATCCAAATTTCGTAGTGTTTTAGCTCTGTTTTGGTCTCTCGGTGACTCTCAGGTTCTGAAACTTTTGGTTGATTTCATCTCTTTGCTGTTTCATGCTGGGCAGGCAGCAAAAGCCTTGGCTTGTCAGAGCTTGTTTACTGGAAACTGCTGTCTACAGTTTTATATGGAGGATTTATGAGAGCGGTGAGACTCAACTATACAATCTGGCTGGAGAAGCAAAAACAATGAGCTAAAAGCTGCATAGAGCCGCAGAGCTAGATGCTAATTCTGTGGTTTTATGCTACAGACAACCATTTCCCCAATACGGGGAATCACTTGAGTCAATGACAGCATAAACAAAAACACATCTAGCAGGTTTATGTGGCATCTGAGGATGATTTCATTTATAGGTCCCAAAGTAGCAGGTTCAGGTAGGAGGTGCAGGTAGAGCTGGATGCAGATGAGGGATGATGAAGAGGAGGAGGTGGCAGCGGTTGTGCGGTAATGCTTGTTGCAGTTCTGACGGTAGAAAGCAATTATATGGCCCTCTGCTTTATGGAATGTTCTTGGAATACAGAGCAAGGTGAACCATTAGGTTTGCTAATCAAGCAGAGTGTGTGTCCCCGTGTGTGTGTGTGTGTGTGTGTGTGTGTGAGCGAGTTGCGTGCCTCTCACTGGAGCACATAATTACTAGCTGGTGATAAAAAGAGGAGAAGGGGGCATTGTGGGATAGCTGTGGCGTGAGTCGCCATTTGTAGCAGGGTTATTGAGTGACTGTAGGTGGACATGATTAACTACATAGCTGGGAGCTCAGGTATGCATTGACACACACACACACACACAGGGATACATGCACATGCATATTAATCAATACTTTATCAAATAAATCTGCAAATGCTTAGAAAAATGGCACGTGTACGCATGAAATGTCACGTCGCCTGAAATGTGCAGCATACACACATAGACAAACCACAAATTTGGAACGATCAGCACGTCAGGCCAAAAAAAATGGAAAGCTGTTTATACTCATAACCGGGCTCTGAAAACATTCATTTAGTCAGGCTCTGCTGAATCATTTACCAAAACTGAGGTGGAAAAAAATATATAAGCACGGAGTCTGGCTTTTACGTAATGCCAGCAGCCAGTCAGTCAGAACCACAGGATGCATACAGGGAAGCAGAGAAAACAAACACTGAAGGATGTCCTTTCTGCATACTTGATGCTTTTCCCAGCCGCAAATACCAAAGTTCGCCCGGGACGCTGCAAAACAGATTCACTCTAAACCGACCTGCGATTTTACCTTATACGTTTTTTTTTTTTAATACTTTAGGCCTTAGGTTATGTGTAATGTGTCTACGTGTCTTGTCTGTGCGTAGGTGTGCTGGAGGAGCTAGGATGAGTTCAGGGGAGAATACTTCGCACAGCTGGTTAGTCTTTGTTATCATCTAGAGATGGTGTCTCTGGCAGCATCAGCGGTGGTTTAGGAAAAGCTTAAAGCAGATGAAGAGAAAATTCCACGGTTACCACTTGGTCTAACATCGTTCCATTCCAGCGGTCCATGCCAGCAACACACACACACACACACGCACACACACACAAACACACACAAACACAGAAACCTCCTGGTGGTAGGTCTGAGCTGGAACATTGTTGGAATTCTAGTAGCTTCGATCCAAAGCCTCCCCTTCCTCTGCAGGTCTTGGAGTTTCTGCACGATTAAGGCTAATATATACTGCAGTCTGTTCCACCAGCGCTGGATGAAAATGTTTTAGTGCCTCACACATCGCAGGCGATGTACCTCTTTGATCATATTGATTTTTCAACCAACCAACAGTCTTTTTGCAGGTGATAAGCAGTCAAACCACTTCTTGGATGCTTTTCCCTGTTGGAATTTGTTACTAATAAAAGGTGCAAGTTTATGGCTATTGATAAATTGCTCAAAGTATTAATTAAAAGTACCTCTTGTCTTTCTAAGAATATCATATACTGTATTCTTGCTACATGTGTGAATGTCTATGCAGCCTCTTAATTGTGCTAAAAGGTGTCTGGTGGCTTAGAGGTTACGATACATACATATACACATATATACTAGGGGTGGAAATCACCAGAGGCCCCACGAGACAAAATTATCATGATACGATCTTATTGAGATTTTAAACATTTTGTGATATGCTGAGTATTATGATAGGATACAGTTTTCCCTCTGTTCATCTCAGAGTTTTCATTCACATGTCTTGAGGCCAGAGGTCAAGGGACCCCTTTGAAAATGGCCATGCCAGTTTTTCCTCGCCAAAATTTAGCGTAACTTTGGAGCGTTATTTGGCGTTCTTCCCGACAAGCTAACATGACATGGTTAGTCTAGTTTTATAAAGTACCAGTATATTCAGTCTAGCTTTAAGACTGAGCCTACAACAACCTCTGAAAGACAGAATAGCGTCCATTACTGCCGGAGGGTCATCTGATTGTTAAGAGGTTTAATGGTTTATATAATAAAAGATCAATACTTGACTTCTGTGTATCGATACAATATCGCCACGCACAATATCGCAACACCATACTGTACTCGATTTTTTCCCCCACTTCTATCATCATTTCCTGTCTGTATTTTTATTGTGCCCAATAAAAGCAAAATGGCCTAATAAATCTTTAAAAAATGCTCCTACAAATCCATAAGATTTATTTTAACTTGGAGAAGAAGGATAAGAAAAACAAATCATTTGAGAGACCGTGGTTTACACTGAGAATGACACATGCCTGTCCATTGAGTTCAGTCCTGAGCAGTATGAAGATACAACATGGACAGGCCTGGATCAGAGGAAATGGTTTTAACGTAGTTTTATGAAACTTTATAAAATCAAAACAAATGCAAAAAAAAGTGATTCATTTACAATTAAATCAAACCATTCAACCGCAACCAACTACAAATTGGGGAAACTGGCCAAAACTATTGCCACAGGTTTTCAATAATGTGACTCTGCCTGAGAACATGACTCATGTTGACATAAATGCAATCTGATAAGCTTTGTGTACAGTGACTTCACAAAATGTCACTAAAAAAAGCTCTCTGTGCTGCTACACATTTCTATTTTTAGACTATTTGTCAAAACAGTTTTGCGTCTTCTTAAGGAAAGAGCTGTCAGATAACTGAGGTGTCGTATCAGTACTGCTGCAAAAGGAAGATCAAATTGAACCTACAGCATGTCAGATCTCATCATGGCACTTCAGTCACAGCTGTACGTGTGAAACAAAATACTGTTTAAGACGCCCGGACGCCTTGAATAAACGTGACACATGAACAAGCTACCTAAAGAGCGCTCAGTATGGCAAGTATGGAGGGCAAAGCATGCCCAGCCTTCTGCCTTACAGGGGCAAGGCCACAAAGTTGAACCTCGAGGTCAAGAGGACACATGCTGCAGTTCACAGTGACGGCACACATTCACTCAGCCATGCATTCATATGATCAGACAAGAATGCACGTGCATACACTCAGTCCGAGTTAGACCGTTAACTGTCTAATCAACAGCTGAGGCACACATGCAAGTGTGCTGACTTCATGCTAACGATAAGAGTAATACCTCACTTTGGACTCACAGTTCAGGGTCGTACATGATTGCAAATGCCTTAGTAAGTGCTGAACAAAGGCTGTTCATTTAGGGTCTCAGCTATGTTTAGCCCTCTGCTCAGGGCATGCAGTCACTGGTTTAAATAGGATCTCCATGCATGGTGTAAAACACTTGACACACATAACCAGCAATGACACCATAAGACAAAGTGAGCCGCAGTTATTCATTTCAAGTGATTGGAGTGACAAAGAGAAGCGCGACAGAACTGCTGGCAAAGAAATCTTAGTGCCAGTTCAATGAGTAGCAACATGGTGTAGCAAGAGACAGTTTAAGGGAAAAAATACTTTGTTTTGTTTCCTTATATGAAACTTCCTTTGGCTTTAGTTCCTTGGCTTTTGGAAAATGCAAACATCTTTTGGACACGCTGTCTGAAAAGGTCTCTGGACAGTGAGTGCATGCGATATCTGCCACAAAGGATTCATTTGACATATTGTTGCCCTATCGTCTCCATCTTTAATCTATCATTCCTTTTCCAGCTAAGCTCTCAGTTCAGATGGCTGGGATAAACGAGGCTCTACTCGATAAGTTCAGACCGTGGCTTATTTCTGTGACTAATCGTGACCGTGCCGCTTCAGTTCCACTTATTCCATCATTGTCTCCACAGACACCAAAAATCCCTGCTTGGACGGTTCAAGGAATCTGCTAAACAGTTGCATAATATAGCAGATTATAAAAATGAAGAAGTGAAGCTGAATCGGATGATGTGAACTGACAATTTAACCATTCAACCACCAAAAGCTTGAATTTGAAACAAATAAAATTTCAAAACCGACTGTGAATGAAGGAGAAACAGATGCAGAAAGGCCCTATGGGTGACTCAGGGGTGTTCTCCATTCACAAAGGACCCTAGATGAACTTCTGCTCTGATTTAATGGGCCGAGCACCAGCTCCATCCTTTTGCTATAAGCATTGGAAACAAGGACCAAATGTGCTCATGCATCATAAAGGAAAAAGATCTGACAGAAAAAAATCTTTTCGTACATCATCGCAAAACCTTTCCAAATCCCTTAAACTTTGTTATGATTTCTGGCCCAAACTATTTAAGACTTTCCCCAAAGAAGCCGGCGGCTCTCATGTTGTTATCACCCGCTGATGTCATGGACCCAATCTGAGAGGATTACGCAGATGGTGGGAGAGATGAACTGTGTGTTATACTCAAAGGAAAAAGTGGATTCCTCTGACAAACTATGGGAAGGATGACGATGAATTTGGCTTTGCATTACTCTCTTCCTTCTTACGAAGAAGATTTGGATCGCCACCAAATTGTTTCATTGTAAACGCTCAGCCTTGTGGTTGCGTTTCCTGTAACAAAAGTAAATTCCTCCTCGAGGCAGCAGGAAACAAACAGAATGAACGAGTCTGAGACAATAGAAGAGGGTGCATGCAAAATGCCATTCTGTGTCAGAGCAATCAATTCAAGGCGCTCCATTTCTTGTGTTCCATTAGTCATTGTGCTTGAATGGGAATCACAATTGAGGTGGAAGAACGTAGCAGTCTCATTATGTTACGCTTCCACTTCCATTACATATCAGCTTCAATAAACAAGAAACTAAAAGGCACAAAACACCCCCCAAGGACAAAAGTACAGCGCATGAGTAAGTCAGTGATCAGATATGGTATTAGTTTATGACAAATACAGTTGGAAAGCAACATTCCTGACGTTATTTCAGTACATTGCGACCATCATAAAATAGTTGTTAAATAACTCACTCCATCCTCTTCCGCTGCTGACTCTTCACTTCACTATGTCGGACCCCATATATGGTCAAACAATTTGTTCTTTCTCTCTATTTAGGATTAATCCTTATGGTCAGCTGCTTTGGGTCAGGACGAATGTGAAAGTATTCAAATCAAAATTCTTGCTAAGATAGCACACTGATGGATAATATGGATGTAGCCACTTTAACTCAGTTTACCCATCTATTTGGCAAGATACAGTTTACATAGGCCAGTGTAGTGTAAATACTTAGGGCACATTTCATAGATAATACATTATACTATAACTTGATCTTAGTAGCAAGTATTGGCTGTGTAGCCAAAGCCTGATATAGCTTATTCCTGTGTTTCATAGACTTGTTGTCCAAAACGATTACAAAAACATGGGTGACATGTTCCTTTATTACCATGAACCTAGGAACTGTAGTTCGTTTGAGTCAATCCCACATACACCATCCTTCTGCCATAAAGCCATATATCACTTGCGCCAAATTTTCTGAAAATAGAGCCACTATTTTATTACCGTTTTAGTAATGTTTGCTAAGTGCCCTGCTGTTTTAGGAGATTACTGAGCCCTTTTTTAATGGAAGTATATATTTGTGGCCCATTTTTAAATATTTTCATGTACAGTAGGAACCAATGGGCTTGGGGAAGTCAGAAAGTATGAAGAGACTAACACATAAAGTGTTTTTGGCCTTCTCATGGGCTTTGCTGACAGTATCAAAAATATAGGGTACTGGCAGCCTTTTCCTTTAAATTACATTCTTAAACAAAACAGGGTGATTAATAGGAAGGGAAAGCAATCCTTGCTTTGTGAATTACAGCAAAATTCGACCTATTCAGGCCTCGAAAAAGTCACACAATCTGAGAAGGAACAATCCCTCTTCAGACATATGTAAAGATATGTTTACTTGTGACACGGCATAGCTTTCTTTCAAGGGGTCACAAGACAAAGATTTTGGGAACTACTAACTTAAATGATCCAACAGGTGTCCGCTCTATCCATTCTTAATCTATGAATCTGTATGAGGCTACAGATACAACACTGAGTCATGATCCATACTGGCACTAGAGCCTTACATGGTCAATAAGACCATTTATGTGTCTGCCAGTCATGCTGACTAGTGCCGAGCAGGTGACAGCCGAGAGCTCTTCGACATTCCTGAGGAGACCTTGATGCCCCGCCGCCATGACAAGAACATTCCTGCGAGCCGGATGCGTGACTTTCCATCTGTTTGCAGGTTTATCTGTAATGTGGCCGGCGTGTTGACAAGCATGATGTAACTCCTGAGGTCTGCTGAAGACTTTAGACTCATATATGGTTCAAGCACATTCATGTTGATCCAACATTTCACGGTGACTTTGCTCTATGTGACACGGTGCGCCGGTTCGCCCTCTGTGTCATTATGTAATGTAATTCTAACTCGCACTCTGCACTAAAAGAGTCAAAAGTAATTGAGCTTGAGTCTATAATGTGCAATTGTGCATTTAATTGTAGTTTATGAATGTTGTACTTTCTCCAGTTCCCCCATCAGTCTGCCTATAATTTCTATGCGTATGACCTAATGAGATGCCATAAACTTTCACAGATGACATAAAATATAATCTTTAAAAAAAAAAATCAATAATAAGGGGATCAATAGAGATGCGGTGATGGAGCCACAGATTGATCTGCCTGGAGGGCTGTGTAACAGTGCCGGCCATTAACCATCAGAAAAATCATCACGTTTCTTTCTTTTTTTTTTCTCCGAATGGCGGACAGCGTCGAACAAAAACAAACAAGTCGTTCAAACTAAAAGGTGTCATTTATTTTTTTGTAAACCTTTGAATATGATCATATAAAAGCAGACATGCTGTCAGAGGATTGGAATGTGAAATGGAGCACAGTGGGAATGTCTCACAGGCTGTGTGTGCGTGTGTGTGTGTGTGTGTGTGTGTGTAACTCCTCAGCTCTGGCACTGGACAGGTGTGCTTCTTGGGATTGAACAATCCCTGTTATTGCCCGGCCAGCCTTTTATTACCGCCTCGCACCCAGCCAGTCACATCCAAACACTGGTAAACAGGTAGAAGAGAACAACCATCAATCACTGTGCGCTGAGAACCGACTCACAATTATACACACACACACACAAAAAAAAAAAACGGACCAGCAACACAAAGAGCAGAGTGTATTTTTGGAGGACAATCCTATTTTTCCAGGCATGTTTCTGTCATTATCATTCCTGGAGTAGCTCATGTTTGAAGTCAGCGGGCCGTAGAACAGCACAGCGCTCACTCTGCACCGAGTGGGATGGCTGCGAAGAGATGATGGGGAAAGCAGGTGCTGTGATTGGGGCTACGCTACCGCCAGAGAGGTAGAAAAAGAGACGGGGAGAAATAGAGAGGAGGGGGCTAGCAAACGACGACAGTGAGAGCTTTCTGACCTTATTTCCCTGACTAGACCCCAACTCTGTCTGATTAGTTTTCATTTCCACTTCCCGTTGCTTGTCTGATCAGTCGGTTTAGTCTATCACGCCCATGGTCGGCCTCTCCGTCTGTCTGTGGGGCTGTGTTTATGTCTGATACAGAGTAGGAGTAACAAAAGCAGGGAAGTTGAGCTGTTTTCCTGAAGAGAGAGTGACGACACTGAAACCTCATGGTAGCCTTAAGCGTTTTACAAAGCTTGAATTTTATATCTTGTGTGTTTAAAGTTCATATTATTTCGAATTTTGACCTTATTTGCCTCTGACTAGTTAAAGCCGTTTGCAGCCGAGTGTGAAGCGGTCGGGATGAGAGTCAGCGCCTCCAAGTCTGAGGCCGTGGTTCTCTGCTGGAAAACGGTTGGTTGTGCCCTCTGGGTTGAGAGTGACCCTTTGCCCCAAAGCGAGGGGGTTTAAGTATCTCGGGGTCTTGTTCACGAGGGAGGGAAAAATGGAGCGGGAGATGGATAGGCGGTTCGGTGCGGCGTCTGCAGTTATGCGGCCGTTGTGGGGAAGAGGGAGCTGAGCTGGAAGGCAAAGCTCTCGATTTACAAGTCCATCTACGTTCCAACCCTCATCTATGGTCATGAGCTTTGGGTAGTGACCGAAAGAATGAGATACAAGCGGAGGAAATGAGTTTCATTCGTAGAGTGGTTGGGCTCAGCCTTAGAGATAGGGTGAGGAGCTCGGAGTAGAGCCGCTGCTCCTTCACGTCGAAAGGGGCCAGCTTAGGTGGTTCGGGCATCTGATGACCATGACTTTGGTATTGTTGTTCTGACCATCATTAATATCCAAAGTTAATGCTGAGGTCCGGGAACATGGAAACATCAGAAGACTGTCTGACAGGTCAAACATAAGCGAGCGGTCACATGATCAGACATGCTGTAACAAAACCAACAGTTCAGCCAGATTATCTAAAAAACACTTATTTGGAGGTAAAAAAACAACAACAAAAAAGTGAGCACATGTGCCACCCCAGGATTTTCAGCGGCCCCATCTGGCCACCCCGATGACAAAATTCTGAGGGGCGCCACTGAGCAGAAGAGGAGACTATGTGAGGATGGGGAAATTTAGTCTGAGCCATGTGCAGAGAGGAAGTGTCTTGCATAAGATACAGGGCTGATGTCATCTTTCTCATCAACAGTAGGCTGGAGAAACAATGACTCCAGCGCGGAGTGATGTGGGCGGTCGGGTCAATACAGAGGTCAGAGGGGAAAGACTGATGTTACGTGATGATTTGATGGATGAGACTTCCATGACCTCTACTACGTATGCATGCCAGGAGAAGCACTATTTAAAGCATGACAGCATGCAAAAACTGTGCTAGTGAATGAGTGGGGCTGACGTAATGCCTGCTGCTAAGTTCAAAGCTCAGATAAACATTTTAAGGGAGGACCTTTAATCTGAATCATCATGTAGACCCTCCTGATATATTTACATATATTATATATACATACTATATTATTTCATTAGACAGAACTGCACTAACAACAAACACAACAGGTGTAGCCAACCTGATACCTCATTCTGGGAATTAAATGAAGATAAGATGAACTAAAGATACATCACCTTATGAGTAAAAACTGCTGCGTAACGAGCTTTAAAGTTCAGATGGATCACTGTGATAAAAAGGACATTATCACTTTCTCAGCAGCCAGAGTGGGTCACATCTATTAACATCTCAGTAAATAAGAGGATAATTTTCAATCCCTGGGTGCTACAACCTCAATTACAGAAAATGTCAGAACAAGGTGCAAAACATTGCTGGTTCTCATTTGGTATTCATGAACACAATGCCTTTAGTGGCACCAAAGCTATTCAGTTAAACATTTTATATCCTCGCTATTCAGAGAGGATTTGCAAAGTGAATACTGAATGACAGGGCAAAGTCACATTAGAGGTTTTAATCATGTTGTGATGAAAGGAAAGCTGGCACATGACAAACTCCTCAGGGACCTGAAGAAAAGAAAAATGGAGCTGCGATGGTACCTGGCCTGGATTAATAGCATACACTCAGGCCTGGATGTGATATCACTTCTCTACAGCAACATCCTTCAGGATTAAACAGAAAATACATGAACATTTATTGTAAAACAGTGGCAAGAAACAGAGCCTGTGTGTTTGACAGTATCAATACTAAATGTGTTTAGACTTTTAGCTCTGCTTCCAGAACAAAGTGTGCTAAACTGAGTTTAATCTTGGCATTGTATGTTATTAATCAAGTTATCCGGTCATAAATTCAGGTGTTGGACAAGTGGAAACTTTGACTAATTGGTGCTAAATGAAAATGATCTATTATTTTGGTTGTGTTGTATATTGTCTACAAATTACCTTATCTTATTACATGCTTCTCTGACCACTATGTGAGCATCTACACTATATGGCACAGCCTAATACTGTAGCTGCTGTTGTTACATACCCAGAGTTAATGAGGCGGATAGATTAAGCAGCGCTCCTGACGGCTCCGGGAAGATCTATGGGAATCTCTGACAGGAACATATAGGAAACCAGTGACCAGGTAAATTACTACTCAAGTTAACAATGTAGACTCATGTTAAACACACACACACACACACTTGTGCGCAAAGCAGCAGCAACTGAAGCTGACCTGGCACGGCTGGTTGAAAAAGGTCAATCAATAGAATCCCTGCATGGTGACGAAGAGGAATTGGAGGGTCTGTTATGGCTGGACAACGAGCGCGACTCTCAGCCAACAGGAAACAGACAATGCGTTCTGTTCACTGCTGGGACACACAGACCCGTGTGCGTCTGAAAGGGATGTCTGTGTGTACAGGTTTTGTATTTTGAGTGTGTGGGATAAGCTTTTGAGGGTGTGTGTGCTTTGGTCTGTTTTCTTATCTAATTGTGTGTATGAATCCGTCTGGCTGTGGACGCGTTTGTCTATTTATCTGTCGACTTCTTTGTGTGTGTTTGGGTGTGTTTGAGGGTGGGATCGGAGGTCTAAGACACGTGAAGAAGAGGAATCGCGGATTCAAGCTCGGCACGTTCTCAATACTTCCTTCCAGACTGCTTATGTTGGGATTTAGTGTGTAGTCTATACCAGTGGTTTTCAAAGTCTGACACTGTGTGACCCAAGTCAGGCCTCACTGATTTAAAATTGTTTGAGTGTTTTGTCTACATGGCTGCAGGTCTTTAAATGGACATTTATTTGCAAATATCTGCATATGATTAGATAGAGGAGAGTGTTAGTTTTCCAAGAATATAAGGACCATGTTATAATGTCAAAAAAGTATTGATGGTACCACATAAAAAATATATATATTAATGAATCGTGTCACTTCTATTTGGAAGAAAATCATGCTCTAAGTTTTGGAACTACACTTACCATAATTTGGGGGATGTAAACAGGAAGTATAAAGGCCTCTACACACCGGGGGAGTTTATTTTTCGTGCGATTAATTCACACGTCAATATATTTCTTCAAACTGTTATTTTTGTCATGACTACTTTCACAAAGAATGCAAATATTACACGGCAAAAAAGCAAGATACTGTTTTGGGGGGACAAGGCCGATTTTCTGAGCTTTCGCACCACGAATAAGGCATCAACCAATCACGTTGTGCGGAATGGGTTGAGTTGCGCCTATATTTGTGAAACAACAACACAGAGTAGTCCGAACCAGGACAGCAAACTTTATTACTCCTTTCAACCTTGACAAAGGCAGCGCAGACCAGATCCATTCCATCCGTTCTTACCTTTCACAATAAAAGCCCTAGACATATAATATTCGCAGGTGAGTATTTTGCATTTTCGTGTCGTTTATTCATCACGCCCTCGGTGTCTAAAGGTCTTAATGCTGCCATGGAGTCAGATAAGCCCCAGTTTCTTGGCCTATATTTGTTTACATGTTAGCAAATTGGCACCACTAAAAGTATGTTGAATTAGCTATTGGCAGTTCCTGCTTGCAATGAATCTATGGATGTACAGCCAACTATCACTGGATCACTTTGATACTGAAGAAAGCTTTAAACTTGATGATTCGCAGCCAAGTTCTGGACTTATAATGAGCTTTTTATCTCTGAAAGGACAAATTAGCAGACCAAACTACGATACCAAACTTCTTGTTGTTTTCAGAACACAGAGATGCACCTCTCCCTTTCACTTCATGCATCTTTACCTCACATCACTCCCTCCTCTCAGCTGATCTAGCAGCCACTCTGGGGAGGCTCAGCCTATACAGTATATATAGTTCTGAATGTAATTATGTTGTGTCTCTGTGTGCGTCGGGCTGCACTGCAGACTCCTCAGCTAAGAGGAGCAGAAAGAATGAGAGTTGAAATAGATGTAGCCCTGTAGCGCTATTGAGTTTGTGTTCTATTTTTGCAGCTGCTACTACTGAGTGAACCTCAGACTGTGGTTTGTCCACATTATCTTTGGCAAAGAAGACCCAAAACATGACCTGCACGCTCACTCTCCATCACATGTTCTCCCGGGAGACACGTTTCACTGCATAACGTGATAGATAGCTTGAGACAAGCATTTGTGAGCAGATCTCTCAATGTTCATTCTTAAAATAAATTGATTTTGTAGCAGAACTAAACTTTCACACTCAGGGTCGACTGCGAACAGATGCCACCAGCTAGGGAATGCCTGACAGCGTCTGACATTTCGGTTTATGGGCAATTATTGCCATGCATCTCACCAATATTATGTAATTATCTCGGAGCTGTCAAGCAAACTTTGCTTGAGGATTCAGACTATTTCCATGACGTGACAACAGGGAAATTTCTAATTTATTTCAGCCAATGGTTCCCCTGTGCGTCAACCTTTACAGCAGAGTGTGGGCTAAAAGGGAAATGGACCCATTATGACGGAGGAAAGGATGGCATATTCTGTCTAATAGCTTTGCTGTAATGATCCTGGCATCTGTGAAACAGTGTACCGTCTCCAAAACATTACTGGAGCTACTTGGCCATCATTCAGCTCCGTCAGGCCTCTGCTGAGAATTGTGAACCCTCTGATAAGACGTCCCTCAGGCTCAAAAGAACACAACAAGCCTAATTTAGTCCTTTTCAGAGCTTCTTTGGCTTCAGGCTATTTGAGTCATCACCACCTTTCAAGTCATTATCAAATCCCTGAGTCATACAAGGTTTTTTCCTCCGACGGTGACTGAGTGTGATATCACTGCATATCTCTTACAACCACAGTATGTTACTGGGCCAACGAATGTAACCACAACCCATTCTACAGTAATTATCATTATATGAATAATCCAAATCGCCAATTTAGAAAATTGATCAATCATTTATACAATTCATCAAGCACAAATGCCCAATAATTGTTCATACCAGTTTCTTCACTCTCGCTTTAAAACTGAGCCCGTTACAACCTAAAAAACGCAAGTTGCGTTAATGCGTTAAAGAAATTAGTGGCGTTAAAACAAATTTACATTAACGCGTTAACTTTGACAACGCTAGTATAAATGGAAAGGATGAAAACATGCATTGATTCCCATTTCCTTTTGCTGATTTTCTATCAAAAATCAGTTAAAATTAGCTACATTTGCATGGAAACTTGACTACTGTAGGTTGAATATCTGTTGGTTGTCGACTGTTGGTTGGACAAATAGTCCCCTTAAGGACTCTGGGACATTGTGAGAAACATTTCTAACCGTTTTCTGAACTAAAAAATCACTTGATTAATTGAAATAATTAAGAGACTATTCAAAATCATTAATTGCAGGCCTAGATCTACGACAAATCACACCAAGTATATGGCAAATACTCTAGCTGGAGCAAATACATAACCAGTCAGTTGCTGTTGGTGATATAACCGTGTGTCCTGTAAAGCTGATACTGGCAATCAGGCTTCCTGGAGTTCTAATGTGCTGATCCTGTCTGCTAAACAACTGATACGAACATCCTCCACTGACCCTGCAGCCTCTGACCTGTGATCAACTGCCAAAACTGTTTTCCATTGAAGCCGGGCAGCGAGTGGGAGACTGGCGAAGTGTGATTTACCCCTTGCAGCATTTTTATTATTAACCTGATCTTATGACAAAGATTCAATGGCACACGTACATAAACACACGTGCACTCACAGAGACACATGTTCCTTTGCTCTGAGCTATCAAACATCTGCTAAGGGGAAGTCATGCACAGAATTAGCCAATAGCAACTGCGGGCGTATCTGTGTAAATCTTAAACTTACAATCTCACTGTGTGTGTGTGTGTGTGTGTGTGTGTGTGTGTGTGTGTGTACACACACGTGAGCCTTTTTGAATCTTTCCAATTTTCCGGAAGTATGCTGGAGCCTCCTGCTGCTCTGGGCCCCAGCGGATGACTTCTTATTGTGGGTTTGGAGCCCCAGAGCAATTAGATGAGTTTATGGTAAGCGCTAAGAAGCGGAGAGGCTTGTCATTCTGTCAGAGCTGATTTCCCCCTCGCTCCAAACGTCGACCTCTCTGGGCTGCCAAGGGTGGACGCGGGCCACAGTCGCGTATTTAAAAAAAGAGCTGGGGGAAGTGGAACATTTTTGAACCCTGCAGCGATTCTGTTTTTACTTCCTGTAACTGTATTTTGTTGCTAAGCGATTTGAGCCAAAACATGCCTGGCCAAGTAAATCTTTTTCATCCAGTAAAGGGGGACTGATGGGGACTTGCAGATTTGGGAATATATGAATAGATGGACCCACAGTGGCTTGGTGAAGTTACACTACCATGCATTTGGAATAGCAATAAACCATCCCCAACACTGAACCATCTGTCATATTCACTGAGCCACAGTGTCTATCATCATGCAATCCAAGTGCTGTGGGAGGTTTTAGGTATTCATAGGCTGCAGAAGGGATTTGTATAAACACACGACTGCTTCAAACGATACCTACAAAAGCAACAGTGTATCAAACAATGAGGTATCCTCAAATGGCATGACACAGGACTGAAATCCAAAAAATTCTTTCCACAAAGAAAGTAAGAACACTTTACAAACAGTGAAAGAGCTAGCATAGCATTCCCTACATGAATGAAAAAAAAAAAAAAATCTATGTTGCACCTCCTTGTGCAGTCCCAAGAGCGTTTCCCAACACTGTTGATGTCTTTTTTTCCAAGTGCAGTGCCAACAAAATACTTCATCCACTCCACCTCTGAGGCCTGTGTATCCTCCTGAGTCTTTCTACGAGATTCACCTCTTTACCAAAGTATTTGCTGGAAAACTAAATAAACACAGTTACACAATGGAAAGGGGGTCTTATGTAACTGACACCGGCCATGCCGTGGCCTAAATGTAACAATTTTCACGGCCCTGAACTTGAATACCCCCCCACCCATACACTTGTACACACGCAATGTGTAGACAACATCACCCTGCTATCTAACATGCAGTGTTGTCTCTTAGAGATTAGGTGATTCCTAAAAAAAACTACCTGGAGGTGAGGCAGACCTCTCTGACACTACACGCAGCAAATGTTGCTGATGATGATGTAAAGGTCACTAATACTGTTTCTCTTTCACACTTTACCTTCTTAAAGGTACAGTGTATAGGATTTGGTGGCATCTAAAGGTGTGGTTGCAGATTGCAACCAACTGAGTACGCCTCCGCTCACTCCTCCCTTTCCAAGACTGCAGTACCAACGAGTGCCAAACCGTGGTATTGCCGTTCGCTTCGCTCAGAGGCTATCCTTACCATAATAACGCTACTGTAGGAGCAACTGAAGTCAGATGGCAGCTGGCGGTACCACGGTTGTGCACTCTACAGCTCACGTTACCGCAATTTCACAAGCGTGTTGGAGAACTATGGTGGCTTTCAGGTAACGTAAAAACGTCAAAGTCTCTCTCTAGAGCCAGTGTTTTGGTTTGTCCGTTCTTGGCTACTGTAGAAACATGGCGGAGCAACACTGCGGACTCCATGATGAGGACTTGATCCCTATGTAGATATGAAGGGGTTCATTCTAAGCTAATGGAAATACAATTCTCAGTTTCAGGTGATTATACACTAATGAAAACATAGTTATGAATATTATATTCCATTTCTGCTAATAGATCCCCCGAGATGTTACACACTGTTCCTTTAAGAGTCATGAAGTAAGGTGTTAATGACAAAATTGTATGTTTATTAACTCATCTAATACATGTTGCATTGATATCTGAGGCCCTTTGTTGAATATGGTGCTATTGGCCACATCTACAGTATCACTGCTGTACATTCTTAATGTGGCAGTAATGCAGGCTTTTAGGCCGTGATATATGGGGCTGGCATATTTCTGAGTCACGGTAGAAGGTACAAATTTGTCTGAAAAAAAAAAATACCTGAGACAAAATTGATACAGATGATACAAGTTTTCTTTCTAGAATTAAATTAACAAATTATAATGGGATGCACTAATGCTAGCATGCAGCCAAGGTAACTATCTGGTATTGGGGTCCAAAATTTCTGTCAAGAAGATCGACCTAACTTCCCAAAAATCTGATGCCAAAAGCTACTTCTCATCTATCATAAATGTAAGTTAGAAAATGTAAGTTGTCTCTAAGGGAAAATAATGGTTTAAAAGTCTAGTATGATTAATTGAATAGTATAAGTCTATATTGTTCCCTACGCTCTATGGTAGAAGTCCAACAGTGTACGGTGTGCCAGAACAGTTAAGACCAGAAAGACAATGCATGCTTTGTTTTGTGTTAGATATCTATACTTTACTGCTTTTTAATGTGTGTTTCAAATATTTAAAAGTACACTTTCTCTGTATGTGCTGTAGGTGTACAACTAATGTTCTTTCTTTTAAAATGATTAAATCAATCTCCATTTTCAATTTAATCCATATGTCAAAAACGCGAAATAAGAACATCACAATTTCCTAGAGCCCGATGTGTCATCTTCAAATTTAATCTTGTTTTTTTCCAACGAACACCCTGAAAACGATTTCATTTAGAGTTATATAAAATGTATAAAAGTAACAAATTCTCACAACTGAGGAGCCGGAATCAGCGAGTGTTTTGGCACAAATCACTTTAATCAACTAATTATTTTCTAATTTTTCGACAACTGGATTATTCAACTAATCCTCTCGGTGCTGACACATTTCTGCGTGTTGCTCTGTGCGTGACTGAGGAGATTGGCTGCTGGAGAAGGAGTGTGTGTTTTCAGTATGATCCTTGGCGTGAGAACAGACTGAGAGCGGACATCACACCACACTGTGACAGCCGAGGGCAGACAGGGGAGGCAAAACACACCTCCCTGCCCGGCCCTGATACCTGCCCTGCCCCTGCGGACCTCTCACACATCCACGCACACACATACAAACTCTTACCCATCATGCACATGTGAATGCGTACATGCACACACACACATACAGTACTCTTTAAAAACCACTGCCAATTTACACACAAGATTCAACTTAATAGAGGTTTGTGGTGGTGTAAAAACACTTGTGAAAAGTAACCTTTTGCACAATGCACAAAACTTCTAATTGTCTGTTTGTGAACATGTCCAAAGCTGCCAAATACAACCATCATCAAACTGCAGTCAGGCATATCAAGGATCTCTGAAAATACGCAGCTAATGACTGATGCTTGATTATTTTGGCTGAGATGGCTACTTCAAGTTTGAACACTTCTCTCTGCTTGTCAATCGGAGAAATACAGTATGACATCAAAGGTGTTGGCAGTATTGGCAGTCCAGGTATTGAACACAACCGTTGATGCCAACAAGCATATACATAACCACAAATCATGGTAATTGCTCAATGTAGTCCCAAGCTGTAGGTCACTGCTGTAAGGTACATACTGGCAATGTGTGAAAGAGAGTTAGGGCTTAATTTATTAGCTGTTACCAACAAGCTTGGCTACACACTTACACGGAGGTATGATAAATTGGTGGACAGCTGTAAAATACTACCTTGAATCCTGGCAGTGAATAAAATTTCCCCCAGCACGACATTTCTTTTTCTTTGGACCAGTTCTTCTGCTAAACAGTACTTCCAATGAAAACTTTTGTCTGGGTGGTCTACGGAAACCAAAACTATCTCTAAGGCTATAATAAATACATTTGAAAATATGTGTCTTGTTAGTTGCGTGAAATGACCCTTTAAAAGGTTATTTGAGCAACTCGGAGCAGCTGAGAAACACTACTGTAACACACGCACAAATTACACGTAGGTGCAAGAGATGCGACAGACGAGCACTCTCTCCGTGGCCTCCAGCCTCCTCCTGACACTCTGACAACATTGTGGCACCCAGTCGACACATACTGCCTCCTGACTCACCCTCATGTGGAAACTAGACACCTGGGTCTCACCTCCTGCGTGTGAGAATGAATGGACTCACATGCACACACAGTGAGCATATTTGTGTGAATGATGGTGTGCTTAATTGTTAACAAACGCATGCATGCAAATACACATTCTGGAGATAAATTCACGCAGACCGACAGGCAGTAAGCATATGCTACAAAAATGTAGTCAGTATTGGAATAAATTAAAGGGGAAGTGCGCAAAAATAAATGTAATTGTAAATATAATATTTAGCCTTTATTATATTTAGGAGCTGCGATAAATCTGATAAATAAAAATGTAAAAAGTGTAAACATTTTAAAAAGTGAAATTACCAGCGTCTGTAGCCTGCTCTTCATCTCTGCTTGAGGCTAGCGGCTCAAAGCTACATTAATCATTACTAGCGTAAGCTCCCTAAATGTCAAACTGATCAGCATGAGGAGTGGAAGAAAATATCGATACACTTGAGTATCACAATATTTTGTTTTATACTGTATCAATTCTAAAAAACAAATTTTTAATTAATACTTTATATGCAAAGATTCGTGGAAGACAGTGGCCCAGATTGCACAAAAAGTAGGGCTATGATAGTGGATGTTACAGGACTAAGATTTTATGCATATGGCAGTGTGTTCTTTATCCTAAAATTAGATAGAAAAAAAAATCACCTTGCGTACAATATCGCAATATATTGAATCGTAACCCCTGTATCATTATACGTATTGAATCGCCAGATTCTTGCCAATACACAGCCCTAATCGGTAAAGAGTTGTGGGTCATGTAGTTTTTGTTGTAGGTTGTGACGAGGAAGAATGTTTGTATGTCTTTTCTTCTTCATTTGTTAAACAGTAAAATTGTGGGCCTTAAAACCAAAACAATGAGCTGAAAGAAGCTAAAATGCTTCATAGAGCTTTGGGCAGTTGGAGCTTGTTAATATAAAACATAGTTAATGCAGCTTTAACTAAAGCTTTGGGTTATATATTTCAAACTGAACTAATAACTTGTAATGGGCTTTTAAATCTATACACATTCTCAAAGACGTGCTAATACCCAAGTAATCCAGAGAAACTTTAGACTGAGGGGACTGACTCTCTACTAGAAGAGCAATTTAAAATTAAAATACCTTCAGTATCAGAATATTGATATCAGCTTATGTCTTATTCCTTCTAAGGCCTCATGAAAATAAATGCACAGAACACTCCTCACTCCAGCTATGAGCTCTTCTGTGCAGAGAGCATTCAGTTCATAATGAATGCTTTCTTCCTGAATCCTCTAAATCACTGGATCATTAGCATGGCCTCTGTTAATCCCACTTACTTCAAATTGCTCACAGATTCGGGAGTCTGACTATAATTTCTTCTGAGTGAATGAAAATCACAGTGGCATATAGTAGAAACAGCACATCAGCCTGCTCAGGAAGATGAAAATAAAACATGTGGGTACAACAGGACCACATATTGTCCAACAGCTGAGATTACTTTGGCCAAGATTCACTCACTGTTAAATTCAATTTGCGAGTGCCCCGTACTTTGGCATAATTAAAAACTACTCTGCAAACAGCATTAGTCAGACTGAATGATGGGGCAGAGAAAAAATGCTAGCTCAGAGAGGGCGGTTCTGGAGCAAAAAAACAGCGTCTGAGATATATCACTTTCATCAAAGACCGATGAGTAGGCCTTTCCAGAGAGCAGAAGAAGTTCATGCAGTGACAGGAATATTTGTTCCACGCTGTGATGGATGGGCCAAAAATTAACAGAAGACATGTGAAGCATGCATCAAAGACAAAGCATTCACATTGATGGTGAATTATCATCCGTTTGTGATTAGTTAACATGTCAACAAAAACAGAAAGATGCATTCCTGGTCACTTTCATCTTAGATCTCTTTAAATCTGCAGCACTACAACAGGTTTGTTGGGGGAAGACAAAAAAAGAGTACATTTTGCACAACAGGAGAGAAATGATGATGGGAATAAAGTATATAGTGGAGCGTGCCGCAGAGACGAATCACTCCACGTCCCCGTCAGAAAGATCATTTTGAAACAATATTGGCTTTGTGCTCCGAGAGTTGAGCAGATGTGAAAACCGTGTTTTTGCCTGGGCAGTGCTCTGGAGGGTTTGCATTTTCGACAGACACCGTTACAGCGATGTACAAAATACGACCGAGCCTTGCTTTAGCTTGTCCTCCCAGGACGGCATCCAACAATGAGACGTGAAATTGACATGATTGAGTGCGTGCCTGCTGTCCAAATCAGCGGAAAAGAGATAGATGGGGATGGGGTTGGGTGGGTGAAATGCAGGTATGTCTGCAGGTGAGAGCTTTTATACGTGTGGAATTCAGTACACATTCATATGCATACCACTATGTGTAAGCTCGTGTTTTGTGTCCCATGGTTTAAACAAAGACTTGTTGTACTGTGAATGACTAAAAGGTTGTGAAAGGGCAGTTTTTTTTAAGGTGTGTGTTGAAACGGATGTGGGCATCATGTGCGTCAGGGGTCTGGCTCTCACTGGCATAATCTTGACATGTAAATACAAAACCCAGCCCCTCCAAGTGACGTGAGGTGAAGGGTTGAAGAGTTTATAATTTGCTCACTTTCTCCGAGGCGGTTCGTTCCGAATCAACCAGAGTGGAATTGACATGGAGGGTCCTAAAGTTACAGTAGCACAATTTCATGAGGAAAGAGAGCTTCTTTAAAGCTCTTATTCTTAAAGTTAATTTTCAACTCGCAACTCATTTCCCTTGTTTTTACTGTAACGATACAATTGGTCTTGTCCAATGTTTCATCGCTTACTTCACTCTTGATGTAGCTCCAAGTCACCAGGAGCACTGCTCAGTTTTACACAGACACACGGTGCCAAAACCAAAACAGTTTCAACCATGTTCTTTCAACGCTGCACTGAGCCCTGCCTACACCACACTGCATGTCTGAATCGTGTGCAGAATTAGATTATTTCAGCTTGCGTGAGCTCATTGGAAAGTAGACGATTTAAGTAAGTAGTCTGATGGAGGGTTCCTTTGATGCTCTGTCAATTTAAACCACCGACTGGGGGAAAAACACAATCACGTCAACCTCCTGGTGATAATTACAAGTAGGATGTGAGGAGTGTTTTGACAGGCTCACACCTGTAGTCACACACTGTGGGGGCAGCAGGACGCATTTTCAACGTTTTCATGTTCAGCTTTTCAGTTACATTCCCAGGCTACTTTAATAGACCATTCATCTTCATCAAACAGCAAATCACATGCATCAAGTATTCAGTACTCAGTTTAAAACATGAAGACAGACAGTTACCGCTGCAACTTATGATTGCTTTTCTATTATCGATCAATCTTTTGTCTTTTAAATGTCAGAAAATAGTGAAAATTCCCCTCACAATTCTCCACATCTCAAGGCGACATCTCAAAATTGCTTGTTTTGTCTGATCATCAGTCAAAAATACCCCCAAAGTGTGCAAATTGCAGTGATATAAAAGAGACAAAAGCAGAAAGTCCTTACAATTCTAATTGTTAGCTATGGCTCTACGGGTGGCAACGTCAGTCTGTCGATCCACCACTTTGATCCAGAATGAAATGTCTCAACAATTACAGGATAGATTGCGATTAAAAAACTTAAAAACTATAAAGAAAAACTCTTTCATCATCATGTCAAACTCTGAATGTGTCCAGTACTTTGATTTATGACTAAATATCTGCAAAACTAACAACATTCCCATCAGCAGCAGCTGAACCATCATGTTAGCATTGCCATTGGACAGTGGGTGCACCACTTCCTCAGGCACAGATATATCTCATTTTCAGCATCAGAGGCGGCAGCCAAATCCCATCAACAGGCCTCGAGATAAAATGACGGCTGTTGTCGTTCGGTGGCAGCAGCAGAGAAAACTGGGCATTTAACCACAACTATCAACTGGACTGACTGATGGGTATAGCCCGCGAGATGTGATGTGAGATTCTTTTTGGCTCTGCATCTCCAGCAAATCAATGAAGTTCATGTTGACAGTTTGTATCTTTCCGGGAGTGTGTTGTTTTTTTTAAGAGTGAGAACGAAAGGGAGGGAGTGAGAGAGAGTGAGAAGTCAAAGAGTGACGGAGAGAGAAGCAAGACGGAAAGTAGAGAGAGGGAGATTATAGGAGCGTGCGGAGATTTATCTCAATTAGTCTTGACTAGTTTCTGCTATGTTTACAGAGTGCAGCACAATGTGGCAGAAGCAATCATAGTATTAAAGTGAGGGCCACTACTAAGTACATAAATGCAATCCTACTGCATCCACTGAGTTCTCAGTATTAGAGGTGTTTGTTGCATAATCTGCCTTCAAACAACATCTGTCAGTGCTGTTTAAACAACATAAATATGGCAAACATGCCCAAAGCATGCAACCAATGACAAATTAACAACAACTTAGTATTTGAGAGCCACTCTTGTCACTCGTTTAATATGCATGGTAGCTATGTATGGTATGTCTACAAGTTCAGGTGCTCAGGGGGATTTATATATTTACTTTATACATTAACACTCTAAGAATCAAAGGTCAATGAGGCCGCCATTCAGACTAAAGCCTGAGAAGACTCAAAGCAATCATTTCCAATCAGAGGTGACACATCACCAAGCAACCTTTTCCACGATAGAAGGGCAAGGGTGCCCTATCTTTGAAAAAAACACAAACAGCCCTTCTTAAGAGCAATAAATTGCTTAGCAATTTATGTTGAATGTTTGTTTTTTTTTATCTTGAAATGACATTTAAATATTTTTTTTTTCATTCTGAAAAGATCAAAATCACATTTATACAAATGTAATGTGTCTCTGGGAGCCATGTCTCCCCCAAAATCTACTGTGTCACCTCTCAGGTTACTTTACTTTGTATTTACACAACTTTGAATCTGATTCAGACAGCAGGAAAAAGATGGCAAGAAAAGAGAAATAGAAGAAAAGCATAATATTTTATTAGAAATTAACTTTTTATCCTCCTTCAAGTGAAAAAAGGGGTTTTGTCTCAGGCTGTGCTGCGCCCTCTCTGACCCTAGCGTGACTTTTCTCAACATCGCCGTGCCTGGCCCACTTCCTGTGTCTTCCACTGCTCCGTCTCACATACCAAACCAGACATTCACACACCCACGGTGACGGCTGAGCGTGACCCGGTCATCCTGCGAGGCTGAGAGGAGTTCCTGTTCACGAGAGTCCCTGCAGCTGTCTCGCAGGCTGCTGCACCGCGCTGGGTTTGGTGGGGTTGCCGTGGGTGAACCCGAGGCAAAAAAAGGGGGCAGGGGGCATGGTGCAAGGTGACAGCAGGGTGGGGGGGGGGAACTCTCTGGTCTATTCATGTTCCTTACGCAAGACTTGCTGCTACACACGAGAGGCAAAGTACTGGCACGTGTTGACCAACTCATACAGAACACATTGATGATGATGCTAAAGCAAGGAATGGGTTGCACCAGCTATTCATATCTCCATAAATAATTGTGTGTGTAAAGTCCTTCCCAAGTTAGCTTGTTTCAAACGAGCAATATGAATGAATGTATGACTGAAACCTTGTATTGCCCCTAGGGGGAATTTGCTTTGCACAAAGAGCATAAAAGAATATCAAGAGAACGTCAACAACCACATATGACATAATAGTAATAACCAGGTTACACTATGGAAACTAGCTAACTAGCCCACGGCTTTAGTGTTTTTAGCTTAGAAACAACTGTAGCACAGCTCAGTCAAAAGCAATCAACTCAGTAAACAGAGAGTTACTGTAGTATCACAAGCCGTACGATTACTGCCAAAAAAACAGTTTTAAGGGGGCAAAGTAGTATAGCATTAGTATTCTCTAAACCTAACTGCTAACTAGGGCTGGGATGATACACTTATCTCTCAATTCGATAATATCACGATACTTGGGTGCCGATTCAATATGTATTACGATTTCTAAGTACTGCGATTCGATATTACGATTTATTGCAATTTTTTGCAATTAGAAAAAGTTGAATCATACACTTCTAGGGACTTTCCCTTTGGAAAATATCTAAATTAATACAGTAAAAATGTTTGATTTTCAGCATGTCTGTAGTCAGAGATTTCCTGACATCACATATATCAGTCATAATCAGGCATTATTTATACATTTTTTTCCTGGCCCAAAAATCAAAGAATAAAGAAATTTTTCTCACAAATAAGTGGTATTTTCTTTTTAATTTATAAGGGACATGTAATGTTTTATACTTCTGGTGAATATAATCCAATCAATCTTATTTCCATAAATGTATTTTGTACATATTTTCCCTTTGTTAACACCTTATTTTGAAAACCAGACGTAGTCGTATGTGTATACTTCCGCTAACTTCGCCAAGTCTGTCGCTAGCTCTGAGCTCTTTATACATCCATGGTCAGCTCCATCTGAGCCGTTTGAATGCATTTAACATAAATGCCAGTATATGGGTGCTGCTACAGTTGTAACGTCGGCTAATTTGGCCACAGAGATGAGAGTGACAGTAAAAATGACTTATTTACTGTAAGCATACATGTAGAAATATATGTGTATCAGTTAGCAATATTTACGCAGTTGAAATGTCTAATAACGTTAACCTTGCTAATGTCATTTAGTCTAAGGCGTTGGTATAAAGACTTGCAGTTTGAGGTATATCGTGTTATTTCCATTAAATGTAATTTAAAATCTTCCCAGTTTGCTACACTATTAAACAGCATTTTATCAAGAGTCTGGTCAGATGTGTCGACCATATTCCATATCACATCTTTTCTAGTCGTGTCAAGGTTAACACAATTGCAAAACTCTCACGAGATGGTTGAGGTTAGGCATTGACCTTGAATCATTAATGTTAAGATAGGTCGTTGGGCAGACAGTCTCAAAAGAGTTTTTGCAAGTTTTCACAATTTGCAGGTTACCTTTCCAGAAAAGACCGTCTTTTCCTGTTAGCGGGTCATATATTAGCAAGCTAACGTTAGTTTAGTCAGTTATGTAAAAGTTAGAATAGCGCAGGTAAGCTCCTGCTCAAAGTATGAGAAGCTAGGTTAAGATGTCTGGCTAACCGCCAAACAGTTTATAGTGGAATGCAAAGACCTCATTTCCACTGCTGATTCCCAATGTGTTTTCAATGTGAGTACTTTTTCATGCCAACAAAAGACATCTCAGCAGCACAGTAATTTACTGTCGCGATTATCATATTACTGGAAATATAATTCATTCTTCCTGTATTGAAAGCAGGCTAACCTATATTCCCTCAGTCAAAGAGGGAGTCACTGGCAGACCATCTACATTGTTGAGTGGTTGATTTGTGGCAACAATGATCCTGAATTCCAGGTTGTTGAATGGATTCAGTTTAACCTGAGTTAGACCTTGGAAGACATTATGATTCAATATCCTTTTGTGAGTAAATGAATCAAGAGACGGAGGATGGGAGAGGAAGCGGCACTGCGATGTTACAAACGAACACGCCAGACGAGGAGTCAGACAGACAAACAGCGAGAGGAAGGGCAGGTTAAATGTGGTAGGAATGTGACAGACAGTTGGGGAAAGCACGTTGACCCCGGCCCACATGCTACTGGCGGGTTCCAGGTGTCTCGCCCTCCACCCCCGTTCACACGCGGATGTCAAGCCTCCCTGAAGGAAACCAGGTCGGTTCCGTTAGGGAAGTCATATAAGAGCCAGGAGGACGGCGAGGATTTTGCATCTGCGTGCCGTCTAGTCAAAACAGGGCTTCTGTGCTGTCTGGTGTTAGTTTGAGGGCATGACCAGAAAGCGGCCCGCACGGACACATAAACTGCGAGGACTGAACCTAAATATTACGTCTATAAAAACATGACCTAAATATTGTGTCTGTGGAGCAGAATTTTCCATCCTGTCTCCAGACTCAAATTGACACCTACACCTTTTACACTTGTTATGACAGATTTTAGCACTTTTTAATGACCATTATTTTCCAGGCTCAGTGAGCTTAACTTACAGTAACTGCTTACAGCAGTGTACTATTATACAGTAAGTATCAACTGGCTCTTACAAAACAGATAATGGCTGCACTTTAAGTCATCACAGTGTCTCAGCAGTACCAGTAAAAGGTGGCAGGTTTAGTAATGATTTCACGGTGGATTTAAACTGTTCATTCAGTTGATGAAGCTGAATCACACATCGCCGCCCCGTTAACTCGCTCTGAACTCAGGTCTTTTTTGCTTCAGTAAAAACAGTGGGAGTCAAATGTGAGAGTGGAGGATCAGAAAGGGATTTTCTTTTCAGGCAATTAAGTTTGTCTGTCAGACTGAGAGACTGCCAGCACAACCTGAAGTACAGGATATGAATACAGAGAAGAAGAAGTCACCCAACTGCAGCTACTGGGAGACAGCCGAAATTATATGAAGCAGTTTATCAGAGTTCTACTTGTCACGGCTGCTGGAATGACAGTTGAGTTTATGACCAACAATACCGCAAAAAAAACGTACTGCAAATAGTTAAAGTGCTGTACTTTTTCAACAACAAATCTGATTTCAAGCACACTAACAGAACATGCTTTCAGCTTAGCTAATTGAGCTCTTGTGAATCTCACAACTACCGATATTTGAGTTAGACAATCTAGTGTTGCATCTGTGAAGTCCCTTCACGTTGTTGTTGTTGTTGTTGTTGAGTATGCCATCGATCCACTAGATAATGAGACTGTAAATTATATCTAATGAAGAGATGAAGTGAGATAGGTGCAAACCCACCAACTTGATCAAAATGCATTGAGAGTGCCTTCAGTAAATGCACTTCTATTCTGAGACACTTGATTTATACTTGCCCTGATTCAACAGCACTAACCAGCAATCACCTATAATGCAATGCTCTCAAAACAACAACAACACTCAAACCTCTTCTGCTGAAGCAAGACTATCACAACTTGCTAATTCTCTTGCAAAACTTCTCTCCAGAAGTTATCTGTCTTTGGGCTCCATTAAAATGCAGTTGTGTGCAAGGCTTGCTGCAATTGCAATGCTAATTTCATCACTTACAAGTCCAATTTTGTGCTTGTTTAGTCATTTCGAGGCTCCACACAACCTGCTTGTACCGAGGTGGTGAGGTGAGAAAGCGAAAAGTGTGTTCGTGCAGATAAGGCGGTGCAGTGATATTTTGGAACAAGTTTTGGCTTGAAATTAGGCCCAACTTTTTGCTCACTCACTCTGACCACCTTGTCTTGCAAAAGGAAGTGCAAAGAGCAATTTTGGTGGTTTTAGCTGGTGAAGGTACACATACAGATTTTTTTCAAAATCACAAAAAATCCATTTAAAGGGTGGGTCCATTTTTTTTAATTTTTTTTTCGGGAATTATATCATTCTGTGTGGTTTCTTATGTATTCAAATCCAAACATTCAAATTTTGGTCATAGTATGTACGTTTTAGCATCAAAATGCTAATTTCCAAAGCCCTTCTAAAAACTTTTTCCGACGTGACCTGACGTAGGTTTCTGCATGATGAGGTTCTACATATATATACATGGCACATGAGCGCCATTAGTGGGAACAAAGCAGTGAATCGGAAAAATAAAAGGTGATGTTTTGATTGTTTCACAGTGGTTACAATCTAAATCACAGATAAACAGACAACTAACTCCGCACAACCCTGCGGGAAGGTGCCGAGTTGCTAGATTTTGAATGAATGCAGCCGAAAGGCAGGCTGTCCTCTCTGCCTAGTGTGTGTGCCTTGGTCAAACTGACACACCGCTAACAGCACATAACAGCCACTGGACAAAGCAGAAGAGAGACAGAGGGACAGGGGAAACACACAGCGATGTAACAAACCCGTTCTCATCCGTAAAAGGGGGACTTGTGTACATCAATGTATAGCCTAATGCGTGTGCCTTGTTATCAGAAGCCGAGGGACATGACAAAGTGGCGGTATTTGACCACCTGAACAGGCTGCACATCCTGTGCGCTGCTATGGGCTGTGGGGGGTTACACCCCCACGTGGGGCCCAAAGGCTGTTCACAGACCCACAGAAGCGTCGCTTTACCTCGCCGTCAGACAGCCTTTTCCGACGGGGAACTGAAGCCGTTATATCACTCTCTTCAAAGCCAACAGACTCCATTGATAAAAACAGTAATTTCACCTTGCAGAACCCGGGAGTATACATACAACCCCACTTCAAAAACTATTACTTATTTCCAAACTTAGCACAGTTAACGTTGACTCAGCTAGTGCTAGCATTCACATTATTCATAACCTTGTGAATTAGCATATTTTGGTAAACTACGTCACTGCTTTTTGCTAATGGCTGAGTGGGCGTTTCCATTTCTAAAAACGGAATACAACGCAGATGGACCCGCCCTTATTTTTTAAGTATGTATGCTTTGTCTTTTTCACTTTGATATCTGCATACAAGAGTTAGAGTTGGATGAACTGGCCCTTTAAGTGCCTGGTCTGAATGTGGAGGAGCAGCAGATCAACTGTGATTGCTGAGCTCTTAAGCTCACTCTGTCACAGTGAGTGAACCCAGATATCCTGTGGAGATAACTCATTTTGGCCACTTTTGTCCAACACTTATTTGTTTCAGTCACTTCCTCAAGTTTGTAACCACAGTGAGGATGTGGATTTGTGGCTCAGGTCACTCAGAAGAAGGTAAAGCAGAACTGTAAACTACCTTTTTATACATTCCTCTTCAAAAATACAAATATCTGTATATAAATATGTACTAAAAACAGTATAATCAACAGGAAATATTAGAGAAAATTAACATTTTAGATTTAGTAATCAATGTATTGGATAGGTGATACCTATGTGATTCTCTGTGTTTAAGTTGTGAGCTAGTCAGATGAGAGTCCGCTGACAGTCAACTGTACTGAGGAGGGCCTAAGGTGAATGACTGCTTGAATCAACCTCGCCATGAGGTCAGCAACTGTTGTTCTTTTGTTTACCTGATGATACATGGATATCAGGCAAGGCACTGAAGGTCCAGTCAGAGAACAACCGTATGGGTCTTCTCTCCATGCTGCATGAAGTAAAGAGATTTGATTCATCACACCGAATCTGTAATTTTTAAGAGAACTAGTAACTCTCAATATTTTAGAAGAATCCCATCCACAACAGACACCTGAACTCTTTCACCTCAGTAGGTGCTGAAAAAGAATCAATAAAGTATGTAAGCAAGCAAAAACATGCGGGTTTTGATTGACACAAGGAGTGCCAGCAGTTCAAAACTTGCATCAGAGCATCGACAGAGCGGTGACGATACTCGACAATAAAATTCACTGTGAACTCATCCACACCATATCTGCCGTGCACACACTTCCTTCCTGCCAAACATAACTACTTAAGAACATTTTTAATTAGAGTATTAACGGGCTGCTTGATTCACTCTTCTTTAAATTTATAGATAAGTTATTTAGACAACGACGGTTTGGCAACATTTGCTTCTCAAACTCAAATGTTGTCACCATTTTTTGGTGGCTGGGCTGTCGGTGCATCTAGCAAGAGTCTTTGAGGCACAAAGAGTCAATACCTACAGCAAACCATTCATCAAGACCTTTGTTGGTTCACACTAAAGACCGTAAACAGACAACATCATCTGTCTGTAAATACCAGACCAAAACCATTAACACATATAGAAAGTGGACTTTAACACAAAGCTAGACTAATGTTTATTATCAGTCTGAAAACTCTAAATGGATGTCAATTGTGTTTGAAACTGTCTGTGGGTCAGTCCTTCTGCCCTGTAATCACACTGCACAAGGTGGCTGTGTACAATAATAAACCAAGCAAACTAGTGTATGCTGTTAAATTTTAAACACATAACTAATCTTATGACCCAGGTGGCCATGGCATGCATTCAAAGCAGATACCAGTATTATTTAAATGCCTTCCAGTTGGCCTTGAGTAAATATTCTTTATCTCAATTCTAAAAAAGCTTGACATTGAAGTGTTACTTTGGTATTTTTCAAGTAAAGTAAATATGGGCAGCCATCGGATTCAAAGGCCTCATCCCTGTTTGAATAAGAATTATAATAATAAAAAAGGTTATAATAATTTAGGTCCAATAAAAGTGCATGTTTTTGCCACTGAAAGGCTCTGACTGTTATTAAGTGTCTGACATGGAAAGAGTCTCGCTCAAGGAGAAGTCTCATTCTGAAATATCATAAGGTGACGTGTTGCTGGAAGACAACAGTGGAAACGTGAGTGCTAGCCGGGCAGAGTTTGTTGTGATGATTTTGACAATGTGGATGAGGTCTTTGAATTCGATGGCCGCCCGTATTTACTTGAGCCAGAGTATACCAATGAAGAGCTTCTACAAATTGAAGAGCAGGAAGACGAGAAGGAAGATGAGAGTGAACCAGCTGCTGCAAGGCTGCAAAGCTCGAGAAACCCGTGGTGACCCTATCTATGCCCACAGAGGAAGGATGCTGTAAACTTTGAGTGGGACCTGTTGCTGCCAGATATTCAGATTTCACAACGAGACTTCTCCTTGAGCGGGACTTGGTCACAATAACTAACAGAACGGATCAAGCAAAAGGTAAAGAAAAGGTTTTATTTCTCTGTAGGGTTGTTTCCATAATGTTGTCAGACACTTCTAATAACAATCTGAGCCTGTCAGTGGCAAAACAAGCACTTTTAGTGAACATAATGTTACATTGACACTGCTCACTTGCCCTGGCAGCGTTATCCCTCAATACTGGAACTATTTCAAAAAGTGTTGTCCCCATTAGTCAGTTAGACTCAAAAACATGGGGAAATAGGGTCAGAGTTGAAAAATACCATTAACCTTTATGAAAATGATTTGGTGTATCATCTCATAACAAAGTAACTAAGGCATAAAATAACAGCAGGTTTACTTGTGCCATGTAATTATGATTACTAAATAGGTACAAGCATGGATGTAAAGGTCACGTTACAATCTGCAACTCTGCATCCAGTTTAGTGAACAGTTTCAGCTTAGTGTTCAGTATTATGAAATAATTAACTTTGTCTCTTTGTTGGAGTGTTTTTAGACAATGCTGCAGTCTGCGGTGAACAATCATGCAGTCCATTTAGATGAGCATTTCCCCCGATAATATAAAGCTTTTAAGCCACAACCTAATGGATGAGATACCTCCTGAAACCTTTAAGAAATGTTCAGTAACTTATTCCATTCCATATTGTCTTATGGAGTTGAACAATAATAATGAACTGGATATGATCAATTACAAAAAAGTGAGAGAGACAGTAAGAGAGGAGAATGATTAAATGGTGTGAACCAACTAGTTAATCTCTCCTGCAGTGATTCTGCAACACGATTAGAGGAATAGAGGAAAGGGGAACTCAAAGCAGACCTGATGGATGAAGCCAATAAACCAACAGCTAAGTCCCAAAGCATTTAAAACAGACTAAAGTGATAAACAATAACAAGTGATTCCTCCCAACTTAGATAAGAACACCTTTGAATTCCCACATCTATTCTCCTGCTGCATTGAACAACCTGCACTCCACAGTATCTGATCCAGAGAGTTTAAGAAGCACAAGTTCAGAAAGTTTTTTCCCCTGACAGTCCAAAGGACCTAGACAAAGTCCAAGTTTTCACTGGACAATGATAAAGTAACCCAACATTAGACAATTGTTCACAGATCCTTCAAACATGATGCTATAATTGTAACTGTCCAAGCAAACACAGGCAGGAAAAACATTCGTCATGTCTACAGGAAGTGACTGATCACACAAGTGTAATTCACCTCCACAAGCAAAAGGATTTATTCTCAAATGGGTTGATAAAAAAAGGACTAAAAAAACTGCTGTTTCCCATTTTCCATATTTCTCAGGTCAAAAAAAGGACATGCCTAATAATTACAGCACCATCTGCTCGTAGGTGAATAATGAGGCAGCGCTCACACACTGTAATTGTAAACGCTATTTTTAAACTCACAATAACATTAGCAGAGTACGAGCATTCGAGTTATTTCATATGTTACACACCGGGGAGGCAAGCACTGGTGAGAGACATGCTCCTGCATTACTGATGGCTGCACCTTATCTGTTGCCATGGCAGCTGTCGTAACAGCAGGCGAGATAAGAGTTTGAAGAAAACTTTTCAACACTATGATAAATGTTATTAAACATACAACACCCATAAAGATGATTTGGGTGCTTTTGTGATGCCGTCAGTGTTTAGATATTACATATTTTTCCTCCAGGAACATCATCTCAGGTTTTATAGCTATACTGACTATAAATGCTAAATAATGTGTTTATGGTGCATTATACTGTTTATTATGAGCAACACATTGTGTTGTTTGAGTGTGGTTACATTATTAAACTGCCAACTGTGGAACAAAAAGCCTTTATGCTCACAAAATCTTGTTTTGTTCATTTTTCACAGTGCATCCAGCAGGCCAGCACTTTAACTCGATTTAACGATAATGAAATTTCATTTTCATAGGACATTATATCTCATTATGAACTGAAAGTATCCAATTCAGCTTAATTATCACTTATAATTCTCAATAAATAGAAGAATCATGTATTCATTGGAATCCATCTGAGATTTATACAGTCTTCTTTTGGCAATCATATTATTTATGCTCTTGTACCTCACCTATTTTTGTATTCATCACAGCTGACTCCTCCCATGAGCCAGAACAGGGGGCCAGAAAACCAAATCACTGCTATCTCTTTATGAAATATAAAACATTTCACAATTTAGTGAGAAAGGGATTTTGGCAGAGTGCTGATGGCTGGACGCACATGTGCATGCAAATGTCACTTGTACCGCGTTCAGAATAACTGAAACGTGGTGGCTGGAGGTAGCATGCAGCAGCGAGCTTTTCAATCAGTACCCCTGCTGCCCAGTGAGGCTGGGGACCATTAGCACCAGTGAGCCAAGCAAAGTGACTCTGATGTGAAATGACAGGGGCTTTCACAGAAGCCGTTCTACCGTTTCAATCATTGTCATTCACACACACACACACATATGGCTACTGGCTACCCTACATTACATTATACCCTCACTACTAGGCAACCGAGTGAACTCGCACTGTTGTTTTGTTTTCAAAAAATGTCTTGATTTATTAACTTCAGCAGTCATAAAGCCTCTCAGCTCCTAAATTACATATTTTCTTTTATCTTCTTTCGAGATCCTGATCAGTCAATTACTGTGTGAGTTATGAAGAAACACCTTGTTAGATGTTTTAAACACATCCCATGAATATCATTGACAGAACTGCATGCAATATGAAGTGACAAAGAACAATAAATAGTCCATTTGTCACTAAGGAAAGTGCATTATGTAAGACTATAAACATGCAAAAAAAATCACATGGGCTATTATATTACCAAAGCATTGTTTTTTTTTCAAATGGGCATTGCCTCATGTCTAATCACAATATCCCTCCTTTGTGCACTATATGGTTAAAATGTGATCTCCATATGGCAAAGAGATGGTGGTGACATGTACAACTGTCAGAGATGTAGACCATTCTAAAACTGAAGTTTAACACATTTTTGTACACGATTTAAGCTTTTAAATTATTCACTAATTGAAATAATTACGAACTGACTTGAAGACTTAGAGGGGAAAATATTGCTTTTATAAGAATAATTTTAGACCCCTGCTAATGATCACTTATAGGCTGTCACATAGATCTTCATATGCCTGGTTGCCTCATGTCTAATCATCCCTTTGTATAGGCTGGTGCACAATATGGTTAAAATGTGATCTTCATATGGCAACTAGATGGTGTTTGACATGTACAACTTTCGGAGATGACCCCATGCAGGATAAACCCTTCTAAAAACTTAAGTTTAACACATTTTTGTAAAAGATTTAATCTTATAAATGATTTACTTTCACTAATTGAAATAATGCACTGACTTGAAGACTTCGAGGGGGCAAATATTGCTTTTATGAGAATCATTTTAGACCCCTGCTAATGATCACACATCCTCCTGAGACCCAGACCATTGACATGTGTCCTCTGTAGTGGACATTTTGTCCACATGCTTACTCTTTTGACCTACTCTATAAACCCCTGGTGTAGTGTAAAGAGGACATCCTAGGCTTTCCAGTGATATGGCATGTTTTTTTCTTTTTTTTTAAATCAATTTGAATGTGTTCTTGGTTTAATATCACTCTACAGCCATAATCTGTTCATTTTGTTTGTCTTTTCACACTGAAATAGTCCTGTAGTCCACTATACACTGGACAATAAAAATAAAGTTTAACAAGCCTTAAATTGTTAAGATTTTCTTTTAACCCTAAATAGGAAGGAAATCACAAAAAAAGTAATTGAAAGACAATTTGTTTTAACTCGGTTCCCAGGAGGTTATAGGCTGTCGCATAGATCAGCCACCTTCCTATTTCTCGCTATAATAACATGCACCCCTGCAGACTATTAATATCATGCCAACAGGCAGCAGGAGGGAGGAAGGGAGGACGCCTTATCCTCTTCCACTTTCACATCAAACTTTCTTTTTTTTTTTTTTTCATTTTCTCTGTATTGAATCATCATGCTGTCTGTGGATCTGTGGAGGTTTGACACTTCCTCTACCTTACCTCTCTCCTCCTGCTCTCTGCCCCGGGTCTGGTGATGAGCGCCGTGTCACCGCACACCACCGCCGCGTCCTCCACGAACACGCAGTCCGGCATCGTCTCGTCTGCGGGCAGCTCGACCACCTCCAGCCCGAGCCTCATCTCCAGCACCTCGACATACGCCCGGTGCTCCCTGCGCGCCTGGTCCAGGTCCACCTTCGTATTCTCCGGCTGGCAGCTCCGGAGCGCGTCTTTGGACAGGGACGCGGGGATTCCCCGGACGACGGCGTGGGTGTAATGACCAAAACCTGTCATCAAAAAAGCCATGTTTTTAGCTGCTTTCCCGTTATACGCTCAAAATCTGCAAAAAAAAAAAAGGACTGTAAAAAAAAAACACCCTAACAAGACAAACGAATGAAAGCAACTACTATCAGTTAACTCGATGCTGCCTGGCTTGCATATGCTAGTTTGTTGTGTTTTTTTAATTCTTTATTTACAGTAGCCTGCTGCACACAGTGTCAGTCAGTCAGCCCTGCTCCAGTCTCCAGGCGAGCGACAGCGCTGCGGTGACGCGCACCGACTATCACGTGTAAAGCCTCTACGAGTCTGTCTGTCTGTCTGTCTGTCAGCCGCTCAGTGTCAGTGCGGCGTTCAGCACAACAAGTGACAGCCAGGAACACTCTGGACCTACTGTATATGGCTCAATCCATTTCACACTGGATCAGCAAAGCAAAGCATGCACAAGTCAAAGCCCTTCATGCTTTAAAAGGCTCTTTACAAAATTACAAAAGAATTCAGTTTGTTTATATACTGTATATATACATACAGACATGTGAGTGGGCAAATATGCTTGCTTTATGCAAATGTATGTATATATTTATTATTGGAAAAATATTGTCCAGAAACCCTCACATGTACTGCATTTAGCATTAAAAATATGCTCAAATCATAACATGGCAAACTCAAACCCAACAGGCAACAACAGCTGTCAGTGTGCTGACTTGACTATGACTTGCCCCAAACTGCACGTGATTATCATAAAGTGGGCATGTGTGTAAAGGGGAGACTCGTGGGTACCCATAGAACCCATTTTCATTCACAAATCTTGAGGTCAGAGGTCAAGGGACCCCTTTGAAAATGGCCATGCCAGTTTTTCATCGCCGAAATTTAGTGGAAGTTGTAGTATGACATGAATGGTATCAATGGATTCCTTAGGTGTTCTTGTTGCATATGATACCATTTATGATATCTTTACTATCTGCTTTAGCACTATGCATCTTTAGCTTTAAAACTGAGCTATACACTGTATATATATATATACATACAGTGTACAGTGTACAGTGTACATATATACATATATATGTATATATATATATATATATATATATACATATATATGGATCACATTTGAACCATATTGTGCACCAGCCTATACAACGTGATTAGACATGAGGCAACGCCCATTTGAAGGACAATGCTTTGGTAATATAATAGCCCATGTGCTTATAACTAACAACTAACTTAGCTATGGTCCACGCACAAATGTAATGTTATCTTACCTAATGTGTTTTATCAGCATTGAGATTGCAAGATCGAATTCTTATCACTTTGAAATATTGCTGTTTTCTTCGGTGCCAGTACATACAGTAACTATAGTGAAGTGTTGTCGTGCAGGGACCTGCAAGAACCATCATTTCACCAAATATGAAGACGGGAGCTCCAAATATTATTATTTTTTTAATTCTCAAGCCATGAAAAAGAGTTTCTGACAATATTTCTATGATTCTGTCAATAACAATTCTGTCAATATCGCATAGTAATATTTGTGTTTTGGTACAACAGCGCCCCCGCTGGGGCATCAGTAACAGTTCAGGCAGAGAGTGGTACTGCCGTGTGAAAGTGGTGTTTGTGGGGAGGATGTTGATCTCGCCACCGGACTGCTGTCCTTTCCGTCCATTTCACGTTAATGAAAAACACAGTGGTGTCTGATGAGAAGAGGGATGAATACCAGGGTAGAATTTAAATAATACTTATGATACATGCTCTCAAGTGGATTATGTGTTTGCCAAATTACAGGAGATGGAGACCGCTATGATATTACTTCAGAAAATGTTGCTGTATAATAGTAAGATTCATATAGGATGCTATGATGTGGCCATCACGCTCTGAAGAAGGCTCCGTACCAAAACACGTAAGCGTATGTCTTTTGTGATGTGAGCCAATTAAACAAGTTAAATGTTAGTATATTGTCCTCCTTTCATATCTGAAATCTGTGATATCAAGAACAAAAGAAATCATTTGCCAATAATATGAGAAGACAATATCATTAAAAAAATAATTATTTCATACCCAACAGCCGTGTTAGAGGCTGTGATGGCACATGGATGCCAATCATTCCCACATCTTCTGGTCATGTGAAAAGATTGACATGTTTTGGAAAACTTTATGATATTTTAGATTGTATCTTGGTGATTGATTGATTGAAACAATGGATGGATAAAGTAAATGATATATTTGTAATGGTAAAACTGTTTCCCAGGGAATAGATGACATTCACTACCAACAACAAGAATGTTATCATATTTGGATCTGCATATAGCTAAGGACATAAAGACCGTAGATTAAGAAATTAACTTGATTCCCATGCTTTGTTGATGCTTTGTTAAAATGTTTCAATTGTTAAAAATAGGGCTGCAACTAATGATTATTTTCATTGTCGATTAAAAAATTACTCACACCGATTAATTGCTTATCTGAATAGTTGCCGATTAATTTAATAGTTAACAACTAATCAATTAATCGTTGCAGTGCTAGTTAGAAATAAAAAGCGTGAAAGAAAGACTATTAGAGCTCATCTCTATTCATCAACTAGAGAATTTGCCGATCGACTGCTTCACTCTTAGCAGACTTTATGAAATAATGTACACAAACCTCAAGGGAAAAGGATATATATATAAAAGAGGAACTCTGCTTGTCGTGCAGTGTGAGAAGGGTAAGGAGAGTGTGAAAGGAAGAGCAGTGTTAGTCAGAGTGTGTATGGGAGGAGGAAGGGAGGAGTGGGGGGGTTATATTCCCTATGGTGCCATCTAAGGAAGGTTCTGGGCCCGGTGAAACTGTCTGAATGGATGGAATGTTTCTTCAGACGTCCCAGAAGCACATTCTTCCACCGCGGGATCTCGGTTTGTCTTTTCTTGTTCCAAATTCACTCAATTATCCCCGACTGCTCTAAACATTCCAGGAGCCCCACATTCCTTTTTCCACTCCAGCCAGGATCACCAACCACCACCACCACCACCACCACCACCACCACCACCACCCTCCCAACACTAACACCTGCCCCCACCCAGACCTCTCCTTCTTTTTTCTTTCCATCATTCCTCATCACGGATGGACGTGGCCCAAGAAAAGACCCTCTCTTTCTCTCTCCATGCTGAGGAATTTGCTTTAGATGAAGGAAAGCCCTCATACTTGAGGCACACCTGGCTGGTACATTGTGCAGCTATAAAAGAAATGAGTGAAAGCAGACACGATCCTCCAGCTGCGGATGAGGCGGCACCAAAAAAGCAGCACCTCTTATTTGTCTGGTATGATTGGACTCATGATGAGATGCTAGACGTCTAAAGTGACACAGACATGCATGATTACACCAGGTGCACCGAGCATATTTAACTTGAAGCAGTCAGGCAAATGTATGAACCTAATTACCACAGAAAATAATGTGATGAAACAACATGACATGAAATGATGACATTAGAAGGAAAGGATTGTATTTTGAGGCATTCAGATAGCAGCTTCAATTGGGTCCGATTCAAGATGTTTTTCAGCTATCTGAAAATTTGGAGTAAATGCTTGAGGAAAGGATGCAGGGACATTTATCATCACAGAGTGTAAAATTTATGGGGATCTATTGGCAGAAATGGAATATAATATTAATAAGTATGTTTTCTTTAGTGTATAATCACCTGAAACTAAGAATCGTTGTGCTTTCCTTACCTTAGAATGAGCCGTTTATATACTACATACGGAGCTGGTCCTCTCCACAGAGCCAGCCACCATGTGGTTCACCACTCACTTCCCACGTACATACACAATACGCACTGGCTCTGCTCTTCTACAAATTACCTATGCTACTCTTAAAACAACTGGCTCTGTCAATTTGCGTTTTCACATCGGCCACAGTAGTTTTTCTAAACGCTTGTCACACAGGAGTTGCGGTAATCTGCAACCTCACCGCTAGATGCCACCTGATGTTACACACTGGTCCTTTAAATCACAAACAAAACAGGAAATAGATGCTTTAGGTAGCTAGAAAGGTAGGTTCTTTAAAATCAAATCCAACATACATCGTCCTGCTGCCGTAAATACTCACTAGTGTGTCAAATATGTACAAATCCGCATCTGAAAATAGTTCCCAATAAATGCACTATTGACTCCTGTTTTAGTAAAGTTTACTAAAAACTACAGAGTCCCAGACAGGCTAGGGAAATCAAGTGTTAAGAGACGGACCACCACAGCCATGGAATTGATATTCAAATGTTAAGTGACCCTATTTCACGAAGATTATGTTCTCTTACTTTGCTGCCAAAACTTTGGGCGAGTTACATCTTGACTAAAAAGAAGTTCTGTTTGATATTAACATGTGATACAGGTATTGTCTGCTCCACCACTTCTCTTTGTTGCCATTTTCCTCCACTGTTAAAGCTCTAAGATAGATCAATGCAGGATGTGCATTTGTTAACACAAATGTCAGGGAAACGCAGTCTCTAGATTGTAGAACTGGCAAGTGGAAAGCATAGCTAACGTGATGCTGGAGTTAGATATTAAAAAATGGCCACCGTGGAGGAATGTTGGATTTATAGACTAAATTAACTTATACTGCACCTTTCTGAAATGCGACATTGCAGCCGATATTGCCTTACAAATTTATGGACAACACAGTTTGCCGAACAAGTCTGCGACAAAACACCTCTAGCTTCATCTTGTTAGCCATATCCCAGCTAAGCACTAGCTACAACCCTGTTGAACAGGCCCACAGTGAAAGCACATGTCAAAAATATCCTGAACATCACTAAAGACACGAACAGGAAGTGTGTTATAGACATACTGTATGTGCACAAGATTACAGACAGAGAAGGAATTGTTTCAAGTAAAAATATGCACTCTGTCTGTAGCTTTAAGCATAAATTGCCGGAAGAAATGACACAATAAATTCTGCTGTAACAAGATTATGGAACAGTCCTCCTCGCTCAAGGCCTTTTCATTTAATTATGTCAAGATAACAAAGACAAAAAGGCCAAACACATCAATCAAGCCTGGACCTTTTTCCTTTTAAATAATCAGCAAAAGTTACATAAATAAATTCAATAAAATCCATGTAAATATGTGATCTACAGCCTTATTTCTTCAGAACTTGACTCAGCATTTTAAATCGTTTGCCCTGGTCTCTGCCACCGTTCACACAAGAACGACCTATAACTCAGCAGACTTCCTGCTGCTGCATGAGCTGACAGAGAAAGGAAGTGTTGCTAGTACACACTGCATACCAGTTATGACAATTTTCTTGAATATACTACAATGGAATCTGTTGTTTAAACGTTCCATCCGTCACTTAGACATAAATGGGGAGGCTGAGGGACGCTCGCCACAGAATTCCTGAGAACCGATTCTGAGGGCTGCTGTCTCTTCAGCTGTGAGTCCTCCTGGTGGGATCTGACAATGAGTTTCCATTACATTGAGCCACAACACACAATAATCTCTCAAACTTTGGTGAACGGTGAAATCACTTAAGCATCCCAGCTGGAGGTTGTGGAAATGCTCAGATAACCACGCTACAGAGCTATGAGCCTAATCCAATGAGCATTTCTATGAAGGAAAGAGACCCCCTTCTCGTTTTTTGGGGAGTGTGTAGTATGCATGTGTGTGTGTGTGTGCGATGGGGGTACTCAGACAGCCTTAGTGGAAACTATTATGCCAGGGCAATTGCAACACAGAGACGCATGTCCAGCTTTTGGAATATTTCCTGAATTGAATGGGTAATTAAGGAATGAACATTAGTGCGTGTTATTCTCCATTGACGTACAATGACAACACTGTTTCCTATCGCCGTAACACACTGCCGGATGTACACATGCGGCCATACGCACGCACGTAGACTCACATACAGTATGCACATACACACTGGAGAGGCTTTAGGTCAACATAGCAGAGGACAATCAAACAAAACATGACATAAGACCTGCTGTCCAAACAATTCAGAGAAGTTAAAGGGACATTCCACCAATTTGGTATTGGACTTAACTTACTCCTAACAAAGTTAGGAGACTTGTGAGAGACAGAAAGGAAAGAATGATCAAAATCGACAGCCAGGATATCCTGACTTTTAGTTCCTTGTGTATCAAGGTCAAGCTCCAGAAATGCTAGATCCTACATTTCCCATAATGAAACTAATAAGATGTTTTTGTTCAACTATTGCTGCCTGGTAAATGCTAATGTCTTTCAAGCTCCATGTTCCTAACGCAGGCTTTCTATTAAAACGATGTATTAAGTTTCCAAGCCCAAAACGAGATGCTGATGACATTTTCAGGGTTATTTTTTCACACTGTATTTTAAAGGGACAGTATGTAGGATTTGACGCCATCTAGTGCTGTGGTTGCAGATTGCAACCAACTGAGTACCCCTCTGCTCACTCTTCCCTTTCCAAGACTGCAGTAACGTAAGTCGGCAAGTGCACAACCATGGTAACGCTGTTCGTCTCGCTCAGAGGCCATCCTTACCATAATAACACTACTTTAGGAGCAACAAAAGTCAGACAGCGGTACCACGGTTTTGTACTCTGCAGCTAATGTTTTTGTTTGGTTTGTCCGTTCTGGGCTAATGTAGAAACATGGCGGAGCAACGTGGCGGACTCTGTGAAGAGGACCCGCTTCCTAGATATGAAGGGCTCATTCTACAACGTTCATACAACGGTTCATATGATATCTTCCGAAAAAATTATTTCTCCTTTTTCGCTTGTTTTCCTACAAATGTCAAGCAACAGGTGTCAATTTCCGCTTTCCAGTCCTATCAAAATAAACTTCCGTCTTCACAGGAAACAACTTCCTCAGGTTTAGGCAACAAAACAACATGGTTAGGTTTAAGAAAAAGACGGTTTGGCTTAAAATAACTCCGGAAGTGGCGTTACTTAAATACATCAGTTACGTGATAAATAAATCAACGTTGACTTCTGGTTTCACATGGGACACAAACCCTGGTCTCCTGGGTGAAAGTCTGGTATTTTTGACCTGCCCATCCACCCCGACCTCCTCCCTACACAGCGTTTGCCGTTCTCTATATTTCCTGGTTCATGACGTGAGTTACACATAAAAATTGATTTTGTGGGATATACACAAATTACAGTGCATTACTTTTCGTAGGTATAGCTACGCACAGTATATGAGACCAGCCTGAACGGAAACCTTTCTTAGTTTCAGATGTTTATACACCGATGGAAACATAATTATGAATATTATATTCAATTTCTGACAATAGAGCCCCCAAAATGTTACACACTGGACCTTTAAAGCTGTTTTCATAGTTGTACTCGCCATGATGGGTAAACTGATGGTGATGTACAAAATCAATGGAGTGTCCCTTTAAAAATCATAATATGACATTAACATGGGCAAATGGGCACTCATTAGCATAATACAGCTTGGAAAAATACACACAAGAGAGCATTGCACATGTGCTCACACGGACACACCCCCTACCCAAATAGGCTGCGCACACACAGGCACACCTCCAGTCTCAAATACTCACAGACACTGGCTATATGGATCTGTTCACAATGTAATCATATGGATATCATATTAGAAATATTGCACTGATATGTGGACATTGGTCATACTTTAAATAATTTTTTTTTTTTTTTTTTAAAAACACATTAACCTAACCAGACAGCCTTCCTGGATAAAACCAATAGTCTGGGTACTTTTAGTTTGAAAATGCTTCAGTGTTCAACCTATCCACACGAGCGACCCGCAACAAAAAACACTATCCGGAGTTATTTACTTTTACTGAATGACTATGATCTGTTTAAAGAATTAATTTCAGCTGCTATATGACTCATATTCATATAACGGGAGCATGATGATTCAGTAAAAGTTCACAACTCATCCGAGTCTCAACTTTAAGTGCGCAGAATAAAGAAAAAGAAAAAGAAAAGGAGTCCAAACTCACCGGAGAGGCTCTCAGTGCTGCTGTCTCACTCTCGTATCGTCATGTTATAAAACTACACGAGGTTACAGAAGGAGAGAGAGAAGTGAAATGTCCGATCCTTATTAAAAAAAACACAAATAAACACTCTGCCCTTCATGCGAAATGTCCTCTTTGGAATCTGCCAGCCGTTCATGGGAATAATAATAATAATGGGTTTTGTGATGCGTATTTACGCACTGCGTTTTCCATTCGGGGTGAAAGTTTTCATCAATCGGAATCATTTGAAAACGTTCGGTAGAGGGGACTTATTGAGACCCCCAATGTAAAAAAAAAAAAAAAGTAGAGACAAGTATTTGTCTCCCCCCTCCACCACCAACACCACAACATCTCTGGTGGAAAATTGGATCACTTTACCTCCGAAACGTGATGGACACATTGCGTGAAAAGTCAAATTGCCTCAAGGAGTGAATGTAAAAGGAATTTCCCTGCATGAAGAACATATTTAACAAGCCTTTAAGCTGTCAGGAATGCTTTGTGGTCTTGCTTGGCCAAAGGGAGAGAAATATGTTAATAATGTAGGCTACTGCCATACCAAATATGGCGATATTGTTACGTCTGAGCTCTGGTGCGCATCTGGAAACGCTTAGCTCCTCTGAATAAAAGGCACTGGGAAGCCAGAAATAGACGCTGTTAAACGTATTTTCTGCCCACACCTTTTAGACTCACTCACAGAGAAAAAACCTACAGCTATTTTAAAACGTGGGCCACTGAAAACATGCTATAAAAGTTGGATTTAACTAATTGCTTTTAATTAAAAGAAGCATTAGTGGCACACAAAAATGACAAGAAGTGTGATACTGAAATGTGTTTATTGTAACCTTATAATAAAACTACTTTTTGGGCACGTTTTCTTTTCATATCACTTTAGGATATCCTCTGGCATGTTTTTATGATGTTTTTAAATCACAGGATAACAGTCAACTGATGCCAAATCAAATTGTCTCTTTCACTGATTTGTCTATAAAGTGGAGAAAAAATGAGAAACAGATCAGAGGGGAAAAAAAGTTACAATAAAGCACCCAAAACTCCAGTACTTCTACAGAAAAAGTCCTCCTGAACTTGAGTTGATAGATGTGAGAAGCGAGCAAGAGGAAGAAAAATGAAAGGGGGGGATAAACAAGAAGGGAAAAATGTGAGACGGAAAAGTGTGTTCAGATGGGATCCAGGGGGGGAAAAATCCATTTGAGAAAGAAAAAAAAGAAAGCTTTAGACAGGGTGGAGCTTAGGGGTCTTGGATGGAAAATGCGCCGAGAAACATTCCTGGCATAGTTTGGGAACAGTTCAGCAGGCAGCCCAGGAACGACGTCAGCTTCCCACTACGGTATAAAAGTGAGGAGGTGGCCGGACCTCAGCAGACTGCAACCGCTTTACCCAGAGCTTCATCTACTCTAAAAGGAGCCTCTAACACCAAGAGAGACTACCAGCAAACAAAATCAAGAGAGACTGGACGACTGAGCGAGGGAATACCTAAAGGACTCCTCCGAAGAACAGACTATACCTACTTTTCATACAACTGGGAAAAGGATTCCTCTTGAACAAGCAGAAGAAAATTTATCCAAGATGCTGATGCTTACTGTTATCGTTGCCTTCCTTGGAAACCTCAATTTGGTGAGTTTATTTCTCTGTTTCTGTGTGAAAGAGATTCTGTGTTTAGCCTATAAGGAGAGGGGGGAATGCTTCTTTAGATGGGATGAAATGCTTGATAGCTTTTTGTGGATATTCTGTGTGACTTCAAAAAGTTTCAGTCATTAATAGAAGATTTGGTTGTTTGGCTGTACAGGTCCTCTCCTCCCCTTCCTCCTCCTGTCCCTCCGTGTGTGAGTGTCCCCTGGAGATGCCCAAGTGCTCACCCGGTGTGAGTGTCGTCCTGGACGGCTGCGGCTGCTGCAAAGTTTGCGCCAGGCAGCTGAATGAGGACTGCAGCCTGACCGAGCCTTGTGACCACACTAAAGGGCTGGAGTGTAACTTTGGGGCCAGCTTTGCTGCTGCTACTACTCGTGGCATCTGCCGAGGTATGTATATAGAGATTATCCAGCTATCCAGATGTGCATGCTTTTAGATTAAGTGTTTAAAATAAGTAGGTTTTAATTCAAGAGTATGGTGAGTGATTTCAGCACTGTGGAATGTAGATAGACTAAACCTCAAAGTATACAGACAGCCCACTGTGGAGGGGGAAAGAGACTCCTCAGGCAGCCTGAAGAATTTCACAGTTTAACTGATCCTTACCTGGCAGCCATGTGATGTCTTCAGCAGACGTTTTCTGAGCCGAGCAGGAAAGAATAACATTCCTTTCCCCCTTTTTTTCTCCTCTTGCAGCCAAGTCAGAGGGCAGACCCTGCGAATACAACAGCAGGATCTACCAGAACGGAGAGAGCTTCCAGCCCAACTGTAAACACCAGTGCACATGCATCGATGGGGCGGTGGGATGCGTCCCGCTGTGCCCGCAGGAGCTCTCCCTGCCCAACCTGGGCTGTGCCAACCCAAGACTGGTCAAGGTGGCAGGCCAGTGCTGCGAAGAGTGGGTGTGCGACAATGGCAAGGATACAGACCTCCTGGAGAAGATCTTTGGCAAAGACATATTTACCGATGAGTTGGAGACAGAACTCACTAACAGGAACGAGCTCATTGCTATTGTGAAGGGACAACTCAAGTCTCTACCTGGTAAGAAAGCTGTTTTTACATCTTGGACAATTGTTTTTTTATGGATATATACATAGAGTATCTTATGTAGGATTCTAAGATGCTAATGTTCTTCTTCTTTTAATCACAGCCTTCAGATCACAGCCTGAAGTCCACATGTTTGACAGCCAGAAGTGCATCATCCAAACCACGCCCTGGTCCCAGTGCTCCAAGACCTGTGGAACAGGCATCTCCACCAGAGTCACCAACAACAACAGCGAGTGCAAGCTGGTCAAAGAGACAAGAATCTGTGAAGTGCGGCAATGCACCCAGTCACCTTACTCCAGTTTGAAGGTAAGCTTGAGCAAACCGTGACTGAATGTGATGTGAAACACACAAATGATACCGTGACATCACTTCTGGGTTCCGAGCGCACGACTGATCTCCCATCTCCTTATTCCTCCCGCAGAAAGGAAAGAAGTGCAGCAGAACCAAGAAGTCCAGCCAGCCGGTGAAGTTCACCTACGCCGGTTGCTCCAGCCTGAAGAAGTACAGGCCCAAGTACTGCGGCGCCTGCGTGGACGGCCGCTGCTGCAGCCCCCACGACACCAGAACCATCCGCGTCAAGTTCCGCTGCGAGGACGGCGAGACCTTCAACAAGAACATCATGATGATCGAGTCCTGCAAGTGCACCTACAACTGTCCCCATGCCAACGAAGCCTCCTACCCCTTCTACCGCCTCTCCAATGACATCCACAAGTTCAGAGACTGATTGGTGATGAATGTCCAGAACCCTTCAGCAAAGAGAAAGAGATGATCAGCAGTACTGGCGGCCAATGGCGGTCCAGGTTGAACGCAGGGGTGTAAATAAGACTACCAATCAACTACCAGCTTCTTGTTGTAACTAGATTCCCAAGGAATTGCGGGCTTACATCATGAGGACTTAATGAAGTGCACTGTTTGCTGTGACTACATCAGCATTCTCAACTAAGAACTGCTTCGTATTAAAGGAGCATCCGAAGTAGCTTCGTTATGGAGCAAGATGTAATTAATATTTGTACATTCATGTTAGTCGCTGATATCAACTCACTGTGTATATTTTGATCCTTTACATCAGACATGACTCAAGACTGTAGACTTGTGTGTGTATATGTGGATATGCACATACGCAACTTCAATTAGCATACCATCCTGTATCTTAAGAACAAGACACCGAGATGTAACCTCTGGACTTGTTTGACAAGCGTGCGGTTTCATTCCTTCCTGACGTGGGCATTACTGTTCATGTTTTGTGGCAGCTATTGAACTCCCTTCATGAAAAAAAAGACAAAGCGAAACATGTCAAAAGGATGAATGAATGTTTTTATTATTGTTATTAATATTATTTATCGAAAAAATGTAGCTACTTTATTTGGATATTATGTGTCATACTGGAATAAATTGTAAAATGATTTAATTTTATATGCCACAAATAAAACTGATTTATTTATGAAATAAGACACTGCCTGAGTTCAGTCTGTTCAAATGCACAGGGTGTGTGGGGGGGGAGGGTATTTAAAGCCAGCGTTTCCAGAGGAAATCCTCCTGTTATATCATTCTGTAGACCCAACAGCATCTCAGACAGACACTGAGCAGGGTCAGTCTGTTCTTATATAACACAACCGTGGAGGCGCTCTCTTCTGACTTTCTGTGCTTTGGAATGCCATTCTGCAGCGAGCTAGCTTGCTTTCATTTGATCTGGCTAAGCCATACACTTGACTGATTCGGAGAGGGGGGGGGGAAAAAGATTAAGTCCACGAGTAGCAATGAGTATGGGAGTATGCCAAGAATCTTAAGTGCTGCTCTGAATGGGCTGGGATTAGACACCATGCAAGGGGGGACAATGACTATTATTGTATACAATGGGCTGTATACAATGAATGCATTCCCGGGTACGCTTTTCTTTTTTTTTTTCACACAGCGGACTAGCACTACCAAATTGACCTAATTCATTAGCAGTTGCCTTTAAAAGTGAATTAGTTGCATTGGCCTCTGTTGACTCTTAAACTGCAGGGGTCTGCTAAACAGTTGTAAACAGGCCTGCAAAGTAGGGAGGGCTTAAGTCTGCCTTCCAGGATTTAGTTTAACAAGCATTAAGAAATACTATTATGAGGTAGAAAAAGGGGAAGGACAGGAAACGGGGGTAACAGAGTTCCTTCTGTGGTCACAGAAACTTCAAATTCCTTTTCACAGCTACTGGAACAGCGTGTTGCTACTGTCACAAATACCACTTGACTCCCGGCTTTTCATTATTTATGTTTACCTGAGCTCAGATCGCTTTAATCCTGCACGTTTTACGACCCCCAAGGTACATGAAACACACGCAATATGAAATGCATGATTAAAGAGCACAATAAGTATCAGTCTGAAAAGGATGCGTGTTATTTTTTCTTTTGGAGACACAGGGTTTGTTGGCAGATGTTTGCACCTGGTACAAATACCTACAGTGGAGTTTGATCTGGGGTAGAGAGAGCAGAGCTCAGGGGCAACGACAGGGAAGGGTTTCTTTTTTTGATCCAGGTAGAGGGAGTGGCTCAGGAATGCAGCAGTGGCTCAGAGAGCAGACATCCTGATGGGCGGCAGATGTTGGAAAATATTTCAGAGCAACATGTTCACTTTAGCTAAGAAGATTTTCCAAAATATACACAAACACTCCCAGGAATTCACTTGTGTCCACAAAAAAGGCATTTTATCGCCACACAAATATCTGTAAAAACACGTCTATCTGGAGGTGCACGGCACTCCTGCACAGCTTCCCTGCACAGCTGCTGGAAATGAGTCTTAATCGAGTGTATTTAATAAGAGGTTGAGCGGGACACATTGCCTTTGATTGAGCTGCATACCGCACAGGATGTGCCCACTGAGGTTTTACAGATTGCTCACATGAAAGGCTGCTGAGGTTTACCTAATCACAAAGATGTGTGGCTACCCCTTGCAGCCCGGATTTACAGTCCAAACACTTTCAGGGAGCCCTCTTTTTTTTTTTTCTCTTTTCCCTTTCTGTTGCTGCCGAAAGAAGAAACTTTCCATCTCCAACTCTCCGACTACAGTTTTGGAAAGTGCCGTGCAATCAGACCGTCATTTGTCTTGTTGACACAATGCAGCTAACTCGGTTATGTAACGGCATCTGTATGTTATGTGAGCGGTCCTTTCGGTCATCCGTAGCATTCCTTTATAATGTACAGACTGGCGCGGTGGCGAGGTTTACAATCCCTCAGCCTCGACCGAGAACCCAAAGATCTGGATCATTGTGAGAAATAATTCGTGGTGTCCCTGCCAACACAGCACAAACCTGTAAAAACTCAGACACACAGGAAAACAAGGCTCTCACACACATGCAATTAAAATCACTCAGCGACTACCTCATTCCCTGAACCCCAAATGTGTTTATATGACAAAGACATTAGCATTAAAGCTTCATCAAGAACTACGTAATGCTGCGCAGCCAGAAGCTAACAGGATCGAGAGTGGTCATTACAACATGCTGGAAGCTGCTGAGCACTGATGTCAGCTATTTAACAGCCCCTATGTCTATAACCTCAGATTAATATTCACTGTTGTAAGGAACCCAGGGGCAAGAAGCAAGGAGGGTTAGAGGCTGGCCACCGAGTCATTTGTTTTCCAAAGCACCATCTGCTGGACAAAATAGGAAAAAGCATTCTGTGTATGAAATGTATTTAGACCGACTCCCCTGATTTCACCTGCAAAACTCATCGACTGTGTGGCTGAAACTGACCGAACATCTTACAAATTATATTTCTATGAATTTGGATATTAAATGTTACATTTCTCACGGAAACAAAGTGATGTAAAAGACATCCATTTGCCAAATCCTGACAGGGTGTGGGACCCTCTTGCTGTAATCAGCATGAACTCACACACACACACGCACACACACAGCGACAGTGATGCAAGTCTGCTGACACACCCATCAGATCCCCATCTGCAATTACATGAGGATAACTGATGAGCAGGCTTAGGGGAAAATCAGAGTCGATTCCCTCCCAGGCTGTTGGACTGTTCGCTCGGTCCCCAGAGGGCCGCTGGCTACTGGAGTGATTATTTACTCAAACAAGCCGAGCATTGATGGGAGAGGCAGCACTGAGTCTTTAGGCGTCTTGAGTCTCAGCCCGATGGAGACAATGTTGGACTGAATAATCTCCAAGGGGGCACGTACCGTCAACAGCTGAGCTAATGTTGGGAGCATGCTGCTCTCGCTATTGTTTAACATGGGCAGACCAATGAGATCACATAAGCAGAGGTTGTAAATTTGCCTTCACTTTCCTTAATAGGTTAAAGGGATTTTAACACTTCAGCTCCTTTCTTTTAACACATATAATTTCCCTCCAAAAAATCAGTAAAATGTGAGAAATCATGGACATAAAATGTGGAACCTGAATATCACGGACTAAGGTGGTATTTAATGCCACCTCCCTCCACCTACTGGTTTCATTATGATGGATTATGATCACTTAAAGCGACTGAAATAAGCGCACGTTTAGTTTAGTAAGTTTCAGTATAATGAATTTACATGTGACACTTGTTGATACTGAACAAAAAGGTTACATAAAGTGGATGTTCAATCAAGTTTTGTCAAACTTCAAACTATAAATGCTTTTAATTTATACTTTAAATCCATGGATATCTACAGACTTTTATATTAGTCTATCACCTGTAGATATGTACATTATATCATTACTAGGGCTGTCTTGAATACCATTTTTTTGGGCTTTGAAGCTTCGCTGAGAAATATTCAAAGGTATTCGAAGCTTCGGGAGAGCCACACAACTGTACACACACGCACCTCTACACACAACAAACAGAATAACTAATAAGAATTCATGTTGAATATGAATAATGATGTGAGATTTTTCCTTATTTCATGAGGTATTTTGAGATTTCTACGTTATTATTACATAATCCTATATAAAAAAAAAAAAAACGGAGCATTCGAATACTGATTTGAAGGTTGATTACCATGGCAACGGTCGAAGCATTCGGGTCAGCCCTAATAATGACTTAATCTTAAACTAATTTACAGCAGACAGATCATAAAACAAACAAATAACAAGTGTGACCACTACTTTCCAAAAGAGAGCTACTGCCTTCTATGTTCCATGTAGACATGCTCACATTCGACAATTAAACTTTCAGTAAACGCTGGTCAACGAAATGCAGATGCTATAATTTTCTTTCACAGATCATTTAAAACTTCATCACAATGATTGACATTTAAAAATGTGATTTCAACTCTGCAGCAGTGGTGGGCCTCAGGATCAGGATTTAGCTGATGTTCCTATGGAACATTAAGTGACAAGAGTGATGCATTTTCCTACTCTTTTGTCTCCCCCATGCTGGGTAATTACAGCCTGGTTTCCAGTATTGTGAAGGGCTAGTAAGGCCTTAGTCATTATATTGCCACCGGCTTTCCCCTGTAACACATTTCTGATTTCCTTTGCATCTTTTGATCTTTTTGGAGCTAACAATGGTTGTGCCATGGAAATGTAGCTAATGAGTGGCAACTATGACTCGAGGCTTCGTGCATTAAAAAAGTGCCTGCAGGCCTCCCGTTGTCACAAACAGCAATTAAATAACCACACAAATAAACAGATATAAATGTAAGGAAAGAAGCACATGCACAAACCAAATGTGGCCTTACAATTAGTAGTCTTATTTAGCAGAATAGATGGCAACACACACAACATGATGACATTCAAGATGTTGTATGAGAATGAAAGATGGCATGGCATTTTAAATGGTTTTATCCCAGAGTTTTAAAGACATCATGGTATATAATTAATTCAAGCGTCAAATCCCAGGCCAGGTGGGGTATATAATCCCTTCCGGCGTATTCTAGGCCTGCTCCAGGGTTTCTTCCCAATTGGACATATCAAGAACACCTACACAGTGCTGAGACACTTGAAACACCTCAACTTCCTTGACTTCATTTAACGCGATGGAGCAACAGTTTCACTACAAGTTTCCTCTTGGTGTCTGAGCTCCACATACAATCCCTGAACTCATGACTTTAAATCAGGTTTGAAACCTAGGTAGATCAGTAAAATACCTGCATGAGTCTGCCTGTCAGTCTCACACTTCATCTTGCCCTCATTGACTCTAAAATATTTGAACTACGTCACATGGAGCAGCATCTTGGACACTTGTAACTGCTTCACACTGAGCCACACATTACCTTGGGACATGACCAGACACACCAACTTAACCTCGACAGAAACAAGAACCAAAAACAGGATCAAACATGGCAAATCAGATTAATATAACTTCAACGTGATTGCCCATCAATCGTGTTGGCCTAAGGTGTTTGTTTTGGACAGTCAATGACGGGCATAAACGATACACTTATATAACAAGTCCCCCTGCAGAACTATAGAGTCCTTAGCCGGCACCTTCTCCAGGACCCTCACTAAGACAACAGTCCTCAGCCAGGAGCTTATGAGTATTCACAGAGAAAGGAGACAGTCCAGCACCTATTCAGACAGTTTGGCTGATTTTGGGGTGCCTTGGTGGCCTATTGGGGTATAAGGTTCTGACCATGAACCACAACATCCCCGGTTTGAATCCAGCTAGGAATCTTTACTGCATGTCATTCCTCTTCTCTTCCTCAAAAAGTACTTAAAAAAGCTGATGCTGTGTGTATGGATAAGCCCAAATATTGGATACCTAGTCGGAATTGCTTCACGCAATAGCTTCCAGTACTTTCTACCACAGAAATGGCATTCAATGCCCCAATGAGTTTTTGTAAACAGAGGTCAGTCTACTAAGACCACCAATTGGCAACACACCAGACTCCTACAGACCCCCCCCCAAGTACAAGCCCGGCTACAAGGTGCTTACCTGTGAAGACCCCTCAAGGAACTGGACCTGGTTTCCCTGATCTGGTGCAAACACTCCCTTCCAAAAATGGTGTAACTCTTTGAATCACGTTTAGTGTGACCCCTACCTGAGACCAGTTTGCTTTAGGAGACCCTACCAGGAGCTACTGACAGCTCCCACAGTCATGGGGGCGCACAAACTCCTCCAACACAAAATGACAATATGTTTTTTGCCATATTATTTAAATGGTAAAAAATCTCATTTTACCAATAAAACTGTAAATCATTCTGCATATACTTGAATGCAATCTCAAAACTTGCATTATTATTTCAACCAGATTGAATTAAAGGTGTGCAGCTGGGAGAAATGAGAGTTGAGGATAGATTGATGGTTTCATGTCATTGGGATCATTTGGTACTCCCTTTTTACCTTGCAAACCAATAAATTGCTAATATTTGGCGAGGTCTATATAAAGTGAGGTCAAAGCAACAGAAAATAGAAAGTCTTGTGAGGCTCAATGGCAGGTGCTCTAAAAACAACTTCACCACGATAACTCGAGGCTGATAATAAAAGAATAACAGACAACAAGCAGGCGGAGTTGGTTCGGACTGTCAGATTGACACAAGACAGAAAACGGGAACAAGTGAATCACTTCCTGCAAACAACTTACTGGGGATCAGTCTCGGAGGTGACTGCGGGGACAACATTGCTGGTCTTTTTGTAATGAAGTGTGGTAGTGGCTTTTGTTTATCCCGAGAGCAGGATGAATTCAATCAGCCAAAGACTCCTGAGCTTTCGGTCTCAATCTGTCCTAAAGTAGTTTGTTAGTAATACTCATGCTGTGTACAAACTAAAGCCCTCACATGTGACCTGCATGTTATGAATTTGGACTTGCGAGGGAAACATTTGGAAAAATTATCTAAGAGGTAATGTTTTTGTTGACCAAAGAAAACTTGTAGTATGACAAAATAACTGGCTTCAGATATTAAAATAGCCCTAATAAGCTTGACAATGAACAGGCCATAGTAGAAAACCACTGCGGTTCAGCATTTCTTAAAACAGATGGCCTCATTTAGTGGTACTTCTCTATGTTTGGAACAGTCAGATAAGCGAAACATCGGTTCAATGTCAATTCAAAATGTGAAATATGCATGCAAAATTGTAGATTTGGTTGCAGATGAAATGTGTTTGATTTTGAGCACAGAAAATGTTTTCCATGCGTTTTGGAGGTTCTGCTTGATAAATGATTCTCAGTGTGCCTAATGACACCCACTCTGTGTGCCATGTGAAAATGGGTGACATCAGGCTCTGGAAACATGATTTTGTGCTTCAGTACCTGCCTTTCCCGATGTAGAGTTCTGCCAACATTAGCCCGTTTCTGGCTAAGGCCACCACAGCAGAGCTGTGTCCCCAAGCTGGCCTCATAAAAAGCAGCTCTGCACGCAGCACAATTGAGCCCTGCCCACCAAATCAAGACTGATTAAGTGCAAACCAACAACAAAAAATTTCAAAGGGCAATTTACTTAAATTAGAGGAATTATTTCCAATGCATGTGTTCTCCGAAGACTAAAAAAAGCTCAAATTTACTTTTACCAGCAAACAGAAACCAAAGCAGAGCTTTTTTGTGGTCACACTGAGTAACTTTATTGAGATAGAAAATTAAGAGAACTGCTAAAATAAAATGGGTGGTAATTCAACCCAGGCAAAGCCGTGACAACTAAAGGAACAGATGTGAAGGCACCAGAGGTTACTACTTTGTACAGTCATCCACTTGGTGATATGTTGCATCAGTTTCTACACAGTACAAACAGTGTATCAGTCTGCATCAACAGTTACCACATATCAACGTACTGTATGTTTTTGTTTCTGTACGGACAACATTTTAATCATAACTAAAACGCTCACTACTGTGGGTGGCATGAGAAAACCTAACACAGCACCATGGCGGCCTGGCTGGCACCACAGTATCTCCGTTGCTTCTTTAAAGGAATAGATCGACATTTTGGGAAATACGCTTATTCGCTTGTCCAGCTGTTGGCTGTAGCCTTATATTTAAAAGGTGCAGTGTGTAGGATTTGGCAATCTAGTGGTGTGGTTGCAGATTCCAACCAAATGAGTACCCCTTCGCTCACTCCATCCTTTCCAAGACTACGGTAACGTGAGCCGCCGAGTGCAAAGCCGTGGTAACACCGTTCCCCTCACTCAGAGGCCATCCTTACCATAATAACACTACTTTAGGAGCAACGGAGGTCAGACGGCGGCTGGCTGTACCACGGTTTTGTACTCTGGGCTCACGTTACCACAGTTTCACAAGTGTGTCTGAGAACTACGGTGGCCTTCAGGTAATGTAAAAATGTGAAAGGCTCTCTCTAGAGTCAGTGTTTGGTTTGTCCTTCCTGGGCTACTGTAGAAACATGGCGGAGCAACATGACAACCTCAATGAAGAGGACCCGCGCCCTATCTAGATATGAAGGGCTCATTCTAAGCAAACGAAAACACAGTGATTCTTAGTTTCAGGTGATTATATACTAATGAAAACATAGTTATGAATATTATGTTCCATTTCTGCTGATAGATCCTCCGAAATATGACACACTGCTCCTTTAACAGACAAATGTCTCATCTAATTCTAGGCAAAAACTTAAATAAACATATTTCCCAAAATGTCAAACTACTCCATTATATCTTTGCATTGTTAAAACATGCCCATTTTTGTATACATTTCCAAAGATGGTATATAAGGTCCAAGAAAAAGCTACACGAAACAATAATAATAATAATGTTTATTTGTAGAGCACTTTTCAAGCACAAAGTGCTTTCCAAGGAAATTCATATAACGTACAACAGAATACACTGAAACATAAATAATTAAATAAAAACAATAGGATGGAAAAATAAAGAAACAAGCATATACATATTCATAGTTACATATGCACATATATACACATGAGCACACAAAAGACTAAAATGCATCTGATTGAAAAGCCATTTTAAAAAAGTGGGTTTTAAGACGGGATTTAAAAGTTGTGACCGAGTCTGCTGATCTAATGCTAAAAACAAAACAACAGTTCTGCAGTAAAAAAATAAGCTAAGCTTTGGGCCGTTTATTCAGCAAACAGTATGAAGGCCTAGCTGGATATTATAAGAGCACATGGTCTAAAACGTATGGCAAAACTTGAACATGGGATATTAAAACGGTACCTAAAGGACAAGGAATAAATGAGTTAGGGGTCTCCGCTTCCTCCCTCACAGAGGGATGCGCAGTCAGATGTGAGATCATCGCCTCTGACTGCAAAAGGGTGGAAAATGCGTCATCACAGGCCAGACATCAAAGAGCGCCCGTCCGTAGGGGTTAACATCCAAAAGGGGTTAGCGGAGGTTATAAAAACACATCTATAAACACAGGCCCCACCAATGAGCCACACTGTCAGTTAGTACTGGCACTCTGCTATCGTAATAAACCAACATTAGGTAAGAATACGGCGCGTAGAGGCACCACATGCGTAAGAACTTTCACACAGGGAGACACCCCAGAGGTGTCAGAAAAACGAGCATGTCAACATTAACTTTTATTAGCTGATGGAAAAACGAGACTAATGGTCTTACTGAAGCTTGACATAAGGGAGAAATTTGCTGAACTTCAAAGGTGACGGAGGCACAGCGAGGTGCTGGTTTCCTTCGGTTTTCAATTAAAACAAAGTCAACAGAGGGACCCACAATCTGATGAGACTTCTTTTTAACTGCTGAGCTTTATAATGATGATATTAATAATATATTTTATTTATGGAGCGTTTTTTAAGATACTCAAAGACGCTTTACAAAGACTTAAAAAAGATCCTAGATAGTTAAAGACACACTAATGGCATAAGTTAGCACAGGACAATCAAACATTTGTTCACAAACAAGCTTTATACTGACATTTATTAGCTGTATTTGAGCTTTCAATCATATTACATGATCTTCATCAACAGGTAGAGATTATACAGTTGGCAATGTAAATGCATAAAGTTCCTTTTATTCATCCATGTTGACTTAAAAATGTAGTTTTAGGAGCTTTCAATCATATCACATGATCATTATGAGCAGTGCAGCTAATAAATGGACCTACAGATAGGGATTATAGAGATCAGCAGATATATAGCCAGTCAATGTTTCCAAAGTAAAGAATTACTTTTAAAGTTGATTGATAAAGACATATGAGATTACCTAAACGTTATAATTGTGTTGCGTTTGGTCTGATATGAGCAGCAGAATAACACAAATGCAAAAAGAATTTCCAAAAAAATATCTTTATTAAAGAAAGCATACTTCCAGACAGATAGGCTAAACCTAAATTATTAACATTCACACTGAAATGATTCCATTTGTACCATAGACTGTTTATAAAGATGGACGACATGACAGCTCCCCAAAAGCGAAGCCAAAACATCTGGATCGCCCCCTGGTGGCTGGCTGCAGTATAGCTCATAAATCCTGCCCCCTCCATGTTAGCAGATGGGACAGAAATTTTTCAGTCATCTTAGGTAGTTCTTATCACGCTGATGTATGTTCAAGTGTTCATTTTTTTGATAAGTTTGATTTTAATTTGTTATTTGATGCTTTAAAAGAGGGTGAGACGTCATGATTGACAGCTGTGATTCTCTCTCTCGCTGACCAGCTGCAGTCGTGCTCGGCTTGCGATTGGTTCGGGCGGGTGACCTCGATACAGCAGCTCTGATTTTTGGCTTCACGTCTGTAAAGTGGGAGGAATTGGAGACGCATCGTCCAGCTATTATATACAGTCTATGATGTGTACAAAATGATACGGTGGTATCAACCACTGTCTTTGTTTATTTAAAATAATCCGTTTATAACAACTGAAAAACACTGTCGGGTTGTATTGGTCCACTGTTTACTGACACAGGATTGATGACTTCCTGTCAGATATGTCTGCCTCCTCATTCATCTCACTCTGAGCATCTGGGCATTATCATTCCGGTCCGCAGCTGTCAGCAGCAATAGCGGACTCATTTTCATCATGACAGTGATGGGTATGAACAGGCCCCGGCTCTTTCACAGCCTCCTCCTGAGTCATGCTGACCTCAGCACTCTTCTCTGACAGCTCAATTGTCATCGGTGGAACCAGAGACGTACTCTGATCCCTGCTGCTGTCACTGTGTTTATTAATACCATCATCATCAACGTTAACGTCCACACTGTCTGCTGGTTTGTCTTTAATCACCCCCACGTCATTAGCAGGGCTTGTGGCACCATCACAGCTCTTAACACACTCTTCAGGATTGCCTTCATCCTCCTCCTCTTCATCATTGCTGTCCATGATCTCTCCCTCCTCTAACTCTTCCTCCCCTGCTTCTCTCTTGGCCCTTTTCACTTGCGGGGGTTCAGTTTCAGGGCTGGTCTCTGGGGTTCTTGTCCAGATGTTGGCTCCCCCCGGCGTGCAAGCTCCTTGTAGGGATGGTGAAACTTGGATCGCGTCCTTCTTCTCTTGGTCCACCCCTTCCTTCTTTGTTGCAAAACTCTTGCAGGCTGAGGCAGGTTCAGCTGAAACAATATGACCCCATTTGTGTATTAAAAAAAATGCATGATCAAACACGGCTCTTGAAACAGTAAAATTCATACATGTCCAAACGTATACACAAGTGATCAGAGCGGTCAGTTGCACAAAGATGGTTAGAGCACATGCAGCTGGGGGTCATGCGTAAACCAAAATGTCGAGAAAGAGAGAGGAACAGTACGGACAGTTTGGGAATGATGACGCTATGGTTTGGCTCCATGCTGCTTTCCAGGATGAGGCAGCGTGCCAAGCAATTAGTTATGCAATAAAGCAGGGTGGACATGTGTGAAAGAAAGGCTGCGGAATAAATCACTGTAAGGACTATAATTGTGAATTATCAGCAATTACTCCCCAACATCATCTCCCCACAGTCTGCTGAATTATAAAACACATGAACCAATTTACGTGAAATTCACTTTAAAACCTTGGACACTTGTGCCAACACATTCTCGTAATGGTTATCCAGCTGAGCCTGTAATATGAAAGATTAATGTAATTCAGCTTTTCTTCTTTGCGCTGTAACACGAGACACAATTAAAAGGCTATGCCTGCCTCCAATTATCCATTTATCTTTGGCGCGGACCATTACTAATATAGAATTTAAATGCTCCACCATTTTTTTGACCTTATAAAGATGAGGTGAATTATTATACGTATGTTAAAAGTTTGAGTTATGGGTTGAGTGCATTCTCAACTTACCATAAATTATTTTTTATCATTTTACATACATATGAGACATACAAAAGAATGCTGTGAATGAATTGTGTTTTGATTTGTTGGTTAATGGGGCTAACTTTTTGTTTACAGGCGCTAAAAACAGGATTGGGAGCATTTCCATTGCCTCTCAACGGCTCTCACCATGGCAACGGTGAGCCACAGCTCACGCAGGTAGCAACGCTAACAACAGTGCAAAAACAATGGCAAAAGTGCTGACAATAATAATGTTTACCTGAGGGGGGGAATCGGAGGGTGGGTGCTACGCTTCTGCAACGGCGCGGTCAGTCAGGACTACGTTATCAGCTGTAACCACAGTGCAGATGAGAGCATTGCAGAGCGGCGGCCTTGAGCTAGATAGTAGTTCATGCTTACATGCACAAACATGCACTAAAAAGAGAGACTTCATTCTCTTCTCAGGTAGACATTACTCCTCTAGCTAATAGTTGTTTGCTGCTATATTAATGCTCTGGAGCTACATTTGGAATAGTGACACTAAAAGGTAATTGAACAATCCGACCCAAATAACAGGAAGGTAAAACATGTTGTCAAAGAGATGTTGGCTCAGGGTCAATGAGGCAGCAAACCGTCAGCCTTGACTGGCTGAATGTAGTTTAAAGCAGAATACTGACTGCATGGTTGGAGCCTGCTGGACCCTCAACATCACTTTATCCTGACTTTAAGTGCCGCTGCCACACTGTCCGATTGCTGTTTATCACTTCCTGCCAAGCTTCCCAGGCCATGGCATTTGCAATTATCAGGATGTTTCTATGGCTAACATTATAGCAAAACAGTGTGGCACCAAGGCCTTATCACTGAAAACACACTCACACAGACACTCAGACTAAAATTACCTCATTGGTCATTCAGCCCGTCTGGGTTTGACAGTGTAATGATACTGGGTTAGTGTGGTCTTTTGTGACCATACTAACCCTACTGAGATATACACAGTTCGACCACACTGTGCACATTTTGAGTGGGAGCAAACGGCTGTATGTTGTTTTTTCACGAGTCCTACTTTGACTCTTCTTGGCCCTAAACATCAGGAGACAAGCAGGTGAGAAAAGCCACAGGCTGATCTCCCGTTTTCTCATCTTCTGTCATTTCACAACTCATGAGATCACCGTTCCAAAAAAGTAAGCCATGTTTGATCCTCTTTTTGGCCACCGCCGCTGTTGAGGTTAAGCTGGTGTGCGTGATGCTGTGCAGAACACCCTCATTTCCGTTGGGGTAGCGTGTTGCCATAGTGAAAAATAAGGGAGCAGGCAGTCTCAAAGTCTCAGCTGGAGAAACCAGGACATGATACAATGCTGTTGGAATTGGGGAAGTGGAGAGGGGTGCGTGTTTGGACCTACGTAGGGTTTTGACTCATGTCATATGGTCACCCTTTTGTTTAGTTACAGAAAACATAGGTGAAAAAAGAAGCTGAATATAGTGATGACAAAATGATTCTTTTGCTAATAAAGCATTGGTAGGTTAGTGTTGGCGAAGAAATTAGTATGAGGACAGGACATTTAAAACGATATAAGGGTGTTTTTGTTACCTGGTCCTTTGAGTGGATACTCCTTCCAATGATCTCCGAGTACAACATGCAGCACGGGATATTCAATGAGTGTTTTGTAGCTCAGGTTGTCCTTCAGGGTCTTGCGAATGTCCAACTCATTGAACCTATTTCAGATAAGCACAAAAAGATGTGATTACAAGACAAATCAGTTACAGCATGATGGGTTAATTATGTGACATTAGGCTCATTGTATTTAATTTCAAGTTTGCTAAGTGGCTGCAAAGACAGCAAGAAATGGCCACTGTTGTTGAAACTCTAACTCTTCTCTCCGTGGCTCGTTGATGGCTGAGAATCTTTCGAGGATTGATAGAGATTAGAGTCATAGCTTGGCACATTGAAGACCCTGCTTGATGTTTGTCTCATGAGATGGAAACTGAGGTTACCAAGAATCAACAACATCTCTCACATTAAGCGGGTCTCTTACCCCTCCTTTAGCTCTTTGTATGAGATGACATCAGTCTAGTCTTGTCTCTAAGTAGTCCTGTCACGCATTAGGGACGGTCATAAATCACCAGACTAAATAGTTAACTGGATTCTTGGAAGACGAGGCTTGCCTCTACACTCAACTGATTCAGGAGCATACAGCTTAGGCTGTCATCACCAAAAATGCGAGGCATCATATATTTTTGGATATATACAGTAACTTGCACCGCCCCCAACTAAATGTCAAACCTGAGCCAGACTGAACATTGTTGAGCCATTGTTTGTTTTGCTAAAAGCACAAGCAGACTTGAGAGCCGCCCAGGTAGACACCCACTCCCCAAGCCAATCGAAGCGCTCTGCTATAATGTGACATTTACAGGTCTTTACTGGCGAGGCCAGCTTCCAAGAAGCTCTCCCTCCTGGAAGAGTTTCTCATAGGTGGGCTACAGATCATTTTGCACGATCCCCACAAATAAACAGCAAAATGTGTTGGCACTTCCTGCAGGACAGGATAAAGGAAAGAAGGGATAGCCTGTGGGTTTCCAAACACACAGGACAAATTCTTGACACAGTACAACAGTTGCAGAGTATTTCTGACCCACTTCCACATCAGAAGAGTAGAAATAGCTTAAATAAAGATGGATTCCAGGGTAGAAAGAAAGAAATGTACCAACAATAGGGTCAAAGGTTACGCATTGAAACCAGTCTGTGAAGCTGATAATTAAAGAAAGCAGGCTATCTCCAAGGACTGCATCCATTTGCAGTGTGCATACCAGACAAATAGCGTTTCCATTCCATTTGGTTTTATGTCTAACTTGTAATAAATTAAATGTTCACGGATGTTTTTTATTTATTTTTGTGGATACACAAACTAAACAAACACATAAGTGTTTGTAAACAACAGTGAGAAAGGGGTAGATGGCAAAGCAGATTGCGGTTCCCTGTTGTGATGATGCGATTGTTAAAGTTCTGGCCATTTCTAGAAACACGGCTGCATGGCTCAGCCAAGAACACGCACACATCTGGTCTCTATATAGTGTTCTAGTGAATGAACAGAGCAAAGGGCAAGACTGATGCTGTCTTCACGGAGGTTCCTATTGTTTTCCCCTCTGCCGCTGAGACCCATCAGCACGGATATAGCAGCGGTAAGGTGTAAGGACAGAGAGACACTGCAAATATGTTGATACTGAATAGACATTATTTGTGATAGAAAATAAGAATGTTGTAATCTCAGATTAATTTAGCGCAATAATAAAGTGCAGCATTGTTTTGAGAAATTGACTCACTGTAACATACTGTAAGAAAAATGTTCTTGTTTGGGTTAATGTTGTATTTGGACACTCTTTGCATGCTGCTGCCTGCAAAAGGTTTCCAGGATTGCGTGGTAATTTCTATTTAATTTCGTCGGCTTTCTTTGTTGTCGTTGCCAATACTATGTCCTCGGTGTCCTTATGTAATGATCAACCAGGGCCTCATTTATAAACATTGTGAATGAATAAATCAGACCTTGAAAGACGCATGTTGCTTAATGCCAAACTGTTGATGTGAGGATTTGCAGACCTCGGAAATCTGTGAGCCAAACACAGTATGTATGAATACATAGTAGACTTTTTGTATTGACAACGTGATGTTTTATGTGTACAAGTGTGTGCACCAACAGGCCTTTTGAGGAGAAACTGTCCGAAAGTGCAAGCCACTATCTGCATATTTGACAGATTAGTGCTTCCGGTCCTCGCTATGACAGCATGCTTTTGGCCTTTGGCCTTTGAGTGTGGGCATTCAGAACACATGTATAAATACTACCACAATCCAACTGTGACACTGAACAATTAGGGCACTATTATCTGCTTGCTATTTTAGTAACAATACCCAAAACCAGTCCAGCATTGCGGGAGACCTGAGGAAGCATCTGCTGCACAGAAACAAACTTGAACCATCGCTTTAGGGCAAGCTGAGGGAGAGCAGATCGACAGGCTCAGGAGGGCTAAGGAGAGGGTTTGCCACAAATATGTGAGAGAAAACACTGCTTGGACAGGACAGAAACATCTCTGTCTGATGGGGTCTACAACACTGAATGCACACAAACAGAGGTTTGTGAAAACGGCATCTCTACTTCTGGCACGTCATCAGGAAAAGAAGAGGTAAGGAACGGGAGGAAAGGGGATCCTCTGGATCTCAGAGCGGGATGAATACAAAATAAACATTAAAAAAACACAACACAAACAAACATCCAGAAGGGTGTGAATGGTTCTCTTGATGCACAGTCTGTCTCCTTTTCCAGTAAGAGAATGTTGACTGGTTTACACAGCTATGTTTAGTTTAGCACAAGAGCTCCTTTATTGGAGTGGGTTGATATTCCCGTAGACATTCAACAACAACAACATGCAGTCATGGTCTTTGTGTTAGCAAACGGCCTCTAAGTCGCCATGACTACCGCTGTCCATGACTTCATGACATTAATAATACGTTTCAAAATTAGGGGTTGTCTTCTAAGACTGCATTATTCAAAAACGTGGAGGCCCCTCTGTGGTTGCAATGCTCTGACCTTGTTTGGGACCCCTAAAATGGGATGTGACCTCAGTCTGTAGGGGCCTCTCTTCTTATTAGAGCTGCAGTCTGTGGCCATGCTGCTGTTATGTAACCCTACTTCCTTCCATTCATCCATCCTCAATATAATGTTGACAATAAACACTTACTGGGAATTGAATTACGAACTTAACTGTCGTCCATTATATAACCACGTACTCTAACTATTAAAGGTATGACAGGCAAAGGTTACAGAAAGAGAGAGGGAGAAAGAGGGATGGATAGAGGGAGATTTATGCCACTGAATTACACATTATCAGACTTGACAGGACACAGTCAAAACATTCTTTCCTCGAAGTCTGATTTACGACTGTGACTGTATCGGGCTAAGAGCTGTTAGGAGTCGTTTATAAAGGATTTCTCCGGAAACTGGTACCACTGCTAGGCGGGTGATAACAACTGCTATGACTCATTAATTAAAAGTTTCTTCGGAAATGTCTGTGCCCACGTACCTCTCCACCTTGACGTGACTATATCGTGTGATACTACACCCCCGCATTAACATGGTTCGGTTGAAGAAAACAAAGCGGCTACTATGAATTAGAGCTGCAATGCTCGGAAGAAAATAAAGTAAATGCATAATTGTACGATGACACAGAGGAGAGAGCCTGCTGTTACAAGTAGATTTCTGGTCCTTGTTTTTAACAACTTCATTTTTATTGACACAAAGAGTGGGTTGACAAGGGCAGGAAAAGGGTCTTTCAATGACACATGCCATGAGTTATATCTTAGAAGCAAATATATAGTAAATTTTTCCAGCATTTGACATATTGATCATATCAATGTCTTAAAGTAAAGATCAATTTCCTGGTCCTATTTTAAGGTAGTATTTGACAGCATGAACAAAATCATAACATACTCAATAGATATTTTTGTTTGTAAAATTGTTTTGATTTGAACAAAAGAAAGCCGTGTGTTTGGTTTGTTAACAGTACACAAGCCTTCATCCCTTCACATTGTCAGTAAAAGCTTTTGCCTCTGTTTGTGCCGTCAATTTGCAAAACAGATTTTTTCTTTTATGTTTTAGAAGTGATATATGCTTCCTTATGGAAACACGATAGCAGATGTTTGGATGTTTTTTGCCATTCTGGGGGGAGAGACCATGATGATGAGGATGATGCATACCTTGTATAAGTGAATAAATACTATAAACGGTTGTAATGTCCACTCTTGTCTTTCTATTTGGATGCTATTTTGAAACACCTTGCGGACCGCGGTCTACTGTAAGTAATACACTAACTATGGATAAGTACCTCATACAACCCCTCTTCAAAACACCCGAACTATCTCTTTAAGCTCATAGTGGCGGAGAGATAATGACACATTTAAAAGTACTCAAACTTTCATTACATTAATGTGAGGGTAAAAGGTGGCAGGCTGACAGCTCAGGCTCAAATCTTGGCTCGCATGTCACATCTCTACACTTGTCTTTCAGTAATTCCTCTCTATATGCTGCCATAAAATATAATTTATCTGCTTAGAAAGTGTGTGCAGCCCAGCCCACCGGGCAAAACAAAAGGAGCATGTGTGTGTTACAGGGATGAGGGATGGGTTGGGAGGTTTCATGACGGGGCAATGATTATGAGCACCGAGGACCATCATTCACTCCATGACTAAGTGGAGATGGAGGACAGCCAAAGAATCCGAAAGTAGGTGAGGCAAATGGGTGCTATCAACACCATTCCCCTGACCCCATTAAAGAAGACAGACGGATGGGGCAGGAAGAAAGAGCACACAGGACAGAAGCTATGGAAACAGTGAGTGAAAGAGAGAATGAGGGAAAGCAGGGATGGAAGATGTAGATACATGAGTATTTTCTTGATCAATGGCATTTCTCAATGTTGGAATCAAAGCTAAAAGGGGGAGGAGAGAAACCTCTTGAGGCCTCGCTGCCAAAAGTCTGTGTAGCTTTGCAGGAATTTACAAGTCAATGATGTCATGTTCATAAACAAATTATTTTGATTTGATACACACTGAATAAATCAGTCACGACTGGCAAGTCCAATCAAACGGTCACACGGACCGGATGCTTGAGCAATAACAGGACCATTTTATTTTATACTCAAAACTCAGCCACACATCTGAAATGAATATAAACCCTGTATCTACTCTTTAAATGATAGATTTGTATTGTATTAAATTATTTATATTATATATTTTGTTATGTTGAAAAACAAATATTGCTCATCACATAAAACCCAACAAGTGGCCTTGTGGTTGGGGAAGCCTTTTTTCAACTGTAAGAGGTTTAAACATACTGTAGATAACAAATTCCCCTATAGGAATAAAAAATGTATCCCATTATAGTGCAAATAAGAAATGAGACAAATGACAAGTAGAGAGTAAATCTCACCTCACAGAGTTCGCCTTTCTCCCCTCTGCTTTCATGAAGACTTTCACATGATCGAACGGAGTGTGCACATACATCTTCAACCTGAAACAGAAATTCACATCAACAAAGGAGGTTAGAGACTCAACTTTTAACCTAAAGAAGCCAATAAAAAAACATGGGAACAGGGTCTGGCTACCAGAAAGGTCAAAACACAAAGAGCTCATTGAGTGTAGCACAGACGGGACCCAAATGTACACTTGTCTGGTCTGCTGACTGATGCTGACTGATAGATGTACAGGCTATGACTGAGGTTTCTTGTGTAAGGGACAATCCTCCGCGCAACTGACAGCCCTCTGTAAACAGCCAGTCAATGGGCCACGGAGAGTTAAACCCCACTCGCTTGAATCTAGACTCAGCAGAGGTTGTGTCTAAATGGTTGGCACTGGACCAAGTTATTCTAAAGAGTTACTCCGGTCAGCAATATGCTCTGGCTGTAGGTTTTACAGTAGACTGCTCACTGCCGACTGTTATCAGTAGAAAGGTTAGGTCAGAGGAGTCAGATCGCTGTTCTGCTGGAGGTTCAGATTAGAAATACTGAATGTTCTGCAATCAGAGAGCCTGCCTTGTTCAAAGACCGCAGTTCATGGTGAAAGACACATGAGCCTGGGAAATGAAAAAGAACGTGAAGCAAGAGCAAAATTACAAAGATAAATGCAGGAAAGTAAGATTGCGGGAATTAGACACACCAAACGAATCCTGTGTGACTGAAATTGGATTGAGTTGGTTGATATTAAAAGATCAGGACATGAAATGACCTTTGAATTACAAACTGAATGTTCTCCTTAGTTACATCGAGATATCCCACATTCAAGTTGAGCACAATTGTGACAAAGTGTGGTGGCACAGATCAGCAGTGTTAAATGAATTCTTAAACGTTCACAATGAATCTACGGTTCATTTTAATTAGAAATTAGGAATTTGCTGTAGAGAGGAAAAGGAGGATTTCAAAATAAATGACTTAGTGAACATGAATCTGTTAAGAGCTATATTTATGTCTTCATCTATTCCTTCTCATACAGGGCTCTTGTACATGCACACTGATTTGTACTTAGTCTGTAACTGAGGCATAATCCCAAAACTCACTGCTGCCAAACTCAATTACAGGGGCTCTGGTCTGGCGTGCAGGCGACGGTGAACCTGATACAGGTCATCACAACCAAAGCTGCAGTCATGGCTACAAACTAGGGATGTCACTATAACAGAAAAATAGTAGTCAACACTAATACCAGTGAAATTAGACGATTCTTGATACCAATTCGATACCATGGTAAAAAACTAAAATAAAACAATAAATCCCATATACTTCAACATACACTCCTTAATTAGCATTTGCATACTGGTTTTTGTTAGGAAGTTAAACAGGTCATAATTCCCTCTCTGTTATCTATTTTATATTGCTGTGAAACATCTCCTTCAAAACAACTGGATTTATTACATTTTCTCGCCAAAAACTACATTTTAAAAGACAACATTTGAACACACCATGATAATGTTACAATTTACCTCCCAATACTCATTTTACTGACTAGATCCTGAACTCATCATAATGTAAATCAATGGTGTCGCAATGTAGGCTTTTGGTCGTCACTACGTTGTTTTTTTGCAACCAGAAGTGACACAAGAGGGTGGAGCTAAGTACAACCGAAAGCTGAATAAGACATTTTTAGGTGACCAAAAAGGTTATAATTAACTTTCATTAATTAAAAACACACTGTGAAAGGGTTAAAGTTCCGAGACCAAAACACGGACAACTTCCAGACCGAACAACGCCGTGGTAGGGACCTGTCAATCACAAGGTAGCCACGCCCTAAAGCAGACCCTGCTTTATGGTGTATTTGACTCTAAATGGGACCATAATTTACTAAACGAACATCATGCTGTATTGAAGAAGACTTGAAACTAGTGATTGAGACCATAAACTCATGTTTACAATGTTTACTGAGGTAATAAATCAAGTGAGAAGTAGGGTCATTTTCTCAAAGACTGTTAGCAGCCGGTAAGCAGCACAGTCCTGCACAGAGCTAACAGCTAACGTTAACTAGCTCTCATCCTGCCGATTTCAACACAGATTTGTTGTTACTAATGTCGCATTATCAGGGAAACAATAGGGTGCCAGCCCTGCACATGTCAATAGTGAGTTTACTGCGTCCCAAATACACTTTCTGTCTTCCCAAGGACGACAGGATGTTAGTCTTGAGCGCTAACGGTACCTATGGTACTGTAGAAAAGCGGGTATCGTCACATTTTCAGAATTTTGGCATCGACTTGGTACCTATGTATAAGTTCTCGAGACATCCCCACTAAAAACGGCCTATATTTTTAGTTAAAGATTGGTGTAGATAGTAAGTAAATCTGGTATAAAACAGGTCTTTGTATTTCTGTGTTTTAACAACTGATTCCTGTAAGCAGCAGTGATGCTCAGGCTGCATCTTCACAACACAGTTTTAGACGATAAAAAAAGGTCATATGTAATGTTCCCAGGACAATACGATGCAATAGCAAATTAATGAAACCGTGTCACACTGGTGTTGGGATTAGTGTTTGATATTATACTATGCTGCAATAGTGCAGATATGAATGTATCTGCATTTCATCAGCAATTACTGTGAGCAATTCAATTAGCTTTGTTTCCCCTAGCCTCATTCCCAGTTGTGGGATGAGAATCCTGAGAATCCAGTAACTAAACACAGCCTCACAGTTGTTGCCAATAACAGAACTGCTCAATTGAACTTTATAAGAGAAGAAACTGGGTTGAGCAGTAGTCGTTATCCTTAAACTCAGAGGTCTTCCAAACCATATATCAAACTGGTGTTGACTTCTGGGACTATTATCACATTGTTGAGTTTTCTACTTCTATTCATGAGCCCAGTGACGGAATCAAAACAACTCAGTAGTTGAATTTGTAAATGCAGCACATCGTTTTGAGGTTTCTGGCTTTGCTTCATGACTCAGCAGGAACTGTAGTCGATGGCACTAGATGAACTCAATATAACTAAACAGACATGGCAACAAAGCTACATACTGGACATGCTAAATAATGTCTTTGGACTTATTGCCAATATGGACACAGCTTTCACTTCAGCTGTACACAGTCCAAATGGCCTGTTGCAAAGGCCCCAGCACACCTCTAACCTAACACTATCCCCTCGTTCATCAATGTGAATTAGCTGCTTGGTCACACTCTGCCATAAAACGTGGACACAGTTGGACATGGAAGCAAAATACTAACAACCACCACTGATACACACAGCAGCTCACTGCTGTTTGTTAGGTCTGTCCCTGATCACAACAACAGGAACTCTACAGCTTCAACTGTGTGTATTACATGTATTTAGAGAAGCACAGATCCACTTTCATTCAGTTCCGATCCGATTCCGATACCTGAATTTGTAAAGCAATATATATCAACTGTAGGTTAAGTAGGCTTCATATACAAACAGGTGTAGGAGTGTAAATTGCTATGGCAACTCCTATAATGTTTTGAAAAACTTGAACACATCAAGTGCACAGGAATTATCAACTACTAGTAGATTTCTTTATATCTATTATCTATTCAAATGTAATAAGAGCATTTTCAAAGAGTTCAATGGCAAACTGACAACTCCTTCAAAAGGTTTTCAAAGTGAATATTTGAGATAAAGGTGCAAGAGCTGTGTAGAGAAATAATTATCTACACTATCAAATAAGTTAAAAACAACAATGTGTGCAATTTAAGTCCATTCTAACCGATCGAGAAAGTGGCGCTCTAGGTCGATGTGATTGCTCTTTAATTTCTCACTGAATTGTTTTGAGAATGACCGGTTTGTGCATTATGGCTGTTTTTGTGTTGCATACAATCTGGATGTCATGCTCGTTCACTTGTGGTGTGTGACAGTTGTATTTGTCTGCTTGTATTGTTTGTTTTTATTGTTGTATTGTTGTTCATGTTGCCCTCTTGGCCAGGTCCCTCTTGGAAAAGAGATTTTAATCTCAATGAGTTTGTCACCTGGTTAAATTAAGGATATAGTATAGCTTACAAATATCTCAATGAGCGCTACACAGAAAGGTTTACAGATGTTATATTTTGGGGGAAAAAGAGCACTGGTATCGGATTGGTATTTTGCCAATACCCTGAATTTTGAGTTAAGGTATCCGTATCCAGGAAGAAAAAGTCAGATCTGTGCATCCGTGTAAAATATGCAAATATCACATGACACTAAAGTGTTAATGTAAAAAGGCTCACTTTTGACGTGTCACAGGGTCCGACTCTGTGGGATGGATATAAGGGGTCAAGATCTGCTCCAAGGTTTGCCTGTCGGACACCCTAAAACAAGAAGGAGGTTGTGAAGGAAAAAGCAAATGTGGGAGAAAATATGTAATTGTTAACATCCAAATCATAATGGAGAACGTCTCGTTGTAGCTTTTACAATCCTAGACAGATGCAGACTGTGCACCTACATCAACCGAAATGTTCCATACAGCCTCAAGCACTCCTTTTGAGTATTGAAACAGTGTTGATCATTTTCTTTTTTAATGAGTATATTATTCAAGATAAATGAATATTGCTGTGTAACTCACCTCCTCTGACTGAACTCTGTGCTGCTCTGAGGAAAGATGAGCTTCACGTGCCACAGGAACTCTTGTTCTCTAAAGGAGACACAGACAAACTCATTTTCAGTTTCAGCTTTTCAAAAACAGTAGTGCTTGATGCCTGTTTTTCACAGACAGATGAGGTCACCAGCGCTCTCACAGTATTCCCTTCACAGTCAAACACAAATGTCCTTGTTTAAATTCAGAGCATAAAATGGATTCAGCCTTAATCTGTCCAAGACAATACGCCTGGCTGCTTCCAAAATCTTGTCCATCTGTGTGACTGTGTGTGTGTGTGTAAACGAATAAACCAGAGTCGCCATGGAGACCATGACATATACACTCAATACTAGGACACCAGCTGGTGGATATCACATAATGATCACTTCTTCTGGGGTAATACTCTGGGCAGTAACTATTAAACGTGGTTGGTTTTTTTTTTGGGGTTGCTGGGCGTGCTCTACAACCAAACATGTATCCCTAAACAGCTGCTGTGTTCATACGTACTAATGTCATCTAAATGTAATACATCAAACAATTTAGGAGATACGAAAAAACGAGATGTAATTCCGCCTTTATTCTTTTACAGTAATGGATTAAGTAATAGTAATTTTGAATTTAGCCAGCCAATACACCAACACATTCAAATAAATCGGACATTACAGAGAATGATTTCTGTTATGTAGATAAAACCAAGAAAAACATGGAAAGTATAATTTGCTGCCCCTGAGGAATAGGATATAGTCTACTGGCACAGGCATCAAGAAATCCTGCTCTCCAGTCATATACCCCACATACTGAGTTGAACCTAACTACAAGGACTCGCGTTGACCAAGACCACAGAATTTGCCATATATAGGGTGGAGCTGATTCCTCAACCCGTTCTCCATCAGAGTAGAAGGACGGAGGCCTTGATGGATCTGAAGGATGAAGATGAAACATATGACGCAAAAAAGCATAATTGTAAGGCACATAGGGGAAACCTTGTTATTAGGGCTCACCAATAGCGATTCAGAGCACAACTTGGATGTTTCTTTTGATATCTTTAATATAAATAAGATTGTATCTTTTTTGGATTTATAGTAAAACAAAGCTCTGTTACCGGTAGATACAGTAGATTTAATATCATTTATTTATATGTCAATATGTATATTCGCCGTGCAAGTATGTTAATATGTTGTAATTTAGTAATGTTTAAAGCCCCCCTCCAGTGTATCTTGGCATTTTTTATGATATTTCACATTTATGTGAGTCATTTCCTGACAATTTGTTTTTGACGACTTCATTTTGTGCTCAAAGTGAAAGAAGGTTGTTGCTAGAACGGGGAGATGACGCATGACTATAGTAGAAGCTGCAGGCCATACATCATCCTCCAAGCTTGTGCAGGTGCACTCATGCTTCTTTGCGTCTGAGCGGCAAAGCAATAAACATTGTTGTGAGATGAGACAGTAAAGAAGAACGATAGTGAAAGAGAGTCGGTGTATTGTGCTAATTCTTGTCTCAACTGTGGTCTGATTAACAGTTAATTAATCAAATGAAGTGCCATATAGCTAGCTGTTTTTCAAGCTACTGTAGCTGGTTTCTTATATAAACTGGGTTGAAAAACGATGCCATCCTGTTGCCATAGTAATGAATTACGTATGACTATTAACCACATTCTCTGTTTGAGAAAAAACATTAACCAAAAAACAGGAAGTTATACCGGCCGGAGGGGGGCTTTAATATGTTAACAAATGTGCAGTTGGCATGTAAGGTTGGGTATGTTAGCATTCTGTGTCAGCATTAGTCTTTAAATATAGCTGAGGCTGATGGGAATTCAGTCATTAGCTTTAAAGGTGAAATGATTAGTCAATTAATCAATTAGAATATCAACAGAAAACTATTTTGATAATTTATTAATCATTTTAGTCATTTTTTCAAGCAACAATGCAAACAAAAAAAATCTGGTTCGAGCTTTTCAATTGTGAAAATGTGTTATTTTTCTTTTTTATATAATTGAAAATTACAACAGTTTATGTAGATAATTAAGCTTAAAGTGCACCCATTTGGACTTAAGATAAAATATATGTTAGTGTTCAGTTGTGTTTGGAGAACAATAAAAACAGCAAGCATTTAACATTATGTTTTCATTCTCTTGTTATTGACAAAGACGTTTAACGTTTGGACACACAATGGACGTTTATATGGAATGGACAAACAGTAAAATACTGGTCAAATAAAACAGTGCAAAGATTTAAAGTACATATTCTGATTAGCTCCATAAATCAGTGTCATGAGCTGCTCAACTCGACCCCCATGTGTCTTTGGACAGCAGGCATGGTTCTGGTGCTTGTGAGGCTGTTTTGTGGATCCAGATGGTGGGATTATACAACAGGGGGCATGTTTTGTTTCCTTGAAAACAGAAACAGGATGGGTAGGAGGAGTTCTAAAGTGAAGAAGTATGTGCAGAACTGGCAGAACACCCAATGAAAGGTGGTTATGAGTTTCCACTTGGCTGTAAGGAGAGGGTGAAGGGGTAAAGCTGTAGGGAGTGAAGGCAGCGGCAGGCATGTTGGGAGTGAAAACAAGGGGCTGGGAGGGGATTCCCTACGCAACCGTAGACGTACTTAACACCTCTAACCCCTTAGTCAGAGGAATTTATGTGTTTGCTCGGTTTTGGCTGAGTTTCTTCTTTAGTGCAGCGGTGTGTGTGCACGTGTAAATGTGTGCAGGTGTGTATGTGTTTGTACGTGCAAGCGAATGAGGGTGGAGCACCAGGTGTGATGCCATTATTCTGTCATTACAGCAAATGGAAACTATGTCTTTCAATGGAAAAGGGGCTTGCCTAAAGATGCATGCAATCATTTCAGGCAAGGCCACAGTGCATACCTGGGATAAGTGCCATCATTCATTGTTGGGGGAAAAAAGAGGAGAGAGCAGCATGAAAAAAAGTCAAAACAGAAGCATCAACAGCAGATGACGACGGCTTTGAATACCAGAACCTGCTGAAAAACATCAGGATGCACAGCCCTGTCCTTGAGCAAGGCATTTAAAACTCTAAAGGAGAGCAAACAATAAAAAGCGAGTTGTGCAAGGCAGTTCCCAATTTGTAACTGTGTATATGAGTAGTACAGTTCCTGCTGAAAACATGCCTGTTTAAAAAGATTAAGCGCTTAAACCACACAAAGATTATGTTGAAAGGTTTATAACCTCAACAGAATCCCATGCAGTAAACTATTTGCTTCATGGCCTGCATTAAAAGGCATTTTCTCCTTCAAGAGGGATTATTCATCAAACAGCTTGTTGGACCACAAGAACTAAGCTTAACCAAACAAAATAGGATTGATACATGGCCAGAATGGAGTGGTAAAAAATGTAAACGTGTTTCATTATTAATACCGTACATGTGATTAGGTTGTTAGTTGTTAGTTTCTAGGGACAAAACCGGACTCCTTCAAATCTCTCAGTTCATGACTGAGCAAATGAACGGCTATCAATCTATAACGTATGTTTTGTGTTTGCACACATGTGCGGAAGCATACTCTCCAGAGTCCAACATTTCCTAAGGGTAGGCACTGGGCAGGACATTTTGTGATCAGCTCTGAAAGTAACAGTATGTGCGTTTGTTTTGTCTCATTCTGAAACCTCAGTTTCCTGAGAAAAAAAAAACTTGAGGTTTCAAATTATTTTCAGCAGCCTGAGCTGCTTAGACAGGATGGAAGTGGTCATCTCTTGCTGCTTCCCAAGTGGTTGCTGCTTCCTCTTTCTTAAATTGGCAGCACAATAGTATAGTATTCACTATGATACACAATATTTACACAATAAAAATAGCTAAAATCACTAGTCTGGACTTCTTGTGAAAACTTAAAACCCATAAAGTAGGCCCACAGAAAGCCTCACTTTTAGGAACAAAGGCCTGTTGCTGAATTTGTAAAAAAAAAAAATATATATATATATAGTCAATCAATGTAGGGACTGATATTAATATGCAATAGCAATTGAAGTTATTCTGGGGCTAGACTGAAAAGTTGGCAAAAGCACGAGCGATGATTCAGAACAAGCCTTTCACCTTAAAACCAATCATTGGGATAAGTGGTCATTCCCGCTATTGGCTGAATTAGTCATCTTTACCCTGACTAGCTTTATAAATAGAAAGTCTGGAGTCTTTGGTGAATACTATCTTTGTTCTGTTCTTCACAAACCTGACTACAAAACTGTAAGAGTACAAAGGGTGATATTTGAACTTTAAATGCATTATTATCATCTTACATAAAGAATTGCAAACCATTAGCATTCCAGTTTGCACCTTTGCCTCTTTCTCTAAACTTAAACGGAGTCTGAGCAACTGTCTGCATCCGTGAGGGAGACTGAGAAATAAAGCAGACTCAAGAGGAGGATGGATGAATTCATTAACAAAAACCCACTCTGTTGATTAAGTAAGCAATTGGAGTTGCCTGTGCCATCAACACTAGAGAGCAGAAAGCCTGACTGGTGGTCTGGCAGTCAGTGCAGATCCATCTGGTTGGATTAAGGATTGGACAGATCCAACAAAACTGGTGCAGCATGTGGAACCATGTGTCCTGTGTATCTGCCCGTCAGAGGTAGATGCCAGGATTTGGGTGGCAAGTGGGTGCTGGTGGACTGAGATGACAGGACTTTGGGGCCTCTCTACTGAGATACAACAAATAAATCAGTATCTAAAGCCACGCACAACCTCAGAGGGTGGAGTGGCAGAGAGGCTAATGCACGAAAGGGAGACGAGACAAAGATTACAGGCAGCTGCATCGTAAGACTCGTCTTTAAGTCCTGGCTTGAGCCTGAGTTGCTGGACGAATGCCGCAATGTTAAGTCATGGATCTGCTTTCCCTGAAAAGCTCAGAACACTTTCCTCAAGTCTAGAGGCAAAAAAGATGTTAACGTGTGGAGGGTCTAAGTATGCACGTGTATGTCAAAGGAACGACAGTAGTCTACAGCGAAGCTAGCAGCTTCCTTGAGGCTGTGATGATCATTACTTGGGAGAAAAAAAAGGTTGTTGAAAGGATGACAAATGGAGCAACATTTTCGCTAGGCTTAGAGTCTTACCACTAATGGGGCAAAAAAACATAAATTTGGGTCTGATGTGCATAGGCATTAGCTTTAGGTATCCTAACATGAACTGACGTGTTGGACCGATGGAAAGTTTGACCCATGCTGAAGTGAAAGGATAACCCAGGTCATTAGGATTTATCCTCTGGGGAATATTTCTACCAAATTTGATGGAAATCCATCTAATAGTTGTATATATTTTGCAAATGTAGCCACCTCTAGAGCCAAAGCATTAGTGTGGCTTAGAAAATGAGAAAGGTTTCATGGCCAAAAGTCATTAACACTAAGTTTTGTTCTTGGATGACAAAACCTATGTAATTAATTTTGAACAACACATGGGAACCTAATCATTAAAATTCAGTCAACCAAACATGACACCTGGCAAGTTTATATGCCCTCTAATTCATGCAGCACACTCACATTTCTGGTAGTTTGGAAGTTCACTTAGAGCCAGAGAGCAGTATGTAGCCCACAATTAATGTGGCCAATTGTGATGACAGCGTTTGCAACACTGATGAAACTAGTGCTTGCCGTTGTGATGTGAGGTTTGCCTCGGATGGCAGTCGGCAGAGACTCTGCTCTGCATCAGCAGTGGTTAATCACGCCAATGGCAGCCAAAAGGCTGTTTCACTAAAGCTGCTGCTGATTGTTTCATTTGAACTTAATTTTGTGTGCAAATTGAATAATAGTCGTCTGCTGCCATGCAATCTAGGGTGAAATATGGTTCTGTCTACTTAGATCCATGTGTGCATTTATTCATCAAATGCAATATTTCATACACCACAAAAGGTTTCTACAGCATTACATCATTTTCAAAATTGCATTAATTGGCCTAATTGAGGTACTTAAATTACACCCTTTTTCCATTGTCCCAGTATTGCAAGCTTTAGCTGTGGCATGTTGCGCAAGTGCATTTCCACGGCACCTTACCAGCAGGAACAAGACCAAACCGTTGCTTCAATAGGACGCCTACCATCTCTTTTGTCGTACTACTGCTGCTGTAATGAAATCTGGTGAAGTCTGGTGAACTAATGTTTGCGCAAGCTAAACACTTCCTGCTGTTGAGATTAAAAGCTTTCCACTAGCGAATTAATGGAAGGCTTTCATTATGAAGCCGTTACAATAGTGGCTGACTTACGGCTGGAACATGCTTCTCCAGAATGTAGGTACTAACTAGAGCATTTGAGGAGTCAACCAACCACGTTTGAAGCCAAAATGACCAAATTTTTGTTAACAATAAGTACTTGTAGGTGGAAGTAATCATTAGGTGGCGCTAACATGCCATTTAGTACTGAGCCACAAGCAAAAAAAGAATGAGAACAAATCAGTTTCCCTTCACACAATAACACGGTTGCTTACAGCAAGCGAGATATGATTTTATGGACTGAGCAGTTGCAGTAAGAACACGTGGATGATGATGATGAGGATCTTGATTATTTTGTGGCTCTACGAGAAGCTGAAGTTACTGCGGAGTGAAGACGGTTTGTTCGACAGCTGAACAGAAAACTGAAGCAAAAGGGAACGTTAAATAGGGATCCACTGATACCGATATCGGGCCGATACTGACTCAAATATAGCTGGATCGGGTATCGTGACAATGGGGCCTATCTGTTCAATTCTATTCTCTTTGTATACCATATACATTATATGCTGGAATTTTAATTCCTGTTTAAGTTTTGACCCATTTGTTGCTGCATTAAAAAGGTTTACACTTGAATTGTAATTCCTGTTAATTTTGAAGATTTTCTACCGTGTTACTGGTGTACGATTTATTATTTTAAGAATAAATAACAGTTAAATTTAAAGAATATAAAATGATATCTATGTATCTAATGATTCCAGTTACTTCCACACAGTGAGGCATACAGCTTATTAATTTAACACTGGTATTGGATCGGTACCCGTCCGATACCTGGGCGGTACTGGGACTGAAAAAGTCAGATTGTGCATCCCTCACAAGAAATACATTCAATGGAAGATGTGATGCATTTTGAATATTTTAGGATAAATGCATGGAGCTTTGACAAGCTATAAGGCACGGCAACACACACAGTGTCTCCAACAGACATATCTACAAGGTTCACTGGGTCCACAAATCTATTTCTGGGTGATTATGACTCCACTCCATTTACAAAGATTATTTTCCCCACAAGTAGCACTTGATTTTTGAGTTCACTGCACTTCAACACCTGTCAATATCAGGCAACAAAATTAGGTCTCTTCTAAACCAGAGAGCTGGGTTAAGTGAGGTTGATTCCCAGTAAATGGTAGACTGGCATACATGGCACAAATCCACAGCTTCTCGTATTACCAATGATCTCAAGTTATTATAGAAATATGTGCAGTTATTATCCACAGTAACTGCCTCTGCGATATGTTGTCCGGTCCACTCAAGCTGAGGAAAATGCCCTGCCATGCCAGGCTGGTGCTGTAGAAAACACAATTCCACCCTAACACAGTTACTCCCAATGTTCTGCCAAATGCCAGATATTATATACTTGCCCTCCAAAGGCTGGACTGAGAGACAGCCTGTGATTTTTCGTCAACCTCTTTACTGTTTGTGTCTTGTTTTTTGTTAATTAGTCACCGGCAAAAAGGTGGAAAGAAAGTAGTTGCATGGCCATTATTTTGCGTACAAACATTTTAATCAAAGAGATGTATGCTCACAAACTCACACACATACGTTCACACTTATATTGACACCATTGCCAGGCATGAAAGCCCTCTAGTCAGCTGCCTGCCAGTAATGATCCTTGTCTGGCAGTGCGAGTGCGTAGCATGAATATGTCGCTAACCAGCTGCAGTCACACTCCTCGCACATCTGCTTCTTATATTATGTACTTGGTACATTCTGAAGCATATTCTCTCTCCGTCTCTCGCAATTTATTGTATACCTTTCATCCCATCCCTTGTGTCCATTTGCTGGTCTCTGAATGGGACACTGTTGCAGTTAGCTGAAACATCTTCGCAGTGAGAAACTAACCAGACTAAACAAAGAAATAAGGCTGTGCAGCTGGCCAAAGATTCCTCTACGGATAGTGCAGCAGCAAAAGCATAAATATTCATCTTGTCTCTTTTGCTGGAGCAGTTGTGGGAATTTAGCACATTTCCCACATTGTTGTCCCTTTATAAAATAACAAAAACTTAACAGTCTATATTCTGGTCTCATGCTACAAAAAACTTTCTGCCACCATCTGACAAGAGTTGGAAATGGGTAGTATGGGGTTGGAGAGTGTGCTACTACAACCTGACATAATGTTGCCTCATCCTGAGATGCACACATTTAACTCAACGCCTGCAAAACACCAGAGACAGACATGACAGAGTGGTAGACTTTAAGGATGGAAAAGAGGGTGGCGAAAGGGAAAGCAACAACATTAAACCAGCTGGAGAGACTGACAAAGGTTTCTTTTTAGTGGCAATCCTGATTGGCACCCAATGTTGTCCCTGGGCATTTCAGACTCGTAAAACTTTAATATGCAGTTCAATAACCATTTTCCCCCCTCGTTCCCTCCTCTATTCTTCCACAGAGGGATTAGAGTGGCAGCGCTCAGCCTCAAAAGAAATGGGAAAATGAGTGGCAGGAGGTTGTCCAAGGAGGGAGAAAAGATGCCAGACATGACAAGACCACCAGTAGAACGGAGCAAATTGGAAAAGTGCCCATGCGAAAAGAATTACTTACTACTTCAGGGTCTAAAGGAAGTAATAAGCCTCACTCACAAGTCTGCAAAGTTGACCACACTGAAATAATTTCTCCCAAACTACCAATGGGGGAACGGTTAAATAACAACACCAGCCTTGTTGGTGGTGTTGTATGTCATTATGTGTGTAATTTAAATGATAAAATAGTCATTAAAATGCCATTTTACCTTTTTCTACAGTTCCTTCACTGACCGTAATTACTAACTACCGCCAAATTTCGGATGAGGTCAACAGCTGAGGAACAGCTGGGCACTGACCTTCTCCCAGCCAAACTTCTCTTAAAAACTCATCTGCATCATGTACGTATATTTGGTACAAAGAGTGACTACTGGTCCTATACTATCTAAGCTTGAAGAGGATAGACCTACTGATGATAGACATAATGTTGCTCAAATACATTTTTAAACTTTAACAAAACAACAAGCCATCAAAACGTCTATTGATGAATGACTACAGTACACATATACACTCACCAGCCACTTTATTAGGCACACCTGTTCAATTGCTTGTTAACACAAATAGCTAATCAGCCAATCACATGGCAGCAACTCAATGCATTTAGGCATCTAGAGGAGGTGAAGACGACTTGCTGAAGTTCAAACCGAGCATCAGAATGGGGAAGAAAGGGGATTTGAGTGACTTTGAACGTGGCATGGTTGTTGGTGCCGGACGGGCTGGTCTGAGTATTTCAAAAACTGCTGATCTACTGGGATTCTCACGCACAACCATCTCTAGGGTTTTTCAGAGAATGGTCCGAAAAAGAGAAAATATCCAGTGAGCGGCAGTTGTGTGGACGAAAATGCCTTGTTGATGTCAGAGGTCAGAGGAGAATGGGCAGAGTGGTTCGAGATGATAGAAAGGCAACAGTAACTCAAATAACCACTCGTTACAACCAAGGTATGCAGAATACCATCTCTGAACGCACAACACGTCCAACCTTGAAGCAGATGGGCTACAGCAGCAGAAGACCACCCGGTACTAGCACCGGCCACTTTATTAGGTATACCTTGTACCTAATTAAGTATACCTTGTACCTAATTAGGTACACCTTGTACCTAATAAAGTGGCTGGTGAGTGTAATTACAGAGCGTGAAACACACGTAGCATAGCTATTGTTTTTATTCCCCCAATCCTGGAATAGTTTTTTAGGAATTGTTCCTTTAGAGGCCCTGACACACCAGGTCGACGGTCGGCCGGTCCTCGAGTGCAACTTTTTGGCCAAGACAAAGGTGACTTGAGGCGACGCAGCTGGTGTCCTTCGGCACCGCTAGTTCTTTGATGTCGGGTTGGTGTGTCTGGGCCTTAAAAGGAACAGTCTGTAGGATTACGAGGGATCTATTAGCAGAAATGGAATATAATATTCATAACTATGTTTTCATTAATGTATCATCACTTGAAAATAAGAAACATTGTGTTTTCGTTAGCTTAGAATGAGCCCTTCATATCTACATAGGGAGCGGGTATTGTTCATGGAGTCCACCATGTTGCACCACCATGTTTCTACAGTAGCCCTGAACGGACAAATTTAACACTGAGTCTAGAGAGAGCCTTTTGCGCTTTTACATTACCTGAAGGCCATCTCTCCGATGTGCCTGGTTGCAATCTGCAACCTCACTGCTAGATGCCACTAAATTATCCACACTGGTCCTTTAACTGGGATAATATCATACTGGAGGAGATGCACTGCAGCTGCCCAATAATGGTTTGTCTGCAGTATGGAATACGGTGCCATTGATCCTCAGCAAGAAGAGTGCATGTGTGTGTCTACCTGCTGGTTAGAAGCTTCAGATATACTGAAACTGAACACATCTGACATGGGCCAACAGAACGACTACAACTTAGTTGAATCCTGTACAGGAGGAGACCTTTCAATCTGCTGTTGTGTACAGATAAACCTCAACTCTTCTCAGATTGTCAGAGACTGGATGTCAATAACACCTCATCTGCCACAGGTAAACCATCAATCACACCCGTTTAACAGACATGGGTAGACGTCCACTGACTTTCCTCATCATGTACCCGACTGCCATAAGATAACCTAAAGAGAGCCAGCACTAGACACAACTGCTGTTAGGGCTTAACAAGAGTGCCATCCTGTGGTAAAGTAAAACATCACTAATCAGAAGCTCATTTAGCTCCTATAAGCAGGACTTCGTGTTGAGTGTTGTCTTTGACTGTGACTGAATGCATCATGAAAAGTCTGAAAATGTTTGGGTAAGACGTTTAGCAGCGCTGCTCTGATGGAAATCCAAACACCCGTGTTGCTGTTGTGTTACTATTACTTGTGTTTGTGTTCTGTCTTTTCTATGATACTGTAGCACGTGTGAAGGATACTTAAGAAATTAATAATTATTTACATATTTCATGACGGTGGATTTTCTCAAGACAGTAATGACAGAGAAAAAAATAATTTTTTTGTAGTCTTGTTTACAATAAATAAGGATATTCATGTTACTTTTAATTGTACCGAAGAGGACGGGAAAGGAAATGATGAGCCTGAGTCACTAAATTACCTCTGCAATCTTGACTAAATCAAAATAATTTGTTTCACTCTCTGCAACATTAGCTGTGTCAAATTACAACTAAGGACAAGACAAAAAATAATATTCAGTTTAAAGTAAAAACACATTGTCTGTATTTGAGTTATTTTATTCTCACCTTGTGTAGAAGAGGGTGGAGTTTTCTTTGCTCTTAGTGAAGGTGACGGGGAGGAACCTCAATGTGATATTCATCTTTCTGGCGTTGGCTGCTAGCCTCTTTGCCTGTAAAACAGAAAAGTAACGACAGTGCAGTGCATTATTAATGCTTTAGTATTTTCATGAAGGCCGAAAAACACATCAAGATTCAAAGGAGCAAACGGAACTACCTACCAGACTTTTAATAAAGATCTCACAGCGGCATGCTTCAGACAAAAAAACTGTTTAGTGAAACAGGATGTAACAGAAAGCTTCTATTCTTAGCCTTGAACAGATTTGTTGGGACAACAGACTGGCTGACATTTCAGAGAAAAAGTCAGTGGGGAGGGGGGCTAAGGTCTAAATACCAAATATCTGTTCTGCATCTGTTACGTTTCATTAACAATTACACCAAAGATGACCTGAACTTCTTATTACTTGCCTCATCTAAATTTGAAAGGACAAGCCTTTCCTTTTGAGCACTCATGTGGCTCCTTCATGACTTCAGATCGGTGCATAGTGAGAGACAGTAAAAGAGATTTATTAAAAGGTATGACTATACAAGGTTACTAACAGATTACAGCACTTGCATTGTTCTGGAGGAAACCCAAATCCCAAAGCTTATCATGTGCCAAGCCGTTATCTCTTGCTGAGAATAAGCCTCATTATTTTGATTGATTTGTGACCGCTGAAGCATCCACTGCCTCGAAAAATCCCATAAAAGAACATGCATCACTCCAAGCGATAAAATATCAAGTTGTCATGTAGTAATAGTACAGGTGAAAGCTGGCTGGCAGGGACACGGAACGTTACATAAATGAATGTCTGTGGTTTGGAACAGCTGTACGCCTTGCATAACCGCAGCCGCAAATTATATTAAATTATAAGTGAAGCAATAAAAGCACAAAGAGAAAAACATTTAGTTGATGCTGTAAAGCTCGGTAAAGCTAAGGTTTTTCCTATTATTGTTTTCACCTTTGGATTTTCAAGAGTTGTGTGCATCAGGCATCTTATCTTACAGTGACATGTATTTATATATTTTTGCTATAAATGTAACTTAAGCTCTTCTTAATTGTTCAGGTTGTTTCTGAAAAGGAGACGTAATAAAGACAATCACACAAAATATTTGCCTCAATAAAGATGTTATTAGCTTCACATTCCGGGCCAGAGCTGTCTTTAAACGTTACTCTTACACTTCGGTGTATGTCGGGGTGAGTTGTTTGATAAATATGTCCCAACTTATTTTTTTTCTTTCAGTAAAATCCTTTTTTAATCCTGAATTGTCTCTTTAAATCATTCTTAGATGTTTGAAAAATACGGAATACTGGTCTTCAGATGGTGTGGTCAGTGTCAGGTCAGCCTGTTCTTCTCTCTGTTTGACAGTGATTCAGTTTATGAAAATCTCTAAGCTTTTATATCTTACCCAGTATTAACTTTCAATTTAGGTATGATTTGGTGCAGAGATGGATTTTTCATTACTCAGGAGAATAGTCTTGGCTGAACAGTTATGAACTATTGCCTTTTTTTTAAGCTAACACATGATCAGTAGTGACAACAATTCAGAGAGGACCATCTGTTTTTACTTCTTAAATACCAAAACAATTCACACTGAATTTCAGACACATACAACTACTTGAGAAGACCTTACCTAATGACGTGGGAATGGTATGTTCAATATATTTCTATTTCATACAAAAAGTACAGTTTGCAAATGTGCAGGGTGCATTGCACTAATCTTGTCGGTTAACGGTTAATAATCGGTTAACGACGTTCGGCTATCGGTAAAATAAAAAAAATAAAATTAGCATCCCTAATAATAACATAATAATAATAATATGACTATTATATTCCATTTCTGCCAATAAATCGTACACACTGGACCTTTACATATTTTAAATTCAGCATTGTTTACATCCATGTTTACTAGCTTGCAGTCTTCTTCTTCTTCCCAGTCTTTGCTGGTGCATTGCTGCATTTCTTGGTGTGGTACAGCCACCAGTTGATCATAAAAAAAAAAGCTCCACAAGTAACCTTTAAGGTACAGTACTCAACATTAAGCATGTGCATGAACTTTATTTGTAAATCAAGGACGTACTTTTGAAGTGGAACGAGGAGTCCGGATGAGTTTGTCTCTGGTGGCACCATCAGCAAATCGTCCTGTATCCTCCAGAAGCCTGTAGTCTGCAGTGCAGGTAAAGGACAAATAGTAAACCCCAGTATAGTTATAGTTATAGTTTAAAAGACCACACAACAGCTAAACGTATTCTGGCTGCTTTCAGGATTTCAGTTATGGGAAGGAGTAAAGAAGATACTCACCATTGAGAAGTGTCATTTCATCAAAATGTGAGAGGGTCACAAAGGCAGTTTTATTTCTAACTCCACTGCATCCCGTATCTTCCTTGTGTTTCTTCACACACAGCAAGCTGGAAAATGCACACAAACTGAATTAGTAAGGTAATGCTTCAACTGTTTACAGGAATTTGGTTTGGCAGCATTTCAGCTTGTCCAGACAGCAAAAAGAAAACTGGACTAGGAGTGATGGAAGACAATCTGCAACAAATGTTATCCAAGAGCAGTGCTGGTCTGCTGAACTGAGACAGACAAATATGACACAATAGCGTACAATTTTTGATTAGGAAGGTAAGAAGTTAGACTTTTGTTTTACACCATTAAATTAAAAGGGACTGTGTGTAGCCTTTTACAAACAAACGACCAGCCTCCACCACAACTCAGACTCCAACACAAACTCCACAGAAGTACAGAAAACACAAAGTTATATCTAGTGACGCCTGTCTTGCAAAACATGCATGTGAGAAGTGAGTGGTGAAGCAAGAGAGAGCGAGTGGCGGCGAGACGAGCGAGCAGCGGAGCAGAAGATAATTAGTTTGGCTCTGAGAATATCAGTGAATGACGGTGGAAGTTACAGTTTGTGCAGAAATAAATGCTGCAGCTCCTCAAAACCAACAGAGGTTTCCGTGTCTTGTTTCCCTGCTGCTGAGTGAAGTGACGGGGCTCCGGAGTGAGTAACGTTATTGACTTCGGCCCAGGAGACCAAAACTAGGGTTCCCCTGTGCCTTCTGACCACGGTTGGGAGGCTGAAGCAGGGAAAGTTAACAGTAGGATCAACATCGGCCGGGCCTTTGATTCATGGAGGGACCTTCGTTTGGTCAGCTAACATTACTGCCAAACGTGAAATATATAGTGCTATTGTGGTTTTAGCTATCAATCACGTTCAGTCTCGTGTGTGTCGCCTCACTGTTGTGACCGATGCTTGCTCGTGTCTACGTAGTGCGAGCACAAGCGCGAGCAACAGGACGCCGACTGTCGTTGACTTAACGGCCACAGGTGTCACTGTTAACAAGCAATTTCTAATTCTTACATAGAGTCCCTTTAACTGAAAACATTACACATTAGTGACTACAGTACAGTTTAATTGAATGTTAGCCAAAACGTGTCCGAACCACGACACAGTTCTGTTAGTATAATAGCTAGATTGGTTATCAGTAAAGTGATCGAAGAAAAATGAATTCAAATGAACAATTTCAAATCAGAGAGATGATATTAAAAGATTACTGAAACTAATATGGTTATTCAAAAGTGCCTGTAATTGGCTTTCTGAAAGGTCTTACTAAAAAACAAGGCATGGAAAGAGCCATTTTGCTGAGAGACAGGTATTTGGCCAGGGTTGTATAAGGACTGTATCCATAGAAACTATGTAAAAGGAATGCTGAATGATGCCCAAAACAACAGGCAACCATGAGAGTAAAAGGGAAGGACATCCCCTGGCGCCCTTTGAAAAACCTTAATGAAATTTTCAGGTATGACCTTCAATATGCCATTTAGTGCATGAAGGTTGGGCTGTAAATATTTCAGCATCCTCAGAATTCGAGAGGAAAGGCCATGGAGCTTTGCCATTACTAGCGGCATGTTGTTGTTGGCCATGAATCAAAGTAAAGTTCAGTCAGTAAAAACAAAAACACACAACACAAATATTATGTTGCTGCACGCAAAGGTAGAAGAGATTTCCTATTACTGTTTGTTACGTAATTCTTTAGCGATTTATTGTTTCTTGTCAGAAAAAGCAGAACTATTTCTTCGTTTTTTATTAGTGATATCAGACACAGATGGAATATAGCTTTTATGCTGCATGAAATAATATGATCTCATCATGGAAATAGAGCAGAAGAACGGGGGAAAATCACTGTCAAACAGAACTCATCTTATTCATCGGATCCCACTGCAATTTTAATAATATAAATAAGTATTTATCTCTGATGACATGTGAAAGGGTTAATTCAGGGGAAAATCTGCCTGCAATCATACTCACAATTACTAAATTATCCAAGTTCATGGACAAAAGGAACTAATACAAGTTATAGCGTGAATATGCCTCTTTAGATAACTGTGATTCCTGTGTTCACTTTGATTACATTACAAAAACTGCCAACCCTGGAGCCATGTCAAGAATTTGGGTGGACCTCACTCTTTGTGCTTGCTTTACTGCCACTATCCATTTCATTACTGTCCAATACATACACAAATATATATATTATTTAAAAGACTACATAGGCCACATGTTTTTCCTGTACCTATTCATCCATCTGCATCTTACCTCACATGTTACATTACATCAGACTCACAGGGAGATTGTTTGTAAGCACCTGTGGCTGGATAGAGTCTGCTTGTTCTTCCCTCTCTATGGAGACTACACCCGGAGGTGGTGGCGAGTTTGTGGACTCGTTTTGGCATAGCTCAGGTAGATCTGTTCGCATCCAAGGAGACAGCCCATTGCCAGCTGTGGTTTTCCCTGAGGCCTCCAGGCGGTCCTCTGGGCCTGGATGCTCTGTCTCACGAGTGGCCGAAGGGGTTACTGTACGCTTTTCCCCCACTACCATTGAGTCCTCATGTGTTGGAGAGAATCAACCGGGGGCACTACAAGGGTCTGTTGGTAGCCCCACGGTGGCCGGAGAGACATTGGTTTCCGGTTCTCCTTCGCCTGTTTCACGGCCGACCTGGGCCCTTGCCACTCAGGGCGGACCTTCTGTCTCAGGCGGGAAGAAAAATTTGGTATCCCAAGCCAGCTGTTATGCAGCTGTGGGCTTGGCCCCTTCTCAGTCCGTTTCTCATGACCTGAGTGACGCTGTTCGGGAGACCATAGATAATGCCAGAGCACCCTCCACACGCTACAATTACGAGCAACGGTGGAAGTTGTTCTCATCGTGGTGCCACCATAAAGGGGCAGATCCCGTCACCTGCCCGGTGGCTTTGGTACTTGACTTCCTCCAGTTGCTGCTGGATGCAGGTAGGGCAGCTAGCACCCTGAGGGGCTACACTGCTGCTATTTCTACTTTCCATGACACAGTGGGGGGTCTTTCGGTAGGGAAGCACCCCATAGTGTCCCAGAGGTCGAAATAGATCGTAAGTTATGTCCATAACTATGGATCTATGAGACCGAAGGATGACCGTCACCATCTCTTATCGCTCGGAACGGGCTGAGGCGTTCCAGGCAGGAGGAAGAGGCATGGTTTTCCGGATGCTTTATAACCTACGGCCAGCCTCTTAAGGTCAGTCACATGACTTTGTTGATATTATGGTCTCGCAGATAGGAAGAAGAATGGCTTCATTCAAGGTGAAGACCGTGGTGACGGTCATCCTTCGGTCATCCTTCGGTCTCATAGATCCATAGTTATGGACATAACTTATGTTATATTGCTTTAGGGCTGCAAATGACGGTTATTTTCATTGTGGATTAATCTGTCGATTATTTTCTCGATTAATCGATTAGTTGTTTGGTCTATAAAATGTCCAGATAGCGTCCTAAAATGTGTTGTTTTGTCCACAACTCAAAGACACCCAGTTTACTGTCATAGAGGAGTGAAGAAACCAGAAAATATTCACATTTAAAAAGCTGCAATCAGAGAATTTTTACTTTTTTTCTAAAAAAAATGTTACTCAAACCAATTAATCGATTATCAAAATACTTGGTGATTAATCTAATAGTTGACAACTAATCAATTTATCATTACACCTCGAATGGGTAGCCTCAGTATACATATTAAAAGAGATTGGTTCAATTAATTTTCTAGGAATTGTCACTATTCTGTCACTTTATGTTTCCTCTGCAGTTTAATTGCTTCATCATCTATGTGTAGGAGCAAAAGACGACTTCATGGAATTTGAACATGTGTCTAGAAAAAAATTCATGTCATTCCCCGGATGCTTTACAGCAGCCAACTGCTCCTCATGCTTAGGATGGGTTAAATGCAGAGGTCAATTTTTATGTATGTATGAATATGACAATTGTAATAAAGTTTTTTAAGTTATATAACATGAACAAAGTGGAATAATAATCAAATAAATTCTGTAGGGCAGCAGTTCTCATCCTTTCTTTTACAGTGACTTTTGAGGGCTTGTCACAGTTTTAACAAGAAAAAAAACTAAAGAATAATTTAGTATAACCGAGAAAATTTACTATAAGTCTTTTCTTTCCCCTACCTTTAATTATATATTGTGGCCCTTAAGATTTGTGTAGGGACCCATAGTGGCTCTTTAATTGTTAGTAAAATAACTACATTAGCTGTTCAATAATCTCACCTGCAAGAATGGCCCAGACAGGCAGGACATCTGTACTTGGCCTCCTCTGATCCACACACACCACAACTGCAGGACAGACAGACGACATGTTAGCATGTTGGTGCACACAAATTGTGAGCAGTTTCACAGTTAAAGTGTGACAGGGTGGCAGGGTATGAAATTAGAAAGGTGAAAGGCAGGTGAAAGTTGCAGGTCACCTGCCACCATGGCAGACAGGTTTTCCTTATATTAAGAAATATTATTTTTAAAAAGCAATTATAAAGCCTAAATTAAATATATTATAACACTTCATTTTACAGGTCCGCAAATTTCATGGTAATTAGGTAGGTGATAATTAGCAAGTAACCTATTTGAAATTTATTTGGAATTACTGCCAAAATTTACCTCAAAATGTATTAAATTATAAACATTATTTAATAATTATATTCCACTATTTCTCAATAGCTGGTAATTAATTTAATACATTTCCAGGAAAATAATACAAAGTTAATTGTTTTACTTTATTTCCATGTCTGCTGATAAATAGATAATAATTAGCAAATAACTTCTTTGAAAGTCTTTTAAAAACTCCCTGAATCATGACATCAGCTACCAGGTTGTGTAGCCAAGAAGTCACACAGTGGTGAGATTTGTGTCTGATCAGAAGTGTCTTCTATTAGTTTTCCACCTCTAAATGAAGAGCAGCCGCTTCACAAGCCTAAGGGCCCTATTTTAACCATTAGATGCTATTTTTAGTATAGAATTATTAAATTATGTTCATAATAAAGTAATTTTTGATCAATTTTAAGGTAAATATTGAGGTAATTTGGCAGTGATTGCAAAGAAATTTCAAATAGGTTACTTGCTAATTATCACCTAATCACCATGAAATTTGTGGACCTGTAAAATGAAGTGTTACCAAATATAGTCATGCATTAAGGTAACACGAGTGAGGGAAGAGGTTAATTCCAGACCCCACAGGGTGGATAAAAAGGACAAAGAAAGTGCAATAAAGAACCCACTTGACTGAAAACACACTTCAAACATTCAGCAAGTATTAGAGGGCAACAACACTCACAGAAATAAGACATAAAAAGATAACAACAAGGAAAGAATGAGTACAGTAGTTGAGTTTGAGCTAACTAGCACATGGCGCTACCTGGCGTTGTTTACATGCCATCAGTAACATCTACTCCTCTTTACATCTTTACAACTTCTTCAAAAGTGAAAGCAGGGCTCTAGTGAACAAACATTAAAGCTAACATGAACCTGTTATAGCGCTATCTATCTAAACGTACTGTAAATTAGCACAGTTCGCTCCTGACTTCCTGTCCTGTCTGTTAAAACACTTACTTGGAGAGGGAAATCTTTCTTTTGGTTCCTCTCAGCTCTTCTTCTTCTTCCAGACTGTTGTTCTCCACTGTTTCTCGCATTGTTATGTCTGTTGTTGGTACAGTTACAGAGCACATGACAGGAGAAGAAGTAGTAGTAGTAGCCTCACACACGTTGGACTCAACCCGGTGGCATCAAAACAAACCGTCTTCCGCCGCCGGTGGAGAAACTGGCAGCAACACGTGGAGATGACTTCCGGTTGTAAAGCTGCTCGTTGGCGCCTCCTGGTGTTGGTGGATGAGAACTACAGCGCCCTCCAGTGTTGTCATAGTAAGCACACTGAGATGATGAGGATGGGGATGTGTCCATATAATTTCATTTTATTTATTTATTTATTTATTTATTTGCACATATATAAAACTGAACAAAATCCAGTCAATGAAAAAAAAAAAAAAAATGTGTCATGAGAGGTCAAGGAGCCAGAGGTTTATATAAAGGACCTCCCCTCCAACCGCAGGAAAAAAAAAACAATAACAAAAAAGGAAGAAGGATCTAAACTAACATAATTTTAAAAATACAACAAAAGTTAAACAACAACAAGAAGTACACAAAATGTGCAGAAAAAACTAACCAAACAGTGGAAAACAATCCAATAAAAACAATGAAATACATACAAAAAGCAGCACAGAAGAAAAGAAAATATATCTAAACATATCAAAAGATAATTAGACATCATTAATTAAATGTGACGATAATTTCCTTTTAAAATGTTCTAAGGATAACAAGCTCTTGATAACATGTATTTTGGTGTTCCATATTTGTACCCCACGATAATGAAGTGTGTATTCCCCCCAAAAGTAAACACAGACCATATACAATGCAGAGCTGTTGTTGTCCTCATATGTTTTCCTCATAGTAACTCCAAATTCTCACTCTGTGCTCAGCTGCAGATTGTTTTTATGACTCTCATGTAGCTTACATGTAGTAAGTGTAGACAGTCTATGATCTATGCAAGAATTGAGGTGTTTATTTGCAAGTCTAGCTCCTCACCACCTTTTATGTATTATTATACTGGATGGGTTTATTGTTTTTCCAAATGTATTTATTAGAATAAAACACTTTGAGATCTCGTTTTCGAGGGGGTCCCAACATAGCAAGCAGATGGACATCAGCATTGCTGTAAGATTTGTGCATGTGTGTGTGAGAGGGAGAGCATGTGCACACACAGTGTTTGATCAGCAGTTTATCCTGCAACACTCTGAGTTACTTGCATCTATAATATCCATCCATCGACCGCTTATCCTGTTCAGGGTCGCAGGGTACACTCTGGACAGGTCGCCAGACTATCACAGGGCTGACACATAAAGACAGACAACCATTCACGCTCACATTCACACCTACGGGCAATTTAGCGTCAACAATTAACCTAACCTGCATATATTTGGCCTGTGGAAGAAAGCCGGAGAACCCGGCAAAAGTGCATCTATAATATGTGAAAGTTTGAATAGGTTAACCTGTGCTAGAGGGATTGGCACAAGAGTCATGAATATTATACTCACTATGTTGATTTTGCCGATGTAAGATGACATCTTTCCTCGATTTGCACTATGTGGCCTAAATATAGCCCAAATGCTCTTCTGAAATCTAGTCTTGAATGTTGTGTTTATAAAAATCCAAATCATTTCTCTCTCTTTCAAACTTTTATGTGAATAGTGAAGAACACCCCGATCACACCCACACACATTCGCACCAGATTTATCCTGCCGGGGTCTGGGTATCAAACTGCTTCTTAACCGCCACTAACCTAAAATAGATTTTGTCAGTAGGAAACAGTATACAGTATAATACTAATTATGTTACGGTTGACATTCAAGCATAATTTGATCCCAGCATATTGTGTGACTTTGACCGTGTTAGACAAATAAAGTACAGAACCGTTTGTGGATAAAATGCTCCATTTATTTATTTGTCAACGTATTTATTATTTACACATTTGCATCCACCTTTATCCTGCACTGACTTTATATAATTACACTTTGTTCAAGGTAACATAACTTAAGAATATAATGACTGTGTTTTCTGTGTATTCTGACTCTGGCCTATTATAGCTGCCAGTCCACCTAACCACCACTGAATGAACTAAATTAACAGTATGATAAACATACAGTCACAGGTGTGCACACACACAAACACACCTTTTAAAACATAAATACTTCTTTAGACTGAGCTGTGGTTGACCAAATAATTCTCTGAGAGTATAACTTACTGTGGTACAGTAATGTGAAAAACAAAAAAAACAAAAAGGATATAAATAAACATACAGTATGCTGTCAATATATACACAGGAAATGTAAAAACTCACTGATGACTCATTCTTTATTGCAGCACCAATGATAGGTTTCCCCTGAAGAACCTACCACATAGAAGGAAAAGCTACAAAAATATGAAGTGTATCAAAAATGGTTCATAAATTAGAAATGACCAAATCAACATAAGTACTTAGACAACATAACAAATCTTGATGTAACCGGTACATACAACACAAAGGCAAAAAAAAAAAAAAGTCTAACTTGACATTAGCAACTATTCTAGAAAGCAAATGAGCAGGTAGAGGTAGAGCACCATCTGTCAAGATGTACAGGTCCGACTGGGCAGGACCAAAGACAAAAAATATCATGAAAACGATGAAAAATATAGCCTTTGATCGGGAAAAATGAAATATTTAAAGCAGTCACACATTATCCACATGCTATTGCACTCATAGAAAACCTTTAGTTAGACAGTGCTCCTATGTAGCGGCCTGGCACGCTCCTTCGGGTTAGGCCTCTGCCGAGGATGGTCTGGGTGTGTGTGGGGGTGAGGAGTGAGAGGGAGGCGTGAGTTTTGATAGGCTGCTGCTTGGTGAGACCCTTCCCTGTGATCAGGGAGTGATGTGGGTCCATACACAGCCAACCTAAGCACTGTTTGACTAACAAATATCAACAAAACATACTTTATACAGTTACTGATAAATATTGGTATACACTGTTCTCCTTTGGCCTTCTAGGCCTGGATGTTCCACAGAGATTGAGTTCTTCCATGCAGGTCTGCCTTCGATTGGATATGAGGCAGTTGTTGCTGGGACAGGTCCCATTAACGGTTTCCAACAAACTCTCACTCTTTGGTAGCCATTTTTTGTAACAGCCTTGCATTTTAGTAGTTTGTGTAAATAGGTAACAGGGCGGTGATGTTGGTGTCAGAGGAAGCAGACTGGACTGATTTCTATATGCCGCTGACTACTGGGTTGTGACGAGGGAAACTCCTGTATGTCTACAATAGGTAGCTGACGACTGTCCTGAGTATGGAAGAAGAAACGTGACTGGTGCCAGCTGCCGTCTTGGATCTGAAAGAGAATGGGGTGGAGGAGAGAAAAAAAAAAGAATAATCATTCATGTGATTCATACTCCAAATTGATAAAGTATGTTTCACAAATAGTTATTTTGGAAAGGTGCTGCTGAATCAGTCCTGCTCATTACCTTGCAATCGTCTTGTAGCACCTGTGGTTCAAGTAGTGTGTCTTTCTCAAACGTCTGTTTGTTCCAGCCACGAAACCGAAGTGTGGTGTTCTCTTGCGGCGAGGATCCAGTGGAGCTGAAGCTGTCTGCGGTGCCGTAGGGAGGAGCGTTTAGGCAGTGGAGTGTGATGCTGTGACTGGCCTCAGTACTCAGTAAGTGGAGAAACTTCATTTGGACTTTCCCTATATCAAACACCATCTGTGACGGAGAGCAGAAGCAGTAGTGTGAGCAGTCTGACATTACAACCACAATTCAACACTTCAAATGTTTGAAAAGCTGTGATATAACCTCCTACGATGTCAAAGCAAAGAACAATACAGAGGATTGTTGTAGAATTAAAGAGGACCTATCATGCTGATTTTCAAGTGCATACTTGTATTTTGGGTTTCTACTAGAACATGTTTACATACTTTAATGTTCAAAAAACTCTTAACTCTTCTCATACTATCTGTGCTGCAGCGCCTCTTTTCACCCTCTGTCTGAAACCCTCTGTTTGAGCTCTCGCCCCCCCCCCCCCCCCCCCACGAAAAGCCCAGTCTGCTCTGATTGGTCAGCCGGCCCACTGTTTTGATTGATCAACCGAACACAACTCTTCAAACTCCGCTCTAACTAGCTTTGTTTGAGGGCGTGCAAAAACTAGCCGCTACGCAGGTATTATGCAAATGTGTTACTTGGTGACATCACCACGTTACAGAAGAAAAGGAGGGACTTCAAGCAAGCGATCCAGGCAGTTCAGGAGCAGTGATTCTGTGCGGGAGAGTAACTCCCGTTGGCGTGGACTTTGGGCTTTGTAACTTTGCAGACCTTTTATATGCACAATAAATATATATAACACACTAAAGGAATAGGAAAGAGCAAAAAGCATAATAGGTCCTCTTTCCAAATGTATCTAAATTAGTGCTCTATTAATATACTAACATGGATGGAGACGGGAATGACAGAGCATGTACCTGTCCCCACCATCCAAAACATAATGACTATTTCTGTTTATTTAGGCTTCAATAAAGTGAACAAACAGCAGTTTATTTTATTTATCAAGTTGATATGTTCATCTTTTCACCACTTCAATGTTACCTTATTAGAGGTCACTGGATGTAAACAGGTCTGTCCTCCTGCGGTAAATTTGCAGAAGACCTTGAAGGCGTCAGAAGTACAGCCCAAGTTTGGATCAACCCAGAACCAACCTGAAAGTAACCAGTTCAAAGAGAGGACAGAGAGAGAGAGAGAGAGAGAGAGGTATTTTAGAAAAAGGTATATGCAAACATCTTCATATGCCTAAAATCCTGCCATCCCATCCTTTCAGTATCAGGTAGATGAGACTCTCACCATCGCTGGGCTCTTGATGACAGTCGAGCAGATCTTTACAGACACGAGCCGGGTTCTCCCTGGTGCCAAGAGGCTTTTTGATGCTCTCAATCACACTGCTGAGGAAACGTAGAGTCTTAAGTATCTCCGTGTTCTGGTCTGGCAGGCTCATCTCCGTGTTTTGGAAACTCTGGTTAAGAACAGGAAAGACAACACTGTCAAACTCCGAAATGATATATCAAGTGCCTTCCTTACAGTTATAATACCGACAAAAAGTGCATAACAGAAACTGTGAAGAACACTGCATTTGAATTTAAACTAATTTCCATTTATTCATCTGTCCATCTGCTAACTTATCTGCCATCCATGCAACAATCCACCCTTTCACCCCGTCCATTGACTCAGTGTATTAGTGCCTTACTGTACCTCTGTCCTGAGGGCAGCGTTGGAGTCAGATAGACCGTAGACTGCTGAGTCAACATACATCTGCCTCTGTGGATTCAAAATCAACATATTCAGTTTAATGAAAACATAACACATTCACCGCCCTGTTCATTATTTCACTGGAAGATTTTAATCCGTAGGCTTTTTCATTGGTTATAGAAAACATGGCAGTTTCAATACATGTCCGGTTTATAGAGAAAACTTTAATAGAACAAGAATACACGTTAATACCAGAGGACAGCAGTAAAATAAGTCCTGCATCAATAAACCCTGACATTCCTGACTTCAGTAGGGGGAAAGATAACACATTCCACCCAGCGTAATCACTACAGTTATATCACATAATGTGTGTAAACAACAAAAAGACATCTGATAGAGTTGCTTTTCTGGGTTCTTGGAATTGTTTGCACAGGAAAAGGTCATTCAGATAGCAGAGAGCTACACTTGATCCACAAGTTATGACAGATAAGAGATGTGAGGAGGGTTTCTATCACAGTGCCAGAAGAGGATGATTGTTGATATCCAACGCCAATGCTACTGAACAAAAGTGTTCTTTTCAATGACATGGAGGATTTATTGGCTCATCTACAGTTTAGCAAATACACAAATAAAAAATGCTTGCCCTAGATCTATCACATCCTGGCTTTGCTCCGCTGTCTTTTCTATTTCTCTAAAAAGATTATTGAAGCTTGGGCTGTCACAAAGCTTGGGTTTCAGGAACAAAGAGAAATGTAATGTCTCCAGACAGTCTCAAAATTAGGCAAAAGATAGACAATTTCCCCTGCAACTTTATGGTCTAAACCTTATGTCTTTTGCATGAAACTCAAAACAGGACTGCCTTCTAGCGGATCCTGTCTACTTGAGTGACATGAAGCACTTACCGTTGGACCTGGAGCACCAGGAGGTCCCTAAGGTGGGAAGAAAGAAGAAGACAAAATGAGTGACACAGTGAAAAATGATCCCGTTGTGGTTGTGGTCAGTTCACTTTCTGGTAAACCACGTCGAATACTTTATAGGGAGATGTTTGAGTGTTCAACCAGAGAACTGCCTTGTCTGGACTGAACAAATACATTTGAAATAGCGTAGTGTTTTAGTCTTAGTATTTTTATAATGATTATATAAAAGAAATCTCATATAGCAATGACACCAGTAATCCCACATCGCCATGTTTCCAGAGCTTTTATACATTCTGGCCCAAAATTAAGTCTGCCTGCACTGACTGAATTGAAAGCATGCTCATCCACGACGCTTCATAATTAGACATATCACAGAAATGTATTGTTCCATTAATAGAGTATGTGTACTGTAAGCCGAAACATGATAGGGAGGTTCACACTTACGCTAGGTCCTGGATTTCCCTCTGGTCCTTGAGGCCCCTGAAGGTGTGAGAAAGAAAATCAGTGTCAACATGGCTAAAATTATGCATTAAAGGGATAGTTTGGGTGTTTTGAAGTGGGGATGTATGAGGCACTTATCCATAGTCAGTGTATTACCTACAGTAGATATATACGGTTGGCACACCCCCAGCATGGAGGTAAATTTTTTTCAATGGAGTCTGGTTGCTTTGGCGAGAGCATAGATAACGGCTTCAGTTCCCCTTCGGAAACATAAACTGTATAGCTGTCTCACGGCAAGGTAAACCACCGAATATATTCTGAATATAGCATGCACTTAAACGGATATTGATTTGTTTAGGTGAGCCTTTCTTTTAGGTGGTTAAAATATGTTTTGCTGTCCCTGTCCACAGCAGTACATTGCTTTACTCCGGTGTCGGTGCTCCTGTCTGTTTTCTCCAAACTGGAGGCGTGCCGACCGTCATCTACGGTACTGTAGATAATACACTGACTATGGATAAGAATACAAACCCCACTTCAACACACCCAAACTATCCTTTTAATAATGTATTCTGTTTGTCCTGTTTGCTCTGGCAACCTCAAGACTTTACTGTAGCATAGCCCATGTGAAAAACTCCAACATGAATACCATACCAATAGCTGAGAACTTAAAAAAAAAAATGTGTATTGGATAATTAAAGTGCAGCATCACAGTGAGCAGAATGGGACAACTGCAGAATCATAATTCATTTTCTCCCATCACCTTTCTCTGTGATTGAGACTGTGAGGAATAGCAGTAGGAATTGGACTGTGCATAACCACAGTGGTTACCTACTGCCCCCTCTGGCTGATTGTTGTATAGCAGCTACCTGGGAGCAGCTGCACTCAGGTGGTTTCAGGTAGTCCATACAGTACATGTGGGAGTATGCACATAGTTGACACCATCAGTGTTTGAGAAAAGGCTAGAATGACGGGGGTATAGTGTACACAGCCTGTGCGTGGTTGTGTACATTGCAGAGCATTACAGAGTGGTAGCAGGGATATAGAAGTGAATATGCGGATTGCACTGTGGTTTGCCGTGCTAATATTTTGACAAGGCATTTCCTCGACAGTGTTTACACAAGAGGGTCTGAGAGTACTGTAAAAGCCCCACAGCGGGATACTGAAAGAGCTACTTTCACTATGACTCAGCCATACCGATCTGCTGTCACTTAAGGACAACCGTATAAACAAAACTATCACTGAACCCCAGCTAGCTTTCATGCACATTTAAACACAGCATTCGTCATCTACAGTAGGTCTGTTTTTTACACCCACGATCTGCTTTGAGGTGGCGCCATGATAACTGGCCCAGCAATGCTTTTTCTGGAAGGAATTCTCGAGTCTGACTCTTCAGTCAAGTATAATCATGATATAATCACACGGTGTATCAGCATGTAATCATACGTAATATAAATCATTATCACATAATCAGTCTGACAGACTTTTTTCAGTGTTTGGTTGCTGGTTTTGAATCAGATCTTACCATTTCGCCACTGCTTCCCTTCGGACCCCTTAGCCCCTGTGGAAAAGATACATAACAACATGAAAACATATACAGCATTGTATCCCACTGGGTATTCTACATAGACTTGAATTAGCAAATGGCCACTTATATTAAAAGTATTCATTACTTCCACTGGGTCAACATCCTTCTTAGTTCTACAGAATTCGCTGATCATTGCCTCATCATTATACATTCTCATTACACACACACACACACACACACACAGAAACCTACGGGTTTTCCCATTGGGCCCATCATTCCTTCAGGGCCTACAGGTCCAGTGAATCCCTGAAACAAACAACAAGGATCAAGGATGAATAAACAAGTCTGTCTGAATTCACACGTTCCCAGAAGACAGGGTGTCCTAAGTGATTAGAACAGCAAGTGTGTGTACTCTACAAAGATCTGTACAAGTATTACAGAATCTTGTATTCTGTTTAATATTATTCCACTACTGGAGTTTCAATCCCAGCAGTAGAGATAGCACTGTAGTGTGCTTACTGTTTCTATTTCTATTAAACTTACCAGAGTGCCCATTGGGCCTTTCGGGCCAGGGTAACCTCGAAATCCCAAATCACCATTCGGCCCCTGTTTGAAAGAAAAAGAGGTCTTTTCAATCCCTGTGTGTCATTATACAGGGACAATATACTCAAAGTTTTTTTAAGAATGATATTCCTCTTCTGTTCTGTTTTATCATCTTTTACAGTCTTACGGTTGGTTAGCTACTCAGTCTCTTACCGTTGGCCCAGGAAAGCCCTGTAAACCAACCATTCCCAGATCTCCAGATTCCCCCTGCAAGCAGAAAAGACAATAACATCAACATGAACATAGCCTTTTACACACTGTCATTGTAACATTTAGTATGCATTTGAGAAACACATCATATCATAAGTAAGAGTATAGAGTGTACAGTACGTTTTTATACCTATAACTCCAGACACACTAGGCAAACACAGTAAGTTGGCCTTTTAAAAATGTTCTTGTCCATTTCAAAAGAACAAGGACACACAAGGCTTTATGTCTGGATCTACAGTAGCCCCAGCCCATAGAAACACACACTGTGGGGTTTGGTGTCTGCACCCTACTCTGTGTCTGAGCACTGTCTGTCGTCCAGGGTGGCAGACACTATGTTTGTACAGCCAGTCGTCCACATCCTCTAGACGGCTCCGCTTTCGGGCCAGCGACTTTGACCGAGAACCTCTATTCACTGAGAAGTGTAAAGGGATCTGACCCAAGGGCCCGAGTCTGCTCTCTGTTTCACGAGCATCAACGGAGAAAACTAGTGGAGGGAGGGGAGAGCGAGGGATTGAATGTTGTTTCTTTTTTTCTTCTCCTTTGAGGAGTTACATAAGTAAAGTGGAGCACCTCTTTTTCAGGTCTTTGGAGGGCGAGGATCTTACATAACTTGGCCTTACCAGGCGGAATGTTTCCATTCCTGGTCTCGCCCAGATAATTTGTTACTCTGCTCGGGGTGGAAAAGTGTCAGACACGCACATTGGCTATCTAACCCCCTGAGGCTATATTTAGAGAGGTATTAAATAATGTATATAAGCTTATAAAACCATAGGGATGGTATCAATTTAAAACCAGCAATGTTGTGACCTACTTAAACAATTCAAGAAGATATTTTTTTGTGAAAGACACGTTTTATGACCGTTATATATTTTGTTAAGGGAAATTCATTTTAATGCCACTAATTTCTTTAACGCATTAACGCAACTTTAGCACAACAACCAAAGCGATTTTTAATTAAACTCTTAAAAATCTGCTGGGCTGCCGTCGGACCCGGCCGCTATTCAATCTTTCGGAGGTTGTAGCGGTCTCAAAGCGGTTTTAAAGCTAGAGAGAAAAATACTGGCATCATATGAAATTACAAAAAACTAAAGAATCCATTGGTACCAACCAAGTTATACTAGCTTGTCGGTAAGGAGGTTAAATAACACTCCAAACTTACGCTCAATTTTGGCGAGGAAAAACTGGCATGACCATTTTCAGATGGGTCCCTTGACCTCTGACCTCAAGATATGTGAATGAAAATGTGTTCTATGGGTACCCACGAGTCTCCCCTTTACAGACATGCCCACTTTATGATAATCACATGCAGTTTGGGGCAAGTCATAGTCAAGTCAGCACACTGACACACTGACAGCTGTTGTTGCCTGTTGGGCTGCAGTTTGCCATGTTATGATTTGAGCATATCTTTTATGCTAAATGCCGTACCTGTGAGAGTCTCTGGACAATATTTGTCATTATTTTGTGTTGTTAATTGATTTCCAATAAAAAATATATACATATGTTTGCATAAATCAAGCACATTTGCCCACTCCCATGTTGATAAGAGTATTATATACAGTATCTATTACTCTATAGTTACACAATTATTCCAGGCTAAGAAAATAATCTAATCGTATTTTAAAACGGATTTTTGCTTTGAATCACAAATGCCTGTATATACTCACTGGTAGTCCTTTGGGTCCCAGGTCACCTATCCTGCCCTGGTCACCTGTAGCCCCCTGCAGGCCTTTGAATCCCGAGGCTCCCCTGTCCCCTGGCAGTCCCAATTCTCCCTGAACCAACAAAGGTCAGGAATTAAAAAAGTTAGAACAATTTAGGAAAATGTTTCTTCACCAAAATGTTTTTGTTCTGTTAAGACAAACTGCTACAATTCAGAATACTTTAGGTCAATATTTATTATCGCTTTCACCTTCTGACCAGGCGGTCCAATTTCTCCAGGCGGTCCAGGAAGTCCAAGCTCTCCCCTGGGACCTGGACGTCCAGCAGGTCCCTCTTGTCCCGTCGAGCTCTTCTGACCCTGACAATGTCAAATAAAGTATTGTTTTACTATGAAAAATATAAAAAAAACATAGCTGTACTGTTTACATCCATGTTTACAGCTAGCGTTCTTCTTCTTCCCTGCCTTTGCTGGTGCATGGCTACATTTCTTGGAACATTACAGCAGTAAAAAAGCGTGAAACCGTCTGCAGTCTGTGTGAGAGTCCTTACAAAAGATACAAACCAAACGGCAACCCACTCATCAAAACATTTCTCCGTAGAGGAAAAAACTCCACATGGTACCTTTAAGGTTCATTTGAGGTTAAAGTCTTGTGAAGATTCATAATGGTAGTTACATGGATGAAGAAGATGATGTCAATTTGGATGGTTCTTGCATTTAAAGGTTGCTCTTAAAACACTTGACACTCAAACTTCTGATGTCAGAGAGCCAAAAAACACAGCTGGCAAAGCTGTATAATATATGACAATCGATTCATTACTTCAATTATGTTTCAACTTCAATGTTTATTTCAATATGTCGAAACACATTTCTAAATTCATTGTGCAGTCATAGCTGTAAACCACAGTGCTGAAGTCCTCTCCTGGTTATAATATTCTTTGGCAGTGTAAAACTGACTGCCTGTCACTGAGTTGCTTTCTCACACCACACATCATAGCGGTTTCCTGCTCCATCAGCAGTGTGGTGAGGCATAAGGGAGCGAGTGATATTCGAATAACAGATTGAGTGGGTCGTCGCTTCACATATGGCTTCTGTTCCTCGATCACTGTGCGGATAAGTCAGGAACCAGGTTTTACTGGTTGAACCCCCAACCTGCAGGTGCTGGGAAGCTCTTGCACAAGAAAAAGCCATTTGTCTATCAGCTTAATAAGATTTAACTAAGACTGACCCCTTCAACCTTTGCACACACCATCTCTCAGACACTCTTGGCTTTCTAGCAGTGCCCCTGCATACAGGCATATACAAACACAACACTACAAATGTTCACTGCAACAGATGTGATCGTTTAACCATGGGAAGCGAATGGATTAATTCATATCATCAATGTACATAAAAATAGGGACCCTTGAATGTAAAAAGAATGAGAGTTAAAAAGTGATCAGTTAAAGAGGTATGGGAGATCCTATTTTCTTCTGTCTTTCACACACACATCCAGTTCACAACTAAATATATATGTGAGAATAACCCAAAATGCAAATTTGAACCAGATCCTGACTTGCAGCAGAGGCTTTTCAAGGTTTCCCAGGTAAAGGACAGTGGTCTATGTTACTATAGTTAGTAGAAAGTAGAAACCACATCATTTCAGTCAAAGTGAAAAACACCAGTGGCCAAAATTAGACCTACTAGACTTTTACACAACAACATTATAACAATAATAATAATAATAATAATAAATTTGACTTATATAGCGCCTTTCAGGGACTCAAAGATGCTTAACACTATCGACGGCAAATTAAATTATGGATGGATTATGTAAATGAAAGTCAGACAGAAAAGACTTGGCTATCCATTTCTTGGCTAAAAAAGGACAAAGACACTCATGTATGAAATCGCAATCCACTCTGGCTGCACACTTATTTAGATAAATCCACTGCGTGGCAACCAGAAGAAGCCAATCAAATCAAACATTCAATGATTAGTCAATCTCAAGTCGTACAGTATGTCTCAGTCTTGAATCTACAGAGAGGGAAGCATCTCAAGAAAAGCTTTGAGCATTCAGATGCAGTCAAATGTAATCGGACAATGTGGCACAAGTAAGCCGAAATGCAGCTACAAACAAAAACAGTCAGGTGATTAAGTTGTCTGCAGCTGTGTTTCACCTATACTGTTTTCAGCTGACAACTTATCACACTAGTCCACTTACCTACGTTGTAGGCAATATTCACACAGCTTTATTATTTGTGGACTATGTATATTTTGTCAATCCACAGAGCAAAGGCGATTTAACTTCCTGTATGCTTTTCTTGAGTGAATGAGGCAAAAGCCAAGAGGAACCAGTGAAGGCGAGTTCCTTACAAGGTAAAGATGAGAGTGTATCATTGGCTTCTTAAATTCTCCTAATGCAGACCACAAGTCTGTTATAGAGATTTAGCGCTAAGCTCAGTGAAAGTTCAGTTATGCAAGTGAATCGTCTGACTCCTTCTGTAACCTACATTTATGGTGCTGAGCAAGAATGTTTTGAGACACAACATATAACTGGGTTCATGTCTGCGTGAGTGTCGGCCACATAGTCAGCTTCATTATTTTCAAATGCGAACCCCTCTAAAATTCCATGTTTTGATTGATCACCATTGTTGTGGCTCACTTATGCCTATTGTGTTTTACAAAATTCAAACTTGTCATCCATGTAGCTCAGTCATCTCTGTCATGACAGACATTAGTGAAAGTGAGCTTTACCTTTTATATACTTAACAAATATATGATTAACTAAAAGGGCAAGCAAACCAAGTAACTTACTTAAACCTAGTCAGTATTTTATATAATGCTAATTCCCCTTAAGTAGGCATAAGACATTGGGGGACTCCAGAAACATTCTGGATATATTCTGAAGAAAATCAGAAAAACAAGATGAATAGACCTCGTTGTGTGAAAATTCAATTTCATGCATCAATTGTTGTTGTGCCCTCTTTTCACGCTTTTCAGAGAGAGAGAGAGCATTCCTATTGGCTGCTTGGTATTTCTTCAACTGATCTCAACATGGCTGTCGGGTCACAAACTTTCTCATTTTACAGCTAAACAGCACACTACAAGATGTTTCTGAAAACATTTGAGGCGGGAAATAGGCATGATTGATGATTGATTGATTTTGCAGTATAATTGATCAGCGCTGCCTAGTTTGACCGTTTGATTGGCGTTTGCGAGTGATTGACAGCTGCTCAGAGACGGCAGGCTCCAGCTCGGCTCTGATTGGTTGTTTTCCTCCGGTCTGGGAAATCTTGCAGATGCCATTAGTAGCACCGGAGGAACATGATTTATTTTTTTCAGATTACATGTCTCATGCAAGACTGTCAGGATATAGTGACCGTTTCATAAAAATAACTTTTTTTTAATCATATTCGCTCCATTTCTACCCACTGCTGCTTTAAGTGGAGATAATAACAAAATGCGACATTATGCATAATTATGTGATATATACTGAAGAAATGTGGTAAAATAAAGAGAAGCCATGCATTTACTCCTGACTTTCTTTACATTCCTTTTTACTTTGGAATAAATCAAAATGGGTACATCGTTAAAATTACATACAATTACATTCATACATTACTGTCTATATAATGATGTCACTGATTACCTGTCGTCCTCGTTTTCCTGGAAATCCTGGTAAGCCAGTCAGTCCTACGGGGCCATCCAACCCTGGGTAACCCATCAGTCCCACGAGACCAGGTGAACCAATATGCCCCTGGAACAGATAACGTCACTCAATCTCAAATTTACAGACTTATCACGAGCACCATATCACTATTAATGCCAGGTTTCTACATCCTATTGAAATCTCTAAAGAGTTGCATTCCTGCAGACTTTTTGCTTTTTCCAACACCCAATTACGGATCAGTAAGGTTTGTAAGTTGCGCATTGAAATATTTAGACACTTAAAAGGTAATACAGTACTGTTGCTGCTGACATTTTCGGGCAAACACCGGTGCATAATATCAAGTAATGATGGAGATATTTTTACTATTGCCTTCTCTCTCCTTTTTATATGCAGTAGTGGTAACCAATTTGCAATAATTTGGTGATGCTGAAGGTACTCAGCTGTTTCCCTATGCCAAGCTGCATCATCATCATCACACAGTTAATCACAGTGGAAAGTGCTCTTAATTGTTATGCTGCTGCTGCTGCAGTCTCTCTCTGAACCACTCATTTGGTTGAGCTGATGTGATACTCACTTCGATGCCAGGAGCTCCACTCAGCCCTCTTGCTCCTTTATTTCCTGCTGCGCCCTGGATAAACACACACATGAAAAAGAAAACATACATGGGCATTCACAAAAACACACAAGGTTATATATCTCACTCGCCTCCCATTGTTGAGCGGAAATATTAAAGACCGTGTCTAATATGAGTCTCATGGAGAACCCAAGTTCGGGACTGTTTCTATACTTTACTCCAGAAAAATATACACAACTGTTAACTGTATATTTAACACCTCAAATGGTATTTGGTTAAATCACATTGAGTGAAATATGGCATAACACTAACACAGGAAACCTTCACTGCTTTATGTTTTTAATAAAAGCACATTCTAGAGTATATTGTCATGCTTAATAATATAAACTTTATAAACTTGTACAATACATATGAAATACCTCTTGAAACCATCCTTTTGCTTTTCATATTTCTCTCTGGGCCCTGACACAGTGAGTTATGTACAGTATGAACAGGCCTAGAAAGATACCCCCCATGGGATGCTTGAACAAAGCCGGAAATTTGAAACAGAAATACAGCAAATCCTAAACATATCCAGTGTTTCCTAGCAGACTGTTAAGCTTCGTATGTTTCTAAGCAGGGTCTATATATGTTGCATGTGACAACATTGCTCAAACTCAGTTCAAACTCAGGCCAAGTTGAATGAATGAACAGAAATACCCCCATATTATTAGATCTGGTTATATAATCACTCTTACACACAAGTTGTTTCACATGTGGAAGTAAGTCAGTGGTATTTGGAAACCTTTGAACACTTCACTACTAAAAAGGCTATGTGGAACTTGATCAATGAGGCTTTAAGTTGTTTCACAGTGAAAATGAAGTTGTAATCAGAAGGCCAGTGACAAGGTTGAAGAAGAAAGCAAATATCTTTCAGTTCAGGAAAGCCTGTTTTACCAAATGATATCTGCTTTGATGCCAGCTGCCCAAATGTTAGGGTGTTTTTGCAAGCTATTTAAGGATCGAAGAACAAAAGCAAGATATCTAAGATAGACGTCAGTAAAAGGAAAAGGACAACTTAGATGCGTAGAATCATGCATTCACGGTAGCCACCTGGTTTCTAATACTAGGAGCTAAGCTGAAATTCCTGTTTTTTCTCCTTTACTAAAATTCCACCACAGCTGCGATGAAATCATCAATCACAGAGGTCACAAAGTGGTTGTACTAGCATGCTTATTTGGTAACAGGTGAAAAATATGTCTCTGGTTTGTCTTTCATTCTGGCAGCAAACACAAAGATTTTTCACCCAACCGTACTGGCAGTGGCTGAACAAGGCAGTGTTAATAGATTTATTGGCTTTGTTTAGAGTAAGACCTCTATTCAGTTCAAAAAGAGCAGCCTGGCAGTAGAAACATCCTGATGCTGAAACCATCCATCTTATTTGCAGGGAGGAGACCAAGTTTAATGACTTATCACACTCTTGACTTTACACATGGGTGGAACAATGTACGTAGATCCATGTATGTTTGCTTTTCTTGCTATGGGGTTATTCTTGGACTCACCAGAGATCCTATTCCTCCTTTTGGGCCTGATTCTCCAGGAAAGCCTGGTGATCCCTGAACAAAGACAAACACAAACAATAATACTAACATGTTATATGAATCCATACTATGTTTACATGATAAACTGTGGAAATAATGCCATTAAATGGTTACATTTTTCAGGAAAACAACATTATTGGGGATGACGAAACTTTTCAAATTACATAATAGAATTAATGGAATTACACTTTATTGTCTGTCCATTTTGGGGGTCCAAGGGACCATTGCCCCCCCTCCCGTGTTGTGAATGAGAGTAGATGAAGAAAACAATGTGTAAAATGCCACGCCACGCACAAGCTTTGATGCTCGCAGTACTACTGTGTGGAGATGGCCAGGTTTAAGTGCAACCAATGAAAATGTTTAGTCGCACTTGACAGATTTTTTTGTCAAGCTCTGTGTACTACAGACATTTACTGACTTACTGGTGGGCCTTGGGGTCCAACAGCTCCGCGAGATCCAATGGTACCAACATGGCCCTGAAACACATTTTAATACATAATTAGAGTTTTCTCTCTGTTTCTCAACCTTTATCAGTGCTATGATAGTTAGGAGACCTGACATGTACACGTCATACTCCCATGTCTTTACTAAAGGAAGAACATCATGTCCAAAGCAATGTTACAATATGTTTATTCTCATGTGTACCATTTCCACATACAGTAAAATAAATAAACTTAATTACACATTCCACAGCATAAAACAATACACATTAGTTTCTAAGCCAAGTTTAATGTCATGACAGGTGGCTCTCACTTAACAGGATCAATAAATTCTGCACTTTAATAACCTATTGGGGTATTCAGTGGAAGTCTGGGGAATGATGACACAACTGCCAAACTAGCTATTAGTTTTTATGACTATGAACCTAGGTTGGATCTGGATCATCTCTAGTGCTTCTTCGCAACACTGTACTTCCAGCAGTTACACAATTGTTACCCAACAGTTTGGGCCATAGTATGAGATACTGATACATAATGACTAAAATGTGTCCTAGGAACAATGCGTTAAAAATAACTCTACAGTCATTCAGCATACAAGTAGGATACTGTAAAAGTCACTCTATATTAGTGGACTTTAAGCAAGGACTTGAGAGGGTCAGGCACGATTTTACAGTTTCGAAAAAGGATGATACGAGACCAACTGCATCCTTTGTAACTTTCTTATATAATAATATAATAATCTTCTTAATAAGAATATATTGAGGAACACAGGGATAACCCATAAGGATAAAAAGACAACAAAACAGTGTATTGTTATCATCAGCTAAATCAAATAGATTTTTTTCTATTTGCCTGTTTAAAATGTTGTAGCTACAGACCATGTTTGTAGATCCAATAACAGCCGAACCCACATACCAACTGGCTTGCACTGTGAATGTGTGCATGTGAACTTTTTGAGAGCAAGGACTCCTAAACCTGAGAGCCATGAAGCGACAGAAACACCAGATTTCCGCAGTCTTATTGCTGGGAATGTGGTAATCCTCTCCAACATGTGTGGTCTGCCCTTACAGTACCTGAGAGGAGCTGTGGTTAAAGGAGCCAAAAGAGTATGAACAACAATCAAGTAGACGGGCACACGTAGTGGTGACCGCGTGATATGTCTGATGTTGATTTGATGATTTTCTCTATACCTGATATCCTTCATCCCCTGGCTCTCCGCGCTCTCCTCGTTCTCCTGGGGGCCCCTGGGTAGACACAGACGCGCACACATGAACACACATACTGTACGCGCGTGCCTTCATTTATACCCACAAAGCCTCGATTGAGCTGGGCAGCTACTTAAAAACACTGAGTCCCTTCTCAGGCCAACACATGAAACATATTGTATAGATGTGACCTATGAGTCTGGATCTTTACTAGAGTCAAATGAAAAGGCGTAATTTCACCTTGAACCATACTTTCAGCCAATCTTGGTCGGGGCTGCAGCAAGACACAAGCTACCATTGTATTGCTCATGCTATGTACCGCAATACTGTGCCAACTTGATAATCCAATACCACTCATATCCTAGGTTGCTATCTAGACTTCCAGTAACCCTAATTGTTAATGCTATAATGTAGGCTTGTCTCAGTGGTCACGTCCAGTGCTGAGAAATGTTTTTCAAAGTGCAAAAGAGTCATGGTACTGTATAACTGTGAGCTTTCCCAAGCTGCTAAGACTCTTTGATATGTCCTGATCCTCTTTTGATATTAGTCTAAGAATGACTTTGTTTTCTTGGGTGCAGAATCCTTGAGGTAACTTAGGGTGAGTAATAGCCCTCCACTGAAACTCTTGCCCTTGTCAAAGGCACAAATGTTTTATATAAATGCAGAGTAATGAAGCCTGTTTGAGTTTTAACTATAGAACATTATGGGTGAATATAAGAACACAAACAAAGCTAAGCTTAAGCTTTACCCTGAACTGTAAATACCCTTATTAAACATTTTACTAACTAAAAGATCTGAGCCACACAGGTTGATAATCGGGGTCCGTATGCATGACAGCTTTAAGAACAGAAACACTGATACATTATTGTCAATCCGGTGGGACACGAATGTGTGTACTTGGTGTTAAAATCGGGAGTTGATCAGGATTAGCTTTTACTTACAGTGTCAATCCGGTATTTAAATTACTTGGACTAAACAGAGCGAGAAGTGTTAGGGATCAGAAAGGAGAGTTTAAAGGAAAGCAAGACCTACTGGTTCACCTAAGGGCCCTTGGAGTCCTGGGGTCTTATTGTCCTCGCCTGGATAACCCTGGAATGTAGCAAACAAACACACATAATCACACATGCACACTTGCAGACATAAGATTTTGCAACCGGAAAGCACACTGAAGTACATTTAACCTACAACACTGACATAATTCAATTTCAAACACTAGTTCAGGTATCATATTACCTTTTCACCTTTAGGCCCTGGTGGTCCAATGGGCCCAGGCTTGCCAGGGTGACCCTTAAAAAAAAAGAAGGCTGATTATTGTAGCTAACAACTGCGCCATACTTCTACTGGCTACAGCATGTTTCTTGGAGAAACATGAAATCCACTGTCAGCATATTAATCACAACTGTTTAATATAAACACAACTCTTTGTAGAGGAGCGTCTACATTCTGTCACTGCAGGATTTAGAAATCACTCAGCAACCTGAGTCAAGTGCGTCGGAATCTGAGAGCCTTCATACACACCCATACACATTGATGAAGAGGGACAAAATGAACTTGAGGTACCCTGTTCAAGTTATGCAAGCTAAACCAACTGATGTTGGCATTGACCAGGCTGTGGAGTTGGGGTTTCACAGAACAGTCCACTAGTCGACACTGTGCATTGTTGTAGACTTATCGTTCATCTGTGGTTTTAGCAGGGTGCAGAAATAAAGCGATGGCAATGCATTACAGCAGATATGCAGCTGGGGTCGCTGGGGGTAGTTGTTGTTGACAAGTCATAGTTGTCATTCATGACTTTAACACTGTGCAGTGTGGGGCGCTAAAGCAGCAGACATGCGGCTAGAGCAAGAAGCAGAAAGAAACGTGATTGCTCATCCCAATGGTTGACTACAATCAACAGAGTGGAACAGTGTACGTTGTTACTGCAGTCAAACGTTATCTCCTGTTGGGGGTTTAATCCAATCAGATCGCAGGTCATTTGTAAACAGCCTCTCAGGAAAACAGTATACTGCTCTGCTGGGTGGCTTACATTATTGATAGATTTGATAAATAAACGTAACTAGTAACTAGTCTAACGAATGCTTCGAAGCTTCGAAGCCTTGACCGTTGCCATGGTAGTCGACCTCAAATCAGTGTTCTATTGTTCGTTTTTTGCCTTTTTTATATGTAAGTATGTAATAATAATGTATTAATCCCCAAATAGTACATGAAATAAGGAATAATCCCACAACATTATTCATTATTCATATTCAACATTAATTATTATTAGTTATTCTCAGACAGATATCACTGTTAGTTATGTGTAGAGGTGTGTGTGCGTACAGTAGTGCGACAGCGTCACTGCCCCGAAGCTTCGAATACCTTCGAATGTTTCTCAGCGAAGCTTCAAAGCCCAAAAAATGGTAATCGGGACAGCCCTACTAGTAACTAAAGCTGTAAAATATGTAATATGTATAGAAATATAAAGTGGAGTAAAAAGTACAATATTTGCGTAAAAGTGTAAAGTAGCATAAAATGGAAATATTAAGTTAAGTACAACATCGAAATAGTACTTAAGTACAGTACTTGAGTAAATGTACTTAGTTACATTCCACCACTGAAAATCAGAATTCATGCTGTTAGTTAAAAATATGTAAATAATAACTATTGACAACTAAGGGGCGGCAAGCATTCTTGAAGTTCCAGCAACTACTGTGAGTCTGAGAAACATGCGGTGCAAACCATGGTCTACACAAAGAAACCTTCACTGTACTTCAGTGGGTTGTGTTTTTCTGAAGGAAGCGCCATCTCATGGTGACACCATGCAATTGAATGAATGAGCGTGTTTACAGTGGAATCTAATCCCTGTCAGGACACCGTAGAAGGTGGGGGAGGGGACTGAAAGCAGCTGGAAGTTGGCTGGGAATTAGCTGGGAACTAGCTGGCAATCGGCTGGAAGTCGGTTGGGAGGGGAAATTCTAGGTGGCTGTATCTATACATCACCTATCCCCAAGTGGGTACCGCTTACATTAGTTAACCTTTTACTGGTTATATTTGAGATGTTTTTGATGAGAATTGATCATTGTTATTGGGTGATTCATCAACCACTCAACTTTTTTGGAAGTAGTTGATGTCTACTAAAATGCAGTCGTGAATGCCCTACTGTAGAGTTGCCAGGAAAAATGTGCTTGTTGTTGATCAATTCCACCTCAAGTCTTTGCTCTTGTGGTTATTATATTTGTATATTTGTATAATTAACAGTAAAGAGTAATGGGAAATATAAGAATGGCAGGGATGATGTGTCCTCCACCAGACTCAAACCCAGGATATCTTCAGCACATGCTAGGCTTACGGCACAAGGCTACCGGAGGAGGTGAGTAAGCTTGATTGAAAACAGCTATGTTGAGTTGAGATCTGTATCTTAAGCATGAAGTTCTTTGAAACAGGATTAAGTTTGATGGATAAACCTTGAACAGCTACTTTGAATTACTGACTACAATGAATGTAAGCATAGTGAGATGTACTGAGCCAAAACTTAGACCTGTCAGGGTTTACTAAACAATCCAGTAAGAACTGTGCTGTGTGTATGTGTACATTGGGCTTTTTAAAGGTAGGAGAAACTCACTGTGTATCCTGCCAGTCCTGGTTGCCCTTCTATCCCCATGACTCCAGGTCGACCCTGGAAGCAATGCAGAAAATCCACACAAAATAAGACAGTGTTTGTTTTGCTTTTTTTGTTTTGCTGGTTCAGCTAAATATAATATTGGCCTCAAACAGACACAAATGCGAGCTGAATCCTGTGCCCGGAGTTGTTTTATGACGGGGATATAAATCTTTTCTACACAGCTATCACAACATGGTCTTAGTGGTTCTACTGGGAAGGGAGCTGCCTTTCCTTGTAAAGAAGAAAAGACTGGATGCCTTCCTCTTGGCTTTTTCCTGTCTTTTCTTGCTCTCTCTCATGCCTGGAACAAAGAAAAGCATTTGATGCTTTGCTTTTAAAAGGGAAAATTCTGCACCTTTTATGTGGATGTCCAATCAGTTTAGATGGTAAATGTAGCCGATTGAACCAATAAATTCCTCAGTGAGTGCTGCATTGACCCTGAAAGCTGAGTTCGCTGCTGCAAAATCTGTTGTTCATCCTGCATCCAGCGCCGTCATTTGACAGTGAGGTTGTATGCAAGGAAGAACTACAGGCTGCTATTTCAGCTTGGATTTCTCTGGGTAGCCAGAGGATGTGCTCTAGATGCCCCTCAAAAACAGAACTCCCTTGTTCCCTTGTGAGAAAGTGATCGCAGTAGAGAAAACTTTAAGTTTAGCAGTGAAGATATCAAGTGAATATACAGTAGAGTTTGCAGTTTGTGCACAAATAAATGCTGCAGCTCCTCAAGACCAACAGAAGTTTCCTGTGTCTTGTTTCTCAACGCTGGACAGAAGCTCGACTCAACACTGATTGGACATCCACATAAAAGGTGCCAAATTTTCCCTATAACTTCAAATTTCAAACAAAGTTTGTCTGAAGCCACAGCATCATTCACACATTCACTATTCCCTGTACATTACATTATACATAAATGGAGGAATTTATATTTTATTGTTTCATGATGGCGCCGCCTAGTTTTGTATTAATTCGACGGCAGCCTGCTACACGACACAAGAGCCACAAACTTTGAACAACAACCCACATTAGCTTTCCTGATAAAGTCTCCTCCTTATTCAACTTAAAAACACGGACACACGTCTTGTCCTGCACCTTGTTGAACGAGTGACCAAACAAACATTCACCGGGAAAAGTGCACTGCTAATGTCCGTTTGCAGGCTAAATAGCTAATTAGTTGCTAAGCTGAGACGAAAAGGACCATTTCTGGTATTTCCCAAAAACCTGAACCAAAAACAAAACATGTTTCGTGAAGTCACAGTGACCTTGTGCCAAATTTGAAGAAACTGTCTCAAAGCATTGCTGAGATATTGTGTTCACGAGAATGGGACAGATGTGAGGTCAAACTGATCTTTGACCATGACATTTTAAAAAGTTCACCCTTGAGTCCAAGTGAATGTTTCTGCCAAATTTGAAGAAATTCCCTCAGGGCATTCCTGAGATATCGCGTTCACGATAATGGGACTGACGGACGGACAAACCGAAAACCTAATTCAGTTTGATTCTGAGACAGGATTAAGTGAGAGGAAAGAAAGGAAGAATGGGAACTAACTGGTGTGCCTCGAGTTCCCCTGGCGCCTTTCAACCCCGCCTCGCCTGGCTGTCCGATTTCTCCACGTGTGCCGATCTCACCAACAAGACCCGGAGGACCTCTCTCTCCCTGGAAAGAGACAGAATGTCATTGGGGGATGAGAAACAGCAACACTGACAAATAGCCACTATGGTGACTATCCTTTACATTCAAAGTCAGCATTTAACCTCTTTAGATAGCAGGAAGCATCAATTCTGTTGTATTGTCTTTCAGCAAGAAAACAAATCCATAGCTCTAAGGGCTATTTGTCATTAAATCTGGTTGCAGTTACTTGTTTTCTACTCAAATTGATTCAAATACTCAGAACTCCAGTCAGCATCGTTACATCTGACCCAAAGGATTGCTCAGGCAGCTGTAACAAGATGACTCAGTAGTTCTCTGGAACCACTTGAACGCCACAGGGCCTTGGATTGTGTCCTCTCACTTCCTGCCGTTTCACTGTGGGGAAACACACCGTAGAGGAAAAATGGTGGTGAACAAGGTCCTTACCTTCTTTCCGTTTCGTCCTCTGTTCCCTGGGGACCCTAGTTTTCCTTCGAGCCCCTGTAGCAGGAGACCAATTAAATGATTACCACAGACATTCAAAATGTACTTTATAATCAGAGGCATTGATAACGGCGCCTGACGACTTATAAACACCAACCTGCGGATCCTGATACTACAGCCAGCAGGCAATTTTCTGTGCAGAGGTTAATAGCTTGTAGTCCACAATGCCATTCAAAAGTTTTACCAGATATGCCAGTTTACATAAGTGTAAACTGGGCAATTCTGCCTTCTCACAGAGCTTTTTATGTGCGCTCTGAAGCTTACTTCCTTCCTGACACCTGTGACCTTCCTGCTCCTAAACACCTATAGATAAATCTTGATCTGGATCGCAAAAATAAAACAAACACTTAGAGGAGACTTTGACTGACATCTATCATGAAGTGCTAAACATCCACAGTCTATGACATTGCACCTTTTTACTACCCCAGTAGAAAAAAGGCTTTGTTGAAGAGAAGGCTGACCCCTACTGGGATACGAGGGCATTATTTGGTTAGGAGCACTTTTGTAAACTTCTCCGTCAGTTGCAGGCAATTAAAATTCTAAGGGTGTGATTTATTTTGACACGTCTCTTCAGCTGTATTCTCATTATCTATCAATCTCTTGTCGGCTCTAACATAAATAACCACAGTAAAAAAAAACAGAGGAAGCAGTTCTACAACAAACTGAATCTACCACAATTCTTCATTCTTCATTATTCAGATCTGTGTGCAAGTGTGTCTTTTCTGAGTCAATCAGAATGTCAATACAGCCCCCCAAAGTTGTTTTTATTAAAATTGTTGTATCTGGCAGTTTGGAAACATAAAATAAACTTACACGAAAGCCCTGTTTCCCAGGCCCTCCGGGTGGTCCTAGAGGCCCAGGGTCTCCTTCTATTCCTTTGTCCCCTGGCTCTCCGATTGGCCCACGCTCACCAGGCTCACCCTGACGGTGTGACAGACGCAAAGAAAGAGAGGCAGACAATCAGGGAAAACAGTGTGAAAGCCAGTTCAGTTATAATTTAGTATGTTTCATATTACCAACAGAGAGAGGTCAATAGGTCAGACAACATGTGGTGTTCAGAAGCTGACAAAGGGCTTTAGAGGAATGATTTTTATTTTCATTTCTTTTATTACACTTTATATTCCATTCAAATCTAGAGCGAAATTGAGTGGATTGGTGTTCTTAGTGCATTGTGGTAATATAGTCCGTAAATGACTTGAATTAACTTTTGTAAATCCTCAACTATTCTCTTTGATGATCTAAAGCAAGCAGGGTCTACTGAAAACTCCCTGTTATTGTTGTCATATGGAGAACCCCACTAGACACAAATCCAGAACTCATTTTGTCTAAAGGCTTGATGTTGTTAGAAAGGAATCAAGTTAAGTTAACAAAAACAAGATCTTGTTATGTTTACCTTGGCTCCATCTTTTCCTTGAGGACCGTCTTCACCAGCGGGACCAGGAAGACCCTACAAACACACCACCATTTTTATTACAAAACCTCTTCATTGTTGTAAAAAGTGACAAATCAACTGTGAGAACTGTCAAATTGTTATTTCCTCTGTGATGGCAGATAGTTTTGGTTTTGTGTCCAGGTTTTGAGATAGACAGTGTTTCTGGAAAGAGCTGTTGCTGTTGATGTTAACATCTCAAATCCTGGAACAATAAAAGTAAGACCATCTGCACAGCTAGATATCACTGAAGGTACAAAACATTGTTTTCATATAATTTGGGTAAACCAACTCATTACACTGTAGATGATCAATGTATGCAGAGTCATAATGAGGTATTGTGTAAGATTTAGGGAGTAACTAACTTAACAGCAGGCTGAAAAGCAGTCTTTCACTGCCCTCTCTGGTTGAACGTTTCAAGGCAGTTTCACTTCTGATTACAGCCAGTTTCACTGGTGGGAGTGGTCAGAAGCGTGCTGCGTTGCTGTTTTCAAAAACATGTTTTGCTGCTGCCCCCGTCCACAGCAGTACATTACTTTGCTCCCGTGCTGGCATGCTGACCGCCATCTGCTGTAGGTAATACACTGACTATGGATAAGTACCTCATACAACCCCACTTCAAAAAAATCAGAACTGTCCCTTTAAAGGAACAGTGTGTAACATCTGGCATCATCTAGTGGTGAGGTTGCAGATTGCCACCTCTCCAAGCATGTACGAGAACTACGGTGGCTGACGTGAAAATGCAAATGGTCCTATCTAGAGCTGTTTTAAGAGTAGTGTAGGTCATTTGGAGAATAGCAGAGCCAGTGCGTAGAGTGGGTGTGTACGTGGGGAAGTGTGCGGTGAAGCAAGAGAGAGAGAGAGAGTGGCGGCGAATGTGTGTGATGTTGTGAGCAAACAAGTGAGCTGGTAGAGCAGAAGACAGAGTTAGTTTAGCTTTGAGAATATCAAGTGAATGTTCAGTGGAAAATGCAGTTTTTGCAGAAATAAATGCTGCAGCTCATCAAGACCAACAGAGGTTTCCTGTGTCTTGTTTCCCGGCGGCTGAGTGGAGTGACGGGGGTTAACTACGGAGTGAGTAACGTTATATCGACTCCGGCCCAAGCAGGAAAAGTTAACACAGTTATTTTTCCGTTCAGGGCTACCGGCTTCGTGAAGAAGACTCACTCCATATGTAGATATAAACGGCTCATTCTAAGGTAACGAAAACACAGCGATACTTATTTTTCAGGTAAGAAAACATACTTTTAATATTATATTACATTTTGGCCAATAGATTCCCCTAAATGTTACACACTGTTCCTTTAATGTGAGAACCACAGGAGGTCAGCACAAAACAAAAATTGAAAGGGTAGTTAAGTTACTCTTTAAGGTAAAAGGAAACAACCACGTAACCTTGTCTGTTTGAGCAACCTTGTTAAAGAATGTTGAATCTAATTCTGTGGACAGAACAGTTCAGATGAGACAGGCAGTCCGAGTGCTATTTTTATAATCCATCAGACAAAAACAATTCCATCGCTCTGCTTTTCTTCGGGCCGGGGGATTAGACGTCGTCGTCAAAATGAGGGGGAGTAAATATACGACCGGGTTAGATTTACCCAAACACAAGGAAGGAAGGGATTAGTGGGATGTTTGCAGTTACTCACTCTCATTCCCTCCTGTCCCTGCTCCCCTTCAGCTCCTGGAGGCCCAATCTCACCCTGCAGGGATACAAAACACAACGACGGGGCTGTCTGGAGGTCAAAACACACTCAAATGTGCATGCACACTCCCGGACTTACACCAACCACTGATACTTGAAGCTGAGACAGTGGTGAACTTGACAATGACCTGTTGTTTCAGGCTACAGTTATGTCAAGGTCAAGGTTTTTCACATTGCTGGAGGGTGGTAGGAACTGAAGCTTCACATAATTCACAAATGTTTTCTATGCAAGGGTGGGAGGGGAGGTTGCAAAAGATATGGCAGGGTCGCACTGACCTTTGACCCCGGCTCTCCGATGGCACCTGGTTCCCCCTCTGCACCAGACCCACCCTATAATGATGAGCAACAAAGGGCATGAGTCATGTTTAATTTGTACTGTATACATAGGAATGTCAACACCATAAAAACCCTGAATAATTAATTGATAAATAGTAATGCAAATGTAATGAAAAGTACTTCAGGTCCTTGCTCTCCATCAGGTCCAGCCTCTCCAGAAGGTCCTTTGGGTCCCTGCAAGAAAATAAGCCATCATAAGATGCCTTAAGGACACTTAAGCTTAATGATACAATAATATCATCATTGGACTTCCTAGATACAGTAAATTGTGGATTAAAACACCAGTAGAGCATAAAATACAAGTCTATCACATAATGGCAAAACAAACTCATACAGTTGAATGTTTAATCTGTAGAGTAGGTAAAGCTGAGAACTGAGAATGCCTGGAGTCAAACTGAAGACCAGCCAAAGGCAAGATGGTAAATGGTAAATGGACTTGGACTTATATAGCGCTTTTCTAGTCTTCCGACCACTCAAAGCGCTTTACACTACATGTCAGTATTCACCCATTCACACACACATTCATACACTGATGGCAGAGGCTACTAAGGTGCCAACTTTGCCCATCAGGATTTAATCTAAATACTCATTCACACACCGATGGCTATGCCTCCGGGAGCAATTTGGGGTTAAGTGTCTTGCTCAAGGACACATCGACATGTGACCCGGAGCAGCCGGGGATCGAACCACCGACCTTCCGATTGGTGGACAACCTGCTCTACCCTCTGAGCCACAGCCGCCCTGAGACCCATAACATAAACCAGTGCCTCTAGTGTTATTGGAACCTCCTACCCTAATAAATATTTGTATCTGATTGTTTTGACATTCTTGATATCCCTGAGGGGTCGGCTGATTTCCAGGAAAATTAAGAACTTGAAGGCTAATCCAAGAGGGGAAGCGCAAGGTATGGGGCTTAAAGGAGCGAGGAACGCAGAGAGAGAGAAAGCCATAAATAAAGACACATCTAAATAGCTCTCTCAATTTTTCGTTTGAGCAACATCAGGGAAGTGTTTATCAAATAAATCCTACCCTGACAGCTTCTTTCTCACGAAATAAGAATAATGGTTCATTATAGATTCCATGTTTTTTTTGCAGTTCCCTGAAAAAAACACATCAGTGCCAGAAGACAGCATACTTACTGGCTCACCGTGGGGTCCCGTCTCCCCGGTGCTGCCTGGATTACCTGGTTTACCCTGAAAACACACACACACAGTCATAAGCTAAATGTAGTTTCAGTCATTCATTTGTGTAATCACAGAAAACAAGCATGAGAAAGCTTGGCTTTGGCTGCAGACCTCTTCTCATCATTATCATCATCATCATCATTAACAACGTAACCACAAACATGAGGACTGAGTCTAATATTTCAGTGTTGCCTAATGCCTACAGACAGGACACAGGAGCTCTTTGATGCAATACAAACGGATTGGCTTTCCTGCAATGTCACATCTCTTTGTAGTCCAAACATTGTGTTGCCAAGTTTAGACAAGACACCCTAATTTGAAACAGTGTTTAGTCCAACATTGACAGAGGACGGCATTACTTTTGCGTGCGAGAGAGCTGCAAAGCAAAGCTCTGAGATGAATGTGCCAAAGTTTGATGAGATAGCAGTGAATTCAGTAGCATCAACCATAAGCTGCAGAATGAATTGGTTTGCAACCAAACTTTTTCCCTTGGAGGGCCAAAACTGAAATTTAAACACTTATTGTTTTGCATTGTATTGTTACGATACAAAATTGGTACTAGGATCCCAAGCTCCCTTAATTGAAATGCCTTTTGTCTGTGTGCGACTGTGTCTACCTCTCTATTTTTTTCTTACCTCACTTGTGCCAAACGGACTTCCTGCACAAAGTGCCCCTCTGCCCGCCTCAGATTATGAAAAATGAATAATAACTAGGGATCCTACATATTTAATGAGCATTTTACATCACAAAAATGTCGTAATTATTCATATTTTTTCCGCTAGAAACATCTGGCGGGCCAAATCAAACCTTATAACTTCTGGCAGGCGTGGTTTACAAACTACACTGTGAAACACTACATCCTAACACATGATAATTAACAATCAAATAACTTTGTTATAAGTGTTATTAACTAAGTGGATATGACTCAAAAGAAAAAAAAAATATCTTAAATTTCTCAAGCTGTGTAAATAAGATCTTTAAAGAGTGAAGTTGAATCATGGAACAAAAGGGGAAATAAAAGAGCAGGAAAAACATTGACATGTTCTCACAGCTCACATTATATAAAGAACCAGTGAGAGTAATTGTGCTGAAAGTGATTTGTATGATGATTTTAGGGAAACAAGAAGATTTATGGAAACTACAGTATAATACAGCGCTTTGTGACAACAACCACTGACAACTGCATTAACTACAAAATTAAATCCAGCATTGAACTTAATGGGCTCTGACATCACAGATAACAACATGATTCTTAACATAGAACATAGAAATGGGGAGGAATTATGCAGGATAGATTTTGAGGGAGATTTTATCAGACACAAGATGGCGCTACGAGTCCAGAGGTGGAAACAGGAATGCTGCCCCCCCCTCTACTGTATCTCATACAGTATGTTTGTCAAAGCAGTGAGGTTGATGATAGTAGGCAAGTTCCCAGGAGGGGAAGATGTTCTTCATTTAACATCAAGCAACTTGAGGACAGGTCACAACTAGTCCCAAGTATGTGTGTGTCGTTATGTCCATGTGTGCATGTGCGGATGTCCAGATGTCTATATCTGAGGGCGAGAGCACAGGCCTGCACGCGTCTATGTGTGTATTTGTGTGTCTGTTAAGAATAATTACAACACAAACCACACTGAAATGTCAAATGTCAAGCCAACATATGTTTAGAGCAAGTGGAAAGCAGCTCATTTGTCAGTGGAAAATAACTCAAGCCAAACAACTGTGTCCAACACCTGCTGAGGATGCAGGTGATGGTGCTTTTCTCTGACCGGGGGTTGTCCTTTTGTAAATCCTTCCATAAATGGATGAAACAAACTGCACTACAAGAAACATACTGTGGATATAATGATCATCACTTCGCTATTAGACAGCCCAGTTGGATCTGCTTTTCAATCTGTTTTTGATCTGTTTTTGTTTGCATGTTTCTACCATCTGTGGAACATCGGTTATTTCATCCTTTCGCAGTAAAAAGCATGTAAATCTACCATCCATCTTTTTTTTTTATACTAAAACCGGCAAACTGGTGCTTCAGAGCTGCCAAAAGTCTGTATATTGTGTGGCATTAAAACAAGACGCTGTAGTCAGTGTTAGTTGTTTTCTTTGTGTGAGTGCCCTACATAGTATTCTTAGCTGCTGAATAGACAAATTCATCAGGGGTTGTTAAACTCTCATCCAAAGTGGAGCCTGACTAATAAAATCAGCTGGCTGATATCATAGACTATTATTGGCTAGATATATTGGTATCAACACACATGTAAGCGGTTAAGGAACAACACTTTGCAGCGCATAAATGCCAAATATGTTTGTGATCATTTAGAAACCGTTTTGGCATTACATTATTAGTCCACCAGAGAGCACTGACTTCAACTGTACAATGTCCAGCTCCATGCTGTCACAATTCTTTCAATAAAACCATAAAACAATTGTTCCAAGTGAATGGCTCATCTAAACTTAAAGCATTGTGAACAGTGCTAAAATCACACACACTTCATTCAATTATCATCAATCATTAGTTCTTAATTACAGAGGCAGGAAATGTGAGTCATTACAAATTGATGTCAGCACGTTAAATGAAAACCTCACACCCACCAGCTGAATAAGGGGGAATACATGCACATATGTTTTGATTATGAGCCTGGAAACACGGCTCAGTGTCTTCTTTTAACTATGACAACTTCCTCTTGGGTGACTTTATAGGTGCACACGCTTTAAGTTATAATTATATATATTACAGGTGAAAAGGAGGATGTGGAAATGTTTTACAAGTGTGTGTTGTCCGCTGTAGCCATAATGATGCTTCTTGCTAAAGCGAGGAGGATAATTAAAGCTCTGAAAGAGACATTGAGCAGTCAGCATTCAGTTAAACATTACTTACATTCTTCCCTGGAGGGCCTCTCGCTCCTGGACTGCCAGCCTTGCCCTTCACAAGAGAAATCATTATTTGAATGGTTAACATGCAGTTTCAATCAACCCAAATGATTTCTAATTTATTTTGAGAGAAATATATGCAGCGTATTAATCTTCCATGTCTGATTTATGATGATGCGATTTTATGTGTCTCTACACATTCCCCCTAAGGCCATCAAGAAAGAGCAGCAATATCAGTATCCTTGTTCTTTGTGGTTACATTTTATTTTTTGGGGAATTTTTCTTCACATTTGAATGATTCAGCACGACAAAAACATAAAGATGTTATGGCTCCGACATTAACTTGTTTTATGAAAACAGTTAATTGCTTTGTTAAGAGTGCAGATCCATAACAGTTTTACAGATTTTGATGTCAGTTGAACTGTCACCAGCTTATAAATTTGGCCCAAAACTAAACCGTTTTAACATAACGTTTTGTTTAAAGTACGATGATAAAAATGCTAGTTTAGTTTTTTGTTGTTTTATTGGGACGATTTAGCAGCATTGTCTGCGACAGACAGAAAATATGGCCAAATCAATCCTTCGATAATCCATTGTGAAATATAAACATTAATGTGACAAAAAAATTTTACACATGTGAAAATTATATTAGTATCACTTCTACATCGGTGACGACATATGTCAATTACAAATATCCTCTTCTATCAACTACACTCAACCTAAATGAACAGCACCTAAAAACACACATATACACACACACAAGCACACATATACAGTATATGCATGCACATGGCATGCCAACACATAGAATGGCTGTGCTGATATACTTGTACACTTTTAGAAAGTTGGAGATTGCACTTCAAATCCCTTTATTTAAAACACGGCATCACAGCTAAATCTGAAGCTGGGTTGCATTACACACAGCTAGATCAATTAAATACAGATTTGATGTTCATTCTGCTACTCCTCAGCAGATTCAGCTCAGGTTTCCTCTCTAGAAGCTGCCGGCGGTACATAATAACTGCATTTGGGTATAACCTGATACAGAGGAGAAAAGACAAAGGCCCACTTGGCAAATGAAAACTGATTAAAGGCTCATCAAGCTTTTACAGAAGGCCCGGGTTTATACTAGATGCGGTAATGTCTTTTCCATGAGGCGAATGTGCATCTTCAAAAGGGATGCACGTGTTGACTTAGAGATGCTTCGGGATGATGTCTTTTTTATGACAATGATTCTTTTCCTGGCTTCGGATGAATGAGGGTAAATATAGATTTCCTTTTCCTTTCTTAAGAGCTGAAGTTATCCAGAAATGTGTTGCACATAAAACATTTACAACATCATAACATTCAGCAGGTACCTTACAAGTAGAGTATAAACTTTATAGCATGTTATTGACTGCTCGTTTTCCTGTCTTTTCTCTGACATAAGTTGGTATAGGATGAAAGACAACTGTAAAGACATATTAATTTAAAGAAAACTTACTATGAATCCTGGCTCTCCTTTTTGTCCTATGTCACCCCTTTCACCCTGAAAAGAAAAAGTACATTTTTGAAAGGCAAATGAGGATGAAACGACATTTATCTCATCTTCACATGCAGTGTCGTGGTGATGTTTCACACCGGGTGGTGTGCATGTTTACCTTGGTGCCCTCAGGGCCTGCTTCTCCCAGTGGGCCATCTGGACCCCGGGGCCCCTATGCGACAGAAACATGAGACACACCTTTCATCACTCAACAAAGAATGAGCAGCACAGGAAAACATTTACCATCAAAGCATCATACATAAGTTGACATAGTTAGCTCTGAAATAAGGCCAACAACAAAGTAATTAGTCTGTATTCTTTAGCTACTTGGGGGGTTTTCCGCCCTGATGCCGCAGCCCACCACTCCCACAAACATTCCAGGGGTTTCCCAGCATTGTAGCACCACCACACAGGTAGGGTGACAGATAGAGATCTGTAAATACAACCAGAGACCCTCCCCCTTTTCTCTCCTGCCCGCTCTGTCAGGAGTTTTCCACTTTCAGCCTATCTGTCGTTTCCATCTCGTCTCACCTCTTTTTTTTTATCTCTACCTCTATCAGTTCCCTTTTTTGTCTGAGCCTCCGGCTTACAGTCAGACCCCCATCCCTCTCAGATCGCTCTGCTCCCTTTAAGCTTCCAGGCTGACAAACCCGGCTTTATCTTTCTCTCCCTTTGTTCCTTCCTACAGTTAATATCTCTCTCCAATCTTAATTTAAAGGCCATTTCGGCAACCATTTCTGCCAAGTGACCATTGCTACTGCAACTTGTGGTCCATCCTTGCCAGTGTTTCACTGATTCCTTTCAATTAGTTAACTGTAAGTAGTCGAGAAATGTATTAATAAAAAAAAAATCAATACCGTCATTAACATGTATTGTCCAGTTAGTCTGACCAGTAAGCAGGCAAGTTTTAACAATAAAAAATGTGTGTGTGTCAAAACTTCTAACTGCAGAAAGGCAGCCAATTCAAACAACAGCTTATCTACAAGTAATAATAACACACATTATTACACAATAGTTCTGGAGCAGGTGAGGTGCATTTCACTGTGAGTGATCATTAAAACGGGGAAGAGGAATCAGAGATAGATACATTAGATATGAGGGGAGCAACTCATAATTCAGAGGAGGCACTAACTGTTTTCCCACGATGACATAAAGCTTTAGATCTACGTGCCAACTGGGGCAGGTGCACACCAGATAATTCAGCTCCCAGGATATGACTTGTTCTTTTGTAGCTCAGAGGGTGAAATGATAAGAATGAGTGATAAGATCAGCAGCAGGTTCATTTTGCTTCCTTTTATGTTGCATTCTGAGGTTAAATCTCTTATCGACAAACCTCAGAGTTGAGAAAGGATTTGTGTTCATTTTTGGGATCTTTTCCAAAAATAAAAGCTAGCGGCGGGAAAATGTGACTCTGGTTCAAATGATCAGCTTTCGCAATTTTTAACAAGTCCATGACGATGACAATGGAAACGAACCACAGATGAGGAGGAGGGAGAATTTTAGGCTAACTATATCTTACCTCAGCAAGACAGGAAATGCAGCCACAGACTGACACATGTATGGATTACAGTAAACAACACAAGTCTGGCCTGTTAAGTACTGCCATATGTTTTGCTTGGCAAAATGAAAGGGAATTATGGATGAGTGATGAAGTGTGAGAGGTATTGTTTCAGTAGGTGTATCACTCAATAGGCTTGTTAGCGTTTCCTGCCCATTTTCTTGCATTCGCTGAAATGGACTCAATTTGAAAGCTATAGCCATGTGGCTCTGTTAGGCAGTCTGGCACTGGAAACTATCAGTTTAAGAAAGATATTTCAAGTAAATCAAAAGCAAAACTAAGAATTAAAAGTTAAAAAGAGGACCTTCCAGGATGTGCTGCTGCTTGACGTTGCCAACGTTAGAGCTCTGTACTATCACATCGTACTGACTCCTTCCAAAACAGTACAAAACCTTTGACTATCATGGATAATACCTGGCTGACACGCAGTCAGCATAATCAAGATAACATCTAAATATGAATGCACTGAAAATAAATATTCATAAATGTACATAGGCTACATTGCTTCTTGACCATGTATTTTGGCCAATGTTCATGAACTACAGTATATATCTGGGTAAAATACAATACTGTTACTGAGAATAAAATTATATTCTATTATTCAATACAAATTTGAATTGTGTATTTACATATCAGAAAATAAAGCAGAAATATTTTGTTTGTTTTACATTTTTACACAATAAGATCTAATAACTCTATACCATGGAGGCCCAAACTGTTAATGTGCACAAACTCAATCGATGGATTTAGGCTTACATGAACATAATAGGATTATTGTGATTTGCAGACTGACCGAGTTGGCCCAAGACCCATTTTGTCCCATCATTTGAGCTGCTCTTGAATAAAAACTATGTAATTTTGCTTCCTAAAGCAAAACACACAAACTGTGGTCTAGTCTCTGTGAGTTGCAACTAATTTAAGATGAATGTGTCCAGATGAAATCTCCTTTGTTTGCTCTGATCTGATGGACTTCAGCTGCTGCTAGATTTCAGTTGAAATTCTGTAAAGCTTTGAAGAAGCCTGAGCATAATTAAAAACATAAATCTATCTTTGCCTCATCACCTGAAGGTGTCATTCTCCTCTCAGCCACACGATGTCTCACCAGTATTACCAAACCATATCCATTAGACATTGCCATGAGATTCATTGGGCTTATGAAACTGTTGTAAATGCACCTTAAAAAAAATGAGCTCGGGCCAAGTGCAAGGACAAACACATGTCTTTTAATTGTTTTAACCTTTGGTTTATGGGAATGGAGCTGTGATGCGAAACAGACAACCAAGGGGTCTGGTAAGTGAAGTTTTCATGAGTTGTTCAGTTGAAGTAGGCTCACAAACACAACATACAAAGGATTAGTACGACTAATACTATAAAGGTAAAGACTGCTCTTACCCTCCTGCCCTTCGGCCCAGCGATGCCTGTACCACCCCTCAGCCCCTGTGGACCCTGTGACAAAAACAGGACAGACAAAGTGAGAATAAAGATTTGGAAATCATAGTAATTCAGGTAGGTTTTCATAGTGTTTCTTTGGCACAGTGCGGTTAGACAAACAGTGAGAATATTTACATTAACTAACCTCTCAATGTATCTTTTTCAGCAGAACTACTGAACAATCTGCCAGTTAAGACATACTGTTAACACAGGTCTAGACTAAATTGTGGGAAACATGAAAACTGATACATCAAATCGGCCCCTTAAATTTTATGTGTTTACAAAAACCGAAAATACGTTCCTCCGATTCAGTTCCTAGTTAATCTTGTAATTTAGGCGTTTATAATATCCAGCCAAGACACTGAGTGGAGAAGATGAGAGTCAATGCATCCAAGCTTCTCAGTCTATTAAGTGCTAATGTGTGTATGACTCGATCCAAAATGCAGAGGGAGCAAAAGAAAAGAAAACATAAATCTCCGCAAAGAAAGTTAATGAAAAACCAATGTGCGTCTCTGGAGGTGTGCAAAGAGAAAATAAGTTTATCTTTCAAACACATACAGTAAATATGGATTTACATGCAAACAATCACTATTTGGTATTACATAAGAGGGTATGACACTTACAAGTACACCTTGCATGCCGATGTCCCCTGGACTTCCTGGCAGCCCTGGATAGCCCTTACACCAAAACAGAAATAACAAACATCACCGACAGGTAGACAAGAAACCATGTCACTGTTTAATGGCATCTGCCATAGGTAGTAAAAGTGGTTACCATTACACACATTATTCAAAACTATGCGCATTAGTGCTTCAGGAACTGGAACAGGAAGTGCTTTTAACAATGACTGGGGCAGTGCAAGACTGTGCAGTAAAATGTGCTGACATCTGTAACTGGAAAGGATGGGGACTGTTCTTTAGAACTGTGTTTCATATTACGTTGTCTTAGCTTATGCTCCAGATCCGCTAGAACAAAAGAGACAGCTGGGTGTTGTGGTTCTCATCACAGAACTACCCACTACCCATTCTCTTTCAGTAATAATCGATTAAAGAATACCACCACAATATCAAAGAAAAGTGGCTGAGATTGCCGAGGAAACGCTAACCCCTGCAAACCGCCTTTAAACAGAAACATAACTTCAGGAGATGATCATTGTAATCTGCGGTGATACAAGTCAAACTGCCACTCCTTACTAATGTGGCATCTTTATAGCACACACTGGTTCACACAAATCACCATAACTCCTTACATAAGTCACAAAGCACCCTCTCTCTCTCTTTCTCGGTCAAACATGCACACACACTAGCAGTGATTTAATCATCCAACTATTCAGCCAGCCAGCCACCAAATTAGTCATCCTCTCTTCCAGCCAGCCAATCAGTCAGAATGCTAGCCAGCTAGGTCAGGACTGGGGCCCAAAGCCACAGACATGGAGTTAATCCAAGGCCCCGGGACAGTGAGGGAGGCAGCCTAGCCTTTCGCATGCAGCAGTACAGGAGGAAGAGGAAACACTGCTGCTCTGGATAGCAGCGTGTCCTTTTTTTTCTATGGGGAATCAATACTGTCAAAATAGTTTTCATGCAAACAGATTTTCCACAGTAGTATGTGGGCTAATGAGGTAGAATTACCCTGCTATTAACCTGCAAATATACACCCGTTTATCAAACCCAAATTCAACAGATTGTGTGGATTTAAGGAAGACAAAACAACACAATGAGTCACTTTTTTTGTGCAAATTTCTCCGTAGCAATGTCTACACTCGTCCAGCAAGATATTTTTATCAGTCTTTACTGGGCTTGACGTAGGTGTGTGTAGGGATCGGTTTGTATTTGTTTTCTGTTTCAGTGTTGAAGAGTTGGTGAAGTCCCTAAAAATCTTCAATAAGACACAAACTTACTCACCCTGGCATTTGAAACAGCTTTAGGATTGGACAAATGTGCTTTTCCTGTTCTACTTGCCATTAAAATTCTCCAACACCAGCAAATGTTTGCAAATTCTGTCAAAGATGAGACAAAACTGTGTGCCACTGGAGCCCTTTACTGTCACAATGAGGTACAAACTGGGAGTGAGTGATACTGACCAGCATCTAATTCAGACTGATACACCAAACACCATTTCTTCAGTTTCAATACTTAGATCTATCACAGGTCTCATCCTAGCAACAGAGGACTGACTAAAGGCACGGTCACACATAATCACACAAAATCAACATTCGCCTCCCGTTCACTTCCATTCTATGCAAGCGAAGGGGTGAAAAAACATTCACTTCCAGTTGAGAAACAAATTCGCATAAATTTGCATTCCCGTGAAGTTCAACGGCAGGCGATAGTCACTCGCTTGCATTTGCGCATGTGTGACCGTGCCTTAAGAATTTTAGGACTGCAAAGACATCACAGACAGAGAACACCGAAAGATCTTTCAACAGATCCAAATACAGTGTCTACAAGGTCTAGTCAATTGATTTGGTCAACCAGATCAGATTGAGTGATCCAAGACAGTCTTTGTTTTTTTCATCCCAATCTTCAGCATCACTGTGGGAAAACCAATTTGACACAGCTGAATTTTGCAAAGATTTGTGTCTACAAAAGTTACAACATCGAGGAGTCTGGAACCTTTTAGGCCGACTGAGTCTGCTTTCATTTCCATGAAATAAACCTTGTAGCTAAGAAACGTCTGCCAAAGCTTACAGCCAAAATTACTCAGTGGTTCAGTTTTATATTCATCATCCTCCGACATTAGTTTACTGAACAATGTATTCGAGCTCTAGTAGGCCGTTGCAGCTTTGCTGATTTCTTGGAAAATCCTGTTTCAATATATACACTATGGCTCTTGGGTTTACCAACTCTCAGACAAAAGGCAGAGCTCTACAGTATATCCTGAGTGTCTGTTCTTACCCTCGGCCCCTTCTCCCCGACTGGACCCGTTGGACCTGCTGGTCCTCGGTCGCCCTGGGGGGAAAAACAGTAAGACAGAAAGAGAGCTGATCATTAAACTATGACCTGAAAGCTCAAAACCCCAGCACCGCTTCACATACACTTTTCCTAATAAAGAGCCATGAAACTGGAGAGCAGCTTCTCAAAAGCAAAAGGTTAGATTGACAGCTGGTTGAGTGGAGTATAAAGCGAGCAGGTACTTTGAAACCCAGTTGGTGGCACGGTGTGTTAAAAGCAAAGGTAACTCCGGGTGAGCAGTAAAGCTGCCTATGTCTCCACTCTAACAACCTCCAACACTCGTGTCAGCGATGCTTTGATCCTCCTTGAACTGTGTAAAATTCATGACTGTACAAGTACACTTCCAGTTCTTGTTGCACTTCTATCAAACGGTGAGCAGATTAGAAATAATAGCTCTGTGTTGGAAAGAAAAGTCTAAACCAAAGGATGACATTGAATTAAATACTGTATATATATATAATGTGGAAGGAATTTGTAGGCTGTCAGGGTATGGCTGGTGCTGACTGAACCAGGAGGAGGATTTTGCGTAAGAGGGGGTGGAGTACAAGCTTCCTATCACAAGAACATGTTCTGACACACAAGGGGCTTCTTGATAGGAAGGAAAGGGCAACAGGTTGAGAAAGAGAGAGGGAACAATGGAGAAAACGTTTTTTTTGGTACTACTGTCAATAATCAACACCCAGATTGCTAGTAAGATCATTTCACTTGAGCAGGAAGGCTGCAGATCCGCTTGAAATATTATATTTTAAGCTGAGAGGTAATGGGATCCGAACATGAGGAAAGCCTCAGGGCCTTTCCAGATTGCATCATGAATATTTTTTACATGACTTACACCTGTGTGGTGCTATCCCTTTCACATGTTTTATGACTGCATATGCAGTAGTATATACTGTATATGTCAGCACAGCACGTGTCTAATGACATTAATCAGGAACAAATCAACTTTTAGGTTTCTGACATATGGTGACAGTTCAATTTGTCTAAAGTGAAATTTTCTCATGAATTAAATAGGGCTAACCCAAATGCGTCGAAGCTTTGATCGTTGCCATGGTATTCGATCTCCAAATCAGTATTGGAATGCTTTGTTTTTAAATGTTTTTGTTTATTTAAACAGTAATATATAAATACTGTATACAGTATGTAATAATAATGTATAAATCCAATATAGGCCATGAAATAAAGAATAATCCCACAACATTATTATTATTACTCATATTCAACATTAATTGTTATTAGTTGTTCTCAGACGGATATCGTTGTTTGTTGTGCGTAGATGTGCATGTGTGGACAGTAGTGAGGCAGTATCACTGTACCGGGCACTGAAACAGGGGAGATGGAGACAGACAGAAGAACATGTCAGCCTGATGCGCTGCTCCGCGAAGCTTCGAATACCTTCGAATATTTCTCACCGAAGCTTCAAAGCCCAAAAATGGTATTCGGGACATCCCTAGAATTAGTAATGGTGACATGGATTTGACTATATTGTTATGAATGTGGATGTGAGAGTGTTGAGTATTCATCTAAGCATGTGTGTTCTGGGCCCTCTGGGGCCTCCCGCCATGGCTGATTAACACAGCCCAAATTGCAGGCGTCTGCCACTGACAAGCAACCAGCCAATGCTGACTGACAGCCTAATGATAGAGAAACACACTCCTTACCTTTTCACCAGGAACTCCCACCACTCCAGCTATCCCGATCATGCCTAGTGGACCCTGGAGAGGAGAGGAGAGGAGAGAAGATCAACACAAGCATCAGGAGAAAGTATGTTAGTGTGCGGCCTGATTTATTTTCCAACTTGTTAGAAAGTTGAGTTATTTTCCAACTTGTTAGGACACCTGGAATTCAAGAGGCCATAGATTACAATGCAATGCTTACGTAAGCGAAAACAAGGGACTGCTGACCTTAGGAGAAACCTGCAGGTTTGCTTCTGAAGGCACTTCTAATTTTAATATTTGATTTATTCCCGATATACTTTTACTTGTAAACAAAAGCTTTACAATTTGATTGTCATACAAAGAATATATCCTTTTTTTTCAAAGAAATCTTTCTATATTTAGGGGTCTTAGGTGTAAACAAGCCAATTCCTGCTTCAGTAAACAGCAAGACAGACGAACAAAGCTAAAGCAGATGATACACCATTATTTGCCAGTAACCATGGCACACTATTATTGATTAAAAAACTGTTTTACAATCCATATGGAATTGATAATAAAGGGTTATTCAACAAAGATAGCCACAAAAAGGTTGCAACCTTGATATTTTCTGAAGCTTTTGTGAATAGTGGAACTAAACTATGTTGTCTGGCATGAAGCAAGATCAACATATTTCTTGGGCACAATATCAGAGGTTGGAAATTACTATGAGCATGGCCATATCACAGCATGAAGTAACTCAATATAGATGACCCCAAGAAGACAGATACTGCTTAGTAAAGGAGTCCTCATGGGGGAAAACACCAGCTAATGTAAATATGAGAGTTATGGGAGAAGCTTAACCACTTCCAGATTAGTCGTCTGGGACAGGGCCTGTGGTCTGGACCGGTGCCAGCCTCTCTATGGACAATCTGGAGCTCCAGACCAACAGTAAGGCTTATGAGTAGCTGGGGAGACATTCAGCCAGAAAGGCCAACTGTACTTTTTGAAACCCACTCATTGTGTTCATTTCTGCTAAAAAAGCAAAACAAAACATAGCGTGAAAATATATGAAGAGTGGCCAATTAACCAAGTAACGTGCACTGATCACAAGCCAGACCAAAGCCACAACACTGCAAGTACGCAGCACCACAGCATGTGCACTAAACCAGCGGGACACTGCAAGCTCCCAAAACATTTAAACCTACATGAATTACAGTGTTACTATAATGATTCATATGACTGTCCAATTGCACACCATGGACTCACTTCTGGCCAACCACAAAACCAGCGCGGTCAGACTACATCTCTCTCTCTCTGGTTGTGAGGGCCAATTTCTATTGCTGCGCTTCCTCCTCGAAGAATGATATATTCACATAGTTAAAGTTAACGAGATTCTACATGCCTGCTATTCTTACTTGTGTCACATAATCATACGTATAGTATATGTTATTTACTTTTTTTGTATCCCTCTATGTGTCTAGAGAATGAGAAGGAAAGCAAGAGTCAAAGTGGACAAAAAGAAACTGAGAATAACATAACAGATGGATCAAGTGAGTGTGACAAAGTGAAAGACAAGAAACAGACCACTAAGATAAACACAATGAGAATTTGTTCCATTCGCTACTCCCTAACTCAGCTAGAAAGGCTGACAGCCTCAAAGTGTTACTCATGCATCATCACCTACAGGGTATTATCCTGTTGGATGCAAGTAAAGCAGTTGAGCGACGGATTAGTAGCAGAGTGTCTGTGAGGGGATGCAGCCTGCAGGCATGGGAACGGGAGCTCTAAATTGACCTCAAATCCCTTAATTGGGAGAAGAAGTGGGACAATGTGGTACCTTGTATCATTTAACAGAAGGAAACAGTTTTAAAGGGGTTTCCATGTGACAGGGCCGAGACGTGGGAGCTTTTATAGTACTGTTTGAAGGCGATTGGGTTTCTCCGACACGGCTTGGGTTACAAAATTACTGGCACAACCATTAACCTACAGTTAGAGAAGAAATATAGCCGAGGTCACTTATAGTGAGAGCACAGAGGTTGACGTGAACTATATTTCAAAGCACACCTGTGGCTGCCTTTGGTAATTGCTAGATGTTTTATTAGCTGTGGACAGGAGGGCGACTTAAAAATGGGACACTGCAGTCAATCTAAATTGGCTAAAATAGACAACACTGTAAAAAGCTCCAGTAAAATTTCCCTTGAAACTGTTTATGGGAGGCCTCATGGTGATACAAGGGTGCTCGGTGAAGACAGGCGGCGGCCTACGGCCTCCTTGCATCGACCCTGGGCTAACCTGCACTAGTCAACAGCAGTCTTTCTCAGTGTTCTTGCACATCTGATGTAATGGCATTCATTAGAGCCTCCGTATGTTTTCAAGGTTGTTTTTTTTCTCTGCATAGCCCCATTGCTCCTCCTTGGCTTCAAAGGCGCCTCTACTCAGTAAGTGCTTAATCCCTCTCATATGTGCACTGCAGCAACACAGTCCAACATGGCCCGCTTGGTTGCCTCCACTATGCACAGAATGCAAATATTAACATTAAGGGGCCGCCGGGAAGTGCAGACATACTTTGGATGTCCAGAGCAGTTGTGTGCTTTAACAAAGGGTAAGCCATGTCTTAACAACCCTCTAGACTATTTGTGTTGGGTATAAAGAATTAACTGAAGCATGAAACAGAGAGGCGGGACACATCAAACTGTGATTTTGCAGTTAATTGGTACATTTAGAAACAATCCTTACACAGATGTTTTGGTACACTTGCAAAGCCACTTGATAGACAAAGACCTTTTTTGCTCAATGTTTTCTACTTAAGCTATTATACTTTGACAACTTAAGTATGACTCTTAGGCAACACCAGCCGTCAAACACACGTTGGCAGGCTTTGAGCCATAAACATTAATGCGCAACCCAAATGAGGAGGATCTCTGATTGGTGTTCCTTCTGTTCTACTGTGGTGTTCTGCCAATTTCATGATGAGAACACTATTTGGTGGTGGGAGAGGCTCCAAATGTCTCTCAACTTTAAAAAGTGGGTCGGGAAAAAAGCAAGACATGAGCAAATGCTCCTGTAACTTCCTCCACAGTTGCCACACCGGAGGATTTAATTCACTTAAATGTGGAAGCACTGCGTCATCATCTCAATGCAACGTGTACATTAATCTTTAAGCAAACTATTAAACATTTAAGGACAGGAACTAGAGCTAATAAAAAGCTACAGCACAGACTCCACAACGACACTGTTAAAGAGGGATTTAATGAGAAGCTACTAATCGACAGCAGGATGGCTGTTAATTAATGTCAGTCCTGTACGTTACAACTGCGAAAGCAACTTACTTGCGCTCCGATTTTTCCAACATTTCCCATGTCCCCTTTTTCTCCCTGCAAGCAAAAAAAAACATCAAACAGAGCTGGTTAGCTTCCTGTAATTAAAGAGATCTCTGTCACCATCCTGCCCTGCTACTGGCACAGGAATAACAGGATATCACAAGTGTACAAAGGAACACACACACAGACTGCATGGGACTGGGAATAATTTTGTGTTACTTCTCATTGTGGTTTGCTGATATGCATCATAGCCCTGGAAGAAATAATTCTCTCTCGTAATTAAGAGCATGTTTACAACACAGTTAGTCTAGGGCTTAAAATAAATGGGTCACAAACATGAAGACACTGGCACTCAGAAGGAAGTAAGCACTAGACAAAATAGTAAAATCTTGAAACACATGATACCATGATCGTGGCACTGCATTTGTGGTGGGTACAAAAGCCAATTACAGCCAATAAAACAGGGTGAGGATCAAGTCTGGAATGCTGTGGTGTGCTGAAGTGAAAAAATGAGAACAAACTGACAGTTAAATAATTTAAACTGAGAGTTGGACTGTCAGTGTCCTAAAGATGGAGGTATTTAGTTCTGGTTTAAGTAGCTACAGCAGATTATTCTCATTTGCTTGGCATCACAGGTCTTCAACAATGTGAATGGCAGGAACTGACTGGTCTGTACCAAAAACACAAGTTAAGATTTTTGTGAATTGAGGTGTCTTGATCATGTGGTAAGCACTCAGTTTAGGATGATACTAAGTCAACAATGCATATTTAACACATTTCCCATCATCCCCCATATTGTGGCATGATATATTGTTACAGAACTAGACTCACCTCTAAACCCTCGGGGCCAGGTTCGCCTATGTAGCCTTTCCTTCCAGGTCTCCCCTACAAAGACAGTCAGAGAGAGACACACACACACACACACACACACACACACACACGTAATGATCAAAAGATAGCTTCGCTCATCATGTATTTATCGCATCTCATCCCAGCTGCTTCCTGATAGAACATCTAAGGGAATTGTTTCATTGAAACCACCTGCAAAAGGCTCAGTTTGTGTGCACGTGTCTCTTTGTGTATTTGTGTATTTACAGTATGTGAATCTGGGAGTTCTTACAATAGGGCCACCGCTGCCAGGTGGGCCGAGTGGTCCTTCATCGCCCTGCAGAAACACAGTATAATTCATCATACACAAATATTTGCACACGTAAACACACACACAAACACATGACCACATATACACAGCAGAATCCAACAGACAAGTAAATACAGCTTGCACACCAAACAACATCAAGAAATGCACACACAGTAACGTGACCATTCCATCTGCATGACTTCTAACTCTCAACATTAAAGCTGCAGTCGGTAACTTTGAGCAAATATGATGAAAGGTTATTTTAATAAAATGGTCACTCTGTCCAGACAGTAGTGCATGAGACAGATAATCTATGAAAAAAACATGTTTCTCTGCCTCCTATTAGTGCTCCTAATGGCATCTGCAAGATTTCACCACCGAATCAAGACGACCAATCAGAGCCGAGGAGTCTCTAGGCAGCTGTCAATCACTGCTTGTGAAACTCACAACTACTGATCGGTCAAACTAGGCAGCGCTGATCAAATATGAATCAATATTCTGTTACTGTAATGCCTATTTCAGAAACATCTAGTAGCGTACTGTTTAGCTGTAAAATGAGAAAGTTTGTGACCTGGCCACCGTCTTGAAAATAGCCAAGCCAATACAAATCACTGCCCACCGGCTGGAGCAAACTTTCTCATTTTACAGGAGACAAATAGGCATTACAGTAACAGTTTGACAGTTTGATCAGAGTTAGCAAGTTTCGCAAGCAGAGACTGCTTGGCTCTGATTGCTTGTTTTCCTTCGGTGTGGTGAAATCTGGCAGATGCCATTAGGAGCACAGGACACAGAAGAACATGTTTTTTACACAGATTATCCATCTAATGCACTACTGTCAGAAAATAGTGACCGTTTTATAAAAATAACTTTTTATCATATTTGCTCAAAGTTACCGACTGCAGCTTTAAAGGTCTCAACTGCGTCCTTCACTATGCTCCCCCAGCTTTTGAAACCAAACCTACGCCACTGTCTACAGCTGTCAGATAAATGTAATCTACCTTTGTACTTGAACTCAAGTATAGTGCTTGAGGAAATGTACTGTGACCCTATACCAGAAAAATGCGTTTGAGAAGAGAGTCCATTGGCCAACTACACCTGTGAGCAGTGTCCAGGTCAATGCTCTACCATTCAGCACAATAGAAACGTGTGTTGTACGCCTTCCAAAAGGCTTCTGTTCCTTTTTTCCACAGCTGGAAAACTTTCAGCCTTGTTTTTATAAGCATCCAATGATGAATCATGACTTCACCCAGTGGAACATGCCCCGAGAGATATGGCAGAGAAAAAAAACTCCCACAAGGATCTAAGCTCCAACTGTTTGAGATATGACTAGATGCTAAATGAGAAGAATTGAGTTAGTTAATCTTGCCTCAAACTAATGATCCAATGGAAATCCCTTGATGAGCCATATTTTCCACTTTTCTGTATCAGCAAGTCAAGTAACCGAGCAGACGTGTGGAATTAAGCTGGATGTTGAATTGTCTCACCTGTGTTCCTTGTGGCCCTGGCGGGCCTTGGGGCCCTCTGGCACCCTGCAAACCCTGAAACACAGCCAAATGCATGAATTCAATTGGATGAATTTAATGAATGAATGGATGGACAGAGAGAGAGGGCAAGAGATGCTGTTGTACCTTTGGTCCAGGTGGACCGTTGGGCCCTGGTATGCCAATGTCTCCAGGAAATCCCTTGCAAAAAAACAAAGAAGAGAGAAATTATTATTGTATTTCACCTGTCATGTCACATGACTAATTGGTTGAATTTGATCCCACACAATAAATGAACTCTTTTGCACCTCTGTGTACATTACAGGAGGGGTAGGATTATGCTGCATTTATAATGGCAGGTATAAAGTAGGCCTATTTATATGTTGATGTACTACAGTGGCTCCTCTTTGCAAATCACTGAAGGCATCCTGCATAAATCTGTGTCAAGCAGACATAGGGGTGGGGCCTTTCTTGAGTGTATAGGCAGGCTTATTGAAAACTGATTTAGAGATAGTGATGAATTGCTACTGAGCTGATGGAGGCTGAATACCTTCAGGCATGCCTGCCATGACACAATCACTCATTTCAGAGAAATATGCCGGTTAGCTATGGCCTATGTGACCTATGTTCATGCTGCACTCCTGACTTCCATGCTTTTCACATACTTTGAAGCATCAACAATGACCTCTTTGACAAAAGGTTAGGTATCCAAAGCACCGACATGCTGGAGGGAGATGCCAGAACAGGGGAAGCAAGGTACAAAGGGTTAATGGTGTTCAATTCACTTTTCTCTCTTAAATCTAGGGTGGGTAATGAATTTCAGAAATGTTTTTCGTTATATTTTTTCTTTACATTCTGACAGCAATAAATCAATCAAATGCTCTGACAAAAGAAATAAAAAAATTCAGTGTCTGTGGCTGTTGCAGGAATGTAATAAGCCCATCCAAGATGCATTTTATTGTACCATGTGCACTAGAGAAAAACATCCATGATAATTTGGTCATGAATATCAACACCATTAATAACTGTTAGCAAAGTTAGCTAATTTCTTGTCAGTCTAATGACCCCTTTTTGGGTTATGTGTTCTTTAAATCAACTGAAGTTGAAGTTGACAGAGTGATATTTTGACTTTATGATGAGCCTAGATAAAAAGTCAGGGGATCATTAAGTTTACATCCTAAATAGTGAGTCATCTCACTTCTCTCTCATCCCTTTTGAGAGTTGCACATGCGCAGCACCGATCGGGCAGGATGTATGGATCAGGTAGCAAGTGACACGCGTTGTTGTTCCTGTGTAGCGTAAATGAGCTTATAAATCATATGATAACGTGATATCGGATCAGTGCATACACTTGTGTACTCGCCAATACCCAATTCAGCATTTTAGGATGTATCGGAGGCATTTCCAATACTGGTATCGGTACAACTCTATTATTTGCCAATTATGTTTTGAGGTGTTTAAGAAGAAATTTTGTGCCTAGAGCTGGCAAAAGAGGAAAGGTCATGGTGTCACAGCCATCAGTAGGTTCATCCTTTGGTGTCCATGAATAGCCAGATAACATAGTATTAAACAATTATGTAATATCTTTTGTACAAAGTTTATAAGTTGATCTATTGATAAAGGAAAGCTTGGAGTGTGTCCAAAATATTCAAAGTTGATCATCTGGGGAGGATGAGTGTGCTCAGTCAAATTCATTGTAATCTGCAAGATTGTCATATTTCTTGTGTATAAAAAGTATTTTAATGAAGGCACTAGAGGAAAAGTCAGAGGATCACCAAAAACAATACAAATCATTCTCTGTGGATCATAAATATGTAAAGCAAATTCCATGGTAATCCTTCCATTAGTTTTCAACTCATCATGTCATTGATCAAAGTGATGATCCAGCGGAAATAGGTCGGGGAGTCACAAAAATCATTAAGAATCATTGTAGGGTCCGTGAATACTCAGTAATCTGTTTAAAACTGTCAAGATATCAGTGACTGAATTAGGGCTGCAACTAACAATTATTTTCATTATTGATTAATATGATTATTTTCCAGATTCATTGGTTGGTCTATAAACCATCAGAAAAATAATGAAACATGCCATCACAATATCGCGTCCAAGGTGATGTCATTAAATTTCTTTTTTTGTCCAGCCAACAGTCCAAAATCCATTTAAGTTATGTGAGACAAGGAAAAGCAGCAAATCCTCACATTTGAGAACCTGGAATCATCAAGAGGTCGCAATAAAAAAATATTTTTTAACAATAAAACAATTATCAAAATAGTTGCCTATACGTATGTCGTACCTCTGGTCCTGGAGGCCCGTGTGGTCCTTGTGCCCCAACCTCACCAATTTTACCCTGTTTAAATACAGAAAACACACAATTATTACATGTTCCTTCCGTCACAATTTAGATAATGATTTGTGTTTATACTTCTTCATCAATAAATTGAGTGTAGATCTGAATAATGTTGTATTCTTATAGCAATTTGATGATGATGCTAATCACACTGCTGGGTGTAGTGCAAGCAACAAACTAAATCAGTCATAACATGATGCTGCAGGCAACGTGTTATCAGGTTCAGGGCTGAACTCAGGTCACTCGGTCAATCACTAAACACTTAACCCCTGACGCTAAATGATCCTCTCTCTCACACTTTATGGTCAGCAATGCTTGCTTGCTTAGTCTACATTGTGTGAGCATGTTGTGCAGCTGTGGATTGATATGTGTGAGAAAGTTTTCTTCATTTTTTGCTGGTGAATATTTTAGTCCCAAGCAAATGAAAGCCGTTTGCTGAAACAGTACTGAATTGATTAAGTTTGGTTAAACCTTAACACTACATGGTAGTACATCAAGCCTTCTTTTTCTTCATCTTAAAATTACACTGTGTGAACAATGTGGTTATTCTGATCATTCAGAGGACTGTGGTAGCTACGGCAACAGCTGATGCTGCATAAAAACTAGGTGTTCTGGAAACAGGACAACATCTGGACTCGTTTATAATGCACCCTGAATAGAGAGAGATATTTATACCTCCTCGTTCTTACCCCCATTGGAGCTCACTACCAGCAAGTGCATGATAAAGCCGACGTGTTGTGAGTGTGACTGATTTACTTCAGTTTACAAGCTAACAAAAATAGATTCCAGATTTCATTGTGGTACACTGTGTTTACTTGGCTTTGTCTATAAAAGCCATACAAAAACTGTACAAAATGGCATGCACACACACATACGTATAAAAACAGACATAAACAATTAAATGCACACATAAATACACCTTCAGTAATGTCTACACACATACACATACACACTCACACGAACATACCGGTGGTCCTGGTATCCCTCTTGGCCCAGTAGGACCAGGTGCGCCAGCAACACCCTGAAAGAAACAGACATAACACTCTAAAACTGGTCTTACACACCCTTTGTGTGTGTTTGTTTTCATCCATTTCCATATAACTGAGAACATGCCTTGTAGTGTGTGTGTATTCACATGGGACAAGCACTATGTGGTGACCTCATGTAATAAATTAATCAACATCTGTATTTATTCAAACATGATGCATTTCTGATTTGTGTAAAGGCTTTGATTAATATTTTCCTGATTTAGAAAAAGTCCCTCTTTAGATCCTGCTTTTGTCCAATTATTTTTTTTTAATAAAATTACAACATGTGCTCTCACCAAAACAAGAGTATTGTTGAGTATTGTATAGTAGTAATGAGTATTGTGTCAGAATTTTCACTTCACAAGGCTTATGAAGTCTTGACCGATTAGCGTGGGAATAAAATGTCTAATGATCTTTTTATAAATTGCTGGTAATAACAGTTCCATGCATGTAATGTTCACATGATCTGCATCTGTGATTTTCTTAAAATCTCGCTTGTGTGACGGGAGACGTACCTTATCGCCTTGGTACCCCATCTCTCCTGGATCGCCCATTTGTCCCACTTCATCCTGAATTTCACAGTATCATACAGAGATATAACACAGCACTACTCTGCCACAGTGATCACAATACGACCATATATGAGAGATATATACCTGTACATAAAGTATATACTGTATAATATAAGAACATTATGCAGCAACACTTGTAAAACTGACAAGGCAAGCTGCTATCAAAATTCAGTTTAAATGTCATAAAATCAAATGGCAACACTGTAAAGAACCAATAGGCTACACATTGTGGAGCATTAACGATATTACACATAAAAAACTGTTAACGAGCTACGTCTATTATCATGATATTGAATTTGAGTTTGTATTAATGGCTGTGTTATCCAAACGTTAGCAGGATCACTTGTAATATGTAGAATTATATGATGTGTGGGCTAATGACACATTACGAACAGATACACTGCAATAATATAAATATTTAGATCACCTTATCACCTTTCAATCCAGGCAGGCCGGCTCGTCCTGCTGGGCCCTGCCACAGGGAGAGGAAAGAAAGAAAGGAGGGGAAGTAGAAGAATTAGTCCATTAGATTAGAGAGAAAGAGAGGAAAGGGGAACATTTGTGTAAGGCATCAGTGACTTCAGTGGCAGAATTCATTTTGATGCAGGGATTTGCAAATGAAGTGAAGCCAAGGAGGAGGCTGACGGATGATAAAAGCTGACATTCTTGAAACATATCTCTTTCCAGTTTTCTTTATAGATTTTGACAGACCAGGAAATGTATATATGGTGGCACTAGATTCATGATGTGTAGATACATACTTTACAGAATACAATTAGATAGATAGATAGATAGATAGATAGATAGATAGATAGATAGATAGATAGATAGATAGACAGACAGACAGACAGACAGACAGACAGACAGACAGACAGACAGACAGATAGATAGATAGATCCAGCAGATCACCAGAACAGTACATATAATGTACATGTCAACACTAAAGAAACATATCCAAAGAATACAAAATATAAAGAATATTGGAATACACTATAAATATACCCAACTACTACAACTAGCATAAAAAATCTAAATTATAAACATAGAATAACCCATTATATACATTAGCAGAGTGTGCAAGTTACAGTGTTTTGTTCTACAATGAAAAATAATTGTGCAAATGTAGCTGTGCAAAATTCAACATGTGCAAGATTATTACAGGACTAAAACAGGATGGAGTGTGGTTGTGACAGACCCTATAGAGCTGAGAGCTCTCTGTTAGACAGAGATGAGGTGTAGAAGAGAGTTATTGCTTTAGGAGACTTATTGCTTTAGGAGACTTATTGCTTTAGGACAGTACTGTACAGTATTTTCCTAAAATTTAGAGTATTTTCAGTGGCCAATGTCTAACTTACCTGAGGTCCCACCAGACCAGGCATTCCTCTCAGTCCCTCCGGCCCTGGATCCCCCTGTAGAGGTGTAGAGGTACACAATGGAATTTATGTATCACAAACATACACACACACACACACACACTTCTGATACTGGCCTTGACACTGAATGGCATTTTTCACACTAAATGTTTCCGATTTCTTCTTGGCAGGGACGCTATCTTGACATGAACACTATCTGCTGTTTCCAACAGAGCGCATTCCTTTTAGTCACAACCTTACAACACAACTAAGCCGTGTTGACAGTGTTTCCAATTGTGGGTCTGGTCTTGGCTCTGCTCACCACTGTCAACCCACAACCTCAACTCTAATTGACAGAGGCGAGGTGAGAATGGCCAGAATGTGTGGCTGGACCGAAAAATACCCTTTACAAGCATGCTGGCCACTGATGGGATGGCTTTCACAGTGACTGCTGCAACCATGTCAGTAGCAATTATGTTGTGTGTGTGTGTGTGTGTGTATGTGTGTGTGTGTGTGTGTGTGCAAGCACATGCACATATGAGCCATTCACACAGACACACACAAACACAATTAACTAAAAACAGCCTTTGCACATTCAGGTATATATACATATATACTGTATATATATACACATATGGATTCCTCTTTTATACTGTGGTAAACATTTTTGTTGAGGAAACCAGGCAACCTGCTCACTTAAGGATTATTTTTTCTCTTTGAGACAGCAGAAAGGCTAAAAGAAGAAAGGAGTAAGGGCGAGGAGATGTCAGAATTTGATCCAAGACAGTCGGGACAGAGGGAGACAGTGTCGACCTTAACCAATATGCTGAGGAAAAGCATAGAGAATACAAAGACAATTGGGAACCTTGAACTTCTCATTTCACTTTTCAGCAGTAAAGGGCATGAGACTGAGAATGTTACTATCAGTCAGAGTATTCTCCTCTATCCAAACAATCAATCTGTCAGCCTGGTCAATATACAAAAAAAAGTGAGAGGCGAGTGAGAGCACATGGCTTAATTTTACGTCATCAAGGACATGTGGCTTGAACTAGGAGTCCATCTGGAGTCTGGACCCTGTAAGGCTGGTGTTTGATGCTCTGTGGTACGGCATCGGGACAGACACAAATCACATGCGCTCCATTAAAAGAAGCATTCAACAGAGAACACACCACCAGCCCGGCTGAAGTAATCTGGTACATCAACATCCCACGCTGCTGTCAAGATGTAGCCTGACTGCCAGGTGGTTAAAGATCATCCAAACCATTATCTTCCCAGCCACACTGAAGTCAAGTGAGTAAAGACTTAACAAAAAACAGACTGCAGCATTCGTGTACCTCCTTTCAACACAACCACTGTAGCCTCAAAAAAGCCATTCAAACATTAAATGTTTCAGCACCCTGTGTATCCTATAAAGGCTAATAGATTCATTGTATCATGTACTTGACACGACATGCGAGTGGGGAAAGCACAATTAAATGACTGTATCTGCAGGCCTCACCATACCACGTGTAAATGATCAAAAACCGGTTGAAGTAAGAGTGGTAAATGAATAACACACACACACACATAAAAAGACTATAACATTTAAAACGTTGATTTTTTGTCTCCTTCTTTTTTCATTCAGGTTGTGACAGAGTGTCTGGCTGCAACACATTTCGCTGAGTCACACGCTGGCAACGACATCAATTGCATACCAGAACGAACACTTGCTGCTCCGTTTCTGTTCTGATTACTAAACTAAAGTTCCAACCTTGTGTAATTGCCTTTCAATAGCTGAGTGAGCACAACTGGAGCCACAGGAGTGTGATTGACACCGGGAAGTGAAAATGAGTTTTACATGTCAAATCAAAGTTTTTTTTGTGAGATCTATCCTGTGTCAAAATCACTCAGCTGGAAAGTTGACTAAATGTGAATTACATCAAAGACAGGATTAAGGAGGTGCAAGTATTTTGGCTCTCTTGTATGATTACTCAAAAGTACTTACAGGCAATGATTTGTTGATATAAAGACAAGTACCCACCACATCAGCTTTAATCAGTAATAATTAATTTCTCTGCTTCGAAGTGTAGATATGAGCTTTTCACAGGCTTGACCGTGTCCATAATGAATAATTGTACACCATACATAAATCATGAGCCTATCATCAGCTCTATGAACGTATTAATGCTTGATGGTGTTTTGATTTGTTCCGCAAAAGCACTTGTGTCAGCACTTAAAGGTCCAGTTTGTAGGATCTGGCGGTATCTAGCGGCGAGGTGAGGAGATTGCAACCAACTGAAGCCTCTCCCGCGTGCCAAGCGCGTTGGAGAGCTACGGTGGAAACACGAATGGCCCTCTTTAGAGCCATCTGGAGCAGAGCCAGGGCATTAAGGGTGTGTGTATGTGGGAAGTGAGTGGTGAAGCAAGAGAGAGAGTAACGTTATTGACTCCAGCCCAGCAGGAAAAGTTAACAGAGTTTGATTTACTGTTGAAACATGTCTGTGCAACATGGCGGACTCCATGTAGAGGACCCGTAATTATGAAGGGCTCATTCTAAGCTAATGAAAACACAACAATTCTTATTATCAGGTGATTTTACAATAAAGAAAACATATTTATTAATATCATATTCCTGCCAATAGATCCCCCTACTGTTCCTTTAATGTTCAACAAAACTACATGAGGTGAATAGTTGCAAGAACACATTCATTTGTGAAGGGAACAATAATGTGTGTGGCACCTTAACTGAAACTTAATCTGGTCAGACCTGTAGTGTACAGCTTTTCCTTAGCAAGACCTATATATATTTTAAAAAACACACACAATGTTTTAGAGAGCAATAGAGCAATCAAGACTAAGAGGCAATCAAAAGAAAGAAAGGGGAAAGGATATGACCTGGAGAACGACAGTCACAGAAGAGAGTGACAGAAGATTATGTTAATGGTATGACCAAAGCTTTTTGACCACAAACGTCACAGTGTCCACTCTGTCCAGACATCAACAAAGGCTCTGAATCCGTAACTTTTTTTTAAGGAAATTGTATTGAGATGCCAAGGCAAGCAATAAATCAGACAGCCCACCATCTCTAAATATTTTTTTAGATAACACAGAGAAATGAGGCACATGTAGCACTGTTTGCCTATAAGAAGAGTATTATCTTTTGTTATTCTTGTATGCACATGTGCACATCTGTGTCACATCCTGTTCTTTCCAGATCATACAGAGTGATTTATGGTGTGTCGGATCTGACTGAGACCTGAGACATGGAGGTAAACTCTGGAGCAGAAAAACACATGAAAGGGTTTTCTATCAACTTCTTTTTCAGTTAATCTGGAGTGACGATGAAAATTGGCTTTAAATGTTAAATGTTACTACCAAGTTTTACAGCAACAAGTAGCGGCATGACCCATTACATTACCTGAGTCATGTTAGTCTACAACTCTGAAATGACACACTGAATGTACCCGTCAGTAAAAAATTGGGATGGGTTTACTTCAAAGTAAACTGTGGTATTCTCCATATTTTGATTGCTGTTCACTTGTAACCCCTCACTGTTATAAAATCCTTGTTTATGTGCCTGCATGTTTCATGTCTGACTGTGTCTGTAGTGAAGATGACTTACAGCCAGTAGCTGAGGTCAAGGTTAAGGAAACCCCATCCAACCAGATGTGCCTAGCGTGGACTAGTAACCCTTCAAGCACCCCAATAAATCTCCATGCTATGAGGACAGCAAACCAGTGTAAATGAAGCTTGAAATGATGGCACAGGGGTACAAAGGTGCAGTATACAGTTTTATCTGTTTCTGACATGAACAGGGCGATGTTTGAGAGGCCTCTGAGACTTTTTAACAGTTGTATATTCTGCAGTAAAACAGACAGCATGCTCTCTATTAGGTCTGTGACAGTCTAGATTCTGTCTCACTGCCATAATAAGACCAAGCCTCCCAAGTGGGTATGCCTTTGGCAGCTAGACACTGGAGTTTTTTGAATTTTCATTATTGACAGTGCACCCTTCATACTGCATGACAAATGTCCATATGTTATGGGTATCTTCACTGTACCCAACCATGAACAACTTTGGTCAGAATAGTACATCTCCATCACTATACATGTGGACAATTTGCCAAATTTTAAGTTTAAGTCTCTAAGTCAACTTTTTGGAGCCACTGTTTTTTTTTTTTGCACTTTTGCATGCCCATGGAGTCAGTAGTGCTGAAGATACATGACGTGCAGCCAAGACAGTTTAATTCTGAATCCCGCCCTACTTATATTCTATTCCTTTGAGTCCCTGTGGATCACTCAAATTTCAGTAGTGGCTGTCATTGACGGTAAGAAACAAGCTTTTGCCATGAAAAACAATTACTACAACAAGTCTAACAAAAAGAATAAATGTTGGCATGAAAAATCACATTCATCACTCATGGAGAAACACAGCGCATCCTGCTATCCATCATCCAAACCACATATAACCACTAGAGACAGGCAAGTAGGAAGAAAGATGGACAGACTAACAAAGTTGGAAACGTAGAGAGACAGAAGCAGAACTGTGAGCCAAGTGGATGACAGACCCAACATTGTCTCTATTAGCCATGAGAAATATAACACATTAATAAAAATGATAATATTGCAAATCTGATACTCACCCTCAGACCAGGAAAGCCGCTGATGCCAATCCCACCAACAGGCCCCTGTGAAACATCACAGCAACATCCTAAGTACACAGGACAGGACACTTACAGTACTGCACATTCCTCATTCCCAAGGCTGCACTGGAAATACTGTAAGTGCAACGTCATGTTTTCATGTGCAAACATGTGAGGTGACGAAGCAACATATCTATGTCTGAACCCCAAAAAATAAATTAATCAAGGCTGCTCAGTGATCATTTATGTGTATCCTCCTGCACGCTCCAAAACGGAATATGAGACCTACTGATTGCTGATGATGTTATACACTTTGATGAACTGTCTGTCTTCTGCCATGCCAACGTGCCACGTTCTAAATACATTTCAGAAGTGGTGACAAAAGGCCTTAACATACATGAAAAGACTTTATCATATGAGTCTGAATAAGTGTATGCAGGAAATAGCCCAGTACTGTGCGCTTGTAGATACAGTCACTGATGAAAGAGGACATGTAACAAGCAGGGAGACCCTGGCTTCGTAGATGGAGGACAGAAAGGTGAAATAACAGGCAGATAGATGAAAAGTGTAGGATAAAAAAAGAGGACAGCTGAATTCACCAGGAGTCAGACAAGAGTTCTCACCTCATCACCATCAGGACCGGGAGGTCCCCTCTCTCCCGCATCACCCACCACACCCTGTGGAGGAAGTACATCCACATTCAATTTCAGAAGGTCAGGGCAACCATTTGGCAGTATGTAGCACTTCCAGAAAGGTGAATGAACAGTTGTTTATATAGCTTTCTCTACTTTCTTTCTGTTACGTAAAGGTAGAGTTTGGGTGTTTTGAAGTGGGGTTGTATGAGGTACTTATCTATAGTAGGTGTATTACTTATAGTAGATGACGGTTGGCGTGCCCCCAGCTTGGCAAAGCAATACAGTGCTGTGGACGGGGATGGCAGAAAAAGAAAGGCTCACCTAAATAAAAATCGATATCCGTTTAAGTGTACGCTATATTTAGAATATTTTCACCACTTTATCTTGCCGTCAGACAGCCGTTTCCTTCTCCTTTCCAACAGGGAACTGAACTGAAAGTGAAACTTATCTTTGCTCTCTCCAAAGCCAGCAGGCTCAGATGACAAAAACAGTATAGATACGTTTCACTTTCAGTTCAGTTCGCCCTAAGAAAATATTCTAAATATAGCGTATACTTAAATGGATATATATTTTTTTAGATGAGCCTTTTTTTTTAGGCGGCTAAAATAAGTTTTTCTGCTGTTCCCGTCCACAGCACTGTATTGCTTTGCTCCGCTGCCAGCGCTCCTGTCTGTTTCTCGATGCTGGGGGCACGCCGACCACCATCTACTGTAGGTAATACACCTAATATGGATAAGTACCTCATACAACCCCTCTTCAAAACACCCAAACTATCCCTTAAATTTCTGTTTTCTGTTATCCACGGCATCCAACCTTTACATTATCATTTACCATGCAGTTTCCCCAAGTGGTTGATCAAGATCAAATTTGCATTGACATGGTCTGAAAGTAATGCTTGTTTAATGAAGCAAGATAAGCCAGTGTATTTGGTGAGCTTATGGACAGGCTTACAACAGCCCTGAGGCCAGAGACACAGACCAGTTAGCCAGACATCGCTTAACGTTCCAGAAAAAAACCCTTTGGATGAAACAGACACTGGGCCGACTGCCCGCTTGGCAACTTCAACAGAGAAGTTAAGGCTTGTTTTTAAAACATTAACTTCTCACAGTGTGAGGGCCCAAACTTAACATTCCATTTGTCTCTCACTTCATTTTTTTTTTTTGCAATGCCACCCGGGTACAAACTTGGCATTGCAGGACCTTTGCCAAAACACATGCTATCAAACACTTCCAATGTGATTTGCCACTTCTTGTTAAATCCTCTAAAGGAGTAATTCCTCTCTGTTCTTTTCTCTCAGTGGCTCTCAGTGTCCTGCTGCTTTAGCACATTCACAACAGATGCAGCATACAAATGAATTGAAATGTCCCCGGGGCTTTTGTGAATGTGAAGTACTGCTATTGTAAGAGAATATACTGCATACATTATAAGATGGATAACATTTATATTCGTTTTTACATCGCCCCGTGATATAACACAGACAATCATGCCTGCAGCTGTTTCCTCATAGCTACTGGTAGATGACAAAGGTATATATTAAGATTAATTAATTATTACGTGTCTTCCTTTGGGACCAGGTCTTCCATCAGGACCAGGAATGCCCTAGAAAAGAAAAAGAAATGAATAAGTGATTCATATCTGGGGCATGAATTTGTGCTGCTCCAAGGGACAATGGTGTAACAAGTTTTAGCCACTAGACTCAAATTAAGAGATGTTTACAGGCTGTAGAAAAGTGAAAAGGCACGGTTCCTCAAATCTCACGTATTTATCCATCTGAATAGACAGTGAATATTTTACAGAGAGATTCTTAATATGGCTTATTGTGAGCCAGGATTCAAAAATGGTGTCATCACATTGAAATAATAGTTCCCTTGGCTCAAATCAAGCTGATGTGTCGAAAGCCACAACAGCGCAATAAAGACAGGATTTCCTTGAGACTGGAATCTCACCAAAATGAAGGAGTGAGTAACGTCATTCAGGCATAGCCTAAATGGAAAATATAAATTTTCCTCACATATTTTACTGTGACATAATCCTTTTTAAAATCATAAAAATGACAGCTTTAAATAACTGCTGCCCAGCACATTTTACTCTTAGCCAATCATTTTTAAAAAAGGACAGAAAAATGAGCAAATGGGTAAAAAGGAGGTGACGTACACCTGTAAGTAGTAAATAGCTCAACATATATCAAGATAAACTGGAACAGAGCTGTCGATTAAAGTGCAAAGTGCTAGTACAGAAAAATCTCCTGAAAGCTGTCATCTATCAAACCTCAGTCAGGGCGGTACTAACTATCAGACAAAGGAGGGGAAAACAAATGGAGTGGGAAGACATGAAGTAGAGATAATACATTATTTGAGATAAATGTGAATAGTTAAATGTGTCCAAGTTCACAGGAATAGTGAATAAAAAGATCTTGACAGCATGTGCATTTAACAAACATCACTCACTTTCTCCCCCTCCAGTCCAAGTGGCCCAGCGATGCCAGGAGGCCCAATGAAACCCTGGAAATCAGCAACATTTCATATCACAATATTGTCACAATCTATTCTTTCTTTGCAAACAAGCATGTTTATGTTAAGTTTACGTTAAGTGTGACTCATTGTGTGTATCCTTGAACACTAACACAGGTGCTGAATGCATTTCCATCCTCATAAAACCTTTGCTAAGCCAATTTTCTAAGTACTTTTAATCCAGCATTGTTTCCATCCATGTTAACTTGCTAGCAGCTTTCTTCTTCCCTGCCTTTGCTCGCACATTGCTGCATATAATGTTGTGTTACCGCCACCTGTCGATCAGTGGAATAGCGTGAAACCTTTGGCAGGAATGACTTATCGCGTCACTGGCAGACGCGTGCATGCATGTGTGCACATACTCAAAATCAACATCATCATTTTGAAAACCCTGAAATACATTAGCTGTACCGTCATTCTGGACATGACTGTGAGACATCTTTTTACGCAGCAATACCTTGGCTGCATTCAAGTATTTATGTAAGTTGGCATAGGATGTAATCAGTAAGCAATGCATGAGTAATCTGCGCAACCCTGTCTTCTTATTTTTCTCTTTCACACAGTCACATCTTATCAGTGTACTGTCTTTGCGGCTCTTTTTCACGCTGCCTGCCTCACTCTGACATAGTAATCCCAGCTATTCTCGTTCTCTGGGCTGCAACGCTCCACTTAAGTCCCTTCTCTCACTAGCTCATTTGACCCCTTTTCCGTCTGCTTTTATATTTTCTCCCATCTGTTTGTATTCCGTCCTCTTTCTTTCTTCCGTTCTCCTGTTTTTGGGGGCATTCTGAGCTTCCTGAGGAATGAACCATAGTAAGATAAACTAGTCAGTCTTTATAGAGACAACCCAGAGCCCGGACCAGCCCCCACAAGCAGTCTCACACCAGGCAGAATATGTCAGAAATACAACTCAGATTGTGAGCAGTCTCTCTGGAGCAAGGCTGTTGGCCTGACACTGTCCTAATCCTTTCAGGAAATTAAGTGTTCAATCCAGCGCTGCTGAAGAAAAGAGGGCAGAGTGAGAGCAAAGAGCCACTTGTACTTACACGGACACCTTTAGGCCCTGGGTTACCTTGTGGCCCAGCTAAGCCCTGCAAAAAAGGAAAGATTCAGGTGAGGTGGACTATTGTCACAGCACGCGCAAGTTCAATGATTTCACACAGAGAGGGAATCCTAAACACATGAGATGGCTGGATAAGAGAAATACAGTGATCTTCACTTTACAGTCAGTTAAAAGGAAACACGTTTGTTATACTTTAAGTTGCACTTTCTATTTCCTCGTCCGCACTGCTGGCAGTGAACAAGGTTTAAGTCCATAGACTGCACACATGAAAAAACATCAGGAAAACCACTGCATTTCATTGTAAATTGCATGTCATTGTAAACTATATTTTCCAATACATTGTAGTGGAAATAGCAGTTGTTTATCGCTTTAGTCCAAATCCAAAATGGGAAAGAAACGTGCATAGGAAAGCAGACAGAAGTGTGCATTACGCAGTTATCGTTATTGCATTGCTGTGTATTTTCTGTAGAGTTCTTGGTAGAGCAACGAAGAATCTAAGAGGATCGATGGAGGAACTGGAAGCATATTTTTGTATTTTTCACTGCACCTGCCTGCCAGGGTAACCTGCAGTCCCGGCTTCCCCAGGAGGTCCATGTATGCCCTGCAACAGAGAGAGAGAGAGAGAGAGAGAGAGAGAGAGAGAGAGAGAGAGAGAGAGAGAGAGAGAGAGAGAGAGAGAATGAATGAACGGTGAATAGGGAGATTAGATGGATGGATAAAGTGAAAGAGGAGACACACAGACCTCTACCAGCATTGCCAACTGAGGAATAAAACGAGCACTGTTCATTCCGGACAGCCTCCACCAAGACAACCCTGTCTATTAACTGTACCTTTCTGCACCCCTCCGACCCACCCCTCCCTCACTGGCTCTCTCTGCTGCTTTTTCAGCTCACTGTTAAATTAAAATGACACTTTGTATTTTAAACATTCAGCTGATGCTCAATTTCAAACAATCATCGCTTGCAAAAATCACAGACCATTTCCATTCTCAAACCAAAAAAGAAAACGTTTTCTTTCGATCAGCAATAATCTAATCTGTGCCAGCGACCTGTATATGTTGTTATTCCTTAAATCTCTATGCTTAGAACCAGATGAGGACACGTGACGAGAGTCCGTGTAACGGGGCTCATTAATAGTTAGCATTTCGACGACGTGAAAAGTTTTTCCATCAAAGAGAGGGGCAATAAACAGAAGATAAAAGGAACCACTGACTAGAGGGGACAGCTGAAGGACTGATGTAACTTGGCTGGTGACGCACGCAGGCACAGCTGTGTGTTTGGTGTGTTTTGTCCATGCGTGTGTGTGCGTGTGCACATATGTATCTAATCCTGTTTATGCATGAATGTTTTGTGTATGTATGAATGCTGTGACATTGAACATGAGCATGACTGCATCGCAGAATGTGTCTCTGGTCGTCGATTTCAATGCTTTTGTTGTTCGACGCACATGTCCCATCGGTGCTGATGGCAACGGCTGAACTCTGGCAAAACTAGAATTACTGCCTCGTGTTTGCATGCCTCTGCCAACCAGTCAAGTTGCAGTTTACACCAATGTCTGTCCAAAATGTCATCACATTTGTGTGAAATTGTCATAATTAGCATATGAATTCTTGAGTTGTGGCCAAAAACGGCCAAAAAAAATACACATCACCACTTACTTGTTCTCCTGGCAGTCCGGCTGGCCCTTGATAACCTTTAGGACCCTTGGAAATGGAATAAAACAAATGTTTTAAGTATTTCACCCAAAACACCATAGACATAAACAAGACGAGTTACAGCCATACTATAGCGGCTCTATGAGGCTGTACTTAGGCACAGCGGTGCTTTGAGCTACATGCTCACAATGACAATGCTAACATGCTGCTGATGCATTTGTTAATTAGAACTAAACACAAAGTACAGCTGAAGCTGATGGGATCATTAGTTTTGCAAGTTTTTGGTCATAAACCAAAGTGTTGGTCAAATTAAATTGTAGACCTGATGGTGGCACTAAACGAAAAGTCAGTTAAGGTCAGTCATTAGTTATATATAACCGCATGGTGGCGCTAGAGTGAAAGTCAGGGAATCACCAAAGTCATTAGGAACCCTCTGAGAACAATGGATACTTGTACCAAATTCCATGGCGATTCATCTGATAGTTATCAAGGCATTTCACCAAAAGGAAAAAAAAATGTCAACCTGCTGGAGGGGTCAGAGGAAAAGTCAGGAGATCACTAAAGTCATTAGGAATCATCCTCTGGGGACAATGAATGTCTGTACAAAGTTTCATGGCAATCTATGTAATAGCATACCGACCAATATTGCCATCCCAATAACAAAACAACCAGACAATTACAAGTTCGCTTCAAAAGGACTGCTAGTGAATCATTTCATAGAGAACTGCTGAGTTTGTTGTTCTTATTGCACATCTCAATCAAGCTCTACATTTTAATTATGTTCATTTGTGGCATGCATCCATCCTAGAATGAGACACCTGAGGCATGTTAAGAGATGTCAGATCCTCTGTCTGGATCCTCTTTCCTGCAGACATCATTTTGGCACCAGTCTAGAGGTCCAAGGTCACAGTTAATGATCTCTGAACTGGGACGGTGTTGTTTGGGGGCCAGCAGGTTAATTCTGACTGCAAATTCCCATGCATGCATGACTGACATCTTAATGTTTCATTCTCTATTTCAGAAGGAGAAACTACATTATCCTGTCTGTCCTGTGCAGTTTTTCCGGGAACCAGTCCATGAGCAATTCTGGGTTCTGACCGAATGGGTTGCAGAGTAAAGTGTGAGTGAGGTTTTAAAAGGAAACTGACACAATAAAGACATAAAAACGCTCTATAAAATGAATAGTTCGCTCACTCCAATCCACAGTCAGTTTTGTGCTAAAGCCAGATTCTGCTGGTTCTGTTAGTTAAACAAGCACTTCTTTATAAACTAAACAGGATTTATTGTTCAGTAAATCTAAGCTTTTCTTCTCTTAAGCCCTTTTATTTTTCCCTTTGACTTGATTATCAACAACAGATGCTTACAGCTACAAAACACAAGGTCGGGGCCAGGTCATTATCTTTTTGGGACAGCGAGAGACTTCTTGCACGGCCCCATTGACTCCATCGTGTGCTTCCGAGGTCGTGACACATGAACCTTCACACTCAATATAAGGCCCACTTGGGGGTAAAGAGCATAGGACCCGAGCCATTCATTTCCTCTGAAAAAACTTGACGGGTCACAGTTCATGTGCTGGGTATATTAGGTTCAGCTACTGCAAACACTGGGATGATCTCCTGGGAGGCAAGTTGAAGGCCAGCTATGTGGAGACCAGACTCACAGACTCAGAGCTTCAATAAGTAACTGGACAACTGTGTAGATATAGCCATGTGGGCAGCAGGGCGACCTACTAGAGCAGATTAAGTCTGTTCTGCAAAGACCACAAGCTCAGTTCTAGCCAACGCTACGCTGTGCACAGCAACAGCAATGTACCCTTTTGAGGAAGACATTGAACGCACTAGAGCATAACATGAGTGAATGCCTGTGAATATGTGCACACTCGTGGAAATAGTGGGAATGCCAGTGTCCTTCATTTTATTAATAGCAGTGTCCATGAAATTCTGCTTCTTTAGGCATGACAATGGATGACCTGAGGAGGCATCGGATATTGTGCGCGTCATTGACCCCCCGACCCTGAGAAGGGTGCCTTTCCTCTTTTGGGTGACCTTTGACCTTGACCTCAAAGCCTATCAAGTTAAAACGAGACAGCACCACATCCACAACAGCCGGCTCTGAAGCTCTCAGAGAGAGAAACACTGATGGATTTATATGCAGAGAGGGAGGTATGCAAAACAGTGAAGAAGAAGAAAACACAGTGTAAGGTCGAAAGATGAAGGAAGAAAGCAAGATTAGCAAGAAAAAGGTTAAAGATATACAGTATATGTACAGTATATGTTTCTTTCTATTGAGATAGACAGAAAGACTGAAGACAGGCAGAGAGCAGGGTGGGCTGTAGACTGTAACCTAATACTGACCACATTAGACCACGAGAGGCCTCAGCCAACCTCTGTGGCTAACACTTGGAGGAGAACACAGTGTGTGTGTGTGTGTGTGTGTGTGTGTGTGTGTGTGTGTGTGTGTGTGTGTGTGTGTGTGTCTGCGTGTGTGTGTGCGCGCGTGTGTGTGTGTGTGTGTGTGTGTGTGTGTGTGTGCGCGTGTGTGCGTGTGTGTGTGTGTGTGTGTGTGTGTGTGTGTTTCTAAGCATGCTATTTACCTTTAACTTTACTCTTAAACCAACCTTTAACTTGTATGAACTAATAATATGTGTGCCTCCTTTTGCCTCATCTATATAGATGATTTAAAGACAGCAGTAACGTGCTGTTTTTAAAGTAAAATATAAGCAGCAATCTAATAGATTACTTGAAAATTAGCGAATTGAGCTACTCGGACACGTCATACAAAAAATAGTTTCTGACAGTAAGTCTTCTAAGCCTTCTTCTGTCTTCAGCATCAGCTGGTTTAAACACAAGTAGGCTAGTTTAAATTAACTAAATCTTACCAGTGGACCTGGAAATCCATCCGGCCCATGTAGACCTTGTGGACCTCGTTCACCCTGTACAAATGAAAGAGAGAGTAAGATAACACTTGCACAAAAAGGGGGATGCAATGCACACCATCATTACAGAGATGATATTATAAAGGCATTAAAACGATGAATGCTTGTAGACTGTAGAAGTGTACGTTATCAAAGGAAATTCACGTCATTGCTTTAGCTCTCTGACAGTTAACCCAGATTCAAGTCAATAAATCAAGTAGAAATTATTTAACACTGAATAAATCTTCATTTTCTTGCACGGAATCTCGATGACTAATGACCAACAGGCCAATGTTTCATTAGACTATTCATTATTTAAGATCTTGTGCCGAAAAAAAGATGGATTTTCCACAGGTGAGTGAGACGGACAATTAAAAAGTGCTTTTGTACTTCAGGCAGTTTCTACCATCCGTCTGTATTAAAGATGTCTTATCCATGCTGCTTCTAATAAAAGCCATATGCAGAGCAATATTTGGCTATTTGGAAGAATAAGATAAGACGGGAAGTGAGAGGGTCAATGGAGATTAGAGAAATGTTGTTAATACAGACAAACATGCTAAGAGAGAGAGAGAAAGATGAAATAAACTTTTGCTATAAAAGTGAAAGACTTATTACAAAGAGTGATGAGAGGTTTGCAATAATTTGTGGGGATAACAGCCCGAACGAAGTTGGATAAATATTGCTTGGACACGCTATATGTGTGGTTTTAAGTGATATTTATCCCTGAAAGGCTCTGAAGAGAGAAATGATGACAGTTTTTCTTCGGGGATTTCTAACTACGAGAAACTAAGAACTTTTGGAGCTTAATAAGTTCAAAACATTTAGCAGTGCTGCTCAAGAAAATCATTACTGTGATGATGTTTGGAAGAAAACGAGTCGAGGCTGGAGAGAGAGTAGAGAGCAAGAGAGACCAGCTGTGTTGATGCCAGACAAATGAATAATAGAGTCAGAAATGCAGAAAAAATGGGGTTAGAGGAAGTTGCTGAATGAACAACAAATATATACATAAAACAGTTTATTAGATGAAATTCAAAAATCAGTTTTTCATCATCCACAAATTAGAAAGCATTGAGTCGTTATTGACTCATCATATACAGTATACAGTACATAAACCGTTATGATGTACTGATCTGAATCAACATTTTAGGATCCTTTTAACAATATTTTGCTAAAATTACTGATAAATAAAATCGAGGGCAGAGAAAAAAGCAGACAGTGAGCAGAGAATAAGGAGTAAATGCTTAGTGACAAATAATAGGGCCTGAGAGAAACACAGAAAGAAGCACAGAGGACCTGGTGGCAGATTTCTTACCTTCTCTCCTGGTGGAGCCTGGCCTGGAGACAGCCCGGGGTCTCCCTTTGAACCCTAGAATAGAAACAGGGTCACAGGGTAAGGGACGTCTTCAGCAACTACATTTTTTTGGTAGAACTTTAAAGTTATTTTAAAAAATTCAAACTCTTAATGGTTCTTTTTATTATTTTATCATTTCTGAATACATATAACACCCAATGCAATTACCAGCATTAGTATGTTGTTTTATTAAAATAACTGAAAGATTTTGATTTTGAGAAGTACAATAATAGTAGTAAGCAAGTAAAGTAAGTAAAATGAATTTGCATGTTTTCTCTTTCTCAAAATCTGGACTGCTTTGCCCATACACTCTTTGTTTGCTTTCTATTACAGAAAGGCCATAACCATGCGGCAAAAACTGTGGCATTGTGTAGAGGTTGAAGTGGAGATGCCTTAAAGGGGACATATCATGAAAAACTCCCCTTTTTCAGTGCTTGTGCTCATACATTTTGGTATGTGGAGTGCTTTCTAATCCACAAACTGTGAAATAAGACAACCCGGGCAGTTTTTTGTGGGCAGCCTAGATCAGAAAACATGTGATTCAAGAAGCCATTCAGATGTGGCTCCTCTTCCTATGTCACATGCAGGCTCATTAGAATATACCACCCACGGCTTGAGATCTATCTTTGCAAAGGTGCATCATATTTCTCTCCAATCAGAGCAGACTGGGTACAGGTATACAGGTATATTCAGACAGACAGTATGAAAAAAATAATGTGTTTTTTGATAAAGCATGTTCTAGTAGAAACCCAAAATACAAGTATGAACCTGAAGATTGGCATGATATGTCCCCTTTAAGATGCAGTTCCTCTAATGGTAGCAGGATGTTAGCACCACAAAAAATGCAACTTTATTGAAGTCAACAGGAAAGATCCCCAACTTTTCTAGAAATGGAAAGTTCCCTTCCACAAGATGATGTAAGGACAGTAAAGTGGCTAGCTGTGGTGTTCACCACACTGGTGTTCAAATTAGGATATTATGGCTCCAAACAGCTGGCAAGACAGCAGTGGGAATAAGACTTATGAACCTCAAAATGTCACTTTAGAAATCTATGGGTGAATTCAAAGATGTTACATCCATGTTTTTCTACAATCTGTGGTTTCAACTCAGTTGCATGCGTGACACTAGAGGCTTTAAAGAGGGAGGTGTCTGTTCTACATTGGCAAAGGATACCAGACTCTGTGAGTATGTGTATGTGACTTTGAAGAGACTGCTTTTGCTTTCTGAACATTTCTATGGTTCAACCTCAACTTGGAGCTGTCGCAGTTTGAAAGTTCAAACTGAAGGTTGATTTTCCATCAAACTTAATGATAATCCAGGAGTTCAAACAGAGCGTTTCAGACAGAGGGTGAAAAGAGGTGCTGCAGCCCAGCTGGTATGACAAAAGTAAAGCGTTTTTGTCATGTAAACATGTTCTAGTAGAATCCCAAAATACAAGTATACACCTGAAAATAAGCATAATAAATCCTCTTTGAAAAGGCATTTCAAAGTGACTTTTAAAATAACAAGAAATTCAAAAAGGCCCAGAAGAGGCTACATCTTACACGTTTTTTCTTTTGTTTATATAGTTTAGGATTTTCAGTTTAATTTCGAATACACTGCAGCTTCTAGAGGACCCTTGATCTTTCAGTATAATACTTACACTTTCATACAATTCCTCATATATAAAGGACAGAGCTAGGAATCATTGCAGAGTTGGCATTCGCATTTCTGCACAGTGACCAAGCATGGCTGTGACACTTAGCAATAAAGTACAAATGCCTTTGAGGATCCAAACCTCACTCAGTTTCTGTGTCATCCCAGACCACATGTGTGATTCCCACAAGGCGGATAACAAGTCAAAGAGTCTGCCAGAATGGAGCTGATGTTAATTGCATCTCCACAGAACAGCAATATTACATTCAAAAGCCAGACTTCTCAGGGCTTTTCTTCCCAAACTGATGTGGATAAGGGTCATAAAATCGTTTCTATTGTCATACATCTAAAAATAAAGCTTAAACTCAAACATTCTTCCAGTTAGTGTTGCCTCTACAGAGGTGTTATGGCAAAAGAAACAATCTTTAGAGACCTCCACATAATTTCAGCACAGCTACTTAACACGTAGCTGCTCCAGAGGGGCAGGAGGAACAGCCAAGAAAATACATCATTCTGAATCTGTAAACTTAAAAAATTGTGCACATCAGGGACACAAATGGAACAGAAATAAAAATGGGTTTGGAGAGTAAGAAAATACGTCAAACTAGTGTCTGAGCATCATGTTTCCATAGTTTTGACTGACAGCCAGTGAGGCATAGAAAAGCTCAGGGGTGGGAGAGCAGAAGTTCTACCACAGGGTTGATTTCTGTTTGAAAAAAAAAGTCAGCAGTGCATGAAGAAGATTGAAAAGCCCTTTTAAGTCCTCCAAGCTTATCGTCATAACATTTGAAAGTGTGCTTAAAACACGTCAACTAAGTTCAGCATCAGGGACTATATTCCTATGTATTCATCCTAGTAACCAAACACATTTCAACAAGAGGTCCTGAGACAAAGAGTCTCTCAATCTCTATTCCGCCTCCACAGAGGGATTGGGGGTGTGAGGATGACTCACCGTCAGGTCACTGCGGTATTAGACGCGCTGATTTTGGTTTTGTATGTGTACAAACAACTGTGGGTGTACAAGCTGAAGGAACAGGGAGCAAGCAGGTGGCCCCATATTTCACTAATCGGACGCCCTTAGCCAAACGTGCACAGTGTCCCAGCAAGGTCAGAGGGGACAAAGAACAAATCTATCTATCTCCCCTAGAGCTGGCTGACTAATCAAGGAGGAAAACAGAACACTCCTCTCTTTATGTGTGTGTGGGGTGAGGTAGACAAAGAGACCACAATTCATGAAATTCTTATATTTGTCTTGTCTATAGCTATGCAGCACTAACTACGATTCTAAATGAGGCGCTATCCACTTACAAGCAAAATATATATATCAAAAGACAAAGGAGGGGAGGGTAGACCATCTACTTATCCTTTGTTTCTACTCCTAAAGCATGACTGCTCCCCCACTGATTGCATGGCGTATGCAGCCACTCGCTGGTAGCCAGTCGGGACCACAGTCACCACAACCATCTGCATGGAGCAGCCCACATCCTTGCTCAGTTGTACCAACTGTATCCTTTACATCTGGTCCCATGCTGGGAAAAGCTTACCAGTGATTTAAAAATGCTTCTTTTCTTTATTTTTTCTCTGTATATGAAGTTAGTGTCATGGCTAATGAGCCGAGACTAGCATGATTATGCCCTGTGGTAAAACCCCGGGTTGCAACGATCTAGACTATGGCGTATATGTCATTTCGGCCAACAACCACCCTTGACTCCTGCAGCCTTTCCTGCTATACTGTAACAACTCACTGGCTCATTATTATCACTCTTGCCTACATCTGGATTTGTCTTGTTTAATCCCACTTGCACACGCTCTGAACAGCAGAGATTGGCTCTTTAGGGAACAACACGTCATTCTCTACTGCAATTGATGCCATTTGATAAAAAACCTTTTACTACAGCAGAATAGACTTGAGTGTAAAGGATCTAAAGACCCAATGAAATAAAACATATATTTTTTCCAGGTGTAATTCTGTGTCCCTGTGTTAATTGTTCATTAATCTCTTGTTAGTTGCCAAATATATGTAAAAAAAAAATCTGTATCAGAGTATTTTTACATCAAAATTTCTTTTTGCTTCTGTAAAACTCTTTCAAATGTTTGATGACTCCTGCAATAAAAAAAATCATCCAATCAAACGAGACTTTGGGAGACGAGCTAGCCACACCGGTCATATAAAACTTCACTTCACCGTTTGTGGATTATGGTAGCTAACAGAGCAATAAGGAGAGATAGAAAGAGCGTGTTTGTTTTCATTTCCAAAACAATGTGGCTGAGGTCTAATTCATTCAAGGGAGACTTGATTTTCTGTTTTTTGTGACACTGCAGAGCAGGCAGTACATGCAAATGAAACAGTCAGCTGTCTGAGTTTTGGCTGCGGGTGAGCGGGCAGGGAGGCCATGCACCGTTCATCTGCATGTTCTGCCCGCGCTGCAGTGATACACATTTGGTTGAAAACCGACAAACTTTCCCTTTCAGCCTCCTAATCTAACAACAGGTGAGTGAGGTATGTGTAGAGCCAACAGTCCCCTGTAGCTCCGTATCACGCTAAACTCGAAGTCCGCCCCCTTTTTAGCGATCCTTTAATGTGAAGGATTTGATTTAAATCACTCTTTTAAGTGTACACCGCTCAAATATTCAGTTTCACTGTGAAATACGTCACAGTAACGAAGCTAAAGACGCTCTAACTTCTGTTTCACGGGGACTTCAAAGGACAATTCAGTGACAATATCAGTATAACAGCTTCTTGTAGGGTAAGCAACATGAGCTGCAGAGGTCTCCTGATGAGGTCTACAAAACAACTCGAGCCGAGTCTGAGAGGCTTGACAAATACAGGCAAGAGTCACATTTCAAATGCATAATGTGGGTTTGGGTCATGTTTGGGCCTAAAATATAAATACAACTTTTAAACATTAGATGTTAGTGACCATTCAACCTAAAAGGATATCCTGATTACAACAAATACAGGTCATTTTGTCATCACACACACTCTACCACTCTGCACCTGACCCCTTCGGCCCGCACTTCCTCCTGAAGTACACACAAACACACAGGTCAACAGCAGTGAGCAACAGGTCCCAACTTGTCAGCTGGCATCAGCTAACTGTTCTCACGGTGTCTTTGATGGTTTTTCATGGAGAATATGAAAAGTACAGTCCCCATTTGTCAGGTTTTAAAGTCCTTTTCTGTGTGAAAAAGACTACCAGGGATTTGGAGAACCTTTGTGAAATAGCTTTTGTCACACATTTTGGCATCAAAAAAGTGTTGAGCTAGTTTTGATTTAATGAGTAACTGTGTTCTTGGTATAATTGTTTTAGAATATGCAGTGGGAGGAGCTATAAAGGTTTTGTCTGTATGTGATGACTGTGACTAACTGATAGTTAATGGAAAATACGTTACCGCTACACTGTATATCTCTTTTTAGTAAATAAAATATATAAATACGTATTAAAAAACAGTGAACATAAACGCATGCAGGCAAACAATATGATATAAAAAGTATCTGATGTTTCAGAAAGACGTCAAAGCTAGAAACAACGTCCTTTGATTTCTTGTAGTAATGAATTTGCCATCTCACGCTCTTGGTTCTGTTTCTCACTGGTGATGATTGGCAGGCCAGTATGACGGCACACTTCCTCAGGCAGTAGAGAGAGCTCAGGCTTGTCATCCCCTTCTTTGAAATCTTAATCTTACCGTACAATAATAACAACCAAATCCAACCAGCTGTGCCATTAAAAGCAACGGCACAATCACATTTATCACCACTTCTTAGATGGGGAAATTATAGCTTATGAAAGTACGTGACTTGGAAGATTTTAACTTAGGCTGCAGATGGCCACAACATGCATTTATCCATCTGGTTAAAGGCCCAAGTGTTCTATGTATTGTTCTGATTTTCTTGAATTTCATAACTAAATCCTTTGTCTCAGCAGTTCAACTGGAATTCCATTTAAGTAGAATACATATGGAGCCCTAAATTAAAAGAATACAGGATGATGGAATTTTCCATGTCTTTAAACATGTAGTATTGGAAACATATGCACATTTGTTTCTCTTTTCTTCAAAATCTGGCATAATAATGACCTTTTAGTCACATTTTTTCAAACCTCAATTTGGGCATTGATTATGCCCATGCCAACACCATTTGCTGCTGCAGCTCCCTCCACCACCCCAACCTCCTCCTTATCTGGTATTTCATATCGTTGATTTAAGATTTAATGTTGATGTACGAGTTCATTAAGGGGGATTAGCTCTCTTAGTAGAAACTCTGTCTCTGCACGGATCCATTGAGATTTACCTGAACATAAGAGCCTTTTCTGCCAAATCTAACTGTATAGCCATTTGCTATCAGGTAGTAGGCTCTTTAAAGCTCCCTACCATGGGAAAACGACACTCACCTTGGGCCCAGGTGGTCCAGGCTGTCCTGGGCTTCCATGTGGACCGGTGGGACCCTGGAACAAATGAAGACAGAGAGAGAAAAAACACATTAAAATACTGTACATTGTTGACAATAACAACTCAGTATTGACTCAGGGCTCTTCTCATTTCTAGATTTAGTGCCTCCTCGTCTCCTCGCTCCTCAGGCTTGTGACCCAGAAATCGAGCGAGCGAGGAGGCTTGCCGGAGGAGCTTGCACGGATACACAGGTGTATCCTATATGGAAGACTTTTCGGCAACTGTGACGAATAAAAGTGGCGTGACACACAGCTGGAATGATCTCAACCATGACAGGATGCTCTACAAATGTAACTGTTCCTTTTGTATTCATAAGTTGTAGTTCTAACTGCATTCCTTGATGTGATATTTCTGTTTTTAATCATTGAAGGTAGAAACACAATTCAACTTCTATAATCGTGACATGATGTTTACAAGTGCAAACAGCTGTTGACAGCAAATTATGATATCAATAAGAAAATTTTCTTGATTTCACAAAACAATGGACGGTTGATGCAGCTGGGCCACATGTTATATTTAATTGACGGTGCTTTAAATGGCTCCAAGGCAAGGATGTTTCATTTGTTTAAATGCCTGTTGCCTCGACTCCTCTCTCCTCACCTACTCCGCCCGCATCTCGCATGGGCGGGACTAACGCGCGAGGAGAGGACGCGAGGAAAATAATCAAAGACGTACAAGTTGGGAAATCCCTCTAAAATAAATTAATACTATAGTTCTCTTTCAAACCTCGCTTGATATCTCACAATGGGAAGCACCTTCTGGCGTGACCAATCATGGAAGCTCCACTAGCACCACGTCTGTCAAGGACAGACCATCATCTGAATTCTTCAAACATCACAGGTATGCAATGAATGCACAGCCACACATGCACACTTATGCCTACAACTAGATGTGCACATTCATATGCACACACTCACACCATAAATACACTACATTCCTGCACATCTGCAACCCTGCTGCTTACAGACAACGCTTTCTCTGCACTGCAGCCAAGAGTCAGGAAGAAGGCTCTCCCTCTCTCATTCTTTCTTTCTTTTTTTCTCTCACTGTCATTTTTCTCTCGGTTCTCTATACAATATTCAGAGCATTAATATAGCATCAAACACTATTTGCATTGTCAAGATACACCGATCAGCCATACCATTAAGACCACTGATAGGTGAAGTGAATAACATTGATTATCTTGTTACAATGGCACCTGGCAGTGGGGGGGATATATTAGACAGCAAGTGAACATTTTGAACTTTGAACTTTGTGTTGGAAGCAGAAAAATGGAAAAGCGAAGGATGTGGGCAACTTTGACAAGGGCCACATTGTGATGGCTAGACGACTAGGTCAGGGCATCTCCAATACTGCAGCTCTTGTGGGTTGTTCCCGGTCTGCAGGAAGGAAGGAAAACCGGTGAACCGTCAACAGGGTCAAACCCGAGGCTCATTGATGCACGTGGGGAGTTAAGGAACTGTCTTCCCCTTCAGAGATTATTTAGAATAAAAGAACCTCTGAAGTATATTAGTCTGTTTCCATGACAAATGCCCACACCAAATGGAGTACGCTGGTTCATAGGCTCAGTCTGATAACGTTAACGATTAGAGTCAGCAAAATAAGTCTGCTGCTCTGTGCCGAGACACAGAGACAGAACCACAGTATCACACAGTGCCCTCAGCTTCCCACCACATAATGATTCCAAGCCTCCCTCTGTCTCCACTTTACGACTTAGCCTATGGGGATTAGAGTATGTTCTGTATCAGCTATGTGCTTTCCAAGCCTTTTACTAGGAGACATGCTTTACTATCTGCCACCTCTCTCTGTCTTCCTGTCTATCTGCCTTCTATTCTGCCTGTCTTGCTCTGTTAAAATACAGCAGGACATAAGTCCGCATTCAGACTAACTTGAATTTGAGTGGAGCCAGTCTGTTGCCAACGCAGCGGGCTCCAACAAAACAAAGCAGGGTCGTCAGGCAAAAACGTTGAACATGGCTCAACTTTTGCTGCAACACAACGTGACGTCATCCAGCAAAACGCTGCGTTAGCCAGTCAAATACATGCAAGCACACGCTGCGGGTACATTACTTTGTAACGCTGTAATTCATCTGTTTACTTTGCAATCTTTGTGACAAAAGATCTGTGGGTATTACTAACCATTGTGCTGTGTTTTGGCATCTGATAAGCCTTTAAATGCATTTATCTGTTACTCCAACTCCCTGCATAATCTTTCATCCCAACAATGCACCATTTTAACGCAGGTCTGTTTTTTCTCTGAAACCCTGCTATGAGGGAAAAAGAAGCAAAAGGGCAAATGCTACATCTGTGTGTTATTTTGAACTGATGTAGACTGTTAACTATTAACTCACACAGACAACCACACACACACGTACATATAATACACAGAGAGAAAACACCCCGCTAATGCACATAACCACATTTTTCCCATGTTACAGAGCAATGATGTCAGTATGATGATTGTCCCGGATCCTTATTCGGACACTTGACACTTGTCATTGGCCCCTTTCCCACAGAGATTCTGCAATACTGCCTTTACACCGACTTTGCTTTTTCACACTGGGCCAAACAACGACGGCGTGTGATTTAAGATAGCATGTCTGAATCGCGAGAGCAAAAGGGGCGTGACGTTAAATGCAACAGCATCGGCGTCTAGTGTGTGCGTGTAGTTCCGCCGTGCCGGCTGTCCCTTTGACACAGACGTCGGCTCAGCTCTGTGACTACCTCCGCTGCCGGCTCAGCGGCGGAACAACTCTGTGACCCCATTCCATCTCTGTACATTTCAGAACGGTGAGTAGCAATAACTACACAACATTCCCGCATCGAACAGGCAGTGTGAAAAGGGCTAGTGTCTGACGTAGTTCAAAAGCAGGTGTTCAAAACTGTCTACGACAATCAATCATTAAGTTCAGTTTATGTCTTAATTTGGTCCTCCATAAACACTGAAACGCCGTAGATATTTACATTCCCCGGGGTAAATTAGCCAGAAGATGGTGCTGTGCCAGGTAGAGCTTCTACAAAGACCAAGAGTGAACTATTTATACACCTTCCCTCAAACACATACCACATCCATTGAGTAAAAAGTGTCTTGTTCTGTTTAAAGATGCCTCCGGGACCTGTGGCATGATCGCAGCATTGCATCATGACAGACTTGGCAGTCGCATACAGCGAAGTCTCAAGATCAGAGTGGAAATGCAGCCTGTGATGCCGAAAACTGCTGCTGGTTGCAGCTGGTTTCATCTGGGAACAGTTTGGTCACTCAACCTGTTTGTTCTAAAGGTGCGGACAAGTAAACAATGTTGCCTGCGTCCTCAAAGCGAACTACCTAATTGTCATCATGAGTCTATTCAAAGCAAGGCTTGTTCCTGAGTTTAATAACGCTAACCACAAACATGTCTGTCACTGCCTCTTTCCCAACAGTTTCAGCTGGATTGTGACGGTAAATAAAGGGCAAATCGCATATGTCCAGTGCCTGCTAACTGCCATAACAAAAGATGAAAAGAATAAGATGCGTTAGTGCTGTTGATGAGAAACTGCAGTGCCTTAAAGGCCAATAAACCTGACCATAACCTCTTAATAGTGACTCTGTGATCAAACCACAATACTTCCTGTGCTATTATGGCTCCTGAAGAGTGGTCAGCATCTGATAAAATGTTACAATAGTCTAAACAAAACAGCACCGTCTGTACACAGTTGTCTTTTCGGTTTTCCCTTGTCTTTTTGTCTCTTTTCTGTTTTCCATTTATGACCTTCCAGACCACACCATATAAGGGAGTTTTCAACTGCATGAAGAGAGATATATGACACATATCTGGTAGTTAAAAAACATCCTGTATTTCTAATTCAACTTCTTCTTAATTGAATGCCGCTATCACACCTAGCGGTCAGAATGCTCCTCCTGATCAATAGATGACAATTACTTTACGTCATGTTGCCTGTGTACCATCACCTTTGCGCAGGTTACTCACCCGAGAACCTCTTTTTCCTGGAGGACCAGGTAAACCATGGGGACCAGGAGGACCCTAAATCAGAGAGACAGAGGGACAGGGGGAGAAAGAAGGGAATGTTGTAGAGAGAGAGAGGAGTGAAGAAAGAGAGATATAGTATGTTAATGGCAAGCAATAACATGTAGTTCACTGTCTTGGCCTTCACAATGATGAGTATGTGCTATATTTATGTAAGAGCTTTGAAGTTCAAAGACAGGAGCCAAGTGTTTTCAACTAAAAGCTCTATTACGAATCTCTGAGCAGAAGGATCAAGTTACATTCTGGAGATGAGACTGACACCACCAGCCTTTGGTCAGCCTGCGGGATTAACATAAACCTTCGTCATGGAAAAACGTAGCAAGAAACATATGGAATAACTGCATTTCATGTTCTGGTAAAGAGACTCATGCTAAACCAAATCCAATGTTTCTTTTAGTGTTTTGCAAGAGTTCTTTTTTTTTTAATTTTCAAATGCATATATATTTAAAATCTGAACCACAATATCTGAGAATTTCCAAAATGTAACTATATTAAGGGAACATTTCCAATAATATTTTATTATCAACCAGCCCTAATTCAGTGTTTCCCCTAGGATGGAGTTGTAGCAGCGGTGGTGAGACTGTTGGATGCACGTGCAAAACATTTTCGCACACTTTTTTTTGTGTGCTCACAAAGCCCGCCCTGCCGTGAGGTTTCTATGTCTGCCAGCTCTTGAAGCCTAATTAAGCTGCATAGCAACAGTACATTGTAATCTGTAGGGAAATGTCTGTCTGGCCTCCATATGAGATGACTCAAGATTTAGGAAAATACACTTTTATTGAACATAATAAATTAACTTGCATCATCACACTGATGTTTTATCACACACTGTTAATTTACTTAAATAATCTGTGAAGGAATCTGTCAAAAGGGTTTTAGAGATTGACAGCTTTTGCTGCTAGGAGTTATAAACGATACGATAAATCGTATTTTCATTGTCATCGCCATATGAACATGCGCGATGAACACATTGCAAAAGACTGCCTGAAACGCGATGAATAAGAAAAATAATTTTATTTAGGGGTGGTTACCGAAATGCTAAATTAAAGGTGCTCCGGAGCTACAGACCGTAGTATTTATCATCACGCTGCATCCTCTCCCTGCTCTGTGTCGGAGCTCTCCACACATAAACACACACAGCGAAGTCAGCAAACAGCTGATCAGAGAGGTACTCGGCTACACTAGCTAAAACTAAAGCTGTCTGTATATAGTCTAGTTTAGTTCGCCACGTATCTTACTGGTAAACTTATCAGCTGCCTGAGACAAAGCAGCTCCTCCTCTCTCTGCCAGCGGTAACGTAACCTGCAGCAATGAATCACATCAGCAGAGGGAGGAGGACAGAGGACAGGAGGAAGGACTGATACTGACTGATGTCTTAGCTTTTCATTCTTTACAAACTTCACTCAAGAATGTGATTTATTTTAACATTTTAGATTTGTTTCCAGTGAGATATTAATGAGTCTATATAGTGACTTTGTTGTTGTACACATTACTTCTTGTTGCTGCTATCGGAACATTTAGCCTAGTTATATTTCAAATATTAAATTCTAATCCGGTTCTGAATTCAAAGACAACCAGGCTAACATTAGTAGAACTAATATGCACACCTCAATATTTCTTAATTTATTGCAAGTCATATCGTCATCTCAATATTGAACAATGATATCACACATCGCAGATTTTCCTCATATCGTGCAGGTCTATTGTAGCATTAGGCTCGTTCAAGATGAACTGCGCCTCGCCTGGAAAGTAGCCGAGATCAGGCGGCAGCAGCAGCAGGGGGCGGTGACAAAAAACTGCGGTCAAGTTTCCAGCAGCCTTCAAAGAATATACAGGAAGTCACAGAAACAGTTACATCCTGTTAGATCAGATCTGTAGGCTACTTGTAGTTTGCGGACCACGTTTGTATTGATTTATATTTCTTCGTAAATACATATATTTTGAAATGTGTGGGTATCTGGTATTGTATTCTATCCTTTATTCTATTATGTCTGCCTTGTAAAGCACTTTGTAATTTCTTGTGCTATTTATGGCTGCACAATTAATCAAATATTGATCACGATCATGGCTTCCCGCAACTAAATGTAAATTATCGACTGCTGTATTGACGTTTAAAATGTGCGTTCCGCTCATAGAAAACTCTGCTGCATAAATCAAGCACTTCCTAAACTAACAGCTAGAGATGCACCGTCAAACTGTAGCCGATTGGAGCCGGCCGGCTTTCAGCAGTCAAATATATTTGCCGGTAACACATACATGTGTAGCCGCCACATGATGGCTTTATGTCAGCACACAGCACAGTGAACCCAGCAGTGCAGTGTGTGTAAGTTAGAGTATATTTGTCGGTGAATACATGCTACAGCTCCTCAAGACCCAAGCCAAGTTCCTGTGTCTTGTCAAGGCCTATTGAAAGAGGCTGAACAGACATTGTACGATTTTATTTACTATTCGGAATAGTTGCAATAGCAAGAGATTATAATGAGGTTCTCTGGAGCATCCTTATCCCCTGTCAGAGCAGTTGATGGGCAAAGAGGGAGACATGATGAATAAAGAAGCAGCTGTTTGTTCCTCTGGACTCCCACACATTGACACATGGAAACTTTGAGCACACCACCGCCTTCGCCACAACAACAGGGCCTAAAGAAACCGAGGCAAAATGATAATATTCATAGTCTTCATCTGTGCTGGCCAGCCAAGGGTCAAATCTTTCCTAATGGAGTCAATTCAAGAAGTCAAATTTCTGAAAAATTGAAGGGCAGAATGAATCATCTTTTGAACTTGTTGCACTGTGTGACATGAACTTGAGCTGAATAGCCCCTGCATTGTTACCCAACATGTGGTTAATATGCAAGCTGTCTGCTGTAGGTAGCTTAATAACAGACCATGTAACTGAGACATTACCAAGAGGGGAAATGTATTAAGGAAGTGAGGACTGACTGAAGTCCACACTTCCACTCTCCTTTTGAAGTCTTTCCTCTGAGGCACTGCTATAATTACATAAAGTCAAACTCGGTCCAGATAAGTCCCACTAATAATTTCACAAACAAACAAAAGAAAAAGGAGCCTCTGGATGGTACACCTGGGGTTTCCCAAACAGATGGCTCTAATGAAAAATGTTGGATCGCCCCTCACAAAAGGTTTAACCAGGCTCAAGTTTTCATCCCGCACATGCCACTGTACTTGTCTAGTTATGTGGCTGAAAAACTATGAAATACTTCCCCTGAGGATGTAAACCAGCTTTTTTAAGTTTAAACAAAGAGGCAATGACACAGAGTGAACCACTGACCTTCAGCTGACCCAGCCTTCAAAACATAACCGCATCAAAGTGGTCAGAGAATAGCTAAGACAAACAAACATTTTTTATCAATACTTTTGCCAAATTGTGAACAAATGGAAAAGAGCCTGTGGCTTAGACTGTATCATGCTCATAATACTGCAGTTCAGTGTACTCAGGCTCTGAGATGTAGAGATAAGTTGCAACCTACAGACCTGCAGGCACTTTATAGGTGAGCTATGGAAACTGGCAGATGAGTCCAGACATCTTACATCACTCCTTTAAGTTTAAACAGATCAGATAGAAAGTCCCGACACATCTCATTCATGGAAACATAAGCAATACCTGTAAGTCTGAGCTATAAGATCATGTACAGTGGCAAAGCTATCCTGACAGCCAGCTTACATCATAAGGATAGATGGACAGCTAATTTTTCTTGCCAGGGTATATACCTCCAACCTTCAGATAGAGTTATCCTCTCTAACAGAAGAGAAAAAGTGTCTGGCAGTATTTCAGCAAGGGAATGACGTGTTATTTTAACAACTTGTAGATACATGAAAAAAGAACAGTGCTTGGACATGCCTTCACCTCTAAATCACTACACCGCCCTGCCAAAATATCTTTTCGTATATCCTGAGTGTATGTAACAAAGCCAAATTTTACATAGCATTTTAATTGTGATGGCCATAAATTACCTTTGATTGGCTTCTATTCACATTTTCCTCTTGAGCATGTACAGCAATGCACTGACTTGTGTTCTCAATTCTTTGAATCGTGTTGCATAAACACTCATAGCTCTACTTGTCATTCATAAATTCAGTCACTTACCGGAGAACCTGGCTCTCCTTTGGGGCCACGGAAACCATCTTCGTAGTCGTAGAAATACTCTGAATCCTCGTATCCGTAATCATATCCTCCCATGTCTACATCCTCATAGCTGCCATCCGGATCATGATGTTCTGATGTGTCCACCTGATTCTCCCGGTACAAAGTGGTGCCATTGGCTCTCAGATGAGTCTCCAGGAGCGGAGGAGTCTGTTGAGGCCCAGAGTGAGAGTCCCTGGAGCTGGTGATGGAGTTGTTCCTGAGTCCTTCCTTCACTCGACTTTGCCTGACTGGGGAAATCAGGTCCGGGGTGGCATCTGGATTCTGCATGCTCCCGGAGCTGCTCTCTTCCTCTGTGCTGTTTTCAGAGTAATCAGTGTCCCCCTGTGGGCTTCTCCCTTTTGCCAACACATTTTTGGTAGTGGTGATAGTTGTGCTATAGGTGAGATCCAGAACTGCTCGTCCACTCAGGGTAGCTAATGTGGGGCTGTCGGGCTGAAGCGAGGATGTGGTGGAGTGGCTAGGGGGATCCAATTTTGAAATGTGGCTCTGATCCCCCAGATGAGGTTGTACTGATGGGCTCAGTGTTGAATAATGTGTGACCAAAGCACCTGGGGACACTTTAGAAGCTGCTGTGGCTTTTAAGGGGGTATGATGGGTAGCTGCTACTCCAACAAGGGACTTTGTAAAGGGGTTAGAAGGAGGGTCATTTACCTCAATATCCAAACCAGGGTGTGGCAAAGGCAATCGGTGAGTGTCGGCCAGCCGGCACTGTGTTTTAAGATAGTTGCAGTAGTGCGCGGCAGCTTGGGCTGAGGGATAGATATCTAGTTGGCAGACTCGACCGTTGAATGCTGCCGCTCTGGAGTTCATCCTCCCCAGAGTGAAGAGACCCCCAGAGTCCCCCAGTGTCTGAGATCTCCCCAGGGTCTGCTCCCGCTGCTGCACCGCCCCACAATCCGCATAGAAGGACACCGAGCGCGCACGAACACCGACAGCGAAAGGGTGCTGGTGCCCATCCTGCCAGTTGTAGGTGAAGTAGATGGAGGCTTTCTCGGAAGTGTAAACCACCACTCTCCGTGGCAGCAGCTGAATGCCAAAACGCAGCCTGTCCCTGCCATCTCTGACACTAAAAAGGAAAGCATTGTTTGCTCGCCAGGAGCTTAGGCTAACCACGACAGAGAACTCCTCGCCAATCTCAGGCGGGAACAAACTGCCTGCCGGAGCCTCATAGAGGGAGTTTGAGTCGAGTAATACCCCATATCCAGAAACAGGAATATTCAAAGGTGAGGGAACAGTGGTGTAAGTAGTCGAAGGTGAGCTTGTCCTCTCGTCTGCGCTGCTTTGTGCTGAAAGCCCCAGTCGATAGAGGATATCCACTCCTGAAACACAGAGGAGAAAATGGTAAGGTTAACATGCCGGAGAGATTTTGTTTTTACAATTTATTGCACTTCCCCTTTATTTAATCAACTAAGAGGGAGCAGCCTTATTAATAAGTGTCAACAATGTTTTATTCTTCCTCCAAGGCTCCTAATTTTAACTCAAGATATGTCATTGCAACAAATGCAAACTAATGTGGAAAATTACATAATCTATCCTTGTTCATGTCAAATGACTGAGAAAAAAAAGTCACTGGTCAGTCTCCCCTTGATGCTGGTGACCCCTCCCTGTTGTTCTCTTGGAGTAAGTACCAGAAATGCAGCTGTGGCCCAGATGAGTGGAGGAGACTAGAGAAGGATGGGGCCTAACTAGGATACAGGAAACCAGTCCACACAGCCTTTTTGAATCAATCTGCCACCAGAGATTCATGCGAGCAGCTTCCCTCCAAATTGTCATTATTTTGTCATGCCCACAGGTAATTCTTCAAAGTATGTATGTCTGCTGACAGCGAGGCAAAATCACTTCAATTATTTGGGGACAGAGGATATTCTGTATAGTTTTGACTTTGACTAAAAGCAACAGACATAACTATGTGTCACATGTAAATATACTGAGCAGTGATAGTTCCAGAAAAATATGTTATTATTACATTATTAAAATGACAAATGAGATATCTGACAGAAATTGTAATTGTCAACTGAATCACAAACGGGTCGGTCATTTTAGAAGCTAACCTGACCTGTGTGTCTGTGTGAGAAATAATGAAATTGTGAGTGAGTGAGTGAGTGAGTGAGTGAGTGAGTGAGTGAGTGAGTGAGTGTGTGCATCTGTGAGCCTGCTGGCAGACCAAGGCAGCAGTAATATGGAAGTCTAAGAACGGGGAAGCTTTTTAAAGCCTGTGTGCACGTGTGCACGTGTGCAGATGTGCACATGTGCACGTGTGCGTGAGTGCATCTAGTGTTTTGGAGGGGAGATCTCAGGGGCAGTTTGAGGTATTTTCATTACTAATCCAGAGACACTACCTTCCTTTGAAGCAACTCTTTCTCTGTATTTGGGGAGCCAACTTTCAAAGAGGGGTTAGTTGATTTTGTATTTCTGAGGGGGAACTGAATGCACTAACTCAAGCAGTGATCTGCATCTCCAGAGCAAAGTTTTCAAATGCATCATTGTCTTCTATTATTTATTTTACCTAAAAAAAAAGGTTCAAAAAGATTTGAAAGGTTGCTTTTTGACTGAGAGCATTGTGGGCTCACACTTTTAACAACCGTTAAGACTGCAGAAAAAAAAAAGACATCAAAGATATAAGAGGCCTATTTCAGATGAGTTGCACGTGTACAAACTTTTGACCTTTCACCTTGGTTAGGGGTTTAAATCAAACTGCCAATAACATCTGAAATTCTGAAAAGCCGACAGCAGAAATGTTTGAACAAACTACCAGATGGTGACTTTGTATAAGAAACGGCTATATAAGAAAGCAGCAGGAATTAAAGCATATTATCAGTCACATAAGTCATACCTTAAAGTTGTCAAAGTTTTAGACATAAGTAAGAACTAGTAGCCATCTCGTTACCAACCACTTGTGACATAGGTTTCAAATTAGCCACATCTTCAGCAGTGAGAACTGTTAAATACTGTCGCACTGATCTAAACAATTGGATCAGTGTTGATGCAGATATTTACCTTATTTCATGAATTGGCCAGACATGCCTGATCAACCATTAATACCCTTACTTTGTAGAACAATACAATCTAAAGAAGTGTCAACTTATACTTGTTACACGTTTTGTGTAGTTACAGCCTCATGTTACCTTAAACATAAAAGAATGATCCCAATCTGTTCCACATCGTGAGGTATACAGATTAAAAATTGAATAACAAAAAAGCACTGTTATGGGATTGGTGCTTGTTATCAAGCAGTACCCTGAATTTAGTTATCAGAATTGGTATCCTGAGAGAAAAGTGGGATTAGTACATCCCTACTACGGAAAAGACAAACACTCAACATGCTGTTATTAAAGTGTCTAATAAACTCCAAACTCAGACTCCTGGTATATTTAAAACCTTTTCAAACCACATTGGATAATCTCAGAGAGACAATGGTATCAAGCATAAACCAGGTTGTTATGCTGTTATTACTACTTCTGAAATGTTCACATTTTGGAAATATCAGGTTTTCTTACAAGTGCAACAATATTGTGGTATGTGGCCTATAGTGGATGGACTGGCGACCTGTCCAGGGTGTACCCCGCCTTCGCCCAATGCCGGCTGGGATCGGCTCCAGCCCCCCCCCGCGACCCCTAACGGGATAAGCGGTTGCAGATGGATGGATGGATGGTGGCCTATAGTGTGTCTGTGTGTGGGTTTCTAGATATGAGAAAAATAAGTTGAGGCATTCATCTGTATGACTGTTAAGAGCTGAAGCAGGTGATGTGATTTCTAAGGTCATAAGTTTTAATACATCTTTAAAGAGCAAGTATTTGGCTACTGCAGATGTTCACATTCTCAACATTTTACACTGGAAATCACAGAAATGTTTTTAGCAGCAATGATATAGTATAGTAATATAGTATAGTATATTTGCCTTTAAGGTAAACCATTTATCAGATAAATACTGTAGAGCTAGTAGGGGATGAAGTACTTTTTGGGGGAAAGTGGAGTCCACTAGTGTAGTTTCTGTAATATGTGTGTTAAAGGTGCTAAATACGGGATTGGGAGCATTTCTATTGCCTCTCAACGGCTCTCACATTGGCGACGGTGAGCCGCGGCGCACAGCTAACGGTGCTAACAACAGCGAACGTGCTGACAGAGATAACAGTGTTTACCCTAGGGAAAATCGGAGGCTGGGTACTACGCTTCTGTGACGACACCGTCGGTGTCAACTGTAACCGGCGTATGAGAGCAGTGCAGAGCGGCGGCCATGAGCTAGCCACGCGTGGCCACGCTCACATGCACGAACACGCAGTAAAAGCACGCACGGCTGGCCAGCAATGTCAACAAAGCAAGGAGAAGCTCGGATTACATTAACACACACAGAGGGAGAGTGACTTCATTCTCTGCTCAGGTAGACATCACTCCTCTATATCTTTACGCAGCAAATAGTTGTTTGCTTCTATATTAATGCTCTGGATATCATATAAAGAACATTTAAACACTGAAAACAGTGAAACAGAAACATTATTTTTCCGTTTCAGTGCTTTGGAGGGAGGCAGGGAAAGAGGGCAAAACAGAGAGAGTAAGTGCTGTAAACAAAAAAATGCCATACAGTTCATCAGCTTGGATGTTTTTTTGCAGGGTCTATAGTTCTGCAGCCCAGGTAGGGATACTATCTATCTGCAGCTGATCTGAGCACGCACTGATATGTCCTTGACATTCTTAGCCCGAGGTAAAGTCATCCCAGATTCCAATTAACCTGTCTCATATGTGAAAAAAAGCTGCTCTAGCACTCTGTGTGCATTCCTCCTCCCCTCGTTATGATGGATTGATCCTTCTAGGAGTGGGCTCATCAACTTTAGATGAGTATGGAGAAGACAATGCAAGATGGAATAAGGGGAGGGACCCTTGAGGCAGTAGACAATGCACATATATGCGGAGATGTGAACAAATATGTGAGGATTCATATTGAGGTAAACCTTAAGTTAAGTGTGCATACTCTATGTGGTATTTCTGGCACTGGTCGAGTGATATGCCACTCAAATAACAATACAGCCTCTCAACAAATTCACAGAGTGCAACCCGCTGATTTAAAAGATATCAGAGTTTTCTTTACATTCTTTTGACACCTTTCTTTCTTGTTTAGTGAAGGTAAGTTTCATTCAAGGAAGTCAGAGAGTCAGAGTAATACTGTATCTGGGAATATTTAAGGCTATAAAGAAACTCTCTCTAGTGTAGTGACTCTAAACTGAAAAATATGCCACTACCTAGAAGTGTCACGATTTTGATTCTAAATCGGAAATCAAATAGCTTCCGATTTTGAACATTGAAATCAAAAGCAGAATCAACAATTTTAATGTTCTCCGCCCCCGACTTTTGTGCACATTTGAGAGAAAATACAGCTGTACTCAAGAAATGAACCAGCCAACTCATTCATGGTTTGAACTATAAACCAGCACAAATTACCAACATAAGCCACCATGTTCTGAACAGACACATTACATTACATTACAAACACTAACAAAGGTAACATTTACATTTCGAAATATAAAATGGAAAACAGGCATGATGGGAGATGTGGGCCGTCGCTGTTGCTACGATACTCAGAGCACTTCCTGCATGCCTATGGCATTTTACACTGCATGAATTAAGCTAGTGGCTAGCGGACTTAGTAAATTAGTTAGTTAGTTTCCTTACTCATCATAGCTCTTCCACTCTTACTTGGTTATTTTAACATTAAGTCACTGCATTTCACGATAGAACAAAACCACGGCTGAATTTCAGCAAAGGTGTCCAAAGCTCTGCCCTCAGTGACAAACAGCGATCGGAGGAGAGAGAGAAGAGAGAAACAAGCGCGACAGTAAATGACACCAAAACTGTATTTTTGTAGATTACAGCACACTTGTAATGCACTGCAGAAGGATTTATGTAATGTCGTTTTTGTAATGATTATGTACTGAGGTAGGTCACACAGATACTGATATTGAAAAGGTGCAGTTTTTTATATTGTAGACTTTTGTAGTCTAATTTTTTAAACACTTTCTAAATAAAAAAGCAATTCAATTCTCTTTTTAAAGAATAATTTGAAAGTGTAAATGACAGTTGTCATGGCATAAAACCAATGATCTGTTGATCTTTACGAATCAAGACTCCATAGTCTAACAATGGCATATTTAAATCGAAAATTTAATCAAATCATGGCCTTCAAATCGAAAGTCAAATCGAATCGTGGATTTGGAGAATCGTGACACCCCTACTGATATCTATCATCAACTTCTGCCCTTCTCACCTTCAATTCCTCTCATCGTTGTTGCTTTGTTTTTGTTTTTTCGTTTTGTTTTTTCTAACTGATTGATATCACCTTATCCCCAGCATTTGACCAGCTGAGGTATAGTTGTCAATACACCAGTGTTTCCCCTATATTCATTCTGCAGCGGTTATGAGGGCCACTGCTAAAATTTCATACAATCATTAATACCCTCGGCTTTTGTGTTTCACCGAGTGCGGGGTTTAGGCTACATCACATTGTTTTTAAACGGAAACAATCTCCATGTACAGGAGTGTTGAAGCACCGTTTCCACTGTAGCCTCTCCACACACACACGGAGCGGAGCAGAGGAGAGACAGGTCAGGTGGAGATAACGTTGTAGGTACCGGTTTAACACATGCTGATGGATTCGGTGTTTTTGTGTTTTCAGCTGAGCTAGACCAGAGAATATTCGGTTAAAAAATAAAAGGCAAAGCCTCCATTTTAATTCAGTGGATGTAGAAATATTACTTTGTCTTTGTCTGACTGATTGGTGAACTTTCACGGAGTGCTCTTCTTAGTATGTACTTTACTTCACATTATGATTGCATATAACTAATAATAATAATTAAAGCCTTCTCTGATGGACCAGAGATGAGAGCACTAAGAGCAAAAAAAGTGGAGAAGCAACAAAGGCTGCTTCTACATGCATGCTGTGGCCTGGAGAGCAGGAGCAGATATGTCGAGGGAGAAGGTTCAAAAACGATAAGAAGAGCAAAGAAAGAGGAGCTCCTGTTTGCAGCCACTGTCCCTATATATACTTGCTCCAGTATAAAATAGAAAGCAATAAAATTCACCTTTGAGTTGTTGTCTACAAAACTGCAAAAAATGTATTGCACTATGGGGGGATGCACCAATCTGTCGCAGAACCCAGATGTTAACCCAGATGAATACCTCACTAGATGAAACTCACTAAGAAGATTGTTATGTAAGGTAGCACGAGGCTGGAAATGGATGAAGAGCTATAAACTGACGGAGAGAGTAGTTCACAAGTCACAAAGACAAAAAGATAGCTGTGGGCTTTTATATAAAAAGAGTACTAGTGATAACCTTAATGCAGATGTTTAGTTATGCATTATAGGGTTCTGTTGTTTACCTTGAGCGAGGAATTCTTCTTCTCCGGAGAGTACTGCTGAGCATACTGACAGGAGCAGGATAAAGTTCCACCTAAAGGGACACACAAACACAAATTAATAACAGATTTGTTTGAAACATTGAAATATAGGCAGATGACCCAATCAGCGATGTGTCTAAGTCGCTTTGTGTGTTGCAGCCTGGGATGAAAACCAGAACTCCAGGATGAAACCAAAGTAAATACGAGGGAGAGAGGAACATGATAACTGTTCACATAGAGGACAAGGGCTGGAAACTCATCTCTCTATGAGACAACACTAACAACTTAACAACCGCAGCACCCTTTTCCCTTCCAATTACAATCCTGGTGATATAGTTTATGCATGGAATTGCTGTTCGTCATAAAGATGCATGCCGGGTGGTTTTCAGTGAATGTGAAACTCTGTCAAAGGTAAGATTTGTGTATACTACATCCAGACTACATACACTCAAGTCAAATAGCAAATCTGCTCAAATACAGAAAACAATGGTCTCTTGTTGAGGTTTTGTTTCAGTCACAAGTGAATTACGGAGGACAAAATTGTGTTCAGTCTGAGAAAAACAAAAATGACTATAACTTGGCTATTTTTCTATTCATGTTTAGTCTTATCCTGTTGACAGAAGGAGAAAGAGTCTCCCTGAAATAAACAGAGAGTAGAAGGCACAGTTTCTTGAGTGATGAGGTGAAGATTGCCTGATGGCATACTACTTGACACTGGAAAACGAGTGACATATGTTACCGTTTATAAATGCCAGAAGCCAGCGTACCAAAACCCAACAGTAACAGAGCACTCAGAATTGTCACATGCAGCTAGAGTAGCATGCCATCACAGCCACTTTTCAATCTTGGCGCTGCTGTTTGATGATACATGGGCAATTATTTGAGACAGTGGAGGATATATTTACTGTACCAGCACAAGGCAATGTGTTCAGAAGGTATAGGAATGGTTACTCAAGATATGAACTGAGGATATACGTATGAGCTATAAGGAGGAATTTACAATATTGCCAGCTGCACCTGTGTGTGCCAAAATGTCCACCATGAGCATGACCTGTAATGAGCAAGACCCTTTTCTTAACCATTTGACATATAATTGCAACACAGGTGTAAAATCCTCACCCTCTTCCCGGGCCTTTTAAATATAGTTCTAGACACTACCAGATGTAATGGGTCGCCGTGGGTCCCTAAAAGACTTGAAAATAAAACTTGAAGCTAACTACAATTTATTTTAACCGTTATTGGTGTTATTTGGATAATTGACGCTGCGGTAAGATTACTTTCTGGGGTGTCTGTCCCAACCATGGATGTATTGAGGTTCCAACTATATCAATCTAGGGGGCGAAGAACGGCCCCTTTGCGTCGTTTCCTCTGCGTGTTTCCTCCGCGTGTTTCCTCTGCTATTTTATATAGGGCAGCTGATGGACGACCAACGATCACCACAGCAACCAATTTCTGAATTTATTTTGTCTGTTGTCACTTTAATCTATGGCTACATTAGTTTCGCCAGTATGTTAGGTAATCTGGGTAACATTACAACATTAACAACATTGCTTGTTCGCTACCTTGCGCAGTGATTTAGAACAGTAGCTTTGTCTGTTTGAGGAAGCGATACCTGCCTGCCAGCCAATCAGAAACAAGCATGTTGGAACAATTTATAACAATGGCCTAAACATAAATGTCTAGAAATGTTATGACATTGTTCACGTTGGGTACAAATTTCATAACTGTAAAAACACCATAGCTAAAATAAAGGAAGAAAAATCCTTTAGAGAATTTAGAGAAAATGAGGCGTACTTAAATTGTGAATTGATTACCATAATCTCATGACTTTGTATTTTCAATTTATCCATAGTCTCAAACATAAATATTAGGGCTGAAATGATTAGTAAATGTATCAGTCGATTGACAAAAAACAATTGGTAACAATTTAAATAATCGATTAATCATTTATATCATTGTAAATTGAATACCTTGCTGATTGGACAAAACAAGCAATGTCAGGTTGACACATATGGGTGCAGTGTGCCTTTTTTAGTAGTATTTTCATTTCATTTTGTAGACTAAACAATGAATTGATTTATCAGAAAAAGTGACTTGATTAATCGATAATGAAAGTAATCGTTACTTTCAGCCCAAGTCAATATTGGGTTGAAATCAGTTGTTGGAACATGTAAAAAAGAATCATGGGAGCCCCTTAAAAGGCATCCTGACTCAGGCTTTCAACTTTGACATTTTTATGTTTGGAATTAAAGTGAAAAGTCATGCAGGCAGCATTTTCTAGTCATGTTTTATTGTTTTCAGATAATGATGGATTTTGTCTCAAAGGCACATTTGGTTAAAATCAATTTATTGATGTTCATGGATGCATGCCTCAGCAAAACAATGACCACAAAGAGTGAAAAGCCAGCTGAGATTTAGTGAGAGTAATGTCATGCCTGCCTTTTAAGATACTTTGCACTCTGTCTCATCAATTTTCATTCCCAAAGCCATTTAAAGAGGTTGTCAACCAGGCTTTTTTATATAAAGGACATAAGCTAATGATCTTTCTGAAAAGCCACAAATACCATGTACATGATAACAGTGACTTAACTACAAAATGATGGATCTGTTAGCAATGCACAAACCAAGTCTCTATGTACTAATGCTTTTGACAATGTCATCATGCTAAAAACAGATAAAAGAAAAGCACATTTTGATTGTGAAACTAACACTTACAATTGAAAGAAACATATTCTTTAATTTATAGTCGACTAATTTATATTCCACCAGCTTTGTTTTTATTTCAAACAGTCCTAATCACACAGTGATGTGTTAGGACCTATATGTTACTCATACTCTCTAATAGATTCCTGGAACTTCAGTACTTTGACCCTCATTGACCCCACCTCTAGGTGGCACTGCCCACCATATAGCTAGAAGGGCAGCATCTGCTATATATACGTTCAGTAAAAAGCCAAAATAAGTCTAGAGCACTGTGGATGTACAAATTGCATTGACATTTAATTTTCCCTTATTCAGATGAGATTTTCATATACAAATTATGCTGATACAAGTTTTAAATGGGGAGCATGTGCAACGTGTAAAACACGTTCAGAGGCCGAGGATTACACAGACCACCATGCACACACATGTCTTCAGTCTTTATTCCCATAGTTTTAAAACTAAATCTTTAATCATTAAAACTACAGCAACAGCAGAACATGTTGTGTCATCCTTGTTATTCACTCTCACCATCCTTGTTGTGGGTATCCAGTGTAACATTTACTGACATTGTCAACCAGAAGGGAAAAAGCAGAGTGTGGAGTAGGGCTGCAATTAACGTTTATTTTCATAGTCGATTAATCTATTGATTATTTTCTCGATTAATCGATTAGTTGTTTGGTCTATAATATGTCAGAAAACGGTGAAAACTGTTGATCAGTGTTTCCCAAAACCCAAGATGACGTCCTCTAATGTCCTGTTTTGTCCACAACTCAAATATATTCAGTTTAACGTCATAGAGGAGTAAAGAAACTATTCACATTTAAGAAGCTGGAATCAGACTCTTTTATTCTTAAAAAAATACTCAAACCAATTAATCGATTATCAAAATTGTTGGCGATTAATGAAATAGTTAACAACTATTGATTAATCGATTAATCATTGCAGCTCTGGAGCAGTCTCTCCAACTTGCAGAAAATGTGCCAGTTCAATATTAAACCATACTGTACCCCTATCATACTGATTGGATATAAGGGTAATATACTAACTAAAATAATATGAATCTTAGCTTTACAATAAGTGATACCTCAGGTGAGCATGAGAAGTGGGGTTTTCCTTGCTCATGTTTTCTTCTGATGATCAGTAATATCACATAAATCAAACCTTATCTGAAAAATGGAATAATAACTATTTTGTAAACGTGGGAAACTAAACTTAGTAATTAAACAGTAATCCAAGTCACTGGCATGCCATCTCTTTTCTCCTACAACTATAACCCACAACACATTTACTGAACATTTATCGTGTACAGGCTGCTTCAAAGCAAACTCTGTACATTCAAACCAAATCCATCACATCGACAGCCCTGCACATATAGTAACAGCTGCTGACACAACTTGAAGTGGCTTCTGGCAACTAGCGTGATGATTTTCAACACAGTGTGGGGTTAGTACAAAAGACAGGAGGAGACAGTGGTCCCGCTATTTTTATATGCAGTTATGTAACAGTGCCATCAATCACAGGCTGCTGTCGCACCCAAGACTTATTGATGTGAGTGTGATGGCTACAAACAGCATGATATCTGTCTCACAAACATCTCTCCTTCATGTCCTTTTGAGGACCAGATTAACCCAGCAAGGAGGCTACCAGTAGTGTTTGTGTGGCCCTGTTTGGCGGAAAGCCACAGACAGGCAGCCACGTTTGTTTTCCCAGAGCGATGTGGCCCTTAGCAAAACAAAGAGAGACAGATGCGGACAGAAAAAAAGAGTAAGAAAGAAAGAAAAAGATTGAGTGTAAGTAGAAACACTATGAGCCGCGTCCGTCACCTGTTCCCCATCGAGAAAGTGGTGCGACATTCCAATGCCGGGAACACAAGACACATCCCCGAAGCAGGAAAAAGCAATAGAGGAAAACAAGAGGGGAATGTATGATTGCAATCATTCATCTGTTGAGAGAGGATGAAACTGACATTTACAAAACCAACGAGTAGCTGGTTCTGCTTAAAGGCTGGCAGGGTTTAAAAGTAGACCCAAAACAACTAAATATAACACTTAACACTCCCTTTTTGGAGTGTCAAGTGGGGCCATCTGATGCTGATTCAGACAGCTTTACTGTCTGCCTGTCACCCAGTCTCCTTGGTCAGGGCTATTTAAGGTATCCCTGAGACTCGGCCACCAAACAGACTCCGGTCATCGCTTCAGCACATCTAGCGTAACACTACCATTTACCATCCTTCTGTCTCAGCATCAGTTGGTGAACTTTGTGAGACATTTTTTAAGGTTTTTATTTAGTTATATATGCAAACAGGAAGGAAGCGACGGAGTTCCTTATATCCAGGACACAAAGGCTACATGCAGACTGAGCCGGTCTAAGTGACAGCACACTATGACATGCTTTCCAGCCCCTTACAGTTAATGGAAAAGACTGCTGAAAGCGAGACAAAGCTCCCCAAACACTGCTCTGTTGACTGAGGGAAATGCCACTACGTGGGGAGTGGGGTGTCATGTCAGGACTATAAATAATCTCAACTCAAAACTCTCTGCAACGAATCGTTCCAGCAGTAACAGATCTCGCCTTTTCTCCCCTCAAAATGAGCTTGGATCCCTAACAATGCTTCATTCAACACGAGGAAAAAGGCTGAGAGGCAAATGGAGAGGTGAAGTGCTCGATGCGGCTTGGCAAATAGAGCGACGATGGAGCGATGTTTACAGTCCTCATAAGGGAAAGGGAAACAATTTTCTTACTTTCATCATTGATGTCTGTCAGGGGGCGACTTTGCGAGCAGTGCCACTGTTTACATGTCTAATTTGGCAGGCCACTTACCAGATCCATTAGTATCAACAATGCATACAAAGCAGGTAACTACCTGAAATCTGAAATGTTGAACTTCTTGATGGAACCAGTAAAATTGCTGTTGATCTATGTTGGGGGTAAAAATCATGTACAACAGCAGCTCCTCCTTTATTTCTAACCTTTGGTGGAAAGATTCTCTGACATGTTGGAACATCTAAACCAGTCGTTCCCAACCTTTTTCCTTAAGGGACACCTTTTCTATCATAGAGTGAACTGAGCACCCCTGACTAAGTGACATATTTTATGGATATTTCATAATATATTCAATGCATAACAATAATGGCACAGAACAACCGATAAACTGTAAAAGCAACCCAGATAGTGAGCGCAATAACTGCTGGAAGTTTGTCTAAAACAAGCGATTTGGATGAATTTTGAGTAGATTATTTCCTGTGAATATTGTATCAGAGATGAGTTTTCCTGTTATTTTTAGGAACTTTAAATACAATTATCTGTCTGTAGGCTATTGTGTATCATACCTACTTAATAGGCTTCTTCGTCTTACACCCTTTAAAATCAAGAAGGCCTTGCGACCCCCGTGAACCTTTAGCGACTCCTATTGGGGGTTGGGACCCCCAGGTTGGGAACTATTGATCTAAACAAACATGATGGGAGTCACCTTGACCGACCCGCCACTTATCATCCCTTCTGTTGACTTTGAAGAGATTGTTTCTGCCTTCAGAATACCACAACAGTAGTACTCTTTAGAAGTATGCCACATGGAGTCGTTATTATTATTATGGAGCTTGACCTTGGAACATTTGCCTAACCCCCACTTCCCCATGGCAAAAAAAATGCGGCTCAGTTTAACCCAAGTCTAAATGGAGTGGAATTCAAAACAGACGGAAGGCAATGACTTTGAACTGACGCATGCAGTGCTCTCAGGAGCTGTAATGAGGCTCATAACAGAAGTCCCTTTGCAAAGACATCAAACTGTGAGGGAAATGAATCTGACGTGAAAAATTACATCCATCATATAAACAGCATCACACACACACACACACACACACATTTTCCACATGCTAAGACCAAGCAGATATTTCTCTCAATGGAAACGTCTTGCTAATCAGGTGTTCTGTTCCTGCACGCTTCGCTTCTCAATCTCGACCAAAACATTCTTGGACACGAGCAAGTAACTGATCCCCAGCCAATATCTGTTCCTGCTGGCCGTGTTTCAGCTTTAACACCTGTGTCCTGGTCATAATTACTTCATTATGGATGCACTAAGTGGGCTTGTCTTCTTCTCATGTCTAAACTGCCGCGAGCGGAAATTAGCAGGTCAACAAGTTTCCAGGTTCCAATTGGCCACTTGACATTCTGACTCTGGCCGAAGGCTTGAAATACTTCTCAGATCGGATACTTCTCCAAACTACCCCAAGCAACTCATAAATATAAATATACATTTTCTAAGACCGGTATGTCATGTCTGGATGCTTTGCAGGAGCGTGGTGCATGTTTGTGCTCACTCAGATAGGTGACTGGAGTCAAGAGGTCAGTGCAGACCAGAGTAAAGATTGACTTAGTCCACAAGACAGCAAGCAGACAAAGAGCTGTGAGTAAACTTCCACCGGCCTTTAATAGTTTGCCCTTTTCCTGTTGCGGGGGAACCTGCAGATGTTAGGAGGGTTAAATACTCTCACTCACACAGGCGGGCCAAAATCCCTACAGGCACCGGTGTGGAGAAGGTATGTAGAGGCTTCAGCAGCAAGTTGGTGGGCAGGCTGTGATTCCACCATGCATTATTTTTGCTTACAGGCTTACAGGTGAGAATACTCTGAAGTTCCCTATCTCCTGAAACCATTAACACATTTCTCTATTTCTCTTTCTCTATTTTGGGGAATCTATTAGCAGAAATGGAATATAATATTAATAACTATGTTTTCATTAGTGTATAATCACCGGAAACTAAGCTGCCGGGAAACAAGACACGTCAAACCTCTGTCGGTCTTGAGGAGCTGCAGCATTTATTTCTGCACAAACTGCAACTTCCACTGAACATTCACTTGATATTCTCAAAGCTAAACTAACTCTGTCTTCTGCTCCACTTGCTCACTTGTTCACTCACACACATTTGGTGCCGCTCTCTCACTCTCTTGCTTCACCAATCACTTACACACACACTCTATGCACTGACTCTGCTATTCTCCAAATGACCTATACGCTACTCTTACAACAGCTCTAAATAAGGCCTATACACACTCCTACACACTGGGCACACGGGAGATGTTGCAATCTGAAACTTCACCACTAGATGCCGCCAGATGTTACACACTGTACCATTAAACTTCATGTTAGACCACCCGTATAGGATTCAACTGAGTTTATGACTCTTATGGCCAAAAATTGCAGACTCTTTGGCTTAAAATACATGGAAAACAAAACAAATACCGTGAGGCCAGATTAAAAGTAATTACACTAAGTGTGATGATAGCCTCATGGCAAGCTACAGCATCTGTACTTCATGTAATGACAACAAGAGTTGGAGGAGTAGTGACATGGAAAACATCGTCCCTTGTACAGTATCTTCACAGTAGACTTCAGTCAAATGAGAAGAGTGTGTACATTGAGATTTGCATCCTCTGATAAATGAAGACTACCTGCAGAAGCCTGCTGTCAGTAAGCCTCATTGTCAATAGGGTATACCCTCCTCAGTTTCCATTAATGTTCACAATAAAACCATGTATTCAACACCTCAGCAACACACTGAACACACCTGTCATTGAAGCACAGGTGCAACACACAGTAGACGAATCAATCACACTAGATGTCATTGTAAACTAACCACTGTGTTGGTGCAGAAGCCAAAAACACAGTCCATCTTATTAAGACATACGTTTAATATTTTGATCACCTATTAGTCTTGACCCCCTCCTCCAAAGTATAGCCCATCTCCACTTCCGGAAAAACTTGCATCATCAACTTATTTTGGGAACTACCAGGCAGCGTAGAGGAGACAGCATGCTGTGAGTCTCTGCAGCTATACAACTCAACCACTGCCAGCAACGGAGCAGCAACTCTTGCAACAGTGGGTGATTGTCTGGAGCTCAGGAGCCAGTCAACCACTGATGCATACACACTAACTCTCCCGGTGAATTCAAGGGGAGGCCACACTTGTTCTTGGTCAACTCAGTTCTCCCATAAGGCTCTCATTTTCACTCTCAGGGAGAAAGAAAAAAATGGATTCTCTCAGGATTTCAGGTTCACTTTGTTTTCCGTTGAGCAAACACTATCAGTAGAGAACAACAGAATGCATTGTGAGCTCAGCTCTGTTTAGATCTAATCTGAAAGGGATTCATAATAGAGTGCAGACAACTTGGACTCACTTCTGATAGAAGGAAATACATTTCCTGCTAAGTGGACTATGGAGGCGTGCACATTTCTGTAGCTCCACAGACCCAGCTGAATGTAGCAGGACAACAAGACCTGCATGCAGGATGTCAATAATAAACACTTCCATGAGGAATGTTAAGGTTTAAAGGCACTCAGTAGATGTTTTTCCATTTAAAGCCTTTGACAGAGTTTGATTAATTTGTTAGGTCTTTACAGTTTCTCTTATGCTTATCATCACACAGTCTAACACTGTCATGCTGATGAATACACATCATTGCTTCCAAGCCAGTTTCAATGTTTATTTCCCGGCTTATCAAGCTATGTGAGTGCAAAATAAATAAAAAAGAAGGCCGTTCATCAGCAGTGGGGCCACATGGTATTCACATTATAATGTAGAAGGAGATCCCAGGCTGCATGTTCATGTGGCGAGTTCAAAGCCAAGACATGCAAGATGTCAGCTATACATGTATCAAGATCAGCTAAGAATAAAAAAGAAGTTCACAGTAAATATTCAACACTTTCAAAGTCTACATGTGCAGTATGCAGTATGATTAATGTGCAGAACTTAAGGAGGAAAAGTCAACAGAAACTAAAGGGATCTAATTTGAAACATCCCAAAATCAAAAACAATAAGATAAGATAAGATAAGATGAACCTTTATTAATCCCCGGAGGGAAATTCAGGTGTCATAGCAGCAACATCAACAAACAGAGTGAAACACAGGAGAGGTAAAGGTATACAAAAATTATAAAAACAATAATAGAGATATAAAAGATGCAGAGTGAATGGGTGAACATAATGTGTGCAGTCCATCAATAAATGAATGTAGTATGTGCAATAAATAAATGTAATATGTGCATATGTGCAGTCTATAAAGTGGTATATAGGATGTATAGTGTAAAGTAAGTGTGCCAGTGGTTAGAGTCCAAGAGGGTTGCAGATAGTGCATGTTAAAAGGTAGATAGTGCATGTTTAAAGGCATATAGTGCATGTTTAAAAGGTAGATAGTGCATGTTTAAAGGCATATAGTGCATGTTTAAAAGGTAGATAGTGCATATTAAAAGGTAGATAGTGCATGTTTAAAGGTAGATAGTGCATGTTAAAAGGTAGATAGTGCATGTTTATGGGTAGATAGTGCATGTTTAAAGGTAGATAGTGCACGTTAAAAGGTATATAGTGCATGTTTAAAGGTATATAGTGCATGTTTAAAGGCAGATAGTGCATGTTTAAAGGCATATAGTGCATGTTTAAAGGTAGATAGTGCATGTTTAAAGATAGATAGTGCATGTTAAAAGGCAGATAGTGCATGTTTAAAGGCAGATAGTGCATGTTTAAAGGTAGATAGTGCATGTTAAAAGGCAGATAGTGCATGTTTAAAGTCAGATAGTGCATGTTTAAATGTGCAGAACTTAAGAAGGAAAAGTCAACAGAAACTAAAGGTAATTGAAAACATTCCAAAATCAAAAACAATAACAATACAGACCAATTATATTATGCAATTGTGATCGAATGAAAACACTGTATTGTCAGTCACGTTTTGGTGGCAAAAACGTATAGCTGCAGGGACTTTGCTTAGTCAATTGGCGCCAGACAACAGAAATAAGTCCCACAAGTTGCCACTTTATATGAAAATAGAGCTTCATAGGTATAACCTAACACCTGCATGCTATTAAACCAAATGCCCACTCACGTTGCTGCCGCGGAAACGTGTCCACTCCTTGTCCGTTGAGCTCCTAAATGCATTTGTATGCATTTGTCCAGGCAGCAGAGATCTGGGTGAAAACAGAATCACACTCAAGAGGATACCTGCTCATGGGCTAAACCCCCTTTGGTTTAACAAGCCAAAAGGAAAGCGTAAAAGTGGACGGATGATGTTGTGCCACTTCAGAATTTCCTCATGGTATTGCAGATCCCGGAGAGGAGAGATCTCTCCAACTCTTTCTCTTCTCAGATCCTCTGCGCTCTGCGGCGCGCAGTGATCCGGTGATTTTCTATCCAAAAGTGGAGACGCGCAACAGTTGCATAGAAAACAAGTTGTGGTCGGCTGGAGAGCGGCTGGTCTTGCTGGGCTGCAGCTGGTGTTAAACACGACTGCTGTTTGTAGATACAGAGAGTCAAAAGCTCGACTGCTTCTCTCACAAAGTGGTCTCCTCCAACACAACAAGCAGATCCAGCTCTAGTGCGTCTTCACCCGCAGGCGGTGCTTTCTTTCTGCTATGTGCCTTGACTTGCACTGATGCAAGGGGATCCGTATTCACCCCAACACAACTCCTACCAGCTGGTGGTGTTGGATTTCACCACTTACAGGCTCGTGACATCACGGATAGACTTTCTGGCTTGTGTTCATCAATGTCCTTTGTCTTCTTTGACTACTTTGACTACCTCACTAAGACCAAGAAAGTGGATCATATCAGTCCAGTTCTGAGGTCTCTCTACACTGGCTCCCTGTCTCTCTCAGAGAATTGATTTAAAAATACTCCTGCTGGTTTACAAAGCACTAAATGGTTTATGGGACAAAATACATTTCTGATCTTCTGCTATGTTATGAACCATCCAGACCTCTCAGGTAATCTGGATCAGGTCTGCTTAGTGTCCCCAGAGTCAGAACTAAACATGCAGAAGCAGTGTTCAGATTTTATGCACCAATTATTTGGAACAAGCTCCCAGAAACCTGCAGGACCAACTCCAACTCTGAGCTCTTTTAAATCAAAGCTTAAAACGTTCCTGTTTGCTGCTGCCTTTCATTAAACCAGATAATGATCTTATATACTGCACTAGAGCCTTTACTCTTATGTGTTATATTCTATTTTAGCTTCGATCCTAACTTTTATTTTTAGATTGTTTTTAGTTTCTAATCTTTAATGTTTTTATGTTTTTATAACTGTTTTAATTATGTCTTAATGTTTTTTTGCACTTTGTAGCAATGTTCTTGAATGTTTATGTATAGCACTTTGAATTGCCCTGTTGCTGAAATGTGCTATACAAATAAAGCTGCCTTGCCTACTGTGTTAGCCCCAAAGCAGGTGCAACATTTATGTTTACTCACTGTATACTTTGCAGGGTGGAGGGCATGTTGTAATTGCAACAAAAAAAAAACAGCTTAAACCTGCTTGCAAAGACACATACATACACTTATTGACACATACTGTAGAGCACACACCGAGACTGAAATAGGCTAATGCCAGAGAAAAATAGAAGAGATCAGCTGGTGCTGCAGCCTCATGTTTGCTGACAAGCAAATCTGCCAGGTGCTGCAGCTCGAGTCACTGTTGTTCTGGCATAATGGCAAGATTATCTGTTATCCAGCATTAGGCAACTCAGTTGACAACTCTTTATTTTGGTACTAAAACTTACTTACTTACTTAGCAGTCTTTGGACACATACCCCTTAAAGTGGCAGTAGGTAGTAGCATATTTTTGGCATCATTGGCCAAAATTCCATAATAACCTTTCAGCATATTGTAATTCAAGTGTTCTGAGAGATAATTAGACTTCTGCATCTCCTCATGGCTCTGTTTTCAGGCTTTAAAAAAATCTAGCCCGTGACGGGAGACTTTGACCAATCACAGGTCATTGCATTAAGAGAGCGTTCCTATTGGCTGTGCTCCGGTCATGTGACAGGAACTTGGCGTTCCTTTCGATAGATTTTACAATGGCAAACTTTCTCATTTTACAGCTAAGCAGTACACTACAAGATGATTCTGAAAACATTTGAGGCGAGAAATAGGCATTAACGTAACATAATATTGATTCATATTTGATCAGCGCTGCCTACTTTAGGAGCACTGGAGGAGCACATGTTTTTTTTTTCAGATTACCTGTTTCATGTTCTACTGTCACGATATAGCGACCGTTTTATAAAAATAACTTTTTTTAATCATATTTGCTCCAAACTCGCCTACTTCAGCTTTAAAGTGCAAATTTCCCCACTGTGGGACTAATAAAGATATATCTTATCTTAAAGTGCACCCTTATCTATGAGTGGGTTTTCTTAGCAGGGGTGGAGTACACCCATTTTGCTCTTAAGTATGATTAGACACAGCAAAAGTTATTTTGAATCATATAAGCATTTGGCAGCAGTGGCACACTCCGGCTGTCTGAGGGTTAGGGGCGAAAAAAAGTGAAACCAGCAGCACGTGGTTTTCTAGCATGTAGGCCACCTAGAGGGCAGTTTATCATGTTTTATCTCTTGGGGGCATCCAAGAGGGCTCTTTTGCTGCGACTTCAAACATGGGGGCACCATGGTGGCGGTCAACCCCCCCACCCCCGCCCCACCTTGAGTCCACCAGTGCTTGGCAATATAAAGATAAGCCACAGTGAAAAAGTCTTTTGGGCTTTGCTTCACTGGTTTAAGATTATGATCCTGCAGGGTTCAAACTGTCAAAAATGATGCAAATAATCATATACAAATGTTGAGTTTGATGTAAAAATAACAATATGCACAGTGCTGGCCAGAGGCATGTAGTGGTGGTGGTCTTTATTTTCTTTGGACAGCATCCAAAATAGTTATGTTTAAAGTAGGGCCTCCTATTAACTGCATTTCACTCACATAAAATGAATAATTAATATCTATGGACAGATCGTGCAAGATGCTGTCACAAAGTGTTACAGTCGCGTAGTTGAGATAAACATGAAGGCAGAGTTCGAAGTAGGGGGTTAGGAAGTGGGGAAGGGCCCAATTTACACTCTTGGCCCAATTTTGCATTGGACATTATCCAATAATTGGCTGTAACTCACTGAGGAAAAGATGTATTTGCACCAAACTTCACATAGAGCTCCAAAACAAATACAAATACAGCATATCACATTGAAAAAGCAAAAATTATTTGGTTGACTATGGAGGTTTTTTTTGTTTTTTTATGTCAAATATGGCCACACAAAGGTGGGCTAATGCATAATGGTGAGTTTACACTGTACCAGAAAGAAAGGATAGGTCTCACTGAATCATATGATGTACAACACTTGATACTGACTGAAAGAATAATCAGAATTGGCAAAAAAAATGTAAAACTATGTCCAGGCGTTTCTTTGTTAGGCTTTAAATGGGAAAAATAAAGCAATTATGTTACAGACCACCATGTGACATAATCCTGAGCAGGTCTGAGAATACGAAATGTGAAGGTGGTTTAACACGTTAGCATGCCGTATAGTTTGAGTTTGTTTTTTATTTTGCATCTGCTCCATCTGCTGCATTGTGTTTAGTCAGGAGATTTACACAAACAGATTTATTAGGTGTATAAACTCTAGTAGTGTATCAAGAATTTTATTGCTCTAGCACTTATTTAAGTTAGAAATAACCCCTCTTTGTTTCTCTGTCTGAACACAGCGCCGCCTTCTTTCCTCCTTGAAAATGACACCGTCTCTTTTCTTTATCTCTCCCATCGATTTTTCCAAACAAACAGCCTCTAACCCACTTCCACCTTTCCCGATCAAGGTTAACCCATTAACCCAGAACAAACAGAGCTCTGTGGATCCCCGGGCTCCCCACCCCCCGCCTCCAACGCACCCCAGCATCCTCCTCCAGACGTCCGCAGCCTCCCTCAGCTCAGCCTGGACGGAGAGGGAGTCCATATGGTTTGCAGTTTAGGGAACTGGGAGACAGAGCAGTTCCTGCCTGTAATCCCAGGTGGAGCTCACAGCGTTTCTTAACCTGAAAACAGCAAAAGGACAGTTACAGTGAACAGTCACAATGCCCAAACAAGGAGTAATGTAAGAGAGGTCAGAGTGACATGGAAACTCCGAGTGAGCCTGCCAGCCACTATAAACAGTGAGGTTAATGAAGAGCATTCATCTCGTGGTGCCTGCAAACAAGCTAAGGAGGTCTGTGTGTGTCAGCAGCAGTGGGTCAAACTCTCTTCCCCCTCTTCATCAAAGACAGTTGTCTCAGAGGAGGAAGCACTTTGTACTGGATGCTCTCTCTCTCTCTCGCTCTCTCTCTCTCTCTCTCTCTCTCTCTCTCTCTCTCTCTCTCTCTCTCTCTCTCTCTCTCTCTCTCTCTTGCTGGCTTTGCCATCAGCCAGCATCTCGGGATAGCAATGCTTCGACCAGATGTTTTCTTCCACTTCCAGGAAACAAAAATGTTGAGATGCTGGTCCTCTGACAACACCGTGAATCAACATCATGAACAAATGAATTACATGATCAGTTTGTAGAAAAGCCCTGACTTTGCCATCGGCAGGCTTAAGTAATATCTCTCTTAGAGAAGTAGAGCATTTGCTGACTGGTAAACACTTGGGAAAGTTTGACTCCAGACACACAGACCTTGATAAAATTATTGAGATAGGATCCTCTTATGCTGCGGAGGAGGTTAGCTTTTAACTGTACTATACCATAAAATTACTTTAGCCAAGTATGCACGCAGATTTACAGCAAACTTTTCAAGATGAATTTTTTTTACATGTCCAGATGTGTACTAATCAGTCCATTGTGCACTGAGCACCAGAACGTTAGGCCCAAAGAGTGACTGGTGTCCGATAATCAGAATCAGATCGCCTCTCTTTTTCCTCTCTTGCGGAATGGGCAGACGCAGATGAGCGTACGCTGACCCCCTCCTGAAACATGTGGTATTCCCCTCTCACAGTTTCATAATTTATACAACGAGACAGCCAATAAATGTGTTGTAACGAAGCCAGAATCGCCATGGTAGTGAAATGGACCCGTGTTTTCGGACAATGACTACAGAGTTTTAGAAGTACATGAAGGCAAGGCAGGATTCCGATCAGAAGAGCATGTGGTCACAGGCAAAGTCCTTCCATATGATCTGATATTAATGCACGAAGAGCATGTGTGCATTCTAGCTTGACTAAAAAAACGTTAGAAGCAATGGTGAGTTTACTTTATTTAAAGGCGCTAAATTCGATATCCAGAGCATTATTATAGCAGCAAACAACTACTTGTTCTGCTCTCATACGGTGGTTACAGTTGATAACACCATCCGGTGCCAGCATAGCACCCACCCTCCGGTTTCCCTCCAAGTAAACACTGATATCTCTGTCAGCATTTCCCCGTTGTTCGCACTGTTATGGCACATGTCCACAGGATCCGTCCTTTCCACGCTTCCCATTCATTGTTTTTGTAAGCATCCGTGCAATGCGTTCCGGTAGCATAGCGTTGGGTTTCGAGGGACAGACCATCACATTGCCTGCTCCTCATTTGTATAAAGTTTAAGTCTAGGCCACTTTATGCAAATTAAGGGCGTCTGGCGCAACAAACTAACAGTTGTCGATCTAAAATGAAGACCAAACGAGGCAGCCATGTTGGTTCCGGTTTGAAAGCTGGGAGCAGCAGCCCACGGGTGAAAGCGTTTGTCCAATCAGGTGCCTAGTGGTAGCCCATCAAGCATCCAATGCTGGGAAACGAGGCAATCCCTCGAGTCCAAAAATGCCCATGGAGACACGTACCATTAGTTGTTGTTAGTTGTTGTTGCTGTTAGCACCGTTCGCTGGGAGCCGTGGCTCATCGTCGCCATATTGAGAGCCAATGAGAGTTAATAGAAATGCTGCCAATCCCGTGTTTAGCACCTTTAACGTAAGTTGAATGACTTTTTCTTGTTCAATTTCTTATGTACAGTTCGTAAAAAAACTATACTTTGCGCTTGCTGGCAGCAGTGTGTTGTGTGTCTGTATCTAATTTGGACCCAGGGGTGTCGCTGGCCCCAGTCCCAGGAGCTCCATGTTCTCCTACCTGCACACTCGTGATTTCAGCTCCAGGGCTTCCCACTGGAAGTCCTGAATTTAAACACCATGTGCTGGTCGGAGAGCATATTGTCTTCCAGGTTAACATTTCATAGTACAGTAACAGCTTGTAAATGTGGGGTGTGTGGAAACTTTAAGCCTCACAGGACCAGAGTGAAGCCAAAGTCAACCCGACTGGTTAAAGAGAAAAAAGGAACAGGAGAGTGGATGAGGAAGAGGGAAGGCTCTACGGTTGGTAGAGCGTAAAACACAATGTTGTCTTGTAATCAGCCAATGGACATAATAAAAATGTGCTTTTGAGTGCCTGCCTACTTTTAAGTTTTCTCTACATAATGCTGCAGACACGGTTGGTTAAAGGCAGGGTCGGTGATTTTGAGAAACTAGAATGACTACGCTAGATTTTTAAAAATGATCCAACCGAGAAACCGAGCCCAGTGTTGCCAACTCTTTTCCAATGAAAGTAGCTAGCAGCACTAGCTCCAAAAGTCCCTAAATCTAGAGAGAAAGTCGCCAAGTTGGCAACTCTGACAGTCTGTCACATTAGGCCTCCCTCCAAAGCCCCTCCCCAAAAAGAACGTAAACAACGAACATGGCTGTTGCTAGTCCTCACAGCTGTCAAACTAGCATGTGGAAGACTCCTGTGACGTGCAATAAGTGCACGGGCAGAGTGCGCGCATGCTGGCAGGCAGGTAAGTAGACACCCATCCAATCATTTCATTTGGCCCGAATAAAATGATTGAACTGGTTTATTACAGTCCTGCAACATCCACAGATACCAGATTTTTTTTTTTTTTTTTTTTTGCATTTGATTTAGTGATTGTTGTCGAGATGTAATGAGAATTTCAACTAATAGAACAAAAAAAAATTCTAAAATCTTTACCAACCCTACCTTTAAATGTGCTTCATTACATCGACATCGATGTAGTGGAGGTTAAACACAGCCCGTTCTCATTCCCAGAGCATCAAATCATGTCATGTCATGTCATGGCCATAGGTGTTCGATACCGCAAGACACCCCTTAGCCCTGGTATGAAACGCACCAGGCTTTCCATTAACTATAATGTGAACCCATCAGTCGCTCCGAGAAAGTGCGTCGGGAGTGTGGTGACGTAGTTTGAAGAGCGAAAAGCCGGGCGAGCAAGAGGAGAGGTGAATGAAAACACAAGGCTTTCATCCAGGAGACCGTTGTTCGTGTCCCGTGCATCACGTTACAATCAGCTGTTCATTCTCGTCCCCTGTTCACAATGTTCAGTGTCATTTTCACTGTACAAAAGTAGTAGTAGATTAAGCCCAACCATGTAGTTCTGTCCTAAACCTAACTATATTGGTTATGTTGCCTAATCCTAAAGTGACGCCAAGGGTAAGTATAGTCATTTTTTTTTAAAAAGTGACGGCAAGGGGCATGACGAAGTGGCGGTATGTGACGAGTTGGGATGAGAACATGTTGGTATACAGGGTATACCCACCTCTTTTTCTGGAATTTATAGGAGCGTACCTGAGTAACCTATCCATCTCTACCTATAAGTACACCTACTTCATCAACGACCACCACACCACTGCTCATCAGTAAGCGTCTGCCGTGAATCAGCCTGAGGGAGAGCAGTATGTTGGCATGTGTCTGACTCTACCTGCAGACTTACTAGACCCTAAACCTGCGTCCGTCTCTAATTAGCAGGCTCGGCCGCTGTGTAATTTCTGTCCTGCGTGCGTGTCACCGGGCTGTTATTTTGACGAGTGGGGAGAGAGTGGGCAACAGCTGGGAGAGTGCTCAACAGATGGTGGAACACAGAGCAGTCGATAGCTGAAACAATGCTCAATGTAAGAGCGTGTGTATGCAGTGAGGTGGTTCGCAGAGCTTAAGGGACCATGAGAAAGCAGGGAGAGAGGGGCCAGGGGAGTCCAGGGTGAAGGGGGAGTTTGGGCTGAGAGGAAGTATGGGAGTGTGCGGGGAAAGTGAAAGTCCCTTTGCGGGTCATGTGGGGTGGAGAGAGGGCACGGAGGAGGAACACACACGCTGCACGGGGAGGTGTTGCCTCATGTTTGGCTTTTCATTTTCGTTACATCTTAAGAGCTATGGCTCTTGAAACAAAGCCTGGTTAGTTGATGGTTCATTTGGACAGTAAACCAAAACATAAATTCAATTCAAAGAAAACTGTTGAGGCCTTTTATCATTCATTATGTGTGTAAATGTGTTTTATATTGTTGCTCTATTATAAGGAAATTACCAGAAAGAGCTCTTTATTTCACTTCCGATTGTTCGGCTGCACAAACAGAGGGGTTTCTATGTAATTAGGTTTGCACATGTCAAGCAGAAGCTAACCAAAACCACAAAAACAAGCCCGTCTGTCAAGTTTTTTAAAACCTGTGGCATTCAAATGCAGCCAAAATCATCTGTTGCGGCATCATAAATTACTCACGTTTAAGATAAATGGATGAATAATTTATGGCTTCCTTGACATCATCAATGAATGCCTCTTTGGAAACCAGTGCAGTGTCTGTACTTGAATTTGACTTTACCCAAGGAAAAAACTACTGCCTGGCAGGAAAATGAGAACAGGACGTGAAGAAATGTGCTGAGTAAGATGAAGACATTTAGCTCTTTATACTGTGGATGTAATTAATGTTCCACTCCTGCTTCTTTGCTTTGCCTTTCCCCGGTGGCTCTAAAATCACCTGTTGTTAAATCAGGCCGACATCCCAAAATCTTCTGATGGTTTTCCCATCTTTCTCACTGAAGGGGACAAATGAAAATTGTGCATTTTCCAAATTAAACAAATGCAAAGTCAAGAGGAAATTTGAAGGGAAGTGGTTCCGCAGTATGGGCATGCAAACTCTTAAGCTTTAATTTAGGGGAGAATGCACAAGTCAGTGAGAGTATTTAACTCTTGGATATGATGATTAAAACGTCAAACAAAAGCCTGAAGCATTTGCTTTGCAAAGGAGATAAATATAACATCTGTTTCAGAGCACAGAGGAGTGTACATCCAGCATGGTGACCCTGCAGACATGATGAATGACTACAGTGGTGGCAAGGCAACATTAATGTAGGTAAATTACTACTGACACCCAAAAGTAGGTAATGACATTCAGTGCTTCTCTGACCTTGTCCTGCGTGAACTTGAAAAGCTAGCGCATTCTGTGGTGATGACACCTGTCAAATAAGAAACACTTAAGAGGAATAAAGATGTGTTTACTGTAATAACGATGTTTCTTATGATGATTTTAGAAAGTTATCTGAGTGGCATGATATCCAGATTAGTTTATATTACTACCACTGCATTGATTTTAGTCAGGACAAGTTTTTTTTGAAGATTCTGCAGTAAAAAAAGCAGGATAGATGTACAGGTCTGGGTCGTAGGCATATTACTGTATACTACAAGTTACACAATGCAGATATACTTAGATGACTCAGGATGACCTCTGAGCCATGCAGGTGAACGGCGTTACCACCACTTTGCACTCGGCGGCTCACGTTACTGCAGTCTTGGAAAGAGAGGAGTGAGCGGAGGAGTACTCAGTTGGTTTTAATCTGCAAACACAACAGTAGATGCCGCCAAATCCTAGACACTGTACCTTTTAGAGAAGTGTCTTAATTCAGACAATCTGGCCCGACTTGGTCAAGAATTGGCAAACAGAGCCGTCTGCTCTGTCTGCTCTCAGTTTTGGATAAGGAGTGAGGAGAGGAGAGGAGAGGTCTGATTTAGGGAGGAGGAGAAGAAAAAAAACCACCTTGACCTCTCTTTCATCTCTGGAGCTGATCCTCTGTCTGGCGTGAATTCTCTGAGGAGCTGGCTGTGGAACAGAGACTGGCTTTATGCTTGCTTACTACAATGTTCCTCATACAAAATCCCTTTTCATTTCTCGAGAGGGTTGAGAGAATGGCTTGAAAGGCATGTTCTCTCTCTTATCTCCAGTGATGCCATTAGGCTCTGGGTAATTTAGGCCTGATCCCGTCTATTTTCCATGTAAAGTGAAGCCAGCGCTGATGACGATAATCTTTACGCAGGGATAAAGTGTTGAACAATCATGATAGAGATTCAGAAAGTCACAAAGAAAATCACTGTTATGTATTGAAACTTCATGAATCCTCAAGCATGTCATGTGTCCAAAACCCTTTCATCTCTGCGGATAATTCCTGCATTCACTGTAACCCTTAAAGAAACAAGGCACTGCATAAAACATGAGTATAGACTATTAGATTATTTGATAAATGCATTTAAAGGTACAATGTGTAGGATTTGGTCGCATCTAGTGGTGTGGTTACAGATTGCAACCAACTGAGTAATAGATATCCCAAATTGTTATGGGAAGTGAGTAGTGAAGCGAGAGAGAGAAAGAGAGCGGCAGCGACAGGAGTGCGTAACGTTATCGCCTCCGGCCTAAGCCGTTACTGTAGAAACGTGACAGTGCAACATGGAGGACTCCGTGAAGAGGACCCGCTCCCAGCGCTGATATAAACGGCTCATTCCAAGGTAACGAAAACACGATTCTTACTATTAGGTGATTATACACTGAAGAAAACATAGTTATTAATATTATATTCCATTTCTGACAATAGTGCACTGGACCTTTAATCTCAGTTTTGTTAGCAGGGCATGACCCAAGCATTTGTGCTGATTCAGCTAACAGGGAACGTCTTACTCAGCATGGACTGAAATGGGGTTTATGACTCTGGGAAAAGCTTCCTCAGCCAAACGGATACTGTGACAATGTGTGGAAAATACACATTTTATAATATTTGGAAGTATCTGAAATGCAATTTACAAACACAAAACTAAACTTGGCCACTCTGAGATACTTGGAGAGCAGTTTGTAGTAGTAGCCGGGGTCCAGTTTCAGAGAGTCGGCAAGCTGTCAGAAGAGATCACACAGGTGCTAAAGAGCGACAGCAGGAGACAGTCGTGAAGTGCTGCGCGACAGCGACCTTATTGGCAGCCGAAACACGGGGCTTCAGCAATACATCCCTTCCCTTCTTCAAGGGTGTGACAAATGTCCAACCAAGAAAGGACTTCACACCAGCTCGCTGACGCCTCTCCCGTTCTTTAAGAGGGCCATAAATATTTCACTTGTCCGCTCTGACCACAGGTCAACCCCCGCCCAGCCCTCTCCGTCGACCATCACTCATCATTTAATTATGGCTTTTAGAAGAGGGTTGTCCGGGGAAAGATAAACTGTCACACCCTCCCTTTTTCACTGAAAAACAAAGTTCACAAAAGAACTGGAGTTCACAAATTGCCTCTCGTCCGGCCTCACATCAGCCTTGGATTCAAAGGGAGAGATTAGGATGTCACCTGTCACAACAGCAGACTTGAGCATGGTGGCTCTGTGAAAATGGGCCATCAGGTTTTTCCCATACTTCTGCAGAGTTTGGAAAACAGAAGCATCCCTGGCCTCTTGAGCTCTTCTTCTTTGGCTTTACAGTCCCTTTGATTTCAGACTTAGCCTGCTTAGCCATGAAGTCAGGGCGACTGCCAAAAAGTTCAGATAATCTCAGAAAGGAAAGTTATTTTTAATACAGTTTTCTATGAATATACACTCCACATGGATTCATAATAATGGATTCAAACAAACACTCTGAATGTTTAAAGTACTATCTGGCACAGGTTTTTATAGGGGAGCGCTCAGAGAAACCACAGAAAGGGGACACTGGGAAACAGACTGATTTTTTTCTACGACAGGGTTTATGGCTTTTACATGTGTGCATGTTTTGATGATTAATATCTCTTTTTCAATAGATGTGGACGGCCCCTGTGAGGCCATCTGAGAGAAAAGCAAGCTCCACTTCCTCTTTTAAGACTTCTTCCATTCTTCTCCTTACAGTACCTGTGCATGGAGCTGCAGCCGTGCAGACGCTTTTAGTGGCCCGAATGCATCCACTCAAAACTTCAAATGGAAACAATGAAAAACAGATTTACTATTTATTCCCTGGGAGAGCAAACACACAAAAGCAATGTGCTCTACTGAAGATTAGAAACAACTGCACAGAAAATTGTTTCCAGTTTCAGCAAGGGGGGGGGGCAACATGCATGTTCTGCTGCAGGAGAAGAGGACTGGCTGTGATGCTTGGTTTCCACAATAACACCCTGAAGAGGAAAAGAAGAAGACATGAACAAGAAGCAGACAGCATTCGACATCTGAGCCAAAAATGGGACAAAGTAGATCAATTTCAGATTGTGCAAGCGCTGGCCTGGATATAACAATGTGTAATGTGTGTGTGTAAAAATGGGAAGTTCCTTCTTTCAAATAAGGTACTATAGATCAGTGGTTTTCAAAGTGGGGTCCGGGGATCCCCCAGGGGTCCTTGAAGGGGTCCCAGGGGGGCCCCAGCAGAAAGGGGAATACTTTATTTTCACTGTAATTCCACCCGTACGTAACACAATGGCAGATGTATGACTATTTTGGTCATGGGTTTCATACGCTTTCTGTAATAAAACATTCAAAAGCAAAAATCATATCAGATGGAGGACCCTGGGACAAAATCGTATCAAATGGGGGTCCGTGGTCTAATTTGTGTTTGGCCACTTGGGGGCAGCAGAAACAAGCTACAAACACGGCACTGACATATTATCACTAGGGCTGTCAAAGTTCATGTTAACGAATTTGTTTTAACGCCACTAATTTCTTTAACACATTAACGCACTCAGTTTTAAAGGTAGAGTGATGATACTGGTATCATATAAAAATAGAAAACCATGTCATACCAGCTTGTAGGAGGGAGACAAAGGAGGTTTAATAATGCTCCAAACTTGTGCTAAATTTTGGCATCATGGCCATTTCCAAAGGGGTCCCTTGACCTCTGACCTCAAGATAAGTGAATGAAAATGGGTTCTATGGGTACCCACGAATCTCCCTTTTACAGACACGCCCACTTTGCCCACACGGACAACCAAACACTGGCTCTAGATAGGGCCATTTGCATTTTCACGTCTTTGTGTCGGCCACCATAATTTTCCTACTCGCTTGGCACACGGGAGAGGTTCAATAACGTCTCAGTTGGTTGCAATCTGCAACCTCACCACTAGATGCCGCCAGATCCTACATACTCTTCACCTTTAAGCTGATAAATATGTTCTCCAGCTAGCCGCTAGGTTGTCTGTTTGCTGTTTGGTGATGGACCAGTAGTGAACAGTTGGTTCATAAGAGCCAAACACACCACCCCAAAACAAAACAAAACAAAAACAATGAGCTTAAAGATGCTAAACCGCTCTGTAGAGCTGAATGGAGTGTTCATCACTTTGCGTGACACTTTTTGCACTTTTTATCAATTATTATTATAAAAACATTGATCAAAGCTGCTTTAAAGGTAACAGAAACATAAAGGAGTCATAGGAAAGCAATGAGATTTATATGTTTCTTTTACCAGCAACTCATGGGTGGCCAGGACCTTTTGTCCTCTGCATGTCAGGACTAGTTTAATCTCAGACACTTCTCTATCCATCAGCTGCCCCGTGTCACCGTCTACTGTCACCGAGGCAAAAAATAGCCCCGGCTTCATGCCCTGCAGCCCTTCTGTCCACTGGGGCAAAGCAATGCCACCTGTCAGACAGGCCACAGGTTAAAAAGCCAGGCTCCAGACACAGATGGACAGCCACCACTACCTCATGTGTTTGCTATCAGGGCTATACAGCCAGGTTTGGTGTGGCTCGCTCGCTAGCAAAAGACTTCATCATCATTACCTCATTTGTGTATGCTGAAGGCTGCCAGCAGTTTTACATTGACATAAAAGAGCAAAGTCTTAGGTCACTTCTTGGATTAAAAAGGACGAGATTAAGAACTTCCTCCTGTGTGAGTTAACTGGCTGAAAGAACTCCATTCATATGTTTTCTCAATGACCCTAAATCAGAGAAATCCGGCGGGAAACTCTGACCTAGAATCAGGTTTGGCTCTTGCTTGATTATGAATGAGATGGTCAGTGAAGCCTGCTCTGTGTTCTCAGAGTATCATCGGCAAATGTATACTGAAAATGCACAAAGTAGCATAAAATGGAAGTAAAGTACCTCAAAATTGAACTTCAGTACCTGAGTAAATGTTACTTTCCAACAGCTTAATGAATTTGTTATAAGACACCAGCACACCGGAGTCAACGCACGGGCCTCAATAAAGAGAAACATCGCACTGCATTATGTAACAATCAGTCTGTTTTTAATAGAGGTATTAAATCATGGCTAAAAGAGAACCAACATGTTCTCACACCCAATATCCCTTTAGACAAACCCCTGTTTTTGTATCTTGTGTATATTTTTGTGGATGTATTTTCGTAAATGTATTTGTGGACATATTTCTGTGTATATTTTGTGGATGTATTTTCTTTTCTTTTGCTATTTTCACTCTTTTTTATTATTTAAAAAAGCCTCCTGTGGAGAGGACAGGACACTAAACACAGTGCATCTATTTCCTGTGCAGAAATGTATTTTACAATTCTAATGCTACTGTGATGTCCATGTCAAATAAACTAAATAAAACTAAACTAAACTAAATTTGATCCTACAATCTCACTATTACCAAGGAAAGCCAAAACGGATAGTACAAATTTTAGTATATATCCTATATTTTTCTTGTTAACAAAGCCCTTGAAAAGACCAAAACCAACAATGAATGGATCCTACTAAAATGTTGGCCTGATAATCACCCCTGTTGTTTTCCAAAAACTACTAAAAACACATCAGTGAGTCACACTGTTGCACGTTGTGTTTCTTCATTACCATCAACATGGGTACTGTAGTTTATTTTAAGTCTCACATCCACCGTCCTGCTGTTGTAAATACTCACTAGAGCACCAAATATGTATTCATCTGCAGATGAAAATAGTCCCCAACAAATGCACTTCTTCTAACAGTGCTTGGCTGTTTTAGGTAATTACTTTAAAAAAAAAAACTATATATTCAGGACATCGTTTTCACATCTTCAATATGAACAAATGGGCTTGGAGTTGGGAGCCATTCAGGCATTGTATGAAAATGATTGCATGTGTCTAAAAAACTGAATTATTATGACATTCATTATGTTTTTTAATACGAAATGCGATCACTAAATTATAAGTTGAAAGGATTTTTGACTTTATAATTTACTTTTTCGGGTTGGAAATCAAAGACTTCAGCACGTTAGTCGTTGTTTTGTAGTTGTTATTATTGACAGAATGAGAGGAAGTACTGAATATTTGAATATGACTCAAAACCTGACTGGGATCCCAAGAGCTTTGATTCCATTTTGATTTTACCCTAACATGCTCGCCAATAATACGCCGCTGAGATATTCACTTGTTGATAAACTGCTAAGTGCTTGTGGCCCAGTAGGACACCTTAAAACATGCCTTTATCCATTACATGGAAAGATGAATAGATGTTTTGTACATGTGCTGTGGAGCTGTGATTAAAACAACATGAATATCTGGGAACCTATCCTGTTACAAACTTGAAAATAAAACATGTATCCAAGCAGTCTAGACAGAGATAGCCATGAGGTCATCACCATCATGACTTCCAGACTGTTTTGAGCTGACTGGCTCTGCTGGACACAGGACCTGATGGAAACCAAAACATTAAACTGGCCAACACTGTGGTTATGTCAGCTGTGGTTATATTATGTAATAAGGTCTAAAAAGAGACTGAATTAATGTCCCCCAAAATAACTTCATCTAATCATTTTGGTACTTTAAAACTGCCTTTGTAACTGAGCACTTTTGTTATGAAAAAAATTTAGAGTTGTTGCGATGTTGTGAGGGAATTTTTTTCTTTAAATAAAGTAATAAAGTAATATATTTTGGTTTTAGCTTGAAAACAATATTTATTAAGGTTATCCAATTGGTTTTGAAAAGGTCTTTTATAGGAATAGTTTGATGAACTATGCTCGACATCAGAGAACTAGCGGCGATAAAGGCCGACTGTTGCATCGCTTCACGTCACCTTTGTCTTGGCCGACAAGTTGCATTTGAACACACTGCAAAGACTACAGCCGACAGTCAATTAGCACAGACGTTCTACACTTGCGTGAGAGGAAATAACTCCCTACCAGCATGTAGTGGTAGTCTGTATTCATCATTCAAAAAGGGAAACCAGAAGACCGAAGACTGCGGATATACAAGCCGTTGTTATGATACGTACATGAAACAAAGCAGCGTTTTCACACCGCTCTCACTCACCACTCTACTTCATTCAAGATGTCGTTGTGAAAATATCCGTGTGTTGGAATGATCAGATGAGATGAAGATGAAAAATGAGAAGAGCCTTCTGTGTTTTTCCTCTTGACTTTACTCGTTTGCTTGCTTTCCTCACTTCCGTTTCTCTTCTTGTGCACTGATGTGTTTAAGCTGAACCGCCAATCAGAGTGATTTCTCTCACCGACGGGCGCCACCGCCGATTAAACATGCTGAATCGACTGAAAAACCTCCAACACGGGCAGACTAGAGCCGACGGTGCAGGACACCGCGAACAAAACTAGCCAGACGGCCCCAAACTGTCCAATGGCCGACTGATGGCTTGGAAGATCAGGGCCTTAAGTCTAAGGTTAGCAGAGTTATTGAAAACAACAGAAGTGCACTAATTTAAGTTAAAGAAAGAGAAAATCACCAGCATTGTTATGAGTTATGAGGTTTTCAATCACAACGCTGGCAATTCAGTCACAATCACTTTGGCAATAACAGCTCATTCCCAGGGCGTCAAATAGCCTACCGAGGGTTTGTCAAGGCCGTCGGCGTTCGATACTGCTGCACAAGGCACCCTCTATGAGAGGCACCGGGTTGTCCATGAACTACAATGTAAATCCATCCGCGGCAACAGTAAAAGCTCGGAGAAAGTGCTGGGTTGATGCAGTTTAAAGAGCGAAAGAGACACACAGGGTGGGAGGGAGCGGATGGGTCCAACAAACACAAGGCTTTCATCCAGGAGAACGCTGTTAGTGTCCCGTTTTCACCAAGTTCAGTGTTATTTTCACTGTACAAGCGTAATAGTTTTAAGCCCAACCATGTTGTTTTTTCCTAAACCTATCTATAGTGGTTTTGTTGCCTAATCTTGAACAAGTGTTTTTGTTTAATTCACAACATTAAGCACGTGTTTACATGCGGCTGAAAAGTGACCCCGGGGGTCTGACAAAGCGCCAGTATATGACGAGAGATGAGAATGTGTTGGCTATAAACCACAAAATCATCAAGTTCAGATATTCCATCTCTTCACAGAAAAAAAAATACATGTGTTTTTCTGTGAAGAGATGGGATATATGAAATTTGCACATGCTCATGATGAATGTGTCCAAACTCAAAGCAAAACAACATGAAGTCAGTGACAATGTCCAAAAGAGAATTAAATGGAAGAAACATCTTTGTGGATCAAGACTGTAATGGAGTTAAGATCTGTGAACAATTTCCTCTAAATGAGTAGCCTGTGGCGTAAGTAAAGCAAAAAAAAACAAAAAAGCAACAGTGGATGAAGGCATCCAGCTATTATCTGTGCCCCACATGTTGTGTGAAGTGCCTGCTGGTGGATTTACACACTGACTGTCTTCTCCGCTGGACAACACAAAGGAAAATGAATTGCTAAATTTCTAGGGAATGCACCTAAATGAAAGAAGATGGCTCTCTGTAAAGTTGTGATGCAAATTAAATAAATAAAACTGCCATACTTTTTATGATCTTTTCCAGTTTTATTATCATTTTAATTTCCTCTGTGTGTGTGTTGTGTGTCACTAGTGGTGTTTCGGAGCTAAATAACTAAGCTGTCATTACAGAAACACCGGCTGCTTGTCAACTCTAATTCCTCTGCATTTATTTACAGCACAGAGACAAGGACACTTGATCTTCCCCTTTCACAGGGCTATATCTGTATAAGCCCTGTTGTTCGCCTGTTTTTTTTCTCGGACGAAAATGGCTCGCGTGCCAAGACAAATAAGGTACACATTTGTGAACAGCATTGGAGGCAAGAGTCCAGAAATGGGTAAAACAAAGCAGGAAACTGGTAAGTATTCCCATTAGGAGGAAGCGATTTAATCTTTTCAGCACCGTGAACCATTTCTCCCAACAGTCCTGCAATTTAAACTATAGCGCAGGTTGCAAGGCTCAAGTAGAAAAAAAGCAGAGCTTTGTTGTTGTATCATTTAATCTGTGTTGAATCTAATACAGCAGCTTAAATGCTTACATCCAGTCCATCACATACCCGCTGTACAGTAGCTGCGCTGACCTGTGAGGTTTGTACTGTGCAGTAACACGAGTGCTGGACCATGTCTTCTCGTAACAGGGAGTGTCTGACAGGCCGCTTTGAGTTCTTCCTGTAAATGTCCAACAGAGGGACCCTGTGAATCTCCAGACCAGACACAAGTGTGTTATTGACCTCTGTCCTCTTGCAGCCTGAAAGTACACAATCATCAGAAGCCCGAGCATAAATCTATGCATTTTAAATCATGAATAGAAAATAATGAGAGACCTACACCAAAACATTTGAACTCCTTTGCCCCTCTTTTGCCTTCCCTTATACTTTAAAAGGAATATCTTTTGAGTCTTGAAAGGTGGCTCTGAAATGTTTAAAGTTTGCACCAAACATAGCATTATCTTGGATTTACAATAGATTCCAATTGTGACCCAGTTTCACAGCAAAAACACTTACCGATACCACTCAAACCATTCATGCAGAGAGAGAGCATTGGCCATTTGTTCAAATACCTACGACAACCTATAGGTTAATTTGACAAGGGCTGCTTGTGGTCATGTGATCTTTGATTGTTGGCTCTCAGAGGCAAAGTAATGTCAAGTCAAGTCAATTTTATTTGTATAGCCCAAAATCACAAATCACAAATTTGTCTCAGGGGGCTTTACAATCGTACAGGATACGACACCCTCTGTCCTTTACAGTGCGACCCTCTCATCGGATAAGGAAAAACTCCCCTAAAAAAAAAAAACAACATTAGAAATATCCAAAACTGCATTTTAACTATTGTGACTTGTCAGAATTCTTATTCAAGACATCTATAACGTCATTCTGACTAGTCAAAACGACAGTTAGAGACATCCGTAATTCAGTTTTGATTATCCTAAAGATAGAAGAGGTTACAGATATCTCAAACGTCAATATGACTAGTCAGAATTGTTGTGCATGAAGTTGCTCATGCAAGGCTTCCCATTGGATATTGGCCCAACAAAGCATCTGAACAGTGTTAGCAGAAGCTAGACACATAACATTGGTCTGTATGTGCATCCGGCTGTGAGACAAGTGGTCGGGGACCGCTGTGGATAAGATGCCATGAAATAGAAAGAGCTTATCATCAAGGAATTTGTGGTGAACAAGAGCTTTGTTCGCTAGAGAGTTGTGGTAGAAATTGACGCCGTATTGTAGATTTATTATCTCCAGACACACTTTATAAACCCATATGGCTGCAGTGCCATAGTATATTTGAATATCTTCCGCTTTCCGCCTCTCCATGTATGACCCGTGACTCTGGGTTACCATCGGGCTACATTGTGCCATTTGTGAATCAAAGCTGATTACAGCTGCCGTCCTCTGAGAAGAAGCAAGCTGCAAGCTTCTCAGAGACACCTTTTGTGCCTAAGGGTAATTAGTGTTTGATGCTTAAAAACTTGATTTTTGGTGAACTAAACCTTTAAAGCCCAATGCAGCCAGTTTGGGAGGAGATGATACACACATCAAAGGTTCTTTAGAACAATTAACCTTGCAACCCTTTTCAGACACATCCAAAAAAAAAAACAATGTTCAAATGTCAGTGAGCATGTGACGAGAGCAGGCATCATTGTTTGAACAGTCAGGGTCATCGGTAAACCTTTGGAGAATGTTAGTGTTAAAAGGTGTTCCCCTTATTTCCATGTTGTTCTGTGTTCGGCGTATTGCTTCAAACAGTCCGGGTCAACAGGACACCGTCTGCACATCAGACACAGGGTCAAACAGACACCTGCTGCCAAGAGGAGCAGTCGTATAACTGACAAGCGTTAACACCCCCGTAACTACACTGCTAAGCTGTGTTAAATACGCTGCACTGAGTTAGGGTGTGGTGCTGCCCTGCTGCCCATCAAAACCCATCCCCAAGCCTTGATTAGCACTCCCCATCCTCTGCCCTCTTGCTCCTCCTTGTCCCCCTCCTCTTCATCTCATTTCACACTAAACAAAGTCGCTGCGGGGTCCCATGTCGTGAACCCCCTCTCTCTTATCACCTCACAGTCGGAGGCACTGGCTGGGTTGATGAACTTGGCTGGAAGGAATCCGCAGGCTTCCTCCACTTGACTGAGCAGAGCTAATGAGTCGGAAAATCCCACAGCCAGAGCTTCAGGGTTCAAAATGGGCATCAGGGGAAACAGGTAGTTCAAGCATGGGAGAGAAGGCTGCCGAGGTCTGTTTCATAGAGAGTGCTTTGCAGGTTGTCGAAGATGCAGAGCGAGCTTCTGACGGCGAGGAGTTTGGGAGAATGGACTCCAAGGAGGAGAAGGCGTAGGAGGAGGAGTGTGTGACTGGATGAAGCAGGGATTACCCTGCTTTGATCTGTAAACCGTATCTGTACCAGGGAGGCTGGGGGACCTCATCTCGTAGCCAGGTGCACTCTGTTCATCAAGCCGCTGCCAAACCCCCCACCAAGCTGCCCCCTAGGTGTGAAATGTGCCCCCAATCCCTTTCCTACACGCCCCATCACACAGCAGACCTACAGCAGGACAAGGACTGACTGGCACAGGAACAGACAGATCTTCGGCTGTTCTGGTACTGACAATATCTGGCGCTTGTAGTAGAATTACTGGTTCATGTGAAATAGACATTCTGGAAAGTACGCCTATTCTTGCTGAGAATTGGATGAGAAGTTTGATATCTGTCCATTTAAAGGACCAGTGCGTAGGATTTGGAGGCATCTAGTGGTGTGGTTGCAGATTGCAACCAACTGAGTACCCCTCCACTCACTTGTCCCCTTCCAAGGCCGTGGTAACGTGAGCCACCGGTTGCAAAACCATGGTAACACCGTTTACATTACTCATAGGCCATCCTTACTGTAATAACACTACTTTAAGAGCAACGGAAGTCAGACGGCCGCTGGAGGTACCACACAGGTTTTGCAATCTGCGGCTCAGGTTACCTTAGATTCACAAGTGGGTCGGAGAACTACGGTGGTATTCAGGGAACGTAAAAACACAGAAAGCTCTCTATAGAGCCAGTGTTCGGTTTGTCCGTTCTGGGCTACTGTAGAAACATGGCGGAGCAACATGGTGGACTCTGTGAAGAGGACCCGCTCCCTATATAGATATGAAGGGCTCATTCGAAGCTAACGAAAACACAACAATTCTTAGTTTCAGGTGATTATACACTCATGAAAACATACTTATTATATTCCATATAAGTTTGCTCCGGCTGGTGGGCGGTGCTTGCTATTTCCTCAACTGATCTCAACATGGCTGCCGGGTCACAAACTTTCTCATTTTACAGCTAAGCAGTACACTACAAGATGTTTCTGAAAACATTTGAGGCAAGAAATAGGCATTACAGTAACAGAATATTGATCCATATTTGATCAGCGCTGCCTAGTTTGACCGTTTGATTGGAGTTTGCGAGTGACTGACTGCTGCTCAGAGACCACAGGCTCCAGATCGGCTCTGATTGGTTGTTTTCCTCCGGTCTGTGAAATCTTGCAGATGCCATCAGGAAGGAGGAACACCGGAGGAACATGATTTTTTTTTTTCAGATTACCTGTCTCATGCACTACTGTCAGGATATTATGACATATATGTGTTTTCCGATATGTGTTTTGTAAAACTAACTTTTTTCATAATCATATTTGCTCCAATCTGTCCGCAGTTTTAAGGGGATTATCTGCCAAATACTTGACTTTTCACTGTTTTGTAAATGAAGCATGTATGTGCTTTTCCTCTCAAACATGTATTTTGTTAAACATGTTGTCCAGTAATGCATCATGTCCTGATAAAATTGTACAAACAAAAGCCACAACATAGTAACCCACAGCAAGGACCATGATTTCTCAAACACAGCTGTCCCTCTTGTCAAAGGGAAGATCTCTTCCTCACATGGTACAGTACATTCATACATGTACAGTAATTTCTTCGGTTTGACAGTTCAGTTCTGACTTGAGGACATAAATTCTTTTGCCATTTGCTAGAAACAAATGAGAAAAAGCTTTCATGTTTCAGACAGCTGTTTGTTCAGAGAAGGTTTCTTCTGTAGGTTTCTTATGGATTTTTTGGCTTAAAACATGAAAAACTGTTTTCAGGCATTGTCTAATTCACTTTGATGTTAATGTTCAATATAGTGCTGGAAAGGCTACTTTTTTTTCTGTGCTTCAGATCCTCTCCCAAAGACCGTATCAATATTTATTCACTACCTGGCTTTCAACTCCTAAATCTCCGTCCTCCTCTCCTCTCCTGTTTGTAGATGATTGGCGGACACAGGACAGAACTGACTGGGGTCATTTGAATTATGCATACGAAAAGTGGATGTTGCTGGCCTCGGCTCAAAGCATTCTTCTGTGACATGTGCAGAACATGCAGACAGGGAGGCTTTTCCACGCAGTGACCAATCTGTTTTGCAGACAGCCTTGAATCTCATCTGCAAGATCATAGAAGCACTCCTGCCGGGCCATCTCTGTTTATTTTAGTGCCCCTTCAAGTCCTGTGTCAGTCTGTTAAGAACAGACAAGATGGGATTTGACAACTCTTTGATAAAGCATTAAAGCAAATGTTAGTTTTTGAGTAGGGACTGTCAAAAAGCAGAAAACGTCAGGGTTAAATGCTATTTCAGTGTATAGCTTAACACTACTTTCGAAGTACTTTAAAAATATCTACATCTGGAAAAGAAAAAGAAACATTACATGTTTTCAGGAGAACTTGAGACCACACAATTGGACAACCACTAAGAGCTTAACAAGGCAAACGGATAGCCAAGAGCCAAAGGATGTTATTGTGGACTGCCACAGGCTGCAGACCGATCATCTGACAATGGGGATTTAAAATTGGAACTGATGGCAGCACCATAACGAAGCATTCAAAAGAGCCACAACTAAGAATGGGCGGACAATTTCTATAAGTTAACAAGCCCTGAATGCAGCTCAAATGTTACATATTTGGGAGAATTAGTTGTGGTTAGCTTTCTTACATGTTTTGGAGAGACAATGAAGACCCATAATCAAAGACTGACAGTGTGGTTACCTCATACAGTCATCATTTATCAGTCTGACGTTTCAGCCTAAACTGAGCAGTGAAATAAGATGACCTGCTCTCACGAACTCTCTGACTACCTCTCTTAAACTTTTATATGAATGAGAGTATACAGTCAAGATCTCAAGGTATGTGTGTGTGTGTGTGTGTGTGTGTGTGTGTGTGTGTGTGTGTGTGTGTGTGTGTGTGTGTGTGTGTGTGTGTGTGTGCGTGCGTGCGTGTGCGTGTGCGTGTGCGTGTGTGTGTGTGTGGTGTCTGTACAGGCATGTTGTGGGAGGTTGCAGAGGAGAGAGAGCGGTGAAAATCAAAGCATCAGGAAGGGCATGGGGTTGAGTGTGCTGTGTGTGCTTAGCCCACAGCCATCCACACTGCAGGACACCGTGGAACATGTGATGGGGATGATCACCCCCGACACCCACCGCTGCCCACAACACATCCCACCCCACTCGCCCGCAAACTGTCCTTTTGACCCAGATCTCCCACACCTTCTCCCAGCAACCCCCATCTCTTCTCTTTCTATCTTTTTCTCTCTCTCTCTCTCTCTCTCCCTGTCTCTCTTCTTGCCACATCAGCTGGATCCCGTTCCGGCCTCCAGCCACGAGCCCCGACAGGCTGCAGTGCAAACAGAGCCTTGAGTTAATGTAATGAGCCAAAGAATGCCACTGCTCAGGTTTTGAAATCGCATTGAGTATTAAGTGACCAGAGAAAACACAGCGGTGGAGGGTATGTGTGATACCTGATAATTAGAGGACAGAAGTACAGGATAGGGAATCAAAAGAAAAGTGGAAGATAATGAGGGATAGCCAACAAAAGTCTTGCAGAATGAAGATGAGGTGAGGTAGTGAATATGCAAATCGTGCTAATGCACGTACACGCACCGTGTATGAATATAAAAATGCATGTTTTAACATGAATGTCGCCTCTTGACTTCAGCTCTTTTTTTCTCTCTCTCTCAAGAAAAAAACACGGGGGGAAAAAAGATCAGTCATGACACCACATGTTGTTTCCACCTCAGCCATTTTCCAGTTAATCGTATCACAGTTGGATTCAAATGGAAAAAGTGATGGTAAGAAAGATAAAAGGAGTGATGACATATATATCGAGTAATGCTGGAAGAGAAGGTGAGTATGAATATTTGATTTCCCCAGGTGTTGCTTTGACAGTTTAGTTTGACTCCTATTTAATTTTTTCAGTAGCGGAACGGTGCAGAATAGCTGCATGTTGCACAAGACTATAAATTAAACATGACAGTAAATAAATGAGATCCAATATTTATTTATATCCTACTTCAACAGATACATGACATTTATGATGCCCATATTCACAGGAAAATAACAGATTCCCTATTTGAACAACAAGCCAGCCAATCAGACCACGAGATGAAGCAGAACTCAAACCCAATATAGATACATTATGTTGATATGATCACCTATAAACTTTTTTGGAAACACTTCACATCATTCACTCAAACGCCACATCCAAAACATGTTTGATGAAGAATGCAACTGTTTTAAATAGTCACGCTACTCTCTTTCATACCTCACAGGTCCTATCTTGTTATGGTATACTGTATATAAATGTTGTGTGTACTTTGTATGTAGATAATGTTAAAAATATATTCTGGTTATAAATGAATACAAAATAAAATGTTATTTTAAAAAACAGTGTGTTTGTTTTATTTGAGCAGACAAGACTATCAGGAGAGGGGCCTATAACACTAGGATTGGTAACAGTGTCCAGTGTCCATCTCACGTATACAAAAACTGCATACACACACCAACAACCACAACATATCATATGTACTGAATCATTTACACAGAAAAAGATATATTTTTTTTGCTGGTTGGGTCATACAGGACTGCACAAAAAAACAAAAACAACCACCCAAACATAAAGACGTGTCATGTTCACATCCACTGACAGGCAATGATCTTGACATCAGCGTGTCTGTTCTCCTCATTAACCTTTTTAAGGTCACTGCTCTACCTCATGTGTCAACCCGCTACATCAACAGAGCTTGAGGTCAAAGGTCACCTCAGGGTTGCAACTACTTTGGTAGACTGTTTAAACTTTTAATTAATATAAGCAAATTCAAGTGATAACCAGTGTTTAGGATTCAAACATTTCTACAACCAATCACAAACAATGACATGCAGATAAAAGACAAGATTGGCCCTCGGAGAAAACGGCTGGATTTTGCCAATGGAGGCTACAAACACAATATCAGAAAGATATCCGGTCTAAATTGTTATCTGTTCCATTTTTACTGCAAATAAAAGACAGAAAACGTCCATCTGGGTTTTACAAGCACATCAGCTAACCTATTTTTTCATCCTCCAGGTGTTGCTTGGCAACTTCAAGATGGACTGTGGGTTTAATTATCTAAAACATAAACAGGATTTCCACAATCAAGAGCACACAGGTGATGCAATAAAACATATGAGGAGATGCCTTCTGTCAACTAATAAAGATTATTTTTGGGGAAAAAGACCTAGTCAGCTCAAATTAGTATGCATCTCTCTCTAATTATAGAACAAAAAAGACAAAGAGAGGAAGAAAAATAAACATCTGCCCACTGCTGTGTTTGCTAATACTGAGTAAACCACCCACTGATGTGCTGTCACAGATGTGTCCTGACCTGAGCTAAGCCAATGGATAAAATAAAGACATTCAAGATATGATGAATGGCTAGATTAAACAGAGACGTGGAGAGGTGCGGCTTTTCACCTCCATGGGGAATTTCTCACATCATGGTCAGGCTCTGTGGAGATTGGCCAAAGGAAGGGCCAACTGTACCGGCTATAGATCAGTATCCTTCCTGCTTGATTTATCACATTTTTGTCCCGAGTATTTCATCCCTAAGATGGTCAAAAGCTGAGAATATGATTTAAAAAACAGCTTTCATTCATTAGAAAATCCTCAGCTCATATGGGGGTAATGGAGTCTCATGGTGTTTTTGTAGTACATGGGACTGGTTAGAGGAAAATCACTGAAAACAGGGAAATTAAGAAGGGTGAAAACAATTACTTGTTACAAGAATCATCGAGATTCAAGTTTCATTTTCTTGATACATGGGCATCTGCACACTTCTGGTCTTGTTTCAATTCAGGAAAACAAGGTAAACTGTACTGGGGGAAAAAAGTGGAATTATCTCACAACATCTATTGTTTTAAAGACACATAAATCTTGAATGCTGAAGCTGTGAAGAAAGTGCTTTTATTTATTTATTTAATTGCAGTGCAGCTGAACAGTGATGATAAGAAAGCAGGGTACAACCTCTGGGAGCTTGGCTCCAACAGTTTGTAGACACCTCCATGGCCAGTTTATTAAGACGGTCCGTCCTGGATTTGTAGAAAAATTAGTTACATGGGACAATGAAGGTTTCCTTTAATCATTAGCTCCGGCTGAAAGAGAAATGTCACTGTCAGTCAATCACAGAGACAAAATTGTAAAAAAAAAAAAATTCTACATGTTCAGCTTTCTTTCTATTCTGTCTCCCTGTCAAAAGGAGAATATCTGAGAATATCACCTGCCACCCTTTGGCTTGCTCAGAGGTCACGACTTGCGACATTAATTGAAAGACAAACATGACATACACATGACATATGTCCTGACAGTCCATCCCCATGATTCCTTACTAATACTGCCACTGCTGGTGCCAAAGAAAGAAATGTAAAACGATCAATCACAACAAGGAAGACCTGAAAAAATATGCAAAAATGTTCCTGCACATACACTTTTACCTTCAGGATCTGTTAGGACCGGACCTACAGTAAATCTCTGTGCAGCTTTGACCTCCAGCTCACCTAAAAATGCAAAACATCTAAATTGTTATTATTGGGCATGGGGAGGAAGAGAGGGGGGAATGGAGAGAGAAGTTGTGAGCAGTTAATCATTTATGTTTACTTGTCTATATCCTGTAAATTTTAGTTGGGGTTTAACCTGTGCGAGGGTAAAGACAGGCCCTTTTAAATCTAACAGACAAGCTGTTTAGGTTCTCTGAGCTGCTCTAAATCATCAGAAGAAGTGAAGGACCTTCTGAATCCTTTAGTGTTTTAAGGCAGTCAAAGTAATGGGAACAAACAAAGAATCTTCACCGGATGAATATCTGAGCATGAGTAAACATGAAGTATAAGAGTTTATGTATTTGTTATGAAAAGCTCATGCTTTTATAGCCAATACTTAAAAGAACTGTTTTTTAGAAAAGTATAGTTGCAAACCAGAGTGGACAATGATCAGGCCAATGCAGAGTCTTCACTCCTGTTTAGTTCCTCACTACTTTTCTGGGATGGCTCATTGGTGTGACTATACTGCCCTCTAGTGGTCAAAAAATGTTAATGACATAGCTCACTGCTCTTTGGTCATGCTGTCACATTGCCTGCTAAATGAAAGTTATAGTATATAGTATAGTATAAAACCTCTGGATCTGGATTGCCTTGGGGCCTGAATGAATGCAATAACAAATCAAATCACATTTTCTGTATGTGCACTCATTTTAACTGATTCTAGAGACATTTAGTCCTAATAGTAGTAGACAATATAAGTCTTTATTAATCAATTCTGTTATAACTGAATGTTGTTGTTAATCATGGGGCCTTAATTCTTAATAGGCCACTTTTAGCAAATCCCAGTTTTTCGGCAAATTAAATTTACATAATTAATTTGATTAATGTTTTTTCAAAATATTATATCAATGAAATGATATGGCTTAAAAAAACTACCCTGATTTTATACTTTTAAAGATACTGATTTTAAAAAATATTTGACTACGATTGAAAACTTAAAACTCAAAAATTCTAAACTGGCAAAAACTATTAGATTATTATTATCATTATTATTATTATACATTTCAAATTTATTCCAATTGTTTAACAGACCCTGATTGTGTTTTTTTCTTTCTTTTTTGGTTTTATTCATCTTCTTTGCCTTTCTTTACATTTTATTTGTTGTATAATTTATTGTATTTTATATTATTTTTATATTGTGAAATATTTACTATTTTCTTTGTAATGAAAAATAAATAAATAAAAAACGATTTTATTGAACATTCTAGCAGTGCAAGTGAAATGTTTGTGTCTGCAGGCAGAAATACTTTTCAAACTGTATTAAGAAATCTCATGTACAAATGTATATGCCGGCTTAATCAGTCTGAGAATGACATAATCTTGCGGTTGTCTAACATCAGATTTAGCACTACACGGTACCAATCACAAGCTTTGTAGGCACTGGTATAGTTCTTTATATGTAAGGCATTGATGTATATATATATATATATATATATATATATATTAATATGTATATTCTTAATATCTTTTAATCATGTTTTTTTATAGTGCTTTCTGTATTGTAATGTATTATATGGAATGTATTGTTGTTGTTTTTTCTTTTTTCTTATCTGGACCTTGAATCTGCAATAAAGTTTGAATTGAATTCTAGATAAAGTATATAAAAAGATAGTTTTGTCAACATGCAATTGGCTTTTTTGGGAAAATAAACAACTCCTATAATGAAATAGCTTTAAGACAGTCGTCACGACACTATCTAAAAAACTTTATGATTATGGACTTGTCATGGACAATAACAAAGATGACTTTCTGGTGAATAACATTCTCATTCTTGGAAAATTTTATTTGCACAAATCCAAGTATATGAAAGTGAAATCTAGTTTTAATGTGTTTCATTCTGAGTTTCTTTCTTAAAAGCCCTTAAAGTCATGAAAAACAAAAATGCATTGAAACTTCTTAGTATAATAGAAGAATATGAATTACAAAAATTATACATTTTCATGTATAATTTTACATATTTTATTTGTTCTTGTTCTGTATGCACCTTGTCCTTTTACTCCAATGCAATGATCTATGAGCCATGTTGTTTGTAAATCTGAATTTGTTAATAAAAAAAACTTGCAGTCCCATATTTTTCCTTTTTTTAACAAAAAACAACCCCCTAATAACAGGATCTGATACTTTTAGGGCACAAAAATGCTTTGAAACTTCTTAGTATAATAGAAGAATATGAATTACAGGTACAACCCTTTAGCCCTTAATTTAATTTATTATTATTATGTTTATATATAATTTTACATGTTTTATCTGTTCTTGTTCTGTATGCACCTTGTCCTTTTACTCTAATGCAATGATCTATGAGCCATGTTGTTTGTCAATCTGAATTTGTTCAATAGAATATGTGACTACGATTGAAAACTTAAAACTCAAAAAATCTAAAAGGGCAAAAATTATTAGATTATTATTATTATTATTATACATTTCAAATGTATTCCAATTGTTTAACAGACCCTGATTGTGTTTGTTTTATTTATTTATATATATTTTTTCATCTTCTTTTCCTTTCTTTACATTTTATTTGTTGTATAATTTATTGTATTTTATATAATTTGTATATTGTGAAATATTTACTATTACTATTTTTTGTAAGGAAAAATAAATAAATAAAAAAAACTATTATATTAAAAATTCTAGATAAAGTATATAAAAAAAGATAGTTTGTCAACATGCAATAATGGCTACTAACTACATGACTGGCTTTTCCCAAAAGTTTCTCATCTGGGATACTTCTCTCAAAAGGACATTGTTTATGGACTTGTCATGGACAACAACAACAAAGATGACTTTCTGGTGAATAACATTCTCATTCTTGGAAAATTTTATTTGCACAAATCCAAGTATATGAAAGTGAAATCTAGGTTTAATGTGTTTCATTCTGAGTTTCTTTCTTAAATAAAAGCCCTTAAAGTCACCAAAAACAAAAATGCATTGAAACTTCTTAGTTTTATATATATTAAATATATTATTTTTATATTGTGAAATATTTAAAAAAAATTGTAATGATAAATAAATAAATGAAAAACTACAATATCAAACATTCTAGATAAAGTATATAAAAAGATAGTTTTGTCAGCATGTAATAATAAAACTCCTATAATGAAATAGCTTTACGACAGTCGTCACGACACTATCTAAAAAAGCTTTACGACTATTTTGGAGGCTGATTCAAAATGGAGTAGTAGAGATTACATCCTCACCATCATACTCTTTATTCTCCTCTTCTAACAGTTTAAACACAAACAGCTTGTTACTAGTTAGAGAACAGGGAACCTCTGCAACATGACAGAAGAGAAGAAGTCCGGCTCGCTGGGTTTCTTTTCGAGCTACGACGACCTGAGCGACAGCAGCGATGGCAGCGACTCGGACGAGGAGGCAGAGAGTCGGAAGAAGAAAGCCGGGACTGAAGCTGCTGCTGGCGGCGGAGGAGGAGCGCAGTCCTCCGGACACGGGACCAAGCGAGCCGCCGGAGGAGCTCCGCTACCGCTGCCCAAACCAGACGAGCTGTTCGGCTCCGTGTCCAAACCGGCTTTCCTCTACAACCCGCTGAACAAGGAGATCGACTGGGAGAGTCTCACGGTCAAACCTCCGGAGGAGGTAAGAAACAACAACTCACCTTCTGTGTGTGCAAACCACAACAACAACAACAACTCACCTTCCCTCTGTGCAAACACAAACACAACAACTCACCTTCCCTCTGTGTGCAAACACAAACACAACAACTCACCTTCTCTGTGTGCAAACCACAACAACAACAACTCACCTTCTCTGTGTGCAAACCACAACAACAACAACAACTCACCTTCACTCTGTCTGTGTGCAAACACAAACACAACAACTCACCTTCTCTCTGTCTGCAAACACAAACACAACAACACTCACCTTCTGTGTGTGCAAACACAAACACAACAACACACCTTCACTCTGTCTGCAAACACAAACACAACAACACACCTTCTCTCTGTGTGCAAACACAAACACAACAACACACCTTCAGTCTGTGCAAACACAAACACAACAACTCACCTTCAGTCTGTGCAAACACAAACACAACAACTCACCTTCAGTCTGTGTGCAAACACAAACACAACAACACACCTTCACTCTGTCTGCAAACACAAACACAACAACACACCTTCAGTCTGTGCAAACACAAACACAACAACACACCTTCACTGTCTGTGTGCAAACACAAACACAACAACACACCTTCACTCTGTCTGCAAACACAAACACAACAACACACCTTCAGTCTGTGCAAACACAAACACAACAACTCACCTTCAGTCTGTGTGCACGTGCAGTAACATATAAATAATATAACATTATAACATGTATAATACTGTGTGGTTGACTGCTGAGAATAGTAAGTCTAATGTATGAACTGTAGTGTAAACAGGCTGTGCAGCAATGTAGTCAAATGTATTAATTATGTAGTATTTGTTTATTTGTTTATTTATTTTTGCACAATTTAATACTATACAACATAACTGGTCTTATCTGAAGCCTCCACCCAGAGACAATATTAATATAAAGAAGTAATATGACTACATAATAGTGATAACAAACAATTAGAAAAAGATATATATAATAATAGCAATACAGTAAATATATATAAAAAGACAAGTGTATGTGTGTGTGTGTGTGTGTGTGTGTGTGTGTGTGTGTGTGTGTGTGTGTGTGTGTGTCTAAATTGGTCTCATGTAGCACACTTAGTTTCATTACTAGTGTGTAATTAAAATGTATACTGTAGTGTAAACAGACTGTGCAGCAATGTAGTAAAATGTATTAATTATGTAGTATTTGTTTATTTGTTTATTTATTTTGCACAATTTAAGACTATACAACATAACAAAAATAAATAAATGATAATAGACAGTGCAGGAAGAGGAAAAAAAACCCACTGAGCTTATCTGATGGTAGACTGCTGAGAATAGTAAGTCAAATGTATAAACTACTAGTGTAAAAAAGCTGTGCAGCAATGTAGTCAAATGTATTAATGATGTAGTTTTATTTGTTTATTTATTTAGCACAATTTAAGACTATACAACATAACAAAATAAAGAAATGAATGAACAATATACAATGCAGGAAGAGGCAAAAAAAACAAACACTGGGCTTACCTGAAGCCTCCACCTTTAGAGACAAGATTTATATAAAGAAATAATATGACTACATAATAGTGATAACAAACAATTAGGACAAGATATATATAATAATAACAACAATAATAGGAGGTAAAAACCCACAACAGCTTAACTTCCCTCTGTGTGCAAAGTGCAGTCAAATAATAGGAATATAACAATATAAAATGTATACTGTGTGGTAGACTGTGCTGTCAAATGCGTAAACTGTAGTGTAAACAGGCTGTGCAGCAGTGTAGTAAAATGTATTAATGATGTAGTTTTATTTGTTTATTTGTTTATTTATTTTGCACAATTTAAGACTATACAAAATAACAAACATAAATAAATAAATGAACAATATACAGTGCAGGAAAACAGGTTGTGTAGCAATGTAGTAAAATGTATTAATGATGTTGTTTATTTGTTTATTTATTTTGCACAATTTAAGACTATACAAAATAACAAACATAAATAAATAAATTAATGAACAGTATACAGTGCAGGAAGAGGCAAAAAAAAACACTGGTCTTATCTGAAGCCTCCACCCAGAGACACGATTAATACAAAGAAATAATATGACTACATAAAAGTGATAACAAAGAATTAGGACAAGATATATATAATAAAAACAATAACAATGCAGTAAATATATAAAAAAGACAAGTGTGTGAGTGTGTTTGAATATAATATAATTTAAATTTATTTATGTTAATAATATAATTTGTATTTATTTTTATTTTGTATTTAATTTAAAATATAATATAATTTAAATATCTATAATCTATAATGTAGTAGTACTGGTACTAGTACCAAAATGACGATTAAACAATAATACTAAATTGGTCTCGTGTAGCACACTTATTTTGATTACTAGTGTGTAATTCATTTATTTTAAATAGATATTTTAATAGAAAATAATGACAATAGTTTCCATGACAGGTGACCCGCTGAGGCAAACCTCTTACCTCTCCCTAGCTGATTTAAGTACAATATTTATATTTGATTGATTCCATTGATATGTATGTAAAACAAATGAATTACATATTAGCAATGAAAAATAACTGTGCCACGTGAGACAGATTTAGCATAATTTCCAATAACATTTTTACTAATATGGGTCAGCATGTAGGTCTTGTGTCACATTGGTATTGTGTCATTAAAACAGCCATTCATTAATAGTCCCTGTAGCCAAGACTGACAAACAACTCAAATAGATTTCTAGGAAACTACCTGCAGTTTTATTCTTACTAAATATTTGGCAATAGGGCTGCAATTAACTCAATATTTTCATTATTGATTAATCTGTTGATTATTATTATTACTTTTTTGATTGGACTATTAATTGTATAGTGTATATAAAACATCAGAAAAATGTGGAAAATGACTATCACATGTTGCCGGCCTGGAACCCAAGTTGGGGTCTTCAGATTGCTTGTATTGTTCCAGCTAACAGTCTTAAACCCAAAGATTTTAAATTTACAAAGACATAAAACGGAGAATCTTCCCATTTGCATTTGAGCTTGTATAAGGAGCTCAAACCAGGGGCTTTTTGGCTTTTCGGCTTGAAAAGTGTCTTGAGTGACCAGTTGATCCTCATAATTATTGTGGATTTAATGTCAGTCGAAAGGAGTAGAGCCATTTATGTAATCTCTCATTTGAAGGAGGCTTCAGGCGTCTAGTTTAGTAACTATTCTTAACCTTTATTTTGTTACCTTCTCTAAGCCAGTTTTTCCACATCCTGCTTTTCTCTTGTTCCTTGAAGCCTGCCAGAGAGTTTAAGCCATGGAAGACAAACGCTGTACCCCCTCCTGAGAGCTACACCGCAGAGCCAGAGAGGAAGAAGGGACCTCCTCCAGGCATGGACATGGCTATCAAGTGGTCCAATGTGTATGAAGACAACGGGGAAGATGCACCACAACCGTTCACTGGCAATGCCCGGTTCTTACCCACAGAGGAGGAACCCTCCGGATCAGGTTAGTCTTGCCGTGCAATGACAGTGGGACATTTTTTGCTTTCTTATCAGTATGAATAAACTGATGAAATGACCCAGTGCCATAGGCTTCATTCTCCCCCACTATTACTTCACTGACTTACTCTGTGGTGGTGTTGAGCATGCCGTAGTTGTAGAGAAACCAGGTAGTGTACTAATTCAAACAGGCTTATTGTCTCGGACATAGTTAACGGCTACTACATGAAAGATGTACATCAAGTAAAACCAAACATACTACGTAAGTAAGGTTTTTTGAAAGGTCTGTGTATACACCCGACCCTTTAACGACTAAAGCCACAAAACATCTAGACTTGCATTTGGTGTCACAACACAGCCTCAGCTGCATCACTCCACCCATCTTGGTTGAAAATGCATGTTGGGAGTCACACAATTACTGAACAAGCAGAGAGAAAAAGATAGACTTGCATTTGCTCCGCTTTGCACCTACACGGAAATAGAGCCCTTTGATATGTTTGATTAGCGTGCTGTTGAGTTGTTCAAAAATCCTTTTTTTCCACTCTCCATCCACACCCCCCAAAATCCCCAAACCAACCACCACCGCTCCTTTTGTGTTCAGATGAGGAATCAGAGAAGCAAGACCTGTCTGGCAAGAAACGTCGAGTGGAGACCTTCCAGCAGAAGGAGAAGAGGAAGAGGGACATGGGACAAGCGACCTCCGACAAGAATTTCGTAGAGGAGGAGAAAAGGATCCTCAGGCAAAATATTGATTGAGGCCTAAAGTCTCTTGCTACAAGGAATTTGTTTCTAATTTAAATATTTTATGTCAGCCGAGAACGCTCACAGATATTAGCACAATGGTCAAGTAGGTGGTGTGCTGCAAACATAAACAGGCATTTTACCTATATATTGACATCATTTGCAATATTATGATATTTGTTGTGTTTTCAAAGGACTGTCAGCACACTTTAAAAAATTATAGTATATGACAGTCCCACTGTAAAATTTAAGAACTTAGGTTCTGGTAAATCTCTGCGGACTATTTTCCCAAGTTAAAGGAAAATTCAGGTGTTTTACAGCCTAAGTTGTGTTTTCATAGTTTTGGTCATCATCCCTCTTCGTTTTTACCCACCAGCTCTCTTCCAAGGACACAGGGAAGAGGGATATCAGAAACACAGCTTTACAATGTGCACTGGGCATTACCAAACAAGTGATTAGACAGGTTCGGTCCCGGTTTAGCATCACCTTCGCTTTACTTCTGAACATGTAGTCTTGCAGCCCGTTCTCATTCACAGAGCGTAAATTACCAACACTTAGTCAAGGCCCATCGCCGTGTGATACCAACGCACAAGGCACCCTTCAGCGCCGGTATGAAACGCATCGGGCTTACAATTAACTACAACGTAAACCTATCCGCGGCAACAGTAAATGTTCAGGGAAAGTGCTGTGGTAGTTTTAAGAGCGAAAGAGACACACAGGGCGGGCGGGCAGGAGGGGAGGTGGATGGGTCCAACAAACACAAGGCTTTCTTCCAGGATCGCTGTTCGTGTCCCGTGCGTTAAGTTTCACCTCCACGTTAGAATCAGCTGTTCGTTCGTGTCTCGTGTTCACAACGTTCAGTTTCATTTTCGCTTTACAAACGTAGTAATTTTAAGCCCAACAATGTAGTTTTTTCCTAAACCTAACCATAGTGGTTATTTTGCCTGATCCTAAAGTGACGCGTAATGGGCAAGTAATGTCATTGTGTATGCCCGAACACCGTGTAACACCAACTACTGCGGCAAGGCTAGTATTTACCAAACAAGTGATTAGACAGGTTTGCTCCCAGTTTGGCATCACCTTCTCTTTAATCCCAAACATGAAGGCTAGACAACAAGGTGACATGAGACTTGTTTAAACCTGCCTGATTGCTCTTGTTTGAATCCCTGGGTCTTTGCAAAGAAATTGGTGAATAAAAAGTTCTCATAACCAACAGGGATGAAGGCCAAAACTACAAAAAAATAGTTACCTTTAAATTAGGATTTAGCCTTTTGTGACACTTGGAACATACAGGAACATAAATGTGGTTAGTTGGCTTTGCCTTCTGTTTGCTTTAATGACCTAAAATAACGTTCGGCTGTGGTGGTTTACTTAGTCTGTGTTTGTCTTGTATTATACGAAATACCTAAGTACCAATGACATATGAAATATGTGTTTGTGTTGTGTTAATACAGTGACTTTCCTTTCCAAATGTGATTCAAAAATGGCTGTAAATCTGTTGAAATTACATTTTTAAAAGGTGCTTGTTCTTCCTGCTTATGGGCACTAGATGTCGCCCTTAAACTACACTAGAAAACCCTCCCTCCATGTTTGTAGTTTGACTGCGTGAACGTTGGGCACCCAAATTCCAAGCAGGGTCTGTGTACATACTGTTCGTCAGGAGGGATTTCTGATCTTCACTTTGGAAGTTTGTCTCATCTCAGTTCTCTTGAGATACTTGATGCATACAGACTGTTTATTCAGTCTCGTGTACCTTGTATTACACAACGCTTTACACTGAAATAAGACTTCTTGCATGTTTAGTAATAAAAGATGTTTGGAACATTGTACTGTTTTATGGACTTTTTTGTTTTCTGCCAGCAAATTGTATAAAGATGATTTTATAGTTTGTTTTTAGTGTTATACTGTTCATCATGAACCACTTCAGGCAATAAAAGGTATTTTACTGGAGAACGCTGTTCTGTCTGTCATTCATTTGATTTTAGTAAATTAAAACCAGGGTTTTTATAGTAAACTGAAACTAAAATGAAAATAAGCAGTGAAACGTATTTTTAGTAAACTGAAACTAAATAAAAACTTTATCCCTTAAGAAAAAACTAAACTGAAACAATATTGCCAGGGTAAAAACTAATAAAATGAACATAAATTAATTTCAGTTTTATTTATTTTTTACCTATAATGTATCACCACCAAAAAAAGGAAAAAACATGAATTTCTGTCAACTCTTGTGACATTGAACCACAGAAATTGAAGGGACTTGACCTTCCAGTAGATGGTGCTATGCCGCAATTGCTTCACTAAATTAAAGATTAAAATGATGTTATGTATGTAGCTGCATATTTCTGAGACATTATACTTGGCCCTAACAAAAACATACTAAAACTACTATAAAACTAAACCTGTCTGTCTGTTCAGTCTGAAAAAACTGAACTAAAACTAGCAAACTCACTCTGAAAACTAACTAAAACTAAACTAAAATTAAATTGAAAAGTCAAAACTAATATGAAATAAAAAAGTATTTGAAAATTCAAAACTATTATAACCTTGTTTAAGACACAGACACAGAACATTCACACTTGGTCCCATCTTACTGGAAAGCAAAGTCTTGAAAATAGCCACCGAAATACTTATCGTCAGAATCCAGGTAATGGACTTTACTTCCCCAAATTCATTCTTTGAATTTTTGTGACCATTGGAGCAAATATAATGGTTTTCCAAGCATTAAGAAAAAAAGAAAAGTTTCCACTTTGCAACAGTTTAGTGATCAGAGGAATTCCTGGCCTATCTGTCATTGTGGGTTGACGTGAAATAGTGGTAAATATGCTTCTGATAAGATTCCAGCCTCCAGGTATGTGCCTGGCCTTGTCTGAAATGCGTACCTGGTCCTGCACAACAACAGCAGCAGCAGACTGATTTTATCAGCCATATTTACGAACAAATATCTCCTCTCTCCGTACTGACTGTGTGGGCAACGACCAGCGAGGGTAGCATCCATCAGGGTTTAAGAATCTCACTGTCAGTCTTGTAGCTGGAAATGTTCCCAGAAAATACATGTTTTCTAATCCTCTATTCTTAGAATCGAGTGGAAAACATAAATCCTTTCTTATTTTTTGATGCTTTTGAAGTGTTCCTCTCTCTTTGATATGATATCTGCAGCATTCCTGGACTGTAGCCTCTTTGTATTATAGAGATCATATTACAAGAGGAAAGCATTTTTTCGTCCCACTGGATGTCACACATGACTGACCTTATCTTCATTTAATAAAAGAGAAGATCTTAGTCTTATGTTACCCTTGGCACGATCAGAGCGTCAGTCACCGACTGAAAAAGCTCTGATGCATTTCACCTCAACTAAACCAAATTTTTAAATAACATTTTAGGGTTTACATTGGAGGATTTGAACTATTGTGACTTATTAACTAAATTGAAAGATGTTTCCAATAACTTAGGAGTGCTTCCTGGTCCGGTCAGGGCTGTGGAAAGTGTCAGTCACACTAACCGTTTATCACTGTGACACATTTACTGGAAGGTCAAGACCTCGTGATGGCCATTGAGCATTCAGGGAGCTTTACTGAGCTGGCTGCCTACAGCTGCTACTATCAGACTGATGACATTTTCACACAGTCAGCACAATGTCGCAGCTTGTATGTAAATTGCGTTGAGGCTGTTTGTGTGGTGCAGCAGGGGACCCACAGCCGATACATGAACAACACTTTTCTCCTCTGTTTTTATGAAACAGAAAAAGGTAGCACGACTGTGAGTCTGCAGCGAAGGTAGCACCTCTGTGAGGTTGCACTCAAAGACACTTTGAGCCAAATGCTAACATGCTCACAGTTACATTGCTGACATGCTGATGGATATTTACCAGGTTCATCATCTGAGATTAGCCTGTTAGCATGCATTTGCTAATTAGCACTTAACGAAAAGTGCAGCTGAGGCTGGTATTTTATCATAACCCACAGTTTTGGGCAAATTGAAATTTTTACCAGATTGTGGCTCTAGATGAAAAGTAAGGGAATCATTAAAGTCAGTTAAATTCATCCTATAGGGACCTTTTTAAAGCTGCAGTTGGTAACTTTGAGCAAATATGATAAAAATGTAGTTTTATAAAACTGTCACTATATTCTGATAGTGTGAAAAAATATCATGTTCCTCTGTGTCCTCCTGTGCTCCTGAAGATTTCACTACACCTGAACCAAAACAACCAATCAGCCGAGCAGTCCTCCATGGCAGCTGTCAATCACTGCTCGTGAAACTCGTGATCTCTGATGAAACTGTCAAACTAGGCAGCGCTGATCAAATATGAATCAATATTCTGTCACTGTAATGTCTATTTCTCGCCTCAAATGTTTTCAGAAACATCTTGTAGTGTACTGTTTAGCTGTAAAATTAGAGATTGTGACCCGGCAGCCATGCTGAAAACAGTAGAGCCAAAATCAAGCCCACCTGCCGGAGCAAACTTTCTCATTTTACAGCTAAACAGTACACTAAAAATATTTTTTTGTTAACATCTGAGGTGAGAAATAGGCATCACAGCAACAGAATCTAGGTTCATATTTGATCAGCGCTGCCGAGTTTGACAGTTTGATCGGAGTTCGCAAGTTTCATGAGCAGTGATTGACAGCTGTCCAGAGACTCCTCGGCTCTGATTGGTTGTTTTCCTTCTGGCATGTTGAAATCTTGTAAATGCCATTAGGAGCACACAAGGGAACATGATTTTTACAGATTATCTGTCTCATACACTACTGTCAGGATATAATGACTGAATGAATAATTTAATAATTTTATCATATTTGCTTAAAGTTACCAACTACAGCTTTAAGTATCTGTATTAGATTTCACAACAGTCCATCCAATATCAATGTCTCATGGTGGTACTAGAGAAAAAATCAGGGTAATGCCAAAGCCAGTGATTCATCATCTGGGAACCATGAATGTCTGTGTACAAAATAGCATGGCAATCAGTTGGATGGTTGTGGAGATATTTCAGTCTGGATCAAAGTGGTCGACCGACTGACAGACAGAAACTGCAATCCATAAAGCCACGGTGCTGGCGTGTGGCTAAAATCAGCATTTATGATTTTATGTTGTTGCAAACACTACACCAGTTTAGGATACTGGTTCCATGTCAACACACTCGCTGACTTGTTGACTTCCCTAAAATCTCCACTCATCCTTGGATGTTTTCTCGAGGCAAACAGTTGCTTTTCACACCAGCGGTCATACCGATCGTGTGAAACAGATGTTCAGCAGAAAAGAAAACCTCTTTGGAGCCAGAGACAAACAGATCTCTTTAACCACCAGTCATTTGAGCTTTCACTTCAGAAGAATATTAAGTGCGTTATTATGGTATTATGTTGAAGTCGAGTCTTTTTTAGAGAAAACAAAAGATTAAATGACTCAGAGAAGATCTATTTGTGGTTTATAGATTCTTCTCTCTTGGTCTTGTATCGAGCGTGGACTCAAATTTTCTAAACGATGGTGAGACAGTAACATAATATTGTAATTTACAGAAACACTGTGGTACTGGCCACCGATTGCAGCTGAATATTTCCAAATTATCCCCCTTGTTTTAAGTTGACGCACTGGTTCCATTCCTCTGATACCACCCAAGAACATCTGTAAGGTTTCATCCGATCTTCTTCAGCTGCAAACGACAATGCAGGACTGAGGATGACAAATAAAAAAAAAAAAAAAGGTAATTTATCATGATTGGAGAAACAAATCAGAAGAAAATAACACAATTGGTTTTGAAACTCATGTACTGTAAATACTCATGTGTGTGGGTTTTCTTTTTGGCAAATGATAGATGATTTGCCATATTTGTGGGCCTGCCTGCTCCAGTGGAAACATTGAGGAGCTGTTATATAATCGGTATACTGTACATTGAAGAGCAACCACAAAAATACCAGCAAGAAAAAATATGTTATTTTAAATGTGGTTTAGCTCTTAAAAAACATGTAGTAAGATAAATGTTTCATCTCTTTAACTCTCTTCAATTACTTTTTTTTTTTAGAGACATTGAGTGCCATCTTGAGACAAAGTTAACACTTGCAGGTTAGGTAACAGCAACACTGTGATTTAGTTTTCACACAGACAGAGTGAACATGAAGAACATTTTGAGACTGAACGTTTTATTCCTGATCACGTGATGAATGCACTCAGAGAAAGGAACGTTCTCTGGCAGCTCCGAGATGATAGAGAACAGTAGCAAGAGACAAGCAGTTTGACCTCCTTCATGATAAACATGTCAGAGGTTGTCTGTTGATAAGGATATGGGGCAGACGAAATGACAGGCCCGGGCTCTCTCTCTCTCTGTCTTGGTTAGCTAACCTGGCTGCTGGTCAGTAATGGAGGAGGAGATACTATCTGTGTGAATTCTGTTATCTCGACCCTTGTCCTGTGGTATACCCAATCAGGCTTTAAGTGGGTGCAGCGAGTTGTGTGAGTTTGCTCACATAGATCTTCAGTGTTTTCTCTTTTCTAGTGGGGATGACGACTAATTATGTTTGAATCTATGACCTATCAAAATCGAATTGTCCACGCTGAAACAATCAGTCAATTGATCGACGGTCTTGATAAGCTATTAATCGGTTAAAGTTATTTTTCAAGCACAAATGCCAAACATTTGCTAGTTACAGCTTCTTCCTTATGAGGATTTGCTGCTTTTCTCCGTTTTATTTTGCAGTAAAATTAATATCTTTGTGCTTTGGACAAAAAAAAATGCAATATAAAGATGTCACCTTGGGCTTCCAGAAATTATAAGCTTTGTTTTCTTACAATTTCTCATAATTAAAGGAACATTTCAGGGGATCTTTTAGCAGAAATGGAATATTATATTCATAACTATGTTTTCACTAGTGTATAATCACCTGAAACTAAGACTAGTTGTGTTTTTCGTTAGCTTAGAATAAGCCCTTCAGGGAGCGGGTCCTCTTCACAGAGTCTGCCATGTTGCTCCGTCATGTTTCTACAGTAGCCCAGAACAGACAAATCCTACACACTGTAGCTTTAATAGTTTAAACATGCATCAATTAATCAAGAAAATAAGTGTATAATGATAATAGAATAATAATAAATAGAAATATTTATTATGGACATGTTTACTTGTTTGCCCTGTGAAAATTGGGAAAGTGACCCTTAACATACAGTAAACCCACCCTTATTATTGACTTTTCTGTCATCTTATTCTATTACTTTTACAGTCTTTATGTCCTTCTACAAGCAATGAAAACAAGGTTGTAAAAAAGGTTAATTGCAGCCCAATTCCATGATATTTATCTTATCCTGGTCACTGTCCTTCCTGGCATCATTGATCCTATAATGTTTGATCAGTGAGTGCTTTGCTTTCATTTTCTCTATTAGCAGCTTCTGTTTAAAGCAGTCTAAGTTGTAGAGACTTACTGCTACAAAATATTAAAGTGGTAAAGCGACATCACACAAAAGCCAAGGATGGATGAAATGTCATTTTCCTGACTTAGACAGCTTATCGTATCCTCTATTAGTCACTGTGTGTGCTTCAGCGGAACACTTACAGCTAAGAAGGCCTTATTTGGTATTTATTCCTGCTATGCATCTTAATACAACAATCACAGATGTCCCAGCCAACAAGAGCAAACATCAGATAGGTTAACAATATCCCGGCTATCTCAGTCAGGTTTATATAACGAGAGATAAGAGTTTATCTGGGTTCCGGACAAGACGATATGATGTTTCCTCGCTCCAGCTCAAACACCGAATGCTCGTGTTTACACCAATCAGGTCACTGATAACGACCTTTTATTATAGTGTGGATATTAAGTTGTATGGGTTATAAAGTTTGTCCCTATCACACAGAGGCAGCAAAACACTGCAGTGCATTTTGTTTGTTTCCATATTAATCATTTTACTACACTATTGTTTGTACATAGTAGAAGTAATCTAACCTGGACTCTGTCATTAAAGAGTTTCCGTGAACAATTACTGTCTAAATGGCTGACGAGGATAACGTTCTGGGGGGAAAATGACTCTTTGTTTTATGGAAATCAGTTTCTAATATTTTTACTCTGCACAAAATGTAGGTATTAAAACTTTTAAACCACAACTTTAACAAGACACCGGCGTGGATATAAACGCAGTGAGGCACAATAAGAGTTCCTTTTCTTCAATAGTAAAATATGAGTGAATGGCTATGACAATAATGTGACTCTGGAATATAAAGCTGCAGGCCCTTGGCAACGCTACTCTTACAGGGACCATCCAGCCTGATTTATACCCTGAGAAAGGCTTGTGTCCAAGGACATAAATTTAGTTGCGGTGTGCATTGAGAAAAAGGGGAAGGCCCATAAACCGGCCGGGACAGAGGGCGAGAGCAAGAGACACAGAGAGAGGGAACAATAGGCTGCCATCAGGAGGAGAGCCCCAACAGCTGCACAGCCCCAACACATACTCATGTGCACCCACAAACGTGCATCCACACATATATATATATATATATATATATTCTCTCTACTTTTCTTTCTCTCTGTCACACACATAGTTTTCCTCCTCATGCGCTTGTCGGCCGGGCCCGTCTGAAAAGGGGCCAGCTAAGCAGATGTTCTGCTACGGCCTTCACAAAGGGCACAAGTGACTGGTGGAGGAAAAAAAGAAAGAACAAACTTCCTCATTCCTCTCTTGACAAGAGCTTATTTTGTGTTCATTCCAATCTTTGTTAACTCATTACATGTGTGTTTTATGTCATTCATACCAATTTTGCTCAGTAGTGAGCTGACACTGACGCAAGATATGTATCTGAGAAGTTTTGTGAGCAAAGCCTTTTCACAGTTGTATAAAAGCCTAATGACAGTAACCAGTGGTGTATCTGGAGTATCTTTACCCAAGTAAAAGTAGCAATATGAAAAATGCTCCATTTCGATCAACAGCTTACAACAGATTTACTATTAGCATAATTTGCTGTGTGGTGGACCAAATCCTCCAAATCATTTCCTAAAATAGCTGGGAACTGTAGTTTTTAACAAACGTTATTCAAACAGGAGCAAATAGTGCGTTTGTTGCGGACTATTTTCAGCTGCGGATTAATACACATTCAGAGTGCATATTTACAGCTGAAACAATCAGTCAATAGAGAATAAAATAATCAGCAATTATTTCAATAATTTATTTTTAAGCAAAAATGCAGAAAATATAATGTTAATATAATATACTGGTTATGGCTTCTCAGATGTGAATATTTGCTATTTTATCAGTCTTTTTCCTTAGGGGACCCTTTTCTATCATTAAATCTGACCACCCCTAAGTGACATATTTTATGGACATTTCATATTATATTCAAGGCATAACAATAACAGTACAGAACAACTGATAAACTGTACGAAATAACTGCAGGAAGTTTGTCTAAAACGAGCGATTTGGGTGAATTTTGAGCATTTTCCTGTGGATATTGCATCAGAGATCAGTTTTTCCTGATATTTTTAGGAATTTTTAATATAATTATTTTCTGTATTTTCTTTAAACAATCATACCTACTTAATACGCTTCTTCTTCTTTCTTTTTTTACAAATTCAGTGTTTTCTTTTGTTCCATTAGCTCTTTAGTTGTTTTAACTGCATACTTTTCTAATGCAGGACGAGACTGTGAAGGATCTGTGAATATAGCTTGTGCTCAGGTCTTCACCGTTGCCCCTATTTATATCTTAAATAATGATCCAAACTTTAAAAATAACAATATAATTTAGCTTTCTTTAAAGAGTTGAATGAAATGCTGTGATATAGGCCAACTGTATGTATTTTATTAAAAGGGTATCTTACTCCCCTTAAAATTAGGAAAGGCCTTGAATTTGGATTTTGGGAAATTGCAATGGACATTTTTCTCTATTTTCTGACATTTTATAGACCAAACGATTACTCAAATAAAGCACAAGTTCCTCAATATTTTACTCAAGTTCAACACTTGGATAAATGTTAGTTACATACCACCACCTCTTGCAGCACAGTTTTCTATTGCCACACATACAACAAGCCATCGCTTCACATGTATTGCTGTATAACCTCGGGTACGAAGAGATATCACAAGACGAGATCACATTTTCAGGAATGCAAGATATTTCCAGCATGAAAATTGCACTAATAGATGTTATGTGTCAAAAACATATCGCTCATGCCCTGCAGTGAATGTGTTGAATACTTGCAACACTTGTGTTTGTCCCTCCTGATGCCTCTTCTCCCTAACACCCCCTCGCTCTCCTTTTTCTCTCTTTCACACACAAACACACACCATGCAGCCTGCAGGTTTTGACCTGTAAATAACTGCCCAGACAGGGTCTAGTCAGTCAGATGGAAAGGCAGGCCGAGGCGTCAGGGCCTACACGGCTCCTGCAGAGCAATAACAGATGCTTATCATGTTTTACTGAGGGTAGTGGTGGCGGTGGGGGAGAAGGAGGGTGAATGTGGGGCCCTGTCCATGAATGGCTCTGACAATAAATGCCCTCAATCATGGGTAGACCTTAGAAAAGAGAGGCACAGTTATGCCAGGAGCGTTATAATGGAGTCAGAGTCAGCCAGAGAGAGGGGGAATGCATGTGTGTTGGTATTTGAGTGTACGTATGTGTGTCTTAAATAGAGGCAGAGAGCGCATGTGCACTCTTACACCCACTGCAGCTTTTCAGCAGCTCATCCTCTCACACATTCCAAGTAGAGGCAACAGCAAACAAATGGCTTAAGGTTCAAGTGAAGTATGTTTCATTCCTTTCTCCGCTGTCTCGGACGCTCTTAAAGTCTCGGGCTGGGCTGCAAGCAGGGACAGGGGTTAGATGCAAGGTCAAAGAGGAGAGGATTACTCAAGATACACTTCAGATAAAAGTGTCAGTCTGATAATCGGCAGTGATCCATCATGTGGCAGGCCGTGCTTTTAGCTCGGCGTTGCCGTTGGAGGATGAAAAATAGCCATTGTGGGTGTGTAATAATGAAGATGAAACAATGAAAAGACAAATTCTGCATGACGTACACAATCCCGCTCATTTGTAAAGGGCACGAGATGATTTAGGTTATCACCATCCTCCTTATTGTTTCTCTGTCTTTCTCTGCAGAGCCACATTTCTCCCCTGAGACGAGAGTTGTTTTCCCTGCTGTTTGCTGGAATGCCTTCACAGCTACCAGTGAAGGTGGTAATTTGAAGTCCCAGCTCACTGCTCTCCAGCTGAATTGAATTCACATTTCGGAGACAAATATGTGTTGAATTTCAATAGAGAGGCTGGAGCTGCGTTTAAGGTACCATCACCTAAAGTCTCATCCTGGGTATGAGATCACATTCATACACCTGCATTGCTAAAAAGGAAACATTCAGATCATATTTGGAGCCATCCTCATCCTTTATACGCATTTACACTTTTTAAAATGTTGAATGAAATATATGGAATTAACTGGCAGATTTACTCCAGTGTGTAAAAATATTTCCATTTAATAACTTATAAACCCAAAATAAACTTGCGTTATGTTACAGTGATAAACGGCAACATTTTAAACCCAACATAGAGTACAAATTATATTAAAATATACAGTCACCACAGTGAGGATCAGTAAATCTGTGCATCTCTTCAATTATTAGTTGCTCAACAGAAAATTAATCTGCAGCGACTTTGATAATCAATTAATCGCTTCACTCATTTTTCAAGCAAAAACGCCAAACACATCAAATTGAATATCTTTAGTTTTCCGAGTGTCAGTCATACATGGCTTAAAACTAATCTATGCGTAAACTATAAACAATATAAGTTAATTGATAATGATTTTTTTTATTAGACCTAGATCTACATTAGAAGTAATTTTCAATCTCAAATGCCAATATGTCCTAGTTCCAATTTTTCAATTAGGAAATTTTGCTGCTTTCCTAATGTGACAAGCATTAACCAGTTGGATATTCGGTGGTTTTAAAGGTCTCATGTCGTGCTCATTTTCAGGTTCTTACTTGTATTTTGTGTTTCTACTAGAACATGTTTACATGCTGTAATATTCAAAAATCCCTCTATTTTCCTCATACTGTCAGCCTAAATATGCCTGTATTTACCCTCTGTTTGAAACGCTCCGTTTTAGCGCATTTTGACGGAATTGCAACAGAATTGCGTTGCTAGGCAACAGCTTGGGTCCATGTGTACTTCCTGTCAGCTGATGACATTCACATATACTGCAACCAGGAATAAACTGGGACACATTTAGAATGTTTACATTTAAAATTGTGCCAAGGGTCTAAATATTGTATATTTGTGACATCACAAATGGACAGAAATCCTGACAGCTTGTTTCAAATGCAGAGTTTCTGAATACGGGGCTGTGTGTATTTCAGAATAATCAATAATGAAAATAATCTATTTGGCGGGCCTTAATTACATCAGTGGTGCAAGAAGTATTGAGATCTTTTACCTGAGTAAAATATAAATACTTCAAAATAAAATATTACACAACCTGGCAACCCCAAAGTTATTATTCATGGCTTAAAACTAATCTATAAGTAAACGATAAACTATATAAGTTAATTGATAATAATTTTTTTTTAGTAGACCTAGATCTACATTTTCAATCTCAAATGCCAATATTTCCTAATTTCAATTTTTCAATTAGGAACATTTGCTGTGACATCATTAACCAGTTGGATATTCGGTGGTTTTAAAGAGACATTTTTTTTCCGAATACAATTTCTCTGCAAGGTCCCTGAACTTTGAGCCAGGAAAATATGCCAAATATCTGAGCTGCAAACATGAGGGGAAGGTGAGGTGAGGCGCTAGAGAGAAAGGAAGAGAGGGAGAAAAGAGGGAGGGAGAGAGGGAGGAGGGCAAAGTGTGTGGAGCAGAGAGAGAGAGAGAGAGAGAGGTGGTGCAGTTGAGCAGAGAGAGAGCCAGCAGTGAGTGAGTGAGGCGCCAGAGCGGAGAGGTGACAGCGGAGAATGGAGAGGAGCCCGTCCGCCCGGCGAGCTTTGAGCGCGGCGAGCGAGGAGAACCCACTCGGCCCTTCTTCTCTTCTGGAGCCAGCGTGCTGAAAGAAAACCCGGGGAGGAATTTAACTGGGGGGGGTGGGGGGGGCAAAGGAAAGGAATGGCTGATCCTCTGCGGAGGACTTTACTAGCGAAACTCCGGGGGAAGAAATCCAAGAAAGGAGCGACGGTCGGCGGTGGTGGATACGGCTCTTCTGCTGCTTCTGCGGCGGTGAATGGTGGCCGAGAAGGTAAAGAAAAAGTTGTGCAAACGCAGCGAGACTCCGACTCCGAGGAGGCTCGCCCGGTAGTGTTGCTCACAGCAGGGCTGCTGGAGGAGAGAATGAGTACGTACGAGAATTGTGTTGACGGAGCGATGGTGCAAACTGTGATAGTCCCGGAGGAGAGTTGTTGTTGCGCAGCGGAGGTGTCCGTAGTTGGCGCACGGCGGCTCCAGGGGCGCAGCAGCAGCAGTAGAGGGGTCAGGGGGGGCAGGGTTAACGAGCAGCTCCCGGGGGTCCCACTTCAAAGCGAGGTGCAGTTTGGGGGGGAAGAGAGTGATAGGGGCCTCAGATCCGCTGGCAAAATCACCTTATCTGCGGGGGTCCCACTTGGAGGACTGCATGTCCAGAAAAAACACTTCTTCGTGTCGGTGCCGCGCCAGCGCAGCGTTGGCGACTCAATTGGGTTTGGGGACAATTCAAATCACGTTTTGTACCGAGAGCCGCACACAGGGGTCGGTAAACCACCAGAGGGCCCGGCTCCTACTACCGCCGATAGTGATGAGCCCAGAGACGGAGGAGGACACTCCCGGCACATGGCAGCAGAGACTGTCCATAGAGACTGTAGTGTCCATGAACACAACAACGCCAACTGGAGTTGTGACAACAACCAAACTTTGGAGACAGACTCGCCAGATTGCGCGGCACACGTGCATCCAAACTGCGCCTCAGAAGAAAACATTGTGATCAGAAACGTGGAGAGTTATGAGCCTGCTGAGTATGCAGGGGACGTCAGAGGGACCTTTTTCCCCACGGAGTTAGACATATGCGACATTAACGTGGCATCCCTGTGCGTCCCAGAGGGGTCACTAATTAGATACCCGTTAGATAGCGAAGATGAGGATTATTATGATAACGAAATTCTGCCTTTTTATGAAAGTTTAAGAGCAAAAAGTGATGATGGTGACAGAGCAGAGGTTGCAGAGCAGCCGGGTCAGGATAAAGGTCAGCTGGATGATGGTAACAACAGCGCCCAGGAAACAGACAGGCTTAGGAGCCAGCTGAAAGAAGCTTACTACCTTCTTATCAATGCTATGAATGATATCAACCTGGATGTCCAGCAGATTAGTGGAGGTTTAACTGAGCAGCAGGCCACCTCCTCCTGCAGTAGCCACTCCAGGGACAGCCTGTGCTCCAGGTTGTCCGCCAAAAACATGGACAGTGACTCATGGTCCTCGGGAGGCGACCACAGCGCTCAGCAGGTGTCTGACACTGACTCACTGCTGCTTTGCCTCAGTGGGAACCTTGAGTCAGGCCTCAAAGGCGGGCTGATTAGTAAGAGTGCGGTGAACCTGTCCTTGACCAAGATGAGACCCACATTACGGCGCTCTGCCAGTGAGGGAGCTATCAGGTACGCAGGTGGACCCTCACTCTGTATTCAGGCACCTGGTGATAAAGGGGCCACAGAGGCTGAAGGGTTTAAAGCTACAGGAGTGAGGGAGCTGTCAGAACCGCAGGTGCTTTACAACGCCATCAGCAGTGATGAGCTGCTACAAGATGCTGGCGGTGACGAAGACCGTGGCGGGCAGTTCAACGAGAGCGGCGGCTCAGTCAACAGCCTTACAGGTTCTTCGGACAGCAACGCCGACGCATCGACAAATCGGGGTCACGACAACAACAAGCAGGAGCTGACTGGCGTCCGAGCACGCTCTGTCAACAAGGGGCACGGCGTCACCGTCAACAAGATGCAAGAGTGGATGCACAAGGGCCGTTTGTTGTCCTCCGAGATGAAGCAGCGCATCGAGGGCTCGTCTTTGCCCCACGGCGGAGGCCAAAGCCAGGACCACCGGCCCTGTCCACACGGTAACCTCGGTGCGTGTAAACCGGGGGTCCAGACATCCAGCCGAGGGGTTAAATCTGTCAAGGCCAAGTCACCACCAGGTAGGAAGGCTACACGGAGTGGCCTCAACTCCCGTGGATCCTCTAAATCAGAGAGATATCTCACCCTCCTTCCTCCCGTCTGATTATTGTCATCCTCCTCCACTCATAGTAAACTCCGTCTGGTGGCGGTTCACCCTGCACTCCTCCTCCTCCTCCTCTTCTGGATGCAAAGCAAAGGGACGAGACCTCCTTTGCTTTCCTTTTTATGATTCTCTAACCGGTGGCGGGTTCTGTCCTTCACACTAATTTAGGTGCATTTTAACACTGAATTAATCAGCACATCAGGTTTGTAGGCCGGATCACTCACGGTGTAGTTCAGTAACAACTAACTCCCTCTCTCCTCTGCTAACTGCGGTGGTGTGTTTCATGTTGGTGTGTTTCATGTTGGTGTGTTTCATGGTGGTGTGTTTCATGGTGGTGGGTTGGTTTGTGTGTGAATGACTTTTGATTATGTACAAAATGTCAAATGATTTTTCTGTGTTTGTGATGTGGTGCAAAAAACAGGAAAACATCTGTATCATGAAACCATTGAGAGCAACAGGTGACATCATGTTATACCAAATGAGTTTGTTCAAGTGTTCAAAATGCAACCCAAATGTGAGATAGTCAGGGATTAAGTGGGATGTACATTGGTCTAACTTTACTCAGTTGGCAAAATAATCTCCCCCACAAGGGCCATTTAGTAGCTCTTCTGGAGTTTTCAATCATTACCACCAAGTTTCCTCAGCAGATGCAGTTTGTCCAATACTTCTCGTCCATGTTGGCTTAAAAGTTGAGCCTGAAACTGAAAATAATCTAACCAAAAGCTCCATTTACCCACTTATTATACATACTTTTAATTGCATTTACAAAAGTGATGCTTTGCACTTACCTTGCATGGCAGTTGGATTCGATGTCACAAGATCACACGAGAATCGCGGGATCACACATCACACGAAAATCCATCTTGTTATGGTTCAAGTAATGCGTTTTTGTCCGGCAAGCCAGACCACGGACCAATCAGCGTCCTACGAGCTACTGGTGTGGCTTAGGTGTGTGTGAGACAACACAGAGAGGCGACAGTTCGTTCTAAACAACAATGCCGGCTCCTGAAGAGGTTAGCGTGGATGCTGCTATAGCCTCAGTTATATCAGAACTGGAGAGTATTTTTTCATTGAAAGAAAAGCAAAGAACGGCACTGAAGGCTTTTCTCGCTGGAAAAAAAAGTTTCGCTCTTCTCCTAACTGGCTTCAGCAAGAGTTTGATTGACAGATAGTTCATCCAATCACCTGCCAAGTATTTTTTTAAAGTGCCTGCCCTTTTCCAAACAGTTTCCAGTGACGGCTTCTCAGATGGTTCTTTGAAACAAACCATCTGGCAGGTCGGGTTAACCTTGCACCACCTTTCAGTGACAGTACAGTACATAACACTGGGTGCACATTTTGCATACAAGTTATCATTTTACTGCGTGTAGTGCATAGTTTTACTACATGAATTGCACATTTTGTCCGTGCTGACCTGGACTGACTGCAAACAAGGCAGTTTGCCAGTTTAATCACAGGATTCGGATACTGCCTGTGTGGTAAACTATCAATTGATATTTGTTGTTGCACATGATGTGGAAATCGCTTTGTATGGATCAAAAACACATCATCTTTTTATTCAGTCACTCATAGCTTTGTAAGTGTTTGTTTGTACGGTGTGTTCTGACAGTGTTCTCCAGAGTAAATAGATGACTTGCCAGGCTGTTGTTGACTGTCAGTGTGCTGTGCTGCTAGAAATAGAAGAGTGTGATCTCTGAGGCTGCTGAGCGGAAGAAGGCCTCTGTGTTTGACTTCCAGCCGCTGATGGCTCAACGTATCTCCATCTTTTACAACTCAAACTCTTTCCTCTGCTGTGTTTTAGTTCAAATAAAGATGGGGCTCTTCTTGATATTAGTTTCCAAGGTCTCTTTCGCCCCCTTGATTCTCATTTTTTCCCCATTTTGCTCAGCTTTTCCTTCTCTGTCCCCACTGAACTTTTCCACAGCTGTGGCCAGAGGAATCCAAAGCAGGAGAGAAGCCACTGCAGTTATCCTCTGTGGTAGCGGGGTGTGTGTGTGTGTGTGTGAGTGTGTGTGTGTGTGTGTTTTAGTGTGTAGGGGGGGTTGGGCTGTCATGTTGCCTTCCTCCCCAGTCGTTTGCTCCGGACAGCTCCCTGGTAACTTGCATTTTAAAGCGACTCTGGATTGAATATTTAGGATGCCATTCCCGTTGTTTAACTTGTTTGCGTTGTGTCACTTAATTCACCGCCATGAATGAACAAAATGAAGGGCGATTAAGCATTTATTAAGGTCAGCTCTGGGCTTATCTTGCCCCTGTGGGCCTCTCAGCGCCTCACAAAGAGCCATTTAAAAAAAAAGAAAAAGAAATGCCAAAGCTCTCCAGTGAATTGCTTGTCTTGGCTTGAAACTCTTTATTGAGTTTATGGCTCTATTCTAAATGTATGCAAATATTTATAACATTTCTAAAAATAGTCCTGTTCCTCCCCCTGAGTGCTGCTTGGAAATTAATTTCTCTGTGAAGTCATAGGACAAAAATATTGGCTTAATTAGACTGCAGCTAATTTATTTCTGTTCTGACTTGTCCTTTAATTACTGTGTTAAAAAAGATCATGTCGATTATCACCCACAGCTGAGTGTGCCACTTTATATGCATATGTGTGGGTGAGGGATACTGTGCACACAAGAATGCATATTCACATCTCCGGTGTGTGCATGCGTGTTTGTAGTTGCAGCCAGAGGATTTATAGTTTTGTTGTCTTGTGTTGTGCTGTGGCAGAGGATTGGCTTGCCGGCAGGCAGGCGGTATCCAGGCTTCATGTTTTGGCCAGACCTGAACTCAGGAGTGGTATGTCAGTCAAAGCTGGTGTTGAGACTGAGCCATAGACACCACAAACAGAGGAGTACGAGATCCTCTCCCCGGAGGCAGATATTTCTGTCTTTTATTTCTTCTTTTTTTAACTCTTTTAACGAAGAGGGAAATCATACCCTGTTTACATGTCTAGGAATACTGACCACCATGGAGCAGAGAAGAAAAAAGTAAAAAAGCTTTTTGTGTCTCCCAAAAACAGCATTTAGAAGAATAGATTACCAGAAAGAAAATAAGCTAATTTCCCAAAATGCCGTAAAGTTAGATGAGAAGATTAATATCACTCGCTAGTTAGCTTAGCTTAGCAATAAAGACAAAGCTGGCTTGACTGTCCAAAATTCAAAAATATGTTTAAAGCTTGGTAATTAACATGTTTTATCTGGTGGGCATCCTCCCGATCTGAAAAGTGAAGCCAATGCTGAAGTGCCTTAAACTTGCATTCTTTCTAATAGCCAGCAGGGGGTGACTCCTCTGGTTGCAAAAAGAAGTCTGATTGTATAGAAGTCTATGAGAAAATGAGCCTACTTCTCACTTGATTTATTACCTCAGTAAACATTGTAAACATGAGTTTATGGTCTCAATCGATAGTTTCAAGTCTTCTTCAATACAGCATGATGTTCATTTAGTAAATTATGGTCCAATTTAGAGTAAAATAGACCATAAAGCAGGGTATGCTTTAAGGCGTGGCTACCTTGTGATTGACAGGTCATTACCACAGCGTTGTCCGCGTTTTTGTCTTAAAACGTCTTATATACACAGTCTATGGTTATATCTTGTTTGTTTAACTCGTACAAAAAACAAAGTTTGAGATTGAGTTGTGTGCCAGACTACTTGCTAGCATGGAGTGGTGACTTCCCGGAGTCTCCGCTCCACAACATGTCGTTTTAATTAAAGGAGCTGGTAGGCAGATTTGGTTATCTTTGGACAGACCCATGCTGCTATGCTGTTTCCCCCAGTTTTCAGTTTTGTGCTAAGCTAAGCGAAGCTAGCCGGCTGCTGGTTTGTCGCTTCATATTTACCTACAGACATGCAGGAGTGAGGTATCAATCTTCTCATCTAAATCTCGGCAAGCAAACAGGCACATTTCCCAAAAATGTTGAACTCATCTTTTAAAGATATCACATCAAATATGAAGCAAAGATTAGGCACACAGTGCCGTATTGCTCAACATTGTGATTACATTAATTCTTGCTTGCTCAGTAGATAGAAATGTACAGAGTGAGACAGGAGAGTTCAGGTGTAATATAATCCTGCTTGACTGCTGTCAAGTCATGTCAGAACGATGTGGCGTTTGGTTTTCTGCCTCGTGCCAAAAACCTGAGCTGCAGAGTTGTTGTTTTTTTCACATAAATTTATCTTGTCTGGTGCGTTGGACAGATTTATGGAGGAAGGTAGCTCTTAAGACAGATCAGGTGTTGGGTGAGAAACTAGAGGCATCAGGGTTCATACTAGGATGGTTTACGAGATGAATGAGTCACGTGATGGAGTCTATAAAGAGCGTGGGGCAAACTAGCAATTTTAAATGATTGAATGAGTAACTGGATTGCATTTATCAGGTGGTTTAATATCTTGCCTTATTTATATCAGTGTTTTGTACCTAATTGGGTCACAATGTGAGTCTGTGTCCCTCCCCTGAAGTATTTTTATCAGTTTTTTTAAACAAACAATGAGACAAGACAGAAGTGTCACTGAAAGAGCTGTGACATTGAAAAGAAATTGGGTTTCAAGCCAACGTATGGAGGAGGAAGTGGAATTAGCATTAGCAGGCTGCCAGGACGCCTCACCGGGATACAAGTGTTGACATGTGATGCAACCCTGGACGATCTCAGCCCTGCGTTGATGTAAAAAGAAAAAAATCTACACTGTGAAGAATCCTCATTACCATATGAATGAGTGTCAACAGGAATGTATGGCACACAGCAAAAGATTCCTTCTGAAGGGGGGAGCCTGAAACTCTGTATACACAACAAAGTGTTGTCTGTATGAAGGAGAAAACTAGCTGGTGTGTGTTTAGCACTTATCAAAAGAGGAGCCTCCATGAAGCAAAAGGAATTCAGGAAATAAAAGAAAAGCCTATGGGAAAGTGGATCTAGTGTTTTGTCTTAGAGGAGAGAAAGATGCTGAAGATTAAGACATATAATTGGGTTTACTGTCAGGCTCACGTGGCACAGGTTCACACCAGCACAACCAGGAAATACGCTTTTTCTTTATATGTTTGCATTCCTTTCAGCACCTCAGACAAACCCACATCGCTCCTCCCCATCCACCTCTCGCCCTCTCGCCCTCTTTTTCTCTTTATGTTCTCACACAGACGTGCACCCTTGTATTATGTGCTTTGGCCATCTGTTACCTTCAGGTCAGGGGTGCCCTGAACGCATCGTCTTCATGCCATTGCAGCACATGGGAGGCAGGCTGTGCATTGTGTTTATAGGAGGTCAGTACGTACTTGTGATGGTCATCGGTCTCTCACTCCAAATAACAACCAAAGCAGTTTTCTTTCTTTTAATTCCTGGAAAGCTATCTCGTATGTGGTAGCATACTAGTAGGCATAAATGAAAATTCAAGCTAATAAAAGAGTCACCTTTTTAAAGGTCTCCAAAAAGTTCTTCTGTAACAGGGAACTCTGCTGGTTTTCACCAACAAACAAACACCTAGGGCTGCAACTAACAATTTACATTATCAATTAATCTGCAGATTACTTTCTCTATTAATCAATTAGTTGTCTGATCTTGAGACTGCGAGAAAATTATGTAAAATGTTGATCACAATGTCCTAAAGCCTGAGGTGAGGTCTTCAAAATGCTTGTTTCGTCCAAAACCCTCAAATATTAAATCTGTTTATTATCATTAAAGACAAAGAAGCAACCTCAACACGGAGACAATTTTGTTATAAACTATCAAACTATTAATCGATTATCAAAATAGGTGTTTTTCTGATGATTGGCTAATAGATTAATCAACTTATTGTTGTAGCTCTTTATCTTCATTGTTCCAAACAAACTAATTTATATCTTTTAAATAATCATCTTTTGCTTCAATGTTTTGTAGTTTTTGTACGGCTGTCCTCGACCAAAGAAATTCTTAGTTGACTAACATTCATACAATTTTGTCGACTAATCGATTAGTTGATTTAATCGACAGAGCTGTAAAACGGAGTTTCTCCCCAAAGCTCCACTTTAAATCTTGTGTTTACCAGAGATGTGCTTATACGTTTCTTGGAAATAATTCATTCAGCATGAAAAAAGCATAATCGACTCATGAAATCTTAGTTGACAAAGACTAAAACGACTGATTAGCTTTAATTCTGTGTGTCTTTGCCTCTAAGTGTCTAAGAAAATGTCATTTTAACTATTTCAGTTAACACCTTAAGCACCACTTATCTTGTAAAAACAGTTCTCCTCTCTAACCATATTATATTATTGTAGTTTAAAGGTTATTTTTAAGAAAAGCAGACTCCAGACTTCCATTATCTGTTTCATCTGCTACAATCATAAATAGCTTTTCATATCAAAATAGTTAAGGGGGGGAAATGCTGATGTCAGAAGTTGAGAGGAGCTGGATAGTGTTGTCACGGTGAAAATGGCTGAAATCTCACTCATTAAGTCGAACCAGTGTCCTGCCGTTGCTTCGGGGAAGGTGTTGCTCCCGTGAAAGGAGACGGCGGCAAGGCTGTAAATCTGGAGCTGTGGTCTGGAATGCTGCTCGTGTCAGAACACGCTTCCTCTTCCAGTTATGAAAGACCCCTTAAAGAAGATGGCACGCTGACAACAGCTCCATGCACAACCATCTCACCTCTCTTTAGTCTCACGTTACCAGGTCGAGCGTTGGCGGCGGCAGGAGTCCGCTGTTTTTGGATCCGTCTTGGTTTTAAAAATCTTTCCTCTCTCTCCTCTTCTTTGCCTTTTTCCTACAACTTATTTAATTCTTCTCCATCCATCAAGTGTGTGATAGTTAATTGTTGATTAGTGCGTAAAACAAACTTAACTTCTACCTCTTAAATTAAAATGTTTAGCTTCTTTAGTGTCTGTGCTTTTTTTGTAAATGACAAGGCTAGTGTACAAAAATGTCTAATTACTATTGTGATGTACCTTTCTGTAGGTTTCTCCTCATGTAGATTCAAATCTGAGTGAAAACATTGGCTGTAGACAGAGTTTAAAGGGTTACAACAAGGAACTGCAGGCCAGAACAGCTGAAAACAAACCACCACAGCAGATCATTACAGCCTGCCAGTTTGGGCCTACACATCAACTCATGGGACTCAGTATAGCAGCAGAAGCATACTGCACTCTGCAGTCGGCACATGTTAAAGCTCCAGGCCCTCAAACACAACATAAGCCAGGCTAATGCAAGCACACTGCTGGCTCACGTTTCTGGCTGGAAACCTTCCTTAAATTAAACAGAGCAGAAAGGAAGAAGTACTTAATGATGTGCTTTATATCAAGGTAGCGTGGAGGTCTGTTTGAATTCGAATGAAACAGAAGACGGAGGGGCTGTGACTGGTTGTGTTCTTGTCGTTCGTTGTTTTTTTTCACTGAGGAGATTAGCTTTAAAAGTGGACTCTGTTCTTGCCACTGGAAGCTGTTTTATGTTCTCTTATATAACCGTCTGGAACGCAGAGGAATGGCATCCCTAACAGAAGCAATTTCATCCCACTTTATATCATACTTGGCATATTTCTCAAGTGGAGGAAAGCAACAGGCAGCAAGAAGATAAATAAAGTTGTTTTTGTTGTAATGAGAGGAACTCCAAAGTTGGTGTTTATGGGATTTTTGAGGCATTGGAGATGGCGGTGATTATCGAGGTGCTTTATAAAGTAGCCTTATTGTAGATCACAGGATAGCAGAGTTCGGAGAGGCTGGTTGACTTCCAGGGAAAAGTAAATCCCAGTGGAGATCTCTGCTCTCTCTCTCTGCCGCTTTGTCAATAAGAGCAACCAAGCAAAAAAAATACCTTAGTCTCAATCCACTGAGTAGGACTTATGTAATTTGAAACCATGTGATTTTTTAAATGTACTTCAGTTCTCTTCTCTTGGACTGCTCTGGATTAATAACACAAAGACGTCAGGGTTTATTCTGACTCATTCACACTTTTTTAATAGCACAGTCGTACAAGCACATTCTGGATGCCCTCCGTTGGATTTCGATTTCGTAAAGTGAAAATATTCCCCAGGTCTATAATTTGGTGGCGTGCATGAAAATGCATTTCCTAGAGGAAAGGAGAAGTTGTCATTATAGCATGTGGAGGGGCTCGTCTGGGAGCCGCTGAGGATCAAAACAGTCTTTTACATGAGCCTGCTGTACATGTTAGTGCAAGACCCTGCCCGTCACACACACACACACACACACACATGCTCAGAGGTTGTTTTTCTCTCGCTGAATCTTCTCATCAAACCTTGTGAAAATAAAAGCACGCCAGGTGATTTGCAAAGGTGCTTTTTGATTTCTAGGGAAAAACAAATTCTTACTATCTGATTGAGAAAAAAAAAATCCACAAACAAATCAACACACTCAAAGCTATGCTTTTAATGCTCTCTTTGGGGACATTAAGAGACCACGTCACCATCTCTATTATTTGTCCTTTTTCACTGCACATACCGCCACCAGCTGTAGTTATCGTCACCCCCTTCTCTCCCCTCTCTGCTCTATTTTCACAGCTGTAATGCCGGCGTTTTTTTTTCGCTCTTTTTTCCAAGTTGCTGTGATGGAAGATATGTGTGTGTGCTCAATCCCTCCATCTCCCTGTGATCTCTTTTGAATTCAAAGCCCACATATTCCCGAAATGGGAAATCACTGAGGAGAAAAAGGGGAAGGTGCTCCAGGGGGACTGCGGTGGTGTGATTGAAAGTTTGACTTTGGTCATAAAAACAAGTTATAAAACATATCAAAATCAATTGAGACAAAACAAAGACTCAAAGGCCTGACTTTAAAAGGCAGACACAAGAATAAGAGGAGGGATCAGAGGGGAAAACTCCATAAAGCCTAATGAGCGTTTCTACACCTGCGGTTTCTTGATACAGATGTTTTCTTCAACTTGACAGGACATGAATAGTCTGTGAGATTAAACATCATTTTCAGTCGTTAACTTCAGTTCAATAATTACTGAAATGATGATCATGATGATGATTGGTTGCTTTTTTATGCCAAGAAGTTGTAACTTTCACACGCTTTCCTCTTTCCGTCACACCCTCAGCTTTCATTGAGAATGTCCAAACCCCCTGTGCTAACGGCCGGGAGGTGGGCAGGGCCAGTGAGTCTTCGTCGTGGCGGCCGCCGCTCACCACCATCACCGTCTCCAAGAAACGCAATTGGCTGCAGCAGAGCTCCCTCGGGAAGAATCACTGCGCCAAGGACGAGCTGCAGGGAATGCTGGGAACTGAGGAGGAGGGCTCCCATCAGTCGCCACCTCCTCCCAGTCCCTCTCCAGACCACCTGAGACCCTCAGGGGGAGCTCCATCACGGCCGGCCCGCCTACACCTGCCTCAGGTTAGCCTATGTGTCAGATGAATCCCACCATAACACCACAAATTGTCCTTCATAAATGGAGCAAACAAACACGACATAATGTGTTAATCAGTGAGCTCAAAAAAACTACGATTAACTTTTCGTAAGATACCATACGAACCAATGCGTTGACAGACATGAGTGTTATCAATTCTCATCTAACTCCTGTCAAGAAAGCAAATAAACATATTTCCCAAAATGTCAAACAATTTCTTTAAAAACTCGGGATTCAATACAGTGGTCGCTGTGTGTTCCTGTTCAGGTGGCATCATGCTTTTATCTTTTCCTCAAAGTTAATCAGGAAACTTCTGTCTTGATTTAGATTACCGTCGGTCAGGCCAAGGTGTCTCCTCACCCTCGGAGCGTGGACCCAGCCGAGGAGAACGACGCAGATGACGAAGGAGAGATCTGGTACAACCCCATCCCCGAGGACGATGAACTGGAGATGTCTCGCCGGCCCTCCGTTCGGCTGCTGGTTCCCCTTCGATCAGAGTCCCAGAGGAGGCCCAGCAGGGGAGGGGATGCGGGTCACGGTGGCAGGAACCTGGGAGGCGGCGGTAGCGCCGTGGGGCCGGAGGCGCTCGGGGAAAGCTTAGGCGGCGGCGTCGGTGGTTCAGGAGATGGGAGTCAGGGGAATGCTGTACATTCCACAGAGGCACTACATCTGCACAGACAGATGCTCGCGTGCAAACCTCAGGAGGAGGGGGGGCCTTCCACCAGCAGAGCCACAGGTAAGGCAAAAAAAAGACGAATGCACACCTACGCTCATTCGCACTTCCCTTCCTGCTTTTTGTCAACTTAACCATTCAGTCTCTTTGGGGCCGATGCTCGATGGCCAATTGGCGTTTTGTCTCTCAGCCAGTTATTCTCAGCAGATTTTTGCGGTTGTGCACACCTTGAACACAAATTACAGCTGTTGAAAATGTTTCCAATCAAAGCATCAACAGAGTTATTTAGCTGCAAGTAATTCCTGGCGTACTAAAGCTCTACTCAGAAATATATAAAGTATTCAAGTGCGAAGTTTAAGAGTTTTGCTGAGTATAAAATCCAAAGTTCCTCCTGTAGTCTATAACAAATGTAGCCATCCTAGCTCAGTTTGTTCTTGTTCTGTTCTGTTTGATAGGAGCAGACAGGAGCTTTGGCTGTCTAATCATATCACTCCATATCAGTGTCCCTCATTAGTTAAACTCAAACAGACATTAACCAGGAGGAATTCAACAGGCATTCCTCTCAGAAAAGAATATCCATTTACTAGTGACAGCAGCTCACACAGGGCTGTGAACTCTGTAAATTGGTGGTTCTTAAATGTTCTTCTTAGAAGGCTCGCCTGGAAAGCTCGCTCTTTAAAGCTGCTCTTATCATGTGTGCGGATACAAAAAAAACAATTTCACAACCTGCAGAGTTACCACAAACCAATTGTGAGTGCTCTCTCTGCACTTTTTGATTTCCTCGTGCGCTTGGAAATTGTTGACAACTCTGGTCCGCAGCGACGGCGTAATGATGACAGCCAGCGCACGGCTCCCTGTCTCTTAATAAGCTCAGTGTGTTTTTTTCTAACTTCCGACTTTTTGTTCTCTCTGATGTGGCAACATGGTAGTTTGAACCAATTGGCACATCTCGAGCTGAGCCTATAATTACAACTTTTGACAACACTTTTCTGTGGCACGCAACAGCCATTTCTAGTTGTGGGAGCACAAAGCGAGACTGAATCGTTTTGAGTGTGCTGAGTGAAATCTAATACTTTGGCTTTTAGTCTTCAAAGCCACAGTTTTACTGCAGGAATGAAGGCATGAAATGAGCTCGGAAATATATTTACTCCCTGAAATATGATAGTTTTAAAAGTTAAAAGTCGTCGAGATCTGTTCCTATAAATTAAAGAATATACTTAAGGCTGTAGTTTTAGTCTATATAAAGAAATGGTTTATCTGGAGGAGTGTAACGTTCTTAACCTCTTGAGATGCTGCATTATCTCCCAAAACAAACCTGCCTGTGACAAGGACACAGCAGGTTTTATTGGCTGCTGATAAACTCCTTGATCCTCATTGACTGGCCGGCGTCAAACTCCTGGCTCTCTCTGACATCACATGTGGCTCAGCGAACCTCTCCTGAGACACTCTCCTTGTAGGATTAGGATTAAACCAGTCCTGAATGAGTCTCAGTGCACCAGCACTGGGAAGGCGCTAATCATAGGACACAGAGCTAATTAAATTTAGAGTATTTCTGCCTGCACCTTTTGATAGGTTTCAGTCCTATTTTGCAGTCTGGATGAAATGTCCTGTTATCATTATGGCCTTTTCATGTTGGGTAAGCAGGTTTGAGTTGATTGCTCAGCAGTTTTAACTTGTTCTGAGCTTCTGAGGCTTTTTTAATGTTCACTGAGTTGTCAGCCTTTTTTAAAAGGTGATTCATTTCCCATCCTTGCTACCATTCAAAGACCTGCACCTCATCTACATCCTGTAATAAGCTCCTGTTTAATGAGAGTAGCAGGTCTGTGATAGTGTGGGTTTACTGGTGCTCTGACTGGCCGCTGTGAAAATGAGAAGCGGGAGAAGTGTTGTTTTTTTTTCTGCTCCCTCCCGCTCCGGAACTGCCTCCCTCTCTGCTGCCTGTTGACTTTGCAATTGATTCCTGTGGGTTTGGCGACGCCATCCCACTCTTCACTGCAACAAAAAAAAAAGAGCAACAAGCCTGGCTACGTGTCATCAAAGAGGAAACGCTCATTACTGGTTGTTTGTGTGTGTTGTGGGTGCAGTGGGCAAAATCAAAAGGAATGGTAGGAAGGTAAAATATTGCTTTAGTTAGAAACCTCCTATACCTACAGAAATTGCTGTGTGTGTATTGCGGATGCTGTTAACTCAGTTTGTATTGGCTCCAGTATGACACTGCACTCCTCCTCCTCCATTCACTCTGGTTGGGAGGGTTGGAGGATGGTGGGCAGGAGTGAAAAGGACAACCGCCTGCTGTGGGTGCTCCCTCCACCCTCCATTCAGTGTCCCATCTCTACACTACAGGGTCAAACTGGGCCTGTTTGGGGACATAGATAATTACCAAAACAACATTTCTATGAAACCTTTTGTGTATTTTCCACTGATTTGTCAGATAAACTGGACCTTTACAGCTCACTGAAATACCAGACATTTGATGAGCTGACAGTTTTCTGTACGACTTAAAAGGGAAATAATATAATATTATATATAAGCCATACCAGTTGTTTTGCATGTTGCATTTACAACAACTCAACATTAGTCTTTTAATGCTTCATGAAAACGTGTACCAGAGGATGGACCAAGTCAAGACAGACATATCCCAAGTCCTAAACTTTGAGTTTTCGAGTCCTAAACAAGTCATAATGCGCTCTTAACCAAATGTAATGTCATTTTAACAACAGAGTAACTGGCGCTCTGTAATGTAACGTTAGTTCTTCATGGTTTTCTCCTGCAACTTGATTGGATGCTCTTGAATTAGTTCAAACAAAGTGGATCTGGGGAATTAAGTATAAGATAGTCAAATGTTAGTACCAATAATATTCACCAAAAATATTTTTTTCCCCCACGAGTGAATGCTCTTCCAAAACACATCAATAATGGATCTCTCCAAAACGCTCTCGGAGTTACCTGCGGTACCGGGCAGTTGATTGTCTTCGTGCAAACACTGTTTAAATAGCATACTTTTTCAAGTTGAGTCTAACGTCATCAAATTTGTAACTTGAATCTAACTCGAGTCCAGTCATGTGACTCAAGTCCACACCTCTGGCATGTACCAAAATAGCAGAATAGGAACTGCTGCACCAAACTAAACCTCACCAAACTAAACCTCACCAAACTAAACCTCACCAGACTAAACCTCACCAAACTAAACCTCACCAAACTAAACCTCACCAAACTAAACCTCACCAAACTAAACCTCACCAAACACACGTGTTTGTTGCATCATTGTTACCGCCATAGCGAGCTGTATCTTTACCGCATCTACTGTATGTGTGTTTGGGATACCACATCATGAACTGCCTCACCACATTTTTGTAAATGTGCCCAAGCCTCCTAGGAAATAATGGTCTTTGATGTAATAACACAAGGAGTGCAGCCAGAGTGTTGAACACTATTTTAGTCCCATCTTTTCTTCATAAATATGAGCCCATACAGACTCCACTTTATCTGCAGGGCTAAAGACTTGACAGGCCCTTCGTTGATTGAGCACGAATAAGAGCGCCAGCTGAATTAATGAAGCAGTGCAGATATAGATGACTCTCTGCGGCTATAGCTTTCCTCTGTTCGGCTGGCTGCTTCTTTTCCCTCACCGGATACACTCCAGACTCCTCGTGTGCTGCCTATTGACTGACTTTTTGTCCATCTGAATGCTCTATTTGTATGGAGAATAATGATTGATGGACTTTGGGGGTGGTGAGAGTGGTGTGTTCCCAATCTCTTGTTCTTTAGCGCCTGTTTGGGGAATCTGACTTGGCCAGCGCTCAGAATGGGATCAGAGCTATTTCTGGGGGTTGTTTTGGTCACGCTGGCTGCTGCGTTTGAGAGTTGGCCCCGGCTGCTAAAGTTACAGGAGAGTTCAAGCCTCTGAGCTCAAACCTGGAATCTAATCTCGGCTGACGATTGCACGGTTGGGCCTGGAGGAAGTCAACAACTCAGAGGAGCAGCATTGTGATAGCAGCACTTCAAAACCAGAGCAGATTCCTTAGCTTGGCGCTAGATGTGAAGTTCAGGTCACATAGTGTTCTCATGCCTCCTTCCTTCTGTTCTGTTCTTCATTTCATCCCCAGAGCAGCTGCAACTGTTCTGGTCTCTGTGTTGATGTGTAAAGGATTTTATCTCTGTACACTAATGCATAATCCTTCCTTAACTGGTCATGTATGCATTGGAGGTCACAGTGGTGTGGGGATGACGTATTTTCACAGATTCCTTCGACAAAAATGGTATTTTTTCTATTGGGTTTTGGATTATTGCAGAAAATAAGCTCTGTGGCAAACACCAATTATGATTTTGGTTTGGCAGCTTATGAGTTAGTTAGTTCTGGGTTCTTTACCCTGCTGGTGGTGCATCCCACCACACAGTAGCTTTAAGGCATTTTTCTGTAGTTTGCTTGCAGACAAAATTCACAAGGAGGCACCTTCACGCAATACAAAGTCAATGGAGGGCGATGAATTGTTTTCCCCTCCGATGTGGGTGGGACTTAATTTCATTTTGTCTATAGTAGTGTTGACACGATACTGGAATATCTAACTTTGATACAATACCTTGAAAAATATTGATATCTGTTTTTGATACCACAGGGAAACATTGACTCAACATTTAGGGCATAAAATTTTAGATTTTTATTAAAAGATAAATAGCAGTGTGTGTGTTTTTGTCAAGTCGCTGTTTGAGAGAAGAGCATTAGTCTATAGTGAGTTATCTGTAGTTTAGTTGGTAGAGAATCTGATCCTGAACATTTTGATGAGAGGTTTTCCAGGAGTGTTTATAACCCATTAATATTTATGGCTACAACTTACTGTTGTCATTATTGATTAATCTGTTGAATATCTTTTCAAATAAACTGTAAACGGTAATTGATCACAGCCGTTGATTCAGGTGTGGTGGGGTGCCTCCACTATTAAACACCGCTGAAACCCTTGAATGTTTGGCATTTGATAAATGATTTTTATAATAATAATAATACCTTTTATTTATATAGCACTTTTCAAGAAACTCAGACACTTAACACAGCTAAAATGATCATAAACAAGGACATTATAAAATATAAAACACACAACATCAATCACACATTAAAAAGCAGTTCTAAAAAGGTGAGTTTTGAGTTTAATTAATTGTTGCTTCAGCAGTACTGAAAGTGATCTATAGTGTCTCGCGGCCTCTTTGTGCCATCAACAATAAATTCCTCACTCATTCTGTGTGATGAAGTATGCATTTTTTGTTATCGATATGTATTGCAATAAAGAAGTTCTATTGTAAAACCATTAAATTAGGATTGTATCTCCATTAAATGCTAAGTGCTGAAAGTGTTTTTGATTTGTTTTCAGATAAAATAAGTCATTGGTCAACACTCATCACATAGCTGCCTTGTTGTTTGGATGGTGGCGGTGCAAGCGAGGCCGGTGTGGCTGCAGGTTGTCCAGAATTAGCAGCCGCTCTGTCGGTCGAGGGGCAGCAGAGCAGGAATGCCTGCAGTGGTAGGCGAGCTAGGCTACATGAGGGCTGCTTTGGCAGGGGGCCATGTTGTGCTAGTGAGAAGGGCCTGCATGCTTGGATATATTAGCAGGGGTTTTGTAACCATTGTAATGAAACGGCCGGGCTCCCGCGGCCCCTGAAAGGCCTTCCAGCACTGAATGATTTAGAGCCAAAAGGAGAGGAAGCAGCACCGAGCCTGGCCTCGGTCACCGAGGGAAGAAACTACAGGACAAGTATGCCATTCACCGGTTTATTTACACTCCCCTTGTTTGTCAGCACACCCTGGTCCTTTCTGTTTATACATTTATTTGGCAGACATGCTTGTACAGACACACACACACACACACACACACACACACACACACAAGTGAATACAAGTGGTTTTACAGGGGTAATCAGGGACAGCAGATTGTTGTCTCCCTCCAAGGCTTATCAGAGTATGCTCAGTGTGTGTCCCTCTTTCTCACACACAAACGCACATTGTTGTAGGCAAGGCGCCTAATATTGTATCATAGGAGGGCATTTCACATTATCTGACTATTATTTACATCTTGGCGTTGGCTGGAGGGACAATTTGGCTCATTATGGAGAATACAAATATCAGCCATATTTGATAATGATCAGGTCGTCCCTCACACACACACACACACCCTCCTCCTGCACCTGTCTGGTGCCAGCGTTGTGAAAAGCCTCGTCATAAATTCCTGGGCATTGTCAAGAGGTGTCAGTGACCGGGCGCCTGAGGAGGGCTGCAGGGTCACCGAGGGCGTGTGTGTGTGTGCGTTTGTCTTTATATGTGCATATTTACATGCACTCTCTTTGTGTTACAGTAATGTGGTGAGTGCATGTGCGTGTTAAAGCGTTGGGGGTGGACACGGTTCCTCGGCTCAGGTGTCACCCGGAGAAATGCAGACCTTTTTGCCCTTTGACCCAGGAACATGGCTCTGGAGGGTTGGGTGTCAAACCATTGCCCCTGATCCTCAACCAGTGAGGTGTCGTGTTACTCTGCTGGCTGCTGCCACAAGGCCAAAGGCTACAGAGGACACAGCTGCATGTGTGTGAAGCCACAGTCATTAACCATGCAACAGTCACTAGCTGATCTGCCTTACAGGGCTAGTGGACGTTGCCCCAGTTCATGTTGATGGAAGGATCTCATATACAGTAATGTGAGATGAGAGGATTTGAGAGTGTGATGAAGTCAAGTAAATGGACATTGATGTTGTCTTTTCTGAGTCCTGCATCTGCATTGTCACATGCAGTATGATCCTTCATAGTCCGTATCATAATATTGATGGTATTATCCTGATATTGATATACCAACCAAATATTGAAAAGTGAGATGTACCAAACGTTGGTACAGTTGGTCATTCTCTTACGCTTGTTTACTTATTCTTCTCTCAGATATCTACATCAGAGAACTTTTGAGACTTTAGACTTTTTGATGCATTGAGCAATTTGGCATATATATATATATATATTTTTTTAAATGAAACCCAAAAGTTGAAGCATGTTTATATTCCCCAAACTAAGATATATTTTGTAAAAAGTATCGTGTTTTGGTATTGAAACTGAAAGTACTGTATTGGCACCAATAGAGTGCTGCATGGACGACGTATTTTTGTAGGCCAACCAGGAAGTTAGCATCGACCTGGGTTCCCTCAACAAAAAGCCAATAGGATCTTTACATTGGATTTTGGATTATTGCAAAAAATAAGCTCTGTGGAAAGCATACGTTTATGATACTTACACGTTTTGTTCAGCAAGATAATCTCCACAAATGAACACCACTTTTATCTTTTTTGAAGTGTAAATAAAATCGCCAGAAGTAAAAAGCTAACATTATGCTATAAACAAACTACACCACGGTCTCATGACTTCACGTTGCCGCCACTAAGCTTGACATGTTCAGCGGGATGATGTTTAATGTCCCCGACAAACTCTGTTGTCTCATTTAACCGCTTGTAAGCAACAAGCTTTTTTTAAGACAAGAAAAGCTTCAAAATTCACAAGTAGGGTATTAACTAATGTATTTTATGTTGGAGAACAAAACGTTAAAATCTCTTCAGCTTGTGTTAACCACAGACCTTATTTCAGGCTTTTAACCAAAAACCCGTTCAAAAAGCCCACTGACTTTCAGACGAGGGAACCGGAAGTGCTAAAATGCGAACTCATTTCTGGGTTTTTAAGACGTATTCCTGCAGCACTCTATTTCAAACAATATCGTACCATAATCACAATATGGCAAATGCGTGCAAAATCGTATAAAACATCCATCCATCCATTATCTGTAACCGCTTATCCCATTCGGAGTCGCGGGGGGGGGGCTGGAGCTTGGCGAAGGCGGGTTACACCCTGGAAAGGTTGCCAGACTATCGCAGGGCTGACACATAGAGACAGACAACCATTCACGCTCACATGCAAACTTTACACAGGAGGGCCCCAAGCCAGGGTTACTTAGCTTGTATAAATGTGATGCCGTCTTATGTGCACCAAATGTGCAACTACTATTGAACATTTTGAACAGCCGTTTTGATCCATTACAGTTTTGTGCTACTTATATATCATACATTTCATTCTCATTAGTACTGTTAATACTCAGTACAATGTGTAGAGAAATTAAGATTATAGACGACCTCAGAAGTTAAACCGTGTTTCATGTACAAGGAATTTCCCCTCGTGAAAACCTTGTTTCAGACCTGACCAGGGCTCTCTGTGTACCCGACCCCACCCAGATGTTGTTTGGTGAGTTTGCACCTCCAGCACCCTCCACCCATGTTTTCCCTTCTCAGAGCGCCTCTGTGTCTATTATTGGCAGGAAGCCGTGACAAGGAAGGCTACTCAGCCAGGGGGGAAAGGAGGCTAAACATGGTTTGGTGAGGAATGTGAGGGAACAGCCGTGTTCATTTTGTACATTCACCAGCCAGCTTGCCAGCCTTCCAGTAGACCATCCAGACCTCTGAGTGCCTGGACAAGGGGCGCCTTTGTCCCCCATCTGCCGGCTACACCCTGCCCTGCTCCTGCCCCCCATCTTACTCTTCTCTCCATCCTGTTGCACCTCCTCTGCCTCCCCCATTTCACTTGTGGGCCCTCGCCCCAGAATAGCACAGCAGGTCCCCTCTGAAAATAGAGCTGGTGATGTTGGCAGGGTCATGCTCTCTCTCTCTCTTCTCTTTCAACTGTGTATCTCTCGCTCTCTGTTTTTCTCTCTTTGTCTCTTACAGAATCACTCTTTTGTTTCTGATGTTTATTCAGAGAAAGTAATTAGCTGATAAAAACAACAGAATAATTTATATTTGAAATGAGAAATCCAAAATCATGGATTAAATGATCATCAGCCCCTAGACTTAGTGTCTTCTTTACTATCTAGGCCAGGTCTAAAAGCACTTCTAACTAGGCCTACAGAAGGTAAGCTCTCCCTGCAGAGTCATGTGGTCCAGCCTCCAATGGACCCATGCAGCGAGGTAGTCCCTCTAAAGTGTAAAAAAGACAAGTTAGCCATGGAGGAAATCTTATAATAAGAGCGCTGATTGTAGAAAGTTTTCTGTTTGAGACTGGCTCAAGCTTCCCGTTGGACAAATAGCAGGATGCCCATAATATGACAAATTGCACTTTAATATCTCAAATGGCTCCGTGCCAACTCTTTCTCTTGCCAGATAGATTATTTGAATGTGTAAAATGACTGAAAGAGCAGCGATGGTGATGGGGCTCTTAGGCAGTAACAGAGTACAAGGTACATTGGTACGTCGTTATTTGTTGTCGTTATGACAGTTACAGTCAGCACATATGAATGGATGGAGGCACAGTGTACAAAAGAAAATATCAAGACCACCCAGATGAATTTAGTGTCCAATATTCACTCTCCTTTTAGCTCTGTTTTTGGTCTCCACCAACTCCTGAGCGAAATATCTGTCTCTTTAGCTGCTAGATGACCCACTATGTTCACCAGTTAGTCGCTAACTGTGTCTGTCTGCTGTTTGCTGAAGAGCAGGTAGTGTACAGTGGGTTTATACAGCTTTTTTTGCTGAAACCAGCTGCCTGCTGTGGCACCCAATTCAACTGTTGTCAGGCCATTAAATAGGCGTTAGCTATAAGCACCATAGATGTGGGTCATTACGGGCCTACTACTCCTACTACGTTGTAAAAGTGAAAGCGAAACTTAGAAGCAACACATTCTAACACGTAAAATTGAATGAAACATTAAGTTCTTTAGGTTTAGGCAACAAAAAAACTTTGGATTTTGGCTTAAAAAAAGTGAAAGTGAAACTTCTTTTATACCTTTTTTTGGTAATCTACCATGTGAATAGATGATAAAAACCTAATATTGGGTGTAGTAGGCCCCTATTGACCGACATTTACGGTGCTTATGGCAACTTCCATCCATCTTCAACCGCTTATCCGGGATCGGGTCGCGGGGGCAACAGCTTATGGCAACTTATAATGCCTTTTTAGTAGCCTGACAACAGTCTAATCAGCTGGCTGTGGCCAAGAGCAGTGACAGTAAACCAAAACAGTAACATTGCGGGCCTTAAAACCAAAACAATGAGCTGTAAGACACTAAAAGGCTCTTTGGAGCTGAGAGGGGAAATGCAGACTCTGATACAGTAATTCTCTGTGGGTATATGAGTGACACCTTTCACATTACACATAGTGATTAATTCATTGTTAATATAAAAATACTAATTACAGCAGTTTTAAACATTGTAAGATTAATAGCCCAGCCACAGAAAGGCTCTTGTTGGGTAAGCGACCTGCCACAGCTCAGTCCTGTAGACTAAACAATGGCTGTCACTCCTGCGTAGAACTCTAGACCCTGACATTTCACGTTGTAGACATCTAGTTAGGCGAGAACGGCCTACATGGTCCAATCCAAATGGATATTTTTCAACATGAATAATGAGTGAGTAACTCTAGCTCGGCCCTGGAGCAGTCGGCGTCTCTAGACAGACATTTCCCAGCTTGGAGACCACTGTTTTTCCTGGAGCTGCAGCTAAAGACATTCCACTTCAATTTACCTGGTGTTTGATTGAATGAAGCCCACTTATAAAGTAAAGGGGCCTCATGGAAACTCTTTGTGAACAATTTGATTTTTGATTTTTAAACTGTTAATTATCTAAATCGCTGTCTAGGTTTACATATATAGACTGTAACTGTATTATATAGTGCTCAAGTGTTTATGAAGCGTTGCCTGCTCAATGTGTCTCTGTCAGTGGATTACTGGGTTGCATGTAAACCTAATCACTTGATGATGTGCCATGAAGGTGTAGTGCTTTTTCGGAGAGACGGTAAATTATGGCTCCTGCACACTTTGCCTTTGGTTTTAGTCTTTTCTTTCCTGTCTGTCTTCGCTGGACATCTGAACAGTTACTTGTAATCATGGCAGTGAGGTGGCTTGTTTAGTGAAACCAGTGATTACAGTGACTTTAAAAACTTGTGACTGGTGGTGCCCATTTGTTCCTGCGAATAATCCCAAAAAAATCTCTCTAAATATTTTATCCTGCCAAAGAATTTGTCTGTAAAATGTCAAAACTTTGTCAACCAAAGAAAAATAAGTCTGCGTCAAGCTCTCCTTTTAATCTGCTTTCTCTCTTGCCGTGTTATTTCCTCTGTAGATGGTGCTGACCTGCCCAACGCCGTCAGCTCCCCTCCTTCCAGCCCGAACCCGGCCAAGAAGAGCAGCTCCCTCAACTGGTCCTTCCCAGACAAGATCAAGTCCCCGCGCACCGTGAGGAAGATCTCCATGAAGATGAAGAAGCTTCCGGAGCTTAGCCGGAAACTCAGCGTCAAGGGGACCCCGAGTAGCAGTAACAGCAACAACGGCACCGGAAGCAGTCATTTAGAGCCCAGAGCCCATTCTCCCCGAAACAACGTGAGCGGGTCGGAGGTCGTCCCCCATTCCTCGGGCCCTCCCAGGTTAGCTGCGTCTGGGGGTGGACAGGCGAGCCGTAACGTGATCTCACGCTACCACCTGGACAGCAGTGTGTCCACGCAGCACAGCTTCAGCAAGAAGAAAAGTAACGGCGGCTCGAAGTCCGCCAGTAAAGGTGGTTACCTCAGTGATGGGGACTCGCCTGAGCTGGTGGCCAAATCTGGGAAGCACGGCTCCGCAGAGGGGAAGGGAGGGAAAAGCAAGGAGACGGAGGGAGGAGGCTCTAAACTAAATGGCACAGAGCTGGACATTGATGCTTTCCGCCATTACAGCTTCACAGAACAGCCCAAGTGCAGCCAGTACATCTCCGGACTGATGAGCTTGCACTTTTACGGCGCCGAGGACCTCAAACCTCCGCGCATCGACTCTCGAGACGTCTATTGCGCCATCCAAGTAGACTCGGTTAACAAAGCACGAACCGCTCTCCTCACATGCCGAACTACCTTCCTAGACATGGACCACACCTTCAACATCGAGCTGGAGAACGCCCAGCACCTCAAGCTGGTGGTGTTCAGCTGGGAGCCCATGCCGAGACGCAACCGCGTCTGCTGCCACGGCACGGTGGTGCTGCCCGCGCTCTTCCGGGTGACGCGTAGCCACCAGCTGGCGGTGAAGCTGGAGCCGAGGGGCCTGATCTACGTCAAGCTGAGCCTGATGGAGCAGTGGCAGAACTCGTTGGACGGCGGGCCAGATGGAGACAGGGAGCCTCAGGTGTTTGGTGTGGAGGCGTGGCGGGTGGTGGAGAAGGAGAACGCGGGACTGATGGTGCCGCTGCTCATAAGCAAGTGCATCAATGAGATCGAAAAGAGAGGCTGCCAGGTGAGTCTGAGTGTGGTTCAAAGAGTTTGGCTTTGAGAAAAAGAGTCTAGCAGGTGACACTATGACAAGCTGCAGTATGTTTCTGATGGTCATGCTGCGGCTTTTATATACCTTGTTCATGAATCCGTCTGTTCTAGTTTTAATTAATCGATTAATAGTTTAGACTACAAAATGTCAGAAAATAGTGACAAATGTTCATCACAATTTCCAGAGCCCAAGGTAATGTCTCTAGATTGCTTGTTTTCTTCTGAGTAACAGCCTAACCCCGACCATATCCAGTTTGAAATAATAGAAAACAGAAAAGCAACAAACCCATTTTAGAAGCTGCAAACAGGGAATATTTTGAATTTTTGCTTTATAAATGATTAATTAGTTGTCAAAATTGTTGTTGATTATTTACTAGTGAATTGATCAATGATTTCAACAATTAGAATGAAAAATAATGATTATTTTCATTATCATTTAATCTGTTGATTGTTCTCATTCCTAAAATTAATTATTGAAACTCCCAGAGCTCAAAGTGACATCTTTAATTGTCTTGTTTTATCTGACCAGCAGTCCAAAACGCAATGATAGTAAATTTACAATGAAATAAAACAGAGAAAAGGAGCAAATCTTCACATTTGCAAAGCTAGAAGTAAAGAATGGTTGGTATTTACTTGAAAAAAACATTTGAAATGATTAATTGATTATATGAGAAATAGTTGCAGATTACTTTTCTCTCGATCGATTCATTTAATAATAATTTCAGACACATATATACACAGTACAAGTAGGTGGAAGCCATTCAAATCCTATTCGGTCATTTGAAAACAGCTGGGGATTCGTTTGAAAAGACGGATGGTAGGATATAATTATATAATGCATTTTTGTATGAGATGTGTGAGAGAATGGGGAGAGAAATAATCCCACATTCATTCAGCCTCCTTTTAGCTCAGTGTGCTGTGAGAGACGGGTGCTCGCCCTGCAGCCAATTCTAATGCTGGATGACTGGCATGAGCAGAAAGGACAGAGGAGATGTATCACACTCCATGATGTCTGAGCCTTCCTGGGGCGGCTGGCTCTTTTATTCAGAGAGGAGAAAGACTCCGAGTTAAGAGACTGACTGGTGGTGGTGGTGGTGGTGGTGGTGGTGTTGATGGTGGAGTGTTTCCCTGGATCATGTGATCATCTCTTGTTTTGTCCCCACTCCCCTTCACATCTCATGTGCTCTTTGAAGCCCAGAGAGAGGCGGCGGCGTTTCTCCTAATTAGAGCTGAGACAGCGGCAGTAAAAGTGTCTGGCCACTGTTCCTGACTGATCACTCTAGGGGGGCATGCCAGGGGCAGCGGGTGCCTGGGGCCAACAGACAAACATTAGGCCTCTCCAAGGAGCCTGTCTGTCAAATCAGACCCCGCCTCTGACCACTTGTGCAGCATACCGGGCTTGTAGCTGGAGTAGTAACAGCAAACCTGATAGTCACTTGTTTGGTTTCAAAGGTAGAAAATGATTTTATTCACTGATGTCAAATTAAAAGTTTCTCATTACATTTCATTTGGCAACACTTCATTTTACAGGTCTGCAAATTTCATGGTAATTAGGTGATAATTAGCAAGTAACCTATTTGAAATGTCTTTGGAATTTCTGCCAAATTACCCCAATATTTACCTAAAAACGTATCAAAAATTACTTAATTATAAACATTATTTAATAATTTTATGCTAAAATAGCATATCATGATTAAATATAGGGCCCTTAGGCTTGAGAAGTTGCTGTGCGCTGCTCTTCATCGGAGGTGGAAAACCAAAACTAATAGAAGACACTTCTGATCAGGCACAAATCTCGCCATTGTGTGACTTATTGTCTACACATATATAACCTGGTAGCTAATGTAATGATTTAGGGAGTTTTTTAAAGACATTTCAAATAAGTTATTTGCTAATTATTATCTATTGACATGAAAATAAAGCATATCAATTAACTTTGTATTCTTTTGCTGGAAATGTATTAAATAAATGACCAGCTATTGGGAAATAGTGGAATCTAATTATTAAATAATGTTTATAATAAAGTACATTTTGAGGTAAATATTGGGATAATTTGGCAGTAATTCCAAAGAAATTTCAAATAGGTTACTTGCTAATTATCACCTAATTACCATGAGATTTGCAGACCTGTAAAATGAAGTGTTACCATTTATTTTTTGTTAGTAGATAATGAGCCTGTCTATCATAGTTGGTAGTGCGTTAGACTAGGGTACCAACTAGTGATTGTTTTCATCATCCATTATTATGTTGATTATTTATTTGATTATTTATTTAGTTGACCAAACCTTTAAATCTATAAAATGTCAGAAAATAGTGAAAATCACAGTTTTCCAAAGCCCAATGTGACATCTTCAAATGTCTTGTTTTGTCCAGCCAAGAGTTCAACAAACATTTTTTTATTAATATGTTAATTTTTTTTCAATTATTAAATTAATCTCCAAAATCTCAAAAAAATGTCCATCATCTGTCCCCAGAGCCCAATGTGACCTCTTCAATTAGCCTGTTTTATCCAAGGAAGAGTTCAAAACACAAATATATTACGTTTCCAATAACATAAGTTGGAGAAAAGAAGCAAATTCTCACATCTGAGAAGCTGGAACCAGAGAATGATCGGCATTTTTGGTTCATAAATGATGAATCCATGATCAAAATTGTTGATTATTTTCTGTTAAGCAATAAATTACTGAATCGACTAATCATTTCAACACTACATGAGACTCTTAAGTGCAGTGTTGTCTCTTTAGCCCCGTTTCCACCAAGATGTTCCTGGTAAATTTAGTCCCGGGACTACTTGTCATGGAACTAAAAAGGTTCCTTTGGCCCATTGTTGTCTGCGTTTCCATCAAGGTCTAAAGACCCCTAGTTCCAGGGGAAAGTTCTTGCGTTAGAAACAAAGCTTTTGAGCCCCACAATGAGGATCTTTCAGGCCTCCTGCAAAAAAAAGTATGAGTACCTGTATTTGTTAGTTTAATTGTTTAGGTTTAGCCACATTTCCCCTTGAGATTTAGCATAAATGTAATGAAAGACCATTAAAATTCCAATTGAAGAAAAGGAAACATACCTGTTATGGAAGTACAAACTCACCTGACTGTCCTTTTCACTCACCTTCTCACTTAACCAATAGTTTTCAGCCTGTTAGCTCAGATTTCTTGTGTTTATGTAATTCACTCTGCTTTGTGTTGCCATATAGCGATTCCCGCCTGTTTCTGTCTCCTTGTTTGCCACAGTTTTCTCCCTCTGGCTCTGTTTTTCACTCTCTGGCACTGTCAGTATCAGTCTGAGATCAAGTATAAGGGCTCCCCCAGGTTGTAGGCAGACGGGGGTTAGGACGGGGTTGACACCAGATCCCAGAGGAATTCGCAGGTTGTGTCAGTGAAGCACGCACGGCCAGGCGTGCAGCGGTGTGCCTTTACAAATGATTATGTGGATGTTTGATGGAGACTCTTTTTCAGAGTCTCTTAGAAATGAGTGTCCTGAGGGCTTCTCCGAGCTTTTAAGACGCTGGATGATTGTGGGTGTTTTTAAAAGACTGCACATAATGTCTGTAGTCAGAGACTGGAGTTATGTTTGTGAGCACTCAAGAGACACTTTTTAAAAAGGATCCATCCCAGTAACCCACATACTGCCATACAGTACATGACAGTAAAAGATGCACACAGATGTTGTGACATGTTATGAATGGCTGTACAGATGCACCATTTTAGACTTCGTAGCATTGTGTTGATAAAGGTTTAAGTTTTGACTCTACGCAGATGTGACTTCCAGACTAAAGCCCTTCTCAGACGTTGAATCTGTAACCTTGCTGGCTTCATCTGTTTGTTAAAGGAGTTGCTTTTTTAGGCTTTCAAACACGTCTCTGTTACGTAAATAATCTGTAATGGCTCTTTTCAAACATGCCAGGACTGCAGTAGTATTTGGGCTATATGTAGCATCTGGCACAGACGAGAGACTGGTAGAAAGAAGGATTTCTTCTGTTTTCTCACAGGCTACATCAGTAAATTATTAATCAATTATTTTGCAGTTCAAGACTTAATGATCATAAGCACGAGGGACGCTTGGCTCTCAATAATGGATCCCTTAATAACTTTTCTTAGATAGGGTTGTAATTTCATAGTCTATTAGGTAAATTATAAAAATCTCATAAAGTACAGTTCAGCGGTGCTAAAGCATCGTTAAAAGGTTTAAAACGTTATTAAATTGTGACTCCCCTTTAATTCCCGCACTGGCTTACTAGATAGTCATACAAGAGGAGAGTTTTTTTCCTTTTTGTTCAGCAGTGTGAGGGGAAAAAACAGTGACCTGACAAAAATCGCCTTGACAATAGAGGTGGGAATCACCAGAGGCCCAACGATACAATGTCACAATACAATTGTATGTGCTGAGTATTGCGATAAGATATATTGCAGTTAATTACCTTTTTTCAACTGCAAATTATGCAATTTGTCAACTCACTCTGCTCATCTCAGAGTTTTCATTCACATATATTGAGGTCAGAGGTCAAGGGACCCCTTTGAAAATGGCCATGCCAGTTTTTCCTCGCCAAAATTTAGCTTAACTTTGGAGTGATGTTTGTTATTTTTCCCGACATGCTAACATGACATGGTTGGTACCAATGAATTTCTTAGGTTTTCTAGATTCATACGACACCAGTATCTTCACTCTATAGCTTTAAGACTGATCTTGCTACAATCTCTGAAAGACAGAATTGCGTCTGGGCCCACCAGCGCCTATTGCCGATATGCTGTATTTGTCTTACACCTACATAAGGTGGCAGCTGGCTGGAGGGAGATCGCCGGGAGATAGTCTGAAAAGAATTTCCAGTAAATATCACAACAAAAACGTGCGTTTTCTTTTTTAAAAAGTACAAACCTCGGAAGATTGCCAGTACTACTCATCTTTTAAGTGGTTAAATCTGATCTCCAATCTGATCTTGAGCGCACAGCTGGTTTGTTTACATGACGTAACATAACGCTTGCTGTTATGACACGGTGTCTCTTTCTGCGGCCGAGTTCTCTGCCATCATTACAGTTGTTGAATTATTCCTCATTCAGCTTGACCTAACGTTACGTATTTCATTTTCAGTTCATGAAAGTGACATTGTGTGACTCGTGCTTTCAGTGTGTGCGAGGCAGACAGCCGCGGTAGTGCTGCTCTTTTTTTTTTACAATTGAATATTAATTTTAAAATATGAATATCTGATTTTTTTTTTTCTATTACTATTTTACTACTACTACAAATTTATAATATTTGTTGACAGCACTAAATATGTGGGGAGTCATGGAATCATGCCAGGAATGCGTTCTGTCATGAAGGTGAGAACAGGACATTATTTCCCTGCTAGTGTCGATTAGATCGGTGAGTCATGTTTAGAGGAAGTCAACAACTTGGTGTACTGACTTGTCGAACACTCAAGAGCATTAATGCGGTCAAATGCACTTTTCTTTCTTTCCTTTGATGTCTCTATAAAGTCTTTAAGCTAATCCCAGACCAAAAAAAACAACTGATCCCATCACTGGTTGTAGAGTCACTGAGCATCCACATTCCTGTCGGGGGAACTCATTTGGTTTTGTGGTCATTGTGTCTGCCTCATTCTGCATATAGATCTTGGCTGGTGCTGCCTGTTGTGTTGCCCGGCAGCCGCAGTGCATAAGTGCAAGCCCTCTTTTTTGCTAACAGCTGTTCCACGCCTGCACTCGGCTCCCCTCCAAAGAGAGAGACTTTTTGAATGGACTTGTTGTTCATTGTGCCCAGTGACTTCTGTTTACTCTCACACAAAGGCAAATCCCTGCCTAATCTGTGCTCCTCTCTCCCTCTCGTGTGAGGTTTAGAAAACGCTGCTCGACTCGACGAGGAGCGCTCACAAATAGTTGGTCTGGTGGGGAGACATTGTAGTGCTCCTACGCTGGAGCCCGGAAAGGCCAGCAGCGTGTGTGTGGGTGTGTGTGTTTGTGAGGAACTGGACCCGACCCGCCATTCACAGCCCACTGACTTAACACGTTACCGGGGCAACCACACCAGTTGGTCTGCTATGCCACATACCAGACAGACACATGTAGGAGAAATTATGGTATGTCTGTAGCCAGGCCTAATCCCAACATAACAAGGAGACCACTGGTGCCAAGTTTCAACTATCAAATGTCAGCGTCTGCAGGAAATTGTTAAGAGTTCCTTTAGGTCACACCGTTGGAGGCTTAGATAAAGAAACATTAATGGTTTACTGCGCAGTGCTTCCATTTTTAATGCTGAGCTGTCAGCTGGGCTTTTAGTGGAGCCCAGTGTTTATCCAGACAGTCATAAAGATGTGATGTATTTATCACACCTCTGAGTGTAGTTTGGCAAAACACAGCTCGCATTCTTTTCTTTTATTCACTTTCAAATAATCCAAGCGATGAAGCTCACAGATGTGTTGGAAATGATGCACAGCAGTGTTATCAAATTATACTATATATCATTTGAAAGAAGAAATAACCAAATCCTCCTCTTACAATTGAAAAGTTGAATTCATAAGCAACAAAACACACTGTTGCTCATTTCAATCTACCAAGGAATTTTAGCGCTACAGCCTTACTTGACTAGTAGTTTACTGTGGCTAATGTTAACTAACGTTGCTGTGTAACTGACAATACTGAGTCGCTTTGCTGACTGGAAGACTCTTTTTTTAATTTTTTTTATTGCAAGACAAAAGACAATACATTAACACTCTTTTTAAAGGTACAGTGTGTAGGTTTTGGGCGGCATCTAGTGGTGTGGTTGCAGATTGCAACCAACTGAGTACCACTCAGCTGAGTGCAAAACCGCGGTAACGCCGTTCGCCTCGCTCAGAGGCCATCCTTATCATAATAACACTACTTTAGGAGCAACGGAAGTCAGCTGGCGGTACTGGCGGTACCACGGCTCACGTTACCGCAGTTTCACAAGCGTGTCGGAGAACTACGGTGGCCTTCAGGCAACATAAAAACACAAAAGGCTCTCTCTAGAGCCAGTGTTTGGTTTGTCTGTTCTGGGCTATTGTAGAAACATGGTGGAGCAACAACGATTCTAGTTTCAGCTGATTATACACTAATGAAAACATGGTTATGAATATTATATTCTATTTATGCTAACAGATCCCCCGAAACCCTACACACTGTTCCTTTAATACTTGTGTTATTGTCAGCTTTTAGCACTTAAATAGAACCATTAGGCTATCATGTAACTGGTCAAAGCGTCTTGATTTCAAGTGAAACACAATATTCTTCTAAAATATACTTTTGCTTTTGTAGCTACCCTTAATCTTTTGCCACTAAAGGTGGTCTGGTATTACCACTAGCTCATTTTGGCTAATGTTAGCAACATATTGTTTGTAGACTAACCGACATTACTGAGTCATTATGCTCATTTCCACCTACTCTCTTTGTTACTCTACATTTTAGCTTGTCAGACAAATAGTTCAGTTTTAAATGTTTAAAAGAAACATGCTACAACAGTCTGTCTTCAGTCAGTCTCTGTTGAGAAGATGCAGCTGGTGGTCAATCAAGTCGAGTCGGTTTTATTTGTTGAGCCCAAGTTTGTGTCAGGGCTTTACAATCTGTAAAACATAAGCTATAACTCCATCTACCCTTAAACCCTTGAGTTGGAGAAAAAACAACAAATGTAAAAAATAAAGGGATGAAGAGCAACAGAGGAGGCAGAGGAGGGATCAGCTTTTTCAAGATGTACATACATTCAATAGGCGCAGTATATGCAGAGTAGACAAAAGTAGCAGAATTAAGATATGGAGAAATAAGATTACAATAGTAAGTAGATGAAAAGTAGAAGATAAGGTAGCCTATGTATGTAAATAAATAGTAAAAACTGGGCCTCCTGTGTCCCATCAAACAGTGAGCCCCGATAGAGCTAAATATACAATATATAAAAGGTTGTCAGTGGTTCCTGTAATCTGCCTTTACGTTGAGATAAACCAGACAAAAGTTTTGAGAGGCGTGGATTTTCTGTGAAAGTAGTTTTGGCTTCTGTCCAGCACATTGTTTGAGTGCCGACTTGATCGACGGGGTGGTAAAACTGTCTCCGTCTCTGTCGAATGTTCTGTTTATTTGACCTACTTGTGTGTCTATGTGTGTATCCAGGTGGTGGGTCTCTACCGTCTGTGTGGGTCTGCGGCCGTGAAGAAGGAGCTACGGGAGGCGTTTGAGAGAGACAGCTACGCCGTGGAGCTGTGTGAAAACACGTATCCTGACGTTAACGTCATCACAGGTAAATCGATCGCTGGTACCAGAGAACAAAAGCACGGGGATCACCACACACACTCAGTATAATTAGGAATTGGTTATTTAACTAGATGGCTTTTCCAAAGAGCGTTGGCGTCCCTCTGGTCTTACCCGTACTTCATTAAGATATTACACTGAGTATACAAAACATCAGGTACGCTCCCCATGAAGCCGACAGAAGAGGTGATCCCAGATAAAAATCTATTTCCATTAGCAGCTATTCCACAGATTATTTTCTAGATGAATCGTTTGGTCCATAAAATGTCAGAAACTAGTGAAAGGCCCATCACAATTTCCCAGAGCCCAAATTAACATCATCTAATCGCTTGTTTTATCCTGTAAAAACATTAAAAGCAGCAAATCCTCACATTTGAGAAGCTGGAACCAGTGAATATTTGGCATTTTTGCTTGAAAAACGACTTAATTTTCTGAAATTGCCTTATCAATTAATTACTTAATCAGTTCTGTCATGAAGCAGAAGAGGAAGAAGAAGTTCACTGAAACATTTTAGACAATTGAAACATTTTTTAAATGTTTCGAGGAAAAAAAGTCACAAGTTATGTGTCAAAAATATGTAGTATATTGAATTATATCAATCACTTTTAAACCTCAATGTCATACATCTGTCAGAAGAGCATTGTGTAATCTATTTCATACTTTTGCTGTTTATTATGGCAGTAATGAAACTTAAATTATACAGCACTTTTTTGGCAAAAGTTCCAAATTGCTTTATATAAGACTATAAAACTTGTAATAATAAAACAATTAAAACAGATTAGAAACTAGGGACACTTTAAAACTCACTGACTGAGTAACTTAATTAAGAGTTCAAGGCTTTATTGCACATCTACATTAATAATAAAACAAAGAGGACGTGACTCAGATGGAGCCTGGATTCAGTATTGATCCAGTCGTTGCCCCAGTAAACGTGTCTGAACTGGTGTGTCCTCTGCAGATAGGTCAGCACATGCGTACGTGTGTGTGAGTCTGCTGTTTGTAGTAAAAGCATTCCAGCAGTCAGCTAACAGTGTCGACCGGTGCCTGAGGGAAGGGCCCACACACACGCGAATCAGACCGTGCTGTACATTCAGGTCATTCTTTCTCCTTCAGGTTTGTGGTTGAGACATGCTCTGTATTATCCCTTATAGGACATGTTTTATACAACGTACTCAGTCAGGTTACTTATGATGGCAGAGTTAGTGTGAAAGTTGTTTTATTGCCCCACAAGCACTGCCACAACTTTTATGTCTATTTATGTATTATTTAAAGCCAGTAATTTAAATGTCACTCAGATTCCTGTGAGTTGCAGCTTGCTTCCGCTCTGACGCTGTGAAATAAAAAAATGGAAACAGTGAGTTGCAGCACATCATCAGCTTACAAAAACAGCCGTGTCATTGGATTGAGTAATGATTGCAGCAGTGCGACAGATGAGGTGGGGGGAGGGCGAAGTTGTAGAAAAATTACTTGGTCATGATTTTTTTGTTTCTCCCACAAAAAGAGGAAGACCATGGAAACCCCTGGGCATTGTAGGAGCTGCTGTTGGTTTTGGGAAGAGGCCCCGTATAGGCGTCGTCCTATCATGCCTGCTTTGATCCACATGCGTTTGCATGGCAGGGCAAAGAACACAGTTAACAGTTGAGCGGGTTAGAAAAAAAGGGCCAGCACCAGCGCGGATTGTTGGTTTTTGCTCGCTGCCTAAATTTGCTCCACCAAGCGAGTTGCTGTTGCAGATGGGCCTGAGTGAGTGGAAGAGGACAGAGAGGGAGAGAGAGAGAGAGGGGGGAAGGGAGGCAGATGAGGGGTTATGGTGTGTGCTGCAAAAAATGTGCATCTGGGATATAATCATGGGTTTAGTCTTAAAACATACTTTCATGAAACATTTGGTCAAAATGTGCCCGTTGATAGACCTTATTTTACTTTCTCTTGCCAGTTTTTTGAAACGTAATCTCCTCATGCCTTCTAATTTGAATTTATAACTGAGATGAAATGTTCCCTCATGTTATAGTGTCTACATCTTTAAAATTAAAAAGGCTGAGATTTGGATTAAAATGCAGTGTCTGCGGTGCGGAGTCAGACCAGAGGCTAATGAGCGAACAGCAAACGGATGAGCTAAGAGGGCTGGCGTGTCACACGGCTAATTTAAACGCGGAGGTAGTGAAAGGGATTACCCAGAGATCAGAGTTCAATCCAAAGCTTGCAAAACATGCTCGGTGCGCGGCCCTCCGTTGTTTCAAATCACAATTCACTCAAAAGAACCAGAGAGGTGTTATCAACACGAGCAACATGCTGTTGGAAATCAGGACAAACCATATTATCTTCAGCAGTTTGTGTTCAGTAAATACTCCTTCTGCTCTTGCGGTTAATCTGTTCATGTGTGACATGTGTTTAGAAGGCGGTCATAGAAAGAGTGTGTGTTGCTGTAGAGCAGCTCCAGTATGTTGGGTGATGTGGAGGTGGACCAAAAGGATTCATAACCTCCATCAACTCCAGGGTCCTGGGTCAATTCACTCGACTTTGTTTTAAATATGTACTGTAAGAAAGTGTTGTTACTTTTTCCTAACTACTTTAATTTACACTGTATCTATCAAATAACCAAACACCGGCTCTAGCGAGAGACTTTCATGTTTTTACGTTACCCGAAGGCCACCGTAGTTCTCAGACACGTTTGTGAAACGGCGTTATCGTGAACCACAGAATGCAAAACCGAGCTAGCGCCGTCTGACTTCCGTTGCTCCTAAAGTAGTGTTATTATGGTAAGGATGACCTCTGAGCGAGGTGAACGGCGTTACCACGGTTTTGTACTCGGCGGCTCACGTTAACGCAGTGTTTGAAAGGGAGGAGTGAGCGGAGGGGTACTCAGTTGGCTGTAATCTGCAACCACACCACCAGATACCGCCAAATCCTACACACTATCCCTTTAATCCGATAAGCGAGCTAGAGGAATTAGAGCAAGCATCTAAACTCATCATCGTGAGTCCAGCACATAACCACTCGTAAAACCACAACTTGTCTTTTTTTACTTTCATTTTTTGAACAGGATTAAACAAAAAAGATATAACGTGTTAATTAGCGAGCTTAAGAGATGCTGGTAGGTGCATTTTTTTCACCTTTTGTCAGAGCTAGGCTAGCTGTTTCCTCATTTCCAGTCTTTATGTTAAGATAAGAAAACCGGCTGATGGCGGTAGCTTCATACTTACTATATGAGAGTGGTATTGATTTCCCATCCAACTCACTCGTCAGTATTTCCCAAAATGTTGAACTATTTCATTAGATAGATATTTAAAGTTCATCTTGATTTCAGTCACTTCATTTTAAACTCAGTATTCCCATGTTTCCCTTATTAATACTGCAGGAGAAGAAGCTTAATTGGCGCAGGACTTTTGTGCTTTTAGACAGTTTAGACAGTCTCAGTAGCCCTTTGTGTTGTTTAAATAGTTTAAATAGTTCAGTTATTCAAAATATCAGATGATGTTTTTCTACCCGGTAAGAGAGGCTTCACTCAGTAGTCTGGAGTGGTAATGGAGGTCAGTCAGTAAAATCTTATGGGCTGTTTGGCAGCTTAGTTTATGACATCAGCAGTGCCAAGTGAGACTTAACATAAGCAGAGTGTAACCTCAAAATGAAACTTTTAGACTTCACCTACCTCCTTACAGATTACCCTGGTTGGATAAATCAAAATACACAATGAATCAGTGTGTAAAAAGTTTAGTTTTAGAGGAGACTGACTGTAGCGACCTTAACTAATGATTAAGCCCTCAGCTCAACCTGTGTTGTGTGGAAACAAAGCTTCTGAAGTGATCCAATGATGGGAAACTTCTGTCCTCAGAAAATGAAAGCAGTGTGTCCCAAGCCCGGCTGGTTGACAGCTCAGCACAGTTATTGATCCTGGTCTTTTAATTTGCCATGCCTGACTCGTGTTTTCCATAGCCTACTTCCCTACTTTGCCCCCCTACCCCACCCTCGGCAGTACACCAGTGAAGACATGGAAAGTCATTAACAAGTGCCCCCTTTGTTGCCGAACAAACACAGATGGTATTTGGCTCACGCATGGGGGATTAGCTGAACCCTGGGCCGGCCGGGGAAGCAGGCAACCGCTTTACAAAGAGCTGCAGGCCTGTGTGGGTGTCAGAAAATATCTTAAACTGCAAGGCCGGGAATCATAAAGACGTATTTCTGATGATTCCACATGTAGCATGAGAGCACCACTGTTTCCAGATTTAGCAATGGGGTTTGCTCATTTGGGGTTTTGGGGGAATACAGAAAAAGTGTAAAGCTTTACCGTGCCACAGGACGAGGCAGCGACACGCACACACATCTCCTCTGGCCCCCCCTAGTGCTGTGGGGGCGTGCAGGACAGCAGGGAGGGGGCAAGACGGAGAACAAACCCCCATTTGTTCTCCGGGGCGAGGCGTTGACTGCAGCACTGACAAGAGGAGTGACCTTCCGCTTTGTTTGAACAAGAGGTCAAAGGTAGAGCCGTGCCCCAGTGCATTGTGTGCCTTGTAGTGTTTGGTGGCACATTTGGAACATTGAACGTCTGAATTGATTAGAAGACAAAAAAAACATTTACATCTAAATAGTTTTAGGCTGCTATCATCTGTAGCTTTAATTGCATGTTTTGAAGGTTCATTTGTCTTCATCGCTGAGCTGCCTTTTCACTGCAGGACTCATTTTAACGGTTTGGTGTTAATCAGCCATACGTGTGGGTGGAGATATATGTATATGTAGGGCTTATCTCTGAGCCAAACAACAAACAGTTTAAACGTGAGAGAGCAGACACTCAGCGTGTGCTTGTTGTCAGCTTGGCTGTGAAGGAAAGTGAAGCACCTGCAGGGGAAACACACCTGTTCACCCCTGAGCCCTTGTGTGTGTGTATATGTGTGCTAGGGGCTAAGACACTAAAGTAAACACTAGCACTGACTCATAGCAGGCTAATGATTTACCTGAAGGGCTGTATTCCCCTCACTTCAGACAAACACAAGCACATGTGCACAAGGTTTTACTGACATGGTGTATTTTTTAAAGTCATTGAAATGGAAAGAGCCTAAACACGTAGTCAGTCATATATTGCATGCGAGGCATATGAAGAGGACGTTTTGTTTCATGAAGCAGCGCTAACGTAAAAACAGTCGTGCTGTTGTTGTGTCTAGATGATCCGCCTCACAGCACAGCGAAGGTCAGAGGGTCCACCATGCGTGAGTTTCCATTTTAGGCACAAATAAATAACTAATCAAGTGGCAACTCTCTGCATTTTGTTTTGCCCACTCGCTCGACAAAAAAAAACGCCTTGCTTTGCAGAGATAAGGGTGAAAACACACGGCTCGTTTTTGCTTCAAGGCAGTCTGTGTTTTTCCTGCGATGAAAACAAGCAGATTATTATTATCTCAGTTGAGTCTCAGTAAAGATTGACAACGGGAAGCCGGAGGATGTTCACAAAGCATTTCTGTGTAATCTGATTTGGAAATCAGCGTGTCTAGATGAGCGTTAAGGAGAGAGCATGTATCTTGTGTTTGTGTGTCCTTATCGTATTCTGCTCGTAGCAGATTGTTTCATACCGAACCCGATGAAGAGAAATGATAACTGATGTGAATAAAAAACAAACATGGAAACACGTCGCCACAGATCAGCTATTCGCTGGCTCAGAGCGCGCAGGGGACACGTTCAATACGATTTTATGAAGTTTTAAGTGCATGTTTGCCTGAAGCCATGTTAAAATCTGACCCTGCTGACTTCTAGCTGTCACTGTGTTGGTTTACCTGAGATGGGAGGGCGGACGTGGAGCGCCGCTAGTGTGCTTGTTTGGGTATGAGTTGTTTTTCCTCAGAGCCACTACTGCCTGCCTCAGGAATGCACAATATCTCTCTCTCTGTATCTCTATGTGTGTATGTGTGTGTGTGTGTGTGTGTGTGTGTGTGTGTGTGTGTGTGTGTCAGGACGTGTTGAATGTCGAGTTCAGAGGAAAGAGTTGCGGAACAAAGTTGCTGTTTTTTTTCTGTTAAGATGGTAGCTGGCACAAACAGTACATTATTTATTATTTACCTTTTTTCAAGTATTTACTATGTTTGTATAGAGGCAGATTCACAGCTTTGAATAATCATCAAAAGTTCCTTAGGTGTGTGAGGTGACACGGAGAGGCAACTGTTGGTTTTAAACAACAATGACGGCTCCTGAAGAGATTAGATGCTGCAGTAGCATCAGTTATATCAGAACTGGAAAGAATTTCTTCATTGAAAGAAGAGCAAAGAACGCTACCGAAGGGTTTTCTCGATGAAAAAGATGTTTTCGCCCTTCTCCCGACTGGCTTCGGCAAGAGTTTGATTGAGAGATAGTTCATCTAATCATCTGCCTAGTATTTTTTGGAAGTGCCTGCCCTTTTCCAAACAGTTTCTAATGACGGTTTCTTAGATGGTTCTGTGTAACAAACCATCTGACAGGGTTAGGCTACTAGAGACCATGGATATCTGTCCCAGTTTCATGGCAATCCATCCAGCAGAAATTTCACTAAAAGTCCTAATAAGACCCCTGATAACCTGCGACCGAGTTCATGATCTTCAAAAACTGTTTCAAGTCACATTAAATGATCCCAGCTATGATCTATTTTGACTTCTGTGGAAATATACTTAAATACAAGTGAAGTAGTCTGAACTACCTTTTGACACCTCAAAAGAAATAAGTGATGACGATTCATCCATTCACGATTATTTCTATTATTTATACCTGTTGAATTTATTGTAAAATATGTTGTTGCATTATGATTGAAGAGGGGTTTTATCAGTAAATGTAACACTTAAAGTTTAGAGTGGATTATTCCCCCGATGAGTGTTTGTTTGTGTTGAATGTCGCAGTGCAGATACTGAACCTGATGCTAATCTGAGACTAAACACTGAACTGAATTTAGATCCTTCTCTCACTCTATAATACGATATTCAAAAGCTCTTATGCCCATGCAGCAGTCAGAAAGGAAATTTAAGTGTCATCACCTAAAAAACCTAATTCAAAGTTTCATTTTAAAACATTCTTCTGTCCACTTTATTAGATTAATGTGTGATGGACCCACAATGCCAGTTAGGAATAGACTGCTAAACTTTAAGCCTCCCTTAAAGAGCAGAGTGGGGACTTACTGGGATTAAAAATGAGCGTGTTAAATTGTGCCCTCCGTTGTCCTTACTGGGCCTAAAGGGATGTCAGCAGATTTACAGTGAATCTTGTTGTAGTTTACTGTAAATAGAAGGCAAGAGGTAAAACACCTCGGGTGTAACCGGCGATGTAGACGTGGTAAAGTAGGAGCTCCTATTTACAGCATCCTAATCAGAATCAGTTGCATAAGATCAAGGGGTTGTGTCACTCACTACTTTGGGAATCCCTACAAACTGGACGGTGCTTGACATGGATATATATCATACAAAGATCCCAGTTTGTAGTGAGCCAATAAGAAAACCACCAAAACAATGCAACAATCTACGACACAAAAGCTACTCAGCTCAGAACACGCATTGCACTAAAATCTAAATATTCATATTTCACCATGGCATAAATCAACAGCGTGGATGCATCATAATGTTTGTGCCAGACTTAATCCACAATTGAGCGAAGCAAATATTGCACAGAAACAAAAGGAAGAATCAGAAATGAGCCTCTGCAGGAGAGCAGTGAAACAGTCTCTGCAGCATCACAGCACACTGATCGTGTCAAATACACAAAACCTGAACAGTGCCAAGACATTATATGACAAAACGTGTTGGCACAAGTGCTTGTTGTAGAAAAGCAGCAATCTGGGTCGTCACGGTCCAAAGGTGTGGAAAGCAAGGGACAGGAAATCTCTTATTCTGTGCATGTTTGAGGCTAACAGCTGATGAGATAAGTGACAAAAACACAACGTTGTGGAACACCAGCAGCCATAGCAGTATGACTTTTCCTCAACAAAGCCATCTTGAAGCGACATGACTGGACTGAAGGCAGGTGAGCTTGCTTATGAGATGTTGTTCAAGCATCAGCAGCAAGAGTCTGCAGCAGCAGCAGCATTGCAGAACAAAACTGCAAGGGATGCGTTGGCTATATGGTGCAGTGTGCATGTATGGATTCAGTGTGGGTTTATTGATATATGTTGAGTTAAGTGTTTAACATTTGATTGCAGCAGCACAACACTAGTTATCTGCTTTCACTAGCTCACAGGTGTCACTCCGTTTGTAGCTCACTTTCTGGCATAAATGGCAAAGGTTAAAGGTACAGTGTTTGCAGATTGCAACCAACTGAGTACCCCTCCGCTCACCCCTCCCTTCCCAAGACTGCAGTAACATAATAACACTACTTTTGGAAGTCGGTACCACAGTGGCCGACGGTGGTTTTACACTCTGCGGCACACGTTACCGCAGTCAGAAAGCTACAATGGCCTTCAGGTAACGTAAAAACATGAAAGTCTCACTAGAGTCAGTGATTGGTTTGTCCGTTCTGGGCTACTGTAGAACCATGGCGGACTCCGTGTAGAGGACCTGCTCCCTATGTAGATATGAAGGGCTCATTCTAAACTAACGACAATGCAACAATTCTTATTTTCAGGTGATTATACACTGATGAAAACATAGTTATGAATATTATATTCTATTTCTGCTAATAGATCCCCTGAAATGTTACACACTGTTCCTTTAAAGTTGCCTTTGGGACAACAGAAAAGTATTGGTTAAGTATGTCGATTGCATTTCTAATTGGTTGGATCACCATTGTGCTTTAATTGCTGGTCATTTTAACATTGTAGTGACAGTTTCCCATAAGTCTTCTAAAAACATATTATATAGACCTTTTCATTGCCATTCTGTTGCTATGGCAACAACTTTGGTCCAAGTTTGCTCCCTGTCAGCTACTGCATTAACAAACATTGCAACAGGAAAATACAAAGGGCCCATTTAGAATATTTATATTGTCAAGTTTGAAAAGGTCCGTAGTGTTACTCTTTGTAGACATTTGTGTGTATTACTTTGGAGCATAACCAATATTGCTAATTACACAGACGGCCCCTAGCCGTCTGTGAAAACTGATACAGCTTCATGCAGCGAGCAGACACTCACCACAAAGAGCTGTCACACTGCCAAGATCCTTTCTTATTCCCGTATTTATTCTTTTTTTTCTCCCTCCTCCTTTGCCTTTGATGAAAAGACATGCCAGCGATATTTTAGGGGCTTAGTGGAGACAGACAGCGTGGGTTTCATGTTTTCCTGCAGCTTTTGTCTGAACTACAGGGGAGGCTGAAGTCACAGGTGTGAACGCACCGTCACAGACACCACTAGCCCCCACACCCCTGACACTTTTTGGCTGCCGAGTCCCATCCGACTCCAATCGAGCATCTCGGTAGACGCCACAGGAACCTCAATTTGCAGCCAAGAGAGTGTACTGGGTTCATCGGTGTAAAAGAGAGGCAAAATAAAAGCCTTTTGTTTCTAAATGACAGCACTTCATAAAGATATATTGTCAGTGATTTGTCAGGTATAAAAGCTGCGTGTGTGGGAAAACTGAATGACCCTCAGCTCTGCTGCAAAGAACTCATTTATTATTTATTATCCATTCATTATCTTGGCTGCAGCAGTTTTTCCTCACGCTTAATCCTCTTTCTCTCCAACTTCTCAGGAGTGCTGAAGGACTACCTGCGAGAGCTGCCCTGGCCTCTGATCACCAAGCAGCTGTACGAGGCGGTGTTGGAGTCCATGGCCACCAGGCCTCTGCGGATAGGAGCGGCGGGCTGCGAGAACGACCAGGCAGACACGGAACACACTGTCGGCCTGTTGGACAACCTGCCAGACGTGGAGCGGGTGAGGAAGACAAACCGTACCTCTCACAGTCATCGCAGTGCTAGAGTATTGTCACAGAGGTGGTTGTGAGAGGGATAATTGTGGCAAAGATAATGATGGTCATGATGATCACTACTGTTTAGTTTCTATTACGTAGGCTTTTACATCGGGGGATATTAGTGGTGGCACACAGTATACAAGCCGGTATCATTTTCTCCTACAGCTTTTCACTGTCATATAACTATTTTCAGATTAATCAGATATTACACACAATAAAATCTTTTTAAGGCAGATACCAATGTCAATATTTTAGAGTTTAAGAATCCTATAATGATATAAACACACAAAAATATCATTGACAAGTATTTTTAATGAGGATCCAATTTTGACCGAGAATAAACTGTGTAATGGTGACACTGTTTCTAACATATTTTTTCAGTACTGCAATGTCTTGTTACTTATCGGCTGACATATATACGGCATGCTGGTACTGATATATCTGCTTTGTTTGTTAAAAGTGAAATCTTTCTTCATTTCCAACATGAAATATAACATTTTATTGCTACAAATAGCTTGATGAAGTAGACTTTGCAGTGTAGCTCTGCTGCTGCTGCTGCCAATGGTACTACTACAACTACTAATCATAATAATAACATGTCTTATTTGTCCGTGTGTGTATGTGTGTCATCAGATGACACTGCAGAAGCTTCTCGACCACCTGAAGTTGGTAGCGTCCTGCCAGGAAGTGAACAAGATGACGTGTCAGAACCTGGCGGTGTGTTTCGGCCCCGTGCTGCTCAGCCAGCGTCAGGATGCGTCCTGCCACACCAACAGAGTCTTCATCGACTCCGAGGAGCTGGCCAGCGCGCTGCACTTCAAGAAACACATCGAAGTCCTCCACTACTTGCTGCAGCTCTGGCCTGGTGAGTCATTGTTGAATTTGTGATTGATTCACGCTAACAAGCTGTGGCCGTGTTCAGCTCGTGATTGGCTCGGGCGGGTGTGTGGGCGGGGCTTCGATACCGCGACTCCAGCCTCCCGATCACTACTGCGCGCAGACTCTGGCTCTAAATAACGTCAAAATCTCAAAATAGCAGCTCCCGTAGGCTATCCAGCTTCATTTTTGTACAGTGGGAGGAAGTGGAGACACATCATCCATCTATAGTCTATGGTCTGTATATACCGGCCTCTTGCCCTGCCTGCTCGAGGGTCTTGTACAGTCAGTGCCAGCTCTGCGGTTCAGCTCTACAAAGGGCTGTTAAAGGGCTGGGCTGCTTTGATCCTTGAGGTTTTTTCACCAGTGGCACAAGTACAGCTGATAGCCATCGGCTCAACCATCTGTTGGCTCCTCTGAGATGAAACTCTCCACTGAGTGCTTCATCATGGTAGACTGAGCCAATCACAGCCCAGCCAGTAAGCCCCAGTGTAAACCGAACTTTTGAGGCGTGGCGCCCCGTCTTAAGATAAATCACCGACCAAGGACAGAGACCCAGTACCAGCTTCGCTCACACACAGGTCATCTGTCTGCCTGCACAGCTGTTCTCTGCCAGCTGCAGCTGTCTGCTCGTCGTGAGATATGAAGGGACCCAAAGATTATTCAGGAGAGAGTCGCGAAGGATGGGAAAGAGCTGCAGGCGGGGAGGAAATTTGTATCGGTCACAGCTACTAATTTGATATTTCTCAACCTTAAGCGTTTCAATTCTTTAATATCATGTGCTCACCGCGTCTCTAATCAATGTGTGAGCCATTCAGTGGCTGCTGTGGTGCAGTTAAAGTCTCAGCTACTGTGGAAAATTAAACAAAACATTGAGCACAAAATTGACCACTGCCAACACACAAGTTGAAAAGATAAGACCCTGTGAATAGAATACAATAGAAAATACTTTATTGTCTGCTTTTTGCATACAAAAAGCAGAAATTTATCTTTGGTTTGCACGTGCAAAAACTGCTATTACAGCATTAAATCACATCATATCACATCCAGACAGGACACTTTAAAACACATTGACATAAAACACAATACGCCAATAGAAGCTACATTAAAAAGGAGCACCTGGTACCAGGACTGAATCAAGGTTTAATAAATGGATATAAAATGCTGTGTGCTGAGGTATCAGGCTGGCTTCAGAAAGTGTCTGTTTTCACAGATTAAGATACTTTATGGCAACACGACGAAGATCCATTACTGCTATTATAGGATATAATCGTATTACTGCAGTAGTTGTCGGTTTGCCTGTTGTGTTCCTCTGTTGGTTATTAACATTTTTATAAACCCTTGAGGTGATGAGACTGTTTGAAAATCCATTTAAATAGGTCATCAATCCAAAACTAAGCCTGTTTACTGCATCTTCATTGAAAGAAAGCACACATTTTTCAAAATTCACATGCATGTGTTCCTCCTAGCACCAATTTGGACAGACTTTATCCCGGAGCGATTCAAATCCTCAGCACTCTTCCCTGGAACCTGCAGCTTTAGCTAGATCTGTTTACTGATGTCTGAAGAACTGACCCTGTGTCTGGACTGGCCTTTTAAATTTAAACACATCCTCCGACTCCCACGTTGAAACACTTTTGTGTAAACTGCTGAAGTGGAGCACCCTCCACAGAAACACACAGAGAGGGAAACAGCAACTGAATAAGTCAGCATTTGTGAATCCCATAATTGCTGGTAGTCTGGTGAAGTACAAGTGGAGTTTCAAAAGGAGGGAGATGAGGTCAAGTGCTCTGTAGAATAGTTTTTAATCATCAGTAGTAGCCTGCACTTGTTCTGCACTCCTGTCTGCAGCTGATGTCACCCAGCTAGTACCTATATAATAATGACCTGTAATAACCTTGACAAACCGTTAAGTTCAAGCCTCTGTTTACACCCTCAGTGACATCTCCATTCTGCCCACTTCCCCCCAACTCAGAGCGCAGGACGCCTGGACTATAATTAAAGACATTCCAGGCTTAACCTTAGGCCCTCGGCCCCCGAAGCTTCAACCTAACATTTCACAATCATTATGGGATATTTTCAGCCGCCTCTTCACGCCTCTCACACGCACATACCCGACCCTCCGAGGCATTGTTGCTCACGCCTCAAGTGTGCATGTCTTTGGGCTAAGTGCAAGGGCATCTGACGCTATAGCGGTGACACTATTCACAGGTAGTGTGAGAGAGAGCATGATGTGTGTTGGAAGAGGCCGAGGGGGTGTTGTGTGTTTCGGTGTGAATTATGGAGTTTGCCAACTGTATGTGTGAGTAGATGGTTAGACAGACAGAAGAGGAGAATGTCTGTCTCTGTGTGCATTTGTTCATATTACGCTCTTGTTATTGTGCTTGTGTGCAGGGATATAAAGGAGATCAGCATAAGGAGCAGTGGTTTTGTCTGCTTCCTGCCTTCATTTCCTCTGTTGACAGCTAATAACGTAAATCGTGTCATCAGTGAATCATGTCTGAAAAATTAAATAACACGTTGCCTCTTAAAGGAGGATAATTTCTGTTTGTTTTAGGTGATAATTGGTTGAGACTTTAGCCTCAGGAGAGTAGCAAGGCATGCATCCACTGCACATAAATACTGCATCAGCAACTGCCACTCCTGATGAATGAACCGGAGTCAACATGGTTCATAAGTCATCATTTATTGTAAAGATAATATTTGAAACCTCTTTCATACCCATCTAGACTAAATCCAGTTCAGTTTTGTTTATATTTTACCTCTTGTATAGCCATACCTTTTAACACTTTTTCTGTGTTTTGTTCCTCTCCGATCCAGTAAGGGAGAGCTAGCGGTGTCAACAAAGTGTAGGTACACAGAGATAAAGACAGACAGGTAACCGGACTGTGCTGGTTGTGTTGGAGTGCTCGCTGTTCCCTTTTGGTGGGCACAGTCGGATGATTCTTTCATAATGTCCAAACAGGGTTTCACTTTAGTTAATTTTTAAGTTTGGTTTAGTCAACAGTTGATAACAAATAGGACAGAAGGATGGCATCAAAGTCACAGTGTGTGTGTGCATGTGTTTGTCTGACTTTGAGCACAGTGTGGCATGTTCAGATTATTTTGGCAGGGCAGATATCAGGGCTCCCACGACTCATGTTGCTGGTTTATCCAGATGTTTTTGTTACCCAGATAGAACTTCATTCAGATAAACCTGTGGTCTCAGTTGTGTTATAAAAAAGGCTTGTTGTTTTCAAGGCATGTTTTTTGACCATGAAGTTATCAAAGGGGGACTTGTAACACCTAATGGGTCAGTTCATACAAATTACAAACAAATTGTACTTTGTCACTTACTGTACTTCAAGTGACATCTTGCTCTGCAGATAGTTTTGTGTTTGTGGCACTCAAAGCATTGAAAAATTAAAATAAAAAAAAACTTCCGCAGCACTTTGACTGCCCATAAACAAAACTCTGTTTTCACTGGAACTACTTTCTACCGAAAAAATAGTCCCTATAAAAATTGGGGATGGTGGTAGAAATCTCAGAGACTGATATCTCAAAACCTGGGCAGATAAAACCAAAAAAACATCTGCATGGCTAGAGATTTGTTATTCTTGTAATTTGGGTGAACTAACCCTTCAAATAAATATTTTGTCATTTTGGGAAATATTCTTTCCAAAGATAAACAAAATCCACTCACTGTAATAAAACCTCTTGCCGTCTCCCCCTGTTCACACTCGTTATGCGAAGCTAAGCTAACCAGCTGCTGGCTGAAGCTTCATATTTACCGTACAGAGTGGTTTTGATCTTCTCATTTAACTCCAGGCAAGAAATCAAATAAGCGTATTTCCCAAAATGTGGAACCATTCCTTAAAGGATATGAGTTCAAATGGCCTCTATAAGCGTGATTAACTCGGCCTGTCTTTTTGTCTCTCTTCTTGTCTTGCTCCTCCAGTTGTGGACCCAACTGGCCGGTCCTCCTCGCAGCCCTATGCGGCCTCTTCGGCTCCGGCCTCATCTGACCTGCTGTCAGCTCCTCCTCTACGGCGGAGAAAAGAGCGCCCCCAGGTCCTGAACCTCTCCGAAGCGGAGATGGCGGGCGTCCTGCGGCCCAAACCGGGACGCTTGGACAGCCCCAGCAACCGCTACGCCGGCGACTGGAGCGGCTGCGGCGAGAGCTATTTCCCTTGTGAGTTTCTGCCGCCTGCCAACAAAGAGGAGGCGGACTATGACGACGTGCCCTCGGAGGATACGGAAGCAGCCGAGGAGGCGCAGGAGAAGCCTGAGGACGCAGAGGAAGATGAAGAGCAGATGGTCACGAGCCCTGCGTCTGATCCTGCTGAGCAGGAGCAGCCTCAGAGAGACGAGGAGTTGGTGAAGGAGGAGGAAAAGGAGGAAGAGGAGGAGGAGGAGAAGCAAGTAGAGAGTGATAGTTCAGGCAATGGGCAGCCGTTAGAGGACAAGGAGGAGGAGAGGGTGTGCGATCACATCCTGCCGCCTCGTCTGCCCAAAGAGCACACCTACCAGGCATACATGAAGATCCAGGATATCAGCCCCGTGCTGAGCAACAGGGTCAACCTGAAAGACCTGCAGGAGAGCATCGACACTCTGATAGGAAACCTGGAGAGAGAGCTCAACAAGAACAAGCTCAACGTCGGATACTGACTCCTACTACACAGTGACACTCACACACACACACATATCCACTCACGCACTCATAAAGACTGATGGGGTTTGGAGAAGACCTTCTTTACCGATCAAGGTGCTTCAGGATACAGCCACAGTGTTTCCATGGAGACCCTGTGATGTTGGCGCGGTGCTGCTGTAAAAAAAAACCTTAAAGGATGAGATGAGAAGAAATGCAACGGGGCACTTCCGGCGTTTGTACCTTACCCATAGACATTCCGTTATGTTTTTATTCTCCTTTGATTTTGTCGACTGTCTTACTTTTGTGTTGTTGGTTTGTTTCAGTCCGGTTCTGTGTTCCATGTTGTTATTGTTGCTTCTCTTCTTATTAGAAGAACCCATTGACCCCTCAGGGGTTTAAAAGGTGCCTTAATTGTGTGAAGGTGGTACGTCAAGAGGAAAATCCACCCTGAAATGAAATGCATTCCCTCGTGTGATCTTGATACTGTTGACAACCCAACAGGATGACATCTATGATGTTATGAAGAGTTGTTTTTACATCCAAAAAGGCTGCGTTGTATTGTGTTTTTTAGCAGGTACGAATCCACCCTGAATACTATGGGGCTCTACCCATGCAAGCCTTTAAGCGGTGATACTGATGCTGACATTTGTTGAGCAAAGTTACTGATAGACACTTTTTTAAATTGACCCTTTTCATACCAAAACATCCCAGCGCTTCCAGAGTTTCCCTGCTAAATATTTAGTTGGCAGGCTTCTGAAGCAGCACTTGGACATTGGACACTTCCACATCTATGCAGTGGTAGGAAAAAATCTGGGATGGATTAGGCCTTTCAATTAAGAATTGGTCTCCAACAAAAATATGTAATTAGGTAATTAGATTAATAGAGAATGTGCAAAGAAGCCAGGCCATCCATCACTTTTGGCGGTGGAAGAAATATGTTCCGATGTTTTATTGAACCCTGCTGTTATTGACCAGAACATTATAGTCTCTAATGCCAAAATGGAAAAATCTGAGAGCAAGTAAACACCGTGTTCAGTAATGCAAAACCAAGATCATAGGAGGAACCTGTGTACATTCTGTTTGAGGGTGGATTTCCTCTTTTTAAGGCAGCAGAGAGCTTTTCTATTGAGGTATGAAACACTAAATGTTGTACAACAATAATGCACTTATGAGGCAGGCAGTAGTGTAGATTGTCATTATAGCTCACGCAGTAAATAATACAGACTGTGGACTGAGTTGTGTGGAGAAACAGCCGCCACTGAAAACCTCCTCTTAAAGATAAATATGAAAGAATATGGCTTGATATTTATTTACGTTCTGCATTGTGCGAGATGTTTTAGACACCCATGTACAGGCATACAATAAAACTCTTATCTCTGTTCACTGAAAGCTGTAGGCTACAGTAGGGATGTGTGTTTCATCTTAAAGCAGGCAACTAAAAACAGAGAAAATGTGTTTCATGTGGCATCATATTCACTTTAGGCTGAAGAGAATAGTCCAACATTTTGGGAAATTTGCTTATTCGCTTTCTTGCCGAGAGTTAGACGAGAAGATTGATACCACTCTCGTGTCTGTATGCTAGATAATAAGCTAGAACTAGAAGATCATTATTTTAGTTTAGCTTAGCTTAAAGACTGGAAGCAGGGGGAAACAGCTAGCCTGGCTCTGTCCAAAGGTTCAATAAGTAACAAGTTACTAGCACCTAAAACCAACCCTGTCTCCTTCAAAATTACATTCCCATACAACTAAGCTGCATTCTCAATTACGTTTTGAGGGAAATGTATTTTCTCCCAGATTACGTTCTCAGTTTTAAACAGATATAACATGTGGTTAACGTTGTAAATCGCAGTTTTAAACAGATATAACATGTGGTTAACGTTGTAAATTGAAGCAAAACAAAACAAAAAATGCAACAGAACTACATTGTTAGGTTTAGTAAATCATTACAAACGTATTTGTGATACGTCAAAAACAAAACGTAATGCAAATGTAATTCACAATGCAGTTTCGTTGCATGGGAATGTCATTTTTAGGATAGGGCTGCTAAAATTAACACATTACATCTTGTTAGTTTAATCCGTGCGTTTGTGTCTTTATGCTCTGCTAAGATTAGCTAAATTATCAATCTTCTACCTCTCTGCAAAAAGACCAAATAAGCTCAAGATGTGTAACTATTCCTTTAAACACCACCAACCAGTCACCTTTCTGCTTCTCCCAGCTTTTTGACATAACAGTGAATAATAGACACGGCCGAAATGTGAAGCACAATTTTTTCAGAGCAGCGGTGGAAACTTGTCAGCGGAGGGCTTCGGTTAGTACGACTTATAGCTAGCTGCCTAAATCGACAAAGGACGTTTTCAGCAATCCAGGGATTCAGAATGATCAGTATTTAACCTATATGTATATGTATATAATTATATAAATGTATTTGGAGTATATTATTTTTACAGCTTCTATTTCAATGGCGTATTTAAATACTTCTGATGACCTCGTATAGTGTTGTAGTAATAGTCGCTTCTCCTCCCCCTCGAGCTACCTGTACACATCTTAATGTGCTGGACTAATGGTACAACTTTAGCTGTAAAATATATGATAAAATCGTGCTCTTGCAAGAAAAAAGTGATATTTTTTATTGTATTGTGTATATATTTGACATTGTTCCGTGTCTCTGGTGGACTAAGCTGTGTTCATGATTATTGGTGTTGTTGTTTTTTAAAGGTACTGAACGTTGCATGGTCAAAAGCTTTACTGACATAAACAAGGCTCTTTCTCATCTGCCTTTGTATTTGATATTTATGTGTAAAAAGACTTATTTTGTAATGTATGCTCGTTTGTTCGTCACCCTGTTCCTCCAATAGACAGATGACTGCACTGGTCAAGCTTTTTCTCCAGAGGACTTAAAGACAGACAGTTTTTCAGTTTGGTACACTTCAAAATTGTTTGTTGTTTTTCTCTATAAATATACAGTATATTCACAATTATCTCAGAATATGGCCATTTTATTTCCACTACCAAACATTTGTATCTCAATTTGTCATCTACAGTCTTGTTTTTAATTTTATTTTTTTCTTAAAGGTGCTAAATGTGAGATTGGGAGCATTTCTATTGCCGCCGCACAGCTCTCAACATGGCGAAGTAGAGTTTGCATTTTTATTTATATATTTTCCATTTTATTTTTTCACCGTCGTTCCACACCCCCATCCTCCAGCATGGTATCTGTTCACAGTCCTGCTGCTTCCTGGTGGTGAAGCTGCTGTCAGTCTGAGCAGGTCGGGTGAAAGTGAGTTTCAGCAGGGTTCCTTTCAAACCATCTGTCTGACCGGGCAACACAAAAACAACCAGGGTCTCAGTTACAGTATACAAAACAGCGTAAAGAGCATCATCTGCAGTTTCATGTCATTTAGATCGTTTTTTTTTGTTTTTAAATAGGATCAGCATCTTAGAATAGATGCTGATTTCTGCCTGCAAACACTTAAAAGATACAATTTGACTGAGATGTTTGAGTGGTGCTCAAAGAAGTCGTTTTTCCACATTAAGTACTCTCTTCCAGTCTGTTTTAGCATCCTCTCGCCTCTCTTTCACAGAATATATCAGCAAACACCTGCATGTTTAGAGCTTTCTGTCTTGTCCTCTTTGTCCTTTGGAGGGAAAATGTCACACGGAAAGCATCACTAAAACACAAAACAGAAAAGTGCTTTGTATTGATCCTGAGAAATGTATGGTCATAATAAAGTATATTATTTTACGTTCAGACGTGGACTACGAGTCGTTTTTTGGCAGATATACAAAGTCCATCATTGGATTCAGGCATAATCTGCCAAAGATGTAATTGAGCTTTCATCTCATCTCAACTTTCCTCATTTTTACTACATTAATAGTATATTTCCCACCACACAGTCAACATTTAAGTTGCAATATCACCTTGAATGAGCAGAATTAAACACTCACTTGACCTAAAGCTTGCCAAACACTGGAACAGGATTTCACAGATCTGATTATGCAGCTGTCGAAACAAAGAAAAAACAGTTCTGTGCTAAAAAAATACTGAAATATCTTAGTCTGCACAGTCAGAATATGTTAACATATTCTCACTCCTACACACAGACAAGCCTGGAATTCATTCGTAAATAACTTTGCTCTGATCATCTTTTATAAAAACACATCACTCTTGTTTAAATGACTCCACATTGCAGCCGCACTTTCCCAAATCACCATCTTTGTTTGATTGAAGACCTTTGGGAAAATCTGACCTTATAGCTTCAGGAAACTGGACTCTGTTATTTTTGTAGATTCATCTCTTTGCTGTGGGAGCATTGTAACCCAGCCTCAGCAGAGAACAGATAAATAAGTCGGGGAATTGCCCTTGCTGGCTTGTGGGAATCTCCCAGAACGACTTCCAGCTTCAGGGACATTCCCAGGATGCAGCTGCATTTAGCCGTCCAGTAAAATCCACTGCTGGAAGGCTGCACTTTCACTGTGGCTTCAAAAAACACATTACCAGGAGCACTTGTGAGATAATTAACCTAAACTTAGAACGATGTGTGTACCACAGGTAGACTCCAAAGCAGTGTACTGAAACTGTTGTTTTTTACAAAATCAGATCTAAAATAAGGACCTTGAAAACTCGGCTCCAGCTGAGGTGATACATATCTCTGGCAGCTAGCATGAGAAGTCAGAGCAGCCGCGGGCCTTTCACCACTAAATGGTTTTAAGCTTTGTTTGATGTCACTACTGTAGGTTCATATCACACATTTTAATGGCTGCCTTGAACAGGTATGAGAAAGCTCTAGGGTACAGAATGTACACATACCTGTCTGCGCCCTGAAGCCCTGTTTTATATCCCCACTGAAGTCAAGGAAAAAAACATCTACCGGCATTAAACCCTCGTAAACACTCACACTGGAATTTTGTGGAGGTGGAGACAAATATTTAAGTGACAGTTTCAAAATGTATATAATTTTAAACACAGAGAATAACATCCCCTGTCAGTCTTTCACCATGAAAAAGGATTCACTCTACACTGTAAAAAAACAAAACAGTTTTTTTACAGTTTTTTTCAAGAAATTTAAATTTTTTTGTCTGTATTTCAAAATGACAGAAATAAATGTAAAAAATACATGTTTCATTTGTGATTTATATGTAAATGGTCTTAGATTTACAGAATTATCTGTATTTAAGCTTTTCTTGATCATTTTTAAAGATAATTATTCTGTTTTTTAGATGTTTATGACTCTATTTTAACAATTCATTTATGTTAGAAGAAAAGGATTTCATGGAATTCTAAAAATATTTCTTGTAAAAATAGAGAGTTAATGTAAATTTGGGCTTTTACAATGTAAAATTACATGTTTCATTTGTGATTTATATGTAAATGGTCTTAGATTTACAGTGTATGACTATTCTAACAATAAATATATGTTAAAAGTAAAATATTTCTTGTAAAATGACAGTGATAAAGGCTAATTAGTTTATTTGTGTTAATTAACTGACAGTATTTTTCCGTTTTTTAACAGACATTTTCTGGCGCCCCTGCTGCCGGAAAATTTCCGTTATTTTACACTTTTTTTTTTTACAGTGTATATGTAATATTTATTTCTAAATTCCATCTTTAAACATCTGGGAAAAAGGGCTCAGACTCAGGTGCCTATTTTAAAAGTCCTTCATCCGTGTTTGACTTGCAAAGCAGTTCTCTCAGGCCCAATAAAAGCAAGAGTGAAATCCCATATGAGGACAGAGGTAGACATAATAACAACGGGGCCTGTTTGGATTGGTCAGGGTCGCCACTTGATATCAGGCTCAGTCTGTCTGGAGTGAACTGAACTAAACTTTTGTTCATTTCTAATTTGGGAGAGATATGGGTGTCTTCAGGTAAACATCCTTGACAGCCACCTGCATGTGAAACCAGACCTTTTCCTTCTTCTTCGCTCCCCTGTTCCCTTAATCTCTGCTGACCTTTTGAGTATCATGGCTGCAAGTCAACCGGCCAACCACAAAAACACACGCTCTTTGTTTCAGACTCTCTTTTTTTCTCAGTATAGTGTAGTGTTAACCGTGATGAGACGTCATAGCAGACATTTAATGTGACATTAAAGTAAAGCATTCATTCATTCATTATTCGTTACGGCTGTATGTGTTTGCTGTGCTGTTTTCCCTTTTCCCTCTCCAGTATCTCTGCCCAGGTGTGCTGCACTCCTCAACGACGTGCCTGCGTAAACCACATAACAATAGTGCATCTGTGACCTTTTGATTTAAGTTAGATTTTTATTTTTCTGACAAATGGCCACTACACATGGCTTGAGGTGCATAACAAGGATTACCACAGTGTACATGTCAGAAGGTACAAATTACAAAGTCACATTCAGCACGTTCAATCCTTTTATACGTCTTTCATTGGACGTATTCAGAGAGGCTCAGGTGGGTTAATGTTCTCCTATATATACTACCCATTATAAACATGGGCGAGCTAAGCCTGAGTAATTGCTGGGAACCTTTACGCCGTGACCCCGGGCACACATTCCATACATGCGGTGCCCTTCAATAGGAGCGCTATTAAACACATTTTACCAAGGTCTCAGTCTTTCTGATATGTTTTTTTGGGGGGTCTTTTGTTCCCCCTTACGGTCCGGCCCCCTGTACTTGGCAGCTCATCTGAAGGCCTCGGGGCAGATCTCTTGACGCACCGCTGACAGATCCGCCTGTTCTGGACCGCGGTGATGATGTGAGAGCAGACCAGAGGAGAGAGGGGGAGATGATGAGGAGAGAGGTGAAAGTGAAGAATGGAGGGAAGGAGAACACAGAGGAGCGGCGCTTCAGATCCTCAGGGGCCTGGCCTCACACAACGTAGGCCCTCTCCTCTATCCTCCCTGCCTCTTCCCTCCTCCACCTCTATTGCTCTGTCACTCAGGACTAGACTATTTCATTTTAATAAGGCTAATCCCTCCTAGAAGTAAGCTGCTCATCACCTCTCCCCCCCCTCCTGCTCCTCCAGACGAGAGCAATCTCCTTTCAGCGTGAGGACAGGATGAGGGTGAGGGCTTGCTCCGCTTGATAGGAGAGAAAAATGTGAAAGGTGAGACTGAAAAGAGGCCTTGACAGCAGCTGCGGTCGGGGCTCAATGAGAAGATTTTGGGCCTCCGTGGTTTGATAAACTCGCAGGTGGCGCACCTTTTGTAGTGATTCATCCTCCAAGCGGCCTGTAACATCATGCTGAAATGAGGCGCGGTGATAACTTTGTTCTTAGCAGAGGAAGTGGAGTGACACAGTTGGTATGTTAGTGTATGCTATCGCCTGCCTCCTGTCAGCAGAGCACTCTCCAGCTGTCAGTAGGAAAACTTAGTTTGCCTGCTGCTTGAGAAGTCTCCTCGATGCTGACTACTACAACGATTAGCCTCTTTTCTTAAAGGAATAGTTACACATTTTGGGGAAATATGCTTATTTACTCTCTTGCTGAGAATTAGATGAGAAGATCGATAACATTCGTATAGGATAAATATGAAGCTACAGCCAGCAGCCGGTTACATGGATGTATAATAAGACCTGGATACGGCGCCGCCGCTCAGCCTTGCTTCCGATATTTTCCAGTGGCTATATTACAAACAAAAAATCCGCAAAGGCCACCATTGAAAAAGAGATGTCTGTAAAACTGTTGACAGGACACCTCGAACTACAAACAAGGTTGATTATGATTCTTTCTATTCACAATGTTTGATCCATGGAGGTTTTATATTTGTAAAACTTTCCTCAAGTTGAGAAAAACTATTTAAACATCTGTGACGTCTTCACAAAGCAAAGTCTATGGGCCGAGCAGGAGCTTGTGGGCGGGGCATATTCAGTGGGCCGCATAACCTGGAAGTAAACCAGAACACTAGAAAACGTTTTTTGCAGTATGCACCGTATGCACCAGTCAAGCAATTCTCATTGGACTGAATAGGCTCTGTCCAAATCTGGCAAAATTCACCTACCAGCACTTCTAAAACTCATTAATTAACATGTTATTTAAACCATACAAAACCTGAAGTGTAAAAACGACACAGGGATTATATGTCGGACTATTTCCGACTTGGTTTCCTGAGTCCAGTCTTTGTGCAAAACTATCTGGTTGCTGGAGTAGTTTAAAATTTATCGCACAGATACGAGAGTGGTATCAAACTTCTCGCTAGAAAGCAAATGAGCACACATCCCAAAATGTGGAAAACAAAATCCATAGCAATGCTTTGGATTTATGTTTGAACTTCTTACACACAAATAGACTTTATTTCATGGAAGCAAAGTTATGTTTCACCATCTTTCAATCAGTGTCTGTTTGTCTGTTGTCACCTCTAATGATGACAGTAAGTTAAAAAAAGTTGAAGTTTGAAGTTTCCATAGGAAAAGCCTAAAGGGTTTTCCATATGTTTGCTCTGATGGACTGATGGTTTAGATGACAGATCCCACTCTTGAAGGGACTGCATCCTGGTCTGGGTTTATGCCAAGATACCGTATGAGAAACTTCTCAATGTGCACCTGAACCTGAATTCCTCCGGTAGAAATATTGTGGATTTTTCCCTCACTGAAGAGCCGTCTTTTGATGTGGATCAGGCGGAAGAGCATCAGTCGTTCATGCTGCCTGGCACAGCATGCGTCAGAGAGAATCTCCGGCCTGAAAGGAAGTCCTTACTCGGAATAATAACAAACTTTATTTTTGCACAAGAGCTTAAGAAGTACTTTACAAAAGAACATATAAACAAGGACAGTATAATATAAACTAAAGATTAAAGGTGGAAACATTCAAAAGAATGCACTACTAAATTGTGGTCAAAAATATAAAGAGACGTTGATACTGTAATGAGCATGAACGTTTTGAGATTGGAAACAGTAGTTTGACAAAATAGTCTTGACTCAAGGTTTAGTTACTAGCTTTTTCCAGAGCTCTCAACTGCTTATCGCAGTCTTCATCAGTAGATGGAGTTTGCTTTCTGAGTAAAAACATTATGTAAAGCAACAATCTCTTGAAAAAGCACACATCTATAGTACAGTTTGACAAAGAAATGTTGACTCAAGGTCTACTTGTTAGCTATATCTTTCCTGAGCTTTCCACCACATCTCATTGTTTTCATCATTGGATAGAACTTCCCAGAAGGCAAACTGCTGATGAACACTGTGAGATACTACTGATACCTCTAGAAAAGAAGCTAGCAAGTAGACCTTGAGTTGTTTATTTTTGTCAAACTGTACTTTTATAATTTGTATTCTTGACTGCACACAAGACATACACATGTCCCCTCTCTCTCTCTCTCTCTCTCTCTCTCTCTCTCACACACACACACACACACACGGACGATACGTTGGGTTAGGGCTGGTAAAAATGACAAGAATCCAAACTGTTGAGAGCTTTGAAATTAGAAAATGAAAAGGAGTCAAGAGGGAACATTCCACAGCAGCGCCCTGGTCACCTGATCTCTTATGAGGTCAAGGGTCAACTAATGAAACCTACCGACAGCCTCTCGGAGGTTTTAAAGAGAAACGGCTTTTACGGTTTACAGCGACAGAGCCTGACCATTTTTTAACTGTTGATAATTTTAGCAACTCAGCGGCTGCTCTGAGGTTAAAGGAAGGTGCTGAGGAAATGCTTTTTCAGACAAATTACTGTTTGTTTGTTTTTTTAACTAAATGCAAATATGTTGTTCTGATGGACAAGGAAAGAATTAGAAACATGTCTGATCCATAATTTTCTCAGAGGTAAACCACCTGTTCCTTCTCCTGCAACATCATGTGAGTGATGTTGTGTGTTTGTGTGACTCGTAACTCTCCGTCTGCAGCCTGGGGTTCAACTTGGATGTGTGAAATGTGCAGGGTGCCCCCATGTTGGGAGATTTAGGCAGCAGACCCTCGCTCCACCCCACCCCACCTAACATCCTCCGCAGCAGGAGCAGCTAAGAGGCCAGCCAGAACAATGCCAAGGCAATGGCTTAATTCGCCAGGCCAGATTTACAGCCCCTCCTGCCCAGCACCTGCTCACATTGTTTCCCAGGATTTGGCTTGAAAACTTTGAAGAATTGGTGATAAAAATTGGACAATCCATCCCAGACACCCCCTCTATTTCTTTTTATGTTTGGGAAATCTCTTGGATTTAGATGAAGAAATCAACTGAGGAAAATCTGACATCATGAATACCCTTCATTACCAGTGAGTGGGGGGGTCACTGGGTTTATGGCTGTGCAGTCATTGTCCGAAACATTAAAGAAGTGTGAGCGCTAAGCAGCGGAGCTTAACCTGCATGCGAACATCTCTGTGGAACCTCAAATGCCACGGGTGTTTACGTTGTATGCAAGCTTACTCAATTGCACAACATTCTTTGCATCAGCTATTACAATAATAACTAACCCAGCGAGGGTGAAGACACTCCCTGTGTGTGTGTGTGTGTTGGTTTGCAGAAGGCACATTCCTGAGCTGGCCTAGGAGAAAGTGAGAGGCTCCGCAGAGGAGAGAGGGACTGCAAAACAGAATTCCCAGAGAGGGTTTGAGGAGGGGACGACTGGAGAGCAGCAGAGGCCCCTTTTGTCACCCGGGCCTTGTTGGTGCCTCAGGGGCCATATGGACGCCTGTCTCTGTGCACCCTCACATCAGCCCATTCTTCACCCTCCACCACCACCCCTCCGCTCCGTGACAGGACCGTCCACGTGAATGAGTCATGGCCAGAGTGAAGTCAACCACAGCTCACTTCTCTTGAGGGGAATCAACTCTGTTTTCCATCCCTTCTTTCCTCATCACTCTCTCCTTCCCCCCTCTCACCCAACATTCAACCATTTGTGTTGCTGTTGCTCTCTCAATCCTCTCTATTTCCTTTTGAGGCATCTCAGACAGTGTGAAAACCTGGCAATAGACAGCTGCCCTATATTATGCAGTGACCCCCACCCCCCTTCCTCTGTCCCCTCCAGCCTCTTTTCTGGCAGGATACCGGCTGTCAGTTTGTGACTATAGGTTTGCTGGGCTGCTCTTGACCTGAGGTGGACCCAGCACTCTGAGGCGTCCTTATTTTATCCCCATGAAGGAGCGAAACTAATGGAGTCCAGAGAGCCGGAGAGGTTGCAAAACACTGCAAGGGAAACAGCATTCTCAGAAATGAAATTTCACTTAGGAAAACCTTTCCCTTGTGGTGAAAACTGAAATTAATGACACCACACTCTTTTTTGCTGCAGAGCTATACTTGTAGGTGTGAACAGCACTCTGCTGCTGCTGCCCTGTTCCTGTTGACACAGTTTCAAGGCCGCTTGTTCAGGTGCAGCCTGTTGCAATGTCAAAAACAGCCGAGTCTCACAGGTGATTGGACAGCAGCTAGTCAGCAGGTGATACTGACTTAAAAACAAACTGAAAAATAATAAGATAAGATAGGAATCCTCCCATTAGAATGACTGGATTCACATTAGGAAATTGTCAATGTAGCAGGCTGCTTCAAATCTACAGGTAACATGTGACTACTGTTTAGATCATGAAATCACAGCAGCATTGAGGGCAGCAGAGCAACATTACTATCATTCATGTGGAGTCATGATTGTGGCCACCTGGCCAATATTCTAACTCTGTTTTGGTCTCCACCTCCAACTCCTGAGGCAAATATGTGTCTCTTTAGCTGATAAATGCTCCACTATGTTCACCAGCTAGTTGCTAACTTTGTCTGTCAGCCAATTGGTGCTGAGCAGGTATTGAACAGTGGGTTTCCTCTTTCTTCATCATCTTCCTGCTGTGGCTGAAAGCATGGTAGATGAGAGCGGCTTGAGACTGAACCAAAACAGTAAAATTGTGGGCCCTAAAAACAAAAAAACGATGAGCTGAAAGACTTCGTTCGTCACTACAAATGAGTCCTTTCACATTAAGCTGTCATTACACCCATTGTTTTTATACTAATATTGATTAGTGCAGCTTTAAGAATGTGGTCCAGTCATGTTTTTTCCCCAACTCAAAATTTCTAAAATCATGAATGATTTACAGAAAGTAGTATTAGTATGGCCTTGCCCTCCAAATGCAACCAGGCCCACATCCGCCCACTCCAACTAGTTGATGATTGGAGACTAACAGCTTTTGCATTAAACCTGGAGTACGGTACTTTTACATATAAATGAACATCCGTTACATTCAAGCCTTGCCAAACGAGTTCACACAATGCTGGTTAAGCCTATCGCTGACAGGGAAAGCTCTCTGAATTTCGCAGTATACTGGAGTTATGCTGTCTGGTGTCTGTGGCGACTTGGTGCTGCGTTTTACTTTAACCAACCAGAGCTAAAGGGGCCAGGAAGGGGAGAGAGAGATGATAGTGATGGAGCAGCAGTAAGAGTGTGGTGGAAAATCCTAAGAATTGTCCAAGAAAAGTTTCTGGAGTGGATGCTACAGATAAAAAAGAAACTCTGCATCCAAAAGAAAGCGATCGACGGCGTGAACAAACACTCCTGGGGGTGGGGAAGACGAAGTGAGCTCACCTGTGTTCGCATAATTACTAAAAAGTTCCGCACTTCAGCTTTCAGGATTTGTGGTCTGTGACTTTTAATTCCTTCTTTATGAAACATTTCTTTATCATCAGCACACGATGAGTCATACAAAATTGCTGATGTACTTGAGCAGCTTTCAACAGATAAGTATCATGAAATTAAAGAGCCATAAAATGACTTCCTGCCAAGGTCAGATCCTTGAGGTATTTCAGACTGTTTCCTCAGGGAGCGGTGGTGAAGAGGGGGCAAATGGATGGCATTACCCAGTAACTAGATATCAGATGGGTGGATGAAAAAAAAATCCATGTTTGACCCTACAGCACTAACCCAGAAACACTCTGAACGTTGACGGCAGAACCAATTTACAAAAATGTTCACTGTTCTCATATATTACAAATACATCATATTTCAATAAAAATGACACATCCATACATTAGTAGTTATGACAAATATTGTGAAAACAGCAACAAAGATACAAACAAGGAGATTTCAAATGAATGATGTCAAAATAGTTAAGGCAATCAAATTTATAAAGAAAGAAATAAACAAAATGATAAAAACCTGTTTTATATATAATGGAGTTTGTGCAGACGTGTGTGATATCAGGTGTCTTGTGTGTCGTCAGTAGATTGCCACAGGCCCATGTCCTTCAGGATGCTCTCCTGCAGCTCCTTGTGCTCCTTCATGGTCTCCTCTTCAATCTCCATCAGGTATTTTGTCGGCATTTCAGGTTCCTGGAGACAAAACATCAGAGAGGAATTACAGTCATAAACAATGTGAAGCAAATTACAGCGGCACTTTAAAAGTTCTCCTTACCCGAGACCTGACATTTCCCCTCTCTGAAGCAGAAATATTAGTTATAATCAGTTTGCAAAAATATTGCTCATTAATTTCCTTTCACCAGAGGGTGTAGGCTTTCTTAAAGGAAGGTTTGTCAAATGATAATTTTCTGTTATCACTTTTTAATTTCATTCTAAACATAACCAGATGACACAAATACACTACACAAATAGTAATCGTATAGTTTTGTTTGTATTAAATTCCTGAAGCGTCTTGTCCTTGTCATGTGATGACAAACGCTGGAAGTGAACATCAGAAAATGTGAGAAATTTACGGCTGATTGGAGGAGCAAGAAGAGAATATCCACACACACAAACACTGCAACAAAACAAAACTTCATCTGCATCCAGGCTAGGATTCGAACATTTAGCCACTAAAAGATTTAGCTTCTATAGTTAGCAGAGACACTGCGAGCCACTGGCTGTCAATAACTACCCTCTCCTCAGTGCTCGGGATCAAATAACGATCTGACTGAATTAAACATGAGGGGAGAGAGAGGGAAAGAGAATAAGAGCGACTCAAACAGGGGAAGAGTTGCAGCTTTTCCAGCGTCAACTTTGAACTGGTGTACACACTTTTAACTGGGCCAATGAAAGACATTTGAAGGTATCACTGTTCATTCAGAGGGCTGTTCCCTAATACCAGTGGCTGTCAGTCAGGTTAGAGTGTAGCTGAGGATACAAGGTCTCATTCAAGGCTATTTTAAGGGCAAATATTGATGGTTGGGAGAGCACAAAGCCTGTTTATTCTTTCTACAGTCAGATCAACAGCTCACCATTCTCTTTTCGAGTTCTGCAGCTTCCTTCTGCTGTATCGGCCACAGTTCCTCCCTCTTCAAAAAATCCTTCAACCTTTCTTCCTCCACCTCAAAGCATTTCCTCATACTCAAACTCTGCATACAGACGACAAGAGAAAGGCACTTGTTAGCAGGCAGACATTAAATAAACTTGTGACTAATAACACAATAACCCATAATCATAGTTTCTCTGACAATGCTGGAGGTTTGGTGACCAGCATGCCTATTACTAGAATGCCTTATATGTGGACTTAATGTCAATGTAATAAAGCAACAAAAAGAAACTAGTGGCATGCTGCAGTGTTGGATTTGTTACCTCCGTTTTTCAACCTTAACCAAGGGTACATTATTATTCTTTTTTGTAAAATACAAATTAAACAGACAACTCCTAACCTTCTTTAAAGTGAGTACATATTATAGGAGGTGGTTGGATTGTCTTACCTCATTCTTGGAGGGAACGTAGAGAATCTTGGGGATTTCGAAAACACGGACCGTTCCAAGGTCGTCACTCACAGCCAGGAAGTGCTGCTTGGCTGTATGTAGGAAAAAAAATCCAGTAAATGAGCTTCATGGTTCAACAAATTTTACAACAAGGAACTTATCACCAAGGCTGTGAAAACATAAATAAAACAGACACAGAGGCAGGCACAGTATCGGAGCAGCAGCAAGAGATTACAGCAGAGAGTAAAGTAGATTGTTTTATGGCCATTATTTATTTTATTTTATTTTATTCATCTTTTAGAATGTTTTACTCCCTATTTTATTTTGTCTTTTATTTGTTTGTTTTTTAATCTATTGTTATCTATTTTGTTGATTTTATTATTATATTACATACAGTCTCAAATTGTTTTACTGTTTTCAGTTATTATCAGCTATTCAGTCATCTGTAAAGCACTTTGAATAGCACTAACCTGTATGAAAGAGGCTATTCAAATAAAGTTTGATTGATATATGTTGTACGTTTGTAGCAGCACATTCAAGTTTCCTCTCTAATCTAGATCACAGGCTTACCTCCATTTATTTTCATTTATGCAAACATACTATTAAAATGTGATTTGGATGTGAGACACAAAAGTTAGAAACAAAACATAATAAAACAAGTAATGTCTTTTTTAATGGAGCCACACATATGCTAACTAGTACTGTGTTGTGTACCAAAGAGGCAGAGAACTCACAGGAGCCGGTCCAGGGTTTGATGCAGGTAATCTTGGCATTGGTGACGTGTGCGTGGACCTGCGCAGGTTCACTGATCTTCTCCAGCAGGTTCCACACATCGATGCTGCCATCCTCTTTCCCAATGAAGAAAACAGCTGGTCGGGACAGGGACCAGCATCCCACAGTGCACACCTGCTCAGACTCCGGTGACAGGATGATGGGGCCATCCTGGATGTCGTAGAACATAAAGTCAAACAGAGTCAGTGGATTTAAAATGCAACAAATCTGGTCTGATATACATTAAATATGATGTATTTTATCTTGTTGTGTAGTACTGATTATGTTAAAAGTCTCGGCTCTTCTGTGTTTATTCATTTTTACTCAATCGAGTATGTGGGTGTGATTTCAACTGGTTGCAATGTCTGCTACTGTAGTTGAAGCGACAGGTGTTGTTACCATGACTCCCTCCTTCCAGATGGCGAAGTTCCAGCTTCCCGTTGTCAAAATGATGTCTTTGAAGAAGGGCGACCTCTGTACTGTATTCACCAACCTGTGATGGATGCTATAACAGTGGAGGACCTTGGCACCTGAGAGAGAGGAGAGACAGGGAGAGAGTAATTTGCTTCCAATGAAGCAACAGGGCAATACAAAGAACAATTAACCCTCTGTGTCCTCTGTGTACATGTATTGACTAATGTATAATGGTGATTACATTCAGCATGGCTGCCAAACCAAAGAATTGACTTACAATGATAGTGGCTATTCAAATAATTTTAATAATTAGCTTTTATGATTAAATCTATTACTGCTGATGGCTTCTTTTGTCTTTTGACTTCGAGGTTACTATTACTGTTGTGGATAACATCAAACTGATAAAACAAACTGCATTCTGCTCTGCTTTGGAGAATAGTCAGCAATCAGGAATACATGATACATGTACATGATTTGCAGTTAATGGGCTTTAAACTGACTTTAATAATGGTAAACCAGAATACTCACTTTGCAACCGTCCAGACATGTCCTTCTCCATTTTCCAGTCAGTGTAAACAATCTCCCCATCCTGGCAGTAAAAACATACATCATGGGATATGTGACAAGGGAACATGGAATAAACCTGCATACCTTTTTTTTATATTTGTCTTAGTTTTGTTATCAAGCTCATTCAGCAGTCCAGTGTTGTACTGAAGTCGCTGTTGTTGACTTCACTGGTAGGAATGTTTACCTCTGTTCCAATGCAGAGTTTGCTATTGACATCTTCCAGAAGTGTGAGTGCTTTAGCTGAGGGCACTCTGAGATGGCTGAAGTCGGGGATGCCCTCTGTACTATCATCATTTTCATTAGCTTCTTCTGTCAAGGGAAACAACAAGGGAGAGTGTAGAATGTAAGGTTAAAAGTTCAACTCATACTTTTCTTTTGTTATTGTTACATTCATGGACCTTTTTCAGCCAGTCAAGAGAGGTTGCATGATCCTCATTAGGGACAAAAAGTTCTTCAGAAAACAATTACCTACAGGGGTATACAGCTGTTGGAGCCAATATGGGTGTTTTTTGGTTTCTTTTTGAAAGACTAGTTTACATTTTGTGGGTAGGCCTATTAGCATGCCACGCCACAAGGGGGCAGTTAACATGTTGGTGATGGGTCTTGCCACACAATCAAGTAATCAGTAGACACAGGTGACTGGTCTCAGTGTGTTTGGAGCGCTGGAGATGAAATGGTTCTTACTGCAAAACTAACACAATTAAGCGACACAAAACAATAAGCTAGATTCTAAGTAATGTTAAGTACTAACACAGCTAAAGAAACTACAGCCTGCAATCAACAACCACAGCAAGACAGAGGAAGCAAGCAAACAAAGACAAAAAGGTAGGCCTATGTGCATCAAGGCCACGTGTAGTGTTCCATTCCAGTCACAACAACCTTTACTTGCCTGGCAGCTATTTTGGGTCTTGTTTGCATAGTACAAATTCCCCAAACCAAAGGAAAACACAACAAAGCAGTGGACGAACACTATGCAAGAATTTGAAAACACGAGTGACTTATCAGGAAAGAAAGACAAGAGGCATTAAAAACATCTACAATTTATTTAAAGTAAGGAAATAAGAGAGATTGAACAGTGACATTGGAGCAGACCGCTCTGTAATCTGACCGTGAACAAGACGACAGGAGGACAAAAGAGAGGGAGGCGGGGAGGGGTACAGCTGAGGTGAATGGGTTGGTAAGAGGGGAGATGAGTGGGAGTGGGAAAGAAAGGAGGTAGAGGTGGGAGTGAGGACGGTGGCGAGGAGGGGGACAGTAAGGGAGAAGGGTGGGAGGGTTGAGATAGGCAGGGCTGGTAGTGATGGAAGAAACCTTTTCCATCACAAAAGCCCAACTGTCTGTCAGGGACAGTACAGGACTATCTGTTCACACCCCCTTATCAGCGAGCCGCTCCCAATCAAGTCTCAGCCTCACTCTGCTAGATTAGCTCTTGAAGGTCAGATCATATTACCAAATCACACATCTTCTAAATCCACTTTCCCCCAGTTAAGATGTGTGTAAAGATGTGAGACAGACGATTCAGCGCAGCAACAGATGTAGACATTGTTCAACTTTCACCACACTGCACTGCGGCCTGACTGTTGCTTAATCCCCACGAGGGGTTGTTGCTCGCAAAAAGCTGGAGTGGAAGGTCATGTGGTACCGTCGCAGGGCAGGGTGGAGCTTTCCTACAGTGGCTAAGTGACTTCGGCATCAGAGATGACAAAAGGCAAAAAACAAACTTGTTGAATATAGAGCTCAGAGGCAGACGGTGTAGACTCGATCGATATGAGTCAGACATCTGAAGTAGCAAAGTATTAATCACACAGGGATTAATTAAAAACTTAATAACAGACTGCCTGAGGGCTGCAGCAGATTTATTGCCTCAGTTTGTGAACATATTAATTCTACAAAACGCCAGCCACCAAAGCTGTGGTTATGGAGGCAAGACCTCCATCCAGACAAAGACAGGTCTCTTCTTGACCAGCCAGGACACACACGATCATCTTCTGGGCCTAAAGGAGCCTGAGCAGCATATTGCAAAGAGCTGACAGTCAGCGAGGCTAATGCTCCGCAACTATGAGGGCCTTGTTTTGGAAGTATCACTTAATAAAGTGCTATGAAACCGGAGGAGAGAAGAGGGAGGCGGACAGAGAACGAGAGAAGCTAAGGGCTGATTGAACCCTGCCCCACTGATTACTGTGTTCAACCATCCAAAGCAGAGTTAAAGAATCCAAAATCCTCCCCAAAATATAGACTCGCAGCCATGCACACACTTTTGAGAATTATCATACATGGGATATTTACTTTTGTAATGCTCCTTGTTTGGTCTCCTCACTTGTTTTTAACACACAAATATTCAGAATCCAGTAATTTCACAAATTGTTTATCATGATAGCCTTTCAGCATATTGTAATTCAAGTGCTCTGAGAGAAAACTAGACTTCTGCACCTCCTCATGGCTCTGTTTTCAGGCTTTAGAATATCTAGCCCGTGATGGAAGACTTTGACCAATCACAGGTAATTTCAGAGCGAGCGTTCCTATTGGCTGTGCTCCGGCTGATGGTCGGTGCTTGGTATTTCCTAAACTATACTACAAGTTGTTTCTGAAAACATTTGAGACGAGAAATAGGCATTATAGTAACAGAATATTGATTCATATTTGATCAGCGCTGCCTAGTTTGACTTTTTGGTCGGAGTTCGTGAGTGATTGTCAGCTGGCTCTCATAGAAGGCAGCTGGACAGCAGGCTCCAGCTCAGCTCTGATTGGTTGTTTTCCTACGGTCTGTGATATCTTTCAGATGCCATGAGGAGCACCGGAGGACAAAGAGGCACATGATTTTTTTCAGATTACCAGTCTCATGCACTACGGTCAGGATATAGTGACCATTTTATAAAAATAACTTTTTTTAATCATTAATCATGCTCCATTTCTACCCACTGCTGCTTTATCAAAATTAGCTTTTCTCTCATCTGTGATGTTTCAAAGATTAAAACGAAAAATAGGAATACTCGTGCAAAAGTACGCAAAACCAGGTGCAGTGGCCCTGTGTGCTCTGCAAGAAAAGTAATAGCGTCTGCAATTTTGACACTGCAGGCAAAGAGTGTTACAATTGCAGCTTTTTATATATCTTATCACTGCTGTAAGTGTACATTTGTGTGTGTGTTTGAAATTTTGTATTTTACATTTTGGACTTGCATACCGAGTTTTACTTCTGTTCTTCTTTTTTTTCTGAAACTGATTGAGTGTGTGTGGGTTATAATATCCCACTTTTATGAGGTGCTTTGCATCCACCCAAAACACCAGACAGTATTTATTGTACAAATTATTGTAATTGAGTAATGCTCATTTGAGTGACTGATTGTAGGAGAAGGGAGAGGCAGTGCAACAGACAGGAACAAGTAAACCAAAGCCAGCCTGAAGGGTAAAATCCTTTACCTGTGGTCCTGCCTGTATTATTATCTTTACAGGTGTAAGGTTCCAGGCTGAACTTCAGAGGAGCGTATTCTCCACCAGTATCGATCTTTGGCAGGGAAACCTGACACGACAGGCAAGAAGACAACCTTTGATATTTGAAGAACTGACAAAACATTATTTAAAACAAAATCATGGCTCAAGTAACTGCACACTAAAAAGCATAAAATGAACCCTATTTGAATACATAGAAATACACAGGCATACACAGAGCTTTTGCATTTAAGTATGAAATAATGCTAACATTCACATTGTGGTATAAAATGTTACTTGCACTGTGGCGAATCAGTCAAACTCAAAGTCCTTCATAAAACCTGTTCTCCAAACTCCAAAAAATGGAATTGCTTAATTGGTTATATTAGAAGAAGTCTGATTGGCTTTCTTGAAAATGCCAAAAAGGAAAGCGGATGGCTAATTTAAATCCTATATTGTTTTTCTTCCAAAAAGACCATATTTGAAATCTTTAATTTACACCATTTTTATATTGAATACAGGTGTATTCATATATCTACACAAATCCATTTTGTTAGAGGTTTCAACATTAAGCTTAGAGCAAATTTGTCATGCCAGTGGAAGGCAATGTCAACATTTATTTAATTTTCTATTTGCAGGTAGAATCATTTTCTACCAGTATTGGTGGACTTAACATTTGTCTACTGAACACAATGGCGATTCGGTTTGAAGTATACTATCCCTTGACTCTGCATTACCTTGAACAGAGGTTTCCATGTCCGGTCCAGGTGTTTGAAAGTTTCTGGGATACTGTAGGGCGTCTTCTGATTCTCACTCTGCTTCCTGTCTGACGCTGACTGGCTCAACGCTGTTGACACTCGCACATCCCAGAACAATAAAGCGCTTTAGAGGGAGACAAATGAAAAACGTTAATCTTTTTGTCCATAATTAAACACGCACACTGTGAATATTGACTGATAAAGACTCTGTTGGAGGCCTGTGATTTGTCATTCTCTAACTAAAGGTTCAAAAAGCAGCATCTTCTCCAAATGTGGTGACTGCTAGTAACTGCAGGCAGCGAGCAGTACAGAGAGAGAGAGAAACACTGAGTCTAGTGGGACCTGTAATCTGGCTGGAGTGTCACGGCAATTGACAGTGAAGCTGGCGGCATTTCATTAATTTAACATTTAAATTGAACAGGTTTCTGTATAAGCCCTACCAGTCAGGGGAGCAGGTGACAACCTGAGCAGAAATCTTGTACTTGTTCTCCACTGGTATGCCCGTTCTGGTCACCTAATCAGAGAGAAAGAGAGAGAGTCACAAAATCAACAAACGTCTGTCAGGCTTAGTGTATTAAAGAGCTGATTATAGTGAAAAAAGGGTCATGAAGATATATGGGAGGTTAATGTGCCCTCGGGGGCACTTTGATGATTGCCTTATTTTACTTATCCAGATGAGTGCCAGTGGTTGTCATGATTTATTACAGTTGGCTGTATAGATGCGACGGATAAGCACCAGTGGGACACCAGAATTACTGACAACACTAAGCAACATGCTTAGGTTCTGTGGACTGTGATAATGTTGTGACTCTGTGTGACACCATAGCTCATTTTTACTGTATTTTCTTATGACTGCTACCATTATCTTTCACAGTTATCACTGCACTTCGTTGTTGCTGGGTTACAGACCAAACACCTTAGTGTCACTGCAGCAAATATCGCTTTAGGTCAATACATTTTTAGATTTACTGTGCAGAACATTCAATGATTTTCTTTTATGTTTGGTCCACTATTAGCAGATGAAAACTGGACCACAGACCGCAGATGTTAAATAACAGGAAAATTCAGTACAAGTACAAAAAAACATCTTGAGGCTATCATCATATCCTCATTATAACCTTCATAGCCTTTTCTCTGCCCTGACTACTTCACTGTGCCCACTGTTGCCTTTCCTCCAGTTAGACTTGTTTACATAAAGTGGCTTTTAACCTTAGTCCGATAAAAGCTCTGTCAATATTCCAAAACTATATCTGGAAATCATTCGAGCAATAACAGACCTGACCCTTTAAGTGCTTAATGTTTTATTATCAATTTGAGATTTAGGTGCGAAGGATTAAAATGTACTCTAGTTGCCTTCGGTATGTTGGAAACTATGCCACAGTGTTTACTTTAGATACGATAAGAAGAAGCTTGAGATTGAGAAAACATTAAAGAATGTTTTACTGTGTAGTCACACAAAACACCTTTTACTAATCAAGATAGGCCAAATTAAATACTGATTAACCTTGTGGATGATGGAAAATGACAGGAAATAACGTCTCTACGTGATCAGTGTTCTTCCTATTTAACGTCAGATTTGCAGTCTTCCAACCCCTCGGGCCTTCAGCTCTGTGTACCTCAAATGTTGGTGGCAGCCACTGGACATCAGTAATTGGTGCTTTGTGGCTGCTCTCTAAGGCAGACACTGCACAGAAGCGCACGACAGGAGTCTTATTCTCTTTGTTGTCATCGAGGTCCTGGTGGGAGGTCAGACACAAAAGGCACAGCATGTACAGTGAGCTCTGACATTTCAATTTAAATACAAAGACTTTATACAGCGGTGAACAGCCATCCTAAAATGGTCCAGCAGGAAATTCAAATATAGTATACATAACAAATTATGGATAGTGCAACACATAACTCCAAAGATTGTTTCTTCAATCTTGCACAGAGTGTGTAACAAAGGATTTTTTGTGTGCGGTGCCCCTGCAGTTGGATTTAAATGGTGTGAACAGAACAGAAATATATACAGGCGGATTGTAATTCTTCATTTATCTGATAAGCTAGCAACAGGTGCTGGTGCAGCGCAGCTTTCACAGCACTCAACATCGAAATAAAGCCTTTTAGCAGATACAACCGCCACTGTTTACACTGCAAACACAAGGGAGGGCAGTGATCTGATTTGCTTGTGTGTTATCTTCTGTGGGGACAAACTATGGCGGAGGATGGAATTGGCTTGTGTAACAGCTGGAGTATGGGAGCTGATGCTGTTGACTCTGGAGAATGAAGAGCAAACAAGGACAAAGAGAATAGAGGGAGGTATGGAGGGTGGGAGAGGGGGAAAGCAAAAGAGAAGGAGGTAGTGTGGACAGGGATGGAGACAGCTGTTCCACTGTAGAGGCAATAAAAACACACAAAGCAAATGGGGGCTGGATGATGGGGGCATATATGTCTATTTAAATACAGCAGCCGGGTGGAAGATGTCAGCAGGGGTCAGGCTTTAGGGACAGAACTGGTTTAGTGTTTGGTGTCTGGACGTCTCAACAGCTTTGCTATGTTGTGGGATAAATCTGAGCCCTGGTTTTTGTCACGTATCCTTACCTCTCTCGTCCCCCATCTATTCTTTATTACTCTACATAATACCATCTAAACAGGGCAGCAATGCCATGGAAATATTAGTTTACTATGATGTTAAGCCAAAAGAGAAACCCTCTTTGAAGTTTCAGTCTTCAGTCTAGAGTTTTTGTTTATCCACTTAGATCACCTCAATCTGACTATGGTGCTTGTATGAGTAGGCTAAGAGGCTGTTTTCATTTAGCAGTGGGGTCATGTAATGATATAAACTTGCTTTGAGATTTACTCCTGGCATTAGTACATTTGTGGAACTGGTTTTGACAGCTGTGGCTGGCTTGAAAAGGACCATTAGGCCACTGCATTCCCATCTAATGAAAGAGTGAGGATGAGGAGAGAACTCAGGAGGCAACGTATCATCGTCTCACTCTGTCATACAGCACAACCCGTCTTTACAGCAAACATGCTGCACGCTTTGATAATCTGAGGACCCGTGCTCGACAAAACCAGGCTGACATCATAGCTAGCCAAAGAATTACGGTAACTGATACCACGTGTAATACACCAACACGGACACAGAACACCATGTATTATTGTATCAACATTGTGCACATTAGAGAAAGGATATGGGTACTTACGAATGTCTCGGTGTTGACAGCAACCTTTTTACCCAGCTGTGTTCCCTGTAAGTGAGTGACTTGAGCAGAAATGTCCCACAACACAACCTGAGACAACAGACACACAAAATCAGTTACTGTGGATCAATATCTGAGCCAGGTGCAAAATACACTCAAAATAAATATGATCACATGTAAATTAAAACAGAGTGGGAACAGAAACAACACATTGGAACTGTACAGGATATGATTAAGAGGACTGAGGGTCTATTTAATAATTTTCCCTTATAATGAAAAGAGAGAGGAATGGAAAAGTGGTTACAAAAACTGCTACAAGGCAGAAAATGCAGCAGATGCAGCAAACCAGAGATGCAGAGCAGAGTCAAAGTCAGCACCTGGCCATTCATGCAGCCGCCAACGATAATATTTGGATCAGAGGGGCAAAACTCAAACACAAAAATGTCATCTGGACACTCCAGCAGCAACTGCAAACAACACAGAAAACCAAGGGCAGAAATATTATATTTCAAAGTAGACATTTCCATGTATTGGGTGCTTGCCATCCCGAATATTTATTTATTCTAGTCTCTCCATACAAGGTTCAGCTTTTAATCCACAAAACCGAGTGCATACAGTAGATTCCATTTCATCAGGCATAAAGGGGAAATAACTCCCAGGAGGGGCAGGATGATTCAGTATTACAGAGAAGTCATTTTTCCGCATCGTGTTTAAATCTGCTGGAGTTTAAAATTAGCTGCAACACTGAACTACGGCATTTTACTCCCCACACTAAATAAATATACTTATTTCAATTATATAATGTCTCTGGTTTCCTCTACACAGGACCCTTTGCTACTTTGATCACTGCTCCAGCAGACAGTGAAACCAAAGAATGACGCATGAACCAGTGAAGGCATACGTCATGCAGAACTCATATTACTTTTGAGTGATTTAGCAGCTCAGTTTCATTGATTCAGTGCCTCGGTCAAATCAATAGAGCTTCTCAAATTTTGCTAAATGGTCTTGAATGACAGCAGAAAGCAAATCCTTCCAGCCATTTGTTATCATAGTGTGTCTCAAACTGATATGAGGTCAGAATTAGCTTGTAAGCTGTCAATGACAGATACAAATATGGCCTTTTTGATATCTTTTCCAGCTTGTACACTCTCCACATTCACTGGAATACTCCTATACTTTCCATACCTGGGGATTAGAAGGGTCGGAGAAGCTATAGAAGAGAATGAGAGAAGCTCCGACAACAAACGTTGTGGAATCCTTCGACTGCTCCTCCTTTTTTTCTTTCAAAGCCACAGCTATCACACCTACCACATCAAAAGACACACCACACAATGGATCAACGACACAGCAACAGGAAAATAGACGTTAAATATGTAATTGGTGGCTCAACTCTTAACCCTCCTTTGAATAACATATATTCGCACTGATCACATGTTTTGGCACTTATATTATTATTATGGAACTTGCTGGAAGTCTTCTCTATAGGCGATGACAACATTACAAAGCAGTAGTGAAGAACATGAATGATTTCACAAAGGATGAGGATTTTAAATTCTAATACTTCTCAATGACAGTGAAATTACAGAGAGAATTAAGGATAATACTATCCTTGTCAACATTTTCCAACCATATGCTATTATAGACATTTTTTCATGTTCCCTGTTGTACTTTACCGTAGATGGTAGGGTGCCAATTAATGCTAGTGATTTTCTTGTCCTTTGTGTACTTCTGGTCTGTGAAGGCCTGATAGAGCATCAAACCTTCAGAAATCTTCCCAGACCAGTCACCGTCCTCAGCTCCTGTCCCCAGAGCCTTCCAGTCATCAAAGAACACATTCATGATTCCTTCCTGCTGGAGGGCTTGCAAAACCCTGCAATAGAAGGTAAAACTTCTAGTTGCAAAACTTGTGCATATGGTTTCATTTTACTCTGTCAAATATCTTCATAGCTACATTGCAACGTTTTCTAATACTCCAGAAAATCCAGTACACTGGGAAGGTGAAGGTGTCCTAAAAGTATGCCTTTTGCATATTCTAATGCTCCTACATGTGGTGGTAAAAATAGATGGGTTTGCGTACCCTGAGGCTGATACAGTAATGTATGAATTTGGGTTGAGTCTTCCTATACAATATATAGAAAGCAGACAAAATTTCTAGAATATTTCATCTTACCTGGGTGTCACTGAGTTGCAAAAATTCTTCAGACTCTCAGACTGGAGGATGTCCTCTTTTTCTTCATCACTTAACTCTCTTGGCGTGTACTGGGTACAAATATTCCTCTGAAACTTCCTGTAAAGTGGACAGAAAATTATTATACAATACATTTGTGGAGGTGGAGTTACTATTAAAATTATAAAGAGAGAAAAAATTATATATGTTGAATGCTATTTCATGAATGTGTCGGCTATATAATCTATAGTATAAGGCATATAGAAAAGAATTGCAGAAAAAAACTTGTCTCAGAAAGAGATTTAATATTGCATTTAGTGTTAAAATCTTGTTTTCTAAATGCCTTGAGGTGTTGGCAGAACCTGTAAGTGCTTCCGCCCCCCCCCGTAGAACAAATCAATTTTATGTGTACTGATTCGCTGGCATACCACTGTGTCTGAGCGCTGCTGCTCTGCAGTATGGGAACAGCCTGTATCCCGCTGTCCCTCTGCATCTGTTTGATGCTGAATCTGCTGTCTTGGTAGGAAGCACACTCTAGGTAGCCATCCTTAGCATCTGCAGTGTTGCGGTCAGAAAAACAGACTGGTGCCCCAAACTTCCTCCGCACTCTGGAGAACTTGTACCACAGCTGATGACAAAAAGGAGACAGAATAGAAAGGTGCAATGGAAGGACATAGGGTGAAAAATCTGATTCAATATGCCTATTTAATGTGTTTTTTGTTATATGCTGCAGTACCTTTTCTCTGGTCTCTTTGAAAGATTCTTCATCTATTTCCTTCTCACTGCCAAGAGGTATCCATTCCTTTGGTTCTGGGGTTTTATAGACTTCATTCTCAAACACTTCTGGTGTCTTCTCTCGTTCTGGGGGCTGCAGAACACAGAGAGTAATACAAGCATATACAGTATAAATAAGAGGACAAATGGAAGATTAGTTAGTAGGATATATTTTGGTGAAATCTCACACAGTCACACTTGTCACAAAATGTTTGAGCTAGAGCTAAAGATAAAGTGAAGTAGTTTTGGAAGTCTTTTATTTCAATCAGCTACTGAAGATATGCCAGCTGGCAAAGTAAAATAGGCCTCTGATACCAGCCAATACTGTTAGCGATAAAATAGTGTACAGACCTCCAATATAAAAGAATAGTAAATAATAGAGAACATTCCTCTAGAGAACTGTTTACCAGAATCAAATTGAAATCAAATGTTTTGGTGCCACACTGGTGCTGTTATGTTGATGCTAAATGACTAGGGCATTTATTCTTATAAATAATCATATTGACATATTTAGTTAGTGCAGAAACCTACTGCACCACTTTCCAAACACCAAGGAGTGGACAGAGCATTAGTAAGAACAAAAGGAAAAAGTGAACCTTGTAACCAAAACTACCGTCTACTTACGTTGAGGATTCTGTCTTTAGCTTCTGGTGTCAGAACCAGGTAGAAGCTGTGGTCATAGGTGAAGTCCCTGTCAAAAACCAGCAACAGCTCATCCTCTGGGTAGTCCTGTCAAAAGAAATACTTTAGATTTCACAACATTCAGCTATTTTCATGACAAAGTTTCTTTGGAAAAAATTAATGTAGTGTATTTGAATTGATTCTGGCAACTTTGTACAGCAGTAATTTGGTCGAGATGCAGTAATTTGGTGGATGATGGAGTGAGATGGGAGTGGCACACAGCCAAGGTCTTACCACAGCCAAGGTAAGACATTGGTTATGTGCCAAATAAAAAAGGTGCCATTACTTAGCACTTAGCACAGATGAGTCTGTATGGGTCCCTTGGGGCGCTCTCTGGTCTCATTAGCGTAATGTGTTGTGGTAGAAGGGGCATGAATGCTTAAAGTAAGAGTGGTGGTTACCATGTATTTAATCTTGACCAGAGACAGAGGGGAAATTAAGTTAAACTGGTTACTCTGTCTGTTCCCACAGCCCTTAACTTGGGGTCTATGTATCATCACAGTGTCTTGGGGGTATTGTCTGAGTATGACAATGGATCAGCCTCACCAGCACAGTCTGCTTCACAGGGCTGAAATCGGACACTGCGGCTCTTGTCTTAATGTCCTGTATGATGTCGTCTTTTTTTAGCAGCTTGTAAGGGCTGTCCCCTGTGACGTCCTCATCGGTGCGGCAACCAAAGAGCTCCTGGGTGGCTGATGTCAGGACCAGGGGGAAGATATCATCAGGGTGACCTTGGTGAGAGAGTTCACAATCAATATAGACAAGAAAAATGATAGAAAGAGGAAATTATAGATTAAAATGTGTTGGATCTAAACCTCCAATCTTTGTGAGCACGCAGTAAGAACATAATATGCTAAATCACAAACTATGGATTTTAATAGTGTTTGGGCAAAACACCATTTTTTATCACTAAGGATGTTTTGAGACTTTCTACTTTTATAAATACAATTACACTTACCAAAGTAATTTGAGCAAAGCAATGTTAATCTAAAAAATAGATTGTCACAGATAATCTGAAAACAAGAAGCCCCATATAAAAATAATGTAATGAAACAAACAAACAAGTGAGAAAACTGCTGAATTTACACAGAAAGCCAGTGTATTTTATATTCTCTTCCTCCACTCCTAAACTATATACACTATAGAGTATAAGGCCTCATGAAAGACAATCTTTAGGATCAATCTGAAATCATCAGAGGTGTTTGAAGATTTGACGCTGTACGGTGTTGACAATAATAATAATGAGCCATGAGTTTAATTGTCATGTTGTTGTGTACTGTCTATTCCGCAGACTGTACAAAACAAATTGCTGTCATCGTCTGTGCATTTAAAAGATAATGAGATGTACAAATATCATGTGAAAATAGTCCTTACAGCTGGAGGTGGCAGAATAGACCAGTTAAAACAATATATATTTTATATAAATGGTTTCTTTCTGATTATGTCCTGCATAGAAAAATCTGCATTTCCCTACCATCCACAGTTTAATGTGAATGGATGCAAACCAAGAGGTTTAAAAGCACACAACATACAATGCTAATAGCTGGATTGCAGATCATGTACTGAACAGTAAAGGGAACAAAAGGAGTTATACTGTGTATATACTACAGGTCGTAGAAATAGGTGAAACAGCTCTGAAAACAGCGATACAAGCATGATGAGCAGGAATGTAGAGATGCCACAACTAAGAGCCTAAACCTCACTTATCAAGTGATATTCACACAATGGAAACGTTTTAAAGTCACCATTGCCTACGGACTGTGACACAGATTCTTACCCATAATTTTCTGATCAAACGCGCAACGCTTCTGATCCTTCACCTGCCCCACCCTGCAGGCTGGACCACACTACAATATCACAATATGAAATGCCGTCCTTGTGAACAACCTACACGCAATGTCCAAACACTTGTAGAAGGAATGCTGCTGGTATGTGAGAGGCAGATCAATAATGCATGAATTCAAGACATAAACTGCTCAATTAAAGACATCTAACCAGGATTGTTGCTATATAAAACCGCAGCACTGCACCATCACCACAACAGAGTATTTCTCAATAAACAATCTATGCAGACTCCTCCATATCTAAGGCCAGGCTCAGTCCAGGGCACACTACAGTAAACAGAGCTCTGCATAATGATAGTTTTCATCCTGCTTGCGGTCTCTCTCTTCAAAGTCTTTCCACAAGGTTGCTGAGGGGACGCTGGGAACGCTAAAGTGCAGCTTAAGTAACCACTTCCCAGCTGGGTGTGTCAACCCTTTCCACTCACACCAGTTAGGCCTCACGCCAAATCATTGTAGTGGAAACTCACACCCCTCATTTCACACAGTTAAGTGTCAAATATGGCAGTTGTATTCATGGAAAAATATTTGCTTGAGAGATGAAGAGAGTGTGATGTGCAATGTTCCATAACCCTAAAGAATGCAATTAAACTGCATTCGTAGGCTGCGCTGAAGAGATATTGTAAATTTGTCGGGCCTCTTTCCTCTTGCATAATCCACTCAAGGCTTGTATTTTTTTTTACAGCATATTGTAAGACATTTATACTGTACCACAGTACACTGTAATTAGGGGCAGTTTGTTTTCATCGCCGTTGATACTACTGAAGAATTTTAAGCCTGAACAATAGACGTTTATCAGCTGATAAGATTACTATATCGTTAATGTCCTTGTGGTCTAGAGGTAAAGAACACCTGCATTTATATTAGTGTCAGTGGGCCACAAATAGTTGGTCCCCACAAGGTTAACTATTAAATGTTAAGATTCAAACTTGGTTTTAGGTTAAGTTTAGGGTCAGTGTTAGGTTAAAGTTAGAGTAAAACTATTAAGGATGTGTTCAATTGGGAGATCTAACAGACTTGCACTTATCCTGCTGGGTGTATAAGATGGAAATGTGTGAAATTATGTACAAAACAGAGCCAATGTGAATCTGAGGACTCATTACTTTTAACTCCTACAAGAGCCAATGACCTAATCCATAGTAAAAAGATACATTTGGTGACCAGCATTTGACCAAAAAACATGTCTTCAGGGCTGATATGTTGACAGTAAACTAGACCATGACAATGGGAGCCACAGCTGAGTAGAGCGCATGTCCAAAGGCTATGCAACAGTACACTCAAGATCACAACATAACAATGCATATACGTAGTTTCTCCAATTCCTCAAAGACTTCTCTGATTATTAGTTTCAGTCATGCTTGCTATATTCCTGCTTATACTCCTACTTCCCTATCAAATAAATGAAGGCAATCAAATACAAATTGACTCTATCTTCAAATTAAAATTACAAATGTAGCCATGTAAGATTTATGAGATGTCTAGTTAATATAATCTAAAATTATTAAAATTCCCTTCAGGATCTGCAAACCAGTTGTTTACTTTTAGATAGCTGGATGCGCACGGTATCTATTCTCAGTTTACCCACCAGTTTTACTAAAATTGTTAATCTATTTTTTTTATTTTTTCAAGTTGACATGAATACGCTAAGTTTTAAGTAAAGTAATAAAAGGGTATTTTTTATTGTCTCACACACATTACAGTTCAGGATGGGTAAATAAATAAGTGAAAAAGTTAATAATTTTCTCTTACCAGGCGTTTCCACACGTTGAGGTGACTTACTCCTTTTGCCTAAATGGGAAGTAACAGTCAGTTCACCATTTCATTTACTGTGTCTCTCCATACCATCATGCATGCATCTAAACACACTAATACTATACTAATATTCAGACACTCACCTTTATGTTTCCCTTTCCCTTTCTTTTTACTGCCTGCACTGCTTGATCTTGATCTACTTTTTCGTCCCTTGGGTGGCATCCTTGCTCTTAGGACAGCTTCACTAATGAGAGGGAGAAAGTTTTTGTACACCATGTTACATTTCTCCTTCCAAAACAACAAACTACATATTTGTTTTGTCTATACACATTGCTATTTTCATTGAGCAACTCTCAGAGTGAACATTTCAATTCACACACAGTGGCAGAGCAGTGTCTCGCAAGAGTGCCTGAAAAATCATTATCAATGCACACGGCATCATCTTGTGGAGGATAAGAGAATTGACCTGCCATTTTTACTTTGCCTATGAGAAGCCTATCTAAATGGACTTTAGCTGTGAAAACAAAATTAAGTCAGAGTAATCAAGTCCTCAGGCTGACACACATTTGTATGGTGTACTTCAGTTTATACTAATGATAGAGGAAGGGGAATTAAGTATTCAGGTTTCAGGTCACAATAAAGTCCAGCAATGAAAATGTTATTTGAATTACAATTGCATAAAATACATACATTATTATTAGCAGAAAACTTTATACTATTCAATTTTAGTTTATTTTCTATTTTGTTTTATTCTTTTTTATATTATAAAATATATATTGTGTTTCTTTTATATATCTTATCATATAAGCTATAGGAGTTACCCTGCACTATACTCATTTTTAACAGTCTCTTCTGCACTATATTCACTTTTAATAGTTTTCTTCATCTCCTTGTATTTTTATATCTGGTATATTTTGTTTTGTACTTTGTACTTTGCACTACTAACTTTTTTTACTGCCTTTTTACTAACATGTTTTGCACTACTGGAAATATTTACTACTTTATGTACCTTTGGGTAAATTCATCTAAAATACATGTTTTATAATATATTTGCCTTTTGGGTGAACATCTGTAATTAGAAACTATAGCTATAACCCAGCCAACATTTGTATGTGGGGCCCATGTGGGTAGTAAATGGGCTGAAAAATGGGCCCTATATGGGATTGTCCGCAGGTTCCATAATGGCCCAATGTCAATTGCCCACATGGATTCCATGCAGGAGTACAATGGGTGTTATGTGGACTGGGCAACATACCCAAGACCCATCTTGGTCCCAGCTTTAAGTTCAATGTGGGTACTACATGGGGACTCCATGGGCTGAAATATGTGTTGTAAGAGGGTTTGTCCACAGTTTCCATGTTGGCCCCATGCACTAATTTCCCAGTAGTGACCCAACTAGAACCCACACAGGTAGCGTCCTACTTAGTTGATCCAAGTGGGCCCCAGATAAGATGCCCATTTTGAGCCCATACCCACATGGTACCCCCAACATAACCCATGTGGGGCCCACATAACCATGTTGGCTGGGAAAACATGTAGTAAATATATATCATTTTGAAATGTAGGTATAAGTACAAATTGTCACCGTTATATTTAAGTTTACAGTATCATAGTGTAGGCTAGATAATGGTTAAAATATACAATATAATAGATACAATATACCTAGCATTTAATTCAGCTGCTTGTTTGCTATCAGCAAGTTATTCTATGTTTCTAACTTCACAACAACAACATACAGTTTGTTTATTAACTACAAGTCATCGAGGGTGCTGCTATTCAAAGTAGACATTAAGGTAAACCCCCACTGGAGATGCAGCTAAGTGTTAATTAATAAATAATAAACAATAAAGTGTAGTTATACCACAGAAGCTTGAGATCCTCTCCACACTGTTTCCTCTTCGCTCATCAGTGGCTAATGTTTGGTTGCCAAGGGTTACAGGAGTGGGTGGAAACAGACAGACCCGAGAGCCAATCAGGTCGCAGCAGTAAAATGACGCTCTAATGTCGCAAGTTTACCTGAGACATCACGACACACACACACAGGTGAGGAGTTCACTCACAATACAACACACACACACACACACTTCCGAAGTCCAACTCCTCTAACTCAAGACTCACACAGTGAAACAACAGTTTGAGTAACGTTAAGTTTTTTGTTTTTTTTAATTAGACCAAGACATTTTGGACACAAAGCGCGTGACGACAACAGACGACAACAGGTGTATGCAACACGTTGATTAACCAGGTGTGGGACTTTGGTAAGTAACAGGTTAGCCTGTTAGCTCATTTGTTTTCACTACCGTTCACTGTTACATATAGGCTACTCCACAGACAGGATATAGGCCATAATCTGAATTCATACACATGTAATGAATATTTCTGCTAGGTGACAGCAATAGTGGAAGCAGAGCAGAATGTGAGCTGTTGTGTATTAATAATCAATGCTCAGGTACACCTGACTTCATTTACTTCCTGTCCACAGACACTCGTGCATTAGCAATGCAAATGGATTTTTAAGACTTTTATAGACGTACTATACTATGACTATTTCTTTCGACATTATACTATGACTTTTTATGACTTTTTCCGATCTACTATAATATGATTTTTATTTTTTTTTAATTCGATATACTATACTATGATTTTTTTTTAATTATTTGATATGCTATACTGACTTTTCGACATACTATACTATGGCCTTTTTTTCGACATACTATAATATGACCTTTTTTTCGACATACTATACTATGGCCTTTTCAATTTTTTTTCAAAATACTATACTATGGCTTTTTGATTTTTTCAACACACTAATGACTTTTATTTGACATACTAAACTGTTTTTTTTTTTTTTTTTAAATTCGAAATACTATTTTATGACTTTTTTTTACAAAAATAATTCGACATACTGTACTGACTTTTTAAAAAAAATTGCAATGTGGGAAAAGACAATGGAAGTAGTAGCCTTTTAGAGCTACATATTGATCCTATATCCTGATTTTTTTTTTTTACTGGTTTTCAGTTTCCTTCAAAGGAAATAAAACGAAGAAGAATAACCTATACATTTCCCGGCTGTAATTAAAGGTTTCTCGGGCACACCTGTTCAGTCTAATGCAATCTTTGAAGTGTTTTATGGTCAGGTTTTGTTGATACTGTCTAGTGTGTATTCAACCTTTTTGAGGCCATAGTTCGGAGGGGAAGTGTATTGGATTTCATAATATTGGGAAGTGTTTCTATTCTATCTAGTGTTGTTTCCTTTATGTATATAAATGTAAAAAAAAAAAAATACTCTTTCAATATAATAAAGTCCAACACTTCAACACCTTCACTAAGGTCTCCAAAAAAATAGTTGAATCACAATATCTTTGACACAGTGTAAACAAATTAAGGAACATTATCAGCATCAAAAGGAAAGGATTTATTGCATGGCAATTGTGTTTGGTTGCTTTACATTTTACAGCTGGACACAATAGTTGACTGTTTTACATTATTGATGCCACCAAGGCTACGCTTAGTTTTTTAAGTTCAAACATGTAAATGTGAAATAAAGAGATCAATAATTTTGCATTTTTGTCCTGAAATTTCATTGGTCTCATTATTGTTGTAATGCAAATTTGTATTGCATGTAACTCATTCATATTTGATTGATTGTAGATATGGATGATTCCAGTGACTTGTATGACGGGTACGAGGAAAACGGCTCCCCTCCCTGGGCCGACAACCAACACCAGGTTCTGGAGGAGCTGGACAATGTGGAGAGCCTCAGAAGGAAGATCAAATATTACTTTATGAACCCCTGTGAGAAGTACCACGCTCGCGGCCGAAAACCATGGAAACTCATACTGCAGATCGTCAAAATTGCCATTATTACTATCCAGGTATTAATCTCAGACATGACCTGAACAGATGTTAATTGTGTTGTTTCACCACCCTGATAATAAATGTCTTTTCTCCCCCATCTCAGTTAGTGTCTTTTGGGCTGAGCAACCAAATGGTTGTCAAATTCAGGGAGGAAAATCTGATGGCATTCAAGCACATCTTCTTGAAAGATTATGTTGATGGAGGCATGAATACGTATGCTGTTTACAGACAGACTCATGTTTATGATCACATCGATTACATCATTGAACAGGTAACTGAATGCTCGGATCACCAAGATGGCATGATTTTATTTGTCGGTGTGTCAGTTTATTTTGATCATGTGACTCATTTTCCTTTTGTGTTACTGTAAATCATTGTTAAAATGTTATAACTCTGCGTGCTTACATGACCAAACAACTTAACAAGCTCCCGTGACAAGATGTAGCTCATCATGGGATTGGACTTGGTTCATGTTGTTTGAATTTGTCCTTTTGTTTAGTAGATTTTGACTGCATAAATCTAACCCTAAACTGCTGTAGCCTGACTTTATTATACCTGAGATTTCAATTTTTCATTTCTAGTATGGACATCTGCACAACATCACAGTAGGCAATCACGAATATGAGAAAAATGGTCCTTTCTACAACCCCATGTTAGTGTGTCAGGAGTTCTACAGAAATGGTACCATCTACCCTGGAAATGAGACCTTTGAAATAGATGCCCAAGTGGACACTGGTATGTATGGAAAAACGGAACACTTAACCAGGTTTAACAAGTTTATTTGTTTACTTGTTTTTCATTGTCTTTTTCTTATTGTTGTGGCTTGTATCTAATAGAGTGCCATGAAGTTTATCCGATGTATCGACCATCATTGCGGGAAGCACTTCCAGATTTAGAATTGCACTTCAAAAGGTTTGCGCGCAACATTTAGTTATAGTCTTTATCTTAATGCAAAATCATTTTCCTCTCCTGGTTTTATACATGATGTGAAAACCCCTCAGTTAATGCATCTGCTTTGTCTTCCAGGATGATCTTTGTCAAGATCACATTTGTTCTCAAGGCCATAAATTTACAGACAGTGAGACATCGAGAGCTGCCAGACTGCTACGACTTTACTGTTATTGTAAGTCACTTGACTTGTCCTCACGGCTCAGTAAACACTAGTGGATCACATCAGACTTTGTCTTTTAAAAGCAGTGGTATGACACATCTGATCGCTTCACTGCTGCCATAATGGTGACAATTAATCCTTGTGACACTGCACCTGTTGACACACAGCATAGATAGGAGTTCAAATGAAAAGAATCAGTCTGAATCTTGTATGTATTTAATGAAGCTACTGAGGACACAAAACTGAGCAGTCTTAAAGCAAGGCTGTTTGCACACGGCGTCAGCTACAGTATGTATGTAGTTAAATGTTCTCTTTAAGGCTTGGAAAGTGAATGTTTAGCTATGGGGTTTGACTGTAAGGATGTAATTGTAGTTAAACATGACTCTGGTTAACAGATCACTTTCGACAACCAAGCTCACAGCGGCAGGATAAAGGTTGACCTGGAAACTGATGTAGACATCAATGAGTGCAGAGACTGGAAAGTAACTGGAGCAAGTAAGTTTGCTTAGTTGAATTTAGTATGTACAAATGAATCATCTGCATTGCTTTAAGCTCATGTCCAGGATTCCTGGGATTCATTAAGGCTGCTCTCTAAGCTTGAGAATTTGCTGCTCATAAAATCTGTTTGAAGATGTTCGTCATTTTCAGGTAAGAGTAATTTTAATCTCTCTGTTTCCTCAGCTCCTAGAAACATATACCTGACTGTGCTTTTTGACTGCCTCATCATTATAACATGCATCATCTCCTTCACCCTCTGCACGCGCTCAGTGATCAATGGGATTCAACTGCAATCTGTAAGTTCACTGAACTGACCATAAAGCACAGCAAGTATTTTTGTTTCCCCACTCTGTAGTTTATTTACTCAGACTTAAGAAATGTATGATTAGATAGGTATGATTGTCTGATTCGTTATGGTACTGTATTCATAAAGTGGAGGTAAATCAATGCAAAAAAACTTTTACACCCCCCTTAAAATACCGATACTGAAGGATGGAAGTTGGAACTTTTATAATCTTATTTCTTGTTGGTGCTGATTTGTTGGTTTTCCTTTGCTTGATGTGTGAACTGCTTACCGTAGTCAGTGCAAGACTTTTTTATGTTTTATGGCATACTATACTATGACATTTTTCAAAAGACTTTTTTTCAACACGCTATTCTATGACTTTTTAATTATATACTATAGTATGACTTTTTTGAATAATTTTTTTCTGCCATATTATACTATGGCATTTTTAAGAAATTTTTTCAACATGGCATACTATGACTTTTTTTTTTTTAGACAAACTATACTGTGATTTTTTTTTTTGTTTTGTTTTTTTCAACATACTATACAATGATTTTTCCGACATACTGTACTGCGACATTTTGACTTTTCTTCGACATGCTATACTATGACTTTTCTTCGACATGCTATACTATGACTTTCTTTTTGATATGCTATACTATGACTTGCTTTTCGATTTACTATACTATGACTTTTCTTCGACATACTATACTATGACTTTTCTTCGACATGCTATACTATGACTTTCTTTTCGATATGCTATACTATGACTTGCTTTTCGATTTACTATACTATGATTTTTTTTCGACATACTATACTATGCCTTCTTTAAAAAAATTGACATACTATGGTTTTATGAATTTTTTCAACATAGTATAATATGACTTTTTTTTCAATTTATATACTATGACTTTTTTTAACATACTATGACTTTATGATTTTTTTCAACATACTATACTCTGACTTTTTTTTTGGTTTGTGTGTGTTAACTTCAGCTGTCAAATAAATGTAGTGGAGTCAAAAGTACAATATTTTGTCTGAATTGTAGTGGAGTAGAAGTATGAATTGAATGGAAATACTAAAGTAAAGAACAAGTATCTCAAATTTTTACCTACATACAGTATTCAAATAAATGAGCTTACATTCTACCCCTGCTATTTGTTATGTTAAAATAAAAAAATTGGTCACAAATAAAAAGTACTGATGTCTTCCTTACAGAGATTAACAGTACCACCACCTGCATTTCCTTTTGTTGTGAACAGGAGTACACACTATACTGCAAGAACAATTGTGGAAAAGAAGTCTCATGGTCAGACAAGTTGGAGTTTTTGAATGGCTGGTATATCCTGATCATCCTTAGCGACACATTGACCATCATTGGCTCCATTCTCAAGATAGAGATCCAGACTAAGGTAATGGGGATGTTCTATTACAGTATGTAATACTGATCCATATGAATCGATCCATGTAAATTGCAATGTCTTTCAACATTACGTCCCATCACAATGATGTCTGTCTACAGTGTGTATGTACTCAGAGTGTATTAGTCACATTTTAAACATCCACTTTTCTTTCAGGTCCTCACAAGTTATGATGTCTGCAGCATCTTCCTTGGGACCGGGACCATGTTTGTCTGGATCGGGGTCATCCGCTACATGGGCTACTTTAGGAAGTATAATGTAAGACGAGATAATTCATTTACAGCACATGTTCATTTGTTTTGTATGCAGTGAAATTATTTAACGATACCATTGCCACACTGTTTACAATGGAGATCCCATACAATGCAAATACAGTAGCATTCATCCTTTTTGTTCTTTCACCTACTGTTCATATTTCTGAAAAGGAAATGCTGCTAAACTTTGTTTTTCATATAGTTTATGTATCATATAGTTTATCTGCCAATATTTGAACACAAACATCTCCTCTTGAAGGGGAATTTTTCTCACTGTAACAATACATCCTGCAGGACCACACAATATTTCTTACACTTATCGTTAATGAAGCAGTACAGTATTGTACTTTGGCATTACATGCTTGGGTCTTTATTTGAAATTCAATCTGTAAGGTTATTTTCAGGCCTATTCTTGATGATTGCACCAAACTCCATTCTTGTGTGTGGTTTTCCAGATACTTGCTTTCAGAGGCCTGTACTACAAAGCGAGTTCAACATACCCAGGGTATCTTCTCATTATCTGGTTTAACTAACCCTAACAACCGCGATCCCGCTAAGCGGTCCTACGAAGGTGGTTATCAACTCGGTAAATCAACCCAGGGTTTCTCTATCTGGCTACGAGCGCGTTCACATGAACGGGGCAGTGTCTGCAGTTTATGACCAATCACAATCATGGACAAGTCTACAAACCTGCAGACAGACCGGCAGAGCGGCACATTTTACAAAGGAAGAGCGAACTATAATATTAGACAAATACGAAGAAGTTAAACACATAATCCAGACTAAAAGTAACACAGTTGAAGCTGAGAAAAGAAAAAATTGCGATGTGTGAATGCGTAAATTAACAGATTTATTAATTTAACCGAATACTCAAAAGTCAGATAAAGTTGTCTAGTTGGGGCGGAGACATATGAATAGCTTTTAAAAGTCCAAAGGATGATTGGATTACACATCATTATGTCCTTTAGCAATAATGTAGTGTGTATGACTAATTCAGTCTTCTTTCAGCTGCGTCCCGTCTCCGGCAGTGTGAAACGGACTCGAGAGCAAGTAAAAAAAATAAATAAAAAAAAATCATTCAAAGCGGTAAACACCCACAGCATAAATCCAGCTGTCCTTCCTGCAATTGTCAGTTTAAACTGTGTTATTTTTAGCCTGAATTATGACTGTAAGTTCTTCGTATTTGTGTAATATTACCATACGATCTACGCACCGAGCTCTGATTGGTCAGTAGGCGGTGCTTTCATACGAGTTGATCTCTTATCTGGAACATAACCTGCTCCGGAGCAGGTTAGGTGTTCAGCATCAGTTACCATGGCGATCTACCCTGGTAAGAAGTGATCCACCTTCGTAGGATGGAAAACCCGGAAGGGTTAACCCTGAAGTTACCTCGCTATTCCCAAATCCTGCTTTGTAGTACAGGCCTCCGGTCTCTTATCATCTGTTGTCTGTGGCTATTTTCAGATTCTCATCCTGACACTGAGGGCAGCTTTCCCAAATGTTATCCGTTTCATCTGGTGTGCTGGAATCATCTACCTGAGTTACTGTTTATGTGGCTGGATTGTCCTTGGCCCGTATCATGAGAAGGTATGTAGGCAAATATTGTACTTGTATTTCTACACTGTGGTACTGCTACTTTTACTTAAGTAAAAGATCTGAGTACTTCTTCCACCACTGGTTAATCATGACAGACAGATAAAAGTAATAACCTTTCTTCTCTTTGACCTTTTGTTTAAGTTCCGGACCTTGAACACGGTGTCAGAGTGTCTGTTCTCCCTGATCAACGGAGACGACATGTTTACCACCTTTAAGGACATGAAGCAGAAGAGTAGCCTGGTGTGGATCTTCAGCAGGGTCTACCTCTATACCTTTGTCTCGCTCTTCATCTACATGATCCTCAGCCTTTTCATCACAATCATCACAGACACCTATGACACCATCAAGGTGAGGTTTACTCATTTTAGATATTTGAAAACCCATCGTTATTCTCCCTACCTTGTGTTGAAGGATGATTTGTGTACTGGTTATACTCATATAGCAGCAGCAGCAGAGTGGAACCCCGACATCAGAGCTGCAAAAATTCATGTCGGTGTGTCAAGATCTGCCAAACTCTGGGATGTACAGACTCGACGAGAACAAGAGCTGCTTCTTGAACTGCTGCATCACCAGGTAGGTCAAATGCAGCTCACACTGGCTTATGCTAACTAGTCATTTCATCCTGTGCGGGAGTCTAATATCGTTGGTATCCTGGCATCCTTTGTTTTTTATGCAGTAACGTTCAAACCATTTTGGGTGCCTCTTATTATCAATGACTAATCTGGGGATGCAAGCGCAGTGTGCCAAAGCACTTTTTTAATACTCTATGTAGTTGCTAGACGTAACATCTCTAATTGAATATAAGCAGAGCCGTTTTCTCATTTCAGGTGCAGGAAACTTCGTGAGGGGCAGACTTCAGAGGCATAGCAGGCCATTAATGTGAGGATATTGAAAAAGCTTAACTGTACAACCATCTATAACCTAACAATTAATATGCACTTTACACTTTTATATTTATTCAGTGGGACAGTCTTGAAAATCCCCTTTAACATTATACTCCAGGTTTGCTCAAGTGATTGATTTAATGTAAAGTGGCAGGTTTTCAGTGCTGAACAGATCAAACATGAAGGTTAGAAACACTGATGCAGAGAGCACTTTGTAAATACACTTATTTATATTGATGTGTAGATGCAAAAAAGAAAAAGATTGACACTGAAATTTGAATTATATTGTTTTTACAAAGCATGTCATTTGAAAGGATCCCCATGTCGTACACTAAAGATAATGAATCAAGATTAAATAAATAATTTGGGATGTAAATTCATGAGATTTTATTCCTCCATTGTCAGGAGAAGGTTTCAATACAAAAGCTAAAATAACATTTATTTGTTTCCCCCTCACACTAGTTAATCCCTTATGAAATGTTGTTACAACAAAGAAAATCCCATTTCAGTTCATGGCAATAATAACTCAACCCATACAACCTAAAACGATATAAAACTGGCAGTCTTTAAAAGCAATATCTGGAAGCATATACTATAAATGGCTCCACTAGTCACCACTGCAGTAGTAGCAGTGGACGTGGACCTTTATTTCCCCAGAGAAGATTTGTCATTTGATCCTCTGAGTTATTGCTGGACAGGTCTGAGATCAATTCACACCAAGATGTACCACTCTTAAAGACTTAATAGAATCGGAAATGGGCAGAACAGGCTGTGCAAAGTTCAAATTTGTTTAATTGCTTGGGATAGGTTCACATAATGTCTCTTTTGTTCATCATCATAAAGCAGAAATCCTTCGTTTTGGCTAATGTCCTTGGATACAGTGCCTTTAGTCCATGCAACACGAACCGGCACAACAAACAGTTTGCGGTGTGAGTGTCTTGATGCAAGCCTCCAGAGTAGACAGACGTCACTGGCAGAGGTCTTTGATTAAAACGAGCAGCAGGGAGCAACACAAAATAAGGTGGTGACTACCCAGAGATGCTGTCCGCTATCTAAAAACAAGTCATTGAGTTCTGAAAACCTAAATTCCCACTTTAGTATTGTTTGGGACCTTGATTCCTTCTATAGTCCCTTGTATTCTTGGCAGTCTCGCAGGAACGTTGTCAGGACAATCCAAAAAGGCAGGAATCAAGAATATTGTGTATGAAGAAGAGAAAAAAAGGAAGCTTGGTAACTTCATCTTGTGTCCTGAGTAAAACAAAATCACTCAAGGGGTCAGTCTGGTTTGGATTGGGTGACGGCAGGCGGCGGCAGGACTCGCTGCTCCTCCATCCTGTTGGATTGGGAACGCAGGATGAGACCGAAAAAATCCTCATCTGGAACAGTTGGTCCCTTAGTTTTAGAAGGTGGAGCAGCACACCTCTGGTCGTTAAGTCGGGAGCCCTAAAACATACAAACAAGAGACTTAGCTGATACTTATCAATAGCAATTTAGTTCGGGACGAAATATTATAAAATGACTATTTTTTTTCGACATATTGTACTCTGACTTTTTTTATTTTTCGACATGCTTTAATACGGCTATTTTTTGACACAATATACTATGACTATTTATTTTTTTGACATATTATACTTGACTTTAAGATTTTGAAAATACTATACTATGACTTTTTTTCGACCTGCTATAGTATGACATTTTTAATTTTTTTTACATACTATTCGTTTTTTCAATGACATATGACATTTATTTTTTTCGAAATACAGTACTATACTATGACTTCTTTTTGACATTGACTTTATTTCTTCGACATAATACAATTTTTTTTTTATTTTTTTTTTTTAAATACTATGACTATTTTTTGGACATGCTATACTATGACTTTAATAAAAAAAAATTTTAGACATACTATATGACTTATTTTTTCGACATTATGACCTTTTTATTTTTTGACATACTATAACTTTTTTCCAACATACTATGACTTATTTTTTTCGACATAGTATAATATCAGAAAAAAAGTCATGAAAATGTAAAAGTATAGTATAACTGGAATTTTTTCAACATACTATGGTATGACTGACATTTTTAAGACATACTATACTGTGACATCTCTACAACATTTTTATGACACTATACTATGACATCCAGTAGTATGACTTTTTATGACATTTTGATGACATTCAAGACATTTATTCAACTTAATATAATATGGCTTTTTTTCAAAATACTATATCATGCCTTTGACATACTATACTGTGACTTTTATGCCATGCTATGACTTTTTTCAACATACTATTCTATGACTATTTTAATAATATTTGTTATGGTATGCTATACTATGAGTCTAATAGGAAACAATTTGGAAAGCATGACATTTCAGACAGGAATGGATGTAAACTGCAACTTGACTGGTTGGCGTAGGTATACAACCACAAGTCGGTAACTCTAGTTCTCACCTGGCACTTAACTAGCATGTCGAAGAAGACATCATCCCCCTCAGGCTGCTCAGCACTGTCCTCGAGTCGACTGTACAGGGAGGGTGTGTGAGGGGTATCTGTATTGGAGATCGGGGCTGGGAGGAGAAATCCTTATTAGTCACGATGTGAGTAGTGAAATTGAAGGAGGTGACCAAAATGGGCAGTATTTCATTACCTTGTGGAGGGACTTGATCTATGCTGGAGGTGGAGGGTGTAAGAGGCGGGTTGGAGGTGCTGAGACGTAAGCCAGGAAAATGGCTCAGGCTGACTCGTTGGTCGTCCAGACGACGGGCCTGGGAGCTGGCCAGCAGCTCCAGGAAATGACCAGGATCCTGCAACGGTGTTTCGCACTCCAAAATAGCTGAAAACAGAGATACTCATTATCTGTGCATGATGTGTAACAAATGGAGGATGGTGTATTACACCTATGCTATTAACAGTGAGTGGTGCCAATACAGGAAAAAAGAGCACAAAAGAGAGTTTAAGGATGAGATGTTCCTGAGTTAGTTATTCTATGAAATTTAGAGCAACGCTCCAACCAAAATGTATGTCTTGAGCACTCAACAGTCCCCATAGACTTGAAAGCTGCCTTTAATTGTAGTTTCATCCGTCATTGAGCATGAAGGCTGTGGTAAGCTTGGGTTCATGACCATTACAGAGGCGTGCAATAATAAACGATTTTCAGGATGGGCAAAATGTATCAAAATAGGACCACAGACGCCGTTTTGCTCAGTGAAGGATGAACCACAAACCTTTTACATTAAACTTTCAAGGCTAGAAGCGGTGTGGATATTCAAATAGATCTCATCTTTGACACAAACACAAAGGATTACACATTTACTTTGCTACAACATTTAATATGTAAAAGGACACATTTGTGGACATGCTGCATTCACACCATGTAGGGGAGAAACTGAGTGGCCACCACAACAGACTCTGAATACGATGAGTAATTGGCTTGTCAAAAAATAAGTAAAGACCCTCATCAAGTACAAGTTTCAGTTGTATTTCATATTGAAGTCAGATCATTGTGGTGTGAATGCAGATGGGAACACAAGGGGCTGACTCACATTTCCTTTCAGCTACAGGTGGGGTGGAGGAGGGAGAGGAATTAGCAGTGAGATGGCTTGGGCCATCTAGTAGGGAGCACCTTTGGTCGTCCATTCTGTTGCCCTGGAAACGGGAGAGGAGGTCGAAAAAGCCATCCTCTCCAATAGTATCCCGCGATCGTGGCTACAATGTTAAAAAACAAAACAAATAGACTTAATAACGATGGAAAAAGGGCTTCAGATAATTGAGGTAATCAGGATAGCATCAAATCAAAATACAGGAGAGAAATGGTAAACAGCATGGACATACTGCATCGCTTCTTATTTCTAAACTCCTGTTACAGAAGTAATCTTTAGTTTAGGGCTAATACAATTAATAACGTAATGTTAATTAATGTAATTGGATTCTTCAAATTTGTTAATTCATTTTCTAACACTCGTCTGAATCGTGATGGGCACTTTTCCTCTATTTTCTGACATTTTAGAAATCAAACAATAGATCAATCCAAAGAATACTTAACAGAATAATCAATAATTAAAATAATGTTAGTAGCAGCCCTATTTTAGTTGGATTAAACCGATGCAAATATCTACTGCACTCTTTGCTAGCTACATAAGTGCCATTACACGTTTGGATGTTTTTAAATGAAATCACAAAAACACTTTTAAAAAGGGGTAAAAAGTGAACTTAGAGTAGAGTTTGTAAAAGGTATAGGTTTGTTCTTGTGCATAGCACCTTAAAGATACAGTTGCATTCCTGTGTGTGGACACAGAGGGCATAACGTTTTTGACACCACTATATGGTTTGTACAAAAGGTGTTTTAATTTGATACAAAACTGTTACTAAACTAAAATAATAAATATATATATTCTTTTCTTTCACACGAACTGCAATCTGATATTGTTTTGGAACACATGAGTCAGAAACAATGCCACATTAAAACATTTCCTCCTACAGTATGAATACTGTATGACAAAAGAATCGTGAGTGAGGCTGTGTCATAAGATACATGTTTCACCTCTAACTATTTCTTGAGGGTGAATCATCCCTGCCCATCTGGCAATCTACTATATTTAGAAATACCTTAGGAGATACTGGTGCGTCCAGCTCAGGAGCCGAGGGCTCGGCGCGGTTTTCTTGCTGGTCTTTAGGAGAGGATTTGTTGTTCTTTTGCTTCTTGCTTTTCAGCCGGTGGAAGAGGAAGAGCTTAGTAGAAGCCTTGATTGTGTTGTTTTTTGAAGACCCGGGGAATACATCCTCTTCCCAGTCCTGTACATTCAAGATGCATACAGACTGATCATTTTTAACTGAACATCGCTGACAGATTCATGTTAGAGTGTAATGTTTTAACCATGTTAACACTATATATAAGTTGGGTGAACAGGTTCTTTGGTAAAAGGGACATTTTATCATTATTGTATGTTCCTCAAGCCGTAGCACATAACTGATTTAATTCATCTTGCATTATCAAAGTTAAGACTGAAATTCTGGAAAACTGCACCTACAATTTAATATGCATCACTTTGAATTAGCATCCATCATTTGGCACATTAGGGCACTTTCATTGTCACAACAGCAGTTGGTTTAAAGAAATTAAATATGACTTGCCTCATAATTCATCTAAAATATAAAATAGCTTTAACAAGCAGAGTGGTGTTTACAGTTGGACAGTTTTGTATGTTATAAGCTAGATTTTTATGTCAAATACAAATTGGGAATGTTGATCATATGTATGCAAACTAAAGAGTTGAACCATTTAATTTGGCAGTTTTTAATTTAGAGTGTCTTCCACTGGCTCGCAATGCATTTAAGACTAAAAATACACTGCATACTTTACATCATAAGTGTTCGTGCCTTGTGAAGTATTTTCATACATACCGGATGTGCCGATGAATCCCCAGTTTGATTTTTTTCGGGACTTGGAGTCAGTCCCAGGTTGTCTGCACTGCCTGTTATCCTTGATGGAGACTTGACCCCTGAAACAAAATTCACCAGTGTGGCCACATGGTTTTAATATTTATACAGCACTTTCACAACTACAGGAAAACAGTGATTTAATGGTGCACTGTGGAGTTTTCTAGTAAACACACAAAAGTTACGTTTACATTCAGTGTTGCTCACCAAAACTCTGTGTGTATCCCTGAGATCTAACAAACATGTTGATTGTGTGTCCTTCCTCATAAAATATTTGCAAAGTCAATTTTTGAAGTGTTTTAAATCCTGCATTGTTTACATTCACGTTTACTAGCTTGCAGTCTTCCTCTTTCCTGCCTTTGTTGGCAAATTGCTGTGTTTTGTCACCTGTACGGTGACACCATTGGGGACTAATGAAAAAACTACTTCATAGTGCTACTATAGGTTAAAAATCATACAGGGTACTCTGAAGAAAGTAGGGCTGTCTTTGACCAAAGAAATTCGACTAACACTCATACAATTTTGTCGACTAATCGATTGATCTGTAAAACTGAATTTCTCTGCAGAGAATCACACAAAAGCACCAGTTTAAATCTTGTGTTTACCAGAGATGTGCTCATTAGTTTCTTGGAAATAAGTCATTAAGCGTGAAAAAAGCATGAAAATAATTAATTAAAGAAATCTTAGTTGACTAAGACTAAAATGACGATTAGTCGACTAGTCGCCTAAGAGGGGGCAGCCCTAAAACAAAGCATCACAACGGGAGGCAGCCTTTTCTGGAGATTGGGAAAATAGATTTTCCATAGCACACGATTTCGCGTTATTATCACTATCACTATTATCAGTTAACTTTGACAGCCCTAGTACATAATGATCATTTAGCTGGGTTTTCTAGCAATCATGCCGCTAAAATTGCAATTATACAGATTCACAAGTGTAATGGCATATTGCTTCATGTCCCAAAATTGATTTGTCTAAATGCCCTGAAAATGACAGGAGCACAGATTTACCTTGGAGGCTGGAGAAACCTGGGTAGCTTGCTGACAGAGCAGAACTGTTAGTGTTGGTGTTGCGGAACATGTTGGTGTGGATGTTGGAGTTGGACTTCAGGCCTACTACCATCCGTAGGTCCGACAGGTTCATCCTGGCTGTCACCTCACCGCTTTTGTCTCCAGTCTGCAACATCGACAACATCAAGGTTAATGTAAACAAAGCTTAATGTGAGCATATCACTCCAAAACATACTATTGCCAAATCTGGCTTTGCAGTTTGTATGTCCATAATAATCTTTAATGAATGCATACATACAAAGAAGACATTATTCCCTGCTGTTCCCCATACAACCAGTAGAGGGGGGGTGTGGCCTGATGGCAGCTACTGATTGCCCTCTGAGGGAGAAGGTAAACAGTAAACAGTCACCTCTTTGGCAATCTCCAGATGTTTCTCAGCGAAGTACATGGCTTGCTGATGATTCCCCAGGGCGGTGTGGGCATTTCCGAGACTCCAGTACGCTCGTCCTTCCCCGACTCTGCAGCGGGACACAGAGGGAAACAGGCTGAGCAACTTCAGCTGAGATTACGCAAGAATGGGGAGGGCATTCATCAAACTATCATACAGTGCAATCTCAAAAACCTGATCTTAACTTGCGCTTGTGCTCATTTCGCAACAACAGCTGGTGTTCAACAATTCCATATTTATCACAGCCAGGGCGCTTCACAGCAGCCCACTGCTCCTAAATGCAGAGGTTAAATTTCATGCATGTACCTGTATGTATGCGACGATTGAAATAAAGTTAAAATCGTCTGTGTACACATTTCACAGAGTATACAAAAATGCTCTTATTTTATTTAAGAATAAATATAAAATGTGTAATCTGTAAATGGATGTGTCTCTTGCCTGCCTAATTAAGACCTGTTTGCAGATATGCATGTGAATTTGCATCTCGTCGCTGGAATTATGTGTTAATGACATTAAATCCCATTGCAAGACCTCAAAATGCTGTTTCCTTGTGACTTTGTCTGCTTGTCAGTGTTTTTGCAGTTTACTGTAGCTTCATGGGTGTTGGCAGTAACACCGCCACCAAATCTTGGCGGGTAATTAGTTCAGGCGCCACCCACAGGGATACTGTACATGCTCATTATACTTCAAAGACAGTTTGGTGGAAATAAAGCAACAAATATCTTTTATGGCCCACACCTGTCACTGAGGTCCTGAGCAATGACCAGATGTTTGAGGTGGTAATCAATGGCTCTCTCATAGTCCTGCAGTAGTGTGTAGGTGTTGCCCAGACTGTAACAGGCCTGGGCCTCCACTGCTTTGTCCTTCAGAAGCCTGGCCAGCTGCAGAGTCCTCCTGAGGGCGAAACAGAAGAGGAGGAAGACGGTCAAAGAATGTGGAGGGTGGGAGCAGGAGCATGATAGTTATCTGCTACTTTCTTCTCTTTCTTTGTTGCAATTTTCCATGGGCTTCTGTATCAAGAAAATGCTGGAGTAAGGGATTGAACACTTGTAATAAACTAATGCTACATGTCTGTACACGTCTGTGGCTGTTTAAAAATGACTGTGTTCTTTATATAATCAAAGCGGTAAGTCTTAAATGTACTTCAAGTAGTTGTAAACAGACATTTTAAGTGTTTATTAATGTACAATGTTTGTCAGTAATAATAACTTGTACTATGAAAACATATATATTAAAATGTTTACTACATTGTCATTCATTTTCTGTTGAAACACTTATGAATGCCTACAGGAGGAGTTCTACCTGCAGATAAAAACATTAAACCTCTGCTTACAACTACATTATAGAGCGTTATGAATTCATTAAATTATTAGATACTGCTTATAAATGCTAAATAGCGGGACATAAAGTAAAGTGTTGCCAACAAAACTCAGCTGGTGATGAACCAATTTCCCCATGGGGATCATTTAAGTTTAATCTAATTTTTCCTAATCTAATTGTGTTATGGTTGTAGAAGAGAAAATACATCTTCTTGCTTCTGTCACTTAAAGAGGACCTATAATGCTTATTTTCAAGTGCTTACTTGTATTTTGGGTTTGTACTAGAACAGCTGGCACATCAGCTGGCCCACTGGTGTGTGTGTTGTAAGAAGTGTTGTGAACAATGTACTAAAATCTCTATTGTACAAATAATAAAAATGTCACTATTGGTAATCTGGGTTCCTCCTGGAGCACTGAGCTCTGTCTTTAGGGATATCTCTTTGCCTGCTCCTCTACTGTATGCATGCATCTTTATTGCTGTAGAAAGAGATAAAAGATGTGTGGAGAAAAGGAGGAATGAGACAAAAATAGGGGAAATTAGGTGATGAAAAAAAGAAGTTATGAAGTGCTGTATCAGTGGGATGAAGAAAGAAATAAGGAAAAAATATAAAAGAATGGAGGAAGAAAAAAAAGGCAGTAATAGTAATAGAGGCAAAAGGAAGAAAACGGGTGAACGAAAGGAATGAGAAGAGAGAAAAGATATTAAAGGATGACCTATTATGCTTATTTTCAGGTGCATAATTGTATTTTGTGTTTCTACTAGAACTCCCCAAATGCCCAGTTTGCTCTGATTGGTCAGCTGGTCCACTGTTGTGATTGTTCAACCAAACCAAACCAAACCCTTTGGACTCCGCTCTAACTAGCTTTGTTTGAGGGCGTGCCAAACTAGCCATTATGCAAATGTTTTACTTGGTGACATCACCATGTTATGGAACAAAAGGCAGGACTTCAATCAAGGCGTTTCAAGAGCAGTTTCTTTGGGGGGGAGGAACTCCCTTTGGTGTGGACTTTTGGCTTTGTCACTTTATAGACCTTTTACATGCACAAAAAATATGTAACACTACATGAAAAGGAAAAAGCACAAAAGCATAAATAGGACCCCTTTAAGATGTTACAGTACAAAGAAGAAAACATTTCAGGATCAGGAACATCAGTGTACTTGTTTCCTGTCTGAGCATGATCATGACATACAGAGATGTCTGCAAACGACCATCACAAGGTGAGAAAGTCATCGAGCCTCACTTGTTTACTCACTTGTAATGACCAGCCGCCACTTCAAACTGGCTGAGGAATATGTGAGCATTGCCAAGGTTACAGTGGGCCCTCCTCTCAGCAGACTTATCCCCAAACTCTTTAGCGATGAGCAGCCGCTGCCAAAGAGGACAAACAGTAGGGTGCACTCAGCATTACTCAGGTCAGGATTAACGGGAAACGTTTTTTCTCAAGACGGTCACAGGACTCACAACCATGAGGTCAGACAACATGAAAATGCATGTGGATAAAAACCTCTACATCTTCTTCACACGTTTGTCCAATATCAACTAATGTTGTTAAATGTCTATCAAAGGCCTTTAAAAGTACAGGGAACGAAGCCAATTTGAAGCAGGCGTACAGGTTTGCCACCTACCTTTTCATGTGCAGCTGCTGCAGTGTCAAAGTCACCCAGAAGATAGTAAGTGTTGCCAAGGTTACCGTGGGTACGACCCTGGGCTGCCCGATCACCCAAGTCCTTCACCAGACACAGGTTTGCTCTTTGTAAAACAAAAAAAAAAACACATTTACACAGGGACACATTTTAACTGCTTGATTTTCATTGAAAAAAACATTTGTGTTTTCATTTTGACTGACAACAGTCAGTGAGCCCTCACAACAGAAACAATCCTTTCCTTTTGTTTCCTTGTGATGAATTAACTGGATAAATAATATACAGTATATACATTTTGACAAAATAATCTTTTTTGTGATACTTTTAGTATGATTTTAGTGAATTCAGAGGCTAGTAAGTGATTGACGTACCACCACCTGTTAGCATGTGACAAGGTTTCATACTTGGATTCAAAAGCTAGTAAGTGGACCTTGAGTTAAGATTATTTTGTCAAAATACTATTTCCATGGTCAAGACTGAACTTTCACTCTCAAAATGGGAAATGGAATGGTAAAAGGACTTTTATATATATTGCATTTATATAGCGCCTTTCCAGTCTTCCGACCACTCAAAGCGCTTTACGCTACATGTCAACATTCACACACACATTAATATACCGACTGCCATACAAGGTGTCCCCTGCTCATCAGGATGTAAACTAATCATTCACACACACTGTGTTTGGTATCTTTGCAAAAGACACTTGGGGACATGCTGACAGGTGGACATTATATATACACTGTATAATACCACCATGGCTACATGTCAGTGGCAGTCGGCAGTATTTTCTCTCCATTTACACAGATTTTCCCTACAGGCTGACTGAATAGACAAGCGTGCGCTTCATCAACAACTTCTTAACGCTGCCAAAAAGTAAAAGTTGAGGCAGCCATGCTGTGCTTTAGAGACAACTATTTTTGTTACAAATATTATACAGCATCCAACCAGTCACAAGTATATTACATTTTATATCTGAGGAATTTGGCTGGCAAACTTACAAAAAGTAACCACATAGGAGGTCAGCATCTTACTCGAGGAAACTTTTACACAAAGTAGATCAGTGGGCTGATGATAAAATATGAATATGGTACTGAGAATTATGTTGTACATGATTTATTTAAAAAGAAAAGATCTCTTATTTGCCCAGCTGAGATCTGGTATTTTCTTCTTCTCTGGAAGAAGAAAAGTAGATTTGTTTTTACTGGGAGCTGCGCAGTGCTTTGTTTAGTAAGATAAACAGATTTTGTTAGTATGGATGCTGCACAAACACCGAGTTTGCTGTTCACATATGAAACATTTAAATTATCCAGTTACTTGGGGAAAGCCTGGGAGACGAGAAAAAAAGCCCTTTATCAGGATAAAGTGTAGAAAGTTCTTTTCAGTGTACAGTGAATTTGAAATTCTTCCACATAAATATGTTATTTGAAAAAATATAGAACTATTTATAATTAGGGCTGTCAATCAATTAAAATATTAAATCGTGATAAATCGCATGATTGTCCATGATTAATCGCACATTTTTGATCTGTTCAAAATGTACCTTAAAAAGGGAGATTTGTCAAGGATTTAATACTCTTATTAACATGGGAGTGGGCAAAATGCTTGCTTTATGCAAATGTATGTATATATTTATTATTGGAAATCAATTAACAACACAAAACAATCACAACTATTGTCCAGGTCAAGGGACCCCTTTGAAAATGGCCATGAAAGTTTTTCCTCGCCAAAATTTAGCGCAAGTTTGGGGCATTGTTTATCCTCCTTCGCGACAAGCTAATATGACTGACTAGTAATATGGTTGGTACCAATGGTTTCCTTAGGTTTTATAGTTTTATATGATGCCAGTATCTTCATTCAAGCTTTAAAACTGAGCCTGGTACAACCACTGGAAGATTGATTGCGTTAAAGAAATTAGTGCCGTTAAAACAGCCCTATTTATAAAGTAACTTTTTTCTGCTCTTTTGTTTTTGTTAATGAATTACCTGAAGATGCATGTTTTATAAAACAGCTGGTTTCTTGTAATCCCATGTGGGCTAGGCCAGATGTTTGGCGTGACGCAGAAAAAATAAAACTAACAAGGTTATTGTGGGGAACAAACCTGTGACTCAAGCTGAGGTCTCAAGTCACTTATCATTCCTCAGGGCTTTTAAAATAAATGCAAAACAACAAACATTCAATGTTCAGTGCTACCAACTCACTCATAGTACTGTGCAGCTTTCCTCAGGGCTATCCTGGCCTCCTCTGGGAAGTCTCCTGGCTCGGCTCCAGTCCAGCAGATGCTCTTGCCATTGGCGTGGTACACGTTCCCGAAATTATACAGCGCCCGAGCCTGCCCAACCTACAGCACGCACACCACATTTTCACAGACGGAAACCAGCGTGACCAGTGCTGTAATTATATACTTAAAATACACTGACACCAGACCTGCTTGTTTGCCTGCATGCGGGCTGGCTAACTATTCTAGATGTTGGTACGCAGTCATCGTGCATACCAAAACTGTTCTGTGGCTGCAGAGCAAGTCATGTGGTACGATTGAAAACAAATTTGGATCCATTTATTCTAATCAAAGCAAATGGGCCATTTGGTCATTGACTGAACTTTTGAATTACAGAATAATGAAAAGTCATCTATTGTCAGTTTGCTAAGATAAGGAACTGAAGGAGTGTTTCACCTAAATAACTTGTGGTTCTGATATAGGACCCACCTTGTCATACATGGCTCTGGTGATCTCCAAATGTCTTTGGCAACAAACCACTGCTTCATCATACCGTCCTAAAAGCTTTAATGTGTTCCCAAGGTTGCCACTGGCTTTTGCCTCACCAAGTTCATCTCCAATTGTTCTGGGATTTCAAAGGAGAAAAAAAAACATTAGGAAATAATTAGACTTGAATATTAGCGGAAGTGTATGAGTACGAAAACACAAGAGGCAAGAAAGTAATTTACAGCTGCAAGCAGCGATACAGTGGAGTCGAGTCTAGCAATTTAATCATGGCGGGGGAAGGGGTGATTAAAAAAGTTTTAGCATTAGTTCAGAATATATTGTTGTAGAGTTTAATCTTAAAATCTTTGGATCTGTATAAAACCCGTATGTATGTCGCTAACCCTGGTTAAAATCTTACCAGCAGAAAACATGGGTATTTTTCAAGGTTGTCCAATCTGTATGAAAAGGGTTGTAGTTTTAAAGACAAACTAATATTAAGGTTGTGAAACTGTTTACCTGGTAAGTGTGAGGTCATGCCGATGGTACTCCAGGGCTTTGTTATACTCTTGTAGGTGAAAGTAGGCATTGCCCAGCTGGCTGTAGATGGCGCTGAGGATTTGAAGGTCCTCTGTTCCAACCTGGATGGCCGACTCAAAGAAGGACACACCGGCCTGATAGTCACCTGCCTTACAGAGCCGCTCACCTTCCAGAGCCAGGTCCAGACACGATGTCTCCATCCTGCAGGGAAAGGGGATCTACGTGAGAAGTGAAAGTGATCTACATGTCCAAAAGGCATGATATTGTTGAAATACTTCAAGTGGCAATCTCGAAGATTTTCATTTAAATAAATGTCTGTTATAAAAGTCAGTATCTATCGCCGAAAGAGGCAACACAATGGTGATTGGAGTATTGCAATATTTATATATTTGCAGTATAACGAACTCTGTGGCGGCAATCCGGGAAAAAATGCTGTATTAAGTTACTGCTAATGCAAACGGAACATTTCCTACTGCTGCTTCATATTAAAAGCACGGTCATTTTTGCAATTTTTGGACAGTGGATCGGTTTGAAATATTGCAGGGAGTAATGGAAAAAGGAGCAAACACAATGAGCTGTTAAATGAAGAGCTCCAACTTCTCTCAGTGAGGTAACCAACTGCTTACACTTTGTGCAGCATAAAATCAGATCACGATTTCTTTATTAAACACAGCAATAGTTTCTTTTGCTTCCCCCAGTATTCTAAGACTTGTAGTATTAAATCGCACTGGATGTTACCAGTAAATGGGGTGTCGCTAAATCAACCAGGACTGAAATATTTAGGATTGTCACTTTGCAACTACATCAGGACCAGACACTAAAGGCCCTGACACACCAAGCTGACGGTCGGCCGTCGGACAGTTAGGAGCCGTCGGTGACTGTCTGTCACCCTAGTTTTTGCGGTGTTTCCCGCACCATTGGCTTAAATTTGACCCCTACTTTACTTTAGTACACCCAGAGGAAGGGCTTACTGTATTTGTTACTCTGGACATAGATACAATATTTGAGACAAAACAGCTTGAATACCATAATTGACTGCAATGTCAAAATGAACTAGAAGGGCAGCAACTAACATTATTATTATATTCAGTATCGATTAATCTGCCAATTATTTTTTCAGGTAATTGGTTCTCCAAAAAGATATTCAGTTTACAGAAAATAGAGATACATTTTTTTCCCAAAGTGACGTCCTGACATGACCTGCTTGATCTGTCCCACCAACAGTCCAAACTGTAAAGATATTCAATTTAAAATAATGTAGAAGAAAGAAAGGCAGCAAATCGTCACATCTGAGAGGCTGGAACCAAACCAAATTTCTTAAAGGATAACGCAATTATCAAAACCTTTGTAAATTAATGTTCTGTCATTCAACTTATCAATGAATTGACTAATTGCCATAATTTTAAACAAATATATACTATACAGATACAAGAACAGCAAATGTTAAGCAGAATAAAGTCCAGACCACATGAAGCCACAGACAAGAACTATAAATCTAAAATAGGACGGAGCATTTCCTGTCTGTCGTGACCCTAAAAAACTCCAAAATTACCCTGGAACGAAAACATGTGCCTTACATTTAACCATGAACACTAAGTAAACTCAGATGTGTCATTGTATAGCCTCCACACCCTTCCTAAGACGCAAGATCATCCTTTTTTGTCAACATTAAACTGCCAGTAATGGAAAGAAACCGAAGTGAATCCAAACGATTACATCATATGATAGTAAAACAAATCCAGTCATGCATGGGTGAACATGATATCCAGCATTTACTTCATTTGTAAGACGCCGTTTCAAGATACAATTTCAAAAGCTGAATGTTATTTATTCCACTTGACTGATCCTAAATTTGGACGAAACAATGCTCTTCTACTCTGTATTCAGACATTGAATCCAGTTTATAAACATAACCTCTTTCTATCTCTTTTCTTCTACAGAAATGAAATATGCTAACCTGACTTTTGAGATACAATTTGATTTTAGTGCAGATCACATGAAAACAAATGACAATTACTGACATTCATTTTCATTTGTATAGTCACAGGTTTATGACTCAAGGCTTGTTTTTTGATCTCTCAATGTCACCCATTGAAACAAGTGGGTTAAGCACCTAGTTCTCAAAGGGTTAGGTTAGTACTCCCCCTCCCAGTCAGTCTCCTGACCCCCCAACAGACTGCAACAAATTGCTTTAGGAAATTGATGGTTAATGTTAGGGTTAAGGTCTGCAATTCCCAGCAAATACAACAAACTACACCGATCAGCCATAACAATATGACAGCATGGGGCACCCTGACCGGTCTGCGGCTACGCAGCCCCATACGCAACAAACTGCGATGTACGGTGTGTTCTGACACCTTCCTATCGGAACCAGCATCAACTTTTTCAGCAATTTGAGCTACAGTAGCTCTTCTATTGGATCGGACAACACAGGCCACCCTTCGCTCCCCACATACATCAATGAGCCTTGGCCGGCCATGACCCTGTCGCCGGTTCACCGGTTTTCCTTCCTTGGACCACTTTTGGTAGGTCCTGACCACTGCAGACATCCCACAAGAGCTGCAGTTCTGGAGATGCTCTGATCCAGTCGTCTAGCCATCACAATTTGGCCCGTGTCAAAGTCGCTCACATCTTTATGCTTGGACATTTTTTCTGCTTCCAACACGAAGTTCAAAGTTCAAAATGTTCACTTGCTGTCTAATATATCCCCTCCACTTCCAGGTGCCATCGTAACAAGATAATCAATGTCAGTGGTCTTAATGTTATGGCTGATCGGAGTATATTGTATAAGCTGCAGGACTCATTTATTTATTAGCCTGTCCACTCAATGGATTAATGATTGAGAAATTACTGACCAAATGTGGCTTCATATAATTCACATATTACAAGTCACTGTTGTGCTGCCTTAACTTACGGCTTTAAACTCAGAAGCTTCCCCGTCATCTCCATTCACCGGTACTACTTAAACACACCTTGGTGGCAAGGATTGAAGTATTTAATCTCGACTTGACAGCAGGGACCTTCTTTCAAAAGTGAGAGTTGATGTAGAACTTCATAAACTTATATTAGAAAATGTTTTATAGATCCACACAATTAAAAATAGTGTTTGCTCTTGGTGCTTAAAGATATTCTGTGGACAGAGTTTACCCAAGCATGTTGTGAAACCTAGGGATGAATCTGCCAGCAATATTATTTAAAACTACAAAATAGAAATACTTTGCTTCCTTGTCTAGATTAGCATGCTTCCGGATATATAACAACAATTCATTACCTTGAGTCGATGCAGAGTGACATAACAACACTTAGGCCCACATACCTGTTGCCTCTCCCCATTCTGATGCACTTAAGACAGTTTGACACGACGGACATTTCACGCTTCCCGATCAATCTCTGGAGCAAACACAGCTCTTTCAGCACATCACCCTTTACCTTCTCTTCCTTCACGTGCATACACATAACGCACGCAGCCACAGAGTCCCGGTGTCATTAAAATAAAAGAAGACACGGTTCCCTTGGATCTGCTGCTGTCCGTCAGAGCGCTCTACTAACCCCGTGGTAACAGCAAAACAAAGGACTTAATCCTCTCAGCGTTCACTTCGACCTTAGCGGTCAGGAGCCGGGGCGAGAGATCTTTTGTTTTAGCGAACACAGATTAACACCAGGTTGTTACTGAGCAGATATGAACGAAGAGACCGTGGTCAGCTAAGTTTAGCCGATTGTCGTATTCCTCTATGACTTAGCCATTGCTAACCTGCATCTATAAGCCTGATGGTGTGTGTCACTTCCAATTAGGCCAGACCTCAGTGGTAATTATAGCCAGTTTAAGTGGCTCCAGTGAAGCCTAAGGCTATTTGCTCAACACTCCAAGAAATAATCATTCAGCCGCAGGCAGCCTGGATATAGGAATTAATCTATTAGCCCCTCAGAAATAATTTACCTGCATGATAATATATACATTTTAATGAGATCGGTAATTCATTGTTGGATTTACATAATTCTCAATGATTTCTTTGGGCAAATCCCACCAATCCTTCAGAAGCTTCTAGTAACTCAGCTGTAGCCGATCCAGGTAAATCCACTTGTCTGAATTAACTAAGAAGTCTGCACCAATGTGCCCTCTAGGGGGAAGAAACAATACGTTGCCTCACCATTAGGTTGAGCACAGGGACTGGAAAAAACCATGTGACATTACAGTTGGCACCTCAGTTGACCAAAAGCAAGCTAAATCATTATATAATGAGGGTGAGTAACCCAGCCTTAGTGCACAGGGAAACGTTTTAGACTAGTAAATAATCAAAATGATGCTTTCTAAATGCCTTCTCTCGCCAAAAGCAACTCAGAGTACAGAGTCACTGTTAGTGCTGCTGCTCTTGTACCATTTGTCCTTGTTGCTTTTGAAAACACAACATCCTCCTGCTATCTCCCATTTGGAAAAGGGCGTTAGTGCTGAAGACTAGACCAGCAAGAATCTGGTTATCAGATTGTATTCAGTAACGAATGAGCCTGCAGGTTATTGACAGGAAGACTGGAATTCATTCAGAGCAGAGGAAAAAGTGCCGATGGGACACTGACTTGACAAGGCTCGTGTGTAATGCCTAACATTACAATGGGTTGATGCAATACATGCCGACTCTACCCAGCAATGACATTACAGCCTGCACACAGATGCATATTCTCACAGTTGTTTCAGTAGTGCCATGAAATATTTACTTTGTGGTTAGTAAGGACCTCCTGTAGTCTGCTCAGCATCTTTCATCAGTTAGCCAATAGGGTGTCATGTTACTGACACAGAAAAACTGTTGGTACTATCCTAACATCTATGTGGACACACAACTCTGTAAAAATACCTATAAAAACAAGTACAGGCAGGTGTAACCAATAATAAAATATAGACTGATATTTGAACAGTTAACTGATTATGTCTAATATAGAACAAAACCCTTAAAAAAAAAATCCATTAGGGCTGCTACTTATGGTTGATTGGTCAATAAAAATTTGAACCAGCAGATATTCACATTTAGGTAGTTTTAACCAAAGAACATTGGCGTTTTTGCTTAAAAAGCCAAAACAAAAATGAGACCTTAATGTGAAGGATGCAGGCCGTTTTTTCGGGAAAATCCAACAAACGTGATGTCATGCCCAAAGTTATATCGGGTGAAACCCGTCTTGCAAAACAGGAATGTGACCGACGCTGGGGGGAAAACTTGGATCAACATCGGCTGGGCCTTCGATTCATGGAGGGACCTTAGTTTGGTTTTGGGTATCACGGACCCCGAGCTGGCAAAATTCCTATTGGACAGGTAAGCTAACATTACTCCCAAGCATGTGAAATACATAGTGATATTGTGGATTAAGCTGTCAATCAGTCTTGTGTGTGTCGCCTCACTGTTTTGACCGATGCTCGCTCGCGTCTACGTAGTGCGAGCACAAGCGTGAGCAACAGGACACTGACTGTCGTTGCCTTAATGGCCACAGGTGTCACTGTTAAAAAGCAATTTCTGATTTTTACATAAAGTCCATTTAACTAACTAATTGTTTCAGCTCGAATCTATATCAAATATTAGGAGGTAAGTCTATAATCAAAGTTAAAGCATTCAGGCTATCTGCTTTTATCACAGTATATGAAGCACAGAAATCTGTAAACTTCCTTCAGATACTAAGCAATGAAAACAGATCATTTTGCAGTCATCTCAAGTCCACAAAGATACTATATTACGGTTAATGTGACACTGAATATGCAGCCTACCTCTGGCGGACATGAAGTAAATGCTCCCTGTCCCGTACATAGAGCAGAGAAACGACGCCATACATGACAGTCAGCCTGGTAGTCCTAACCAGAGCCAGAGACTGAACAACATGATGGATCCCTGTCAACTGCCAAGCTAAAGGTGTATCTGAAAAAATCTGAAGTCTAACTGACAAGGACTCGTCCCTGTGAAAGACTCAATACTGCCATGCATGGTTCCCATTGGACAACGCCAGAATTCAGCCGTCCTACTATCTCTGTCACACCTCTTATCTTGAAACTGGAGCTGGGAAGCGAGAGTAAACACTCACTGACACACCGTCATGTGCTCGCACCAGCAACATCTCATTTCATTCATTCAACACAATCAATGGAGTCCTTTTGAAAGGACGCAAATGGGAAAGCACTTGAATCAACAATGCTCTACAGTTTAAATATATTCACTGAGTCAATTATTAAGAGATTAGTGGATCAACAGAAAATTATTTGGCAGCAATTCTGATAACTTGTTAATCAATTAAATAACTTTCTGAGCAAAATTTTCTAAAATGTGAATATTCGCTAGTTTTCTTTGTCCCCTAAGATAGGGAACTGAAGACTTAAAACTAATGATTTGATAAATTCACTGTTTTATAGACATACATTTCGTTGAGTTTTATAAAACATTTGACATTTTGTAGACCAAATGGTTAAAAGATTAATAGAGGAAATCAATGACAGAAAATGACCAGAAAATGGTGAAACATTGATCAGTGTTTCTCAAAGCCCTCAAATCTCGTTTTGTCCACAACTCAAAGATATTCAATTTGAGGTCATAGAGGAGTAAAGAAACCAGAAAATATTCACATTTAAGAACATCTTTTTTTTTCTTAAAAAATTACTCAAACCGATTAATTGATTATCAAAATAGTTGGTGAATAATTTAATAGTTCACAACTAATTGATTAATCGTTGCAGCTTACAATTTTCCCTCATGTTTCTTAAAGACACAATATGAAACTTTAACAATAAGTAAAATATAGAAGACATTTTGTGGCCATGTTATCAGATAAACCTAGATAGTACTGGGTGGGATATTAACTTAATATGTGGTTAATATGCTGCTCAATTCTACACGGTGGTGTTCAGATGATGTTAACCTGCTATAAGGTGCAGACTGAGTGCGCAGAAAACCCACACCTTTGAACCCCTGCAAGAAGGATTCATCCTATTTGTGCCAAACTCCCACGAGCAAACAGAAACTTTAGATTCAACAGACCAGACAACATTTTTCTATTCTTCACACGTCCCATTTTGGTGATCACATGCTGACTCACTGTGATCTCTTTGTTTTGATCTTTGTGCACATACCGTTGCATTGAGCTATGCTGGACTTGTTTGCCTCCCTATTGGTTTGATGAGCCCTTTATCCAATGACCTCATTCACTGACTGAAGTGTTTTCACGCAAAGAACTCCAGCTGACTGCACGATTTTTTGTTGATTGCATCATCCTGTAAACTGTAGACAGCGTAGTAGGCAAACATCCCAAGGGTGCAGCGACCGTGACCACAATGTCTGGCACCAATCACACGATGTTCAAAGTCACTTTAGCCCTTTGTAATATTTGTCGGTAACTTCATTTGTTTTGACCTGTTTGCATGTTTTACATTACTGTATCCCTTGGTGTTTGAAATGTGGGTTGTAGCTATCAAAGTAAATAAAAAGAAAAGCAGCATATGCAATTGAAAAATACTGGCACCTTTCTATAACAATCCCTCATTAAATGCAAGGTAAAAAGCTGCAGACTGCACTCAAAATATTGATATACAAACAGAATATCAATAACACCGGGACAAACTTTGCAGTTAGATTTCCACAGTTCATTTTTACTGCCTCTAACCAGGTAGCATTGTAAAACTGAAGGAGAAATTCAAGAGGAACTGAGATGTATGGCCATGTAAAAACAAACAACGGAAAGTACCAAATACATGTCCTTTCACTTTTGATTTTGTCTATAAAAATCTAAATTGATATTAATGTAATGCTTATATTATCTGTTTATCTTAACTATTGCTAATGTAGATCTCTGAATTGCTGGGATGAATGATGTGTGGGCATGTTGCAAATTAAGTGAGAGCAATTAGTTGTCATTCATAATTTTTATTGGCCTAAATAACAGTCCTGCATCAGAACTACAGCTGCAACGATTAATCAATTATTAATCGCCAACTATTTTGAGTAATTTTTTAAGTAGTGAAAATTCTCTTATTCCAGCTTCTTAAATATGAATACTTCCTGGTTTCTTTATTCCTCAGGGATGTACCGATGCGACTTTTTTAGGCTCGATACCGATAGCGATACCTTGGCTTTAGGTATCTGACGATTCTAAGTACTGATCCGATAGTAGTGTTTAATTAATAAGCTGTATGTGTCACTGTGTGGAAGTGACCGGGATCATTCTTTTATGTGTAAGGCAACAACAGGCTTGACTTAAACATCGCTTTCCTAACATTGTAAAACAAAATGTAACAAATAAATACATAGATAACATAACAAACTTAGTGACTTGTTATTTATAATTAATTGTACACCAACAACTTGGCAAAAAAAATCTTCAAAATTAACAGGAATTACAGCTCAGGTGTAAACCGTTTCAATGCAGCAACAAATTGGTCAAAACGTAAACAGGAATAAAAATTCCAGTATATTGGATGGATAGATGGATAGACTTTGAGCCCCGAAGGGAACTACTACTTTAAACTAGATAAAAGAAATAAAAAAAATTGAATTAAAGATGTCTCTGTATAGTATATAAACATAGATTTGAATAGATCGGCCCTACAGTCACTGACCGATCCAGCTATGCGAGTCAGCATCAGCCCAATATCTGATCCAGTATCAGTGCATCCCTATTATTCCTCTACGACTTTAGAGAAACATTTTTCCCCATTTTCTGGCATTTTATAGACTAATCGATTAATCAACAATGAAAATAATCGTTAGTTGCAGCCCTAGACAGAACCAACCTAGGAATGTGTGTGTATGCTAGCCATAAAAGTTGAAAACCCTAAAGGAAGTTCTGTTTTTTTTTTTCCACCACAGGAAGGGCTGGCACAGCAATAATGTGCAAGGTGTAAAATATGGCACGGAAAAAAATTTTGTTTCTTCACCTGCAACATTAAAAAATGCTCTTACTTGACTTTCTTCAGTAGAAGAATGGTCACTTGTGTGGAAAACTACAAATGAATGCAAGCATAAAACAGCTCTTTGCTCTTTGAGTAACTGTCATTTAGTCACATATGCTAGAGATCAACCATAACCATTTCAATATGCATACACCCAACCAATCCCTGTCCAATTAAGGGATGTTCTCCAAAGTGAAAAACAAGGTTTCTTTTGAAGAAACCATCATTGGAGACTTAACCCTAAAACCCTGCGTGGGAAAAGAGGTTAAGCTGAGTTAAAATGGAAAACTGAGCTGCAACAGCATCACAGTAGGCTGCTCTGTAATCACAGCCTTCTTACATTAGTTAGGGTTGCTTCATCAAGAAGTGAAAGAAGGAGGTATTTATTTATTTTGTCTTATCTTTTATTTTATTTGTTTTCTTTGTTAGATATGTGAAATACATAAAATGTCATGTCTCTCTTTCTTTGAAATTCTAACTACATTTCATTGTATAATTTAATTATTAATATTGTTAGTCTGTCTGTATGTGTATATATGTAAATTTTAATAAAAATATTGTTTAAAAAAAGAGGGAAAAAAAGAAGAGAAAGAAGAATACACAAAAATGTAAAACTGTAGAAAAGCCACTCAGTTATTGTAATGAGAGCAGATTTAATACTTGCAATACATTTCCATTTTTGTGCCTTAAAAGTATCAGCTCCTGTTATGTGTTGTTTTTTGTTAAAAAGGAAAAATAGGGAAGCTGCAAGTTTTTTTGTTTTTTTTTAACAAATTCAGATTTACAAACAACATGGCTCATATATCATTGAATTAGAGTAAAATGATAAGGTGCATACAGAACAAGAGCAGATACAATATGTAACATTATACATGAAAATAATAATAAATTAAATTAAGGGCTAAAGGGTTGTACCTGTAATTTATATTCTTCTATTATACTAAGAAGTTTCAAAGCATGTTTGTGCCCTAAAAGTATCAGCTCCTGTTATTATGTTGTTTTTTTTGTTAAAAAGGAACAATTATGTAAAATTCAATAAAAATATTGTTTAAAAAAAAGAAAAGAAATATACACATACAAATGTAAAAGTGTAGAAAAGCTACTCAGTTATTGTAATGAGAGCAGATTTAATAATTGAGATTAATTACCATTTTTGTGCCCTAAAAAGTATCAGCTCCTGTTATGTTTTTTTTGTTTTTGTTAAAAAGGAAAAATAGGGAAGCTGCAGGTTATGATAAACTTATTCCCAGCTAACTAAATCATGGTGACACATTCATGATGATGGCTGTTTGGGAAATGACAGACAGCTGAAAATGAGTCAGTTTAGTGTGAACATGCCATCACATGCTCGCTTGTTTGACTGTCTGTCTCACAGCAGAACACTTAATATAGTAGAGACACGTTTTAGTCTGTTAACATGAAGACAAACTAACTTTAAGAACAGTACAGCAACATAAGTTTCACGCTTTTTACTAGAATTGGAGCACGACTGTTGCAAAAACAAACTTGTTCAGGTATCATTTCACCTACCTCAAACTGCAGTATACATCACAAGCAATGGCTTCAGCTTCAGAAAATAGTTCCACCAACTTTAAATCGTCTTAACTAATCTTTTTCACCCAGTGCTTTACTACTAAACTACTCACTCGTCTGTCTGAGAGGAACAAGAGACGTCGTTGTCTCGGAAACCAGAAGTTGAAGAAGCCACTCCTCGCGGGAAAATCTGCCTCCAATTAGGATTCCAACCAGTGATGCCTTCAAGTGTTTTCGGAAATGTCGACATCGCTGCTTAAATGTAAACGAAAAGACCAATCAGAGTAGTAAAAAGATAGGCTTTAAATTTGATGTTGCAAAAGGACATTTTTTGTCCCTTACTGGATGGATTAAAGTTTTATAGAGCAACATGAAATGCAAATAGCTTAAATTAATTCAGCAGCAATTTGCCAGATAGTTAGATTTGAGGGTCTCTACCGCCCCCTGTCGCACAAAATTGGCTATTCGACTTTCTAAAATAAAGCTACTGCCCTTGCCATTTAAATATAAAATATATTTTAAAAAAAGATATAATTAAATCTGTTTACAAACATGTTTATAAATTCTAAACTTGGAAAAGGGCAAATTCCGAGGAGCGTGTGAAAGCTGCAACAGGTTTATCAAACATTCCAAACAATTTCAAAATAAAAGTCTTTTTATGTCCATTTTTGTAACTTTTGGCTAAAAGTCTAATCTCTAATCTCTAATGTTTGTCCCTTACTGATGGATTAAAGTTTTATAGAGCAACATGAAATGCAAATAGCCTAAATTAATTCAGCAGCAATTTGCCAGATAGTTAGATTTGAGTGTCTCTGCCGCTCCCTGTTGCACAAAATTGCTATTCGACTTTCTAAAATAAAGCCACTGCCCTTGCCATTTAAATATAAAATATATAAAAAAAATATATAAATAAATATATTTACAAACATGTTTATAAATTCTGAACTTGGAAAGGGGAAATTGGCTATTAGAATTTCTAAAATAAAGCCACTGCCCTTGCCATTTAAATATAAAATATATAAAAAATATATAAATAAATATATTTACAAACATGTCTATAAATTCTGAACTCGGAAAGGGGAAATTCCGAGGAGCGTGTGAAAGCTGCAACAGGTTTATCAAATATTCAAAAAATTAAAAAATAAAAGCCTTTATGTCCATTTTTTTAAACCTTTGGCTAAAAGTCTAGTCTCCAAAAGCAAAGGTTATAAATATGTTTTATGAGGGATCTGTTGAAGCCCAGGCCTATGTCAAAATACATCTACAGCTGATGAGGATTGGAAGATATTAAAATACAAACAAAAGCTCAATATCAGCTACTGAGTGGACCTTGTGGTGTTTTTGTCAACTGGTGTTTCCAAGGTCGGGAATGAACTTTTAATGTCAACATTTCTTGTTTCCATTCTATGCTGATCAAACACTTCAAGATGCCACATCTTACACGGTCACACACAAATATTTACTGTCAACCAGCCACATATGCTCCCTAACTTTACCAAAAATAATTCTGTACCAACTATGTTACTGACAGATCTGCTATATCATGTCATTTCTACAAGAGTAAAAACAACAAGCATATGCTAATAAATGTAATATTGACCATTTGAGATTATGCGATAAATTGTACAAAAAAGGATTTGCTCTCAGTTCAACAGGATGGAAAGGATAAGAGGTTCACTCACACCTGAACTTTCCTGCTTGTATAGCATTGGGGATTTCTTCTAGTGCAGAAATCTATGCCAAAAAGCAAGAAAACAGAGAAAGCAGGGAGTAACCCTTCAGTCCCTTTGAATGAACACATCCTCAAGTTAACCCTCAATGTTAATTTGTCAGAGAATGGCCAAAGTGTGGTACTTGAATAGATGTCATGGCAGCATAACAGCAGTGGCGCAGCCTCTCACTTTGTTTCAGGATGGTGATTTTAGCCTTTTTCACTCATCTTTCAAACCACCTGTCCTCTCTGTCAAAAATGTGTACTTTGCTGTCCCCCAAGGAGTTTCTACTGTCCTTTAAATGAAGACAGACTGCTGCTTCTTGACCTGTGGGCTTTGCTCTATCTTGGCTATGTTTCATCTCCTGATAGGTCTCTACTCTGTATTTGTCATTGCTTTTGGACTGCTCATTGCTCTACTTGTGTTTGGGGAGTGTTTTTTTTATAAAGGGCAAGTTCCTGAAAAACACAGAGATGCTGTGTTTATTGAAGATCAGACTGAGTGACACTCCAGCAACATACGGGATGACTTATCTCATCTCCACCGCTTCTCCCGTCTCTCCGTCTGCTTTTTTTATTAGCTCTAGTTTCTGTGTTGACAAAAGCAGACGTTGGGTATCTGCAAGCTTTTAAAGCTTTCCTGAGATGTTTGCACTTGTCTTTCGCCTCAATGCTATTTGGCAAAGTGTCAGCCCTGTGGTGAAGAATCCTAATAAACCCTGACATTTCCTCTATTGTCTCTGTGGAGTGGTCGAGGACAATGTTATACCAACCTTGGAGCATTTGTCAAAACTATGACGATAAGACAAAACATTTTCAGATGAGACGGTATCATTGTTGTCATCAGACGTTTTGAAAGAAATTGACATCAGATCAGGGATCAAAGTAAGAGAGTAAGTCGATAATCTTTTTTTTTTTTCAGTGAATGTATTTTTTTCATGTCCTTGAAATATGTTTGTGCAACACAATACTTTTTGCTTGTCTCACAGGAATTTTGCCTCCTCTAAAACTCACAAACAGTAGTTCTTGTGTTCTTTTGCAACACTTTGTGTTTACTCACTTTATTTGTTGTGCTCACGTAAAACATTTTAGGGCAAGTTCAAAGAAAAATGTAATGAATTTATACATTATTATGGCGTGGTGAAATATATTACAAGGGAAGTCAGTACATGAGGTGTAAGAAAACACTACAGCTAATTATTTTAGTGCTGCAACTAAATTGAATTAATTGATTTATTTAAATTGAATTAATTGATTTATTCGTTTAGACTGCAGCAGATCAGTTTCATGCCTTGTATTAGAACTATGTTAAATTGTATCGTCCCTATCAAATAAAATAAAAATCAAATCACGACAAAATGTCAAAGATTTTCCCGTTTTGAAAAGCCAAAATCTCAAAATATTACATTTAAAAAGATATTAAACACATAAAAAGCGTTCACATTGTGAAACTGGAATTAGTAGATGTTTGACTTTTTGTGTACAAATGACTTTAAAATAGTTGCACATTAATTTTCTCTCAAACAACTACTTGATAAATCGACTAATCGTTTCAGCTCTAAAATATTCAGCTCCAAAATCTAAATGTTATGGCTTTATACCACCAAAATATACCGTAAGTATACAGTCAGACTGTTTGCTTAAGTATATAAGTGCATCAAGCAGTTGACAGGTGATTCAAACCAAGATTTATTCAAATTGTTCAAATATCTGATGCCATTTTCAAATACATGTGGTTTAAGCTTGTCTGCTTTGGGAGCAGTATTACAGACAGTAGCAGCAGAGAAGTAATTTCAGGGCCAGTGAGAAGAGGTAGCATTCCTCTCATTAGCACAACTTATTACCAGCCTCCAGTGACGGGGAGCGGATCAGTTTATTGGTCCACCCCCTCACTGGCAGCGCCGGTTAAACTGTGGTGTAACGAGAAGGACCGGGACAGGAGCGGAAAGGAGAAGACCCACTGGGGAAATCAGAAAGGAAGGTGGGGTTGTGAGAGGGTGAGGTCTCCATCAGGTTCTCCATCAGGGCCTGCCGTTTTTTGCGATCACGCCTCTTGTAGTGGAAGTCAAAGGGTGGTCGCAGCGCTATGGGGCCTCCTATCTCCTCAGAGGATGAAGCAGAAGATCCAGCACCTGGTGGCTGCTGTTGCTGGTTTACTAGATCTTCAGCAGACTCACTGGAAGATGAGGAGGAGGGGTTAGAGGGGTTGAAAACGGGGTCGACCACGGGGTTAAAGGGCGCAGGGAGAATGAAATCTGGGTCAAACGGCGCCGGTTGAACAGCAGGGGGCAGTGTGGGGTCAGAAGGAACAGGCAGCGGATCATTTCCTGGGTCATCGATCAGAGGCGGGAAGGTTGGGATCACAGGGTCCAACGGGAGGTCGTGACCCTGAGGCTGCACCGGTCTGAGGATGTCCACATTCTGCAGACGAAGAGACGAGATCACACCAAACTGATATTGTAAAAACTCACTCTCGCTGGCTGCAAAAAGAGTCTCCATCATGCAATATTACATTACACACCACAGCTCTATAAAAGAGTGAGAAGACGACATAATTATAGCACAGGACCATCCGATTTTAAGTTTAAACACACACACAAGCACTACGTACATTCGAAGACACGACACGCAAGATACGACAGAATAATTATACGGCCAGTGGCGTTCATTCATAAAGTTGAATTATCATTTCAAAGGTTGCTTTAGTAACATCTGAAACAAAAACAGCATAAAACATTCATCAAATCTCACTCAGGCAGTGGGTTATTACCTTCCCAACTGCAGTCCCACAGTGTGAAGTGACACTTCATATTATAATTTGCTGAAGTTTTTCACTGACTTTCATCTTTTAGTGACTTGAATGTTCTGTCCTCTTTGGGGTGTACATCTGCTGTGAGTGTTAAACCATTATGCTGTTGTTTTCCTGTATTAATGTACTGCCAGAGAGAATCTAAATAAACTTATTTGGTAGTCAGATTTCACGTGTTGGTGAAAGTATCCCCATAAATCCGATTTACTTCCTTTGTTTGTTAAAAAAGAACAGGAAAGCTCTGAAAATGGTAGAAATATGTTAGTAGATAGAGGATGGAGTTTCAATTGTTTTACATTCTCTTCCTTTCATCCGCATTTTGGACATATTGATTATTTGATTTATTTTTTCTTTGGTCTCTCTTAAAGGTGCTAACCAGTGGCTGGCTGCTAACAGTGCTAACAGTGACAATAACAGTTAACCGAAGTTAGCGTTAACCTGGGGGAAACCCGGGAGTGGCTAACACCACCGTTGGTCGGGAGGATGTTATCAGCTGTAACCACAGTATGACAGCAGTGCAGAGCGGTGGCCGTGATCTAGCCAGTGGGGCACGCTCACATGCACTAACATGCACTAAAAGCACGCGTGGCCGTCCCGGCTATGTCAACAAAGCACGGAGAAGCTTGGATTACAACACAAACAGAGGGATAATGACTTATTCTTTGCTCAGGTAGACATTACTCTCAGTGGTGTAGTGGTCATTGATGAGGTGGGTGTACTACTAGGTAGATGCGTAGGTAACCGAGGACGAAGTGGGTATACCCTCCTATATATTCCAACGGCTTTTTGGCTGATGGGTGGGTGCACTGTAAACCGGCAGAAAAAGAGGTTGGTATACTCCGTATACCTGCGTATACCCTCAATTACACCATTACTCCACTAACAAATTGTTGTTTGCTGCTATATTAACGGTCTGGATATTGTATAGAGAACCTTTAAGAAATTGCAGTCGTCACTTCGGCTTCATTCACTTAAGAATATGACGTGCGTGTTGGTCCATAACATAATTATATCTGACTGTTATGCACCACAACACAAAGGCAAATTCCTTGTATGTGAAATATGTTTCTGATTCTGATGGTAAATATTTCTTAACTGCTTCCTGTACCTGTGCTTTGAACATCTCACAGGCCACCTGGACATCAGGATGGACGTCCAAGTCTCCATGCACAGATCCTGCACAGAAACCTGCAGTCTGAGAGGAGAAGATGAGACATTTTATTCATTTATTTTAGGATAATGGGTCCACAGCTAGAAAAAAGCAACGGGATAGAGCAGGGAGAGAAAAATCATATAGATAATGATAAAACAAATCCATTAAAAAAGGAGAAGAGGACCTGTCAGGCTTCTTTTATAAAAGAGTCAATTACTGCAGCCTTTTAGTGGTGTCAGTTTTAAAACTAGAGATTAATCCGTCATGCCATCAAGGAGCTGCTTCAGTGATAGTACACAATATGCTGGCTGATTGATGTGTATTTAAGTTTTATGAACAACATTAATTAGCGTCATAACAGTGTCAGATTGTCAGCATATGAATCCATTTATTCAAATGAATGGAGCACCTTTCAGACACTGTTGTTCAATGATACTGTCCTTAGAAGAAACATTTCGATGTGTCCAAATCAAGATTGGAATAATATGCAACTCCGGGTTTTGTGTGAATTCTCAAGTATGACAGGTTACTTGTCTGATACGGTATGTTTATGATGTCGAGATAATTTTCCCTTTCTGTGTTGAGTACCTCTGTGTCAGACTCCAGTGTCAGTCGCTGGCAGGTGCCTCTTTCCGTCACTCCCTCTGGACAATCTTGGACTATATACTCCACAAAGCTGGCTTTCACTGGCACAACCTCAAATATAGAAATAACATGGTAAGGAAAGGGCAAATTGCATAAATAAACACACATATAAAATGCAGATACAGAGAGATGGTGTGGTTGCTGTAGTGTAATGGCTATCATCCTGATTCTAGAGCAGAGGTTCCCAACCTGGGAACATAAAATCATAATTACACACTTACTGGATAATTTATACAAAAGTCTGTAAATAAAAGTATTTTAAAAGATATATTTGTTACTACTTAGTTGGTCACATTCTGTTTAAAGCCGGTATTTCTGCACAGTTGCAGATAAAAATCAGGCTAAACTAATATTATCAGTATTATACGATCCGTAGATTAGATAGTGGTGACTGCGTAGGATTGTTTTCAACTCGTGTGATACAAACTTTTCCACTAACTCCACAGCGTTGTAAAGTCCAAAAGACAACATTTATTTAAAAAAAGATTTTGTAATCACTTCCAAAATTCACAACATGCTTTTATTTAACAAAATATTCTGCTTCTCTCCATATTTGTTGGCATTTAGCCTTAAAAAACAACATTTCCACTAATGTCAAAAACCTATTTGCTCTCGTGCCTGCCGCAAAACAAAGGAAGTCTAGCAGCAATCTATAACAGCAATATAAATTATATTTATTTAACCACCTTTATTTCATTAACGAAAGTTGATTTAATAAAAAAAGACTAACTCATTTAATAAACTGAATCACCTTATTCAATTTGAGGATTTTGTTCGAGGATTTGTAATTTTTCTTTAAGGATGACAGAAATGTCATCCTTAAAGAAATGTGAGAATCTTTTCTTAGATAAAAGTAGGGGGGGGGGGCTTCAAGGAAAATAGGTTGGGAACAACTGATGTAGAGCACAAAAAATGTTACCTAGGGAATTAATTAGCAATATCCCCAAGCGCACTATTCAGTTTCTCATTTTCTCCCCAAACAAAAGTCTGGCCAGACAGTACGGTCTAAAGTGCCTTCAGTAGGCCTAATCCTTTGCAACCTTGCCAAACTATTGCATCATTATGGTATTTGTGGAGCAGTAAAGGTACTCATCTGGCACACAGAAGCCCAAAGGTGCACTGTGTCTGCTGCTCATATATAAACACAGAGACTTTTCTTGAATGTCATTTCCCAATAAACCTAACATTCAACACATAGTTGTGTAATGACATCAGCCCGGAGCTTTGTTTGTCCAATCAGAGTTAATGTAATAACTGTATATCCAGTCGTCGTACCTGCACCGAAGCTCTGGTGATCTTCTTCACTCCCATCCCTGCACCCACTGGTGACTGTCTCTTATAGGACGCCAGAGTGACCTGTGCAGCGTTCACAGCCTGTGCGCTGTCTACAGGGAGCAGGGTGGGGCAGGTTGGGCAGGTCAGCTGGAGCTTTTCTGGGGTATCTACAGGAACCAGACAGAGATTATATAGATGATTTTATGGTTAAATTTGCACTGAAATTAAAACTAGCAAGTTTTCATATGCAGCATATGTTGGGCACATGGGCATTGAAGTATTAAGTAAAAGCTGAATTAGCTTTAAAACATGATTTAATAAAGCCCCCATGCACCAATAGTACACACATACAGGTGTTTCAATTTATGTGGGCTAAACATCATTGGTTATAAGGGATGAACAGCTTACAGCTTTAAGATTCCCTTAAAAATATAATATTTGCAGTTTGAGCAGAGGTCAAAATAGGCAAAATAACGTAAACACCTGCAGGTGTTCAGGGCCTTTAAGTGATCTAAAAAATAAATATTGAATCTCAGTTTGAGATTAGGGTAATAGACATTTTTCATGGCCAACATTTTGATTTGTCATAGTGGGAAATGCACAGATGTGACTAATTATATTAATTAGCTTTATGTAGGTGTGCCAGTATTATTAATGTTCACCCGTTTGTGACTAATTAAAATGTCTACAGAGAGAGATGTCTGTTCGAGATAGATTTTCTTTTCTTTCTGATGAGCTTTGTAATGTTATATTACTTGTAGAAAAATTCAAATCAGCACCAGCGGTTGCATTAGTGAGATGCTACATTAATTCTTTAAGATACAAAACCACACCATAAGTCATACAACACAATATGGTAAAATCCATATTTTCTGGTATCAAATCTCCCTATGATATCGTATTTTTCTTTATATGTTCAAGCACCTTGTATTCAATCTAACGTTATGTTAATGTTACCTGGGACAAGTGTGCAGTCGTAGCTGTACAGGTAGGAGTATCCCTCTGGTGTGTGGAGAATGGTGGTGTTACAGTTGCCAGAGATTTGCTGAAAAGAATAAAATAGATAGAAACTCAAGTTATAACAATCAACGCCACTTTACATGTGGCGTGACAAAACTAGGACAGTCCAAGTCTAAGTGACCTTAAATGTATGTACTCTTGTAGTTCCATCTTTGCAAGAACCAAAATTTTAGACCATGAAAGTGAAGACATTTTTGGGAAGTGGTCTTCCTTCTTCAATGGACTGTTTGTGGGGTAAAACTTTGGTTTTAAAGTTTAATGTTAGAATTAGCTGGGCTCAGCGCAAGGGTTTAAGATTTTGGGTTATACTGCAGAAAATCCCCTTATGCAAAACTATTATGTAGAATATATAAATTTGGTAGTATCAAAAAACATCTGTCAACGGGTAAGCAAAAGTGACTTCATAAGATTTATTAAATTAGTCATGACACTTCAAGATAAAGGTGATAGAGTGTTTTTAAATGAGATATTGTGACACTCTTATACTGCCCTTATTGCAGTGTAGGGGATGCACTTTGTCAGTGAGAGTCCTCACAAGCATAGTACAAATACAAACGTGTGTGTGTGTCCTACTGTTTCCATGAATGGTCTGACGTCGCAGCGTTTCCATGGTTTTGGACTGCCGATGTGACACTTGGTCTCCAGGACATCCAGGTCCAGGTAGTACACGTTGCCTGCTGGGCCCTGACATGCACAATGCAAACACAGTAATAAGAGAGAGGGTATACAAACAACACTGTGTGCTCAGATGATCCAGCAGTATTTTTTTGTTTATGGAATAAATAGACACATTTTAGTGTTTATTTGAGGCTCAAATTTATAAGTCTTCTGTTCAGTTACATCTCTAAGTAACCACTTAGGAGGTGCTCTGTGTAATTCCCTATAACACTTTGGACAATATCGATTTTAGCGGTAGCACTGAAAACAAATCTCAACAATTTGAGCTTGGCGTAATGGGGAGACTTTTCAGGTCATGAAGTTGAACTGAGCCTCTTAAAACCTGATCTATCCGACAGAAGGGCTACAATAGCCTTCAGCGGCTGACAGCATGAAGTTCATAAAGCCTGTTGTGTAAGGTTTGTCCCAGCGGTCCTGGACCGAAATGACCCGGACTTTTATTAACAGTCACTTCAGTCCTAAAGGCCTTTTTTCATGAGGCGTGAAAGAGGGTTGGCTTCTCATTTCATGATATAAAATTCTGTACATCAATTTTAATGTTTATTATAAGCGGCATGCGCTGATGACAGTCATTCACAACAAAGTGCATACAACAAGTATTTATTGTTGTTTTCATTCTTTAGTGGTTGCACACTAATGTAATTGCTGCTATTTTTCACGTCTTTGATATAGTTCAGTGGTTCCCAAACTAGGGTCTGGGGACCACAACGAGTCCTTGAAAAGCAGAGTTTAATTCCATTATCATTTCCCCGGAGTGAGAGTCAGCACATTGTGGCAATGTAAGAGGGTGATTTCTGATTAAAAGTTTGACTGTGCACAGTCATTTGTAACAACAAAACACAAATCTTCTCAAATGGGATCCCACTGGCATGAAGATTGGCCACGGTTGGTTAAATCTATCAGTGTGTGACTTCCTTTGTTCACAGGGATGTTTTGATATCAGCAACAACAGAAGGGAAAATAACCTTTCCCACCCCACTCCCCTTGTTAAACATGAACAAATCACCCACTGACAGAATATTACAACAGCCCCAGGCAGCTTTTCCTCACTGGGTGTTTGTCTCTGTACTGACCTGAGCATGGAGGTGGACGTTTGCAATGCGGTTGAGGGCAAACTTGTAGCCATCGACTCGATCCTCATTGATGTAAGTGACAGCCAGACGCGACAGCTTCTCCACTGCTTTGTCATTACAGGGGATGGGAGCGAGTTCAATAGTCGACAGTGAAAAACCCTCGCTGTTCACACGCAGAGTGTGAATGGATAATAGCAGTAATAATGTGCAGATGGATTTGTCCATGGTGGCAGAGGTTCCACACAGGAGCTAAAAAGACAGAGCTGGTTTAAAGTTTGTTCTCTTGTGTTTGCGTACAGACTCTGCAGTGACTTTTGGAATCAAAACAGGACAGGAGATGTTGAAATGATGCCAAGGACAAAGTTTATTGGATGTCAGAGGGCTGGTACCTGTGAATGAATGTTGCAGTGATTGATTTAGCCTGGGGAACACTCTTTCCTATATGACAAATAGAGTGGATGAAAAAAGTTGTATTCATAATATACTAAGGCTGTCAAAGTTTATGCAATAATAACGCATTAGTGCAAATTAGTTTTAACGCCACTTATTTCTTTAATGCATTAACGCAACCAATTTTTCGGAGGTTGTAGTGGGTTCAGTTTTAAAGCCAGAGTGAAGATACTGGCATCATATTAAAATAGAAAACCTAAAGAATCCATTAGTACCAACCATGTCATACTAGCCTGTCGTGAAGGAAGTTAAATAACGCTCCAAACTTGCGCTAAGTTTTGGCGAGGAAAAACTGGCATGGCCATTTTTCAAAGGGGTCCCTTGACCTCTGACCTCAAGATAAGTGAATGAAAATGGGCTCTAGTCTATGGGTACCCACGAGTCTCCACTTGCCCACTATATGATAATCACATGAGTTTGCCATGTTATGATTTGAACATGTTGTTTATGCTAAATGTAGTACCTGTGAGGGTTTCTGGACAATATTTGTCATTGTTTTGTGTTGTTAATTGATTTCCAATGATGAATATATACATACATTTGCATAAAGCAGCATATTTGCCCACTCCCATGTTGAGAAGAGAATTAACTACTTGACGAATTTCCCTTTAAGGTACATTTTGAACAGATAAAAAATATGCAATGAATCCCGATTAACTATGGACAATCATGTGTTTAATTGTGATGAAATATTTTAAGCGATTGACAGCCCTATATTATACACAAGCAAATGTGCATGCACAAATATGATTTGAGGTTATCTTATTCTCAGTGCAGGGGTGTTCTGTTTAATCCTGATCAAAAGATGTATGTAGTGTATTTAAGAGTGCAAATTTAATGCAATAGCCCCCCTTGAACTTGTACCAAAGAGTTACATTCCTGTTCATTGGCTGTAATATGAGCATCTCACCACAAGGGGTCACTGTGAGTCTGGTGTGCTGTACTGGAGGGAATTCTGGTAAAACTGTTGGTCCACCAGTCAGAACTGGGTTAATGACTCACTGATATCCAGTTAATTACTTTCAGCATTTGACTTACAGCTGTATTAGAACCTCGTAACTCTGATGTCTGTGTTGTCTGTCTTGATTTTACTAAGAAAAATAAATCATTATTCAGATTGATCCTTAATCTGACTGAATTTACTTCACTCTGGTAAATGAGCAATGGTAATTATTTCAGCTGTTCCAGATCATGGTGTTATCTACAGAATAAAAATTCTGATTAATTTCTCATAAATGGGATGTACTGTACAGTATATATATTGTTTTGGATTTCCAAGCAGTATAACCAGGCTCGACTATGTGTTATGGGTGGGGTTCACACTTTTGGAGCAGCCAGATTGGTTCTATTGTTCACGACAAGATCGATTAATGTCTGTGACTGCAGTTGATTAGGATACACACACATGCACACATACACGCACACAATCTATATCTCTGACTGCCAAACACATATTTGATTTATCAGAATTTTTCCACAGATTGTTTCAAGTGTAAAACAAAACACATGAATGATTCAAGGATGTTGTCTGTGGACACTTGAAGAAAATAAAAAAATATTTTTTTTTCATCAGCCATGTTAGCAGTGTGGCTCCAGGGATGGCAGTGTTGGTCGGTCGCTCCACCACTTTGATCCAGACTGAAATATCTCAACATCTACCACATGGATTGTTGATACAGATATTTATGCTCCCTGAAGGATCAATTTTAATGATTTTGGCGATCCCTTTATTTTTCCTGTAGCGCCACCAGCAGATCAAAGTTTTCACTAATTCAGTAAACCATCTCAACATTCATTGGATAGATTGGCACTCAACTTTGTACACACATTAATGGTCCCCCAGACGATGTAACGACTTTTGCCCTGACTTCTAACGCCACCTGCAGGTTAACATTTTAAGCTCAGAATGAATTGTCTGGACAACTATTGGATGGATTGCCCATGGGTACGTTCTTTCATATCCTCAAAAGGATGAATTGTAAAATCTTTGGCAATCCCCTGGCCTTTCATATTGCACAATCTTCAGGTCTACATTTCAGTTTACCCAATACTTTGGGTTATGATGACCAAATAGACTGTAGATAAACTGTATATAAGAAGTGGAAGTAGTCACTGTGACATCACCCATTGGTTTTTGGACTGACATTTTGAATCCTCGAGTTTTTGCCCGTCACCATCTTGGGTTTTTGCAACCAGAAGTGACATGAGAGGGTGGAGCTAAGTACAACCGAACACCGAATGAGACAATGTTACTATCAAGAACTGAAAATACACCGTTAAAGGGTTTTTGCATGGACATTTATAAGAACTGATTTTGTGGGTTCTTATGAATGCTTACGAACTCCTGCGGAACATTTGTGCGACCTAAATAATATTCAGATGGACCTCGACTACAGCGGATTTCTGCCTGCGGAAATATATGTTTGACCAATGAAATCCTTTGCTCCAACTGATCGCTGTCATTCTGCATAATCATTAGCCATCTGCTCCTGTTTGTTGCACAGAGAGGGTATTTTTGGGGCTTTGGAACAATGGGTGCTTGTTTTCGGGAGTACGGACTGTCGAACAAATGGGCTTTTTTCGATCCAATGGAACATTTTTCAGACTATTGGTGTTTTGGAATAACAATGGGCCGTCCCTTTCTCAGCACCCAATAATGTACAACAAACACTACTACCTCCACAACCAAATAAAGGACAATATATGGCTTGAGATCGTCCAGCATGCAGCTGGGATACGATGAAGATGGTAATGTAGATGATATGTACTTGCTAATGTTATATGTTGGTCAGGGAACAGGGCTAGCCACGACAGCTAGCGTTAGCATCACATTTGGGGTCTGATTAGTTTATGTATTGTGTAGTTAATGTTAGCCCCTTGGGTGGAGGGCACTATTTGGGAGGAAACTCTGAAAATGGATAATTCGCAACGGACCCGGTGTGCAGAGTTGTCAAAAAAAAATCCACATGCAAATTTTCTGCATTTTTGCATCACTTTTTTATAAATGACACACGAAAAGCGGCATACAAATGACATTCAAAAAGCTTAAAATGCGTCCTAATAACACACAGAATGTCCATGTAATGTTGTGCCATTTATACTAGCATGCTGATGTTAACATTTAGCTCAAAGCACCTCTGTGTCTAAGACACTGACTGCAGACTTTTCTTGTTTAAACTGTTCCAAATTGCTATTAATTTTCAGGATAAAACATTTAAAGTAGGCAGAAGGTTTTTGGCATCATTAGGCAAAAAATCCATGATAACCTTTCAGCATATTGTAATTCAAGTGTTCTGAGAGATAACTAGACGTCTGCACCTCATCATGGATCTGTTTTCAGGCTTTAAAAACATGTAGCCTGTGCTGCTTTAAAGCTGCAGTGGGTAGAATTGGAGGAAATATGATTTTAAAAAGTTATTTTTATAAAACGGTTGCTATATCCTGACAGTAATGCATGAGACAGGTAATCTGAAAAAAAACCATATGCCTCTGTGTCTCGGTGCTCCTAATGGCATCTGCAAGATTTCACAAACCGGAGGTAAACAACCAGTCAGAGCCGAGCTGGAGCCTGCCGTCTCTGAGCAGCTGTCAATCACTCACGAACTCTGATCAAACGGTTAAACTAGGCAGCGCTGATCAAATATGAATCAATATTCTGTTGCTGTAATGCCTATTTCTCACCTCAAATGTTTTCTGAAACATCTTGTAGTGTACTGTTTAGCTGTATGCCGCCATGTTGAGATCAGTTGAGGAAATACCAAGCACCGCCCACCACAGCTAAACAGTACACTAAAAGATGTTTCTAAAAACTATTTGAGGCGAGAAATAGGCATTACAGTAACAGAATATGAATTCATATTTGATCAGCGCTGCTTAGTTTGACTGTTTGATCGGAGTTCGCGAGTGATTGACAGCTGCCTCTGTTGAATGAACAGCCAATAGGAACGCTCTCTCTCTGAAATGACCTGTGATTGGCTAAAATCTCTCTCAGAGCACTTGAATTACAATATGCTGAAAGGTTATTATGGAATTTTTGCCCAGTGATGCCAAAAACATTCTGCCTACTGCAGGTTTAAGGGATCAAGTATAAAGGCCATGATTATCAGGGAAAACAGTTTGTTTACGTCTTTCATGTACTAATTTATAAGTGTGTTTTGCTTCAGTGGTTTCTTCGGTTGAAAGTATCTAAGTACACCTTGAGTGGTTAAAAGATTTAACATCAAATTCTTGTGCAGTTGGTTTCTTTGTTGAAAGCATCTGTCCAGGGATAATCATTTAACCCATTTCAAATATTCACTGAACCAGGTTCAGCTCTCAACAGAGGCTGGAGGAGGGAGAGACTCACTCAGCAGAACAAATTCTGCTAATATCAGAAGAAAAAAAAGAGCTGCGAGTGTCTTTGTGTATGTGAGTTAGTGCATGTGCTTTCATACAAGAGAATGTGCACCAGTGTTTGCCTGCATGCACGTCTGACCGTGCAGAGCCACGATCGCATGCGTCAGTGTTACCGGCAGCTAGTTGTGTTGCAGCAGAAAGCAGAAAGAGTCTGTGGGGGAGAGATAAGAACGACGAGGCTGCTCCAAGGACTCGCTCTACCAGCACAACGCCAGACCCAAGTTAGACAAACCTCCTTTGATGTGAGCACAGAGTAATCTCCCCTTCTGCTCGCTGCGGAGAGATGCCACGCCGTAGTGATGATGCCCAGGCCCAGATACGACAGGGCTGCTGCAACCATGGCTCCTGCTGTTCAACATTGTACAGTGATGGGCCTGGGGTGAGAGGAGGAGAGGAAATTTCAGTCTGACGTGGTCTAAATACTCTTTCAAAGGTTTCATTGGAGTTACTTTTAGTGGAAAGTTTCACTCTGACATGCTCTTAATGCTGTTTCAGGGACGTTCATTAGAATTGTTTTCAGTGTGTAGCATGGTCTAAATGTTGTTTCACAGACATTTCCCACCTTGCCAACAAGAAAAAAAAACATTTCTGGGGGAAAAGCTGGCAGAAATCTCCTTCTGTGTCACATCGCCTGCCAGTAGGAGAGGAAGAGAATTGGTTTCTTTACCGCACTGCACATTTAAGAGGAAAAATAAGCCTAATGCTTTTCTTCCTCTTTCCCTTTCTAATCTCATTCTACCTGGGTTTCTCAGTCAGGGTATTTACATGTTGCCTTTTATCATTACTCTGTTCACCTCTCACAGATACGTGTGAATGAATAGAACAAAATTACAGGACGGCAGCCAGCCTTTATCTCTAGCAAATCATCCTCCTTATCTCCATCTCCCATGCTTTTATTCACACACACTCACTATCTTTGCCTTTGTCTTCTCTTTTGCTATTTATCTCTGTTCACTGTTTCTGTTTTTCTTTCACAAGATGCTGCTGGGATTTCTTTCTTATCTTATTGGTCACAGTCTGCACCGAGAAGGGAAGACATTAGGATGGAGGGAGAACAGGAAGAGGGATAATTCCCCTCATTTAATTGGTTTCAAACTTTTTCTCCCCTGGAGGAGCTGCTTCCTACTCTGTTGTGGCCAAAACATGGACATTGATGCTAAACCCATTACATTTCACTGTAATTGGTCGAGCTATGAGTTCCTGTTAACAAAGCTTTCACAGTTGATTGGCATTCTCTGCAGCAGTGGTCATAAATCCCTGTCATTTTACTTGGATAATGTGGTCAGCTTTAGACTCTTAATTTCCCCGTCATGTATAAAGCTTCTCTTACTGCAGCCACAGGAAGTAAATGAGAGCAGGACACCCGCACTGAAACATTAGTAGTAATATGAAGAGTTTCATGTTTTTATGCCTGCAGTTAGTGTCAGATGTCTGTATTCTCATTAAGAGGAGAGAAAGATGAATACTAAATCGTAAACCTTTGGCATTTTAATGTACATTTTAGCATCACCTAATGTTTTTTCTTTGTAAAAATGTGTGATTTTTTTGTATTTTAACATATTTAGGCTTATTCAACTCTTGAATTGTAAACCACTGGCACTATACAGTATATGTATATATTGCACTATAAGAATGCTCCCTAACAACATTTGTTGCAATGGCAAAAATGAACTAAACTTTCACACATACTGCTTATATTTTTCATGGATGAACTCTATAAGATATAGTTATGAATATATTTATGATTTTTTAAATTTATCTCTTCCGTCGACAAAATCTTAAAATGTTTTTTGGTCTCACGGATTCAAAGACCTGCAGCTGTTTTCCTCCATTTCCTTATATTACCTTACAAAATAGAAGATTATGTTTCTGTGTTTGATCACATTATGATATTAACTTCTTTTTCCTCATCTTGCATTATATTCTATTTAAACCTACAGGCTGTATCTGCAGGAAATTGTTGTTCTCTTTCGTCTTGAAAGGTTCCTGCATTAAAGAGACACAGGGAGTCCTTTGCAGTCTAATTTTAAAGAGACATGAAAGAAGCGTATCCTGCTTTATGGTCTATTTGACTCTAAATGGGACCATAATTTACTAAATGAACATCATGCTGTATTGAAGAAGACTTGAAATTAGCGATTGAGACCATAAACTCATGTTTATAATGTTTACTGAGGTAATAAATCAAGTGAGAGGCTCATTTCTCATAAGCTTCTATACAATCAGACTTCTTCTTGCAACTTGAGGAGTCGCCCCCTGCTGGCTGTTAGAAAGAATGCAGGTTTAAGGCACTTCAGCATTGGCTTCACTTCTCAGACCCGGATGTTGACAACTGGTTGAAACAATCTAATATTAAGTGATGCAGCTTAAATGCTTTGGCTTGTCATTCACAGAATTTTCTGTAATACAAACAAGAGACTTGGCAAAACGGATCTAAAGACATCACGAGACACAGATGCGTTGCACAGCCATTACAGTACATTACGGTGAAAGCACAGCTGCATCAGTTTGAGTAGCAGAGAGAAAATACAGGGGAACATAGTCATGTCAGGGTGTGTTATAGAAACCAAGAGCTGGGATGATAACGCTCAGTGTGAGAGACTGCCTCAATCACTGAATGTGATTGAAGTACCATGTGTGGCACTCCAAAGTCTGGCCCTCGTGATGCATTGCCCACTCCGCATTTTACCTCCCCGGCCAACTCTAAGATGTATCACGACCAGTCACCTGCCACCCATGAACTACCTGGCTGGACGTCAGAGCCAATTATGCTGACAAAAAACAAATTATTTGGCAGTATTATTGTGGCTATTTGCAAAATGTTTAACCTCTGCTATATTTCAAGCGTGTGTATGCATACAGCACATGCTGAACATGCTCCAATGTGTTGTGGTTGAAAGCCTGTGTGCAGGTGGTTGTCTGCCTCTGTGTACCCATGTACCCTTCTCTCTGTGTGTGCTTTTTATGTGTGTGTAAGAGAGAGAGGGGTTAGAGAGAAGTCACTGAGTCAATGCATGACCTTGTCTAACCGACTGGGTATCAAACTCATGACAACTAAAACTTTTTCAGCCCTAAAGCCTATTTATACACCCATACAGGCCTCTTTGATGTCGGCACTTAAAAGCACCACTAACTCACCCTGGAGGAAGAGCCTGGCACACAGAGGATGCTCTGGATGTCTCAGCCTGTGTGTGTGTACGTCTGGGTATGTGTGAGAATGTGTGCGCGCATGTGTGTGTGCGTGTGTGTGTGTGCATGCTCACCATCCGTGTTTAGCTTCATGATGACTAACCATTTTTTTACTTTCATATTTCTAGACTTTACACCTCTCTTCCCTTTTATGTCCATCTGCTCCCAACGTCTGAACGTCTGCAGTCTTTGTTTCGGGGTGGGATGTTTTAATAAGCTTTCACACATTTAAATTCTCCCCGGACATTTTAGCATCTCATTTTATTAAAAATAATTTCGCTTCAGTTAAAGTCTGAATCTGTGCTGTAATTCTTCAGATTGTTGGGTAGATATACTGTACCGTGTGTATTTTCTGTCAACACGCCACTGATCTGATAGCCTACGTTGTATTTCTCAGACTGCCTTATATACTGCAGACTTGGGATGTCCTTGGCAGCACGCCATTTCAATTATCTTTCGCTTTCACTTTCTCTGGAGTAATCTTTTAATCTTACTGCTATCCACCTTAGTCTCAGCCCAGTCTTTGAAAATCACTTAGCATTTTTTTCTCTCTTTAATGTCCATCAAATATTGAATCTTTTCTTCTGTTTTCATTCTGTTTGTGCGTTGTGCAGCAGCAGCCTACTGCTGTGCAGAAGCCTGTTAACAGTAATATTCTGTGACATTTTCATTTAAAAAAATGGCAATTTTGCTGTCTTTATATCCGATTGATCGCACAAAAAGCCGTGTGAATGACACGATAATGCACAAGGAAAAAGTGTGTAATAAGAATGCCATTCTTGCTTTGTGTCATTTGTACGACATGTAATCTTTACTGACTGCTATGTAAATGCATCCGTGTAAAAATGCCACACTCAGAGCTAGTGACGTAGAATAAAAAGTGAGAAAGACTGCTTATAGCAGGTAGGACGAGAGGTGGAATGGTCCAACAAACACAGGACGTTCAACCAGGAGGGCAGTGTTCAAAACTGTTTTGTTTTCTAAGTTACATTAGTGGCGTTTGTCACGTGTTTTTTAGTGACACTTGTGACATGTTTTACATACTGATGTTACGTTGTTTCCGTACATGCCAACCATGACGTTTTTCCTAATCCCAAGTGAGTGGTTTTGTTGCCTCCTGCTGGTACTGCATCTTCATACACACGTGTAATATTCACGCCTCGGTGAGGCAAAACATGACACTGACACCCTATCCTTTCGTGGACAGGCGGGTTTCTTACATGCTTTGGCGTGATACCGGGTTGGATTGATATGACACAACAGTGATTCAGTTCAAACCAGGTTCATAAAAGCCTGTACATCTTTTCTTCTAAGCACTTGTTGTCTGAGAGGGATTTTTAAAAAATGAAATCTCTATCTAAATAGAAGTGATATATTTTACATTTCCATTTTTCTGGAATAATCAGAGGAGGGGCTGACCAATCAGTGATAGTCACAATGAGTGAACAGTCAACCATCTCGAATGAATCTTGAAGATGGACACTTTAAAATAAGATTAAATAATAAAAGGTTTTTGGTACTGTGAGGCTTTTTTGCCAACATCACAGAGTGGTCGGCGGTGTGGTGTGTTGCACCTGTAACTACATCTAATAGATGCGACAGGGTACTGACACACTAGAGTACACTTCTACATCACTACAGCAAGGTGAGAAGTTAAACCATTTGCTCTGGAATAAAGTTGCTCTTTAAATCATATAATTTTATTCCAACTAGAGGAAACTGCGGAGAAAAAAAAGAACATCTAACATGTCACCAGCGTTCAAGAATGTAGCCCTCTTCACCTGAATTTCACCTTTCCTTCACTTCAGCTGGATTGATCCTGGTTTGATGTTTGAATGAAGACGACTGGTTAGGGTAAAAATAAAAATTCAGGTCCCGGCACCACTCCCACACAGTCTGTCTCAAACTGACTACCACTCTTTGCTCGGCTGCCTCTGACCAACTATCTGCCTGATTGCTCTCTCTCCCTCACTCTCTCTCTCTGCCCATCAGATCAGTGTTGCTTACAGCCATGGAGAGAGGAAGTGTGAAAGCTCATGCAGAGAGAGCAATCCCAGGAAATGCCAGCCAGCCAAAGAATGACTGAGACAAGGAAAGTGTGTCAGCGCATGTGTGCATGACTGATTGTGTGTACGTGCATGCAATTGTTTGAGATGAATCACGTGTGTGCATGTGTGTGTGTGTGTTACATGTCATTCCCCTCTCTCTCCAGTTTTCTACCTCTCTGATTCTCTTCACAGCCTGACAGTGTTATAATGCACGGCATGAACTGTGGAATATTAAAACCTTGTTGTTTTAGTCAAAATGGGGCTGCTATAAATATGCGACAACTTCCATTAAAATGCACAAGCTCTCTCTCACACACACACACACACACACACACTCTAAGTATAGCACACATTTACATTTAAGTGTAACATTTGCACGTAGCTTTTCAGAGCCAAACATGAAATCCATTTCAAAACGTGTGCACACCTGCCGTGATATCACTGAAGTGGTTGTCCCAAGTCAGGATGCACAGGAGCGGCATGCAGGAGACATGATGATGTAGTCATTTCAACACTTTAATCATAGATGTTTCAACACTTAAATGCTGTACGAGAGGAAATGGAGAGTTGTGCCCTCTGCCAATGATATTAAGCATTAATGGATAAGAAAAACACTACACACACACTTCAGTGGCTCCTGAGAGGAACAGCTCTGCAGCTTTATCAACCCTGAAATGGGAAGCGGTTTGTGGTATTAAAAAGGAATACGTGACTGTGGCATGCAAGCGGAGGCGAGTCGGGTGCTGGTCAGGAGGAAGAGAGACGAAAGGATGGTCCTCAGGGTGAACAGGGTCCCTGTAATCCTAATCAACTCTACCATGTAACATGATTCTGGTCCAGAGATGAACCTCCATTTGGCTGAAGCCAAACATGGAAGAGGACTAAAACTATCACTGAAAGAGGAAAAATGAATAATGACAAGGAAACCAGAAGACTGTTTCAAAGTACTTTCTTCCAATTCAGTGCACAAATCAAGTACCTCATATCCTCCAATAATAAAAATGCTTTTCTACATCCAAAAGAGTTCATCAACATACATGTTTGGTAGGATATGACAACCAGATATTGGCATCCATAGCTTAAAGGTGCTAAATGTGAGATTGGTAGCATTTCTATTGCCTCCTCACGGCTCTCATCATGGCAATGGCTGAGCAGGTGGCTCGCAGCTAACGGTGATCGCAGCTAACGGTGCTAACAGTGAAAACATCTGCAACAATGATGACAGAGCCAACAGTGTTAACCTGGGGGGGAACCGGAGGATGGGTGCTATGCTTACACAATGGTACCGTTGGTTGGGACGGCGTTATCAGCTGTAACCACCATATGAGAGCAGTGCAGTGCAGTCACGGCCAGTGGGGCACACTCACATACACAAACATGCACTAAAAGGCATGTGCGGCGGGCCCGGCTACGTAAACAAAGCACAGAGAAACTCTGATTACAACACACAGATGGAAAAAGAAAAATTTGAGAAAAATTTGAAATCCAAGTTTTAAAAATGAATGCAATGAATTCACTCTGACTACAGGTACAAGAACCCAGAATCTGACCTCCTATAGAAAGTACTCTTGAAATATGACTTTAATTTCTTTGTACTTTCCTCGGGCAGCGATAAAGAAAATAAAACATTACCTACTGATCTGCCAGTTTGAACACTTCGACTGAGCACGCGTGTAACAAGTACTGAAACACAGATTTGTAATAGCAGTACTTAAAAAACATTTTTAAATAAATGCATATTTGAAGAGGGATGCAAAATGGCTGCTGCAGGTTGGACCATCAAAGTGTGAGCACAGGTGAAGACACGGGGCTGGTGCATGATTTACAGCATTGTAATGAGCTCCAGCCATTATGTTTCTGCATGTATAATTATAGTGAATAATGCCAGTGAACTGTGTGGGTACCTCCCACTGTGGGTCCCTGTGTAACCAGTCCCTGTGCTTTCCCATCTGGCTAGAGCTTTGAAGTGGCAGGTGTGGCATCTACATGCCACACACACATACACACACAGTACCACCATGTTAGCGAATGAGAGAGAGACATCGGCCTTTGTTGGCAGGTACAAAGAACATACACATTGTCGTTTTGGTGTTCAGGGACTGTATTTGATACAGCATAATCAGATTCACACATCTTAGGTTACTGAGGCTTTAATGAACAAAAGAAAACAGGCTTAAAACCCGCATGGTTGTCAGGCGTAAGTCATCCGGGAAGAGCGTTGACTTGACTCAAGTCTCGCTACTCATGTGCGAAAAGGCCTGATCTAACACGATTTGCCCTCCCAGTGGCACGGAAGAATTGTATTTCACATAAAAAGATGTGATTTACATGCATGTGCGCACACCCACACACATGCAAAAAGTGCCTTGAAATTATGTGCAAGTGAGCGAAAGCCGCAGTAGGATAAGTCAAAGCATTACAGAAAAGACATTGTCAGTTGTCACTATTCCACACATCAGCATGCACGCCTTGTTTTGGAGGTTGCAATGAATCGGAAAGTTTGACAAAACTACTTGGCTAAACTGAACTATTTTCTCCTCTCTATGGGGACGCATAAATGTGATCCCCAAAAAGCTTTTGCAAGCTAATATGTAGATTTATCCAATAGCGTGTGTTGTGTTTTAATCCCCAGTTTATCTTGCTTTGCAGGGGAAGCAAAATAACACAGCAGATAAGACTTTGAAAAACAACACCTATAAAATCATTTTGTCATATGACCAGTAGTGGAAGAAGTACTCAGATCCTTTACCTATACTCCATTACAAGTGCATTTAAAATCCTACTTAAATACAAGTAAGAATTCTTATCAACTAAATTTACTTAAAGTATCAAAAATAAAAGTACTAATATTGCAGAAAACTGGTCCATGTGACTGAAATATTTGGACACTATCAAGCAAAGCTACATCGGACTCACACTCTCACTGGTGCCATCTGTTGCTTTCCCTTAAACTGGCACAATCTAACCTCTGGTCTGGGTACAGCCAAAAAGTAGAACTGCTTAGCTTTCCTTGTAGGGCACTCAGTCTTAATGTGTCTTTCCTGACAACAATAGTAACAGGTTGGTTTAGACTTTCACTGGTTTCTTTTCTGTGGGCTGACTAGGAGATACACGCTGACAGACTTACCCTGTGCTACTGTGGTTCTGGGTTGAGCTTCGTAGCGGTAGATCTTGCATTCCCGTCTGGCGGCTAAGGAGGTGTCCATCAGCTGGGCAGCTTTCCGGGCAGATTATGGTGCATGCTCCCGTACCCACACTCTGACCTCTGGTGACAGACATCTGTAAAACTGCTCCAGCATGAAGATTTCGGCAACCTGTTCCTTACTCTTTGCCCTCAGGCCGTGCCCATTTCTGCTACAGTTCAGAAAGACGATTGTACAGTTCACAGGGTGTTTCACCTGTAAACTGTACAATGTACATCAATATTCTGTTACTGTAATGCCTATTTCTCACCTCAAATATTTTCAGAAACATCTTGTAGTGTACTGTTTAGCTGTAAAATGAGAAAGTTTGTGACCTGGCAGCCATGTTGAGATCAGTTGAGGAAATACCAAGCACCACCCATCAGCCGGTGCACAGCCGATAGGAAGGCTTTTTCTCTCTCTGAAATGACCTGTGATTGGCCAAAGTTTCCTATCACGGGCTAGATTTTTGAGCCATGAGGAGGTGCAGAAGTCTAGTTTTTCTCTCAGAACACTTGAATTACAATATGCTGAAAGGTTACTAGTGATTTTTTGCCCAATGTTGCCAAAAACGTTCTGCCTACTGCAGCTTTAACTTCTAATAAAGTCATTTTCTGGTTAGATATCTGTACTTTTACTCAAATGTGGCTTTCATGTACTTCATCCACCACTGGATATAAGGTTGTAGGGTAGTCCTGATCCTGAACACACACAACACACACACAGAAAACATTCTCAGAAACAGCGATCCCGGGTTAAAAATAACCATAGTCTAATTATTTTTTTGCTTTCCTTAGCTGTGTGTGTGTGTGTGTGTGTGTGTGTGTGTGTGTGTGTGTGTGTGAGGGCAGGATGGGGCTTCAGCAACAGAGTAATTAAGAGAAAGAAGTCTTTGATCTTAATGAGGTTTTTCTACTCTCGTCAGTGTGTGAGGGGATATGTATATATGTGAGAGGGTGTGTGTACTTGTGCGTGTGTGTTCATACGTTCTTTAAAAAAAAAATAAAAGTCTCCTAAAATAACCGAGTCTGAAATGAAAAGTAAACTCCAATTCTGTGCAAAACAGCAGGGAAGTTTGATCTCTGTCTGCTCTGGTGACTTTCTGCTTTTTGGTCACAGATTACATTTCACATCTTTGGAATGACAGATTTAGGTCAATCTTAAAAAAAAACTTCCTCTATCAGTTTTTCTCCCCAACTTTGTGACTAATTGACTGGAAGATAATTTGAATGCTGAACAGTGGCAGCAGGAGTCCACTCCATTCAGCGGTGAGATTGATGCATCTAAACAACACCAACAAACATGGCCCGCAATCACTCCAGAGGGGGTGCTCCACTGAGAACATCATTACTGACTCTGTGTTGTCTGCTAAATCAAAGACGCTTCCCCGCCTTTGATAAGAGAGGCTGGTGCCGACCAGACTGGGAGAATCACCGGATGATAAACCAAAATATTTTCTGGTCTGAATGAAATTAAACAAAAAAGACAACAACAAAAAAAATAGATCAAGGAAAGCTTTTATATGGTCATCATGGAAATTACAGAGCTGGACTAAACTGCCGGTTGAAGCTAGATGATAAACAAAGCGATGCAATCAAACAGAATACAGTAAGATTGGAAATATACTGTACAATACTATCAAACCCAATAAAATATGTTTCTTAGAAAGACAGTGTTTTCTGATGCCGCTATCGGCAGGTTGACATAACTGTCTGACTGACATATCTGTTTTATGAGCGTAACGATACTCTGTCTGCCTGGCGTAACAAAAGCAAGAGTCCAACAAACCGTGTTTGTGTTTGTGCTACTTTCACAGCTGAGGCGTTGCTGGTGGCTTCGTGCGGTCCATCAGCATGGCGTAACTTTAGCGAGTGTCCGACAGACCATGTGTGTGTGGCAGCGGTGAGTGTGGGGTTGTTGGTGGCGTTATAGCTGTGAACGTAGCTGTAGCAGTGTGTTTACAGTTTATTTGTCGGTGAATAAATGCTACAACTCCTCAAGACCCAAGCCAACTTCCTGTATCTTGCAACGCCGGCTCAGACTCTCTTAAGGTGGGCTGTTAAGGCGGACCAGCTCTTCTCCTTTAAGTGACAAGCCGCTCCTCTGAGTTTTGCTTAGCTTTTGAATTAATTATTAATATTTCTTTTAACCGTTCAACCGATAGCGTTAATCAGTTTTATTAATATCCCTAGTTTACATTGTAGTTACTTAAAAGCCCGGTGCTTTTCATACAGACGTTAAAAGGTGCCTTGTGTGTCAGTATCACACGCCAAGGGCCGTGACAAAGCGGCGGTATTTGACGCCCTGGGAATGAGAACTGGTATGCCACTCTGAAACTCGACTTGACAAATTGAATGGGGTCATAGTTTGGGGACATAAAAAAAGGGTCCGGAAGAGTTTGATAAAACCTGTTTAGAAACCCTGCAGTTTGTCTGAGAACTACAGTATGTGAACTCATTCTGATTGTCCTCGGCATAATGAGGCAGTTTAATCTTCAGAGAAGTACTCACACACACACACACACACACACACACACACACACACACACACACACACACACACACACACACACACACACACACACACACACACACACAGACTAACTTCTGCAAACTTCGACTTGTTAAACACATTAGAATACTTTGTGAAAGGCAGAGATGTCACTGGGTAAATGAACAAATGTTTCACACATTCTGAAAACTTGACCTTTTTAGAGCTCAGTCTGTTTTCTGTTTGTGGGACACAGACGATAGGTGTCTTAATCAAACTGGAGCAGTTGGCCTTGCGCTGCCTCTGACAACTTCAGACAGTTTCTCATTACTGAGCTGGCATTTAGCATTTAGTCATTTTAACATTCAGTTCCACTCTTGTCTGCTGACTCAGAGCACAGCCTGTACCGGCTACTCCTAAACACACGCAGACACACTCTACGGTTGGACATTAACACGGTTTGAAAACACTTAATGGAACGGTAAAAGCTGACTAATAGACTGACTAGGAGTGATAAAGACAACTACACACAGATATAAAGACGGAGTGACAAATGTTTTTTTGCTTGGCTTGTTTGTTTTTTGCTTCATTTGTTTAGTTAATTCACTGTGTTGGTCGCTCGAAGCTCTCCGTCTTTAGTATTCATACAACACACACTTATTGCCTTTTACTGCTGTAAAAAATATCTTTTATATTCCTCCCCTAACCATGCATTGACACTGCAAGCAACATAATCAGCAAGTCACTGGAAAACTATTAATTTACTTTAGAGCTGAGTAACCAAACTTGGCCGGTGTGTGGATGATACACAAACTTGTCAAAAGACAAAAAGTTGTCCGCAACTAAACTTCTCTGAACCAATGGGCCGTCAACAGCCAATCAGATTCTCACACTTCATTGTTCCCCTATCACAGTAATTTTGTTTCATGAACAATGGTGGGTCAAAAATGGACGAGAAGCTGATTACAACCATTCAAAGCCTCCGAGTTCGCTAATACTTTGATTTGAAAGGCTACAGGAATAAAGTGATGCTTGGAGAATGGCTGCATCTATCATTGAGGTCAATGTCAAAGCATAACTCCAGCATGATTGAACATTTTGCTCATTCCCTACTTTGTCCTCCAACTTTGCATCATGATCGCATTTTGAAATTTCTTGCGTTGTTTCAAGCACCAGTGAGAAACAATCCAGGAAGTCCCAGTTAACAGTAGCCAATCAGTGAGTTTAAAGGCCTATCAGACAGCAAGCGGTGTGAAGATTGTGAGGTAAACAGTAGAAATACGGCATTTACATAAAGTTATCTGCCAGGAAGGTGTGCTTGCATACCTATGTGATTGGCCAACACAGCACCTTGTTGGAAGTTGCAATGCATTGTGGCAAAGTTTGAGACAGGTTTAACTTTTCTTTGCAGACGACCCTGCGTTTTATTTGCCAGAATCCTCTGCATTTCTTACAGTGTTCTGACATGAGCATATTAATATGAATTGCTTAAATCGATAGTCTGTCTAACAACCATGGACTGTATATAAGAAGTGGATGTAGTCACTGTGACGTCACCCATTGGTTTGTGGACTGATGTTTTGAAGCCTTGAATTTGGTATTTTGGCAGTCTCCATCTTATTTTTTAGCAACCATAACTGACACTAGAGGGTGGTTGGAGAAAAGTACAGCCGAACCAAAAGGTTATCATTAACTTTCATGAACTGAAAACACATTGTGAAAGTTGTAAGACAAAAATGCGTGGTAGCGACCTGTCAATCACAAGGTAGCCACGCCCTAAAGCATACCCTGTTTTATGGTCTATTTGACTCTAAATGGGATCATAATCTACTAAATGAACATCATGCTGTATTGAAGAAGACTTGACACTAGGGATTGAGACCATAAACTCACGTTTACAATGTTTACTGAGGTAATAAATCAAGTGAGAAGTAGGGTCATTTTCTCATAGACTTCTTTACAATCAGACTTCTTTTTGCAACCAGAGGAGTTGCCCCCTGCTGGCTGTTAGAAAGAATGCAAGTTTAAGGCACTTCCGCATTGGCTTCACTTTTAAGACCCGGAGGTTACCTACGGCTTACAACACTGTGATAATAGTTGAGAAAAATGATAAAAATGATAAAACAATAAATGTTAAGATTTACTATTCTGCTGATGATGATCATTTAATATGAACAAAAGTATAAGCCAGTGGTGTCCAAACATGTACCACTGAGATGCATTTTACTCCCAGTTCTACACTACAGCAGCCATGAAAATATATACATATATAACCCGTCCAACTCACTACTCTGATGTGTTTCTGCCTCCAACTGTCATAGTGACTCACTCAGGGAAGAGCTTTCTCCTGTTGCACTGTTGTTGGTAACCCCTGCCTCTCTCAGGTGCAATCATTTGGAAAATCCCACAGTACTAAGGCTGTCTACTTGCCAGGTAATGGGACTTTTAAATGACTACCACATGCTACCTGCACTGCACGCCCCGCTGCTACACAACACAGTATCAGGAGATTATCCCCTGGCGTACAGTGAATCCTTATCTCTGCGTTGCAGTTGGGATTACTTTGCTTGGCGTTGTGGAGGCACCAGGAGGAGAGAGGACTTGGTGATGTCATGAAGCACAACTTGTCAAATTAAAAAATAGACCGGACACCTACTGGAACTTTATATTACCAATTTACTCTACGGTACGCGCAAGTTAGCTGCAATAACATTTCGATTTATTTCTTTTGTAGTGCATGACTTAGAAAACTGGCACAACACAAGCAGCACTGGATTCCTGAGCCAATAAGAAATGCCTCTGCTATGCCAGCACATCAGGTACCACAGGTGACACAGAGACGTCCTGTTAATTTCTACAGCAGCAACACTGCCAGCCAAACACACTGAATCAACTTGAACTGAAAAAGACCGGTAGAACTGTTTCAATCCAATATGCACAACATGCTCAGGAGAATTAGCGTATTTATCAACTTCTGTGTGCACGTGTATTGTTGTGTGTGTGCGTGTGTGCTGCACAGAGGGATGCTTGACTCCCAATAGATGTCATTATTTTCCACTTGCAAGCTCTCATCTCAGCATGAGTGCCGAGGTATTTTTATTATTCCGTCTGTGTTATTTTGTGTGCGTGCGCATGCACACATGGATGAGTGTGTGGTAAAGGAAGACATGTTTTTGTGTGCCTTCCTGTGTGGGTGTGTGCTTCACAAAATTTGTGTCTCCCCAAAAAGTTACTTTCTGGTTAGCTGAAAACTGTGGAAAATCTAATTTCCTACTAGAATTCCTGCAACAAAGAAGCTACGGCGCATCAAGTGTCACAGCGTCGAGGGAATCGGTTCAAGTCGCTGGCACAAATACAATCTTTCATCTCGTTCAGGAGCAAGCTTTTGAATTAACTGCGTATGTGGCGTGACTGTCTCTCAGGCTGGCAGGCACAGGGCTCATGTGTTGGAGAGTGGGATGGGGTTCACCCTTAGAGGAAAGAGATGACACGATCAATTACATCACCAAAAAAGCTTGCAGAAGGCGTTCAAAAGTGCTTTTGTGGGTGCTGCACCTGGATAAAGGCAGTCAAGCGTTGCAGTGTTGCTGTCAGCACCACGGGCAGCGGAGTCTGATCAGCACCACGGACAGCAGCAACCTGCTCACTGCACCGTGACTTCAGGTCTGATCACTGAGTTCATCTAATGTTTGACCAGTTAGTCCAGATAGATTAATTAAAGAGAAGTTTAACGAATTAATCTGAAGTCTCCACACTGGACCCATGCTGGAGCAGAATTGCTGCGTCTGTAATGGAAATGATGAAAGTCTGACAACTGGAGGCGACTCAGGGGGTTGTCAGCTCTAATGCTAAAATGTGCCTGCGTAGAAGGACTGTAACAATAGCACAGTGAGTCGAACCTGACCGAGTCCAGCTGTGACATGTTGTCACTGACTTGTCAAGAGGATTGGAGTTTTAAATGTGTTAAATATATATTTAACATTTAAATTAAAATGTCTCACACTGTTGATAGCATAGGCCTACAGCAGTACTGTGAATTTACATTGGAAATGTAATTCTTGCTATTTTGTTCAGGTTTTTGTTCTGTATCTTTTAGCCTAAATTTAATTGTTATTCAAACTTTTATTTTTGTTATATATCTGTCTTTACTGTAAGTGTATTTTCTGTTTTTAATACAATTTAAAAAAAAATTATATTTCTTTATTTTCTATGATACACTATGTGATTCTAAACAAAAAACAACAACATAGATACTTACACAAAGAACGCAAACTTGATTCTTTTGACACTTTGCATCATCAGATTTATTTGTGACACAATGCAGGACTTTTCCCGATATCTAATTTAATAATAATAATAATCTTCTCAGTTTCTGCAGAGTTCACCAAATTAAATTTTGAATGCCACAAAGTGAAGATTAATACCTGTTTCACAACTATACCAACTAAAACCACTGGGGACAATATTGCCTATATTATCATATATATATTTTCCAGTATTTCTCAGCTTTAATCATATAACTAATCAAATTAACATGACCCAGACCCAGATAAACATTAGAAAATGGATTGATGCATAAACCAAAAACCAAGAATTAATATACCAGTGTTTAAGTTTTTGCTAAAATCAACACTTGCCCATTGAGTCAATGGTGCTGAATGAAACTCCACAAAAAAAAGATTTCTAGCATGAATAGACCAACAATCCTTTTTATCTTTTAGTTTATAGGTGTATAACGTCTCTCGACAGCCTGCAATCAATGATACAAAACATTTATACCTTAGATTACTGCCTACAGCAGGCAAGAGAAAATATAGACTTTTGAAAATTGAATTTTGATGCCTTTTATTGAGGGATCCAATGCTTTTTAATACATTGCAAGACCTGCAGATACCCTGTATAAAGATTACAATTTCCAGTTCCTGTCCTGGTTATCAAATTTTACTTATTGGCGACAGCAAATCAAATTTGGTGCAAATCAACTCAATTCCTCGCAGACCAGATGAACCGTGATGCTCTGTCCTTTCTGTCCAATTTTATTTGAGTCAGCCCTAATAACTTCATGGTTTGCGCTACGAATCATTCCTCCTGCCACACAAATTAAATGAAATAAAACTCTCCACTTTCATTTCAGTTAAAGTCAGATCTAATTAATTAGGTTCCCTGCGATTCGCAGCCTTCTTGATGTTTATGAGGGCCGGTGGTGAGCTTGTTCTATTAAAACACATCCATGAGTTGATGAGTTGTTAACATTTTTATATAGTGCTCCACATCAACTTTTACAGTGTTTCCCAGCGCTGCAGTGTGTTGAGTTGTCGTGACTTTTACAACCCTTTTCTCAATTACGTAGAAGTTGTTTTTCTACTTCGCTCTTTATCTATATAAATCTTTCAAAAATATAAATCTTAGACATGAGGAAACAGAGAACATACAGATGGGTAATGCTCTTTCACCCTCTCCTAATACTCTCCACTCCATTGCTCTCCTCTTTCCTTGTGAAAACTGGGACTAATTTGATGCTGAATAACTCCCTGCAGCACTGAGTGAGATAGAAAGAGATAAAGAGAGACTGGGAGGGCAGTGAGATGAAGAGAGAGAGAGAGAGAGAGAGAAAGGTAGAAAGTGAGACAAAAGAGAGAGGCAGACAGAGAGAGGGAGATAATGAGGACAGACAGAGCAGAATATTTCACTTCACACTTCACATAATATTTCATTCTTACCGTCAGATTCCTTGGTTTGAGATTCTACCCAAGGCGGACAGATTGACAGACTATTTTTCATCAGCCATGCTTTTCCTCCCCGGCTGCTGCAACTGTAAACCTCTCCCTAAATGACTGCCATAAATCCTCCACGAATCCACATCTATTTCTGCCATATTTCTGGTGACAGCTGATTATTTCTGCAGAGGTTAATGTGTGTGTTCTACTACTACCAGTGTATTAATCTAACTAACGTAATCAAATCGATGGAGCCATCATCGTGACTGTGGGTGTGTGTGCTGATTCAATATGATAAAGACGAGGAGGGCCATTTAGAAATCAAAATAAGTTTCCTTACCTGAAAAAAACTCAACTCAATCATTACTTAAAAAAAATCCATCTTGATTTATGAAATAATATATTTAAAGGGTAATGTAAATTATTATGTGGGTTCCGGCTGAATTGCCAATTCATAGCAGTTAGTGTAGGTCTACCTGGCAAGCTTTCCATTCTCGCACAGAATAAATGCAGTTTACGGAGAATACAATATTCATTAATATTTTCATTTAAAATCTTTGATTCAGACAGATGTAGACAAAAGCAGCCTGCGTATTAATTTTCAGCCTGAAATGACAACTGTTGCTAGTAAATTTTATCAGCTGTAGCTGTTAGCAATATGAATTGTTCTAAAACGCTGTCGCCGGCTGACTTTTTAATGTTTCCAGCTGACTCGTTTTTAAATGAGAATCCTGTAAAGGGGGTCTTAAAAATACACTTGATATTGTGTTTAAGGACTAAGGCAATTTAAAGCTGCCCCGGGCAAAAAGTCAACATGCTCAGTTGATGATCCATGTAGGGAATATAACGCTGAATAAAGACACAGCATTGTTTTTGTATTGCAGTTGCAGTGAGGCTAGTTGCAGCTAGTCAGTTCTGGTATTATAAGAATGAAAAGGAAAAATGTAACATAACTTCTTTCTAACAAACCTCTTTGGCTATTATTTTGTGTTTTCAAACAGTGTTTCACTTCTAACGTCAAAAGAGGAAAGGCTTTTAGAATGAGGTCTAACCAATGTGTTTAGCCAACCCCGTCTCCTACAAAATTACGTTCACGTACAACGAAACTGCATTCTCAATTACATTTTGAGGGCAACAAAGTTTTAAACACACTGTTGATGTTGTAAATTGATACAAAACAAAAAAAGAGTTCAGTAAAACATCTTGGTTTGGCTTAAAATAAGTATGTTTGTTATGGTATTTACGGACATAATGTAAAATAGGTCAACGTTGACTTTTGGTTTCACACAGGCCATGAAGAGCAACCTCCTGGGTGAAAGTTTGTTGTACCTCTTGAGGTGCTCCTAGAAACGTATTGGTGATATGACAAAAACAAACTGAATTAATTAAGAGAAATTACAGTATGTTTCCCTTGAAACGTAATTGACAATGCAGTTTTGTTGTGTGGGAATGTAATTTTAAGGAGACCAGGCTGGTTTAGCAAACGTAGCGCCAACTCGTCTTACACTGTCTGAGGTTGTTGTTGAGTTTAAACGCCCCAAAATCCAAGAGTAGGACAAAGTAGCTAACGTTGGCCTGAACTCTGATAGCATCCGGGACCGGCTTTCAAACAGCGGCGAAACACTGTGATATGCTAGTTATTAACAGAGCTTTTTCCGGTTAGCCTGTAACTACATAAACTAATGTAGTTAGTTAATGATGTGCTTCTTGGCCTCGGAAGTACTTTAGAGTAAATAGACACACTGTTTATTTCACTTATTCTGTTGCATTTTTGGCTTTGGAAAGACTATATAATAAAAACACACCACCTAAACTCTTTGCCATGAAATAGATTAGGATTCACAAAAAGCTGTCACCTAATGGGACAGTAAAAAAAAAATAGAGACAATATGTATGAGTCAAATAAATCCATCCCAGAAATCATAATAGCAAAGTGGGATGATTATCATGATGAGCTGCCGGTCTTGTATGACCTTTGACCCTTATTCTACCCTTGAGGCCACAATATCCCCGGAGTCGTCATTATGCTGCTGGAAGAGCAGAATTAATAATAACCGTTTGTATTATATGCGATTTAGTTTTCTAAGTGCATTGCTGTGTTTCATCCCCCCACTCTCTTGCTGAGGAGAGGTGAGCAGACCTGCATGATTGAATCATGAAATAATAATTTCATGAAAAGGAAGCTCCTCTACAATACACACACTTTAAAATACAGGTGCTATTTAAACATCAGTCATTGTTAAACTATCAACAAGATATCGTATCTGTGATACCCTTGTATAATTATTGTAAACATAGGACACCGTGGTCGAGACGACTGGTAATCAGAGCCTCGCACCAGTGATGTTGTCACTGCGAATGTTTCTCTAAATGAAGACCATATTTCTCCAAAACCAATAAACCTTAAATCTTCTTAACGTGGAGCAACACTTCCTCTCAATAAAGTTGCCTCTTCAGACAAATATTTTCTCTTCTACTTTACTGAAGAGGATAAACAGCTAGAAAGTGATTTTCCATCTGTCTTTCACTCCCTCTACCATCTGCCCTCGTGAGAAACTCTGAAGCGTAAGTTCTGTTTGTGCTGGAAGAACATTAATCTCTTCCTGGTTTGTGTCATAAAGCAATAAAGCACATCTCTAGTCAAATTTAACTCTGCGGCAAACAATGCGAAATGTGGGCTATAGTGTCCGATAGAGGTTCACATCAGCTGAATGTGAATGTGCATTCATCTGTGTTCTGGCATCAGAAGACCAAATGGCAGCCAGCTCTGGCTCACATATGGCTGCCAGATTTGGCTAAGATGTTGGGGTGAGTTGGGCTGAGAAACGGCTCCAGTTAGCAGCACTCAGCTGGTGTCAACACCTGGAAAAGGACCACTGAACCCGTGACGATTTTGGCATGTAATTCGTCTTGAGTCTGGCAACCAGGCGTGCAGGATAAAAGCTGCTGTTGGACTGGACATTTTTGGCTACCCGGGTGTACTAATGCAGTGAAAGGCTACATGTGTTGCAGTAGCTTATCCAACTGAAATTAGTTTTTCTGCGACAACATAGAGATCTTATCTGTTTATCACATGTCCCGTGGTGTCCTTTGAGAAAAGATCAGAAACCAAAAGACAGACATTTATATTTTTCACATACAGTACATATACCTACAGTATGTACTTATTTTGTCTTAAATACCACTGCTAAGAAAACACTGTCCATGGCTTGTAAACTACATTTTCTGTAAATGTATTTACTTTGTTTATAACACACTTAGTTAATAATTTATACAAAAGTCTGTATATAAAACTATCTATAGATATATTTTTTGTTACTTAGTAGCAAAATCTAATAAAATATTCTGCTTCAATCCATAATGGTTGGCGTTTAGCCTTTCAAAAACGAAATTTTCATTGTGGTTGAAAACCTATTTGCTCTCCCGCTTGACGCACACAGAGAGAGGAATGCACCTGTATTAACAGGGCGGTCTAGCAGTAATCTAAAAACACCATCAATTATATTCATTTAACCACAATAACAAAATAAAAAAATATTTTGGCTCTAACGCTATCATAGTAAATTAATTACTTCGTTACAAAAAAAGATATTATGTATCTGCATTCGCTGGGCGAAGACGTCATCACTTTATTGATGACAATGACGAGTAATTTTCATTTAAGAAAGTTGGTTTAGTAAAAACAACTTATTTAATACACTGAATCACATAATTCAAATGGAGGATTTTGTTCGAGGATTTGTAAATGTTGAAAGGGTGATGATGTAGAGGGACAGCTGGACTTTAATGCAGTGATGTCATAATCTCAATATGTCTTTAGTTTGTTAAAAATTTAGCCAAAGTCACTTTTACAATCCCCGTCATTACAGCAGCACCGACATTTGTCTCTAGACTTTTTAGTTATTAAACTATACACATGCTTCCACTTTTCAAAAGTTGTCAAACTGCTGCAACTTTTATAAAAGGTTTTTGCTGAGCAAAAACAAAACTTCTGGTTTCTTTTGAGACAGAGAAGAGGACCTTCTTAAGAAAGCACCTACTACATCTAATTCATTGTAATTGAACTTTTCCTCACTGCCAGTCGAACAGAGAATCAAAAACTGTTCAGGAGACAAAGAATTGATCCGCCTGTTTTGCTTTAGTGTGGAATTTCTCTTTGAACCTGATATTTGGAAACTTGTACTCGCTGACCTCTAGTCCACAGTCACAGTCATAGTTTAGTCATCTGTCTTTCAGTGGCAGCCATGTGTCTTCCACAGTCTTCCAGTTCCATCTCTCTGTTGCTCAGGAGAACTGTGATTCTCTGGCAGCTAATTTTTAAAGTGTTTGTAATGTTGCATGGCAATGAAGTGTAGCGCGGTGCTGAAGGAAACAACGGGGGAGCCATACTGCAACAATCAGTGTGTCTCTAGTCGAGCCCTTGCCTGGGCTGGTTAGTATGGAGATTTGGTGCCGGAGGTTGAATGAGGAGAAGACTTTCCTTTTGGGAGAAAACCAGGCGTCTGCTCTGGCTTCTCACCATGTGAAATATTAACAAGACCGGGGACTGTAAAGCGGCAGCACACAGCCCTGGCCTCTGCATAACGTCAAGACACAGAGACACCATAAAAAAGAGACTTTGTTCTAAAGAGGAAGATGATAAATAAAACAAGGGAAGCTGCAGACCAACCGATACTTTCTGAAGATTTAAAAGAGCTATATATGATAGAAACTCAAAGAAAGAAAAGCTGTGAATACCTGTTTGATGACTCATGGCTGACCGGAGTCATCCGATTAGATTCCTGTGCTGACTGAAGTGTTAGGTAATCAATCAATAATTTAAAACAGATTATAATTTAAAGTAACCTTCTGAGCCCCGCTGCGTGTGAGTCAGTCTGAGCTCAGCACTTAGATGAACTCTAACATGATGCAACAATCCTGCAACTGAGACACACACACACACAGAAAAAATATGCAAATCATCTTCTAAAATATGCATTTCTTCTATTTTTAATAATTTTCCTGAATCACATGTTGGTCGTATTAGTAAACCAGAGGCAGGCACTGACTCATTCCTGATGTAGTACAAAGGCTGCCCCTCGAGAAGTTGCAATGTTCATGTCAGCAAAACTGTAGGCTTCTTCAATCGCTGCAAGCAGAAAACCGAAATTCTAATTTGTACTACAACAACATTACTTGACATTTGTTTACTGAAGAATGGGAAACAGGAAAAAGAAAAGATGGAGATAAGTAGGAGTAGGAGAGAAGAGGATATGAAATGCAACAAAGGATGCAAATTGGATTTCAATCTGCCATTATTCAAGTTCAACTTTGCTGTGTTTGTCAGTGTTTTTTTTTTTTGTTTTTAATCTTGACTTTTCGCCACCGGAGTTGCAACAAAGCATCCAAACACTTAGATATCTAATTTACCCTGTGAAGGGAAGCCCAGACGTCTTCAGGGAGCAGCCTTTGACTCGAGAGCAGAAGTATTCTCTGCTACACGAGGAGACAAGGGCCAAATGAGGCAGGCTGATTGCTATTCTGAAACGTGGCGTTGTGCAGGGAGAAAGACAAGGCCGGCGCCAAGAGAAAATCTGTACGCTGACAAAAGAGGAAGAAGTGAAGGGTGTGTGTGTGTGAGTGTGTGAGTGAGGGGGAGAAGGTGTGGAGAGAGACACGTAGGCCACAATTACTGTCGAGATTCATTCTCATACTCAAGAGTATCTCTCTCTCTCTGTCTCACACTCACACACACACAATGTCACTGAGCCATCTTTTCAAAGATGATTTAAAAAGAGATTAAAAGCGAGAACCAGATTTTTCTACAGTCCCCCGTTGCTATGGCGATACACAATTGAGTCTCTCTCTCTCTCTCTCTCTCTCCTTCTTATGGTCAAATCATCAAATCAACATGTGCGTGCAGTCTTGAACACAGTGGCAGGCTCACTGCAGGGTGTGTGTGTGTGTGTGTGTGTGTGTGTGTGTGTCACTGCGCTGCCTCCCCCTTGCTGCTGCTGTTGTTGTTGTTGCTGCTGTTACGTGGTGACAATGAGGGAGCCTGAATGAATCAGACCGGTGTGATTTCATGTTAGGGGGCTTCCTCGCACCACTGCAGCTTCAGTCGGAAAACCTTGTATCTCTAGAATGCCTGTTTTTGAAGTTGCAAAGATGAAGTTATGGATCATAACATCATTAGATAGATGATATATATAGAAGATATATATTGATATAGCTAAGAGATCACCCATCAGTTAACAGAATGGATTGCAGTATTATATCTTTTTATAAACTTAGGTTCCTGTAGGTGGCACGCTCTTTGGCCATGGTCATACTTGTAAACCCTCCGGATTTTCCCAGGAGACTCCCGTCAAGTGTGTCACACCTTTTTTTCCTTTTCATTATCTCAACCGATTTCCAGTCAGATGACAATAGAGCTACATCAAATGACATTTCCCAGTGGAAGAGAGCTGCTCGTGACCATGGATATATATATATACGCTCACGACCAACACAACACGGTTTGAGCTGCGCTCGCCACACACTGTGGCGCCCAAAGTCGGGCTTTGCTCGACCCAGCGAGAAGTTGCCGTGGTGTGGCAAATAACGAGTTTCAGAGCGCAGTGGTGCCATTGTCGCGTTGTGTCTGAAAGGGCGTTCAGTGAGTGAGAGAAGGAGAGAGCAATGGAGAAAGCTAAGAGAAAGAAATACTCAAGCAGAAGCAAAAAATTAATGAATGAATGAAGTTCACGCCAGAGGGCTGAATTATTCAGTGTTCTTTCCTGAGAATTAAAAGTAAAATTAAAAGTAGGCCTATTTAACATAAAAATGCTGTTACAGTGAGCTTATTTTTTTGTTATTTTCATTTTTTAAAAGTCGCCAGAATACAGGAACCAAACTCTCTGAAACTCAAATTTCAACACACACACCCCCCACTTTGGTTTGGAAACCCTCCCTATTTTTTAGGTCTCATGGTTGGCATGTATAGCCATGATGGGGTCATTTGTCATGGTAACAAAGAATACATTTGAGTTTATTTAAACAAATTTTAAGCTGAGTTCTGAAATATCTGCAAAATAAATTCAGTAAATCAATCATTGTGGGTTGTTTTATTCACTTTCTCAATGAGAGTTAGATCTGATGGCCAATAGACGTCTCTCATGCCTTTGTGTTAAGTATGGATTTAGAGCCAAGAGGCGGTTAGCTTAGCTTAGCATAAAGACTGGAAACAGATGGAAACAGCTAGCCTGGCTCTGTCCAAAGTGAAAACAAAATCTACTGTACCTACCAACACCTCTAAAGCCACAATGTGTGCTGTTACAGTACGTATCTATTTGTGTACATATTAAAGAAATGAGATATCATGTTAATTAGCGAGGTTTAGAGGTTTACAGATTTCTTTACCTTTGGACAGAGATGGAAGTATAAAGTGTTTGCGATTTAGGTGACATTACCCTTCATAAAGAGTTTGACATATTAACATTGCGTAGGCACAAAAGAAGCAAACATTATTTATAAAATACAAACTTCCGAAAAATATGCTCATCTCCACGGTAACTCTGACCCGTGTATACGCACACTGGAGGATTGAGAAACTGCGACACCGATGGCAGAAGGATGAAACTCAGTTGTAAAATAAATTGAAATATTACCTCTGACGTATTATAAATATTTTTATAATTTTACAGTTTACGGGAATCATATTTACTTTGCAAACAAGGGTCTACAAATTACACACCTGGGTCATCCAGTGCTTCTGGCATATCGTGTCCCCCTCTAGCACCGTCAATACCACACCTCGGAGGGATTCTCCAATTATTATAGCATCAAGGGGGTGGGTGCCGGCAAAAAGGCTACAGAGTGGCAGCATGTGATGGAGGCAGTGAATGCTGCCAGCTCAGAAGGTCGGACCCTCGCCGACAAAAAAAAAGTGGTCTTCGACTTTTATGTCAGAGAGGGTCCGACCTTCTGAGCTAGCAGCATTCACTGCCTCCATCACATGCTGCCACTCTGTAGCCTATTTTGGCATTTCTAAAGCCCACACTGTGTTCACCAAATAATATATTCTTCCTTGCCTCTACCCCTTCCAACAAGTACTTCAATCTCACACTGGGTGACATTTCTTTTTATAGCCCTTTATCTCCGAGTTCGCCATCATTGTCTGCATGGAGTCAGTATCGATTAATATTGCCATATTTCAAGTTGATGGGATTTATAAAGTGAAATCCATGTGGGACGTGCGTATGGAAATCAAAATATTTTTAGGCGTAAGCTAAGGCTGACCCAAAGCTTCGACCGTTGCCATGGTAATCAACCTCCAAATTTTATAAGTATGTAATAATAATGTATAAATCCCAAAATAGCACATGAAATCTGGAATAATCTCAAAACAGTCTTCATATTCAACATCATTATTGGTTATTTTTCAGACGGATATCGCTGTTTGTTGTTTTGTGCCCATGAGACATCGAGAGAAACAGAAATACACACATTAGCAAAGAAACTAATTTTTAAAAAGTCTTCCATGAGATGATATTTAAACCTTCAGTGGGTCACACAGTTCCCTATACTTGGGCTGGATCAGTGTTGGTTTTAAAGCAGTATTTGGTTGCGTCGTGTTCCTACTTTAAAACTATTCTCAGCAGAAGACTCACACCGTAAAAAATAAGATTAGACTGAACTACTTCCTACAAACACTGAGGGCGTCCTCAGAAAGCAACACAAGTACTGATCCCTCCAGAAGAATCGCTGGCTAAATTTAAACTTCAGAGGCTTCAGGGTAGAAAAGAACAATGGGACGCAGGAAACGGAGAGGGGAGAGGAAGGTAAAGAGGGGATAAGGTGGGAGGAAGGAAGAGATGGAGAGGACTAAAGAGGAAAGAGGAAGAGAGAAGTGTGAAAATGCAGACAGAGCAGAGATGGCATGGTGATATTTTGACCTTTGAGACGGATTTAAACTTTTACTTGAGCAACTAAAAATACATATTATTACTAGTATCTTACAGGTGAAAAATGTGAGTTCGGGAACATTTTCATTGCCTCTGCACGGCTCTCAACATGGCGATGACTGAGCCGGCGGCTAGCAGTGAAAACGACAGCAAAACTGCTGACAGAGCTAACAGTGTTAACCTGTAGGGAACCGGAGGGTGGGTGCTAAGCTTCTGCAGTGTTATCAGCTGTAACCGCCGTATGAGAGCAGTGCAGAACGGCGGCCGTGAGCCAGCCAGTGGGGCACGTTAACATGCACAAACATGCCCTAAAAGCATGCGTGGCCGGCCCGGCTATTAGGGCTGGAAGGATACACCTATCTCCTGATTTGATACTATCATGATACTTGGGTGCCAATTCAATATGTATTGATAATTTTAAGTATTGCGATTCGATATTATGATTTATTGCGATTTTTGTTAACTTTTTTAAAACTAGACCACGGGATAAAGTTGAATCATACACTTCTAGGGACCTCTACGTTAGAAAATAACAAAATTAAAATTGTAAAAATGTTTGATTTTCAGCATGTATGTAGTCAGAGATGTCCTGAAGTCAAATATATCAGTAATTGTCAAGCATTAATTATTAAGTTTTAGCCATTTAGCCATGATGTCTAGCTCTGCTCTTCCTGTCAATGTGTGAAACCCAAAGTGGCATTGACCCACGTTGAAGGCAAAGTTATTTATCTTACCTCTGCATCTACTTCAGGGAATACTTAGGGATACATTACCAGATACAGATATTCATCTGTATCTGCAAATATGTTGAATCTTGTCCAAATGCAAGACAACACTTATTGAATTAATTAATAGTATATTGCAAAGCAAGAAATTGTTTTTGTTAATTAATTGATCAGTCTTGCACTTTGAATGTTAATTCTTCATATGACACAAAACACCCGGCAGACCTTCCAAAAACAATTGACTTTTTTCTGTGTTTCAGTGGAACATTTTGTCTCCCCTTATGGGCCAAAATTTATTTGTGAGCTTTCTTTACATTGACAAGAATCATAACTGTAAGTCTGGAGAAAACACTCCATAACTGATTGAAGAGAAGATTACATTTTAAGACATTCAATACCAGCCCAAACTCTACTTCTGACCATGCTGTGAATCACTGGACTGAAGCTCTTACTAGGACATGATGAGGTCAGAGGAGATTTACGTCACATGAGGAATTTCACAGTTCAAAAAGGCAGGAATGCCATAAACTTCAGTTGTTTAAAAAAAAAAAAAGCAAGTTGTTTACTCGCTGCTGAGGTCAAGTGCCATTCTTCAACAGAAGTTTATAGCACTGTTGTTGTTGTTTCTGTAAATTCCCTGACTGTTTAACACGTCTTGTTCCCTCGCCTTCTCCACAGAGTTTCATGGGTTCTTTTAAACTATACATGGTTTGTCATCAGGTTTGATTTAGATTAAAGCTGGAGCGATGAAACATCTTCACATTGTTTTCCAGTGCTGAACTGATTTTGGTCTGACTGGAGGCTATCTTTAAAGAACAAAATGTCAAACTTTGAAGTGCCCAAACTCCCACAATCTGGTTGACATTAAGCTGGCTGCACACATTCTGTATTAATTACAAATTAAAGTGATTGGCCTAATGGGGTGCAATAATTAAAGGTCAAAATCTTTACCTCAGATGCGATCACTCAAGACACTGCAGTTCTGACTTTGACAAAGCTTGCCAGAGAAAAAAGTTACTCTGCAATTAAAATTCAGTCATACGTACAATGACGTGCTCAGTGATGTCAAGTCAGCAAGGGTGCTGGGCTGTGATCAGATAAAACGCACTCTGAGACAGGACTTCAAACCTAATTCATTTCATGGACACAAATGCTAGTTCCTTTTTTCTGAGAGGTTGCTCGTGGTACTGACATTGGTTATTTATGCAAGATATTTACATGACCTTCTGCTTTACATAGTGTTACAGAAATAGATGAAACTTTCTGATTGTCTTTTCTTAGAATGAAAATGGCACCACTGCGCTTTGAACCCCATTATTTCCAATGGATTGTGCCACGCCACGACAGCTTTTCGCTACGTCGTGCAAAGCCCAACTTTGGGCGCTGCATGCTGCGATGTGCGCTGAACCCATCGGCGAGCGCAGCACAAACATGAGCTCAAACTGCGCTGTGTAATGAGCATAGACTGCTTTCTTTTTATACACGCTGCACAGTGCGAGAAACGGGTTAAGTGTGAAAATTTGCCATAAATCAGAAGAAATACAGGAGAATAGTGACCCCGTCAGGAAACCGGGAGAGGGCAATGAAAAACGGGAGTCTCCCAGGAAAATCTGAGGGACGGTTGGCAAGTATGGCTCTGCGCCACCGCAGCACGGGCAGCAGCATGCAGACGAACGACGCCCGCCTCCCTCCATGCTGCCAGCGTCCGGAGCTCCTCGGACAGACGTGATCACTATAAATGGTTTCCACTGTACAGCTATTTTCACATATGCAGTATAGTACTCCCACAGACCTGCAAATACTTTGATGTGCAAAATTTCCAGTAAAACTACAACTCTGCAATTGCAGAGGTCTGTATATTTGGATTTACCCTCGGAGATTTGCCTCCGAGCCAACGCTGCATCGTGCTAATCCAACAACTGCACATTCATGTAGTTACTAAAGCGCAACCTCACACACCAGCTCTAGCCTCTGATGCCCAGAGAGGTGACATTACACGTTCTAGCCTTTCCACCGCCAAGTCCCACAATGCCTGAAATCTGCTCCTGATCCCGTCTCTGCACCTCGCAGATGGCAACTCCACAAGGTAGTGATCCTGCCTGGCTTTTCACCTGCAAGTATCACCCCAAGGACTTGGCTCTTGGGCCTCTGTGTTGCTATTCTGAACAACGTTGTCTCTTGAACCAGTCAGGTGTATTTATGAAAATCCAAAGCCGCAAAATCATCTTTTATTTAGTCCTGTAAAAAGTGTAAACTGAAGCAGCAGTGCTCGGAAGTGAACAGAGAGAGCTACTCTGGGGATTAACCAGTCTTAATTGAGGTAAACCAGACTTTCACGGTTGTCAACAGACATGTTACAGAATGAGCAAACAAATTCAGAAATGGCAAAGGCAGCAAGGAGTGGTCAAAAACAACCAATGCAGACAACACAGAGTGGAAAGCTACAACAAAGAGGCAACACAGCTAATCAGGCAAGTAGTAAGTGTTCACTAGAGAATATATATACTGCAGTAATTGACTAATAAGGGGCAAGCGTGCATGCTGGAGACTAATCCGGTGAGTGAAGGCAGGAAACTCATTGAGGGCAATTGCTTGACAAGTGGGGAACAAAGGACAGTCTAAAATAACAGGAAAAGTCAGTGGATGGAGGATAAAACTGTGACAGTTCAAGTAAAATACTGTATCGTCATCTAAATATAAAGAAAGGAAAGCAAAACCACCTGAACCAGATTCACAGTGGTGTTAACAGACAAGCTTTCTTTTCCATTCAGTCATTCAGCATGCGTTTTATTAAAAAACAAGACAGGCAAAATATATCTTTATTTTCTCCTTTTGCAATGTTGCCACACACAAAAATAACATTGTATTTACTAGTTGCTTTGAGCTATACCATCTTGCTCGGGGTTTTTGCTTTTGCTTTGCTGGTAAACGTGTAACTCAAGAGCAAGAGAGGGTGCTCAGTTCAGATCTGTGCAAATCTCTCCAGTGCTGTGTCATATTTATTTTAGCAGCCTAGTAGATAGAGATAGCTGCTGCTGACTGCTGCTCAATAATAGATAACCGTTCATTCCTTAAAAAAAACAAAAACAAAACGCTCGTTTTCCTGCAGAGAGTTCTGTGAGGGAAAGATAGAGGCGAATGAAAAGAGAAAGAAACAGAGCCGGAGAAGAAGAGAGAGAATCACGTCGTCTCATCAGCTCCAGGAACAAAGTCCGGAGAGCAAAATACCTCACACCAGTGGACCAGTGTTAGGAAAGAGAGAGTCAATTATTTATCCGGGGGGTTGTTGGGGGAGGAGAGGAAAGACAGATTTGTGTTGGTGAGGTTGTGTGAAGATGACTCACTCTATGTGAGACACACACACACACACACACACACACGCAAACACACATTTCATAAAGAATATCTTCTTTTTTTCCTCCCTCCTCCATCTTCTCTCATCTTCACCTCTTTCTGTCATTTCCACCGGTGATGAAGTCATGCCACCACGCCTGCAGTTGTGCCCCCCTCTGACACTCTTTGGTCGGTTACTAGTGAAAGCCATTAACCCTTGAAGCAGAGGGTGGGGCGACACGCACGGTATCATCCATAAGATATGAGCTCTGGTCCGTTTCTTTAAACTCTGAAGGCATTGAGACGTGTTGCTCTGGCTTTATCTGTTTGGCATGGAGAGGAGGTCGTATTGCTCTGGCTCTCTCTGTTTGGCATGGAGAGGAGGTCGTATTGCTCTGGCTCTCTCTGTTTGGCAAAGAGAGGAGGTCGTGTTGTTCTGGCTCTTTCTGTTTGGCGATGCCGGGAAGCTGCTTGACATCCTCCTGGATCCACCTTCTCACATATGTTCACATTATATGTATTAATATTTGTCATATGGATTGTGTATGTTGTTTTTTCATCATGTTGTTATTCTATACACACGACATCTAGAGCACGTCTGCCCATCCTGAAGGGGGATCCCTCCTTTGTTGCTCTTCCTGAGGTTTCTTCCATTTTTTTTCTTTTTTCCCTGTTAAAAGTTTTTTTTTGGGGGGAGTTTTTCCTTATCCGATGAGAGGGTCGCACTGTAAAGGACAGAGGGTGTCGTATCCTGTACAGATTGTAAAGCCCCGAGGCAAATTTGTGATTTTGGGCTATACAAATAAAATTGACTTGACTTGACCCAAAGTATGACCTATAAGTAAAACCTAAAGATGAGGATTGGTAACACTATACTAGGCTGCTCAATTATGGCAAAAATCATAATAACGATTATCTTGGCCATGACTGAAAGCACTTTGTGCTCTTATAAACAATTTAATCATCAACATATTGGTTGTATAGATATGAATGTTGATGTCACACCCACAAAGCATGGTAAACAAGACGGGCTCTGTGGTTCAAGACAGCAAAAGCGCATCGCTGTAAAGGAAAAGGGTGCGCTGGATTTATAACACGAGACAAAACGAGAGCATCATTGTGAAACAAAATGCGGCAATAATCGTTTTATGTCAATTATCTTGTTTTCATAATCGTTAGAAGCCATAATTGTCATTGAAATTCAATTAATTGCACAGCTCTACACTAGACTAAAACTGGATGGAAATTGTACAAATCTGAATTACATGGCCTTAATGTATTCTCCGTGATTTGCAGCTGTCCTCACCAAAAAAGGACAGCAGTGGTCATTTGTTCAAATGGTTAAAACAACTTGTTTTCATTTTCTTGGCAAGCCTCCGATTGCTTTCATGCAACAGTCAAGCCTGATATTGTGCAGAGCAAGGCCATTATTTTCAATGAAGGGTATGTCTGCTGGGCAGCTGTGTGAGCCATAGTGGTGGTAGACAATATCAAACACGGCAGAATATGTCAGAGATGGTGGGAATACTAGATAGAAAATATAATGTTGTGAGCTTGTAATCGTTTACATTCCAGTGTAGCATCCTTGTTAGCTCCTATATGCTTCATCCAGACACAGCCACGGATTAATTAACATTTGGTGTTGTAGTGAGTATTTACAGCAGCAGGATGGTGTATGAGGAATTGACTCCAAATAAACTACATTTCCCATGTCCATGGTAATAAAGGAACATGTCGCCAAGTGGCACAGAAGATCCACATGTATATCAGGCGTTGATTCACATCAATAGAATCAATTGGTTTTGGTCTTTTGACAAGATTTGTTGACAATGTCTTTTCCTTTAATCATAGAGGTGTCAGAGCAGTAAAACCTCCTATGAGTTGTTTTTTAAATGGTCGTTTTAGAGGACAGGTTGATATGAATATATAGCTGATTAGCTGTCGGGGCGTTTGACTTGCATTTTCAATTCAGTGCTTCAGTGAAACAAATGGAGTATATTTAATACTTTACACTCGCAGACCACACTTTATTGTAATCAAATTTCATTCCCTGTCACTTAGCTACAGTTAACGGCTTTATGTCAATTATACTGCTAACGTGTATTTATGGCATTCATTAGCAATTTGCAATAGTTCCTGTGCTGTTAATCTGTTTCATATGAATTGATGGGGCTCTCACTTCTCTGAATAATACAGTGCACCAGACTCCACAGGCTGTCAGGTAATGGGTTTCTTTTATTAGTGAATCTAGCTTTAAATGTGATTCAATTTAGCTCGCCTTGTGGGTTTTTGAGCTTTTGTGTATTTTTTTTGTGGGCTCAGCCGTAGTAAATGCCTCTATAACGCTCCGAGGAGAACTACACACTATCATTCAAAGTCGTCCTCCCAGGTTATAAACTTCACCATTCATCAACAAAGAGTTACAGTCAAAAACTTGAGTCACTCACATTTCAGTCTCACTACCATAAATGATTAATTTAGTCTTCTGGCATACAAGTGGAACTCATTATGGAGTTTTAATACCTTTTTTTATTACTTTTCAGTATGCAGTTGTCTTCTATAATCTACTGAGGAATTGATCGTACAGTGTGTCAGGTATAGGCTTAATGTTGCCTCCAGTAGTGAACATCAAGCAAAGAACATTGAGTGGCCCCATTATTATTATTTTTATTAACAATATGACCTACCCAGTTATGTGCCACGTCCTGAGTAGACTTAAACCGACCTCATTTAGAAAACTTCAATGTGTCTGTCATCCCCAATACCTGATGTCATTTTTTTTTTACATTAGCTATATTTTCTCATGGTTTGGGGTCCCACAAACCCAACTGCATTATGCTTAATAATAATAATGATAAAAATTGGAAAATCATCCACTTTTTTTCTGTTTTCAAATCTTCTGCCATTATTAAAACCCAATATGTAGAAAAGTATTAAAATGGTGATGGTGACAAATAAATCAGTGCTTCCCAAATCCCAAGATGACGTCCTCTAATGTCCTGTTTTGTGCACAACTCAAAGATATTCAGTTTACTGTCATAGAGGAGTAAAGAAACCAGAAAATATTCACATTTAAGAAGCTGGAATCAGAGAAGTTTTGAATTTTTTTCTTAAAAAATACTCAAACCGATTATCAAAATAGTTTCTGATTAATTTAATAGTTTACAACTAGTCGATTAATCGTTGCAGCTCTATCTTAAACTCCGTGACAATTTCACTTGCAAAACAAGCAGAACAAATAAAGCACATGCAACAGTTTTATTACTCACGCAGTCAGCTGGACAAAGTGGTGGTAGCCGAAAACAGGATCTTCTCTTCTCCAGAAAAAATCCAAGGAAGGTCTTCTGGTCCTATCCTTTAGTGAGCACACACACGTTTCTTTAAGTCAGTTTTTCTCATCTAAAAGTCTATTAACAAGCTGGGTGTGCTAATTGTGATTGGCATATACATTTCACCACACTACATCTTAATGAAACAGTTTAAAATGATCACACACACAAGTATTTACTATCCGCAAGCCTCATAAGTCCCATTACCCATTGGTAAACTCAGCATCCACCATGGTTATGGACCTAATTCTCCAGTAGCTTTAATATATACACACATCTTATGTCAGCTCAGCTCATAGCAGCACTTATCATCTCTCTACCAGTTGTGAATGCAACAGTGTTGCCAGATCAGATTGCCAGTTTCCAACCTAATCACATCTTAAAAGCTGCCCAATTCAATAAAAAACAGCCCAAGTCACAACTTTGCCAGAAACCCGTAAAACTTTAAAGGTCCCATATCGTGCTCATTTTCAAGTTCATACTTGTATTTAGTGTTTCTACTAGAACATGTTTACATGCTGTAATGTAAAAAAAAACTTTTATTTTCCTCATACTGTCTGCCTGAAAATACCTGTATTCACCCGCTGTCTGAAACGCTCCATTTTAGTGCATTTCAATGGAATGCAACGGAATTGCATTGCTAAGCAACAGTTTGGGTCCATGTTTAGTTCCTGTCAGCTGATGTTATTTACATACACTGCAACAGGAAATAAACTGGGACACATTTAGAATATTTACGTTTAAAACTGAGTAATGGTCTATATATTGTATATTTGTGACATCACAAATGGACAGAAATCCTAACGGCTTGTTTCAAACGCACAATTTCTGAATACGGGCTGTGTGTATTTCTCCGTATATTGAGCGTTTTGATAGTTTAACAGTATTTATAAAGCACTTAAACCTGCTTTGTAATGTAAAAGACCTGAAAATCTCACTTTTTACAATATGGGACCTTTAAAAACCATTACATGCACAATATAAAACACATCATACAAAACTTTGTTTCTGCAAATAACCTAAGAAAATGTTAAAATGTTAGATTTATAGGCTATCACAACCCACAAAGAGTGCAGTCAGTTAGTTATTAGTGAGCATTATAGGGGCTGTTTTTGTTACCTTCAAAATATATAGGCGTACCCTTCAATTTCCTCTTCTCTGTCCTTCATCTTGAGCTTGTTAATTGATTACCAAAGCTGATCAGTTTGATTGATTTGTCTTCTTTATTGACAAACAGTGCATTGTAAATGTAAGACTCAGAAAGTTAACAGCTACAAACTCACACACACACGCACGTTGTACAAACATTGAACTGCACACTGAACAGCACACACACATTATATTACACACACGCACACACACGCGCACACACACATACAAAGATGCACAGGCATACTCACATTATATTACAGCATTATAATACATTACAGTGGGATGCTCTGACTATATGAGCAGTAACACCTATAACAGTATTGTAGGTAAACAGAGAAAGGCAGACTACAGCTGATTACTGAGCTGTTTTTCTTTTTTCAAGAGAAACCAATATACAATACATACATACTGAAAAGTATGGCAAGCAATATAGGAAATAAAATAAATTAAAATTAAATAATTAAAAAGGAGGAAAAAAAACTTTTTCTGCATGTCCACGGAGTGTTTACAGCCAGGCTGCTTTAGTTCAGGTTAGTTTGATGAAACACCGTGCATGACTGAACACATGGAGGCTAAAATGAGATGACAAACCCTTCATTTTTGGGTAGAGAAGACCTTTACCTTCACAGTTTTGGGATGAATGCTCTCATGAAAACCCACAGCTGATACTTGCCAATACATCATTAAAAGATATAAGTTAAATAGTGCACCTAAGAGTAAAACTGAACTTGCTTGCCTTCACACTGTTAGTCGGTGGAGAAGCAGACTGGAAGCAGCAGAGTGAGTTGTGCAGAGAGGTTGTGGGCATTAGGAGAAGAAAGAGGACAGCCGGGTAGAGCAGGGAGAGAGAGGGAGACAAAAAGAGAAAGAGTAATCTCTCCACACCCAGCCTCATTTTTATTCAAACACGAGTGTCGAGCTCTGCCTCTCGCGCCTCCTTTTCCTCTCTTCTACTTCCCTTCTCCTCTTGCCCCTTCTATTACCTATTCCCTTTCACTTTTTTCCCTCTCATCTCCAGCCTCTCCTACAGTATCTATTACACCAGAGCAACAGGAGAGGAGAGAAGCAGCCGAGTCGGTCCAGCCTCCAGAAAAAGAACTGCAATTAAAAGATAAATCCACCCTAAAGCTCTTAAGAGGTCCTTCAGGTGACACACCTTGTATTTCTGGGCCTATTTTATTGTGTATACTTTTCCATTTCAGTGGTTAATTGGCCAAACATAATGCAACATCATGTTGACGTATTTCAAGCACAGTTAGAGTGGAGTCTGAATGGAGTTCTCTATCTAAAACATCTGCAGTAAATGCCAGGTTTCGGTGTCAGTCCCTCAGAATCAGAGAGCGAGGGCTTTTGTCTGCAGCTGCCATTTGTATCGCCGTTCAACAATGAGAAATTCATCATAGTCGTCCCCATTGACAGAAACCCCAGGAGACCAGAATGCATTGCGGCTGCAAAAATGCAGATGTATACGCCAACCTTTTTCAGAGCAGCGGGTTTCCACACAACACTAAAGTATCATGCAACACTTCATAACAAAATGACGTCCTAATAAACAACACGTATTATAAATAGAGAAACCTTAAAGGATATTCATGGGTGAATCTTTCATCTTTAGTACAGTAGCTGTGTCCCAAACCAATACTATATACTGTAGAGATGTGAGAAGATATTTCGGTGCTCCTGGTTCTGCAAGTAAAACCATTAATTTTTCCATTAGACAACGACCCCAGTTACACTCAACGTTAGGATCGGATAGCTATCTGATCTCAAGAAAGATAAGTGTAAATGCGTCCAAGAAGCATTCGGACTGAAATCCGATTGTTCAAACCAATTTTGGAGATGAAGTTAGCTTAGCTAACACCAGCTAAACTGTTATGGTTGTAACTAAACTGAAACTAAAGTTTTACCATACAGCTTCAGCTTCGTTACCACCTCCTTGTGGACTGGAGGAGGGCCGATCCTGATTTGCAGTTCGCCCAGAAAACCAAGGTCTGGCCAACAATGTCATGACGAAGTGCAATCAAAAGTGCCTTGAATCTCATCTGGACTTTCTGAGTGGTGGTGTCCGTTTTTTCTTCACATGCACAGGCACATGGGTGACATGATTCACATTCCTGCCAATAAGTTTCACATTACTACTGTACATTTTAAACACAGGTGGTGATAATGTGCCAAGAAATGCTGCATTGCGCTAGTGAAAGGCAGAGAAGAAGAAGAAGACAGTAAGCAAGACAACCTAGAAGTAAAAAAAAAGGCAGATTTAAAATGTTAAAACTAATATAATGTGTTCTGTAGACCGTTTCAAACTTGACAACATAAACATTTTAAATGTACTTCCTGTTGAGATGCTTGTTAATGCAGACAGGAAGTAAACTTGGACCAAAGCTGTTGCCCTAGCAACAGACTGGCAATGAAAAGGTCTATAAGGAAAGAAAATACATTCAACGTGCTTTTTTAGACCTCGAGGATACAAACAAAGAGTTTTGGTGAGTAACACTGAATACATGCACCGACGCATGTCAGTAAAACTGCAACTTTCAAATGTCAAGTGTCCAATAACAGCTCAAAAATCAAGATATTTTGAGTATGCTTGTCACATTTCCAGCGTGAAAACACTACTCCATCTATACTTAAAACCTGCTAAGATTGAAGCATGTACTGTAGTATGGCATTGGGACACATCTAGTGTCTTAGGGAAATATTGAATCTTTAAAAAGTCTACAGTGTATTAGCGCAAAATATGCTGTAAAATAGAAAAAAATAATAAAGAATGGCAACAATTTCAAGGATGGACTTTCATTGGAAGTTTGGTGATTTTGTTTTTCTAACATAAGACCCTTCACAAAAAAAGAGAAACATTTTAAAAGCATGATGTCAAAACGTCCCACTTTCAATAAAAAAAGATTAAAAATTTTTATTTAGCCTTGAAGTACAAAAATGCGCCCGACATTCAGCATTGATATAATCATAAAGTGTATTAACTCTGGCTACTGTTCATTGCCTGAAAGTGTATCTCTCTGTTTTCTTGTATACGAGTCTAGTTCACATACACAAATAGAAAGCTCTCAAAGGATTTAGTAACATGTTCCTCACTTTTAGGGGCTGGATTTAGGGTGGATTTAACTTTTAATACGCAAACGAACATCAAACACAGTTTTCTCCAAGAACTCTTAAAGCACTTCATCTTGTATTAATCTTTTCATATAGTGCATGATTTAACAATAAACGATCCCGTTCTATGCAGCAATGTGGACGAAACTGTTGTGTTCCTGAGTTATCCTCTCTTTGTGCTCAAACCAACACGTCGGTGTATAAATACAAGACGTGCTGTAGATCATTTACGCCTCCATTGTCTTTTCACGAACACTGACACAGGGACATGTGAAATGCCTCTGAAAGCTCACATCTAACCTTGTTAAATAGAAGAAAAAAATGAAGCAAAGGATAGACACATCACACTTAGCTACATGTTACGTAATGTATTAAGAAGCCTGCCTGTGTTGATAGCTTTTATTTCTTCTGGGTGATATTGTTTAGATGGCGTTCAATATGAGCTTTTAGGCACACTCATCTCTCTCCCCGAGCCAGCGCCGAAACTGTTTTCCCACCGGCATCTATTTACAATGAATTACGCCTCCGAACCACTGACAGTTGATCTCAATACCTCCTGATAAAATGTTCAATATGCTATCGTTTCTGGGCAACAAATTCAATTCCGGTCATGCTGGCAGAGCAGAGTTTTGCCAGAAAAGTGGAAACTGAAATGTTTAAAATAGTCGCGGACCTCTCAATGTCACATAAATAAAAGAGTTTGGGCCGTCCCGGCGCTGGAGAGCATTGGTGTGAGACAAACACAAACACGTCGTCCTGTAGGACGTGTCAGCAGTAAAAAAACGTGTTGAAAACAAACAACTAAATACTGTCACTTCTGTCATTGTGAGCACACGGCTCCGAGGGGATGACAAATAAAAATCACGACATCCAATCAGGGCTGCAGACTGGTAATCCTCGGGATGTGGGGGCACACGCATGACCAGAGGTTTGGGCTAAAGGCGGAGCGAGCCTGCTGTTGTTTCGCAGCTGGTAATCTGCTCAGTGCTGAGATAAAAGAGATCTCCCAGTGCTTCTCCACCAGTGTGCCCCAGAGTGAGATCAGGCCTTCTTGATACTAATATATTTTGTGAAGACTAGTGAGTCAAACATCACATTTTGGCACCAAAACATGATAGATACGCCAGCGATTTCCTTCTTGACCCCCCCCAGCATTTTGTATTTCACTATCTTTCCTCTGACTTGTCTGAGAAATCAGTCTTTGCCGCTTGTAAATTAGTGTTGCGTAACACCCGCCATGGAAAAGGTTGCTGTCCGCTGATGTGAACGTGGATAAGTCACTTCATGTCGTTTCATCTGCAAACTGACGCGACAGTATTAATCACTGATGTCAATCGGGAGGAAATGCGGCTGTCAAAACAGACTCTGACAACAGTGACATATCAGGCAGCCAATGAATGAAAAAATGAATTGATACAAAGGCCCCCGCCTGCCTGGCTGCCTGCTGTAGAGCGATTACCATCTGGACGGCGGCCATACCGTTTTGACTGAAATGAGATTTGTTTCATGCGTGGACAGTACATGAGCATTGGATTTCTGGTGTGTCCATGCGTTGTATTAATGCCTGACTGGCAGTCGGCTTTAGGATTTGCAGCCAAATCACAAGAACATTGGATGAGAATACCTTTTCTCTGGCCACTGCTGTGTGTTCACAACAGGTGCGTCTCAGCAGCTGGTAATGACTCAATATCTGCAGTCTGCTCTTCTTCTTTACTTTGAAGTCTGCAGTTGCTTCCTAGACTTATTACACTGCTATGGTTTAATATGTCTTTATCTGATTTTCTTTCTGTTTCCCGGTCTGTAATTGCCTTTACTCATGGGGTGTATGTGCTGATTGTAAAACATCATCCATTATGAGTAACCTCTGAATTAAGTATTTTAAGTAGGCCAGGCTTTGATAGCTTACTGCGTGGAGGAGTTTATCTTTTCCTTTTGCTGCATGGAAAGCACAAAAAATAGAACCTATTTTTCCAATTTGTTTTGTCTGCAGTCCACAACAAAAGTTTGTTCCAGTGACGAATCAGGCGGAGGAAGATAATCATAGAGCTCACAAAATACTCCAGTGGCAATTAATTGTTCAATACTGTTGGCAAAAAGTGAAAGCAAACAGGAAATAAACATCCCATATCATAATATGTACAGACTCTTCAATATGAAGATGGATTCACAAAGTCCCATTTAACTGTTGGCTCTTGTCTGGATTCAAATGGTAGCAATTTTCACCAACACACTGAAGTAGTCTCAACAAGACATACTGGAGATAACGAAGCCTACGATGGGTCTCCAGAAACACTGTTTTAAAAGACCTCTTGTCAGCCTTTTAGTCCAGCTTGTGTCCCTTCATATAAATGTCAGTTTCCTCTTCACAGTAGCGTTTGTGTGATATATCCTTACATAAAAACCAGGCCATGTCGCCCTTGACTCAAACAGTCAAGCTGGTAAAAACTGGTCTGTGGATTTCAATGATGTGAGTAATCTTGCAGGGAGATTTTGGTGGGAGAGGGAATGGGGGGTTTGTGATTGTCCCCGACAGAAAAGTCCAGACACTAGTTTGTTTTTTGTTTTTGCAGTCACAAATCATGTCTGCCTTGTTTTTCCTCTTGCACTAACTCTGCATTGAATTCCCTCCAAGAGGCATTTAGTTTAAATCAATTTGCTAAATGGTTTGAGAGAAGTCCGTCCAATGACTGAAGGATGGACCTGCTGAGGCCACGCAGACACACAAATGGCCAAAGTGATTGTTTAAAAACACGTAAAGTGGTTTAGAGTTCCAAGACTGAAGTGTATGTGGGTAAAACAAGAAGTGTAAAGATGACAGCCTGCTCGTTCAGACTGTACACATGTCAAATATCTCGTACTGTGTCACTCCCCTGTGTGGTTACACAGATTCAGTAGGAGACTGGTCATCGACGCTGTGCGTCATCGACTGAACACTGGTCAGGATTTTCTTCTGGTGTCCGGCAAGAGACACGCCAATCCTCTGAAGATCTCTGGAAAAACACGGAGAGAGGCACAGATGTGAGGTTGCATCATCTTCAGCCACTTTTAAAGGTGGTATTTGTCAGCCCTATCTCCTAAAAATGACCTTCCCATACAACTAAACTGCATTCTCAATTATGTTTGGAAGGAAACGTATTTTGTCGTAGATTACGTTTGTCATTGACCTCATACAAATACATTTGTAATGATAGTTCACGGACGGCCGAAGCAAGTAGTAAAACGAGCGACGCGCAGAGCAACATACCTATTTAGCCTATATAACATCATATACATCACTTTATATGGGCTATATGGGCAGATGACTCTTCATAGGATTCTACACAGGCCTGAATTTTAAATTATAATTTAACTCACACAACACAACATTAGTTTGTGTTACTAAGTTTAGTTTAGTTTAATTACAAGGAAAAATTGGTCAGAAAGATTTAACGCCTATTTCATCCCTGAGTAGCTGTTCCTCATCCATTAAAAGTGTTTTAAATACAGTTCAGTGGCACAGAGTCAATTCTGTGTGGCTTTATCTGCCGTCTCCACACTGGTGCTATGTTAAAGTATACTTAATTAATCCCTGTGGGGAAACTCATCCTCTATGTTTGACCCACAGTGTAGCAGACAGGGAACAGCTCCAGGTCTGGGGTTTGTGCCTCGGTCAAAGATAATGGCAGGAGAAGTGGCCACATCTCAGAGAGAAGCCTCGTTTACAGGCTTGTTTAGGCAGGAAAAGCAACAATCGACCCATTCTTTAAATAGCTAACGACACAATGCATCCTCACACTGCATTATACTTAGTAAATGAAGCTAAAACCCCCAGAATTTCTCACAATGGCAGATGGTGAAAGGAGTGAAATGCTGATTAAAAAACTCGCTTCCAACACATTCACTAGATTCAAAGAGAGAACAAACCACAAGCAGAAACACCAGGTACGCCAGGTACATGAAATAGCGACATGAAATCTTTAAAGAAACAACAGCATCACTAATATCGCTTGGAGGAAAGAGGCTTGTCATTAGTTTCATTTTCAAATTGTTTACAGCAATTACAGTTTATCTGACAGAGTTACATTGATGTTCTGTAATTGTATTTTATATAATGATGAAAAGAAGAACAAAGGATAGAAGTAAGTAAAGTCTGGGAGATTGTTCAGAGAGACTGACTGGCGTACACATGGACCAGCAGACAGCCAACCAGCCGCCCTGCCAGTTGTCCAACTAACAAGACACCGACTTGGCAGGTGAGCAGTGTGAGACGTAGGCAGGAAGAGACAGACACATAAAAACAGAGAGGCAGTTAAACGGGTAGACTCACTCGGCCGTGATTTGTGTGACGAGCGGCAAGGAAGTGAAGCCCGAGCCCAGGAAGGAGTCTCGATACTGGGTCATCTTCAACGCAGCCAGCCAGTCTTCCACAGAGCTCACCCTGCTCAGATCTGGAGCTCCGCGGTCTAACAAGGGATGATGGGGAGGACTGCAGACAGCGGATACAATAGGAGAGACAAAAATAGTGTTTCACTGAGACAGGATGAGTGTGTTTGTGTATGTAAATGAGTTCGTATCTCTCCTCACCCAGGGGGGACGTTGTTGGTGCCGGCTTTGAGAGATGCAGGGTTGCGTATCATTTTGTCCAACATGCTGACAATATCGGGGAACTTTGGCCGTGCGTTCCTGTCTTTCTGCCAGCAGTCCAGCATCAGCTGGTGCAGCACCACCGGACAGTCCATGGGAGCTGGCAGCCTGAAGTCCTGCTCGATGGCATTTATCACCTGGGACACAGTGAGAGCGGGGAGGAGGGAGAATAGGCAAGAGACAAACCCACAGAGAATTAATATATGACTCTCAGCTCATTGGTTTTACGGCCCATAACTTTACTGTTTTGGTTCAGTCTCACAAGAACACGAACGAAAGACATTTTAAGGTGACCAAAATGTTATAATTAACGTTCTTGAACTGAAAACACACTGTGAAAGGGTTAAAGTTGCAAAATGAAAACACAACTCCCAGACCGGACAACGCCATGGTAGCGACCTGTCAATCGTAAGGTATCCATGCCCTAAAGCATACCCTGTTTTATGGTCTATTTGACTCTAAATGGGACCATAATCGACTAAATGAACATCATGCTGTATTGAAGAAGACTTGAAACTAACAATTGAGACCATAAACTCATGTTTACAATGTTTACTGAGGTAATAAATCAAGTGAGAAGTAGGCTCATTTTCTCATAGACTTCTATACAATCAGACTTCTTTTTTGCAACCAGAGGAGTCGCCCCCTGCTGGTTATTAGAGAGAATGCAGGTTTAAGGCACTTCCGCATTGGCTTCACTTTTCAGACCCAGAGGCATCAAACAGCAGACAGACAAAGTTAGCAACTAGCTGCTGAACATAGCGGAGCATTTAGAAGCTAAAAGGCCAGACGTTTCCCTCAGGAGACCAAAATAGAGCTAAAAATTGAGTAATTACTGGATTTACAGGTCGCCAGATACACATGTCCAAATAAATGCTAATGTCGCTTTGTATCTGCTAGATGTGTAAATAGCAACTTTACTGTTAGCAACTGCTGATGCATTCATTATATCATCTTTGTGAGGTTATAATATGTCAGTGTTGTGTTGTAGCTTGTTCCGCTGCCCAGCCAGAAATATCAACACTGCTTTATGTTATAATATAAAATACAGTGAAATGGCAGTTAAAGCATCTTACTCCTTCTTATTGTATTATATTATATTACATTATTATATAGTTCCAGGGTTGATGGGATATGTGGGCAGGGTATAATTTTAAGAGGGATTTGATCAAATCATTCAAGGATTTGATTGCTGGGAAGCGATTTAGTGAGCACAGAGTCTCTGGGGAACTACTGCAGTTTGAAACAATTGTAGACTGCATCTACATCTTTTTTTTTTGCGTGCTGATATCCAAACACTCGTCTGTGACCCATGATAATGTTCAACTAGCTATTACGACCCACAAATTAATGAGGTCAAGTGTTGTCTAATGTAATGGAAATGTTAAGTGGCTCTAAACTCACATTTAATTGGATGAAAAATATATTCACGGATATATTTGACATGTATGAGACACAGGTTGAGGACTATTCTTCTGTGTTTTAAAACATGCCGACTTTTCCAGTAGAGGAAATGAGAGATATAAATGACAGAGAGGAGAAAATATTTTGAAAGAAATTTATTTTTGTGATCAGACATCAGTAAATTGCCCCCAGCATGGTGCTGGTCTGTGATACTCAGGATATCAAAGGGATGAAAGAGGCAAAAAAAAAGATGCAGAAGTTGCTCTCTCGCTGCTGTTTAAGGGACACTTTATATTTTACTCTCAAGTTTTGATTTGTGACTTCCTGTTGGCAGAGAACAGTTCAGTCTTCTCTGTGACAGCTCCTTTGTGAGTTTGAAAGGTGTGTTTTAACAGAAGAATCTTGCCTCGTTCAGCTTTAATTAAAACTTCAGAAAAAATGAAAACTTGGATTAGTTAAGAAGATTCAATTTCCATTTGAGAACTCCATCCTCACACAGCGTGCAGTCGCACAGTATATCATCCAGATATTCATCGCTAAGCAGCGGTGACGCCTGCTGCAGTCTCTGATGTCGAGGCAGGTAGTTTTACACAGAGGAGCTTTTGATTTCATTATGCCAGTGCAGGTATTGAGAATGATAAGGATCTGTCGAGGCTTTTCTCTGAAAACTTTTAGGCAAGAATTTTTGTACTGCAGAGAGGTTGGGCTAAATACGCCGGCATAACTTGCAGAAGTGCAGAATGTAATTATCCCGAACATCACACAATCCAAAAACTCCTTTGACTCAAAGAGTAACTAGCTGCCTTGCCACCTACAAAATGTAATCAAAGAAAGAAAAAAGTTCTGTGATCATTATCTCAAATCATTCACGCCCCCTGAGCCAGGAAAGTGAGAATAACTGTTTAAATATCTCCCAAACTCTAATTACGATAGTTGTAATGTTAAAAACTCACATTGTTGTGCAACCTGATGGCCTGAATTAAAAACATTTTCTGCTTGGAAAGATTTAATATCTATCTTTCATCTTTCTTCTCGCCCTATACACTCTATTCTTCAGAGGCCCGATGAGTATTTTTCATGTAAACAAACCCTTTATGGCATCAGGAATCAGATGGGCTACAACCTTTTGTAATGACAACCGTGTGGAAGCTGACAGAGTGTCAGCATCAGTATTGTTTGAATGTAACAATACTGAGTAATATGAAAAAAAACCTTAAACCATCCATATATTCAAAGGAAATGTTTAGGAAATCAGCTTATTTGCTTTCTTAGTAAGAGCAAGACGAGTAAATCGATGCCACTCTCTTTGTACAGTAATTATGAAGCTACAAACAGCCGCTGGTTAGTTTAGTTCAACTTAAAGACTGGTCTGCACATGAGGTTGCCACACAACAGTGGACTCCAGGAAATCACTGCACCCGGCCAAGAAATAGTCACACAAACCCTCGCAAAACCACGTTTGTCGTTTTTACACTTAGGGCTGCACGATTATGGCCAAAATGATAATCCCGATTATTTTGATCAATATTGAGATCACACTCATTCATCACGATTATTCATAGATTTTAGGCACATACTATTTTTTAATTGCAATTTCACATTTAAATGAACAGAGCGCTGCTTCGACTTCCATGTTGTGCTACATTTCAACCATCAAAAATTCTAATTGTCTAATTGTTTACATTGTTATTGTCATCTATAGTGGTTACTTGCATTAAAAACACAAAATTCAAATGATTAGAAAATATAGGACTGTAGTTCTATTTAAATATTTGCTTTGATAAAAACAAATCTTGGCATTAGTAGTTCTAATTATATATTATAAGCTGCTTGGAGCTAGTGTTGGGAAGTTAAACAGGTCATAATTCCCTCTCTATTATCTATTTTACATTGCTGTGAAAACATCTCCTTCGAAAAACTGGATGTATTCAAGTTTCTCGCAAAAATCTGCATTTTACAAGATTACATCTGAACATATATTTTAACATCGCCCCATTAGTCATTTTTACTGAGTAGAGCTTGAACGCACCATAAGCTCCATAAACTCCGTGCTGTCGGTCACTGTGATAACTCTGAGCAGCACTATGGGAATGAATTACAATAACAGTCTGATTAAGTTAGTTGTTCCAGATGTTTGAAGGTTGTTCCTCCACGGCTAATTTTGGACTTGCAGTTGTTATAAATTGCAGCTTTATGTCTTCTTCACTCACAATGAAGAACTTCCACACCGACGAAATGTTGTGTGTGTGTGACGTTACTTACTGTGCCTAACCCTAACCGATCTCACTCCTCATGCCTAAACCTAGCCGATCAGAGGCAGAGTAGGGCGGGTCAAGCCTACACTAAAGCAGGATTTGTAATTCAGCTTGCAGGTAGGCCTCGATCTCTCTCTGCAAGATTGTGTTAAAGTGTTAAGTGTTAAACTATTCCTTTAAATGAACGTTATTATTACAGTCAGATTAGCCAGAAGTTATAGGTAAATTAGTTTAAGGTCAATACATTCAGAATCTTTTTTTTATGTTTTTTGTCTGCTAGTCACTACCCTGCCATTCCCTCAGTTGTCCCCAGTGTGTTCCCAACCATCCTCCATCACCTGCTCATTATCCTCCCAAGTTTACCCTGTAGCAGTGCTCTGCCAGATTTTCTATTGTGCCTTGCTGCCAAAGCGTTCCAGTCTTTTTTCTTGCCTTATTTTATGACGTCTGCCTGTTTCTGGACTTTTGCCTGCCTGATTTCCCGCCTTTCTCCTTGCTTTTGTCGTTGACCTAGTTAATGTTGTACTAACTCCACCTGTTCTGTCTGTGATTTGAGCTTTTGAGTGCAAACCTTGCTTCAAAATCAAATCTGTTGCATTGTGTCTTGAGTTTTGGTGCTGCTGCTGGATTCTGCCTTTAACAAAGCGGATGTGCCATAAAGACTCCTTGAAATAATACCTTTTTTTTTATTTTTTCAGCACTCCCCGTGAATCTAAAGTTACTAGCCCATGTCAGTGTACTTGTAAGCCTACCTAACAGTAAGCTGAGGGGAATGCGGTGCTTCGACTAAATTCAGCACCGGGGATTTGTCTGCTCGCTGCCTGAACTCTACTTGACCCCGACACACTTCTCAGGCTTTGTGCCGCATAAATTCTCTCTAAGCACCGCTGTCAATCAAAATAGCAGCGAGTGTAGTAAAACATCACAGGTCTCTTTCATGATTAATTCATGTCGAACACAGCACCTGTGGTGGCTTCCGCTGACAATTTCACCGTTCGGTGTTCTTTGAAATCCTATGTGTGTGTGTGTGTGTGTGTGCTTTTATACATGTCTGCCTGCATGTGTGTGGTTCAGCTGTGTGTGTGTAGCATGTGTGAGTTTAGGGTGTGAGGTTCATGCATAGTTAATGCCCCAGCAGACCCTCGTTAGCTACAGTGGTAACACACACTTTCCCCATCATTATACACTGTCTGTGCCATTATAAAACTGTCTCTGTCATTATAGTGGCTCTCTGTCATTACTGCTGCAGAGACTGCTTCTATTGCTGAGGAGCGACCGTAGGGGAGTGAGGGGTGAGGCTGCAAGGGGAAGAGGTGAGGAGAGACAGCAGGGGGGGAGGTAAGAGGCAGAGGGGAAAAGTGTGAAATAAGGAGAAAGAGATGGTTAAGGTGATGTAGATGCTCGACAGGGAAACGGTTCTCTGATGACAAAAACGGGGGAATTATTTATTTTTATTAGCTGAAAATGTGTGTCTGTGTTACAGTAGGAAGGACTAATTAACTCCTCATCAATGGGACAGCTAACCAGATGGAGAAATGTCTGAAAATGTGAAAGATTAGACAAAAAAAGCTGAAAATATTTCTTAAAAGAACGTTATTAAGAGTATTTCCCAGGGGATCAACACAACTGAGGCCAATCAGCAATGTTTGGTACGATTATCCGCGGCAACAAAATTTATGTCATAGCTTAAATTCAAGACAAACTGGAGGCTTGTAAAATTCCCCGGCTCCTCTGTGTCACAGCCATTAGATATATAGTTTCAGAAAGCAAGAATTGAGATTTAGAGCCTCGGTGCTTTGAAGTGGGTTTTAGTGCCAAAACTAACTATAATCTGGGTATCACATTTCTTCTCGGAAGAGAAACCTAAAAATAAAAATGGCAGCAATCCGATCTTCTGGAACCTCCTTTTTCATGTACTGTACGGGATCCCCTTTAGGTTTAAACTGTAAAATTGAATACTCATTATAAAGAATGATACATAAAACTGCACTTCTTTTTTAAAATGTCAATCATTTCCAGCCTAAAAAACACACAGTAAGGATAAATGAAACCTCAAACCACTTCCTATCATTTTGATGCCAGCAAAAAAGAAAAAATAAGGTATCAAAATGCTGCAGCAAATTGATCATACTGTGCAGGTAATTGGAATAAAGTTGACAATGAAAAATTCCCAGAAGAAAAGATCATCTGGAAAACAAACTCCTGATGCCTTTTTGGTCTGATGTTCCAGGGAACAAACATTTCTGTGACACTTAAATTGATGTCCTCATTTTCCGTGTGTTTTCCAAGACATGCAGACACCCCGCTGTGAGAGACGGCAAAGGAAACAAACAAGCAACCCCCAACCCACACACACACACACACACACACACACATCCTCCAGAAAGGCAGTGTGTGACATAAAAAATGGGTAAACGTATGCAATCTTATACAGGTCCCAGACATCAATAAGAACACAAGAAAACAACAGAAAGATTATTTTTCTCTCTCACACACACGACCCCACACACTCACACACACAAGCATGCAGTGTGACTCACATCTTGGTTGCTCATGTCCCAGTAAGGCCTCTCTCCATATGCCATCACCTCCCAGGTGACGATCCCGTAACTCCAGACATCTGAAGCCGACGTAAACTTCCTGTAGGCGATTGCCTCCGGAGCCGTCCACCGCACCGGGATTTTACCGCCCTGAGAGAAAAAGAAAAGGGAAGAAGAGAGGGGAACATAAATGAAGGGGGAGAAAATAAGGAGAACATCTTTTGCTGTATAGTTCCACTCTTGACATGCACACTTATACATTCATCACAGTACTAAACAGAGGCCATAGGCAGCATATATCTGCAACAGTACGTCATAAAGGTGAGGACTGACTATTAATGTAATGGTCATCACAATCCTTACAGGGACATATGGTATGTCACCATATGCTGTTTTCAATGGGAGAATGATACTGTAGTAAACACCTGAATTTTCCTAAATTTTTACCTCTACTGTGTAGGTGAATACAAAGCACATGTTTAATAGTGTAGTAAGAACGATAACATACATCCATTCCACTCTTTCTCCAATCTTATCTCCTCTAATGAAGGCAGTGTGAAGACAGCGTGCTAACTTGGGAGTCCAGGAAAAAAGGAAATACTGCTACGTGTTTGTTTGACTTCACTTTTCATAGGAATATATCAACTGTGTAAACTAGGGTCGTCATGATATCAGATTTTCACTACACGATTATCGCGGACAAAATAATTCTCAATAATTAGGGCTGCACAATTAATCAAAATGTTATCGAAATCACAATAATTTTCAAATCGCAGGAGGTGCAATATGTGTTAAATTATATAGTGTTGGGCTGAAGAGATGTCCTGGCCTATACACATCCTATTCTACAGCCTTAAGAAAAAATCTTTGTTTGGTACAGATCCCTGAAAAAAAAAAAAAAAAAAAAAATCATTTTGATATGTTTTTCAGTGAAAATGAGAATAATGAAGTAAAAAATATCATTCCCTTTAATATTGCAAATCATCGCAACTGCGATACTAGTCCAAATAATCCCATCTATAAAATATTTAAAGAACAAAATAATGATAATGCTTTCAGTCAAAGCCGTCTTTAACTTTGTTTATTGTGCGTTTAGTCTCTTTTTTTGGCAAATGAATGAAACTCAAAATACGAGTGTAAGAGGTGGAGAGAGAGTCTGTAACCATAACTGTACAAAAACGTGATTTAAGAGTCGCTGGATTATTTACACGATATTATCATACATGTATTATCAACATGATATTTTATTGATATCATGTGTGTCAAACTTTACATTTATTGTCCAACTCGTGGTAAAGATCTAAGATTCGCAAAGTCATATATTTTTCATCCACTCAGCAATTTGATTTTCTAATAGCTTCACTTTAACTGTTGTTTTTTTTCATTGTGTATGAACGGTCCAGCCTCTCACATAGTTATTCAAATTACCAGCAGGAAGATTGCCATCTTTTGGCCACCGTAGCAATGCAGCGTTACTGTAATCGTCTTGAGTGTACATTTATTGCGTGTTCCCTGTGAGTGTGTGAGTGTGTGAGTCCTCACCAGTGAGCTGGTGTAGGTGGGGTCAGAGGTGTCGTCCTCCAGATATCGTGATAATCCAAAGTCAGACACCTTACACACCAGGTTACTGTTAACCAGGATGTTCCGAGCAGCCAGGTCCCGGTGAACATAACTCATTTCCGCTAGGTACCTGTAACATCAACAGGATTTATTGTGTGGATGTGTGTGTTATCCATTGCCAGCTACCTGGGCTACTAGAAAAAGCTGATGGGATTTAGTGTGTGTGTGTTATCACCGCCAGCCACCTTTGATAAAATAGGAATGGGATTTAATGTCTGTGTACATGTACATGTTTGTGTGTTATCACAGCCAGATACCTGCAATAAAACACAGATAGGATCTAGTGAGTGTGTGTGTGTGTCTGAGCAGTGTATCAAGCTGCCAAGCCGACAAGTTGTGGTGCTCTTAACTTGAATAAATAGAGTTTGTGTTTGTTCATGTGTCTATGAATGTGTGTGTGTGTGTGTGTATGTGTGTGTGTGTGTGTGTGTGTGTGTGTGTGAGAGAGAGAGAGATCTCAAGCTGCTGATGTCAGATTGCGTAGAACAAAAGTCCAGACAGTATTAGATCACCACATGAAATCTCAATGTGATATAATTGGTATTGTTACATAAAAATCAAATTTCACAACATCTGAAAAAGTTTCTTCTTCTTTTTAATAAAAATGGATTTCCGTAGCAGGAGTGTGTGTGTGTGTGTGTGTGTGTGTGTGTGTGTGTGTGTGTACCTCATTCCAGACGCGATGCCCCTCAGCATACCAACCAGCTGGATCACTGGGAACTGCCCATCATTTTGCTGCAAAACCAAAAAGCGTGACAGGATTATTTTTATTTACCGTTATCTGACTTTTTCACTTTAGTTATTTTGAGGAAGTCAATATGTCAGTTTTTCACATAAAATGTCATGAGAGGAGCTCTAACAAACAACTTTGGGAGAAAAATAAAATACTTTTTTTCAAACCAGATGACAGTGACATGTTACAGAGTGTGGCTGTAATGTGATTAAGGTGATGTACGGAGCACAGAAACACAACAGAACTAGTGTTTTTGAAATATGACTCATCTTTCAACTTCAACTTATCAATTTTAGTGATTAAATTCTCAATTTTCTATTAATATTAAGGCCTATCGGTCTTGGGTTAGGTGTTTGGGTTAGGGTTAGGGTTGAGTCAGTATGCTTAAAAGTGTTTGTAACATCATAAAACAGAGTCTAAAATATCCTGCCCCCACAATTTCCAGTATCCAGTGGGCTTTGTTCAACAATTTTTGTAACTTTCCTAGTGCGTAGTTTAGACTGCACAACTTTAGTCTTGATTTTCCCTCACTGACAGTTTTGGAGCTCCCTGACAAAAGCCACAGATCAGAGGCAAATCGGTCTTAGTTCAGTGCTTGCAAATCGGCGCTCAAGCATCATGTGTGAACTGCTCAAAGATGCGAGCCAGCCAAAAGGTTCGCCGATGCAATGCAGATGCATTCCAGATATCTAGCCTGTTAAATATGTGGATCTGTCGGGGGCTCTGTGAGGGGGCTACAGCCAATGAGCGCTCAAGACACGTGTTGAGGGGAAACCTGGAGGAGTGGTCGCCTGTATCAATAGGAACCTTACTGTGTGTGTTGCATTTGCAACACTGACCAAAGTTGTTGTTGGACCTAGAGAAAACAGGCTGGTAAATAGTAAAGACGTGTGGAGACAGGCAATTTTTGTGAACACGTGTGCCGATGACAACATCAACAAGCATGACTACGGCTGTGTCACTTCTCCTTTCATGACAAAACGTAGTTTGGAGACCTCATCTGGGATTCCTCCCAGTAAAAGATGTTGTAGTGTGTGACCCCCTGTCTCAGGTCAGTCATGTAATGTGAAAACCGACTTAAAGTCTCCCAATTACAAGAGAACAAGTTGTGTAGTGTGAACAGTACAGCGATCTGACGACTTTGAAAGTCATGTATTGTGAACTTGGCTTAAACTGACACCGCATCTTTGTCATCCTAATTTGATAACTCATGCTACATGTCTATAGTTTGTCCTGTACAGTACGAGATGTTAGTTAAATCGGTTATTTTCACTTTGAATAGAATAAAGCAGGTTGACCAACACTGCACACACGAGGCTGTAAAACAGGCTCGTAGAGTTAATAAAGTAAGAATTAATTATGCTGTTTTTTTCCCTTTGGAGAACAGTTCAGCTAACCAAAGATGTTTTTAAGCTGGAATAATTAAGCAGGGACTTTGATATTACTCATGGATGGGTTTTAGCTGTCCCATACATGTACAGTATGTGATATGATATAAACGTGGTGCATCATATAATTGCAAACATTTTATTCAGATCATTAGGAGGAGCTGTTTATAGAATGATGAAACCATTTTTGAGAATTAATCCTTAATGTGCATGAGCAAACATAACATTCCTGAACAGAATAATAAAAAATCATCAACAGTAAAACCAGATATTTTGAGGAGCTGGAGACTTGTTGTTGTTATGAGACATGTTTACGAAAACCTTTTTGCTATTTTGCTCTTTGCAGCTTTGGGCCAGACAGTCTCTGTCTCTTATAAACATCCCTGCTGACATAGTTGCAGTTGAAGGTGCGTGTGTGTCTTTTAATTCACTTTGTGCATCAAACCGCGTCTTTGATGCTCTTCTAGCCTAATCCTCTGCAGGCAAAACCTTCTTCTACGGGCACACACACACACACAGACACACATACACACACACACACACACACACACACAGATTGATCCTCTGGGTCTTGTGCCTGCAAGATGGTCACGCTAGGACAGCAACACCAGTGAGATCGACCATCGTGTGTGTGTGTGTGTGTGTGTGTGTGTGTGTGTGTGTGTGTGAGTGTGAATCAGCGGATGATTTCTGAGTCAAAAGGGGTCACGCTGTGAGAACCAAACATCAAAGAGTTTCTCTTTCTGTCTTTAGAGGCACCTCGAAAGGAGGGCAGATCAAAGAGACGGACAGACTGACAGACGTGTTCGCAGGAAGAGGAGGAAAGAGCAGCGGAAGGAAAAGAGAGGAGAGGAAGAGGAGCACGAGGTTGCTTCTGTCTTTGTGTCTCTTTCTCCCAAAACTCCCTCTCCACTCCTCCCCTCTATGTCTCTTTTCTGTTTGGGTACTTTATGTGTATGGACTATAGACCATTTCAACGGAATCGCATTGCTAGGCAACAACTTTGGTCCATGTTTACTTCCTGTCAGCTGATGTCATTCACTTACACTGCAACAGGAAATAAACAGGGGTTGCGTCCGAAATCCCATACTAGTACGCTAAAACAGTATGTGAGATATTTTAGTATGTCCAACACCTTAGTGTGAAACCAATACTACGTGAATTGCATACTATTTCCTGTGAAATACTACAGTATGCAACGCTGGATACTACGGAGGCATCAATATCCCACAATGCAATGCGACAACGTTTAAAACAGACGTTGACGGACAGCTCTGTAACATCAGTAACGCTTCAATTTAACTGTAAGTAGATTTCACTTTGCTAGGCGTGATATGTATTTTGAATTAATTCAGACTTTGATTCTCACAAGTTTTGGTCACATGAGGTTGGCACTGGTTACCATGGTTACATGTCTTTCATGACAGCTAAACTCAACACTAGAAAGCTGATAAAAGTATGTAGACCTTAGGTTGAGACTCTCAACTGCTGGTTCCAAGGTCAAGAATGAACTGTTAGAAGCTAGTTCACTGTTGTATTTCCAACATGTCTTATCTGTTTTATTATTGTTGATTTAAATAATTTTAATATTATGGTTAGTTACTTTTTTCCATTTTATTTTATTATTATTTTTTATTGTCTGACTTTATTTGCCTCCTTTCAGTCCTGATGTTTATGATTTAACCCTTGTTCAACCATGTAAAGCACTTTGTAACTTTGTTTTGAAAAGTGCAGTATAAATACAGTGTATTATTATTATTATTAGTAGTAGTACTAGTCGTATACGATATCTGACATTTGCAGCTTTAATACATAAATATTTGTATTGAAATCAGAGTTTGGGGTAATTGTAGTTGTGCAGTACACATTCCTGCACTTACACTGATAAAATAGCTACACATGTACAGTATGTGTCTGTGTGTACAGTGTGTACGTGTTATTTACCCTGAGAAACGAGTCAAGTGCTCCGTTCTCCATGAACTCGGTGATGATCATCGTAGGCCGGCTCTTGGTGACCACTCCCTCCAGTCTGATGATGTTTGGTTGGTCAAACTGACCCATGATCGACGCCTCGGACAGGAAGTCCCTTCTCTGCCTCTCGGAGTAGCCAACCTTCAGGGTCTTGATGGCCACGAGAATTTCTTTTTTCCCGACCGGCTTCAGGCGACCTTTGTACACCTCCCCAAACTCACCTGAGGAAGGAGAAAACATTATGTAGCTGAAATTACAACATTCTGTCTAAAAGCAAAATTAAAAAGGTAAAGTATACATTTAGGGCTCTTCAGAAAACAGTATGTTACACAGCAGGGAAAAACAGGTACATTATTAAGGAGGATTGTTTTTTTTAATGCTCCTTTGAATTCAGAACCCTTAAATAAATTATTACACATTAAAAGGGGAGAATAAATACTGTGACTGCATTTTAATCACATTTTATGATGTATAAATGAGTCACCAGGCGATCAGATGGGCTGAAGTTCATACCATTTATCTACCATTTATTATTAAAAATCCTCCAGCATATTGTCCTTTGCAGCAGGTGAGTGGGTCAGTAGCGAGAGGGGCAGGGTGTGTTAAACATATAAACACTCTCAGTCGTGGGAGCTGCCCTCTGCACTCTCACGGGCAAATTCACAAAGAATGGATTGTGGCCGCTGACACCACCACGAATTGCACATCACTTTCAACCGATACCCGCCCCGTCTCAAAGTCCAATTTACAAAAGATATTGTGCTAATGATAATACAGCACAAACATGTCCATAAAGTTTTGCAGTAGTGTGCGATTTATCCTTTTTTTTGCGTGTGATTGCAATTACCCATGTGGCAAAGTATAAATGTTGCCTTTGCGGCAAGAACAGAGTAGGCAGAACGATGGCAGAGACGAAAAGAAGAGTGAAATTTTCAGACTGCGATCTACAGGTCCTGACCGACGAAGTGCATAGGCATTCCTCAAAACGTCAGCCAAGGAAATTTAAACGAGAAAGAGAGAAACCATATTTGAGATTTAATATCCCAGCCTGTCAGAGCTCTTCAGTTACCACCAACTCTCTGAAGACACTAATAATTTCACTGTAACTGCATGTGGCTATTATCGCTGATCTTTGTGAATTGGACTGTTTTTAGAGTGAGGCTCATTTGCATAGAAAGGGGCCCATTTTGCACCAAATGTATGCATATTGCATCATTTTAATACATGCAAATAGCTCAGGAGCACTGAGAGGCTATTTCCTTGGCAGCACAGTACATTTCACCCTTTGCAGGTGCTTTGAGATTTACACGGTGGCTTTTTGTCTAATTTGTGCAGGTTTAGCGGTCGCAAAAGCCACGCAATCCTTTTGTGAATTCGCCCCTCAGTGTCATACTGATGGCCTTTCAGCAGCTTTGCTTGAGCAGATTCAGGTCAAGGGCTTTGCTCAAGGGGGCACTGATGGTATTTTTGCAGACCGAAAGAACAACAGCATTTGAATCCCCTCAATAGCTCCTCTCAGGGGTGAGAAAAGGTTCGTAGAAGAGGTGGCAAACAAGATAAAAGGGACAATGCCATTATTATTATTGGTACAAGGTGTACATCTGAAGTTTTAGCTTGTGGTTTAAACAAAGGCAGCCGGATGACCTCATGTATAAAGAGACTGTGCTGAAACACAAAGTTCATAGGTTCAGTCCCTGTCTGCAGTTTAAATTGTCTAGTAGGCTAAAACATTTTCTAACTCTGTTCATGAGCCTCAGAGCACCAATTTATTGTCCAGGGTCCTGTATGGTCACATAGGATTGTTAGCTAGGTAGACTACTTAGTATTAGCCTCCTGAAAAGAGGTAATAACAGGTGTTTTCAGTTATTCTGGCTGATTAGACCTCTGCAAAGTTGGGCCAGAGCTTTGATGGGAATTTATGAGGTCATAAATCTCATCCACCAATAACAATGATGAAGGTGTAATTTTTCCCGCCCTAACAGGTGCAACAAAGCGAACAGAAGACTCGAGAAGATGTCAGTCAATTAAAGTCTATACACGCCAATACAGTCCTGAAAAGAGGTCTTATCAGCCAGATCAACTGAAAACACCTGTGTGGGTGTTCAGAGGCTTTAATAACATAACGGATTTATGAAGAGTACTTCTTTATAAGTTTAATAAAGAAGTACTGTGACCCAGTAGGTGTTCCTTATTGTTAATGTTAAACTGACATTGTATGAGACTTGTTCAAATTGGACCAGTCTGTGCAATGTCCCAGAATTCACTTGTACAAAACAAAAGCCACACAGTGTGGAGGAGACAAATGCAGTCCTGTGACAAAAAAAATAATATTATTTTATGATTCTCAGTTTTTCCAACATTACCTTTCATAGTCTTTTTTTTTTTGGGGGGGGGGGGGGGGACATAGAAATCGAATAGGAGTAGAACAGACATTGAACTGTTTTCCGTGGTCATTTGACTAGTACAAAAAAATGGCAACTGTTGTTTGTTGTTATGGTGACAACAGAACACACGTCAGTGGGGCAGTTAAGTGTGGTCGTAGCTCATGGGGAGGAGAAGCCGTAGCGCTGCCGATGGCCACCAACCCACTGTTAGGCTCATTTTCTGTTACCAGTGTAGCATTGAAGCATGGTGGAATTAGCAAGCTAGCTAACGACGGCTGTGTCTAGAAGGTAACCCACAAATTGCTAAATCTGATCTGAAATCTGCAAAAACTCTCCCGAGACTCGCTGCCGGAGGACCAATCATAACCTTAACTATTCGAGATCAATGTCTAACCTTAAACATCTCACTAGAGTTTCACCAACTCGTGGGTTCCCTTCTAGACACGACCACTAACTAGCCAGCAGTCCACTAGTTTGCTAGTAAGCTAATTCCACCATGCTTTAATGCTACACTGGTTACAGAAAATGAGCCAAACAAAGTTGTCACTCCTCTGGCGATGGCAATGTGCTTTCCTACGCTGTGATAAGAGTGTTTGGATGAAGCATTAAGTTTAAAATTGTACTCATGTACTCTGGCTCTCTATGCTTTGTAACGTTAACGTTACTACTCCACTGCTCATTTGAATTGTTACTATAAAACCTCACCTCAGTGAGTTTGCGACTTGCCGTAAGTCGGTTTAGTTTATACGGAAGTTAGCCCACTACAGCGGTCGCAATGGCAACGGCACACATAAAAATGTTCGCCGCTCTGACCTTCCTGCTACGTTGATTAGAGGGATGTCGGTTCTACTATTCTATGGGGAAAACTTTTAAACTAAAATCTTCTTCATGTGTCTTTTGGTATTGATTTCTATATAGGTTGCTATATTGATCTGTGAATTGGTTGGTCGTGGTTGGTTGCAATGTCAAACATATTAACCTAAAATATGAACTGTCTTGAACTTGTTCAATGTACAGAACATTTCCTGCTGTGCTGGAGACACAGATGTCTTTTGTCAAAATAAATGCAGCCATATGCTGCTTGGGGACATGAAAATTGAATATCACTTCAAAATAAAAGTCCTCATCTCAGAGATATAAATCATGTGTGAATAATGGATGAGTGATGGGAATTGGATGACAGGCTGTGTCGTCCTGTCTCACTGTGATCTCTGCTCCACATCTCACTGCTCATTAAAAACTATCTACTGTCACTGCCGTAAACCAGCTGAAGTAGAGATGGATGGAGGGCAAGGAGGATGAAGGAGGATGGAAAGAGAGGATGGGGGGAGGAAGGAGAGATAGGGGGGTGTAGATATGAAAGAGTGAAGGATGGAAATGAGACAGTGTTGATAATAAGGGAGAAGAGGAAGGATGGACGTAGAGAGGTGAGATCCGGTGACATGTCACTTCCTCTTTTTCTAAAATAGAGGTGGTCAAGGGGAAGATGGAGCATTAGAAGAAATGTTCATTGGTTTTATTCTTGACTTAAATCTACAGTATATCTAAATACAGTTTAAGTAAATTAACTGGCCTGTCAGGGGAGATGTTATTGCCCCTTTCTATTGTAAATGAATGTGTTTCAGGGCTTCAAGTGCTTTTTTAAAATTGTATTTCTTACAGTGTGAATGATAGTAATAAGGAATGAGGAGAAAAAAGAGGTGTTATCACAGAGAGAGAGGGGAAGAGAGAGTGAGGTGAGATATTTTTATCATCTCCTTAGGGTGCCTTTTTCTTTTATCTTCCCTCCTCAATCTGTTGTTCTGCCTTTTCCCCCCTTGGTTCTTTGTTTTAGCATTTCTCTATACGCAAACAAACTCTAAAACTCCAGAGGGGCTGAATCACAGAGAGAGAGACGAAGATGGGAGGAAGTATCAAAGAAATACAGAAAGAAAAACAAAAAGAGAAAGTCGGAGAGAGGGGGAAAGAGAGTGATGTGGAAACATTTTTACTTTCTATCGCAGCAGAATGGGGGAGATTCAACCATTTAAGGGCTCAAAACCCGGCCACATCTCATATCACCCGGTTCATATTTTCCCCTCCCTCCCCGTCGTTTTCATCCCTCCTCTGTCACCTCTGGCTGAGGTGAGAAACCTTCCCCTGAAAGAAATAAAGCGAGAAACGGAGGGATTACGGAAAGCCTCTCAGAGTGGCTCAACAGACCAAAGCCGAAAGCACATACTCTCAGCGGTGAGGGTCTGAATCTGGTTCATGACCTTTATCACCCGGAGCTCCATGGCAATTTGGGTTTGATTGGTTTTGGTCCAATGACAGAAAAAAAAAGTTATGAGTTAACTGGGGGATAAAATTTGGAGTAAAAACATTCCTCCATCTATTATGGTTTGGTGTAAGACAAATATCCCTAATTAATCAAAAAGTCAAAAATAATGAATTATTGTTTATTAGGAAACAACAACTGGGACAATTGACCACGTTGCTAAAAAAGCCTTGGCCAGATCAACCTATTTGACTGACTACGTCCTGCTCTGTGTTGTCTTTGCACTGTGTTAAAATTAAGTGCATTGTAACAGAGACCCAGAAAACAACCAGTACTTCTAGGCAAGAAATATTACTATGTGATTATTTTTTTCTGATTAGTTTGTGGTAATTCAATTTAATTAAAGGTACAGTGTGTAGGATCTGGCGGCATCTAGTGGTGTGGTTGCAAATTGCAACAAACTGAGTTCCCCTCCGCTCACTCCTCCCTTTCCAAGACTGTGGTAACGTGAGAAGCCAAGTGCAAAACCGTGGTAACGGCGTTCGCCTCGCTCAGAGGCCGTCCTTACCATAATAACACTACTTCAAAAGCAACGGAAGTCAGGCGGTGGTTGGCGGTACCACAGTTTTGCACTCTGGGCTCACGTTACTGCAGTTTCACAAGCATGTCGGAGAACTACGGTGGCCTTCAGGTAACGTAAGAATGCTTAAGGCTTTCTCTGGAGTCAGTGTTTGGTTTGTCCGTTCTGGGCTACTGTAGAAACATGGTGAACTCCATGAAGAGGACCCGCTCCTTATGTAGATATGAAGGGCTCATTCTAAGCTAACGAAAACACGATTCTTAGTTTCAGGTGATTATACACTAATGAAAACATTGTTATAAACAATATATTCCATTTCTGCTAATAGATCCCCCAAAATGTTACACACTGGACCTTTAAATACAGATTTACTAAGAAATATGCACAATATGAGTGCCAAATAAACTGAAATAATTCAATAGATTTTGTCACAAGGACTTTACAAGACGATTACAAGATGAGGTCTTAATGCAGGACGCATCTTAGTTTATAATTGTAAATTAATCAAAGTACCAAAAGGCGACTGAGAGTGAACCTGAGCTTTTAGAGTTGTGGGGTCCTGAGGCAGTTAAATGCTGTGACGGTGCTCCTATAGTAGGTGGCATTGAGCTTTCATGAAAAAGCGTTCAATATTTAATGTGGAAATGATATGGCCTTATGATATGTCTTTGAGACCTTGAATAGGTTATTTATTGATAAATCTGATGCAAAAAAACAAAACGCATTAAGCATTAATATCACCTACTGAGCTTCAGGTTATTCTTCAGTATTTAGTATTAGCAACAGATTATAAGGCAAAATGCGAATTAATTAATGAACAAATGTGAGTTTGATCTGAGGGGCAGTTTTATGATAAACTTCGGATATCCAAATGTCTCTTTTTACAAATGTAGCCCTACCATTGATGAGTAACTGGATGATGCTGATGTCTGGATGTACTCCTTTTTTTACACTGCATTTTGTGAATCTATTTATGACCTTGTGTGGTGGGTTTTGGCATGTTTTACATATTTGTATTTTATGTATTCTATTTCTGCTCAAATCTGTGTGTGTTCTGTGTTTCACCTGACGTTGAACTCCTTTGGGGGAATAAATCTGAAGTGAAATGATTGAAGATGTTGCATAGTTTCAGTACTCAGGGATCAATGGTAAAAGAAGGTATTTCATCTTAGCATCTGTAAACTGTCTTTTTTGTTTCTTATTGCCATCTTTTTTCCATCTGACAGCTAACCCCCCCCCCCCAAAAAAAAATGCAGAGGATGCTCTGGGACTCCATTTCACATCCAACTTTCTCTATTTGCCAAACATCACACAGCATTTTTACAGTTCAGATCAGATAGCCAAAGAGAATGCACGAAGACAGTTTTAATTTATTCCTGTGAAAGTTTTCAGCATGAATAAAACATCTCTCCTGACTTCAAAGGGAGAAAAAATAAAGCAAAAGCAATAATAAATTGGCACTGCACGTTTCCAGATCTTTTTCATTGACACACACATCTGGCACAGTTGAAGAAATTGATTAATTTACTGTAGACTAGCTGATGTTTCAAGTGACAGTTTTTGGTCTTGTTAGAGGAAACCAAGGTTTACTTTTCTAACATTCCCTTCTGAAGCAGTTTTATAGTAGATGTGAACATGGACTGTGATTTTTTTTGCACAGTAATCATGGATTTTCATTTGAGGTATTTTTACTCTACCTGATCCAATGACTTCTTCTATTTTGACACATGAGGGGTCAATTTCCTTTGCAAACTCCCGAACTGCCTCGTTGGGGTCCTCGTAGGTGAAAGGGTCGATGTAGATCTTGACCCCCGGTGAACTATGACCTTCAGACAGGGTGGGAAAGGTCACCGTTGGGGTGGTACCACTGAACATGTCGGGCCTCAGAGTCACCTCTGAGGAAGAAAAATAGAAAATGTAAATATAAACGCTGTTTTAGAAGTTTGGTGTATGTAAATGTAAGGCTCATTTAAAGTTTCAGCACTGGTCGTACCTCCTCCTGCGTTGTACTGCTGCAGCTTGTCACCGTACACGCTCTCCTTCAACTGCCTTCTTCTGCAGACAGAAACACAAAAGGAGAGATTTTGGGGAAAGAGGCAAGAAGAGAGAAACGTTACACAAAAGTTAGAAAAGTTAGAAATACTAATTGGATGTCTTCTCTTGAGCTGAGTTGAGGTAAAATAAATAGTCATCCTGAATGTCAAAAAAGATTCTGCTTGAGGGAAGGAAAAAGTCTTTTAAGGAATTCATTAGTATTAGGTGGCTTGTTACTGTTCTGTGTTGTCAGCTCTCGTTTCCTGCTTTCACCTGAGGATTGAACCAAAGAAATGCACCCTGTAATATTTTAATACGTCAACTGATCTTCACAACAGACACCTTATACCACATAAAGGAGAGACAGCTTGTCGCTTGCTATTTCTGGGAGGTCGCATTACACATTACAGACACTTCAGGCATATCGGAAAGTCCTGATCTACTTTAAAATCGTTGTGGAATCAAAAGTAAATCAGTTTTGTGCAAAAACCATATCGTCATTGTTCAAATCATGCATCTCTAGTAATTGCAAATTTTGTAAATTGCCACATTCAGCAAGCTTAGAAATACTTTCTCCTCATCTGCATTATATCCAAAACGTTTTGTGTAATGCATCATAACAGTAAGTCTTATTCAATACAGTATGCAACGGCATATGGAGGCACAAAAAGTAAATCTAGCAGTTTATACCTGATAGGTTAATTGTTTTTGGCTTTTCCCAAATATCTCTAAAAAATTCCCAGATTTTTCTAAATTGGTTTAAACCAATATTCACAGTAAAAACTGTTCTCTTGTTGTAAGAAAAAATATTAGAAAATGCAAAAAAAAGCTGTTCAAAATGCACCAGACGCCCTCAAAATAATGCATAAAAATATAAATGATTAATGTGAAAGTTTATTTTTGACCTTGCAAACATTATTTTTGATACAAGGTAGACTTACTACCTGTCAACCACATCTCACAGTGTTTGTCAGCAGTTTGCTCAGTTGTCATGGAGATGGCTCAGTTTTCATCACATGACCAAAGTATGGAGCTTCACATGATAACAGATGGTTGTATAAGGGGGAGGGGATCCTACACCTGTTACCACGTGACTGAGGCTCCAGACTGTGAGGTGTGGTTGAAAAAGCTCTGGAAAATGCTAGTGAGTGAAATCTTAAATAAATGAATCTAGCTGCTTCTGTTTCAGGATCCTGGTATTGTGCATGTTGGATCACTGTCACACTGTCAGGACTTGAACAGAAAGGACCCATTGTTAATGTTATTAGTAACACTGTGCTTTTTTTTTTTTTACTAAGTCAAAATGTCTGCTCTGAAAAAGACCAATAAATGGTTGTAATACTGAGTGTTTACACTGCAAACAGTCTGATTTCCAGCCCTAGTTTTTTATCATTGATTTTATATCTGATTTTCACACATATCAAAAGATATTTAAATATATACAGATACATTCCCCGATTAAAAAAAGGGAAATGATGAGCCTTATTGAATCCTATCAAGTCTGTACATGTTTAACGCCTTGATTAAGGACATTTTGATTGGACAATTGAAAGTATGTAATCAGTGTAACAGTATAGTACCTCTACCTTTTTCTTTTAAAACATCGTCTTTTTATCCATCATTATTTTACGTATCTATCTATCTATCTATCCATCTATCTATCTATCTATCTATCTATAATCTTGCCTTAATTTGATTTGCATCCTGACTGCCAACCACGCCACCCCCTCTCAAGCACACACACTGTACACAGTCACATGCACACTACTTGATATTGATCTTTGCCCAGTTCTGTTGGCTTTTTAAGTTCTTTATTATTATTTTTAATTAATTTTTTCATGTTATTTATTTATCATTTTTTTATTTTTTATTTATTTATAATTTATTTGTTAATGTTATTTATTTATTATTTTATTTATTTATTATTTATTTTTTAATCCGTTTTTATTTTGTTTTGTTTTATTCATATTTCATTTTATTTTATTTGTTATAAGAAAAACAAACAAAAAAACAACTATTCAACTGGCCAGACATGGGACATACTGCCTCCCTACCGAGTGGGCTCCTCCACCATCAATGACTGCTTATGGATAGAAAAGGGCAAACACCCTGAGCTATCTACCAGAATCACGACCTACTACTACTACTACTAGTACCTCTACCAGTTAGGATATTCCTGTGACACACACATGAATGTAGCGTGTGCGTTAGTGAGAGACTGTGTACATGTATGTCAGTGTGTTACCTGGTACAGATGATGACAATAGCTACCAATGAGACGATACACACTCCACCTACTAGAGAGCCTGCAATCAGAGAGAGCTGCTGTCCCAGCTCTGACTTATACTCATCTGCAGAAACACACAGATTGAAAAGAGACGCATTATTTCTATATTTTTGAGACACTCTCACATACACACAACTGAGCAAAATATACACATAGATTCTCTTTCTCTAATACACATAAAATATCATTTACAAGGCTCATTTAACATGACTGCAACACACAAATTCATGCACACACACAAAAAGTAGGGCAGAATTTAATTACTTCACAGCCAGATTTTCACTCTTGCTCAACCTCTCACATTCCTCCTCTCAGTCCTGCACTCTCTATCCTCTCCACCACAAAACCCCCCCCCCTGACACACTCCACTGCCCACTTACCGTCGGTGAGCGTATGGAAGAGCATCTCCTTGCTGTAGGCTCCGTAGCCGGCCACGGTGCGAGCCCTCACCTGGACCAAGTAGCCGGTCCCGGGCCTCAGACCCTCCAGAACGACATTGGGTGTTTCGCTCAGGACCACTGAACTGTTCAGTACTGCCGACAGGGACTGAAGAAGGGGTTGGGAGAAAGATGAATATGTTTCAAAGTGAGCCAAGACAGACCATAATACTTCTTCAGCCACAGACTAAAGGAGACTAAATTTAGTACTCAGTTTTGGCCTTCAGCTAAGACAAGATTAATTCTTCCAAAGTTCCAGTCCAAACTGAGACATTCACCATTTTCAAGCTGTGATACCCTGGCAGGACGTAACGGCAACATCTTGAAATTGAATTTATCTGGTCATTCATTCATCTTGTCACAACACACCAAGTCTCCATCACATTTTTTGTCATTTTTCATTTCCAACAATAAAAAAAGAACAGTCCAAATACCCTCGACTACAATTTGTGTCTGTGCTCCGCACTCTTAAAATATCTATACTGTATATATGTCTGTATGTCTCCATCTATCAGTTCACATCTTAAAGGGTCAGTTCATCGAAATTACTAGACATTTTTACACTTGCCTTGACGGTACAATGTCTAGTCGTGGAAATAGATTTTATTTTATTTGTCCATATTGAGGTATCTGCTTCCATCGAAATACAGTGGAGGTGCTCAAAGCATAGAAACAAATAGTTTTCCAGAAATATTGTCCCAGTTACTCAGAATAATCCACAGACCTCACTGTGAACAGGTTTTATTGGAACTACTTCCTATTGAAGGAAAGTCATTATGAAAAGTGATGTGTAGATTTTCCACTGGGTCATGTTGCTTTTCCCACATTATATTTTTCACTATTTTGAGCAGCATAAGCAAAAATGTATGTACGCTCATCGTACTGGGGTGGGGCAGGAGTTCCAAAAAGGGCATTTCTCAAAACCTCAGCACAAAAAAACTAAGCACTTGCACTGCAAGGCACCACTAGCGTTGAGTGATAAAATATGTGTAATGCTTTGAGGGTGAACTGAACTGACCCTTTAAAACAGTAACTTAACACCAGCAAGTAACACTTTTTTACTGTCCTCATTGCCTTACATCCAACAGTGATGTCATTATAGCCAGGAATACACTTCTGTATCACAGCAGTAAGGTGAGAAGTTAAAACCACTGAAGGCCAGCAAAAACAAGATTTTCAGCTGTTGTTAACTTGCTCTATTCAATTCAATTTCAATCTATTTTTATATAGCGTTTAATCATAACAGAAGTTGGTAACACTTCATTTTATAGGTCTTCAAATGTCATGGTAATTAGGTGATAATTAGCAAGTAACCTATTTGAAATTTCATTGGAATTACTGCCAAATTACCCCAATATTTACCTCAAGAATTATCGAAAATTACTTTGTTTGGCTGTCTTGACTTGGGACTTGACTCAGGACTTTTATTATTATTATTTCATATCTATTATAAACATTTAATAATAATATTCCGCTATTTCCCAATAGCTGGTAATTTATTTAATGCCATTCCAGGAAAAAAATACAAAGTTAATTGATATGCTTTATTTTCATATCTGCTGATAAATAGATAATAAATAGCAAAAAACTTCTTTGAAATTTCTTTAAAAACTCCCTGAGTCATGACATTAGCTACCTAGTTACATTTGTGTAGACAATAAGTCACACAGTGGTGAGATTTGTGCCTGATCAGAAGTGTTTATTAGTTTTGGTTTTCCACCTCCGATGAGCAGCAGCGCACAGCAATTTTTCAAGCCTAAGGGCCCTATATTAATGATTATATGCTATTTTAGCATGTAATTATCAACTCATGTTTATGATAAAGGAATTGTCTATACATTTTGAGGTAAATATTATGGTAATTTGGCAGTAATTCCAATTTCAAATAGGTTACTTGCTAATTATCACCTAATACCATGACATTTGCAGACCTGTAAAATGAAGTGTTACCCAGAAGTCTCAAGACACTTTTCATATGGAGCAGGTCAAGACCGTACTCTATAATTTAGAGACACAACTAGAGATCCCCCATGAGCATGCATTCTATGCGACAATGGCAAGAAAAACACTCCTCTATAAGTGGTACATAGTCATGTTTTTAAATGACATTTAAAAAACTAAAAAACAGCAAATTGACTTTACAGAAATATTTTACATTTTACTCTCTACTGGATAATCCTCACGCGTCAGTGGGAACAGATTTGATGCAAACTATAGTCTACTGAATAAGTAAGTTCTGTAGATATACTGGGTCATTGTCTCCAGCAAGACATATCACCATTAAATTTGACAAAATGTAATTTTTCAGTGTTTTGTGCAGCACAAACGGAATTCCATTTACTCCCATTTAACTGGAGCAGTGACAGAGAGGGCACAAAGTGAATAATTCAAAGCCTTGGCACATAAAAACAAAACCATTTGCATTGCAAGACACCACTAGAGTTGAAAAATAATATTTTTGTTTTCAGTCACTCACTCATTTTGTCCCTGTACAATACCTTCTCTCGCCTCTTTGACCTCTTTGACCTGTTCTTTTCTCCATCTCATGCAAATATAACAAAGCGATAATGCAGTTAATTAGTCATTGCTCTCAGGGACAGGTCTACCAGAGCATTTGTGCCTCTTTCCGTCCAGTCCTCCTCCTGAGGTGAATTAGACATCAGACCTATCAGGCCTATCTTTATAAACCCAAGGCTTCAACCTTTTACCTCTATCTTTCTACGCCGGCCGTCTATGCTTCCTCTCACCCATTTCATTCAGATAAAAAGATTTTATACTGCGGCGAGATCGAAACGGTCCAGAGGGAACGACAGATACGGTGTGGTGACGGCATGAAAGGACTGGGGGAGGGAGTCATGCCATGAGGATGGAGGAGGTGGAGGGGTCGACGGCAGAACGAGGACGAGAGGAAGAGAGACGATGAGGAGGAAGGTTCAGGAGGGAAAAGAGGGTTGGGTCAGTGAGGGTTGGGGGTGGAAAGAGAAGAGAGAGGAAGAGGGAGGGTTCTCAAAAGAGGACATGCAAATGAATAAAAAGGGGTTAAAGATGATTGAGTTTTTATTACTGGTATTATTATAATTCTTAATAACAATCCCCTTGATCATCTTAATCCCCCTTTGTTGTTGCTTGTGGCTATTTTTTATTGTTACTGTTGAGATATGAGATGTCTTGTGTCATGTATTAATGTTATTCCTGTGTGCCTACAGTATCTTAAAGAGGACCTATTTATGCTTTTGTGCTTTTTCCCTTCTCTGAAGAGTTTGGTTCGGTTGACCAATCACAACAGTGGGCCAGCTGACCAAATCAGAGCAGACACGGACAGAGGGTGAAAAAAGGTGCTGCAGCACAGCCGGTATGAGAAAAGTAAAGTGTTTTTTGAACATTAGTGCATGTAAACATGTTCTAGTAGAAAGTAAAAAGTATGCACCTGATAGGTCCTCTTTAATATACTGTATTTAACATCATTATGCTCTAATTTCTTTTACTGCACTATTATTATACTGTACTATGACCAGCCAGATTCCTACTGTCATAATTAGGACACAACACATGGATAACTATAGAGTTTGCAGTGTTAAAACCTGGGGGAGAATAAGATAGAGTTATATTTGGAAGTGGCCACAGACATGGGGGTATTGTGTTGTGCTGGGGTTTGGATTTGGAGGTGTGTGTGTGTGTGTGTGTGTGTGTGTGTGTGTAGGGGGGTGGGGTGGGGCTCTATGCTTGCCATAGTGAGAAGGTTAGGGGGCAACCCATCTGGGAAGGTCTGGAAGCCAGAGATAAGTAGTGGGGAAAAATCCTGCCTCCCTGTGCCATATCAAATTTACAACATTAAAACCTCATTATCTATAGAGTGGCTATGAGGGAAGGAGGAGGTGAGGGAGGGATGGAGGGAAGGAAGGTGGAGAGAAGTACCAGAAAAGGTACGGTACAGCTGTCTGGTAAGAAAAACCTGTCCTCTCTCTCTGTCTCTCTATCTCTCTCTCTCTCTCCAGGCTTATCAGACTGCTCCCCGAGGACTTCTTCACTTGAAGCCGTGAGCTAAAATTAGTCACTTCATGTGGTTGGCTCGTCTACAGCGTAAAATGCAGTATTTCTCCCTTCTTAAGATGCGTATCAAGGAAGAAGAATGACAAGAAGAAACAATGAAAGGACTTAACTGCCAGCTTTCGATTCTGGGTCTTAATTGGCTTCCATGTTAAATAATGTTAAAGCAAAGGCAGCAGCAAATAAGGCCGGCTTACAGTAAAGTCGTTGCCCTGATTTTGACAATGTAAGTGTTTTATCTGTGACTGTCAGACTGCAGCTACAGAACATCTCTCAGCAAGTGCACTTCTTCTCACTCTGTCCTAAACTCCAACTCTAACTCACTCTAATTGCTCTCCGAGAGGCAGAACCTCAACTTTCTCTCTCTCCCTCTGTATCCTCTATCTTTCTCTGGAAGTTCACTTTTACCCAAACTGTAGGAAGTAGCATCCCCATCCCCAGGTGCAAGCTTATCAAAAGTTATCAAATGTTTGTTGACATCTCATTGCGTTTTGAAGATATTGACCAATTAACTTTAAAAGGGCATGGCTCAGCACATCAATAGACCTAACTCCACAACAGTCGGTCCAACCATCAACGAAACATGTAAGATATGTTTAGGAAAGTACTTGGAACATACCCTAAAAGTTTTATTCAAATCGAGGGGCACTACATGCAAAAAAAAAGGGCGTGGCATATACAAATCAGACTATAAATCAGAAACTGTTTGTCCAATCATTACAAAACTTGCAAGGTGATATTTCATACAATGTTGAACCACGTGTGTAAAAGTATTTTGAAATCGCTCAATAGGGGGCGCCACCAGTTCCAAATTTGGCCATAAATCAATGACAGTTGTCCAAACATCACCAGACTTGGTGGATATTTTTAAATAGGCTGTTGTAACGTGCCCAAAATTATTTCAAGATTTGACCAATAGGGGGCGACAATGTTGCACAGATTTGGCCGTAAATTAATAATCATCTGTCCGATCGTCATAAAACCTGTTAGTCATCTTTAATGCATGTCTCGGAAACTGTCAAAGGTCTAGACCCCTCGCAGCTTTCAACTTCTAACGGTCTGTGTTGGCTTGAACAAAAAGTAAAATGTAATTATCGGTAGCAGCGTGAGCTTTTCAGATGGTTTCCTATAATATTGTGTACAGTGTCCTACATATTCAGACAGCCTCTCCAGCATGAACATAATATTAATGTTTAAATGCAGTTTTTAACCAAAAGCACACTTTAAAGTCTCATGAGCGGTGACTCATTTATGACTAAAGTACATTTCCTAACTTTGACATTTTCATATTGACATACTGTTTGGCTGACATAACGTTATGAGGTGCTGTCAAAATGGGATTTATTATGTTGCTAGAACTCCATACTGTGCATTTTTGTTTGTCTAATGTTCCAATATGTAAAATTTCCCTTTTTTATTCCACTGGCATTTATTGTACACACAACACCACAATTATTTTTCAGTACCTTCTAAAATTACTGTTATATATGAGCATATTTTGATCTGCCACCAATACAGTCGAGGTTAGGGACACATAAGAAACCAATGTTGACTGTTGGTAGGAGACCAGATGTAAACTGTGGTTTCTGCTGACAAAGTCAGACAACTTAAGAGGTTTTGCGCCAGTAAAACAATTTCACAAGAGAGTCTAAGAAGACAGTCACCATTTGCATGATCACAAAATCTTAGATGTCAGGAAAACTTGGTGTGGACAGTCTTAATATCTGAACTACAGTGAGAAATCTGCAATGTTTCTTCTTTTAACACGCATGAAACACATTCGGATAATGGCATGAATGCATTTCACTAATTGGAAAGCAATAACACTCAGTGAGCTCTGAAAGATCTTTTTGAATTACAGTACATTTCACGGAAGAAGATCAGCAACGAGGAGAGTTACAACCCAGCTATCATTATACAGGAGATTAGACACCGGAGCTGCATGTGTTGACCATATTAGTAGCATTTCAAAATGTGAGAGTAAGACAGGAAAGAGCGGTTGAATATAATATGTAAACACGAATGAGGTAATAAGGGTAGAACTTTTGTAGGACACCAAGATTATACTGTGCATACTTAAATGCATATACCAGCATACATACATTATTACTTGATTTGGTTGAATATTTATCAAAAGCATCAACATACGTGAAGGCAAACTTAGTATATAAATGATATAATGATGAACAGTTGTGTAGGTAGCACACGCTGAACCAAGAGAAGCAACCACACTAATAAAAACGACACACACTCTCTCTTTCCCTTGTGCAGCACAGTGAAATTATAGCCCATACACTATGTTGTGCTGGAAAATTGGAATCTGTGAGTGAGCCCTCTGGAGGCATGGACTTTAGGACTATGCCTGAGTGTTTTCATCAAACAGAATAGATAAGAAAGAGAGTTGTCAACAGTCTTGAGCATTTACAGTTTGCAGTTATGATTGTATCCCAGAATTTTAGTGAGTTATAGAGGCACCAACTCACTGACAGTATGCATTAAAAAGAAAGAAATGAGCGCAGAGACTAGCAGTGGTATCCCCTCCAAAAAAAGCCAAAAAACGATTTTCTTCTTTTATAAAAAGAATAGCTAGATGGCAAGAAATCAAATGTGGGCTGTGGATGAAGAGGCATGTTGTTCTTTTTAGTGTATCTCACACAATCCCTTGTAGGTGCATTGCTCTTTGTTTTTTAATTTGTCTGCAGTGAAAGTCTATCTTATGTTTAGCTTTGGGTGATAGATATGCTTTTAATTTAACTTGCAGTCTCCAAATGCATTGCTTCCCACTGACTGAATTACAAAGAAGACATGATATGTCTTTTCTTTGGAGTTTTTTTTCTGTCCTGGAGCAGCAGTCTTTGATGGGAAAGAAAATCAGGTCCTGAACGTTTCACCCCTGAATCAGAAGCCCTCATTGGTGCCCCGGGTTTGACATTTTTTTATGCAGGCTAGTTTGATCATTGGACTCTGGCAGTGAAGTGCTTTGTGCCTCAGTCTCCTGGTTCACACACGTTAGGACCTTGTCCACTACAGGACGGCTGGAGGCTTGATTGCTTCAGTCAGACAGAGCCGAGTGGTAGAGGAGTTTTGATTTCAGCAGCATCCACTAGCGAATAAATGGGTGCTTTTGGTCTTCTGGTCTTTCAGTGATTCAGCTAGGGATATAGAATGACCTTCCAGTGCTCTCAAGGTGTTGACATACACAGCAAAAAGGAGTAAGGTGACATTTTTATCATCACATTCACTGTTTATTCTCTTTTGCAAAACACTGAAAAACAAGCCCTTAGAGACATGGGTAAGGCGCTCAGACATCTAGGAGGGAGATCGGAGTAGAGCCGCGGTTCATCCGCATAAATAGGAGCCAGTTGAGGTGGTTTGGGCATCTGATAAGGATGCCTCCTGGGCGCCTCATCTTGGAGATTTTCTTCGCATGTCAAACTGGAAGGAGACTGCAGGGAAGACCCAGAACACGCTGGAGGGATTATATATCTCATCTGGCTTAGGAAAGATTTGGGATCCACCAGGAGGAGCAGGAAGACATCCTTAAATCCAGAAGTACTGAGACTGTTTTCTTCCATTCTTACCACAGTGGGAAGGATAAAGCAAACTCCCAAAGAGTTTTAGTAAAAAGGACATAATGACAACTCAATAAGCACCTTTTCTGTCCATCAGTAAATCTGCTGATCATTGGCAATGGAAAAGAGAATACCAATTGTCAATTTGGACGTCTCTTTTTTCCCTTCAACCTCAACATCCTGGGACGGACAGATCTTCAACATCCAAGCCTGGATGAATGGATTGTTTCCTGCAGAGATGTGCTACTCTCTGTGGTGGTGTCTTTGGGAGGAAAGGCTCAAACCTTCATAAATAAAGGTAACTATAAAACAAACCGGTTGTCTGTGATGTCTTCTGGCACATATTGAGACACCGAGGTCCACAGAGACTTTGAAGGCCACATCAACAGAGAGCTGAGGATATGAATCTAGGAAATAATCTCGCTCTACAAACAATGGAGCAATATTAGTGGCTGCAGTCCACAAACACTGTAACATTCCTCCCCATGGCCCTTGGAAGATGTGCAACCATCACCATGAAGAGCCTGTAGTGGAAAAACTGCACCCAAGCTGCAAAATGTGTCATATCATTGAGAAAATGAATAAGACTTGTATATAAAACATGCATTTTCATCTCCTGCAGTCATCATCATAACCTATTTAATGATTCAACTAGGATGGCAACAGGAGAACATTTTTTTTGGTCTAGTTTATTTTTCTATATATATATTAATTTGTCTAAATAATTGTCCATAATTGTCTGAGGTTCTGTTTCTTCTGGTGCTTCAAGTGAAGAGTATCCGGCACAAGACACACAGGATGAGTTACTTGACCAATTAAACGGGTTTAATTGGATCTTCCAGAGCGCACTGATCTTAATTAGATCCCATATTGTGTGTTACAGCTTATGAAACTGTGGCACCTCGAACTACATCAGTTGTTCGTGGAAGACACATACACAGCTTTGTTTGATTCAATAAACCTTCCTTTCACAGTTTGGTCGGAGTGATGCAGTCTTAGAATTTGACAGGATCCCACTGTAGCCACTTATTAATGAATAGATGCTCATCTTTGCTGCATGACTACGATCAACAATTGATGTGTACTGGAATAAAGAGAGGCTCTCCATCACTGTAAAACCCTGTCAGTGTCACTACAGGCTCCATGAAATATGCATTGATCAATCCAGACCTATTAGGAAATTATACTGTATGAAAGATGATGCATGAACCCAACGTTTTAACAGACATTGAGCACAAGTGAAGGAGAAAATACATCAATAACGGGAATTAAATCTAAGAGATATGTTGACACGTTTCTGTTTTCAGGTGTCCTCCATTAATCATCACGTCATGTCTATGATGAGCAACATTCACCATTTTCCAGCCTCTGTACTAATAATAATAATAATGATTCTTTTTATCAGTATAGTAATGTTTAAAGAACTTCACATTATCGAGTGATTATTATTATTTTAAGAGACATTGTGGTCAATGGACACATTCAAAGACACACCACATCTGTCACATCTGTCATGGTGTCACCGTTTCGTGGTCTAACAGTGGACATTGCTTTATTTAGTTAATAATTTTAGTTATTTGCTGAAGCTGAAGAAACATCTCACAATATGAATATCTAAATCATGACAGGTGCCTCGTAGGGCAGCAACTTAAACAAATGTGGGAAAAAAACAACTACTGCACACTGTTTTGCTTACATTAGGTCAACCCCAGTTGTAAGGTATAAAAAACCTTACAATTACGCTTGCTGGACTATTATACACGTATTTATTTATTTTTTAGAGTTTGGATTCTTTTAAGGATGAAAACAAAAAAAAGTTATTTTTATATATATATATTTTTATATATATATATATATATATATTTTTTTTTATATATATATATATATATATATATATATAAATATATATAAAAAAATATATATATATATATAATGTCAAAGTTAACGCGATAGTTAATGCAAATTAACTATTGCAAATTCATAACAATCTGCCTACCAGCACCTCTAAAGTTCACTAATTAGCACATTATATCACACAAGAGCTAAGTCACTGTACAACAGTTATGTGCCGGACTGTTTCTTTGCCGGGAGAACTAATTTCTCCTCTGATAACCTTACATTGATGACAATTTGTGTATGGAATAAACAAACGAGATATTGAGTTAATTAGTGAGTTAAGAGGAGCCCTGGACTGAGCCAGGCTAGTTGTTCCCCCTTGTATAACGCTAACCAACCATCCTGGCTGTTACTTAATACTACTGCTTCAAAAAAACAGACATGAGATTGGTATCGCTCTTCTCATCTCAGCAAGAAAGTGAATGTTTTTTTTCTCCGAAATGTTAAACTTTAAGTTCTTTATCTACTAACCTTGACGGTAATGTGTATGTTTTCTCAAGGTGTTTCATTCATCAACTGACCTCTTTTTTTGTGGTCCTTGATTGGTTATTTACCAATTTATCTGTGCATGCATAATGAACTGTTGTAACTCCTTGTCTTTATACCTGTGAGACTGTTGCTGCTTCTCAGCGAGTCCCGATAATAGATGACTTGGATGTAGTTGATATTGATTTGCCTGTTTTATCGACTCTAATGGATTACTGTCTGTGACCATAACACCAAAAAGCACACACACACTCACAAACATTTATCATCCCACTCTACCTTGTCAAAGTATCGCATCTCGTAGTCAAGGATAATTCCGTTGGGCTGCTCGGGCGGTGGCCATGACAACGAGAAACTGCGGCTCGTTGAGCTCACTTGGTGCATTATGGGAACTACTGAGGGCGCTGTTAAAAAAGAAAAAACACACACAAGAACACACAATCAATTAGGTAGTTAAAAGATTCGCTTGCATCCTTAAACTTCATAAATATGGAAATAGAATGTGTAATGTAATGACATATTACCAAGGATTATTTACACCCAAAGGAGAAAAATGTTTCCTCATCCAAGCTCATGAAAACAAATTACTGCACTTGTCACTGATGGGGAAGCAAGAGTTATGTCTGCGATGCATTTTCACCCATAATTTTATGAACCAGAAGCTCTTGGCTATAATGTATTTCATGGTTTCGCCTCCCGGATCTTTTTATGAGATGGTTCTCATCACATTTGCACTTCACTTGACAGCGTACAGTGAAGAGAGGATGGAATCAAGACACGGATATTGATGCTACACCAGTAACAAATATCAAATTGATGCAAGTTATGTTGAGGGTGTATGCATCTTACACAGCTGAGTCATCAGGACATCATGGCGCAGCCATACTGTGATACCCCATGAGCCAAAGACTTCCTCTGTAGTCAGAATTTGACAGCCTGAGCGAGTTATCACCTGAAAACCTCACAGTCATTTTTAATATTGCCACAATTGACATTTTCTATATGTCGAGTGAGTTTCATATCCTAAGGTCCCATGAAATACGCTAAAACCTATTGCATAATTTAAAACCTCCCCAGTGCAGTCAACCTGCAAATAAATCATTTTTTTTTGTTGAGTACTAAAAGATTTCAGGGATAAGAGAGTTTTGCATCCGGCAGCAGTAACAAATGCGCTCAGAAAGCGACAGGGTGACAATGGATCATGTTTCGATTAGGAATGAGCCGGGGTTGCTGTAGATGAGGTAAATGATGTGTTTTCCATCAGAGCAAAGCGGCTTTTAAATCTAAATTTGGGTAGCGGTGGAAATATCACTTGTGTCTGTCTCTATAAAGTATTGATGGAGCAGTAACTCAGCTCACTTTATAGTCTCTAAGAATTACACTGTCAGAGACGGAGAGAGAGGGGGGACAGAGAGGGGCGGGCAGGGAGAGGGGATAAAGGCAAGAAAGACAGAACAGAGGCAGAGGGGAAGAGGAAAACAGGATGAAAGCTGTGGATGTGCAGGAAAAAACACAGAAGGGGTGAGAGAAAGGGAGACAGAGGGAGAGAGATGACACGCTTATAACATGTTTTATGAATTAAAAAGCTGTAGCTCAATTTCCTTTATCCCCCTTGCCATCCCTCCCTCGCATAATCCTCTGTGCCCCAGGGCGTGCTTACACACACATATACAGATGCTTGCACACACAGCGTTTGGACTCACCGGCCTGATTGGTTGTAATGTTGATTGACAGTTGCTGGGCGGGATAAGGGCTCTTGTTGGAGACTCCGTTGACTGCCTGTGGAATAAAAAATTTAATGGTCAGCTATTCCATCGTACAGACATTAACCACCATAGTTACTGTTGCTAGGCCTGTCAAGCTTTCTGTTCTCACACAGCACATGTGTAGTTTACAATGTTGACAGTGGCAGATTTAACACTCAAAACTCTTCTTAAAACATTAAGTGTTTGATTTGACAGAGGTAAATAAAAGCAGGCTTCTCATTTCAAACTAGCAGCTGATTTTATCAGCCCAACTAACAACGGAGTTGGTTGAAAACTGATGTTTTGATGTTTCCAGCTGACTCGTTTTAAAAGGAGAACCATGTAAATGGATATATGATATTGTCCCAAAAGAATGAGGATAAAGATGCATGTCCTTGGCAAAAAATTAGACAGTTTCACCAGTTGATGATTCATGTAGGAGACGTGGAAATACAGAAACAACAGTGTTCCTGTGTTTCACTATAGAGGTAGTTAGTTCTAGTATAGAGTGCTACAGGAATGAGTCCTAAAACCCGGAAATGAGCACTTCCGATTCCCCGTCTGGAAGTCAATGTTTTTTTTTATATATTTGTTTTGGTTAGATGCCTGAAAAAAACTCTGTGGTTAACACAAGCTTTAGGGATTTTAACGTGTTGTTCTACAATATAAAATACATCAATAAATATCCCACTCATGAATTTTGAAGCCTTTATGTGTCTTAAAAAAGGCGGTTGCTGGCAAGTGGGTAAATGAGACTACTAAACATCATCACGCCGACTCGTCCTCCTTTACAGCCCTGTTGTGTATACTTTTCCATCTAGCGACTGCAGTCACGCTTCAAAAATCATACAAGTGATGTTAATTTATGAAGATTATCTTGCTGAGCAAAACGTGTAAGTATCATAAACATGTGTTCGCCACAGATCTTATTTTCTGCAATTATCCAAAACCCAATGGAAAAATCCCATTGGCTTTTTGTCGAGATGCGAGACTGGAGTTGGAGTTGAGAGACGACGTGTACGACTAGATTGTTTCACAAGTAGCCAGTTTGCAAGCTAATTTTAAACCAATAAAAAGCGAAATCATTGTCAGACGAGGTAGTGTCACGTTGCGAAACTCTCGCAAGATGGTTAAGCTAAGGCATTGACCTTAAATTACGAGACTGCATTTCGGCCAATATGTTCTGCCTCTTCTGCTCTCCACACGGACTGTTTACCGGCATTCAACCAAAGCGTGCTCGACCGTGATCAATACCACTCAGACTACAAATGGAAACCAGAACGCTTCCTATGCCAAAATCTTGTCCCGTTGCCTACAGATTCTACATAATGAATGCAGAATCTGTTTATAGAGATTAGCTTACTACTAAGTAAGTACAGATGTAAGCAAACATCCTTTTGTTCATGTATTATTGGATTTGGAAAGGTTAAATAAAAAGCCTTTATATCTTTATATACAGTGTATCACTCTGACTGCAGCCACATGCACTCTACTTTACGACTGCTAAGCTATGATTGGACGATCGCTGTTCAGGGGAGGGATTCAACAAAAAGTCAATTATCAGCAACAATGAGATGGTTTTCATTTCCGTGTAGCAGCGCTGCCAATGTCTTCTTGAAACGGTCCCACCGTCTGTCTCATCTTACCAACACAAAGACACAATTAACAGGTTCCCAGTGTGTTTTAAAGACCACCTAATTAGCTGCCACATATTGTTAGTCATGAGCTCAGTTAATCATTTTGACGGTCGAAACAATGTCTTCAGTCACAGCAAATCATTAAACAAAGGCGTGGTAATTAGTGACGCTAGCTTAATGGCTTACTCCGAGCTCTAATTCTGTTATTTTGTTTGTTTCTTTATCATTTCACATTTTTTATTTTGTGTTTTCCCTTTCCTTGAGTCTCTGAGTATTCAAAAATATCACTTTTGCCAACATATAAAAAAAGTTTTTTCTACATTTCACTAATAAGATTTCAGAGATACACAGATATTTCTACTATCGAAAACTAATTTTGCAAGTCAAGGTGTTCAGATGACACCTAACTGTGATGCCACCATTTATTTAGTTGAAGTAGTTGTGAGTGTTTAATTTGGTGGATAATTTAGTTTTGGGGAAAAAAATGGATGGATATCTCAATGGATATTCCGCTCTGTCTTTAATGGTGGCTGCGTTCAGTAAACACATCAAATCACAATCAATACTTTCACAATCAGGTCAGTGTTTGTCATTCATTCATACATCATTATTGATCCGTCCGTCCCACATCAGACTGGTTCCAAAATGGATCAACTCAGGCTACACTATTGATTAGATTTAGAAAAGAATCATGAACTTTATGTTGTATTCCTACACAAATCGGTAACCTTTCCTTTTACAGTCCCCCAATTACCAAGTATTTACCTGGTAAATACATGGTAATAGTAGTAGTAGTAGTAGTAGTAATAGTAGTATAGTAATAGTATATTATATTATTATTAATATTATTATATATTATTGGGTAATTGCCTGTAATTACCACTTAGTATGTAAATACAAAGAAACCATAGCTGAAATACTAATAAAAACCTTCGCCATTACCCATCAACTCAACTCAGTTCTGTGTAGTTGTGACCGGTTTAGGCTGGTAATAAACTCAGATATATATGTGTACTTTCTAGGAAACTATAGGCAACCAATTCTTTGAAACACTCCCTTTATTAATGATCAATTCAAGTTACAACTGCAAGGTTTATGTTAGTCTAGGTTTAATTATTATTTCTTTACATGTACCTACCAGTGGTGATTACTAATCATTAACCAGGTAGGACTGTAAAAGGAAGGGAAACCCAAAATCCTTTGACATTCACCAACAGGAGATTTGGCCACATTTATATAAGGAGATTAAATTTCACAATCCAGGACTAAATGGGGGGAGTCAAGTAACACGCTTCCTTCCTTTAACAATTACAATGCAGGTGACCTTGATTTAGACACCCAGCCTTGATATTAAAGGCGGATGATAGCAGAAGATTGAAGGTCCAAACATCGTACTGGTTTTATAGGCTTCAGGGTGGCCTTGTGGTTTGAGTGAGCATGATATAACTGGAAATTGTGCATAGAAAGCCTCCATGTCAGCAAGCATCTATGTAGCCTCCGTATCCTTGAGCACCACAGTGAATATCTGGCAGCTATTTGCATATAACACAAGAGTTGATCCAAACCAAACTACAGACTTTCAACACGCCTTTCAAGCCCAAAACCAGTAAGCGTGCGATACTCAAAATAAAGATTTCCATTGGAGCAGCATGCCTGCTGAATAAATAAAGCTTCAAAATGGCACAAAATGGACCAACCTGTATTTCGAAGGTGTACGATGTGTGGGCCCGCAGCTTGCTGATGTCCACCCTCGTATCCTTTAACCCGTGCCTGCCTGAAATGAACGCCACGCTGTCGTCACATGGCTGACACGCCCGGCGTTCGCTGCTGTGGCACCGGCGGCACAAGACGTTATATGACAGGTCTTCACGGTGCCCGATGTCACGCGGTGGGTGCCACTCCAGCCGCACCGATGTCTGGTTGACGACTGAGACCACGTTGCGAGGAGCAGAAGGGACACCTAGAGAAAGATGGTTGGACATTAATTGACAACATGTTTCCAGTGTCTGTTTCAGAGTCAATTTAAAGCAATTCACCGCTCCACACCTGGATGCAATCAAACTTCATTATGGCAAGCACTTGAGAAATTATTTGATTTTTCATCAAGCAGTGCTTACTAAGTACATATGGATACTTTTTTATTATCACAGGATGTCTGGTATTTTATAGCTAAGCAAGCTGTTGTATAAGCAAAGCATCACTGCACATACAGTATGCAATAAGCTGATGTTTGGAAACGTTTCCGTTGATAAAATATCACAGTAACTAGCAGGCCAAGAAGTCTCATACTGTATTGTCATTAATGTAAATGTGTAATGGAAGGGTACCATATAAGATGTATTCATTTATACAGTATCACAGTCCTGTTACCAACAATCTTTTCGATAAGCAAATCTGACCTATTACCGAAATAATGTAAAATAAATCAACACAACCAACAATAGTGCAGTTTGAGTCCCGTAGCTCAAGATTAGATATACAAATACTCTTTTAAATTGTGGCTGCCAAAGGAGGAAAAAAAAATTAACTCCATTAGTACTAACTTCAGAAACATTTGAAGCGCAATATACCTCCATTTCTCTACATTTCACAGGGAAATATTTATCTAATGGCAGTAGTTACTGGATACTTTCTCAATAAAGATGTGACAATAGAGCAAAAACAGTTAATCAATTAGTCAACAGAACAGAAAATGAATGGGTATCAATTGTGACAAGTAATTCATTTTTAAAATGTCAAAACAATAAGTGGGTCTAGCATAGAAAATGTGAATATTTGCTGTTTTTTTCTAGTCTTCTATGATGGACAACTCAATTGTGTTGTGGACTTTTTTTAGACAAAAGAAGCATTCAAATGTGTCAACTTGGGCTTTGGGAAATCTTCTGACAGTTTAAGGACCAAATGATTAATCAAGAAAATAAATTGAAGATTTTTTGATAATGAAAATAATCATTAGTTGCGGCCCAATTTTACATAAAAAAACACAAGATCAATCTGTCGAATCTGAAAACATATTCACCACTGACGGCTGCAACAGAAAAGAACATGTCCCATCCCATCTTGTGAATTTGAGATCCTTTAATTCACCCTGTCTGCCAGGATTTTGTTCTACATTAAAGTACAGACAGCGGTACAAAAAGTGAAGAATCAAATCTTAGCTTAGAATGAGATCTCTGTCAAGAAAAACACTGAAGAAACCTTTCTGCTAGTCTGACTCACCGAATGTAGACTGTGGGTATAAGCTTGCCATTGGCCGCCTATGTCAGCCGCCATTCTCTTCCCCTTTTGCTAGGGTTGACGCTATAATGGATGGTGCAGAGGGACGAATGGTTCGGTATATCCTATTGGTCAGTGGATAGGAAGCGCAAAGGAGGCACATGCGCAGAATCAGGCAAGCATCCCTCAGTCAGGACCATCCATTATAGCATCAACCTTCCACTATCGGCGCTAAGGCTGGGCAATATGACGATATATATCGTCAAACAATTATGTTTATGTTTTACAATTATGTACAATTTCTATATCGTTTCTATCGCAATATAGGCTAGGCCTATATTTATTTTTTTCTCTCTACAATTTCACTTAAAATGTTAATTTTGCACTTGAGTTCTTAAAATGAGATGATTTTTCAAGTATTTTATTCACACAAAAATGGGCTTTACCATGTGGTTATTTCATAGAGACTATATATTTATTGAAAAAGCAGAAAACATGCTATATCATGACATATGTCGTTATCGAGATATGAAATAACCTTTATTGTGATGGAATATTTTGGCCATATCCCCCAGCCCTAATCTACGCTCTCTATTTTGCAAGGACATCGTCGCTGCATCCTGTGCTTTAGCACCGCCCAAGATGACTGTGATTGGTTTAAAGAAATACAAAAAGCCAGAGCATTTCTTCCCCTATAATACCAGAATGATAAAGTGTTGAGCCAGACCTTTCTGTAGCGCTGACACAGCGCTGTGGAAATAGGTCTGCCTATGCAAGACTACTTTCTCTGTACACTGACCAGTGAATATGAGGATGATTACTTTACTTTCACTTTACTGACTTCAACTGCCAAGTGCAGTTTCCAGCCAGTACTGCTGGTACAGATGTAGGGAACTCAGCCAACTCTGTCTCTAACAGTCAGAAGATGACCTAACAGCTCACCGCCAGCCAGAGAGTCTTTCTGTCTGTCACTCGTCTCTCTCTTGGTGGTTCTTTCATTTCTGTCAGCTCATCTCTCTGATCTGAGTAGAAAACTCTGTCTTTTAGGGTGTTAAAGTGAGTCTTAGACGCACACCCAGAGTTTTCACAAGGTTAAACCTAGCGGGTTCACTTCTCCTTCACTGTTCACACACACATCACACAGACACACGACACACAGACACACCCGCACTACGACATGTTGGAACAAGACGTGAAATGGATGTTAAACATTGGCATATGTTAAATCAGAGTCATAAGAAAGATCTGAGATGGCCCTGTGGAATATGTATATGTGTGTATTAAACCAACGCTGCAGAATCAAAGTGTTAACAATCAATGATGGATTGAAAATCTAAGTATCGACATCTTAAAAACATTACTGAGAGAAAAACTGTGCATTCATAATTATACTCGCACAATTATCGACACAGATTTTCACTCAATCTTACTTTTGATCTGAATGGCATACATAAAAAGTATTTTACACTGTCAGATATACCCACAGAGTTCACAGCAAATGCAGTACACATTAAAATGCAAAAAATAAGAAAGGGGATAATGATCATTTTAAATTGACCATTTTTACTGCTGTGACGATAGAAACTGCTTCACTACAAAGGGTTATCTGTACTGCAGTCTACAACCACACTCTGCACTTCCTCACTGCAAGTGGCTTTCACAATATATGACCTAATCTGACACAAAAATACACTTAAAAAAAAGCAGTACACACACACACACACACACACACACACACACATCTCCGTACCTACGCAGCCCATGAGGCAAGTTGAGGGAATGATTTTCTGTCAGGGAACTATCCGCACACTGCGCACTCACTCTTCCATTTCACTGATCTGATTTTATATCATATTGAGTTCATACCAAATAAAAATAAACTGACGCTCCTTCCTATATTGAAGTTCTATCCCACAGTTTTTCAGAGTTTTCGCTCTTCTTTTTCATCGCTGTTGTGTTTGAAGAAAAAAAAACTTCTGACTCAATTTGTTTTTGCCCTTGACTTGAAAGTACCAAGGTAATTCACAAAGCTGTGTAGGCTGAGTAGGTTGACACCTGACACCTTTTCACTGGGAAAGTTGATTTTTTTCCCCTCTTCTGTCAGCATCAATTTGAGAGTGTTCTGCTGCTTGTTTGAGGTGAGGCTTTTCATGTGCTTTCTCTGTTGTCAGCATAGGTTAACCCCACAAATTGTTCCATAACCACTGTGGCAAAATCATTTATGTTCCCTCTGTAATATGCTGCGATAAATGATCACGGTGGGATTTCAATAACAGTAAAGGAATAATATATAATAATAATATATATACATACAATATATAATAATAGTTTTAGTGTAAAACATGAAATGAGCTTTAATCCTTCTGAACTAGATTGCATCTATTGTTGACAAATCGTTTTATTTGTTGTCTCTATGGATGTTTTCATGGATCACTATGTCACTATTTTACAACATTGATTATGCCTCTAAGGCTCCTTTCACACCTAAACACATGTGCATTTGACCTTTTGGTTTGGTTTATACAGACCGGAGAGGAAGCTATCAATCGAACTCTGGGGCAACTGGAACAAGGCTACCTGAAATGTTGTTTCTCGATCAGCTTCTGGTGCGGTTTGTGATAGCAGAGAAGTCATTTCAGCATGAAATCAAAAGATAAACCACTATTAAATCAATCTGATGACTGGGAACTGTCAAAAAAGTGATCTGTGATCTGCATAGTATAAATGATGCACTGTATAGGCTATAGAGTGCTGCAGGGATGACACATTTTTGTAGGCCAACCAGGAAATTAGCATCGCTCTGGTTCCTGTGTCACTTCTAGTTGCAAAAAAACAACAAGGCGACGGGCAAATACCAAGAGAGTGACGGCCAAAAACCAGGATAGTGACAGCCAAACTTAAAGCTTCAAAACGGCAGTCCACAAACCAATGGGTGACGTCAAGGTGACTATGTCCACTTCTTATATACAGTCTATGGTCTAGACCAACTGAACCAAACTACGGGTGTAGTAAAGCCATCCAAACTGTGTGCAATTGGATGACTTAGTATAACATCATTCAGTCAACATAGGGAGATCAATCCTAATAGAATCCAAAACTAGTAGACAGAGATCAAAACCAGTTCTTAATTGGACGGACAGGGCTAAAAGTAGTGCCTCGCCAATATTCACTGCATAATCCAAACATTATATTGAGTTTTTACATTATAGAAAAGACAGTTTTGGGTTTACCTTTTATATATTCTTCTGGCAGAATGTTGCAAATTCATTCATGAATGTAAGACAGTAAAATAATGATCTGCCCATGAATGAACCAGAGCTTTTTATAGCCTTGAAAAACATGAAGTTGTATCCAGGTCACCGGGACGTGCATACAAACACACACATGCACCTACGCACGCAAACACATACACACAGTTTCACAGTTTGAGACTAGCTACAGAGACAGTCCAAAATGATTCATGTCTCAACCTACTTTCACCATCTCTCTGTGGAACAGAGAGGCAGCGTTTTTCAAACTCTGTGCCTCGTCTTGCATAGCAATATAGCCTCTTCGACACACTAAACACATATTCACTTCAATGGGAAGCCTGAGGAGTGTGGCAGTGTTATTACTTATTGCTCCCCAAATCCCCAAACAAGGACGGGAACATTGCAGCACACTCGCTCTGAATGAGGTGCATGAAATTAGGGGTGGAATGATAAATCAGAGCAGATATTGGCCTTTAATTCAATGATGAGATATTGGATTGTCTGTGATGTCGACCACTGATACGCTGTAATATGTCAGCGAGTGGTAACTTCAGTCCAGAAATTGGCCTTCACAACCCTCAGGCATAACCACACACTGTTACATATACAACAGAGAAAGGTTTATCGAGTATGTATTTTTGTTTTTTGTGTGTTTGTTACACAGAGAGAGAGAGACAGACTCACTGGTGCACACGTCCTCCGGTTTGTCCATGTCACCGCGGTAATAGCCGTTACGACAACCGCAGAGGGTGGCGGCCTCGATGGTGGAGCGACTGTTGAGCGGACATTGCTGACATAATCCTGGCCCCTGGAACGACTTAAAGGTGCCCTGAGGGCAAGCTGAAGAAAAAGAGAGAGAGAGAGGGAGAGAGAGAGAGGGGAAAAACGTATAAAAAACAAACAAATATACAACTCAGCTTCCTGAACATGAATGAAACATGACAAATAAACTGCTTTTTGTTTGTCTTGACTGCAAGACATTTGGCAGACTTTGTTTTAGAGATACACTTAAGAGTTATTACTGGTAGTATAAAGGTTGACAAAGCACAGACGGGGATTTTCTGGGAATAGCAGCACATTATCTTGTACATTTTGTATAAGTCCACAGTGTCACACCGGTTATCTGTGGTGTAGATTATAGTTCAATTCCTCTGGTTCCTTTATCTGGGTCACAGTTATTTCCCTCCATACTGAATTATTCTTTGTGACATGAAATACATATATGAATTCTTAAAGATGATGTTCCCCTTTATTTTATTCATCCGGCAATGGCTTGTTCGGAGTATACAATACATGCTCTTTATTCAGCTTTTATATACACTAGTATGGCCTTTCATCATTTGCACTGCAGTCCGCTTGGGATGAGACAAGCCCAATAACGGAGGTCGGAGTCAGTAGTGTCACTTCTGTAGTGAAATTAAGGCGATGCCTGTCTCTCTCATCTACAGTGTTTAGTAGGCTGTATGAAGGCTGTCCCTTTCACTTCATTAAATGTAAATGTCACAGCAGGTCTTGTTATGTGTCCCTCTGCAGCCTTAAATTTGAGGAAGAACAGGACCCATTTTAAAGCAATGTCTGGGTCTTTGTAGTTACCTTCACTGAATCATGTACATTTAATACCCATCTGTTACAAAATAACCTCACAAACTTCCAAGCTTTTGAACAGCTTTTAGACAGTTCTAACTCTTTGTTGCTGCCACCCGATCCCACGGGAAGGCGTATAAATAGAACGACATTTTAAGGACATTCCACGTGTCGTGATAACGCATTTTAGGCTTTTTGCCTGTCATTTATACGCCACAGAGTTAACACTGTGAAATGTCTTTTTGCGTGTCATTTAATGCCAACAAAACAAAGGTAACAGCTGCAGTTAGGTTTAGGCAACATGGAAAATGGAAAAACAACGTAACTTCAAAATAGCTCAACAACTCTCTGGGACACGAACACCGGTCTCCTAGTTGAAAGTCCTGTGTTTGTTGGGCCCATCCATTTCCACTGCCGCCCGCCACGAGCAGTCTTTCTCACTTTTTATTCTACGTCACTAGCTCAGAGCGTAGCATATTCACACAGATGCATTTACATTGCAGTCAGTACAGACTACATGGTGTACACATGACACGCCAAAAGCAACAAAGGCGTTGTTATTGCACGTGAAATGACTTACAAATTACCGTGTCATTCATACAGGCTGGTTGTGCATAGCTTCCCTGTTCATTCAGGAAGAATCTTCAGGAAACGTTCACGCAGTTCCACAAAAAACATTACAGAAATTAAAAGTTCTCACTCATCATCATGACTGTACTTCCTCCTCAGAACTGCCCATTCACACCACTTCCTGTATTTTCATCCAAAAACACATTTCTGGGATGCCACCAATGTATGCATCATCCCCTTTTTTTCCAGCTGCTCTGCTGAAAATAGCGTTGCATTTTTAATTTCTGGCATGAATTCTTAATAGCTAGACCTCTGCTTTCACATAATGTCATAGACCAGAATCATGGCTGCTGTTTCAGTTAAATGTATCCATCGGTATATATTCTCCTGGCTCTTTGAACAAAATGAGCACAGTGTGTAAGTAATAGTGCTGCTGATCAATGGCAGTCATGTCTCTGTTACCTCCAAGATGTTTTCTGAGACTGTTTGCTGGGAATTTTTATTTAACCTTTATTTTACTAGGAGGGTCTCTTGAGATCAGAATATCTGCTTTTCAAGCAAGTAAAAATGGTAGCACCGCTTATAAATAATAAACAAAGCACAGCATCAGCTGAAATATGAAAAAGCTTTCAGAGCAGCTGCAATCACTTTCTAGGTTTAAATCCCTAGTAAAGCCCAAGGACAGCAACTGTTTGTGTAGATTACTTAATATTACATGCCGTGTTTGAGACATTTTGATAGTAGCTCCAGTTAACCATTGAACATTTTCAAGCAGGTTAGCAATTGAACCCTTCAAAGCTCCAATTTGTGCAGAAACACCGCCACCACAGCTGCACTACTACGTCTGTGGGACATTGGATACTAAAAAAAAAAATCTAGTTTGAAGCAGTAGAGAAAGTTAACATTAACTAAACAAATTAAATGTAACATGAAATATATCATGTCAAGTCAAGAGTACTTTAAATCCCAGAAGGATACCTTTAATTAATACATGGGATTTCATAAGTGCCTTTTTGGTGAGGGCAAACACATTCTGAATTATGACTACAAGTAAAATAAAAAGCCAAACAGAGAAGTGTGAAATGAGAAATTAGACTGAAACGAAGGCTCTGCCAAAAGGCTGAGAAAAAAACAAATGAGCTTTTTTTAATGTTACTTGTTTCCAGTTTTGATTAATCTTTAGCACTTTGTTGTCCCTTCCTCCGCTGTAATGAATGTTCACTTTATCTCAGCGATGCTTCAGATGCTATAAGACCAAAATGCAAATGTTATACAGATTTATGGTGGAAGGCAGAGGAGGAGTGCACAAGCAGGCTGTTACCGAGTCCATACAAACTGGAGTCCAGATGATAACGTGAACTGAGTGAAAGAAGTAAATGAGACAAAGTGCCAGCAAGTTAAGAGCCGCAGTGTCACTTAATCAAACATTAAAGAGAGAGAAATACAAAGACGGAAACAAAGAAAGAAATACTCAAAGATACAAGAGAAAAGACAAAGAAATGGAGCAGGAGAGAATAAGAACAACAATAAAACTGCTGTTTTTATTCTTCCCTCTCAATATCACTATTTCTGCAGTACTACTACTCTATTGTGTTCACTCTCCTGCAATGTTATACTGCTACTTCTTGGTCTTACTGATTTGTTCTAACCTGATTTACAATGGAGGATGCTCTTCTCTGCCCCCATGTTTTACTGCATATTACATTGTACATGAACCACAGAGCTTGAAGAAACTACTCACATCTCAGATATGAAGTACACTTCATATCACATTGCAGGACTTGATCAAGCTTGTATTAAATGTGAACAACTTTATACATCACTGGCCCCAAATGATAGCATTGGAGTAACCGTTTCACCAATTATATAACATCAGTGAACTGAACTCCTTACGTCTAAGTGCCCTCTCCTCACTGTGTGGGCTGGAGGAGGTTGTGAGTCCCGGTTTCTCTGAGTAGACCACTTTTATTTTAGTTTTAAGTTGGGATGTTTAGATTTTTTTTTATGGTAGTGCTGAGGGCTTAAAATGTGATTAAATGTGGTGTACTAAAGAGCAAACAATTACACAAGAATGTGTAAGAACATGCACTTGAACAGTATGCAAATCCCTAAACTAGAGCTGGGGCTTATGGCTGAGATATATATCAGGATTATATCAGCTTTATAGTGAGTTTCAGCTCATTGTTTAGCTGTCTGGCTCACATTTGAGTTAGTTTTGGTTCACTTTCACCGCTCTCAAGGGTCGTTCACATGCCCCTCGTCTAAAATGCGTAGAAAACGCCAGCCGTGCCGCTTTCATCCTTCTATCCAAGGTGCTTCGGAGGTTGCACTACTGTCGCGTCTGCTATTACTAAGCAACCAGCGTGTTGTTGCAATGACGATGATGAAGTTGCGGTAATTTAGCAGATAAATCGAGCAGTAACATTACTGCTCGATTTCTCTGTGTCAAGTTGGCTGACCTTTCAACTGGATGTTGTGACGTTCTTGGATGGAAAGGGTGAAGAAAGTGAAATAGTCCGTGGGAGAGCCCTGCACTAAAATGATTAACTTCTCTTCCATATATTTACCGTAGACTGATATTTACAGAAGAAAGAAAAGAGCTTTCCATATCTGCCGGCTGTGATTGGTTGTTCCTTGTCACATGACATGCAGTGCGTGCTGCAGCGTTCCAAAAGTTGAACCTTTTTTATCTCGGAGCGCTGCCATCGCACCCTGAAAAAACCCAGACTCTCATGGTGTCATTTTCAGCTGTTTTCAGTGAAAAAGCTTGAAAAACCCACTGTGCACTACCTGCTCTGCACCAAATAGCAGACAGACACAGGTTTGTATGATATCTCACGAAAAGTTATTCCTCTTTTGTCGTGCATTTTCCTACGAATGTCAAGCAAGAAGTGACGCGCGTTTCCACTTCAGTCTTTTCAAAATCAACTTAGGAAAAGATCGACTTGGTTAGGTGTAGGCAACAAAACTACTGAGTTAGGATTAGGTGTATAAAATCGTGGTTTGGGTTAAGGTAACTCCGGAAGTGGCATAACTTAAGTATGGAAGTTACGTGACAAATAAATCAATGTTGACTTCTGGTTTCACTCGGAGTACAAACATCGGCCTCCTGGGCGAAAGCCCCCGACTTCCTCCGTATGCGGCGTTTGTCGTTCTTTATAATTCCTGGTTCACGATTACGTGGATTACATATGAATTGATTTTTTTTTTTTTTTCTTTTCTCTTTTCGTAGGTATAGCTACAAACGGTGTATGAGAACAACCTGAGCAGCTCGAGAGTCAGATATTTCCCTCAGGAGTTGGTAGAGACCAAAAACAGAGCTAAAAGAGAGTGAATATTGGATTTAACATTCACCATGTGGCCAGAAACACGACTTCAATAATAATAATGTTTCTCCGTAAAAAAAATAGTTTGCTAACACATTCACCCTAACAACTTTATGAGGCGATAATATGTCAACGCTGCTTACAGCTTGTTTCCGTTGTCCCCAAGTGGCCAAAAACTCAGTTATTGCAGGATCTAAGAGTAAAAAGCTGTGGGGCGCACCTGTAGTTTAGGGGTTAAGATGCTGGCCATAAACTACAACGTCCCCGGGTTTGACTCTGGCCGGGGACCTAGTTTGCAGCTTTACATCCCTCATTTCCTGTCATTTCTACTGTCTGTAATAAAGACATAAAACTGCCCCAAAGATACTTTTAAAATAGTAAATAGCCGTGAAAGACAGAGACCCGTACCCTTGAAACGGCTGCAAATTATTTGTACTACTTGAAATTCAATAGCCATTATTCTTTCTCGCACATTCAAATTATCATCAGCTACAGTTTTGCCAATGTTTCCCTTAATCCCCCTATTTGTCAGACACCCTCTCTCTCCGTTTCTCTGTGTCTGTCTATATCACGCTCCCTTTCTGTTAGTTTCTTTATATTCAGACCTTCCTTTGAAGTCGTCTCTTCAGGAGTGTCAATGGCTTGTGCCTCTGTGTGTGTTTGTGTGTTTGTGTGTGTGTGTTTGTGTCTTGAATAGGCAGATAGACATCTGGCTTGTCAAGGTCATTTATTCAACAACCTTGCTCATACACATGGGGCGTGTCACCATGGCAACAAGTCTTGCTCCCTCTCTCTTTTAGATACCTCTCTGTATCCTATAGTTATCTCTCTATCCCCTTTGTGTCCAGCTGTCTCAGGATTTTCAACTACTAACACCAGATGTGCTGCATGTTGTTTGTGTGTACACCATTATCGTGGCCGAAAGAATTCACAGTAATGATATTAACACGATTTCTATTGAAAGTTTAAAATAATAATAATAATGCTATCAATCAAATTTATCTTTAACTTTATGTTTTGTGTGTTTTGACTCTTTTTTAGAAAATTAATTACACTTAAAATACGAGTGTAGGGAGGTGGAGAGAGAGTCTGTAACTATAACGGTACATATAAAATGATTTATAGGTGCTGGATTATTTACAAAATATTATCATATGTGTATTATTACCATGATATCAATATTTAATTTTTAAATATCACAGTTATCGTTAATACCGGTATATCACGACACCCTTACTGAATATCAGTAAATGAAAAAAAGATATGATTGGTACAAACGTAGGTAGTATAGATATATTTACTGTTTTCATAGTTTTATGTATCCAGTTTGGCTTGGATAGAAAATGACAAAAAATGAATATGCCTTTGAAGATGAACTGACGCAGCTCACAGAGCAGAAAATTCATCATGCAAATGGAACAAATCTAAGAACGGATGGAGACACAAAAACAAGATGGAAAATGCGAAAGATAAGATAGATAAAAAGGAAAGCACAGAGAGTTACAGAGAAAGAAAGAAAGAAAGAAAGAAAGAGTTAAAAAGGGGACAAAGAGAGAGGAAAATATCATTCCCTCTGTGCCTTTAGCCAGCTGTGTGGAGTCACACAGCGACCATGTGGATGACAATTGTCTAAAGTTGGCATACAGGCTCACTGATCAATTATTAAAGAATTGCATGAGTGCATGTGTGTGTGTGTGTGTGTGTGTGTGTGTGTGTGTGTGTGTGTGGGTGTGGGTGTATGTGTGGTAAAAGGCTGCATGTTTTAAAAACTCTCAGAGCATTGTCGGGGTCCACAGCAGGGGTAGTTTGTGTGTATTCAGTGGTAGTGCTGACATTTGTAGTGTGGTGCATTCGAAGTAAGGGTCTATTTGAATATGTTTACTTTACTTTACACACACACACACACACACACACAGTACTTTGATGTCAAGCCACTTTTGCCGGATGGTTTGCACAATATGCTGGTTTGGTGCAAAATAAACACCATCTCTGTGGCCTGACACACACATACATACAGACACACACACACCCACACACACAAAGACAACCATCTGTTCTAATAGTGAGTCCAGTTTCCTGCCAACTTGTTATCAGCTGATTGGCAGAAGAGCACACCAAAAAGACGGCAGCTCGGTGGAGACAGACGGGACAGGTTCTGTCCCACGTCATCTTGAATCACTGCTTATGCACAAAAGCTTTGAATAAAACACACGAGGCAGGTGTACATAGACACGCCATCACGGAAACTGTCAAGTCACGCCGACTGAGTCGGTCTTTGGACTGCATCCAGTAAGTATCTAGTCTGGCCGGGCGATATAAACAATATAGCGATCACAATGGGAAATGTTCTCTGTCAGAAAATAAGGAACTTCAATATAATGTCCATAAGTCGCATTGCTTGACAACATACTAATAACCCTGTCCCAATGCAGAAACAAAGCTGTTTCTAACCAATGATATGGACGTCTTTTTTAGTCTCTTTTAGGAACAGACCGCCTACTTCCCAAAATAGGTACGAAAAGATGGCCGAGTAGCTAAAAACACCACTTTCTTTTGATGGGAGAGAAAAGCGCACCCTTTGAGGAAACAATTTCATGTTGGCACAGAGAGCGACAGCTCAACAGTTACAACAACCTTAAAGGTAAAGAGCTGTAGTGGATAATATACGTAACAAGAATTTGGTGGTGTGACGATATTAGGGCTGACCCGAATGCTTCAAAGCTTCGACCGTTTTGTTTGTTTTTCAACATTAACTATTATTAGTTATTCTCCGATAGATATTGCTGTTTTGTGTAGAGGTGTGTGAATGTACAGTAGTGTGGTAGCGACGCTGTGCCAGGCACTGAAACGGGAGAGAGAGTCAGACAGACAGAAGAAGCTTCGAATACATTCAAATATTTCTCACCCAAGCTTCGAAGCCCAAAAAATGGTATTGGGGACAGCCCTAGAAGATACTTTGGCTACTAAATGCCTTGTTTGGCCACAGAGTTGATGAGACAGACTCAAAAAGGGCTAACTTTAAGACAGGATATACCAAGAACTAAGTTCATCACCTGAGGCATCACCATCTAATAATGCACGCAAAGTGCAGTCTCGCCAGCAATTAGACCCATCCACAGGCCCTAAGAGGAACACCAACAAACTGTAACATCAGTATCTGTTTCCCCAGTTTCACACATGCTGTTACTTTTTTAATGGCAAAAGACATGGTGCAGATAGGTGCAGTTAAAAACTAGATTTTAATTCATTTATTCAAATAGATATTCTGCTTTCTGCTCATGATTCTAGGTCATTCTCCTATGGGGTAATTTCAACATAAAACTCAACTAATTTATACTGTCATGAATATTCAATTTATTCAATGTATCAACTGATTGGAAAACTACTATTGTGATAAAAATGTTTTGCGCTATCTTCTTTCTAGTTTTGTTTTTCAAGGGCGACAATTTACAAGCTCAATATTTTTTTTTAGAGATCGACAGCAAAAGACTGGGAAGACTTAATCAGTCCAAATTTCACCGTAATTCCTTCTGCAGTAATATTGTCAGACTTAATCACTGTCTCCCATGAATCGTGTCTGGCTTACCTTCTACCCACTCAAATATTATATGAAGAAAGAGTATTTCTGTGCAAAAGAGACACTGACACCAAAGGCAAAGCTAACATTTCACAGGAGACAGATAGAATACTATTCATCAGTCCCTTCTGTGTTCTCCATCTCTTTTATCTCTCACAGTTATTTTACCTTTCTGTCCTTGGTTTGTCCTTTTTTTCACTTTCTTGCTAGTCCATCTCTCTAGAGGGCTCAACTGTTGTACTTTCTTTTTCCTATTTCCTTCCCTCCCTCCTTCCTTCCTTCCCTCCTTGTGCCCCTCTATCTCTTCGACACTCTCTGGCAGTTCAGGACTAATTTGCAGTAGACTAATCTGGCTGGAACACGCTAAACTAATTAACATGGGATGAAGCAGCCTCACTTATCATTTCACCATATGTATATACATCACACACACATGCTCACACTAACCCACACACTCTCCGGCACACACACACACACAAAATGGATGAGACTCTCCAGGCAGAATAAGAAATGATTGGTACTACTTCGCAGAGGAAATGGGGAAGGAGGCCAGATATAAAAAAAAGGAGGTAAAGGAGATAGACGAGCTATTTCTGTTCCATGTTCAGCCAAGTCTGCTTCTACTAATATTAACATAGGGAACATCGTGGGCTGCACCCTTGGGCAAAAAATACATCTGAAAATGTATACATGCATGTGATTATTCAGCTAGGACTGCCAGAAATGACACACTTTGTTCTCCTGCACACAATAACACATTTGCATTTTCTACAGAATTGACTCAGCAGAGAAGTCTAGTTCGTTTTGTAAACAAAGCTACTGTAGGACTTAAATATGGCACATTTCTCATAGTGAAGGAAAACAAAGAGTATTGATATGCACACATTTTGTTCAAAAGATCATTTCCATACCATATTTGTAACACACACACATTGAATATAAAAATGAAGGTTGTAACTATTTGTTTGATTCTAGCATGCTTGGTGATACTTTTTCTTTTGTTGTATGCTTTGTGATATATTGCCTGCTGCAATAGCATGTTTTCTATGGTTGATTATTAGAAGCATGTCCGCTGGATATTGATTTGCTGTCCTGCCGGCTTGTTAGCTTTTGCAACAAAACAATATGAAATGCGTGTGCAGCATGCAACAGTGTTTACTGTAGCAAGGTCATCAGAACAGGTTTTAAAGAAAAGAGACTGAATTCAGCTACATGTGCTGTGATGCAGTTTACTATTTGCAGCCGTTTAAATCTTTTCTTCATTTTTTACGAGAACAGTTTGAACTAGCAGAGCCTCATTAAAGGGCAGATTTACCTCGACACACGTTGCCGTTGTCTGGTTCATAACCCGCCTTGCAGCTGCAGCTGCCGATGGGTACCATCCACTCTCCGTCTCCGTTACAGTAGAGCTTTATGGGCACGTCTACTTCCTCAGCGTTGGGGATACAGCTTCCTCTGGCGATGACTAATGAGGTGGATTCTGCTCCAGTCAGTGTCTGCACAGAATCAGAATCATACAAAAAAGGTCTACTTGCTTGTCTGTATTCATGCCTGATGAGAAGAGTATCACAGTTTCCAGTTAGTTCTGGTTCATACCTCTGGGAAAAAAGCAAAGTTCTGCACCACGCTGGGGCATTTCTTGTAGAAGACTCTGACAGCCAGAAGGGACATGCAAGCGCCCAGATCCTGGAAGGCTAAGTGGAAGCCTCTGCCTTTGGACAACGGCCCAAAACTCCGAACTTCTGTGTTCACCTTCATTAGCCTTCCCCCAAAATCAACCTGGGAGAAACTCTCATCTGCTGCGATGGTGTCCACCTTACAGAGTCAGAGACAAGGACAGACAGGGGGAAGGATAGGAGAGGCAAAAGAAAGCGAGTTGAATGAATTCAAGAAAAACAAAGTAGTGTTTTAATCTGATGTATAATAATGGATAAATGCACTTGTGACCACATACCATATCATTTTATTACATTAGAATTCAGTCATAATTTGCTATTTCCCCAATGAACATCGCTGATGGCACCAGAGGAGGCTGCTAGGAGATTTCCAACACTGATTCATCAACACAAACAGTGTGAAACTACACTGAAACTTGATTAAATTTGGTTAATTGAAAAACGGCAAACATATAAGACTGAGTACATGACATTTTTACGGGAGATGTCAACTATGAATCTCAAAGAGCACTGGGAAAAACACATCCAATCAGCAAGCGTTATATTCTAATAGCTGGAGGAAGTTTGAACTTTGTAGACTTTGTTCACTAAATTAAGCATCTCTGGTGATTCACTTCTGGATTCTTGATTAATTTTTGATCAGTGCAGTGTTTTCTTCTGGATTGCAAATTGTCCCCTTATGACAAAGCATTTTTCAGATAATCTAATGGTTCTCTCAATCCAATATAATGAATTTGCACAGGTGTCAGATCTCCAGCCTGTGGCCTGCATTTTCTCCAGAGTGAAATAATGAGGCCCATGTTTACTACAGCACTTAACACTCCCCAGTCTTTGTATTGAGTAAAATTGTGATTGCCATCAAAATTTTACTTTGAAATGCTAATTTATAGTGACAATACCAACAGCTCTTCACACTTTGCTTCTATTCTGGACCCATTACCTTAAGAAAAGGGGCATTGGCCCAGTACTCCACCCCTTTAATGCTCTCCGACACGGTCCTTTCGGTCTCCAGGTAGTACAGGTTGAACGTCTCTTTGCAGGAGCCCAGGACGCTGGGGATGGAGGCGCAGTCGCGTACGGTGAAGCGGATCTCCACGTAGATGCGTTGCGCCGCCCTCCTGTCGATGTAGGTGGTGAGGAGCCAGTTGTTCTGGCTGGGCTCAAACACGTTGCACACCTGGTACGTCCTGATGGTGTTGAGGTTCTCATCATAGCCGCTCACCTCTTCCCACTGGGGAATGTGTGTGTGTGAGAGAGAGGAAGGGGCAAGGGGCATGGATGAGAGGGGAGGAAGTAGGGGAAGAGGGGAGAGGAGAGGCCAAAATGATTAATAGGTTTACCGAGACCTGACACAAATTAAACTTTCTCTTTCCCTCCCTACCATTTTCTCTCTCTCTCTCTTTACCTACCTCCCGACTGCCCTCCCTCCTCATTCGCTTTTTCTCTCCCCTCTACCTTGTTCTTTTCTGAAGAGGGACAACCATTCATCACAATTAGAGCCGCTCACCTCAAACACACACACACACACACAGCAGACTATTGTAACCAGCTAGTAGCCAAGCCACCATTTAAAAAATCCAAGGAGTTCAAGAAAATGGGTTTAAGACCCTACTGTATCTTATTCTATTTTATTTTATTCTATTCTAATAATTTGTCTCTTGCGGACTCTTGTGAGCTACACCTCCCTGATCTATTGGAATCCACTCTATTCTGCATCAATAGCGGTTAATTGGTGTCACCTTGCAACTGTAATTAGGATTTTGACAGACTCCTTAATGGAGCACTGTAAAGTGTACTCAAACTGCTTTCCCCAAGGGTACACACACATGCATATACACATATACACACACAAGCACAATACACCTCTGCACATTGTTCTTACTCCATTGGCAGGGAACGATATCCAGCCGAGCTCAGCTGTCGCTGTCCTTGTATCCATCACTGTCTCTGTCGGACAAAAAGAGAGACAGACGGGGAGAGAGAGAGAGAGGTGAGACAGGGAGCTGCAGGAAGAGGACAGGTAGGAGTTTAATTAATAGTCAGCTCAGATGCCAACTTTCATTCATATTCATAAAACTCCACTTTGCTCTGTTTTCTGTAATGCTTCCCCCGTCTCTTCTTTCTCCCCCACCCTATCATAAAAGAGATAATGGCCACAAATAAACAAACAAATAAACAAGCCTGTGGTTATGCTAAGCATAAACAAAAGTAACACAATGACAACAAAGGTTATACAATTATAAACAATGTCAAGCATGTCCTGCTTAGTCAGCATCCGTCTCATATTGCACAGTGCCAAAGCATAACACTATCATTCAGTGTTATCTGCACACATATGACCATATCACATATTACAGTAGGCCTATATAATGAAGTATATATGTTGAAATCCTGGTGTATCCTATAAATAGTAATACAATTATCCAGTTCTTATAAAATTGCAATGATGGCTGCTGGTCTGTAAATAGCAGTTGGCAACAGTAATAACAACAGAAAGCGATTTGCAGCAGTTTACAGCAGCATTAGCAATTAGAAACTGAGAGCAAATTAAGAGCTAGCTTTTGCAACAGCCATAACAGTTAGCAACACAGGAGCAATTAGCAACAGCAATGGCCATCAGCAAAAGAAAGCAAGTAACAGCTAGCTTTGCAACACCTATAACAGTTCGCTATAGCAACAGAGGGCAGTTAGCAACAGCATTAGCACTTAAAGTGGCAGTAGGCAGAATATTTTTGGCGTCATTGGGCAAAAATTCCATAATAACCTTTCAGCATATTGTAATTCAAGTGTTCTGAGAGAAAACTAGACTTCTGCACCTCCTCATGGCTCTGTTTACAGGCTTTAAAACAATCTAGCCCGTGACGGGAGACTTTGACCAATCACAGGTCATTTTATTGAGAGCGTTCCTATTGGCTGTGCTCCGGTCATGTGACTGAAACTTGGCGTTCCTTCACCAGATTTCACAATGGCGGCGGCGTCTCAAACTTTCTCATTTTACAGCTAAACCGTGCACTACAAGATGATTCTGAAAACATTTGAGGCGAGAAATAGGCATTAACGTAACAGAATATTGATTCATATTTGATCAGCGCTCGCTGCCTAGTTTGACTGTTTGGTCAGAGTTCGCGAGTGATTGACAGCCGGCTCTCATAGACAGCAGCTGGACAGCAGACCTCAGATCAGCTCTTACTGCTTGTTTTCCTCCAGTATGTGAAATCTTGCAGATGCCGTTAGGAGCACCGGAGGACGGAGAGGCACATGATTTTTTTCCAGGTTACCTGTGTCATGTTCTACTGTCATAATCATATTTTCTCCAATCTCGCCTACTTCAACTTTAACAAAAGAAAGCAAATTGAGAGCTAACTTTGCAACAGTCACAACCGTTAGCAGCAGAGGGAAGTTAGCAGCATTATTAGCAGTTAGCAACAGAAGGTCAGTTAGGAACAGCCATAGCAGTTCGCAACGAAAAGCAATTAACAGCTAGTTTAGCAACAGCTATAACGGTCAGCAACAACAGGGGACATTTATAGCAACAGAAAGCAATTGCCAGTAACAAAGTCTTACGTTGAGTAAAGGGTGAGGGTGAAAACAGTGGTAGCAGTCTACCGTTTCAACCACTGGCTATTGACTAGTTAAATAATAGGCTAATTACATAAAGGTGAAATCAGTCAGTGGCAGCAATAGAAATTAAATAGACAACTCCATTGTGTGGATGTGTGTAGGTAGCACTCAGCTGATCTGGGTGCCACTAATGACTACATGTCCCCATCTGAACCTACACAATCAGCTCCATCTGCTACAGTAACCTCACATAACCTGACTCATTGATTAAATCACATCCGGGTAACACACTGACACAGTACTGTGCACCAAGTCCTTTCTTAGATGGCTACAACGATGTGTGAAATTTAAAGCACAACAAAGCTATAGCCTACTAAACACCAAAAAATCAGATGGCCACATTCATTGTAAAAGTAAGACACTTCATATTATACATTACAGCCTATACTGTGTTTATGGTGAAATATTGCTATGTGAGCTGACCTAGTTTAACTATTTTCTGCACTTTTCTGTCGGATATGTGCAAACCATGGCAGGCTGGGTCATTGGAAAATAAGGAGAATATGATTTACGATCACATGTCCATGCATGTTAATGTTGGTATAGTACTGTAAGTGGAAGGAAAAACCACATACTATCAATAATGTAGGATGACAGTGTTATGGAAACTTTTCATTACATATTGGTGCCTTCAAATGGGGTTGTGTTTACCGCGTTCATGAGAAAAGTCCATATGAACGCCCCCCTCTCGGTATTCACGACCTCGTAAGTGGAAAGTTTCTGAAAGCTCTGAGTTTTTACGAGTTGTGACGTGTTTGTTGACGTTGTCAGAAATGGCGGAGGCCATGGAAGTACATTTTTCAGTGAATAATAAGATAATATATTGTAATTTTAATCATATATTGTTTTTGAGTGTGAGGAAGATGTTAATATTCCCAACGGCCTCGTCTTTTTCCTCTGTCATTATGCCTTTATATTTCCTTCTTTATGTTACCCGCTTGCTAGCTTGCTAAATTATTAGCCTCTGTGGCTTCTAGATGCCGACAGTAACGTTAATATTGCCGTTGCTCAGCAACGGTGTTCTCACGACTTAACCACTCGAACGTCAAGAATATCGTGTACACGACTTCCCATGTTGTAAACACGAGCTCACGAGTTGCATTTGAAGGCATCATATTGCTGGTAGCAGGCCTACTGACAACTTAAAAATGTGAATGAAACGCTATTTCCTTTGCAACTAAAGCCTGTTAATAGTGTTTGAACCACACAGGAAGATAAAGAAAATAATAATTTCCCTTTTGATGTTTTTAGGATTTTTTTAAACATGATTTTGCTCAGGCGGTTTCTTAGCTCTCCTACGTTACTTGCGGGTGAGCTAAACTGCTCGCAAAATTAACAGCGAGCGGACAGGCTGAAACGCTCAGGCCGAGATAAGTTAGTCGGCATGCTGACAACACAGACCCTAACACAGAGCCCTTTGTAATAAAACATGGTGAGAAGATTCAACGACATCACACCACGAGGCAGCTGCAGGCAAACAACCTCCCTTGATTCTTGACATGCTCTCCTCCTCTTGCACTCTTTCAATCTGTCACCCTGCCTCTCATTATCTCCACCCCTCCTCCTCCTCCTCCTCACATCCTCCCCACCTTCATCCTCTCCTTCACGCTACTTCCCTGTCTTTTATCTCACCCTCTACCTTGGGTGCTTCTTTTTTTGCCAGCGAGCGAGCCTAATTACAGCAGAACCCAGTTTTTCAGCTTTCCCTTGGGAGTGAAGGTCGTTTTTAGAAAATGAAATGCTTGTCACGCGAAAATGTAGTCGACTATCAAAATCTTGGACCAAAGCTAATTCAAACGGTGACAATTGTCACTATCTAATTTGTAGCTTCAGTGCATTTAGTGGCATGTTGTCAACAGAGATTTTCAAACGCCGATCCACAGCAGAATATAGACCCAGTTTATTTCTGCCTTGCATATTTTGCCTGTTCAGATGCCTTTGAAGTTGGGGTAAAAAAAAATGAGGCTAAAAAGAAAAATGGTAATATAGAGACAAATCCACAATGTTGACAGAAGAGATGTTGGAATAGCTCATGTAGTCTTACAAGCTATACCTTCCAGCAAAGCCTTGCAAGAAGGGATTTTTTGATTCAGGGCTTTGCTTAAAGAATGGAACAATGGCTGTGCAATGTCATACTCCACCATACCACCATATTTCTACTTCAAAAACAGGGTATTAAAGGCATATTCTCAGGCACTTTTAGCATACAATACAAACTTTGCTGGCAATACATTCATTGAAAATTGATTGCACCACCATGCCCAGGAACTCTTGGGAGGCCTCTGTGATTCATCATTTTATGTTATTACATCCTGTTCACAGCTTGAGCATTAGGACCAAGTGCTGAGAGAGTAATGTGGGTATAAACATTAAAATATATATATATATATATATACACAGATAGAAAATGTGTGATTCATTTGCGATAAATCACAATTAACTGTGGACAATCATGCGATTAAATATTTTATATATATATATGATTAAAATATTTAATCGCATGATTGTCCGTAGTTAATTGTGATTAATCGCAAATGAATCACACATTTTCTATCTGTTCAAAATGTATTCAAGTATTTAATACTCTTATCAACATGGGAGTGGGCAAATACGCTTGTTTTATGCAAATGTACTGTATGTATATATTTATTATTGTCCAGAAACAGAAACACCCAAAACATATTTCATTTGCTGTCATACTGGACAAAGAAAAGCATAAAATCCTCTCATTTGAGTGGCGTGAACCAGCAAAAGTTTAGCATTTTTGGCAACAAAAAAAAAATCTTTCGATTGATGATTAATTGGCTGATGTTTCAATTCTCTTCATATCTTTGTACAATTACAAATCACTTGTGCAGGAGTATGAGAACAACATAACCGAACCATATTTGCAAACGTGCCTCGTGAATTCCCGGTTTAAAAGAGAAGAAGTCTACGCCGGGCTTATTAGAGTGCATACTCATCAGTCTAATTAACAGCACACAGCACACACCTCTCTGTGCATAATAGGGTATACTCTCCGATCAGCCTAATTACTTCTGACATATTGGTGGCTGTGATAGCAGTGTGCCCACCTCCCCCGCGGTGTTGCACCTCCTCAACCAACGCTACACGGCTGAACAAAACCAAAGCCATTTTATGGCAGAAGAAACAGCAGGTAAATCTGTACGATATTGTAGCAGTCAAAGAGGCTGTTAAATCTTTGTTGTGGCCCAAGAGGGAGGAATAAAAGTATTGCCATCACAGACGCTGAATTAGAAGTAATATTACGGTTTCACTGCCTCCACCTCTTTATTTTTTCTCTATGTGTGTGTGTGTGAGATGTACAAGTACAAGTGGTCAAATGGCAAGTGAGATCGGTTCATCTTATGCTAATTAGCCTAGTGTGTTCTAACCAGATTAGTGTACTGTTCAAAGACTGCAAATTAGTGCTGATTTATATCTGAATGTGTGTGTGTGTGTGTGTGTACGGTATACATTGTATGTGCCTCTGAGAGAAAGAAAGAAAAGTAAGCCTGGGAGCATCACACTCGTGGTTAAGGAAGCACACCAAAATAACACGCAGATATGCACATACACACTCGCCTAACACACGCTAAAAGCCCTCCTGGAGTGAAAGACGTCATGCCGCCAGCAGAGGCGGCTGTTGACCAATCAGGCGTTGAAGTGAAATGGCACAGCGTCACGGAAGAACAACTCAGTCAAGAGCACACACACACACACACATTCAGACGTAGATGTGCTCTTGCAGTAATCAAATATACGTAGGCTATACATGAATACACTCTCATACACACAAACATACTGCAGGACCCATGCAGAGAAGCTTCTCTTTTATTCCAACCTCACATGCCCCCAAAATCAATTATGAAGACAATTATGAGGCTGCTCTGAAAATCTGAAAAACTCATCCACACTTGTAACCTTTGCGAACATTTACCTCTCCACAGGAAGTGATGTAATTAGAATTAAGCACTAGAATGAACAGCTAAACAAGAAGATGGTTCGGATTTTAAGAAAGAAAGAATAAAAGCAAGTGTACATAATAAATCTTGTCAAGTTTTAGCTCCTGTCAAAAATGTTTTCTTGTATTGGCCCCACAGGAGCTCCAGCAGACTCGGTATTATACTCTAGTGTCTCAAAACTGCACGCCGTTCCCTTCAGCTACACTTTGGCTCGTACACAGCCTGCAAAGTCTCACCCGATAATTTTCAACATTCAACATCAATCTGAAGTATACTGGCTAATGGGCTGACCCTGTTGTCTTAAAACAGCTTGCTCAGCAGTTCAAAAACACATTGTATCAGCAAAAAACAGACATAACTATGCAACAACAGTAGATTTACACGAGGAGCCGCGGATGTTGTGGACGAAATTACAATTTTGCTACAATAGCATGACACCATCATGTCATAAATTAAAGAGAGAGTTTGGTTTTGGGGCGTCTTCTTTTTTATCCATTTACCCAGAATGGAACAAACACATACTGATACTATTTTAGGTGCAATTTGAAGATATACTATACAGTATATTACCTTTAAATTATTAAATTACTGGATGTCTATGGGATCAGGAGCAGCTCCACTTCAAAAGTAGGGAAATACACCTACAGTACAGTACTTTACTGTATGGATAGTGAGTCTAACTCAACTACATGTTGTAAGACTCGTCAAAATCAAAGCAATTGGCTGTAATATCCTGATTTGTAGCCCTTATGGGTGAAGCTCCCCCCACCAAAAAATGCCACCTATTTTTTGTTGATGTAGCCAATAGCGTCTTTTAGTGAGACCTTCCCTGCCGGTCTTTCAAACTCCACACCTCCAGTTCATATTGCAGGCTTTGTGCTATACTTTTGTCTTCAAGCCCAAATAACCAAAGCCCCCAGAAGACATCATACAATGCAACATGCAAGTTACGTTAGTGATGTTTGTCACGTGTTTTGTAGTGACAGTTTCCGTACTGACGTTACGTTGTTTCCTGTACTTAGTTTACATACTTATTTTAAGCCCAACCACAACGTTTTCCCTTAACCTAACTTAGTGGTTTTCTTGCCTAATCCTAAATCAGTGGCTTTGTTGCCCCCTGCTGGTACTGCATGTTAATACAGGTGTTTAATATTCAAGGCAAAACATGACACTGACACGCTATCCTCTGGTGGAAAGGTGGGTCTATTACAAGCTTTGGCATAATATCAGGTTGTAAACTGACCTTTATGTGTCAAATTGGTGGAATGTCCCTTTAAAACCTGTCTTAGTTGATGAATTTTCAGCATTAAGGCATGTAAGTACACTTGAGTACCTGATTTTCTGATATAAATTGAACGATTATTGATTCAAATGAGGTAGAAACTGTCTAAAAATCAAAAGCAAACAATGCCCAACTAACCAGTGTTTCATTTTTTTTGCATCATCTACTACATGTTCCCATGGTCCAGTGGGCTCTGTGACAAGTCCATTAAGCATTGGACTACAAACCTAAGCTACGTCTTAGGCTTCGGTAATATCTGAGAGAACCATAGGTTCTGCTGTATCACATTTATCAGTCATCCTCTGCTAACTTTTCCTGCTAATACTGGTATTAATTTCCTACTTGATTTCTCCTCCTCTGTGTGCTGCACAAAACAAATTAGACACATGGGGCTCCTGGTCTTCATGTATTAATAGCTAATCTCTGTTTATTTGCTTTCAAACACTGCAGGGACTTCAGGACCCAGGCATGCCACCATATGTACCAGTTCCGCGAAAGGCCAACCTGCAACCTGACAGTTTATTAGTGTTGATGATGAACACAAAAGGACTCCGAGCCATTAGTTGAACTTTTTGGGGCAATTAAGAGGTTGTTCAAGTGATAAATCTCACTGAAATTCTCTACAGTTAAATGTCTTCCTCTATACTTTTATTTGATTACTTTAAGTACCTGTGTTGAGAAATCTTACTGCTTCTTTCTGGCAGTCTATTGGCTTTGTTCCCATTTTCCTTTTTACTAGAGGTGATGTTTTTTTTCCAACCAAGGTTAGTTTGTGTCAGGAGCACAATCCTGATGGTAAAATATTCCTGAGTGAAAGTTCCACTTGACATTGCTCAATTGCTCTTTGTGGTGTTCAGCTCCACTCTTATTTATGCACATTCAAACTCCTTTTTGTAGTTCAAGACCCTCCATCCCTACTAAAATAATAGACCATGGCACACGGATCATTCTGAAGAGAGCAATTCGGGTGAACAACATGCAATACATTATAAAGTTACATCATAGTGTTACAGTAAAACAGGCAAATATGGCTTTGAAGAAACTCCTTAAATAACCGAATATGAGGAAAGCATCAGATGATTGACTTTATTTTTTAACACAAACAAAAGGGCTTCTTTAGGTTAATCACTACGATCGCTAGAGGTCGCTGTCGTGTTCTTTTATACCTTCTTTCGGTGATCTACCACGTGAATAGATGAAAAAACCTACTATTGGGTGTAGTATAGGCCCCTAATGACCCACATCTATGGTGCTTATAGCGACTGATAACTCCTATTTAATAGCCTGACAACAGTTTAATCGGCTGAATCAATTGACTAAATTGGTAATTTAAGTGGGTTTACTGTAGTCATATAGTGCTTTACTTCTTATTTAATGAACCATAAGGGCTGTAGCTGTAGATTATAATATGGAAGCCTGATACTAATGCCTTTGTAGATAACACCTATTGATTTTACGTGTCAGCCTGTATCAGTGTATCAACCTTCACTATCACTTCATATAAGTAGGTAGTAATGTGATAATCTTTTCGCCCTCAGCTGATCTCTTACATGACAGCAACACGCACCAGTGCACTATGTTGACACTGTTGTGATGTTGTGTATATGTGACATGTTGTGTGATATATGAAGGTGATATGTTGCTATTTATCATTGTGACTATGTTGTGTTGTTGTAACTGTGCTGTTGCATACTGTATCGTCACAGATCCCACCAGCTGTGGTTAATTGAAATGAACCGATTTAAACCTGCAGTACGCAGAATGGTTTTGGCATCATTGGGCAAAAATTCCATAATAACTTTTCAGCATATTGTAATTCAAGTGTTCTGAGAGAAAACTAGACTTCTGCACCTCATCATGGCTCTGTTTTCAGTCTTTAAAAAATCTAGCCAGTGATGGAAGACTTTGACCAATCACGGGTCATTTCAGAGAGAGAGCGTTCCTTTTGGCTGGAGGCAGCTGTCAATCACTCGTAAACTCCGATTAAACGGTCAAACTAGGCAGTGCTGATCAAATATGACAGTACACTACAAGATGTTTCTGAAAACATTTGAGGTAAGAAATTCTTTCAAAGATTACCTGTCTCATGCACTACTGTCAGGATATAGTGACCGTTTTATAAAACTAACTTTTTCTAACCATATTTGCTCCATTTCTACACACTGCTGCTTTCAAGCTGCACTAATCAGTATTTTATATTACAGTAACAATGGAGAAAATGACTAAGAAATCGCACAGCTGCCACAAATATTCATGTCACAAATTATCGCCTAACTCAGCAGTTCCCCTCAGATCTGTGGAGAATTTTAGCATCTTCTTGCTCATTTGTCTTGTTTTTTATGGCCAGCAATTTTACATTTTCTTCAAGTTTTTTCCAGCAGCAGCAGACAGCTGATTTCAGCAAAAGTAGCTGGAATAAACCCACTGTGTACGCTATATGCCCAACACCAAACGCCAGACGTTAGCGACTAGCAGGGGAGCATAGTGGAGCATTTAGAAGCTAAAGAGCCAGATGTTTCCCTCAGATGTTCATGAAGACCAGACAGCTAAAAAAAAGAGTGAATATAGTACTTACACTCATAAAGTGATGAGAACAATGGCTCCGAATGAATGCTAATGTCGCTCAGCGTCTGCCAAAAGTGTAAATAGGCAGCTGTTTCCCTAACGCACTCACCATATCAACTTTATGAGTTGATGTCAGCGTTACAGCTTGTTCAGCTCCCCACAAGTGGCCGAAAACATTTTTTCCAATATATCTTCAAAAAATGTGTGACCCTCCCATAACGCCAACCCAAAGCACCAGCAGCGAGCATGAACCACCTGACAACAAGGTGATAAACAGATAATAAATGGACACGGATTTAAAGACATTCATCCATCCATCACACTCGTTGTCGACGTTTTCAGGCCAAATGTGCCCACCAAGCAGACAGTGTGCTCTCTCTCTCTCACAGCTACAGATCTGTAGGATCAGATGTGTGCACAAGTGTAACCAATGCCTTGAGGTATCAGCTTGTTTTTCTCTTTGCTGACACGTCGTTGTTGCTGTGAATGGAAGCCGGGAGAGGCGCAGGGCCGCTGTGTTAAAAAGAACAACCGAGCTGTCACACATGAGCACTTATCTGTGTCCTGGTTTCTTATTGAACAAGCAAACACACACAACACACACACACACTTTCAGCCTCAGACTTTGTGGTCCCTCTCTTTGTTTCTTTCTCTGTCTTGTCCCTCACAGTCTGATTTCACCTCTCCTCTCATTCCCCTCGCGCATCTGTTGTTAACAGCCTTGACCTAGAAAATTTGTGGTGTCATGACTTCACTTGATGAAAGAGGACATGCCCGTCACTGTCGGAAAACATATCATGTCATCGCTGTCCTATATAGAAACCTTTTATCTGAAGAAGGCCTGTTAAATCCCCTGATTCCTGTGCATTTTAACAATTTACAGCTTCCTCCATCGATTCTGACAAAAACAAATCACAGTTGAGAAATGCTGGCACATAGCTCCTATAATGTAGGATTTCTTTACAATAGTATAGTTTGATGATTTGTCACAAAGACATAAAATATGATAGATAATTCAATACAACACAGTAAAACAGGGCAGACCTGCCAACATAGTCTTTAAAGAAGCAGGGCAGGTTAACACAGAAGATGTATCGCGGTCCTCGAATTTATGATTGCTTGTCACAGTAGAGGCTTGTCACTATAAATACAACTGCAACATATTGAGCTTAGACAACAGGGTGCGCTAGTCACTGTAAAATTAAATATATAACTAACTTATTGTCTTTTAGAAAATAGGAACGGCACAACAATAAAAGGAGAACATATTGGGTTCGTATTTTTAGAACTGAGCCCTGATGAAGCCTGTCTCTCTCTCTCTCTCTGGAAGAAAGCTTAACATGAAACTGCCACTACCACAAAAAGAAACGTGCACACACACACACACACGCACGCACACGCTCGCTCAGAGACACAAGCACTGTGTGAAGCATCCAGTCTGTCAATGTGGCAGAATCCTTTGTGCCTTTGTGACTAACACAAGGGGAACAGGCCTCTAACTGACATGCTGTGTTTTTTAAGGAGAGCGACGCCTGTAGACGCCACATTAGACGTCGTACCATGCCGGGTCGTTTGTGAATGTTAAGTGCATTGATGGGATGGGTAATTCACAGAGCTACATGAGTGGGCACCGGTGAGGCCGATGTAGCTTCTGTAAGCACAAATAAAAGTTTATGTGCTCATTTGGCAGCATATGGTGAAAGGGAGGGGCAGCTATTTGTCCTCTTTTGTTAAATGGGAACATAAACTGATAAAATAAACTAGAATTACTACCTTGCGGTTGTATGTCTCTGCCACCCAGTCAAGTTGCAGTTAACATCCATGTCTGTCCAAAATGTCATAGCTTTATGATTTCATCCAAGCCCCCAAGAAGAGCGGCGGTCGTTGATGCCAATTTTCGTAGTGGCCAAACGGCGGTACTACAACTTCCGTGTCCGTCACGTGATGCCATTGGGCCCAAAAATACTTTTTCCCATTGACTTACATCAGGAAAGAGACGTCAGCCAGATTTGATGTGCTTCACAATTAATGCATTTCAATGTGTAGGCAGTGGCGGGCCTTTACTGTTAAACCTGGGGTGTTGACAATGTCATTTGTGGTTACCATTACCACAATGTAAGGTCATTTACAGTACAGGTAATTTGTATACCCACAAAATGAGTTTGTATGTAATCCACGTAATTGTGAACCAGGAACTATAAAGAGCGACAAACACCATGTAGGGAGGAGGTCAGGATGGATGGGTGGTCTACCCACCAGACCACCCGACCAGAAGTCAACGTTGATTTATGTGTCACTTAACTTGTGTACTTAAGTTACGCCACTTCCGGAGTTATTGTAACCCAAACCACGATCTTTTCCTAAACCTATGTAAGTAGTTTTGTTGCTTAAACCCAACTAAGTAGTTTTGTTGCCTAAACCTAACCAAGTTGTTTCCTGTGAAGACGGGAGTATTTTGAAAAGACTGGAGCGGAAATTGACACGTGGACATTCGTAGGAAAATGCACGAAAAATGAGGAATACGTTTTCGTAAGTATCATACGAACCGTTGAATGAGGATTTGTTGCAAAGTTACAGTTACAGATATAGCCTCATGTTTCTTAACGTTACTGATCCAAATGTTCCATGCAGCAAAGAAGCATTATAAAGATATGGGGAACAAAAAATGCAGTGGTTAGGATTAGTGCTCAGCAGCATGAGGTTCGGTATCTGATTTGGTATCGGGAGAGGGCAAAGTCGGATTGACGCATCCCTAGCTGCTGCTGCTTGCTGTTTGATGTTTATCTGCAGAATAATAATTGTACTGTAATAGTGATTAATGCACCCCTCAGCATGTGGTAACTTGATATAGTGGGGTTTGATAGGAGATGAATGCTTTAAAAGGTCAAATATAAACCCATCCATAAAGTTGGGTAACTCACAAGAGACAGATTAAAAACAAATGGTCAATGTTGAAGCAGAGATATCCAGATTTTGTTATCCCTAGTATGGGTCAAACTCCACAAATGCTGAATCCTACATTTCCCATATACAACCAACATCATCTTTCTCATCCATGTCCCCTGTTTATAACGCAGTCTTTCTGTTATAAATGTGCAGTCTCCAAACCCAAACCACAAAAAAACTGATTACATTATTTTCTCAGATTTGAAAGTTGGCTAAAACGTCTTCATATCTGTGTAATCTTCTATCACTCACCAGCTGTTATGACTTTTGCAGAACAGACAAACCAAACACTGGCTCTAGTTAGGGCCATTTGCGTTTTTGCATCGGCCGCTGTAGTTTTCCTTCACGCTTGGTACTCGGCAGAAGTTTCTGTTGGTTGCAACCTCATCGCTAGATGTCACCATATCCTACACACTGCACCTATATGTGTAAAACCAGTGGAGTTGCCCTTTAAGAAGGTTACACTGAATGTAAAGTAATAGTCTCCTGTCTGGCTGATATGAGAAGAAAAATTGTATCTTCTGCATTTCATCGGCTTGTAATGATTATAACGCAGTTAGGGGGGTAACTGTTAATCAGGTTTATTATTCTGTTTATTATTATTCTGTTCTCCTTTAAAGGTCATTGTAACTGATACTACTACTCCCACTACTACTAATAATAATATTAGTTATTATTATTATTATAAAAATAATGGTTTAATACCATATACCGGGATACTGTGAAACCGCGATACTGTCTGAGATGGTTATTGTACTGTGAAAATCTCCCACAGTTACAACCCTAAATAAAGTAATGCACTTCAAGTGAACTTTTACTGACATCTGTTTGATCGTCAGAAACCGTCACTTTTGATATGACAGAGTAACGCTGTAAATGAGACTACAACTTCAACTGTCACAAAACTCACAAACTCACAAAACTACATTGCAAAATCCAGTAAGGCTTTAAGGGCATCAAGAGATTTCCAATGTTTTCACTGTGTGCGTCTCAGAGCTGCCAGTCAGAAATGAAAGATGAGTGGGACACGATATCAGACGAGGCAGAACTGAGAGCTACACATTGAAGCATTACAGCTCCAAACGTCAACATTTAATCTCCAAGCCCCCGACATCAAAGCCCTAATCCCCCCACATTTTTCATCAACTCAATCTTGAGTAAATATACTTCCATTTTATATTTCTTTTGCATTTTGACATGTAAACTGAAACTGACAATAATTTAGAAACCCACGGGAGTCCATCAAAGTGGGGTGTCAAAATGATTTTATATGTGACTTGCGATCAGAAAAAGCCTGATGGAAAAAGGACTCAGTAGCTGAATAGAACTTAGCTGAAAGGAAATGGGCCACAGTGTGTATTGTGTGTCTAAGTACATCTACACCGCATCTCAAACGGTGACAAGCTCATCCTATTCACAAAGAATACACCCACAGCAGCATTACAGCCTCTTAAGTTTATATAAGTGTATTGAGAAGGCAATGTGCAGACTGAAAAAGAAGTCCTAAAAGAACACAGATCTCAGAGCTCATTGAAGACTCCAACAAGACATTTTCAGCCGAGCCTACAATTATTAATCTTTGTATGAAGAAACATTTCAAATGTTCTGAACATGGTCGAGTTCTTCAGATAAGCTCATTTTTAAACAAATATAAGACTTAGACAAATAATGCATTTAAAACAAAATACTAAGGGTGTAACTAATGATTATTTCTGTGATGATATTATTGATTATTCTCTGAATTAACTGATTAATCATTTAGTCTATAAAAAAGTGCAGGTTGGCATATTCAAAGATATTCAGTTTAATATAACAGAAGAAAGAAAGGAAACTATCATATATTGTCATGTGAGAGGCTTAAACCATTTTTTCCTGAATTATTACATAAACAATTGTCCTGTTTTTAAAATAGTTACCAATTACTTTTCTGTACATGAACTAATCGATTAATCTGAATTACCGCCTCATGGTTGTATGCCTCCGCCAACCAGTCAAGTTGCAGTTAACATTCATGTCTGTCCAAAATGTCATCACTTCATCATTTTATCCTGTTAGACATTTGTGTGAAATTGTCATAATTAGCATATGAATTCTTGATTTATGGCCAAAAATGTGTTTTGTGAGGTCACAGTGATGTTAATCTTTGACCACCAAATTCGAATCACTTCATCTTTGAGTCCAAGTGGACGTTGGAACCACATTGAAGAAATTTCCTCAAGGTGTTCCTGAGAATGGGTTGGACGGACAACCCGAAAAAACAATTCCTCCTGTCACGCCTGTTAGAGGTATAAAAACTCACTTAAAACTTTACAGCTGTAAGACCAAACAGAGCTTTGATGCACATAATGAATCTATTTTAATTACCACGTTTCTTTTCTACAGTGTGTGTACAGTATGTGTTTGATGAGTTCAGCCACAATAATATCGTTATGATGTCAGCGTCAACTTGTGTTGTCGAAGACAGCCGAGAGCATTGATGTTGCACTTGTTCTACTGTAATTTAGTTCTTATTTGTGTCTTTTCCATCAGTTGACATATTTGACACCCTGCCATACATGTCCAGCAAAAATGCAATTTTGTTGTCCAATGTTAATTATTGCTAAGGAATGCCATTTACTGGATAATGATAAGACTACTAAAAGAGGACAGTCAATAACAAAAAGCCCTTTTCCCAGCTGAAACAACTGTCATTAATGTTCCTGTGTTAATATCATCACCGTCCTCTGAAGTTCTGACCCCGACTGACAATGAAAACATGACCACCGTCTATTCTTTTCCTTGTCCTTTGTCTTTTGAGTTGCCACATTGAAAACATAGCAAGACTGAGTGATCTGTTAATGCTGACTTTCGTTAAGGGAATCTATGTTTGTTTCAGAAGAAACAAGAAGCCTCCTGTACACACCGACATTCAAAGAAATACAGAAGAGTGGGCAGGTACAGTATGTTGTTGGTATTCAGCAGTGAAATGTCAAAGTAATTTGAACATAGATATATAATTTACTTTATGACATTGTATACCAGTACAAGCATGGCCAGCACTAAGCCCATGTACCAGTTTTAATCTTATGCCATCCCCCATCATATATAAGAAGATAATTAAAAGCACACAGTCTCCAGCTTTAAGCAGTAAACCTTGCTTTGCCTTGCTTGGCATAAAAGAGGTTGCCTAATCATCTAATTTGTATTCTATTAAGGCAGACCATTAGTCACAGATCTGTTTATCACATGTCAGCATGTGTCTCCGCTTGTCTCCCCGGAGACAGCCAGAGGAAAGACAGAAATGAACAAAGAAAGAAAGAGAGAGAGAGATATCAGCTGACCACATGCCACCGTGCCTCTGCCGTATCTCCCCCGACAGTCTCAATCTATCAGCGGGTCAGTCTGTTGACAGATGTTCAGCCTGGAAGACATCCGCTCGCTCACTGAGACCCCTTGTGCTAACTCGGAGTGTGCAACATGCCTAAGAGACACATGCTCGCACAGTATGACGCTTGGTCATGTCAGCGTGGAGCTGCACACTACCACACTACCAGACTCACTGTAGACCACGATGTGAGGATGGGGGGCGGGGAGTGGCTGCTGGCACGACCCCTGAGAGGAAGAGCAGAGCATGAGGCAGCTCTGGGTTGGTGTTGTCTATATTACTACATGCTACTAATGGATATAGAAAGGATATCATTAATCTATATCCTCCTTATAGTCCCTAGTAGTGTTGTAGTACTCGAGATGATCGGTCTTGGTCTTGAGACCCAACTCAGGACCACTTTTTGAAGGTCTCGTCTTGGAATTAACGGCAAAGACTGTATTTTATTTCGGTTAAAACCACAACTGCAGGATCACTAAATTGCCTGTGCATTGTCTGATTTATTTGTTAACATCATTACTGCAATTGCTCGTAGAAAACAAAGGAAAATCCCCACACATAAAATCCACCTCTGCAATGCATTTTGGTTATTTTATCAAGACATTTCTCATGGTACACGCATATAAAGTATATATGGCAATAAAACAGGTGATTGAAGAGGAATCTTAATGTGTTTTCTGTGGGTGTTTTTATGGGAATGTGGATCTTTCTGATCAATTTGAGAGTGCCTATGGTTTGCATGTTGCACATTTTATTGTAAGTGTGTCAAGTATGTCGAGTCTTTTGAATTTCTGCGAACACCACAGGCTTTTCTCATACACCATCATACCAATGATACCAAATACCAAAGTAAAAAACGAAGTAGCTTTTGTCACGTAACTTCAGTACTTAAGTTATGCCACTTCTGGAGATATTATAATCCGAACCACGATCTTTTCCTAAACCGAACAAAGTCGTTTTGTTGCTAATTGACACGTGTTGGTGAACATTCGTAGGAAAACATACGTAAAATGAGGAATAACTTTTCGTAAGTATCGTATGAACTATTGTATGAGGGTACATTGAAGAGCAAAACAATTGAGGTAAAAGTTAATTTGTTTGTAGTGCTCACACAGAAAAACAAAAACTCACAAATAATATACAAACAGATGATTGATTAGGCAACCATTTTGATAATCAATTAATCATTGAAGTTCTTTTTTTTAACCAAAATTGTCAGACACTCTTTGGTTACAGCTTCTCAAATGTGAGAATTATATAAATGTTAACTGAATATTTTGGGGTTTTAAACTGTTCAGATAAAATAAGACATTTGAAGACATAATCTTGGCGATTAGTAATTTGTGAATGCCATTTTTCACAATTTTCTGACATTTTATAGACCAAAAAGATATAATTTGGTTGTGAAAATAATTACTTGCAGCTCTGTAACATCTGTTCCTGGAATCAGTGTCTTTATTATAAATAAGTATATGAGAGATTTAACCTTTGCAGATTGATTTAGGAAGAAAATCAAGAGATGTCACATTGCTGAGAAAACTGTTTGATAATTGATTCTTTCCAAAAGGATACTAAAAGACAACACCCAGCCCAACCCCAGCCTGTTCACCCGGCTACCGTCTGGCAAGCGATAGTAGCTGCCGTACCAGCAGACTAAAGAGCAGCTTCTTCCCTCAGGCTGTGAGACTCCTCAACTCCACCTCATCATCCTCCGCACTCCACCAGAAATACATGACATGGAACTTTCTGTTATGCTGCTTTTGCACATCCCTGAACCTCTACCTCTTGCACTACCCTCGTTATTCCCTCTATAAAACAAAGTCTTTATTCTGCACTGTAATTTAAAACACAAGTATTGCTTTATTTTATTCCAATTTAAATATTAGTATATGTTCTATGCGTATGCAGCATGAAGGGGCTACAACTTGCATTTCATTGTGCAACCCTGTGTGTATAAAATAATAATAATAATAATAATCTTTATTTATATAGCACCTTTCAAAACACAGTTACAAAATGCTTTACAATAAAAACAGAACATACTTAAAACAAAAGGATAACGAAATGTACTGAAAGCCGATAACTAAACAACAGTAAAACAACTAAAATGTAATAAAACATAAATAAAATCACAGAAAAGTATTTCTAAAAAAGTGATTTTAAAGTCGTGACAGAGTTTGCAGCCCTGATCTCCTCAGGCAGGTCAGTAGGTGCCCGGACTGCAAAGGCTCTATGATAAATAAATGAACCTTGAATGGTGCACTCCTAAAATTTAAATTACTTTGGTCTGTAAATAATTACACAATCAATTAGGCAAAAAATATATAAAACAATATGCAATTATTCCAACATAACACAGTAGAAAACTCAGCAACACAACATGGACGGTTTTCGACAGACTGATATCATGTCCGATAAAGCAACCTTTTGTATCGTAGCATTATTGAACCCGTCCTCCTGTATTGCGCCACCTGCTATTTCATCATGCTCACCCGCACCAATAGAAACAAATCACCAACATATCCTCTAAAATAATTTGCCTCCCCGATCCCAACCTGCCACCACTCGCAGATCACTGACCACAGCACACGACCCCTGTCGCCTCCTCTACCCGTACTTCACCCTCCTCGCCTCTGGTCGCAGACGGAGACAACTCCTCCGCAAAGAGAACGGCTTTGGGAGGAGTTTTGTGCCCTCAGCCATTACTGCTTTAAACAGCCTGGACACGATGTAACAGACTTATGTTGTGTTGTGTTGTTGTGATGTTCTTGTTGTTTATATCTCTAAGTGTTACTTGCTCTGAGTGTCTGATTGTGTACAGACTGTGAAAACAAATTTCTTCTACAGAGGACAATAAAGAATGAATCTGAAGTCCTGACGTCACATCTGGGCTCGCCTCTGTTCTTCTAGATTGTGTAACTCAATGCAATCTCTCATTTAACATTTCATTCAGTCTTTATGAGAAAATAAAGCATGTCCACAAGTGAAATTAGCATCCACTAGCACCTGCTATTAGAAATTGAAATCGTTAGAAGTAACCACAGACTATCGACTCGTCCGTGGACATGCCTCTTTTGGCGAGCTGTGACGTTTAACCCTGAGATGGTTAAAAAAAACTACAGAAATACTAAATAAACAAAGATATTAGATATATCTAGACATATGGAGTGAACCATATGACTGTTGAGTAAGGCTCTATTCCATGTTTTTGTTATTTGCATTATTGTATATGCATGTCAATGATATTTTGAATGCAGTTTTCTGACCTATGGAAGTTCCAATTACACCTTCACCACAATCGATTTAGCATATAAAATAATTATAATAATATAAATAATAATATTAAAGGTGCAGTGTGTGGGATCTGGCAACCAACTTAAACTTCTCCTGTGTGCCAAGCGTGTTGGAGAGCTACCGTGGCTGACGCTAAAACATGAAAGGCTCTCTCTAAAGCCAGTGTTTGGTTTGTCCGTTCTGGGCTACTGTAGAAACATAACGGCCGGCTCATTCTAAAGTAACGAAAACACGATTATTATTTTCAGGTGATAATACACTAAAGAAAACATTATTCATTAATAATATATTCCATTTCTGCCAATAGATCTCCCTATATGTTACACACTGTTCCTTTAATCTAAATGTGCCATTATGTAATAAATTTTTTTTTAAATACTATGACAATGATCATTGAGCATGGAGAATTCAAGAAAAAAAGATTACCTCTTTAAAATGATAACAGTAACAGTTTACAAATTTACTTGTAAATTAAATTTAACCGATTCTACTGTATGAATTAATATGCAAATAATTCCAAATTAAACTTGATCATCACTGTTCCAAACAGTGGAAGAGACATGCTTGATTGCTGTATGAAATGCTTTAACATGTACCATTTAATATCTCCTGTTACTCATTTAAATGCTGAGAGGCCACTTCAAACATTTTGGAGAGGTGCTGCGAAATCAAGTGGCAGCACCGAAACAGGCATGAAAAACTCTTCAAAATCCATTTCTCTCTTCATAAACCCACCAGGTTTGTGTCACGGAGGTGGAGAGATCGGATTGAGACAAGAGGTGTAATTTAAGTAGCTGAGTTCGCCAAAAGGTCGCCTGTACCGTGACGTGCCACAGCTATTTTCTGAGCCAGTGAGGGTGATTATGTAAATTCTGTGCATGCAAGCTAAGGTAAACCAAGCACACCTAAACAATTTGAGCAATGTGAGAGATATATGTTTGGCCGTGGGAGGGGAGTTTGAAGTTTGTTAGAAACCTGAGGAGGATCAGTTGCTGGTTGGGGGGCGTTTGAGAAACGACGGGGGGGTGGAAGGAGAGACAAGATCGCAGAGAAAAGACACAAAGTGAATTTGTTAGTATACAGCTTCAGAAATGACTCGGAGTTTACTCTTTCTTCTCTGACTTTAGTTCAACCATCAGCAGTGTTTCATGTCACTTTGATGGGTACCACGCTCATCATCTTTGCCTCGAAGATGCTGTGTTTGTGTGTGTGTGTGTGTGTGTGAGAGCGCAAAGTGCATGCCTTTATGTGTGTGTGAGGGTCGTCAAAGTCAAGTGTTGGTGTCTAGTCAACCGCATTGCTTCGCCTGAGTGCATTTACACACACAGAGTTTGATGCGCTGTAATATAGATGTGCCCGTGTCTCCTCCTGGATCCACCCTGAGGGCTGCAACACAGCTGCATCCAGCTCCACACATCTCAACCTCTGCACCCTTCACTGCTGTCTTTTACTTTCGGTGAGTCTCCGAGCACAGTTTGTCAGTCTTCAAGTATAAATTGGGTCCCCGACTGAGTGTTGGCCTACTCTTCGCTGTGGCCTTCCTAAGTCCCTTAAATAGTACACTCAGAGAAGCATGTGTAGAGTAGGTGATGTACAAGTTGGACTCCTCCATGTAGGCTAAATAGACAAAATAATAGTTCAACATTTTATCGATGTCATCAGTCAGAGCAAGATTATATTAGTCAGACAGATCGCTTAGTTTTTAACAAAATGCATATTTGAATTTGTTTACAGCTATGTGGTTACTACTGTAGCTTCCATATCAGGTCAGGACCACCAAATAATTATTCCCATGTGACATTTATTGTGAGCAACATCTTTTTTCTTAAATGAGCAATTCGGCAAAACTACTTGAAAGTAGCAGAGCTATGCAGCAAGTTAAACATAGGCTACTTCCATTAAGAGCTGAAGACGTTTGAAGAGTTTACCTTTGACGTTTTTATTAGAAGAAGCAATTTTGAAAAGTAGGCTACTGGTATCTCGGTACAGTAATTCAATGATATATTAATTATAAATTTTGAAAAAGATGAGATAAACACTGAACTACATAGAGAAACAAGGAAACTTACAGGCTTACTGACTAATTGTCAGATTAGTTATCTTGTACCTCATGCTAGGAAGAAGAAAAGTATTATCAATCAAAGATCAACATTAAACCCCCAAAGGAAGTATAACACCGTAACTATTCTACTGAACACATAAAGAGTCCACAAGAGTCAAAGTAAAATGAGTAAGATATGTTCCCTTCAAATGAAAGTTGTGAGGTCACGGTTTCGACAGGGGAAGTCAGGTACACAATATACTTGGTTAAGTCGTGAGAACACCGCTGCTAAGCAACGGCAACATGGACGCTACTGTCGGAGTCTAGAAGCCACAGAGGTTAACAATTTAGCAAGCTAGCAAGCAGGTAACATAATGCAGGAAATGCAAAAAAACATGATGACAGAGGAAAAAGATGAGGCCGTTGGGAGTATCAACATTTTCCCCAGACATATTATAAAATTACGAAGAAAAACAATACACGACTAAAATTACAATATATTAACTTATTATGCACCGAAACATTAACTTCAAAAGCCTCAGCCATTTCTGACGACATCAACAAACACGTCACAACTCATGAACTCTGAGCTTTCAGAAACTTTCCACTTACAAGGTCGTGGATACCACAAGAGAGGGACGTTCATATGGACTCTTCTCGTGAACACGGTAAACACGACCCCATTTGAAGGCATCATAAAAACAGATAAAGCTCCAACAAGACATTTGGGGACAAGATGACGGTCAATATTTGTCAAAATGGCAGATGGAACAATGTCAGTTTAGCCAAAGAACGTATATTGCCAAGAAGTGGAAGTCAATTGTTCGTTCCATTGCAACATCAGCGCCCAGCAGCAGAGCACGCTTCCGCCATTTTGGACTGAAAGCAACTACCGGACGCCAGTAAAACGACAAAAGTGAAACAAACAAATTCTTATTCTATTGTTATATTCTACAAAAATGGCCTGTGTTGAAAAATAAAATATTATAAATATAATAAGCAATTTCAGTCCAAAATGGCAGCATTGGCTGGGGTTTCGTCTCTTTATAATACATTTTAAGGAATTCGTACTATTTCATCAGCCTCAATAAGAGTATCATTACAGGACTTTTTATTGAACTGCAGTACAGTGTAGTCTCTATTTTGCTGGTTATTCACTATAGGTCAACAACACTTTATATAATAATAAACTAAAAAGAAACATAAATGAATGTAGCCATTCTGGTAATGGCTGCTGCGTAAAATTAGAAAATTATAATTTGGGTCAGTGGAGGCTTACATGCGGTGCTCACCTTTCTCTATGTGAATCTGTATGAAACTCACTACCTATGAAGAAAAAAGTCGATAGTGGGTGTGGGATCACCGTCATACACAAGTCAATATACATTGTTGGTATAGCGATTGTAGATGCTCCCTTAGGTGCATCTGTCTGCATTAAGGGCTCGTGTTAGAGATGAATCTCAGAGTGAACTCTTGCTAAACGTATTTCTGCTGTGTTCACGTGGTGGCTGAAAGAAGAATAAAATAAAACTTCCCTAACAAGGAATGTGCAGTGCTGTAATCTACTCTGCTCATAACCACTTGGGCTCGCGGATTATACACCAAAGAGGCTGGTGCTCCAGTGAAGGAGATTTCACACAAACGATCAAGTATATACTGTACGTTAGTGTGTGTAGTCCAGGTCATGACCCACATCAAAAATTCATTTTCTCATTCTGGGGTGAAGAAATGTGCCACAGCTCAGAAGTGTCCAGGTGGACCAGTGGCTTAAAGCACACACTGTATGTCTGCAATACTGAATCTGGCTCATCACCAACAGGATGTCGAATGCCCTGTACCTCCCATCTTTTCTCTTTAAAGAATAATAATATAAAAGTATTTTGATGGATGAATCAAAGGCTCACACAACTGCTGATGGAAAGAAAGCTGTTATTTTGCTTACTTGTGTATACCTGCGTATGTGTTCACAGCTATAAAATTTAAATTCCACAGTAGTCAGAAATTGCAGGGCTGGATTACAAGCCTGCTAACAGCCACTCAAACACTAAGAGCTTGTTAAAATGGCTCCCTAGTGGGAGGGACCTGACACTTATTGGCTCTCTGCTCCATATATCAAACTGCAGAGGGCTAACCGCAGAGTTCATCGTCTCTGTATTTATGTCTTTTCCTTTGCTTTAACTCGTTTCCTCTCCTCTTTCATCCCTCTTTTACTCCCTCCATCTCTCGGGAGATTTGCTATCATAACTGATGCCACGCAGAGTAAAACTGTCAAACTAAAATTGCCCCCGTTGCCTGTCTGCTCTGCCCTGGATTCGGCTTTGCTCCTGTTGTGATGAAAATTCAGTAAGGAGGACAAGAACGGAAAAAATGTGAACACAAAAAAGCCTGAAATGTGGGGTCATGATATGTGCACTGTTCAAGAGTGTGACATTTTGCCAGACAAAAGCCGACATTCGGAGTACACTCGTCAGACCTGAACAATAATCTTTTTCTTTTCCTGCGGTCAGTTTCCTTCTGTTCCTGAGCAGAGCCGCTGAACGGCCCACTGCTCCGGCAGAGCAGCTTAGCGGCCGGCACAACAGAAGCCAGCGGCTGTAAAAGGCAGGTGTGGATGAAACCAAGCAAGTGTGAAGCTGCTATAAAAGAGCACGGTCAACCTAGCGTGAGTTGGTAAAGTTTAAACTGAAATAGAAACACCTGCACTTTGTGCAGGTAGAGAACTACAACTATGAACTGACCGCTTTTTTTTCTAATACTATAAATAAAAAGGAAAATGCTTTTGAAACCTGCAGTAGGCAACAAGTTTCTGCCATCATTGGGCAAAAAATCTATAATAACATTTCAGCATATTGTAAAAAAGTGTTCTGAGAGAAAACTAGACTTCTGCACCTCCTCATGGCTCTGTTTTCAGGCTTTACAAAATCTAGCCCATGACAGGAGACTTTGGCCAATTACAGGTCATTTCAGAGAGAGAGGGTTCCTATTGGCTGTTCATTCATTGGAAGCAGCTGTCAATCACTCTCAAACTCTAATCAAACAGTCAAACCAAAGACTGCTGATCAAATATGAATCAATATTCTGTTACTGTAATGTCTATTTCTCACCTCAAATGTCTTCAGAAACATCTTGTAGTTTACTGTTTAGCTGTAAAATGATAATGCTTGCTCTGGCTGGTGGGTGGTGCTTGGTATTTCCTCAACTGATCTCAACATGGCTGCCGGGTCACAAACTTTCTCATTTTACAGCTAAACAGCATCCGACAAACACACGACTTCGAACCAGGAGACCTATCTTCAAGACCGGTGTTTTGTTTTGTAATTTATGTTTGTGATGTGTTTTCCATACGTATTTTACTTGGTTTACGTACTTATTTTAAGGCCAACTATGATGTTTTTCCTAAACCTAACTAAGTGGTTTTGTTGCCTAAACCTAAAGTGAGTGGTTTTTCTTACTTCTTACTGTTTTATCATTGTAAATAAATTATTGTTAGGTTTTTGCCTGTTGGTTGACATCATGTTGGACACCAGGAAACCATGACAGACTATTTAGTTTTGACTAAATGTTTAAAAAATAAGGGTTCACCATTTTTCAAGTCCATTTTAAAACAGTCAGGTGCCCATATGAATGTTGAAAGAGGTTTTTCTTGCCGTAATTATTCCTCCTGTTCATACCAGCCATTAAAAGATCCCTTCCTAATGCATTTCCAATCTAAGTGATGGAGGACAAAATCTGTAGTCATCTAATATGAGGCTTCAGCAGTCCAAATTGGACAAATCAAGTGGATATCTTCCAACGATCTTTCTTTTTGTTACTATTCGTCCTCTGCAGCTCAACACAAAGAGGGAATTTAGTACTAAGAAGACTTTGAAAGATATCAACTTAATTTGTCTAACTCAGACTGCTGATGCTTCCTATTAGCTTCAGGTAAAGGTTTTAATATTTTTTCCACTAAACGAGGGCTGTGGATTTTTACATTGGAAGAGCAGTACAAGGGAAAACGGTCTGTATCAACAGGAGGAATGATTACAGCAAACGTTCATAAGGGCACCTGAATAATGTTTTAAGACAGACTTTTGAACCTATCCTTTAATTTATTCACTGATCACTTTTATACTGTTTAACATTACTAACAAATCAAAGCTGATTAAAATTCCTGATGAGGCACTTTTCCCAGCAACCTTTCCAAGGTGAGGCAAATTCACTGATGTGCGTTGTCTCACCCATTTTGTCCTCTCCCCCCTTTTCTGTTGCTTCACCAGTGACACAGTCCTTAATATCCAGCATGGCTATCTGTGAGACCATATGCCCACGGCAGGAACCCTGAAGTGGCTGGCAGAGGGCCCACTCTCAACCAGCAAATAAATAATGGGCCATTATGTTCAATCATATGCTGAGCCATAAAGGTCTAAAGCTCAGAGCTGCAGTATGCAGCATGCAGAAGGAAGAATAACAGAACAGAATAGAAGGGTTTACTTTCAATACTTCTATGATACTACTATTTATTGCTCAACAGCAAAGGTTAGTTAGTTACATTACTCGTTACATTACAAAGAGCCATCAAAGATGCTTTTAAACAAGTTCAAAGCCTCCTCACCCACACGTCACATCCTCTGTGTTTAACACATGTAAAACAATGTGGTTGAACAAATTGTCGGTCTATAGTTTAGAGGTATAACTATGAACATCTAGCTTATGTCACAGGATACTTAACGTTAGCCCCAGTGACAGCACACAGTCTGTCCGTTCAGTGAAGCTAAGGGACTGAAAACACCTTCCAACTCTGAACAAAAGTACGCCTGCGAATATTATATGTCCAGGGCTTTTATTGTGAAAGGTAAAAACGGACGAAGTGGATCTAAAAATTACGTTGCTTTTTTGCCGCGTAATATTCACATTCTGTGTGAAAGTACTCATGACAAAAACAACAGTTTGAAAAAATATATTGACCTGTGAATTAATCCCATGAAAAAAATGCCGAGAAAAAAATGAAAGCGAACCTCAAAAATGTCAGTTTCGGAGAGTTACTGGGATTAGTAATGGCAAAGTAATTACTGAATTTCAGACTGTCATACATTTCACTACTTGTTACTCATAAAAAAGTAATCACAAAACTTTAACCCGTTATTCAGTAATGCATTACTGCCTTACTGATTATGTTAGCAATTAACTAGTAAACTCATTAAGTGTATTTCCGTTTATTGATTTCTAAACTGTAAAGCTGCTTTCACATGACAGGAAATTTACTCTACGCTCACTGCGAGGTAGAGCCAACACGTTCTCATCCCAACTCGTCACATGCTGACGCTTTGTCAGACCCCTCGGCGTCACTTTTCGGTCGTAGTAAACACGTGTAATATGCCATTAAAAAGTGTACAAGGAACGCCATTCACTGTTTCTAGGCAACAACAACAGTTGCAGCTGTTATCTCATTGGTTGGTTCATCGTTAAATTCCGAGCAGTGTGCCACACCAAGGGTAGCTCTCCCCATTGGAAAACAATGGCACAGCAGCCAATTTTACCACTAATCAACAACATTCACTGATACCAGCTTTGCAGATGTTAGCAGATTCACTATTTTATATCATTGTAAATTAAATATTTAAAAAAAAAAAATAAATAAAATCACTAAGTGACACCTCATTTATAAATGAAATAAACAAACAAACCTAAAGAACCGCAATCTGGAGCAGTCTTTGCTTCCCTTTATGCCTAATTTGCATTTAAAAGAAGTGAATGCATATTTCAAATTCTCTCATTCCTCCTGTTTTTTTCTTCTCTACGGCCGGCAGGTAGAGAAGTCAGCGAATGCCTGAGGTCGAGATTAAATAAGGTGTTTTTTATTTGGGAAGTCTACCGCAAGAGCGTAGAGAAATTGTTTTACCGTTGCCTGAAACAAAACACTTTTGCCTTTGCCTGAAACAAAGGGTAATTGTTGCTATCGCTTACCTTGCATGTTGAGAAAGAGAAGACAGAACAACTCAAGGAGCATGCCATTTCCATCTGTCTAATACAGCAGTGTATTGATGTGACTCTTTGAGCTGCAAATTAGCTGAAGTGACAGCATAATGGATCCAAGTGAAAGGAAAAGGAGAATTTTAGGTGAAAACAAAGGGTTCTTTCATTCATTTTATGCCCACCAGTGCTCTGTATCAATTATAGTCTCATATCAGGGAAATATAATCTATGTAGACTGGTTTGTTATGCAAATAACCTGGGGAGTTTGGGTGGTGGAGTGTTTTATTATGCGCAAGCCTTCTGCTTCTCTCGGCAGCTAAAATCAATTTACGCCTTTTTAAACGTGTCAGCGATGGCAGCTGTGGAGGAGAAATAGTGATTGTAGTTAAATGTTTGTAATGAAGGTGCTTTAGAGGCTGATTGACTGTTGTTGATATGAACGGTATATTCACTGAGCAGGTTGCAGCGAGGACCTGTTTCACAGCACTTTCTAGATGCCTATACAAGTAAGCCTATCAGACACCAACGCAGATTTTGCATGTCAAGCTTAAAGCTGCTGTATAATCCCATCAACTCTACAGGGGATTTTAGTGTCTCTCAGCAAATTGTTTTGGTCTTTTGGTCTCACCCCTCAACCTCATTTCCAACTGCAAAAAAGCTCTGATAAACTGACCGTACGCTGCCTACGGAGCACAAATGACAGACAAGCAAAGTTAGCAACTATCTGGTGAACATAGTGGATCGTTTAGCAGCTAAAGAGAAAGATATTTCCTTCAGGAGTTGGTGGAGAACAAAACAGAGCTAAAGAAAGAGTGAATATTGGACTTCATCAGGTGGACAGAAATGCTAATGTTGCTCAGTATCTGCTGGATGTACTAATAGGCAACTGTTTGCACACACGTTACATGTATATTGACTTTATAAGGTGATAATATGTAAAAGTTGTGTTTACAGATTTGAGGTGAGAAATGGGCAGTAACAGAATCTTGATTCATGTTTGATCAGCGCTGCCTAGTTTGACCGTTTGATCGGAGTTCACAAGTTTCAAGAGCAGTGCTTGACAGCTCCTCGCCTCTGATTGGTTGTTTTCCTTCTGGTGGCCCCTTTGAAATCTTGTAAATGCCATTAGTAGCACTAGGAGAACACAGAGGAACATTTTTTTTCCACAGATTATCTGTCTCATGCACTACTGTCAGGATATAGTGACAGTTTTATAAAAAAATACTTTTTATCATATTTGTTCAAAGTTACCAACTGCAGCTTTAACGGCTTTAGGAATCTTATAGGATTTAAACCTGTAACCTCTACAATGCTGTGAATGTACTTCAGCTCTAGTGCCACATTGTCTTCACTCAATTACAATACAGCGAGCACAAAATGCCAAATAAGGTCTGTGTACATATATGTATGTAATTCAGTTGCACACTACTGGTTTTGCTATACAGTCAGGATTGACTTCGAGAACTCGGCAGCCAAAAGACTGTTTTGGAACAATAAAAAATGAATAAGGCAGGCCTTGCCTAGCAAAACAGCCTGAATATTTAATTATTTGGCCTATACATTGCAGGGACTGTGTCTAAGTACTATTAATACAGCGTTGAATGGCTGTGTAACTTTAATGGACTTAAAAGACTTGCATCTGGACTTGTGATTTGCAAATGAAGACTTGTGGTTGACTTGGGACTTAAAAGGTACTATATATATATAATAATTTACATGTATTAATTGCTTTGTATTGCCATTGTGTGAACAGATTGTAATGTAACTTAAAAACTGAGACCTTCCGCGACTTTCTCGGTTGCCTATAACAGCCTGCGGACTGATTTCTACGTAAAGGACTCGGGACGGATTTGCTTCGTAATGTTAGCTGATGAAGTAATTGGCAAATGGCAAGCTAGTTCGTATCATGGAGATTGGACATTACAGATAGTAATGGTGATGTTATGTCACGTCACTGTTTTGGCCAATGCTCAGGATGAATGCTCGCGCCCGCGTAGTGCGAGCAACGGGATGCTGACTGCAGTTCACTTAACGGCCACAAGTGTCATTAATTACAAGGATTTCTGAAAGTTACATATAGTGCCTTTAAAGGCCACTCTATTAAAACTGGCTATAACTGCATGTACAGTATAAACTATTTTAGATCACGTTGCACAAATATCCTCCACAACAGACAGAGACACTGTGACCCAAACATTTGGTATGGAAACGCTGCCAAGAAGTATATGCATTAAAAAATGCTGTCTTTCCTCAGTAATTGACATGACTCATCACAAAAAGTTCTTCCCAGAATATAAGAAGAGGATGGTTGATTTGTGTGAAAATTCACAGCCAAGGTGTGAAGATGCATAGTTAAGGATATATTTTCACACTAATAGAACTTATTAATCACATCTCAGTAAACACTGAGCGTGTTTTGTTGGAAATGGACTTCCTGATCCACTGAAAGCTGTGATATTGAGGTCTGATAGCCTGTGTGGGTATAGAGAAGCACAGCAATCCAAAACCAGACTGACTGATCTCAAATTGCTTCTTGATGCCCAATTCGCCGTGAGAAACACGGCACCAAAGCCCGGGACTCTGAGTCTCTCAGCAAAAAGGTAAATATTCCCACAGGTTCCAAGTACCTCATGGAAGAAAAGTGTATTCTGAAACAATTTGAATGCTACGTGGAAATAAATATTTAATACTGACGGGAGGCCCTGAGGAAAAATAGACTTGGAAACGCTGGAATAAAAACCTCAGGACCGGTGAGAAGGATCTTCTTCCAGGCTCCCACTTTTCCCCAGTTCAACTATCTGTCTGTCACATTGATAACCTGTCACCATATGAATATAGAAAACGCATCTTTAAAACATGAGCTGGCAGAGCGTGGTGCAGGGTACAGTATGCGTGGGTATATGGATGTGTGCTGTGTACGTGCAGTGTGTCATCTGCATATCTCTTCGCAATAAGTGTGTGATAGGTTTCCCCCGAGGAGATAATTTGTTCATTATTAGTTGCACACACACACACACTGGTATCGAACAAAGTCACAAATTACAGCTTGTCATGTTAATAACACGATCTACGATGTTTAACCTTTAGCACTCCCACAGGATGACAGATGGGGCACGGCACGTATGTGTTCAGGCTTCGGGGGGGGAAGAGGACCAAAATAGTTGACGTGTAGGAGCAGAAATGATATGTGCAGTGTAACCATATGTACAGTCGGTGCATATTTTACATGTGGCCATGCCTCCGCAGCACACAAATTCAGGATTTCTAAATAAGGCTCCGACTACAGTAAGCAGCTCTTGCATGCAAAAAGTCGAAAGAAATTAACTCCTCGACCCCTCGACACTCAACACTGACACAAATCAGCAATTTCAGTGACAGAGCCTGCTGCTGACGGAGCGTTTGGTTCACACACAGATGACTTTGCCTCCCTCCCAAAGGCTTGTTCGTGGGATATGTAGCACTTATACCCTAACAATATCCGCTGGGTCAGGGTTTGCATTGACTTTCAAAATTACAGGGTCAAATGCTGGATTACTGTACTGCGTTTTGGGTTCTATGAAAAGGTGTAGATCCTGAGGGAAGGTAAAGGTCAGTGTATTCGTGCAGCAATTTCAGGCAATGTAGAAGACAGCAAAACAGCTACAGCCAGAGTGATGTGATCATTATACTTTTCTTCACAAGAGCAAACTTTCACTTCATGCTTTTAAAGAGCTGCTGGTGGGAACATTTGTAAACAACAGATATGATCAAGACAAAAATATTTCAAATCTAGCAACGTCCTCCATATATACACAGCAGTCATTAGGGTTTGGGCAAAAAGAAATGTCAAGAGAAAACAGAAAAACACAAAGGCAGATGGAGAAAACACTAAAGTATGACTGATGCTGGATTTGTGAAGCAGATGTCGATTCATTTATCAACAGAAGATTTATCTGCAACTATATGATAATTGATTGCATAACAATTGATAAATCCTTTCAGTCAATTTTTTTAGAAAAAATGCTAAACATTCTGGGTCCAGCTTTTCAGATATGAGGAGTTGCAGCTTTACGTCACTGTCATATATGACAAGAAACAGAATATCTTTGGGTTTTGGAGGGTAGTCGGATAAAACAAGAAATACGAAAACACCTCCTTGGGATCTGGGAAGTTATAATGGGCATTTTTCAGTATTTTCTGAAATTATATACATAGATTGTCACTGTATATAAGAAGTGGACGTAGTCACCGTGACGTCACACATTGGTTTGCCATTTTGAAGCCTTGAGTTTGGCATTTCGGCCGTCGCCATCTGTTTTTTTTTGCGACTAGAAGTGACACGAGAGGGTGGGGCTAAGTAAAACTGAACTCTGAATAAGACATTTTTAGTCGACCAAAATGTTACAAATAACTTTCATGTACTGAAAACACACTGTGAAAGACTAAAACACAGACAACTCCCAGACCAGACAACGTTGTGGTAGCGACCTGTCAATCACAAGGTAGCCACGCCCTAAAGCATCCCCTGCTTTATGGTCCATTTGACTCTAAATGGGACCCTAATTTACTAAATGAACATCATGCTGTATTGAAGAAGACTTGAAACTAGCGATTGAGACCATAAACTCATGTTTACAATGTTTACTGAGGTAATAAATCAAGTGAGAAGTAGGCTCATTTTCTCATAGACTTCTATACAATCAGACTTCTTTTTGCAACCAGAGGAGTCGCCCCCTGCTGGCTGTTAGAAAGAATGTAAGTTTAAGGCACTTCAGCATTGGCTTCACTTCTCAGACCTGATTTTAAATACAAATTGTTAATCAATTAATTGAAAAAAATGCATCAGATTAATTGATAATGAAAATATTTGTTAGTTGCAGTCTGATAACGATAACATACATTAAATTAAGTTGTGTGTCTTGGACCGTCTTATGAACAAATTTTTGATTAGTTCATTGCCTGTCATGACTAATTCATCATAATGTATTCAAATCGTATACTTGATTTCTCCAATCAAAAACAACACATTTTTGGCAGTTCTGTACTACAGCTTCTCGTTACTTCTTTGCTGATACTGATATATCTGTGAGAAGCTAATATCAGTGAATACCAGTGAATGTGTCGATCGGGCTCTAGAAAAACCGTCTGAAAGTTAACAGAGAAGTGTAAAAGTGTACACAGAGCAGAGATAATAGCAGTGACTGTGTCAGCAGTGGGTCTATTTTACACCAACAGTCTCAGATCAGCTTATGCATCAGTTCATTGAGCACCTACTTACCATGAAAGGGCCACCGTGACCACAAAACAACCCACCACCCACACTGTACCTATCTGTCTCTCCTCTCCATCTTAGCCTCCTACCTATCTCTCTCTCTCCCTCCTACCCCCATACACACAAGTTCTGTTTAATCAAAATAGACCTGCCCTTCAATGCATTTACATGTCTCGTAATGGGGGAGACTCACTACGGAGCCCGTCATTACGCGCACCATTAAAACACAGCAGTAGACTAATCTAGCGCTTCCATAAGGCAGCAGCAGCAGCAACAGGAGGAGGAACAGGAGGAGACGCGGTAGAGGACGTGGGTCCCTGACTGTCTCTCTCACAGTGCTTTAAACTGGCTTCGATCCTACATAGAGTAACTGGTAGAAAATTCAACATGCGTCTGGGTGATCACGCATCTGCAAAGCACGACTTGCCGGTATTACACACGGAAGCTGTCTTGGTCCACTGCTATTTTCCTTATATATGCTTTCATTAGGTTACATCATCAACAAGTTCAATACAAATTTCCATAGCTACGTAGATGACACACAATTTGGTTAGTTTGACTCCATTGAAAAAAAACTAATTTTACCCTGCAGGACACGGGGGGGGGGGGGGTTGCTGGTCTATCGCTACCTCGACTGGTCAGTTTGTTTGTATTATTGTGTGACTTTGGGAAGTTTGGATTCACCAAAGTCACACAATAACACAAACGAACTAACCGATCGAGGCAGCGGTAGACCAGCAACCCCTGTGTCCTGCCAGGTAAAATTAAAGTTTTTTTCAATGGAGTCTGGTGGCTTTGGCGAGAGTATAGATGGATACAACGGCTTCAGTTCCGCGTCTGAAAGAGATGTCTGACAGCAAGGTAAAGAAGCAGTAAAAGTATACACAAAGCAGGATGCAGAGAAATTGATTCATGCTTTCATCACTAGCAGTTTGGACTATTGTAACGCCCTCTTCACTGGCCTACCAAAAACGTTTATAGGAAATCTTCAGCTAGTTCAAGAACTCTGCCGCCAGACTTTTAAGAAAGACTAAGCTCAAAGCTAAAGAGAGTTACTCTCCTGAACTGCCTGAAACAACAATAAATAACAATAATACATCCGTCCACAGCTACATCAGATATGCAAGCTCTCTTGAAATCTTTACAAATCATATATTTTTTATCTTTCTCTACTACCATTTTTACTACTTTTATTTCTCTGAATTTTTATTGGATCTTTTATTCTATCTTTATGAACTAATTTATTTTTTGTATTTTTTTTCTATTGCGTTTTGTTCTTAATGCCATACTGTAAAGCACTTTATGTATGAAAGGTGCCATACAAATTAATTTATGATTATTATTATTATTATGGGAGTAGAGGCTGATAGGGGAATGCTGCAGGAGGAACGCTGCAGGAGGAACAGAGGAGGAAGTCAAAGGAATGTGAAGAGGATCAAGCATGAAAACAGCATAAAAAACGACTAATCGACTGCAGAAATCTTAGTCGACTGAGACCAAAACAATTAATTAGTTGACTAATCAACTAAGAGGGGGCAGCCCTGTTGAAGACTGGTAAAGAAGATACAGGGGAATAAGAAGACGAGGAGGAAGGGGATCTTGAGGAGGAACACCAGTGGCAAGAGCAGTAGGAGAAAATGTTTGGGGAGGAGGGAAGAATAATGAGAAGGAGGGAGGAGAAAGGGATGTTTGAGGAAGAGCAACAGGAGTAGAAGTGGATGCTGCAGCTGGAGATGATGCTTGGAGAGGTGCAGCACCAACAGCTGATGTTTGGGGATAATGAGCAGGAGCAACATTAAGTGATTTTTTGGAAGAAACACTAGAAGCATGAACACGCAATGCTCAAAGAGGAGCAGTGGGAGGTGATATTTGTGGAAAGACAAAGGGTGATTCTTGGGGAAGAGCAGCAGGACCGTCAGTAGAGGAGGTGCTTGGAGAGGAGCAACAGGAAAAGCAGTGCTTGGGGAGGAGAAGAAGAAAGAGCAGGCGTGGTTGCTGAGAGGCTGGCATAGAGTAGGTGAGTCTTAAGAAGTAGAGGAGCAGGAGTAGAATTTGATGCTTGGAGAGGAGGAGCAGGAGGTGATGCTTAGGAAGAAGCAGCAGTAGCAACAACGCAGTGATATTTGGGGAGAAATGGCAGAAGGAGCAGTCGTGAATGCTCGGGGAGGAGCAGCATCAGCAGCTACAGTAGTCAGAAAGGGAGCAGCAGGAGGTGATGCTTGTGGAGGAGCAGGGGTTGATTATGTGTGAGGAGCAGCAGGAGCATGATAATGCTTTGGGAGAAGAAGCAGGAGGTCATACTTGGTGCAGCAAGAGAAGCAGGAGGTGATGTTTGGAGGGAGGTAAAGGTAGGTGAGGATTAGGAGAAGGAGCAATAAGAGCAGCAGGAGTAAAATTTGCTTGGAGAGGAGCAAACGCAGTGGGAGATGCAGGGGGACAAGCAGCAGTATAGCAGCAGCAGCAGGCGATGCTTGTGGAGAAGCAGGAGCCAGGTTCTGCGTGGTGAGGAGCAGCAGGAGCATCAGCTGGTGATGCTTTGCGGAGAAGCAGCAGGAGATCATACACGGAGAGGTGCAACAAAAGAGACAGCCTGTGATTTTTTGGAAAGGAGCAGGGGGGAGATGACGCTTCGGGAGGGGGAAACAGGAGGAGCAGGAGGTGATGCTGAGGAAGAAGAAGCAGCAGTAGCAACAACACAGTGATGCTTGGCGAGAAATGGCAGAAGGAGCAGTTGGTAATGCTTGGGGAGGAGCAGCATCAGCAGCTACAGTAGTCAGAAAGGGAGCAGCAGGAGGTGGTGCTTGTGGAGGAGCAGGGCTAGATTTTGTGTGAGGAGCATGATAATGCTTCGGGAGAGGAAGCAGGAGGTCATACTTGGTGAGGTGCAGCAAGAGAAGCAGGAGGTGATGTTTGGAGGGAGGCAAAGGGAGAAGCAGTAGGTGATGCTTTGGGAGGAGTAGGAGAAGGAGCAAAGGCAGTGGGAGATGCAGGAGGAGAAGCAGCAGTATAGCAGCAGCAGGCGATGCTTTTCGAGGAGCAGGAGCCGGGTTCTGCGTGGTAAGGAGCAGCAGGAGCATCAGCTGGAGATCATATTTGGAGAGGTGCAACAAAAGAGGCAGAGGCATTTTTTTTTTTGGAAAGGAGCAGGGGGAGATGAGGCTTCGGGAGGGGGAAACAGCAGGAGTTGGAGGTGATGTTAGGGAGGAGAAGGCAGCTTCATGGAGTGACTGAGCACCTGTGAGCTATAATTATGATTCACTTTGCCGCTCCAGGTGAGCAGCAGTGAGTGTGTTAATGGTGCTATACTGAAGTGCACTCAGGAGGGAGAAACACAGTAATGTTTGGCACTAAACAACATGTACATATCATAGCACATTACAGAGTAGATTATGGGGGAAATACCTACTAATATCATAATAAGGCTCTATGATTAAAAAAATTTTAATTGGAATTAAAATGATTGTGCTATTTCATGCATGGTGGTATTTTGCATGAATATTATGCCCCTAAAGATATGCATGAATGTAGAATAAATATTTTCTGGAGAAAAAAGCCTGCAGGTTACTTTTTTTCCTGTGATTTCGTATTACAGAAATAAGACAGTTGCATTCCTACACTGCCCAAAAATCCTGCAGCTGAAAGGCAAATTATCCCTCACATTGAACATTAAAACTCACAGGCAAATATCACTTAAATGCATGAATGTAGAATAAACATGTTCTGAAGAATTTCTGTGATTTCTTATTACAGAGAAAAGACACAGTTGCATTCCTGCACTGCCCAAAAATCCTGCAGTTGAAAGGCAAATTATCCCTCACATTAAACATTAAAACTTGCAAATATCACTTAAATGTCACACTAGAAGTTTCTAGACTAAAAGCTGCACAAAGTTGTCTATAAGAATATGACAAAAAGCAGGCGAGTTGACAGCTTTAAGCACAGTTAAATGAATTCAAGCTTGCACCATCTGAACAGTGAGAAACGTCCCCCCCATCTCTCTCTCTGCACACCTACCTTCCACTGCAGACACTGAAGTGATCACACAGAGAAACACTGCGACCCGAGAGACCTGCACGGCCAACATGATGACTCCCAGCCTGTCCTCTCCCATCATATATCCTGGCTGACAGTAGAAAATATAAAATCCCACAGAAACACGCTGTATTCCTCCGGTAAACAGTCACATCTCTCAGTGTGTGTGTGTGTGTGTGTGTGTGTGTGTGTGTGTGTGTCAGTGGGGACTGGAGCGGATACTCTCTGCTGCTGCTGGATCTCCAGCTCTCTTCTCGCCTCGCACACCTTTCTGTCCAATCAGGAGACAGCTCAGTGGATCGTAAACCAATCACCCGTCCTCTCCCACCTGACCCGAGGCTGCATGCCCAATGGTCCTCCGGTGTGCTGCTGGTGGCTGCTGGTGTAACAGCGACACCCAGCGGCCAAACTGCAGTACTGCTATTTAAAGAGAAGCTGATGCACACAGACCTGTATGAGTGGCTCATGCCTCTAATGACAGGATGGGGTTGGGGTCTTTAAAGTAGCAGTAGGCAGAATATTTTTGGCATCATTGGGCAAAAAAAATCCATAATAACCTTTCAGCGTATTGTAATTGAAGTGTTCTGAGAGAAAACTAGACTTCTGCACCTCCTCATGGCTCTGTTTTCAGGCTTTAGAAAGTCTATCTCCCGTGATGGGAGGCTTTGACCAATCACAGTTCATTTTATTGAGAGAGCGTTCCTATTGGCTGTGCTCCGGTCATGTGACTGGAACTTGGCGTTCCTTCACTACATTTAACAATGGCAGCGGCGTCACAAACTTTTTAATTTTACAGCTAAACTGTGCACTACAAGATGATTCTGAAAACATTCGAGGCGTGAAATAGGCATTAACGTAACATTATATTGATTCATATTTGATCGGCGCTGCCTAGTTTGACCGTTTGGTCGTAGTTCGCGAGTGATTGACAGCCGGCTCTCATAGACGGTAGTTGGACAGCAGACCTCAGATCAGTTCTTTACTGCTTGTTTTCTTCTGGTCTGTGAAATCTTTGCAGATGCCGTTAGGAGCACTGGAGGACACAGAGGCACATGATTTTTTTGTCAGGTTATCTGTCTCATGTACTACTGTCACGATATAGCGACCGTTTTATAAAAATAAGTTTTTTTAATCATATGTGGTCCAATCTCGCCTACTTCAGCTTTAAGCATGGTGCAATAATATAATTTGTAAAATAGTAATAGCAACTTTATTCCATCAAAATAAAACCATATATATATATAATATTTAGGCTACGTTTGCATACTTTTTGTTTTTACTTTTTACATTGTGTTATGTATGCTTAAACTAGGGATGCACCGATACCGATACTGGATCGGATATCAGGCCGATATTGACTCACATAGCTGGATCGGGTATCAGTGACAATGGAGCCGATCTATTCAAATCAATTCTATGTTTATATACTATATACATTATATACTGGAATTTTAATTCCTGTTTAAGTTTTGACCAATTTTGTTGCTGCATTAAAAAAAGTTTACACCTGAATTATAATTCCTGTTAATTTTGAAGATTTTGTTACCTAGTTGTTGGTGTACGATTTATTGTTTTAATAATAAATAACAATTCAGTAAATTTATATCTGTGTGTATTTGTTACATTTTGTTTTTACAAAGTTAAGAAAGCAATGTTTAAGTGAAGCCTGGTGTTGTCTTACACATAAAAGAATGATCCCAGTCACTTCCACACAGTGAGGCATACAGCTTATTAATTAAATACCGGTATCGGATCAGTACTCGGCATCCAAAGGTATCGATACCCAAAGCCCAGGTATCGGTATCAGTATCGGGACTGAAAAAGTCGGTGCTTTCCTAATTTAAACCAATATATATTTATATATATATAATTGTTTGTCATCACTATTATATAGTCATATTATTTCTGTATATTAATCTGTGTTCTCTTTAACATTGTGAAATTTTAACACAATTTAGGTGGAGGCTTCAAATAAGCCCAGTTGTTTTTTTGCCTCTTCCTGAGCTGTATATTATTTATTTATTTGTTGTTATGTTTGTGTAGTCTTAATTTGTGCAGAATAAATAAACAAGCAAATAAACAAACTTTTAGTACATACTGCAGCTGCCCTTACAAAGTATGTACGGTTTCATGCAGCATGCATACAACTGGGACATAATACATCATCATAACATTCCGCCTTGAACTTTGACCCTCACTATATCCGCTGCGCAGACAATTGTGGGTAAGAATAGCCAGAAAAGCATGCTGGCTTGCATACTGCAAAATGTGACTGGATGTAGTAGGACTTCCTGGTATTGTTGGCATACTGAATTTCACATACTATGTATTGGGACATACTAAATCTGTTTCTGGCTTACTACATAGTATGGTAGTATGGGTATTGGAACGCACAGTTAGTGTCTTTGGTGATCTATAAGTCACATTATTTATCAATGGACTGCGTACTCTATAAGGAAACCAGCAATAACCTCAGACATAACCCCAATGGAGGCAAGATAGCTAATAATTCATGGTATACTGGGAAAGACTTGTGTTAAATTTTATGAAATTACTAAACTTAAAGGGACTATTTGTAAGATTCAGAAATGCTGCTTAACAGCGACACCTATAACACTACTTTAGGAAGTCAGACGGCTGCTGGCAGTACCACGGTTTTGCACTCTACAGCTCACGTTATCGCAGTTTCACAAGCGTGTCGGAGAACTACGGTGGCTTTCAGGTAACATTACGTCTCCAGAGCCAGTGCTTGGTTTGTCCGTTCTGGGCTAGAATCATGGCAGAGCTACATGGCGGACTCAATGAAGAGGACCTGCTCCCTATGTAGATATGAAGGGCTCATTCTAAGCTGACGAAAACACAACGATTCTTAGTTTCAGGTGATTATACACTAATGAAAACATAGTTGTGAATATTATTTTCCATTTCGGTTAATAGATCAAATGAAATGTTACACACTGTTCCTTTAACTGGAAACAAAAGAACTATTTTTCATCATGAAAATCTCGCGATACATTTAGACATAAACTTTTAAAGGATTTATTACACTATTGGACTGCCCTGGATTGGGGGCCTCTTTTGAAAGTGACCACAATGACCCCCCAAAAAGATCTATTAATACACATATTACAATCTATGTAACTTTTCATATACCCCTAGCCGTCAGTGAAAGTTCTTCATATTTCCAGCATCACACTGGCAGAACAATGGGTGGTGGTAAAAGGTTAACTCCTTAAATGATTTCCTCCCAGGTGACATTAAATACAGTTTCTTTGTGAATGTCACTATGAATTGAATCTTTCCAGACAGTTACAGTCATTCTGTCACGACTGACTCAGCTTTTAGTCTGGCTTCATGTCACCCTACATAAAAACAGATTTCCTACATACTGAGGTAATACAGATTTAACATTTTGGGGGAAAAGAGAGCATCTGTATTGGATCTGAATAAAGGTAAAGGTAAATGTACTGGAACTGGTGAGAAAGAGTCGGATAGGTGCATGCCTAGCCGTATCATGGAGAAATGAGTGAACAGGAAGTACGAAAAAGTTTTTTGGCCTCTCTGCAACAACAATCTAAAAGTTGAAAACTGAAAACTCAGAAACATTTCAGCCCCCGATGGCTGTGGATCAATTTTCTCTTGAAGTTTTTGTCCTGTCTCTCGCCTCCTTCATCTCCTGCAGCTTCCTGTCTCAAAGGGAAAAAGCTGCTCAACAACACGACAGAACAGATCATTGCTGTGACGCTGTGGTTTCCAGCACAGACAGTCCATTTTCAGTCCCTCAACATGACGTTTCACCCGTCAATAGCTTTCATGACACCATACCATGTACCACTACAACAATCACCTTTATTCAGTGGCATCCTTGTACACATTGACCAGCATTAAAGAGTTGTGTATATGTCTGTGTGTAACGGAGAGGCAGACAAACAGAGGGAGACGCTTCTTATCTTAAAGCCAGCAGTCGGAGGCATTTGAAATTGTTTAGGAAAAGTAGCGACATCTCTAAGAAAACACATTAGCACTGAGTCTGTTTCTTTTTAAACCACAGGTGGAGACCCAAAAATCGATTGTAGACCTGCCGGCTGCCACATGAGCAGAACAATTATGTTTAAGCTGTCTCCAGAGTTACGTTACATCTCTTAAATTTGTGCAGCAAGAGTTGTGGCACTTTTTAGTTGTGAGGTAACTCTCACCTGGGGGACCCAACATGGACAGACAGCTCAGCTCACAGTGCTGAGCGTCGATACATTTTCATGTCTAGACAAGTAAAATCAACAGACTGCGGCTGCTACACGTGTCCTCCCACGTCTCAGTGAAACTTCCTTTACTTCCACATCATTCACAATTACAAGGACAAGACACATTTCAGGAAAGACACGTGATTGTAGACAAAGGACAGATGTTCAGATCAGATGTTGAGAGGTGAAATGAGCCCTGTACACTGAAAACATTTAAGACTTTCCCATCATTTAAAGACAGAAACTTGTTCTGCTTCATTCTGTTGTATGCATCAGGAAAATCAATCATTCATTAACTCCAAACCCCCAGACTGACTGGTGCAGGATTGTCATCCCCACACACACAAAACACGTGGCCCTGTTTTTTCTCCAGCTGGGACACATGAGACTTGTCAGTGCCTGTTATAAAGAGTTATAGGTTTATTTATAGCTGTAGTGCAGCTGGCAAATTGAGTTTTTCTGGAAAAAGAGAAATCAGGGAGTGAGTCGTGACTAAATCCGGTGGCAACAGAGCATCAGGCACAGGCAGTGTGGAGAAGAGAGCAACTGGTGCTTTGTCATATCTGAAAAGCTGTATCAGATGACTTTTCACTGAGAGGAACAGAGAGGCCTTAAAGGGGTACTCAAGTGATTTAGTACTGCACCTCTATAAAGTTTGGGGGACTTGCAAGAGACTTTTCAATAGCACTAAGAGTCCTGCTAGTGTGTGTCTGTAAAGCTGTACTTGGGCACAGTGGTACTTTGTGAGCTAAATGTGAGCATCAGCATATTAACATGCTAACATACTGAATGATGCCAATCAGGTGTAATGTTTACCAAGTTCATCATTTTAGTTTATGTACAGCTGAGGACGATGGGAATGTCATTTGGTTTAGAGAAATACATACATTTTAGACTATATAAAGATGAATGACATGAAAGCTCCACAAAAGTGAAGCAGAAAACATCTGGATCGCCCCCTGGTGGCTGGCTGCAGTATAGGTCATAAATTCTGAACTCAAACTGCTCCACCCTCTGAGCCACAGCCGCCACAGTCCAGTCCATACACAGTCTATGTCATAAACCAAAGTATTGGACACATTTAAATTTTGACCTGATGATGGCGCTAAATTAAAAATTAAGGGATCACCAGAGTGATTAGATTTAATCCTGTGGGGAGTGTTTGCACCACATGCCGTGGCAATCCATCCAATAGTCCAATAGTTGCTGAGACATTTCCCTTAAAACCACAAATGTCAACCTCATTGTGGTGCTAAAGGAAATGTCAGGGCATTACCAAAGTCGTTAGGGTTCATCCTCTGGGGGACATGAATGTCTGTACCAAATGGCAATCCATCCAATAGTTGTTGAGATTTCAGTTTGGACAAAAGTGGTGGACATACTTCTAGTGGGACTAAAAATGGTCAAACTTGAAGTCGTAGAGGCAGAGAGATCCTGATTTTTAGTCCCTAGTATGTAAGCTCCATAAACACTGGATCCTATAGTTGCTGTAATGCAACTCAATTATTTACTCTGACCCTCCCTGCCAGGTAAACACTCAACATCTTTTATAACAGTCTTTCTGTTATACATTTTTAGCCTCCAAGCCCAAGCTGATGACTTCCCTATGACATCCTCAGGCTTATTCTCTCAAACTTTATAAAGCTCCATCCAGAGCCATAGAGGACAATAAACAATTTTGACCTCGGTGTGTAAAACCAGTGGAGTGCCCCTTTAAATAAAGATCTAGCTTCTTATCAATGAATGCTCATCAGTAATAATCAAATCAAAGTGCACATGGCAAAATCCACTGCTACAATCAAACAGAGTTTAATGAATGAAATGTGTGATTAAATACACAGATGAACAAAAATCAGCTTTATACACAATCCCAGTGTGTAAATGTGTGTATGTGCAAGAGACTTGTGTGAATCAGGAGTCCCATATGTACCAGTATAGTAGTGTAGACTGCAAGAAAGGCATGCCGAGTAAATGATGCATCACCAGGCAAATGTATATCACATATCCTGTATTGTATGTACAAAACCGTTGTTTTCTTAGTGATGCTTTTTTTTTTCTTTAACGTATGCAGTTAGAAAACCTGGTGAAAGGGTTGTCACAAACGTACTCGGGGCAATGTCGGCTGTCAGAAAATGTAAAAAAAGTGTTCAGTGTATTAAGTGCTTTGGTTTGACCTACCGTATATCAGCCACTGTGTTGCTTCTAAGACTTCATTTAAAGTTACTGGACGCAGGTGTGCGTTCAACAAGGAGTCCTCTCTACTGCGTCTCTGTGGAGATTTTTGTGGCAACCAGAAGCGTCAGAATAATGTGCAAGTTTTCTGTCTTCGTTGCAGGAAAAAACTGACAGGACTTAAGGAAACTGCACGTCTGTGCTTTTTTACAAATGATTCGATGACGCTGCTTGTTTCTTTACGAAGGTGATTTGTTAAAAAGGTGGTCATTTCCCTTTTCCTTTGAAATGGTTGGGTATACAGTAAAAGTGAGGTCAAATCTTGCAATCACAACATCTCGTACATTTCAGGAGTGTGATCATTTATCTGCAATATTTCAAACACATACTACTGAATGTATCTGCCAACACACACCGAAACATCTGGACGACTACATCACAGATTATGGGGGGGGATTCATTGCCAATATTATACTGTACATTCATGGCTCAGTATGGTGCCAGTCTTTTAGCTAATGTAAACAAACATTTACAACTTACACAATGTTTGTTAAGGTAGACAACCTCGACTTGAGTTAAAAAACTAAATGAAATAAAAAAAAGCCTTGTTGAACGCACCACATATCAGGGCACTAAACATTTTTTCTGCCGCCTGCTGACTGGAAACTGGCGCTACATGGACCTGATAGAGTGTCAATAAATCATCAATATCCCCATCATTATCTTCATCATCAACCAGCCATCATTCTTTTCGTCTTCTTCTTCGCCTTCCTCATCTCCGTCTTCTTCCAACAATCCATTGAAACCAGCTCAACAAACTGAATCACATCCAAACTAAGACATTGAAACCGAGCAAAACTAAATAAAGAGTATTGTCACTGTCAAGTTTTGCTCCTCTTGGTCAAAGAAAATGTCCATTCATTCCCCAAAATGTCTTTTTTCCTTTTTTGGCAAAAGTTACGTTCCAATCTTTCCCCCTTTTTGTCCGTCCCGCGGTTCAGCCCTCCACTAGATGTCAGAGTCTGACTGGAGGCAGCGGCGGTCCATCATCGCTGAAGCAGCAGGATGGCCGACGGGAGCAGGAGTAGGAGGCCACAGATGCGGGTTTGAGACGTGGCTGCTCCTCTAACTCGGTTGTTGTCTGGCGGGTAGGCGTACAATCCCGGCCTGTTCCGAGAACACTGACCACCTACGCACATCCCGCTACCTGAGCCGCTGATGTCATCACCTAGGGAGGTCATTAGAGAGAGACGGCAAACACATGGTTAATGGGAGATTGCTTATTACTTTTTTAAAAACAGATGAGAAGGAGATGAGTTTTTGCTCCTGATAAGATCCCACTTTTCAGTTCGTAAGAGGTAATTACTAAGTGGGGACCATTTGACCTTCATGAAATGGAATCAATGTTTTAATTACATTTATTAGTCATGTACTGGAAGTATTTGGTCTGGTTTAACATGGGAAACAGACCCTTAAATACCTTCATGTTATGTGTGAGACTGCTGAGATTGTGAAAAGGCAGAAACATAACTGAATTGACAAGCTGTGCCATGTGTAAAATATTAACACTAGGAAGTACATTCAGAGCAGCTTTTAGAAAGGGACCCACTTGCATCCTGGAAGTCCACGTCGTTGCCGTCCAGTGCGTTTTTCAGCCTGTTGCTCATGATTTTGAGTTGCATGATCTGCTGCCGGATGGTCATGTCTGGCTTTGTGATGTCAAGCTCCACTTCTGGGTTGTTGATCTGATTGGCCAAGCCGTCTCCCATCACCTCTGGAAGGTACCTGATTGGACGAGAGCATGGATAGGGGAGGAATGTGTGGCAACACCATTAGGGCATTTCTGGTGTTTTTCAGTATGGGTATAAGGCAGAAAATCTGGTTAATGAAAGGGTATTTTTTTTAAACACAGCTCTATTGGAATATTGTGTTTACTTGAAAACACATGCATGCACTCACTCAGTTACTCTGCACAGCTGTGCTCAATTTTGTAGTAAAAACAAAAACAAAACAGGATCAATATCGCTGCAGCAGAACCAGCGCCTACATTTCCCACAATGCAACTCGACCACTGACAGTTTGATTGGAGATTCGGGTGTGTCATGGCAGTGGCAGCTAATGTAGCCTCAAGCCGAAATGAGGAGCAGTCTATCAGCTTTTTATTACTTGAAACCTAACTGCCTTCCACTGTTATGTATTATATCACACAAAACTATTAACAAAACCAAAAATCTTCCTAACTATTAACTATTTTTTATTCTCTAATTGAACTTAATTAAAAAATTAAATGTTATCGTATTGTCATGATACAATTTCACTGAAAGTACAAATACAACATCTTCGAATGATTGCTACGCCCTATCCTTACACTAACCTTAACCAATCTCAATCTAATTCCAACGTCAACCCATTTTTTCGCTTGCTTTCTTGATAATCCAGACACCGTGTTGTTTACTGACTGTTTTTTAAAAATTTCTCGCAAACAATTGGTCCAAAATGTGCCAATCAAACTTTGGTATGCATGTAAGACCTGCCACCAGAGAATCAGGCTTATGTTTCCATGCATTGATATGTTTTGGGACTTTTACTGTGCCAAATGTCCAGAACACCATGAGTCTACATTACAGCAAGCACACCTGTCATATGAGCATGTGAGACAGACTTGTAAACCAATCCTTTAACTCTCAAATGTCCCTTTAAAGAAGAGGAGAGAAGTGAGATGTGAGGAGTCAAAATGTCCTCAGGTTAAAAAGTCTTTGTCCTCGCAAAGATAGAGGTACAAAAAACACCCACACACCCACACCATGTGCTTAGTGGTGGGATTTAATTTACATTCTTGCAGCTGCTTAACAATTCAAATAACCCAATTTAAACTCCATACTCCAACACTATATTATATCTTCCACTCTGAGAATTTATTAGAGTTATAAATTAGTGTGACATTTATTGAGCTCTCAAGAAATCCACGAGATGTCGCTGTAGAGTTTCACACAGTTATCATTCACTCTCTTCCCTTAATCTGTCACACACAGTCAGCGATCCATCTATATTTCATGGCCTTTCTCACATTTCTTTCTGTCACACACACATTTATATAGCTATATTTCACGCTATTTGACTCATATATTTCTGAATGTTCTGCTCAGCACAAATCTCATCAGTTGGCTGTAATCCAACCCCTTTAAAGGACGCGAGGTGTGTGTATGTGCGTGTTTGTATGTGTGATTGATATGCATACATATCAACATGGCATCAAATTGTTCTATAATCCATTTACACGTGGATTAAGGGAGGCGTTGGGGGTGTACGTGTGTGGCCATGACTGCTTGTGTCGCAGGATGTGAATCTCCTTTTGAGGCTGTTGAATCGCTGAATGTGGAAGAAATGTCAGTTCATAACACCGTTGAACAATTTTCCATTCAGCACTGTTTTCAGTTTGTCTGAGAAGAAATAGCTTGTTGCCTCTTCTTTCGTGACACAAAGGATACAAACGGCCTTCAACAAGAAGAGAAGTGGCCTGTTTCATAACAACTTTTAGTCGCCTCCGCTCCTCGCTTTATACTCCTGACCTCCGAAGCCTCTTCAAGCTTTTAAGCGTTAAAGTACACACGTTTTCTTTCAGTAATGTATCTTGTTTCCTTGCCGCGTCAATACAACTTGTGTTGAACAGATTTCAGACCTTGAAAGTCTTTTATTCAACACTACAATCGAGTTTTCTGTGGGAGGATGGGTGAGCGGTTGGTTTAGCAACATTGTTAACAACAACATGGGTCCAAGAATTGAAATCAGAAATGTAAAATGTAACTGACTTATGAAACACTTTTTTGATGCAAACCAAAGAAATATCTTAATGTTGAGGTTAAACGAAATCTAGTCGTCTGGATTTGATGAGATCAGGTAGGCTGGATGTAGTTGGTGCTTGAAGCCACATATAAACCTAAACAAGCTTGTGATTGGTCAGTTTTTCTCGGAGCGGGTTTCTTCCTCACCTGGCTTTGGTAATGCCATTCCAGCATTTATCCTGACCGGCGCCTCCTGCTGCCAGTTTGCTGCAGATTGCGAGAGGGAGCTGGGTCCAGTACTGCCGCATCTCCCTCAGCTTACTGGACAGATCTGACACCTGAGGACAGACACAGTGTTTTCTGTTTTACTGGTCAAAGTGAGTCTCACGTCCCAAATCCTATAGTTTGGGTATAGAGACCAAAACAAGTCATAATGGGTTTTAAATCATATTATCACCGAATACCTGTTGTTCATAAAATAAATGTAAAATCTATTGTAATACATGGAGAGCTTTCACAAAGGCACTCAAATACAGCATTTACAATAAAAACCTCTGATATAGTCTTCTTATAAGAAAGTAAATTTTGCAAACATAGCCAGATGTTCCAGGTTTTCTATGAAATAAATGCAACTTTTCACAGACAAAGAAATCAATGGTACAACTGATCTCACAATAACCCTTGCATTTCACTCTCTACATCTTTATCTTGACCGCCAAAGACAAATCCTGCGATACAATAAAACCATTCATCTAAAATTACTAGGGCTGTCAATCAATTAAAATATTATATTCTTATTTAATATGCTACTGCATTTAGCATAAAAAAATATGCTCAAATCACAACATGGCAAACTCAAGCCCAACAGGCAACAGCAGCTGTCCCAAACTGCATGTGATTATCACAAAGTGGGTATGTTTGTAAAAGGAAGACTCGTGGGTACCCATAGAACCCATTGATGTTACATATCTTGAGTTCAGAGGTCAAGGGATCCCTTTGAAAATGGCCATTGACATTTTTCCCTCGCCAACAGGTACAGGTGGATTCCTTAGGTTTTCTAGTTTCATATGATACCAGTATCTTCACTCTAGCTTTAAAACTGAGCCTGCTACAACCTCCGAAAGATTGATTGCGTTAATGCGTTAAAGAAATTAGTGGCGTTAAAACAAATTTGCGCTTACGCCTTATTATCGTGTTAACTTTGACAGCCCTAAAAATCACATAAGTGCTATGACTTTTATGAATAGATGAATAGATACTCTACATAAGTAGACTTTCTCTCATCCACATGTAGGCTCTTCTTTGTTTGCTGTGCCTTAAATAATAATAATAATATCTACATACCACAGAGTTAGACATTATCTAAACATACAGTACATGTACATGCACACACCTGCATCTCCAGTCTGAGCCCAGCGGTTGGAGAGGGTTTGTACTCAGAGGATGTCAGGAAGCCGCTCTTCTTCCTCTGCTCATGAACAGTGGGACTTCCTGTTCCTGGTTCACCTGGAGTCCCGCATGTCTGGTACACCTACACACACACACACACACACACACACACACACACACACGGATACACAGACGCACGTCAACACAAACATGTACTAAAAGCTGTGAACTATGAAGTTGTGAATATATAACATCGCACAGCTCTAGAAATTACTGTTTGGACTGTATTGCAACATTGTGCGGGAACTAAAAACATCCACTAGATGTCGCAATATTCAAGTGTTTAACACTGTGAGGATGTTCGGGCTCCTGGTTGCCATGTGCGGGTTGCCTGATGGCCTACATGTTCAAGAACATAGCATTGATATTGCCTACAGTTATCACTATTGACGGGGCAGATATAAATAGAAATATTACACTTGATTTTATAAAATAAATTGCACTTATCGAAATGTAAGAATAGAACAGCTTGGCTTTGAAAACAAGGCCAAGACTGTTCATAGCAGCACTCACTGCTTGTCCAATAAACTGGCACTGATATATACATCAGTAAAATGATGAGAGCCCAGCAATTTAATAATGCTGCCAAGCCTTATTTAAAGGATACATCTATAAAACCTATAAAATGTAGTGGCTAAGCCCATTAACACTGGAGCACATTGTTGAGCTCAGGTATCCTCGAGGTAAAGTGCTTCTTGAGGATAATAATTTAGATTTTGCACACTCCTTAATGATATTTGACCGATCTGATAAAGAGGTGAAAGGTTTGAACAATAATTCTAAAGGGCGCAGGACTGCAGACGTGAGCTGGCATTTGACTGGAGATAAAATGCTCCCAAGGAAATTTAGGAAGTGACGAGACAAAGTGAGACATCTTACTTTTGCTGTGAACGCGTCCATGTTTTCCTGCACGTAGTGAACGGCCTCGTAGATCCGAGCAGGGATGGAGGAGAGAACCACGTCGAGGCTGGGTTCTGTGCTGAAACTAGACGCCACCTGGATCATGGTGTCTGGATGACGGAAGGAGCAAAAGCGTAGAGAAGCATTTTTTTATAAACTCAGAGACATTTTTCGGGGGGCACAAAACTTGATTTGCTCCCAATCCACTAAATCACAGTTTACAAATACATAAACTGTGCATCCACTAAGCCTTATAAGAACATCTGGATTACCTCTCTACCTTTACTCTACAATGTCTTACTGTCTGAAACTCACCTATAAGATTCTGCCACTCGGGGTCCAGGTCAGCTTGGTTTGCCAGGCAGCCCTTCATGACATTGGAACAGTAGTTGGAGCAGGGTTTGACGGAGGCTATGCCGCGACAGTGGGGGCAGTAAACCATCTTCATCAGGGCCTTCATACACTCTGGACTCAGATGAACCTGGGGAGGTCCGACGGGACAGTTAGCATGACAAACCTCAGATCCAGTAGTGAAAGAAAGACATTTAATATTGCAAGAGTGTGTTTATGAACTTAATACTAGGGTCCCTTTTCTTCCCTTCACCCTTCCTGAATCATGCTTTTTATTGTTTCCTTAAGAAAAATTATTGCAACAACCTAAACCATAACAAATAAAAAATATGTACATATGACAACGGATAGTAACTGTAAATTGAAAAACAAAGTATTCAAAAACAAGGCAGGAGAAAAGAAATGTAATAATAATAATAATAATAATAATAATAAAATTAAATAAAAATAAATAATAATATTAATTAATAATTCATTATAGAATAAAAATTATAATAAATTAAAATTATTATTTTTTGAATAAAAATACAAAAATAAATAATAATAATAATAATAATAATAATAATTAGAAGAAGAAGAAGAAATATAGATTAAAAATTAAAAGATAAATAAAATAAATTCTCACACCAGATTCCCAACACCTACTTATATCCCTGTGGTCCCGCCCCCACGTTAATCCACCCGCACTTCCTTTCACCCTTAATTGCGGAATCAGAAATGTAGTTGTGTCCCAATTCATTTGTCTGTTTAGCTCTTCCCCTCTCCTCTTCAACAGGGAATTTACTCCATGAGGGCCATAACAGAGTACAAACAGCTCAAGGAACATGATGAACAGCAGAGGGCGGTATTGCAACGTTAGAAGGGATGAAGTAGTGATGGCCCTTCTTGTCTTTAAACAGTACATGGTTTCTGTTACACTGTCAGCTTCTGATTATATACGCGAGTCATGAAAGGTGTCCAGTGTCACAGTGAAGATATTTTACCACCATCCTGCACAGATGTGATAGAGGGACACCTCCAAAATGAGGGCAGGGAGTTAAGGGATCACACCAGTATGTTTGCAAGATTTAAACTGCATTTTTGCTGACTATTTTTAATCGCATGCTACACAGTTTTAGATATTTGGATGCATTTTATCGACTGGCCTTCATGCATTTTATTTCTGTGCGGTATGAAAATCAGACCACAGACTGGAGTTGAATATAATCCATCACTGTCAACATCAAGTCTGCATTAATTTGTGTCAATGCTACATTATCGTCATGTGGTAATGTGGTTTAAGTGCTGACGTAAAAAGTCTGCACTCATAACCATAATGTAGCTTTGACAAAAATGAATGCAGGTATGATGTTCACTGTGATAGATTACTCAACTCAAGTTACTTTCAAGAATGTGATCTGATTATTACATCGATTGGAAATGAATAGAAACTAATTGAGGCCTGGAACTATAAGATAAAAATACATTACAATTTCTAAAAGACAGCAGAACCTTTTGCAAAATGATTAACTGTGTATGTAAAATGCTAAATATGGGAGTTAAACATGAAACTGTGGTCCCTTAAATTGCAGAATTGAGATGGACCTTACACAGTAAATCTAGCATACTTACTTATCGGGCATGAATGGAGACAGAAGAGTGTACAAATGCTCTTGTGCACATATAAGCTGTGTCAAACATTAACAATGGTATTTTCACAACAATACACATAGAAGAAAACACATCTGACACGCAGCGTCTCAGCGTCTCTGAGCGATGGCAAAAAAAAACTGCACCGAGAGCTGTAAAAACATCATCACACCCGTAATTTGACAACACTGTTGTCACCTCTCCAGATGAGAGCTTTGTTTTCTGTTGGCAGAGTCTGATGCTTCATTTTTTGATGATCTTTGTGTTTTTCATTTTTAAGGGTGGAGACGTTTTCTCTGACAGTTTGGGTGTGACAACCACGCATCCATCATCTCTGCTTTCTTTGGACTCAGCCCAGCAGGCCTCAGTGTCTCTCTCACACGCTCACGATTTCCTCTCACGACTAAGACACAAACACTGACTCCTGAACTCTCAGTTTCTCTCACACCAACAACTCATCCCGTCTGTCTCTCTCTGTCAGACTCACTGTGTCTCTCCTTACGTCTCATGTACACACTCACACACACTCACCTGTGAGACCTTCCTGACCACCTCTCCGCTGACTATCAGCCCCTGGACAAACGACCTGGCTGTGACAAAAGCCCGGATCAGTTTCGCCCTCATGTCCCGGGGGACGTCTCCAAATGGCCGCAGCGTCTCCTGTTGCTTAGCAACACATTCAAGGTAGTCCTCTGACAGGCTGACCTGCCAGACAGGAGGTGAGAAGGGAGAAAAAATGTAGGAGATGTATATTATTACTAGTATTTTTTGGCCTGCATGCAGTATAGAGAGAGATGGGGGATGACATTCAACAAAGGTCCCTGGCCAGACTCCAGGACATTGTGATTACATGATCAGCCTCGTGAACCTTAAAAAGTATGTCATTGTCATGTCAACAGATTTAAAAAATGCATCTATACGAGTAGAACACAGATCAATGTTAATCACTCGCAAACCCTGATCAAACGGTCAAACTAGGCAGTGCTGATCAAATATGAATCAATATTCTGTTACTGTAATGCCTATTTCTCACCTTAAAAGGTTTTCAGAAACATCTTGTAGTGTACAGTTTAGCTGTAAAATGAGAAAGTTTGTGACCCCGCAGCCATATTGAGATGTGCTGAGGAAATACCAAGTACCGCCCACCAGCCGGAGCACAGCCAATAGGAACGCTCTCTCTCTGAAATGACCTGTGATTGGTCAAAGTCTCCCATCACGGGCTAGATATTTAAAGCCTGAAAACAGAGCCATGAGGAGGTGCAGAAGTCTAGTTATCTCTCAGAACACTTGAATTACAATATGCTGAAAAGGTTATTATGAAATTGTTGCCCAATGATGCCAAAAACGTGTTGCCTACTGAAGCTTTAAGGATAATGATAGATGAAAATAGTGCAGCTAATGCATAGAAGATTTTCAAATGTTTATTCTCTTTATGAGCCAGAACAGAAGCAGGAACTGAGGAGTGGCAGTCTAGCCAGCAGCTGACTGGATCAGGAGAACTAGTTCACAAAATCCTTCAATCGTGACAAATTTCAAGTATTTCCATTCAAACATCTTTTAGTATAATTCATATGATTGTTATTAAGGTATCATTAGACATCCAAAACACAACTGAGACTGCCATTTCAATCATTATCTTTTCATCATTCTGTATACCAGTCTCTCATTCAAAATGTGTCAAAAAGTTGAACTTGTTCACTCACATCTGTGGGAGCGGAGATTTTAAAGGTGCGCTCCAGGAGGCGGGACCAGAACTCAGACAGGGTCTCGTCCATGTTGAGAGCGGAGCCCCGGTAGTACTGTTTTAGGTCGTTGTAGAGATCGGCGTAGAGACGAGTGTTCTGGGAGTACAGGGGACCGAGCGGAGACAGCACCTCCTGGAGGGAGCGCTCAGAGCGACCGTGCAGCTCAGTGAAATAGGCTAGAGGAGGAGAGAAGACAAAAAAAAACAAAGACAATAAGGAAAGATAGAAGGAGAGGAGTTGACAAGCAGAGAAATAAGAGGAGGAGGATGGAGGAAGAAAACAACAACAATAGATGAGCTGAGTACACAGAGAAATATTAGTATCTAATTGGAGTCGTGACTAATGTAAGTCCAGTATTCACTCTCTTTCAGCTCTGTTTTGGTCTTCACCATCTGAAGACTGCTAAATGCTCCACAATGATCACCAGGTAGTCGCTGTCTTTGTTTATTGTGCTTTTTGGTGCTGGGCAGTTACGTTTCCACACAGTTTTGTTTTTTGTCCATAAATCCATATAGTATACGGATCACGCTCCCTTGTGTTCAACGCAAGGAAATGCATCTCGGATGGATAGAAATACCACCGCAGATATGGGAGAGAAGTTCATTTTGTTTGTTTTTCGCTGTCCAGTCTGGACGAGTCACATTTATACATTTTGTTAAGGGAAAAGGTTAATGGTATATTTAGCTGACATTGGTAGAACGCTAGCTGTGTAACATATAGAGTGCATGCAGAGTGGTTCATACATCTTTTAACTAAATATTTCACAAAACTGGCTAAATATGCGATCGTACTTTTCACTTGGAGAAAAAAATCCTAAATAGAGCTGTATTACATTAATCAATCAGTTATTAATTCTCTAATTCCACAGTGCATACGGTCTGTTATCTGCCGCAAAAGTAAAATAAATGTCAACGTACTCAAGACAAATTACGGACTGAAGAGAAAACAAAAAACAGATGGAGGAGTTTCGCAAATACATCGGACATTATGGAGGTTCCCATCGGAATTAATTAACTTCCTGTTGACTCGCATACGTACACAGAGTTATGTGGAAACAAGGCGTTATGGGGTTTTAACAGAGATGCCTGTTGACTCTGTAAACGTCACTAATGAGAACGGAGAGACTCAAAACAACCTTCTGGTCCGTAAAACCAAAACTAAAAACTCTCTGTGGAGCTGAGAGGAACTGCAGAGCTGGGAGATAATTCTGTGTGGAGTTGACACTATGAGCCCCTTTCACATTAAACATACACATCTGATCCATTTTTATTTAAAAATATTAGTGCAAATGTGTGCTGTACTGTGTTTTATGTTTTGTGACCGCATTCTAAATTAATTTCATTCATTTATCATTTTATTCGTTTACTTAGTTTTATTTTCATTGTAAATCTAATTATTTTATTTCAATTGTATGCACTGCCATATGTTCAATGTGGGGGAATGTTCAGTGATGTATGTACAATGGAAATAAAAATTAAAAAAATATTTGTGGACCTTTAAGTGTCATTTTATTTTATAGAAACAAATATCCAATAAATAGCAATTGAAATACTTGTGAAGAATAAAGAATGAATAAGAAATTAGATCATATCAATAGACAATGGCTTTGAATGTACTGTAGTTGAATTTCTGCCCATTTATTTAGCATGTTTAAAGGTTTCCTTGAAATTGTCTTTGCAGCCAGATGGATACAAAGCGATAGAGAGGTCAAACAGAAAGAATAAGGGAGTCAGCTCGCTGTCTCTACAGTATATTGGTCTGGGCTTTTCCCTCATGCTTCAAAGACGTTGGACCGGTGCCAGCCTGCTCTAACCACAACCAGATGGGCGGCCACATTACTGCTACTGAGGTGGCCTGCTGCCTTGAGACTAATAATTCTGTCCTCCTCCTCCCACGACTAGTCTTCCTCCTGCTCTTTTTCTCTTCTTCTTCTTTATTCATTCTTTATTTTGACTCACTGTTTCTACGCTACTAATGACACATTTCTCACTTGCTGCATTCGTCTGTCTCCCTATTGTTAGCGGTGGCACCGCTCAGTCTTTCCGTCTTTTCTTCCTCCCTCCATCCCTCACTTTCTCTGATGTGCGGTGATCTGCAGCCCTCGGCTCCTCAGTGGGTCAACTGCTCATTAGCTGAACCAGCCACAGCCCCGGGGGACACCCCTCTGTGTGTGTGTGTGTGTGTGTGTGTGTGTGTGTGTGTGTGTGTGTGTGTGTGTGTGTGTGCCCCTTCGAGATCAGGGGATCGGCTTATCACGTTTCATTGTGTCTGGCTGACTCCGCTCTCATTATAACACCCGGTCAGGGGTCCCCTTGACGCACAGGACACAAACACATCCTCCCTCGCACCGTTGCCTATTGAAGCTGCAGTATTGAACACAGTCAGAGCTCGTAACCAAACACAAATTCACGAATGCATAACACACTAATGTCATACTCCTCTGGGCCCACTGCTGAAGCTTTGGTATTGAGCTCAGCCCATAATGAGCATCTGTCCTGCAAAACACACAAACACACACCCTACTTACTGTCGAAGCTCCTGTGGAGAGCGTTGAAGGCAGACTGCAGCGACCTGCCGGCCTCTCTGATCAGTCCCTCGGTCTCTCGGGCGCTCAGACCGCCCAGGTTCTCCTCCATGGTGCTGGTACAACAAGTTGGACCCTGAGGACACATCCTCAGATGTTCACCTGGCAAGACACAGAGTCAGAGTTAATTAAATTAATTGTTTTATTTAAGCAAATTACATATTTTAATCACTGCATATGTCTTCAGCTCTTCAACAAGTACCTTTACCACCAAATCAATAGACCAGGCTTCAATAGATGGAAATGAAAGACACAGTAATTGTAAATGCAGGTGTATGGTTGTTATTATCAATACTAGTGGCTCTATGTATCTATGGCAACGGTGGTCGCTCCACCTCTTTAGTCCAGACTGAAATATCACAAAAACTATCGGATGGAGGTCCAGACATTCACGGTTCCCAGAGGATGAAACCTACTTATTGATCCACCTGACTTTTTGTCCAGCGCCACCATGAGGTTGACATTTGTGGTTTCGAGAGAAAAGTCTCAACATTTATTGAATCGATTGCAAATGAAATGTTTGTCAGACAGGATGAATTGCAACACATTTTTTTAATCTAACGTCTCATCAACATCATTTTTAAGGTGTCCGATACTTTGGTTCATGACTAAACTACTTTAATGACATTCCCATCAGCTGTAGTATAACAGCTTTACTGTACGCTTATTTCCATGGGAGACTTTCTCTTTTAATTCTCCCAACATTTTTGTAAATATTCAGATAAAAATCTCTCAAATTTAGCCTGTTAGGAACTACAGTATGAAAACAGCTCTGTTTTAGCCTTGTGACTTGTCTCTTGACCCCTTAAAACAAGGCAATGTCTACTTACACGGCCTTGTGACGAGTTTAAAGTCTACCAGTTGTGACCAGTTATTTTGTTTGAATACATTTTAGAGGCCTAAAATCATCTCCACTGTCATTTGTCTCGACTGTCAGGTTGGGAACCGGCTGCTGTAAAGGGCTGTGCAATTCTACAACATGATCTGAAAGCATAAAATTCCCCAATATTGGAGTTATACGGTTTCCGTATGGCAATAACAGTATGACACATTACCAGTAATCAGTACTAATCAACAAAGTAATCAGACATACAACAACATACTGCTTTTGTGTTAATCCATCAATCATTTGAAAGGAGCAAGTATTCATTAAGTATGGATACTTGTGTATATTGTTCTGCTAATATTTATTTACTTTTACTTAATTACAATTTGAATGCAGGACTGGAGTGTTTTTCAGATGTGGTTCTGCTACTTTTAAAGGATTTTAGTGCCTCTCACACCACTGCATGAATCATTTATTGGATTCCTTTTATATATATATATATATATATATATAGTTACCAACCAGAAAAGCACTCTGTACAGTAAATACAGTATACTGTACTTTTCTGTTCTCACTTTCAGTGTACTGTGTGCTCTGTAGTTTGTGTGTCTGTACATTCGTTTTGGGATAGTATATGGGTACACTGAGACCAGTTCAAAATCATTGTATTCCTATTAATCTTATTAATAAACTTAATTTTGATTCTGCAATGCAGGTGTCACTAGTTTGAATTCAGCCGGAGACCTTTGTTGCAAGTTATCCCTCATTTTCTGCCCCCTCTCCAGTGATGGAAGAAGTACTGAGATGTTTTACCAATCAGAATCGAGTATTCAACACAGCCGTGTAAAACAATAAATGAATAAATATCTATTATTCATATAATATTGGAATTTTATTAGTGATGCAAGCATGTAAGAAGCATTCCCATGTTGTCAAGGTGGAGCTTATTTTAAGTTTTTTATACTGTTGGGTAGTTTTTCAAGAACAATGCATTACATTTTGAAAACAAATGTTTTAAATGTAAAATTTTAATCTGAAATGTCACTAATAACTATAACCGTGAGATAAATGTAGTGGAGTGAAAAAGCACAATGGAGTATAGTGTAGCATACAATCTATATAGTCAGGTAAAGTTGAATGTGTGTTGAGTAAGTTACATTCCACTACTGCGCCTCTCTTCTTTCAAAATATCAATATAAAGGCAGAAATGTCCCATGAATATAGTTAAAAACACACCAGAAATATATGAAATTAAAGTAACCTTTTCATGTGTGGTTTTGTGTCAGCTTACAGGACAAATGTTTGTTTGACCATAAGTACAAAACTGCATAGTAAGATTGTATTTAACTGACTCTTCTTGTCCTCTAGCCAATAACTAAACGGACACGCCCAGCCTGAACCTGTGCCCTAATTGTGTAGAAATTGTAGAATAGGAGGCTAGAAAACTGCTTGTCTTCAACATTTTTTTCTATTCTTATGGGAATACTCCCACGGGGGGAGAGTAAAAATAAAGATCTTTTTCACACACACATTCAAATATACCTCTGCACACACACACACACACACACACACAGTGAGTCTGCCAGACTGCCTAGAAAGCAGTCTGCAGCATCAGTCTCTTGACAGACTAGACGAGTGTGTGTGTGTGTGTGTGTGTGTGTGTGTGTGTGTGTGTGTGTGTGTGTGTGTGTGTGTGTGTGTGTGTGTATGCCCACGCCTGGAAAGGTTAAGGGTGAGTAAGTACCCCACAGCTGTGTGCATCACTGCTCTCCTTCTTCTTAACAGGTCCTGGGTGTGTGTGTGTGTGTGTGTGTGTGTGTGTGTGTGTGTGTGTGTGTGTGTGTGTGTGTGTGTGTGTGTGTGTGTGTGTGTGTGTGTGTGCGTGTGTGGGTGTGGGTGTGTGTGGGTGTATGTGTGGGTTGGGGGGCAGAATTTGTCTACCAGGGTAAGTGGAGCAGAAGAGGAGACGCCTTAATCATCACTCCTCCATGAATCTTTCATTGGCACTGGCTGTGTGTGTATGTGTGTGTGTGTGTGTGTGTGTGTGTGTGTGTGTGTGTGTGTGTGTGTGTGTGTGTGTGTGTGTGTGTGTGTGTGTGTGTGTGTGTGTGTGCGTGAGAGAGAGACAGAGATACTGGCTTCCATAGTACAGGAAATAGCCGTTTATGTACATATTTACTTTTCCCACATCCCTTTTTGGGATATTTTAAGATGTATTTTTTGCTTTTTCATAAATACAGGAAGAGGACAAGTGGAAGAGGCATACAGGTCTGCAGCTGGAGTTGAAAGCTCTCTCACACCCACACACACACACACATATACACACACACACACACTCCACATATCGACCATGACACTCATCTAATATCATAATATATATATAATATATAAGTGTGAAGTGCAGGTCATTCAGTCTGAGATGAGACACTCCACTCCTCTGAACCCACACACCATCAAACAAAATCACTTCCTGCTAATCAAACACATGTTTTCTACTGAGCTGTGTGTGTGTGTGTGTGTGTTTGATTGATTATTGAAAGTTGGAAAAAACTTCTAAAACTGTGACGGCATCCTCCTCACACTTTAACTGTGAATTTCCACACGACCACAATCCTTTCAATCTATTTTCCTAAGAGAACTACTGCATCACCTCTTTGTGTTTATCAGAGACTGCTCTGAGGGAAATCTGTTATTTTTAATAGATGCTATTGAACTACCCTACAATACAAGTTCAATGATATCGGCATTTAAAAATTGGATTTTAGCAAAAAGACTTGTATTAGTTTTTCTGCAGTGACAACCCGCCACATTAGTGGTCTCCATTGGGTGTGAAATGTTGGTGCCGACAAACAAAATTAGTGCCATTACTATAATTTGTATGGGTGAAGGAAAATATTGATTCAAATAAGAATTGCAATTTTTATCTTTTATGTGTTCAGGCCATTAGATAGGCGTTATCAGTCGCTATAAGCACCATAGATGTGGGTCAATAGGGGCCTACTATACCTACTATGTTGTAAAAGTGAAAGTGAAACTTAAAAGCAACACGTTCTAACACTTCAAATTTAATGAAACGTCACTTTTTGAACACACTGTTCCTTTAACTAGAAACTAAAATCCCCAAACTATAGGATCATAGTCTTATGGGGCCCTAAGGCTCTGGGGCCTGGTTGGCAATCCAGCATCGGTGATTCTTGTTGCAACCCCATCCTAAAATGTCAGTCAACCACTGCCACCGTAGAAAACGCCTACCTATAGAGGCTTCAAGCTTTCCACAGGTATGTCAAGAGAGGAGATGTGTGACACAGCTGAGATCTGAGGTATCAATCAATGTCATTTTCTTTGATCGGGTCACCTCTCTGAAAACGTCTTCACACAGTCGGGCAGAAAGAGGACAGATTCCTCTGCTGGGATTGAAAAACACACCATCAGTGTTACACATGTGGGTCAGAGACAGCAGACACCGTCTCTGTGCGCTCATGTGCTGCAGCTAATGTTAGCGTTTAGTTGTTGGTTTGCTTACCAACCTAGACGACGCATGCAGGCCGTTTACCACAGACACATATGCTTTACTGCATTCCTGGGTTGCTGGGTAATGGAAGCAGCTGGCATCCTGCTATAAAAACTTAATTTACTTGGGAAAGACAGAACTGAGCACAGCAGTGACACACTAACACATGTTCAAAACGCAAGCTTGCCAACGTGCTAATACATGCACACGTGAACATAGGGCAGGTTATCTCACAAAGTATCTGGGAATAGGAGCCTTGCTAAAGGGCTTTGTGATGGGAAATGGAAAGCCTTTGGGCAACCATCTGCTCATACTGAGAGATTATCAAAATGGTGGAATCTCCTTTTAAGCAAAGCCTTGAAGACAAAACAGAGCTTTTAAGTGCTGCTGGGAAAAGGAGTGTGAACAAGAAGAGGTAGAGGAGAGGAGATGAAAGGATAGGAGAGGAGAGGAGAGGAGAGGAGAGGAGAGGACAGGAGAGGAGAGGAGAGGAGAGGAGAGGAGAGGAGAGGAGAGGAGACGAGAGGACAGGAGAGGAGAGGAGACGAGAGGACAGGAGAGGAGAGGAGATGAGAGGAGAGGAGAGGAGAGGAGAGGAGAGGAGAGGAGAGGAGAGAAGAGGAGAGGAGAGGAGAGGAGAGGAGAGGAGAGGAGAGGAGATGAAAGGATAGGAGAGGAGAGGAGAGGAGAGGAGAGGAGAGGAGAGGAGAGGAGAGGAGAGGAGAGGAGAGGAGACGAGAGGACAGGAGAGGAGAGGAGAGGAGAGGAGAGACTAGCTGTGAGGAGATTTGGGTTTCTATTGGTGATTTGGTTGCTCACATTAGTTTTTTTTCCCCTCAAGCTTCAGTATATATTTATTTGAGTCCACTTCCTGAGGGCACACACACACACACACACACACACAGGCTTGTACTACACTTGTGGGGACCCTCATTGACATACTGTAACACATTCCTGTAATGCCCAATTCAGATGAGAAAAACAAGATGCTAAGAGCACTGCAAGAGGGGGAGAGATGGGAGACAGTAAGAGCTCGATGCTTAAACATAGTCAAAGTTGATGGACAATGTTTCCCTGATGATGAATTGTTAATGTAAAGATATTATCTACATTATCTGCCCGGAGAATTCACCAGTGTTTTTGTTGCTGCTCTTTAAATTCCTCCTAATGCACTGCAGGGATGCACTACTGTTTTTGTTTTGCTTTGTTTTGTGTTTTTTAGCATGCAGGGACTACGACTGCATTTCATTGTGTGAACCTGTGTCTTTGTGGAGCATCTCTGGATCTCATCCCACCGACTGACCTCACCCATCTCATTACGAATGCCTGACCACGTTTTGTAGTATAGGTCAGGTAGAGCTGCCTTCTCTTTTCGCCTGAGAGACACACTGTAAACAAGCCTGAACATTGCCCTTGGTGCCCTCTTTCAAACTGAGGGGGGAAGCATTACTTAAAACAAGTTTTAACCTTCAAAGAGGCTTTTAATGAAGCGGGGTTCAGAAAAACAACTGGTCTCCCTCTCGAGGTCTAAAACAGAAAGTGGCCATCTCAAAGATACAGTAGAATTACAGGAGCACAGAAACACACTCTGTTATAAGGAGCGTTAGTTTCTGCCCTGCAGTGATAAGATAAACTCCCTCTGGGTGAGTGATAGTGTGAGGCTGAGTGTCCAGAAAGAGTTTTTTTTCTGTGCCGCAGCATCTTTTTTCAATAGGCTCTTTTCACAGCAGTCATTTTGAGAGGTCATAGCAGGTTAAACACAGGTGTAATTGATAAAGTTAATTATGGTACCATTCTATTCAGTGTTTCACAGGTATTCCAGTCAGCCAGCATGCACACTACCTGGACCCTCGCCCACCTAAATGAAACAGGGCCATAATTAATGTTATTAATACACCTGTGTTTCCATGCAATGACATGTCAAAATAGCTACTGTGAAAAGGGCATATTGTTCCCAATGAGGACAGCCGCTCCGAGTGCTTCTAATTGAAAATCTCTGAACTTTTCAAAAAGGCGCTGGTGTCGTCACTGTGGATGACAGCGTTAGCGTTCCCCAACTCCCTGGTGTGAAGATTTTGACCTTACCTTTTATTGCTTCCTAGAGGGGACCTGATCAGCAGAATTTCCTGTAGCTCTGTAAACAATGATGAAACTTGAGAGTGCTTCAGAGCTACAGAAGAGACAGCGTCTCACCTCTGACTGATATGAATTTGACGCTCCTGGCAGTAAAAATGTGTTGAAGATAAAATAGAAAAAAGTAATCCTGCTTTAAAACCTCTTGTACAATCATTGTCCACTTATATTTTAAACATTTATGTATCCAGGAAAGAACTGCTTGGCCTCCTATCCAGTAAAAGTATGCTTCAGTTTATTATAATCATCATCACAATCAACCCTGAGTGCTCCTCAGTTCAATCACAGCCATCTATTTGTGGCTCATTCACATTCTCCTCTTCCTTTTTATCAGCAGTTCAGGGACTCAAACCGACAACCTTATGGCCTCAATCTGATTTCTATAAACTCGGAGTCAAAATCTATTTAAACTCAGATTACCCTGCTTAATATTTGAGGTAAAGTTTCTTCACCTCGTTAGGTTGGCATGAATCCTGATGAGGTAAATTCTTTACTATTGATTATGTGGAAACGTCAGATGTAATATTTATGGGTATAAATTCATTAAACGCTAGATATTGTGCCAAGTAGAGATCACAGTTTCCCACAGCCCTCCTGGTGTTAAGTGCTGCGTTAGAGAAACTGCAGAACCTTGTTCTGCTGCAGGGCATTTTTACACTTAATCATTAGTGGATCCATTTAATTCGAAACTTGTTTTTGGTTTTGCCTGCAGACGTTTAACAGCTTACACAGGTCGCCATGGAGACCACATCAAGACAACACTGCTCAGCCATTCATTTCCTTTTCCCATCAAAAGCATCTGGCTCTCACTTTCTTCTCGGTGTCACGCCCTCCTGCTCTGTCTCCCTTTTATTCCACTGCATTCCTTGTGGCAGCCCCAGCATACCTGAGCCTGTCTCAACAAGTGAGCCAACAATCAGTACGTGTGCCAAGCAGGTGAACAGGTACCCTACCCTGCATCGCACCGCACCGCACCGCACCGCACCGCACCGCACCGCACCGCACCGCACCGCAGGCTGCAAAGAGCTGCATCAAAACCACTCAGTAACAGAAAGTGTGGCATCACAGACACTTCAGAGGTGACGATCTATCTGCCTCATGTTGCAAACAAAACATCTGTTTATCTTGGACGATGCTCAGAAACCATGAACTAAAGCAGAAGCTAACTGAAACTCAAATTAAACTCCCATCAATCCAAACTCTCAAATATGTCAAATTTTCTAGTTTTGGCAACACCCAGAGTTAATCAAAGATACAGCAATTTATTAAACACTTGACGGCAGCTGCCTCTGTACCTACGTTGACACATTCATTATTATTTTGTTTATTGTCATGGTGCCATGCTGCTGCCTTGTTTGTGTGGCACAAGGCAGTGATTGGTTTGGCTAATCATTGGTATTTCCCCTACGGCAAATTGCGTTTTTACTGTTCATGGGAAGTTTTTTTTTTTTGATTGACAAGTTGTTTTTTTATCTTCGCTAAAATAACATGGCAAGTTGTTTATACTGATTTCGGTCCAGCATTCATCATTGACTGGAGTTCGGTTGCAACACATTTTCCCCAGAGAATGTGAGATAATTTGAGCTGCTGGACCTAATGTAGCTGAGCTCCAGTGGATTGTTTTAGAGTGCAATAAATTGACCTGATCTTAGTTTAACTGTGATGAATCGCCCTATTTAAATTAAAGTCCTGATCAAACTGGATTCTACTGAGAGCCCATAACGTTATCAGCTCTAACCGCCGTATGAGAGCAGTGCAGAGAGGCGACGGAGGGAGAGTGACTTCATTCTCTGCTCAGGTAGACATTACTCCTCTATATCTTTACATAACAAATAGTTGTTTGATTCTATATTAATGCTCTGGATATCATACAGAGAACCTTTAATAGGAATGATTTGGACATTTTTTATTCGCTCTTTTCACTAAAGTTAGATGAGAAGATCGAAACCACCCCCAGATATGAGAGTGGTATCGATCTCCTTATCTCACTCTCGGAAAGAAAGCAAATTAACCAAAATATCGAACTGTTTCTTTAAAATCAGGGGAATCAAATAATCCCACTTTAAGTGAAAAAGATTAAAAAAATATGGCAACAGAAAATCACTGGTTTCTGATTAGCTGGCTGTGTTAGTTAAAAGAATACATCAAGATAAAGAAACATATAGTGTAGGTATATTGCAGGTTACAATAATACACGTCACACTTCACTTTACTACAGCATTTTTTCCTCCTTTCATCATGACACCGTGTCGCTCCTTTTTAAATAAATTGAATGACCTTGCAGTTTTTGATTTGAATCCTCAACATCTGACAGTGGTTGAGTTCAGTCAGTGTATCTCCTAATTTAATCATAAACCACTATATATACAACATAATCTATACAAGGTAGGATTGATACTACTAAATGCAAAAGGGCCCATTCCCATCACTGAAAGGGAGCTTATGAGAACACACCTCCCTTTGTGGCCTTGATTAGGTGGATCAGGGTCACCAGACACACAATTAAGAAGATCAGGTCACTGTCACGCACACCAGTTATTAAAATTATATGTATAAGCTTTTGTTCATTGACACACACACACACACACACACAAACACACACACCCGCACACAAATATCACACCCACACATACAAAGGGAGGACATTTAATGTTACTTATAAAGACATAATACCCTGAGGCTGTAGGTTACGCTAAAAGGAGAAATGTACACACAGAGTAGTGTGAGTTTTTGGTCTTTCAGAAACTGTGGAACATTGCAGCTAAAGTAAATAAACATCCTAACTTATCCCCCGATGTTTTGAATTAAGATAATATAAAAAAAAAAACACACACTTTAATCATAATTAAGTGTGTAAATGGCTGAACTTTGCTGAACATGGTTTAAAGTTGTTTTTCGGTTGCACTTTCTTTAATCGTAAGTAATTAAAGACCATTTCTGTACCCTGATAAATACAAGATCAATGTAGTTTTACTTGAGAAACTCAAGCGTTGTTTCCAATATGTGGGATTGTTGAGGCATCTAGCAGGTTAAATGAGACGTGTAAATCCAATTACACTCTCAGCCACAAAAACGCTACCTCACACATCTAACCTGCACCAACGCTGCAGACTAATCTTTCTCAGAGGACGGACAGTATACGCTGGAGCTGAATCAGCACACTGTAAAGCATAACTGAAGTCTCTCAAATGACTAGTTTCCAGATGTTAGACCGTTGCTCAACCTGTTTCAGCTGCTGACAAAGAATAAAATTAGAGTTTGTTAAACAGCTCTCCTGTAGGGTGGAGCATCTCTGTCAGTTGTAAGTCAGCCAGAAATACAACCAGTCAGATGTTCAGACTACTTTTAAACAAATCTCCACGTTAGCCAAACTGATTTGGAAGAGAAAACAAATGTGATCAATGAAATTATTAACCTAATTACCTGTTGTAAACATCTGTCTCAGTTTACAGAATGACTTCCCATGGTTTTTCTGCACAATGATGGATTATTGCAGGTGCTCACATTTAGTTTCACCTTCAGATTAAGTGGTTTAGATAATCTGGCTAAAGGGTTAGGCTTGTTTAAAACACGTTTCTTGCCATTTTGGACTACAATGTAGCACTGTTTCTGTGTCCTCATATCTCATTTGGTGAGTACAATGTTGTCATAACTGATAGAAAGGATGGCCAAAACAACACAAAATAGGACCAAAGTTGTAATAACCTAGAATTATCTGGGTTACAGTATGCAACGCTGGACACTACGGCGGTATAAATATCCCACAATGCAATGTGGTAGACGTTGACAGACAGCTCTGTAATGTCAATAACGCATCGATTTGAGTGCAAGTATAAGATTTCACTTTGCTGTAGGCGTAATATATTTTTAAAATTAGTTCAGACTTAATGATTCTCACTAATCATTGTTTGGTCACATGAGATTGGTAGGGGTTACCATGGTTACGGGTCTCCAACCGGTAAGGAGGCTCTCAGGAAGTGACAGCATAAATTGCAGCTCATGATCAGTGCATCTGAAAAGATACATACTACTGTTTATTCACACAAAAGTATGTTCAACGATAGTACATATTGAGTATGTAGTGCATAGTATGCGATTTACAAATACTATGTATACGCAGCCATGGTAACTGATGATAAAAAGTTATTATAATTCATTCAGAAGGGGTTGTGGATATCTGCACCAAATTTCTATCAGTCCATTGAGACATTTCACTCAAAACCAAAAATGTCAACCTGCTGATGGCACTTGAGGGAAAGTCAGGGGATCATTAAAGTCAGTAGGATCCATCCTCCGGGGAACATGATTCATATTTTTTTAGATATTTCTATCTGGACCAACGTGATGGATCAACCAATAGACATATACGTATGTATATTTATATTATTAATATCATGAAGGAATGAGTCTGAAATACATTGTCGGTCATAATTATCATTGACGTCATCCATGTTCAATGTCATTCAATGTCCCATGTGATGAAATATAACTAGACAGGCTGACAGACAGACTCGCCAACACAAGACAAGACACCTTTGCAATTTCTCTCAGCTTTCGTTTTCGATCCATGTCACATTTTATTTCCTCTAACGTTTTCCACCCATCCCTCCTTTTCTTTTTCTCTCCTGCTGAGATGAAAGTTTGTCATAGGAAGTGACCTTGCACTGTGTTGCCACGGTAACAGTCTGTCTTGTAGTAACGGATCTGACCTCTGACCCTTGAAGCTGTAAGAACAGACACATACATACAGTACTATACATGATACATAGCACGTTATACTGTGATCACATCATGTATGAAATGTAAAATCAGTGTTAGAAGATGTAACTACCGCTCTGACCAACACACACACACACACTCACACGCCCTGAGTCTGCCCCAGCTCTGCCATCACACACCACATCAAAGCGGCTTATTGCTGAGCAGTAAAAGTGGCGCACTGGTTTGAATTTATTCCCTTCAGTCAGACGTTTACTCGCTGCTTCCCTTTCTTAATGAGCGTCTTACAATAACCCTGTCACTTACTGCGGCAAATTACTGCTACCTAAATGAGGGGCTGATGGTGCGCCTGTGTGCACATATGTGTGTGTGTGTCTCACACTCTCTTAAGGGCACCTGTATGTGATTTAACGTTCCACATGGCCTTCCTCCCAAAGTACACTTTTGCCTTTTTACTATCCACCGAAAAGCGAGGGGGGGGGAGAGCCACGGAGCTGTAATGATGAAAGAGGAGAGAGATGGAGGGATGAGAAGGCACTAAAATGGAAATGAAAGAAGAGCGAGAGGTGGGAGAGAGGAGTGAAAGATCCTCGGTGGAGACTGAAGAACATGCAGAGAGAGAAAAAAAGGGGAAATGGAGTAAATTATAAAGCTGTAATCTACTTCTAAGTGTCTAATAAATCTCGCGCTTACATCTTTTCTCTGTGATTTTGTGATTTAAAGTCACACTAGTCTTTTTTTTGCTGATATATTCACAGTTTCTCACAAATGACAGCGTAATTGATTGATACTTCATTGAACATGATTCTCGATCATCGCAAAAAAATGACCTACGCTGCAGTTTTGTGACAGGTCATCACAATTTTCCCAGAGCAAGCAGAGCTATTCAAAGCTTTGGTCAACATGCAGATCAATGAGGTTTGCTTGTCTTGCAGCTTATATCAATATTTGCATGTTTACTGTATAGAATGCTGCAAAAGTCTCTTGGAAATGCAGATTGTGCTTAAAGTCAAGGTGAAATGATTAGTCCATCTTTTGATGATTGATTAATCTTCAAGGGATAGTTTGGGTGTTTTGAAGTGGGGTTGTATGAGGTACTTCTCCATAGTCAGTGTATTAAACTACAGTAGATGACGGTCGGTACCCCCCAGTTTGGAGAAAGAGACAGGAGTACCGACAAGGAAGCAAAGCAATGTACTGCTGTGGACGGGGCCGGCAGCAAAATGTATTTTAGCCACCTAAAAGAATCAATATCCGTTGAAGTGTACGCTATATTTAGAATATTTTCGGTGGTTTACCTTGCCGTGAGACAGCTATACAGTCTATGTTTCCGACGGGGAACTGAGGGTGCTTTCACATCAGGGACCTGGGCCCGGGTCAGAGTACACATGTCCCCAAAGTCCAGTTCGATTGATTAGTGTGAACGCTCCGTACCGTACTCTGGAACAAGTCCACTTGAAAAGGTGGTCTGGAGTACAGTTCATGTGTACTCGGGTACGGTTTGCATCAGATGTGAAAGCCAACCGTACCAAAACACGGAAGTTGACCGCTATTTAAAGGTAGGTTCCGAAAGGTTCCGAAAGGTTCCTTAAGAGACGGACGGGGTGTGTGTGTGGGGGGGGGGAGATAACGTGTAAAGTCGGCCTATTTTCACATCAAACTTGGTGAAATAAGAGTTTATTTCGGCCAAACCAGAGTTGGTGATTGTTGGAAAGACTAACGACGACAATATTGGTGAGTTTTATTTTGTTTCTGTCAAGTTTGAATGAAGTGTTTTACGATGCTCTGCCACTAGAACAGCTGATCTCAACATAAACAAATACACGTGGATCATGACGCAAGTGTACTCGGGTACGGAACAACTTTACTGATGTGAAAGCTGACCGGAGAGGGGGGGGCAATCATACTCAAGCACGGTACCGATCAATCGTACCTAATGTGAAAACGCCCTAAAGCCCTTATCTATGCTCTCGCCATAGCAACCAGACTCCCATGTTTTTCAATGGAGTCTGGTGGCTTTGTCGAGAGTATAGATGATAAAACGGCTTCAGTTCCCCATTGGAAAGGGCCGTCTGACGACATGGTAGAGCGCTGAAAATATTCTAAATATAACGTACAATTTAAGTAATATTTTTTTATGTGAGCCTTTCTTTTTGTGGCTAAAATATGTTTTGCTGCCGGTAGTTTTTAACATTTTATAGACTGAATTATTAATCAAATAATGGAGAACATTATCACCAAATTAATTGATAACAATATAATAATAATAATTATTTGTTGCAGCCTTCATTCAGCAATACTAAGAGTCTACAGACGTGCTAGCAGCTCTGTGAGGCTGTACTTGGGCACAGTGGTGTTTGAGATATATGCTCACATCAGCATGCTAACATGCTCACAATGAAAATGCTGTTTTGAGATATTTTAGTCTGAACCAAAGCGGTGGACGCTAGAACTTTTTAAGTGCCACCGTTTTTCTCATTCTTTATATAAAACATTAAAACATGGTCAAACAAATACTGTGTTTATTGTTCCCAATATAGGCATGTTTAATGAGATAAAACACATGCAACACGGAGGAATGAAAAATGCAACTGCTGATGCTTTGAAGGTCTTGAGAACGGACTTGTAAAAATGAAATAAAAAAGGGAATTAAAGGGTGAAAAAAATGAGAGAATGTGAACTTAAAAAAAGGATGAGGAGGGAAGAGGCAGAGAAAGACGGAGAGGGAGGTGTAGGCGAACAGTGAACCCTTCCTTATTTTATACTATTACTGGACTAAAAATACCCCACCACCCCACAGTCCAGCCCTGTCTGCTGCCCAGCGAGTGTGTGTGTGTGTGCACATGTGTGTTCACATGGCACCAACTTCACCATATAATACCATAATTCTATGTCATTTCTGTGAGTAGTTAAAGGCTCTTAAGCTAACTACTACTTTAACTCCCCTTCACTCAGTCTGTAAAAAGGCACAAGTGCCAACTGGTGTGTGCCACGCTGCGGAGAGTCAGCGTCTGACGGTGCACGTTTGTGCAAGTGTGTGGATAATTCTGGTGAAGGCAAAGATCAAGTCAGCTATCTTTGACTGCCGGGATTAGCCCTTATTTACTGTTGACCGTAAACAAGAGGTTGTGTTGCCCTGCTGTGACAAATCAAAAGGAGATTTAAGAAAGAAATAATGAGTTTTTCTGTAAATGTAAACACGCTGAAGGGTCAAACAGACAGAGACAAATATGGAATAACTCAGTGAGACATTGTGTTATTATTCCCTCCGTGGCAAGGTCAGTGCATTAGCTGTCAGGCTGTGAGCTACAAACTGTTAACACATAGATTAACAGGCCGGGATTAGCAGGAGATTAGACATCAGTCTCTAATCCAAATGCACAGTGTTGGTGGTGGTGACGGGAAGGTAGCAAACGAGAGATGTGTGTGTATATGAATGTGGGTGTGTGTCAAGTGTGAGTGGGGGTAATAGGGGCACATCAGAGGCAGACTGCTCTTTCTCAGCAGGGAGCATCAATGTAGTCGGGGGAACATACCAGGCCACAGCCCGAGGTCGTCCGTTTCCAGGTCAAGTCTTCAATGTCAGAACAGTGGAGAAACTGAATGAATGTGGCACTCGCTGCCTGATTAGAGCTGCTGGGAGAACAGACATGCGATTTTGGACCGAAGAACTGAAGGAGCCAGTTTGACTAGATAAATAAAAGCATTCTGAACATGTTTGAAACTTTGTTGGATGATGTAATACACACAAACACATACGCACACACACTGGGTTTGAAACTTACAAAGTGAACTTCTGTTCATGAGAAATATAATCACTATACTGTAGCTCTCATGCAGTTGTTAAAGAGGGGTTATTATGGAAAACAAGAACTGTCTAAGGGGAATTTCTGCAGTTAGAGCTGTTATTAAAGTGCTGATTACAAGCGCTCCTAGCTACCTTGCCAAATTCTCACTGCGATTTAAATTGCGTCATTCAAACAAGCTAATATGAGCCGCCACTGGGTGCAAAGATATTTGGTATCTCCGCTAACCTTTCCAATTGAGGGTCTGAACATAGAATGTATATAAGAAGTGGACGTAGTCACCATGACGTCACCCGTTGGTTTGTGGACTGCCGTTTTGAAGCCTCAAGTTCTGCATTTTCGCCGTCGCTATCTTGGTCCTTTGCAACCAGAAGTGACACGAGAGGGTGGAGCTAAGCACAACCGAATGCAGGCGACCAAAAGGGTTATAATTAACTTTCATGAATAGAAAACACACTGTGAAAGGGTTAAAGTTGTAAAATGAAAACACAACTCCCAGACCGGACAACGCTGTGGTAGCGACCTGTCAATCACAAGGTAGCCACGCCCTAAAGCATACCCTGCTTTATGGCCTATTTGACTCTAAATGGGACCATAATTTACTAAATGAACATCATGCTGTATTGAAGAACGCTTGAAACTAGCAATTGAGACCATAAACTCATGTTTACAATGTTTACTGAGGTAATAAATCAAGTGAGAAGTAGGGTCATTTTCTCATAGACTTCTATACAATCAGACTTCTTTTTGCAACCAGAGGAGTCGCCCCCTGCTGGCTGTTAGAAAGAATGCAAGTTTAAAGCACGTCATCATTGGCTTCACTTTTCAGACCCGGACGTTGCCCTCTGAGTCTGAATCAGGTTTGTATGCTGCTAGATGTGATCTTTCAACCCTATCGCCAGACAAGGAATGCGATACTGGACGATTTAAAAAAAAAAAGAGCCAACATTTGTAAAATTCTTGCTTTCTACATCTGTGCATGGCAACTATGGCTTAAGGTCTGTAACAGGACACAAACTGTCTTCTAGTCTGATAGGCTAAACCACCACCACCACAACAACCTCCACACCACTTACTCTCCACCTTCCTATATATTGGACATGCTACTTCCTGCATTGGTAACATTGGCATTGGACGTAAATCATTCAGTGCAGCATTGTCCAATATGGATACTAGGCTGGAAGTGACCTTTGCAGAGACTGAACAACTTCTAATGTAAAAAAAAAAAAAACATCATTAATGTGCTTTACATATATAGAGTAGTCTTACCAATATATCACAAAAAATGGAGTATCTGCAGGGCCAGGGAAAGTTCAAAATGCTAAGCACATAATCACGGTTCGTTTTACTGCTGTATAACATGACTATACATCTTTTGCAAAGACAATGTCTGACAAAATTCAAAAGAAAAGTCAGGAAAAAATGCAAAGCAGAAATTATTCACAGAAATTCATTATTATGTCTCCCATGGTACTTTTGGACAAGGCTCTGTAAGTACTGTGCTGGAGCTGCCGCACAAAATGTTGTACATTTCGAAAAAGTCATACGGACACCCCGGTGTATCGTCAGGATATGACGCGCAAATGCGTCTTCAAAATGTTATGAGCCATGGAGCCGTTTTTATGCAGTTCGCCTCCTCTATCAAATAAACTGTCACTCCCGATGGCAAAATCTAATAAACCAGAAATGACATAAAAATAACAATAAAAAATAACAGGAAATAGCCTCTGTGCTGACACTCAGGAGGTTAAAATGATAAAAAGTCGGAGGGAGACTGGCTTTACGGAGCACAGCAAGGCTCCTAGAAACACAAACAGCAGCAGGCGTGCATGGAGTTTGGATTTTCACAGAAACATGTCTAATTATAGGCCTCTATCCGAGCCTCACATGCACACACAGACACACATGCAAACACACACTGTGATGGATTCTCTCTCTCATGATATCCCAGCAAAAGAGCTTGAACACTTGGATTCAGGTGAAAGCTACAGCACGATCACTTATTGATCTGGCCTTTTAAATACAATCACCTTTTCACTCCACTAACGTGTAATGTGTCATGATCACTGCCCTCTGTTGCTACTGGAGAGCGGTGCCAAGCCTGTTTGCAGAGCCGTGACAGATACACCTGCCACAGACGCCCAGTCACACTCAATAAGATCTGCCTCTGATAAAACTCTCCACCGGTCGGTGATCCTATCAGTCCTCTGGGTGTGAAGGCATGTGTGGTTGTGACCTCTCAGTTAGGACACTGTTACACTTACAAAAACAATCCTCTATTCTACAAAAAGCACTGTTGCTTTTTATTTCCTTCTACAGAGACCATTCAAGCTATAAAACGAATAAAAACCCTGCTGGGGTTTCAGGAAAAAACGTACAAACTATGTGATTAGCCGTAATAATGTAATATCTCCCCTGGTGAGTGTACACTACATTGAACCGATGTACTCATTCAACACGCTGAGTCTAATTTGACAGTTAAATATTCCTGGCTGCTAACTGAATACAAATTCTCAGGTGAATATGTCTCTTGGTAATTTTCATGTTTTTACTTGACAAATTACATTTTCCTTTATTGGTCTTATGCGGCCCGTCAAAAGTCTCACCTTCTCCGAGCTCACTTTGTGTTGTAGCAGCAGCTTGATGTTTCTATGAAAAACTTCAAAGCATCGATGCCGAACTCATAAGTATGATGATGAATGTTATTAAGTTATCAACATCATTCAACCCAGTATCATGCCAAAGCGTGTAATTAAGCCGCCTGTCCACCAGAGGATAGCGTGTCAGTTCTTGCAGAGGCATGAATATTACACAAGTTTATGAAGGTGCAGCACCAGCAGGGGGCAACAAAACCACTTAGTTAGGTTTAAGAAAAATGTCTTGGGCTTAAAAGAAGTATCTAAACTAAGTAAAATATGTATGGAAACAACGTAAAAAGTAAGTACGGAAAACATGTCACAAACGTCATTAAAAACACGTCACAAACGTCACTAAATCCACGACACAAACGTCACTAAAAAACATCACAAACGTCACTAAAAAAACATCACAAACGTCACTGAAAACACGTCACCAATGTCACTAAAAACACGACACAAACTTCAATAAATCCACGACACAAACGTCACTAAAAAACATCACAAACGTCACTAAAAAAACATCACAAACGTCACTGAAAACACGTCACCAATGTCACTAAATCCACGACACAAACGTCACTAAAAAACATCACAAACGTCCCTAAAAACACGACACAAACGTCACTAAGAACGCCTCACAAACGTCACTAAAAACAATACACAAACGTCACTAACGTAACTTACAAAACAAAACACCGGTAAGAAAAACGTCCTGGTTGTTGATGTTCAGTTTTCTTTGAAACAGTTTTAGAGAGGTGTTGATTCAATGTTATTGTCATTTTGGAGGCTGCAGTTTGTGGTGCTGCTGAACTGTATTGCATTGTACTAGCAGGTGTTTCTATTATTTTGTCCACCCCATTTATATCAATCAGGGTAGGCTGAATAACAGAAACACCTCTCCGTGTCCTGCAATAAATCCTCCTTCATGAAAGTAGGATTTATTGCAGGACTGTTGTATTAGGCTGCATTAGTTTAAACTGGGTGTACCTAATAAACTGGCAATTGAGTGTGTATTATATTTATATAATAATAGAGAATAATCAGTTCATTACACAATCATAAATCCATGTCATGGAAAACTGGACTGATCTTGTTTATATCTGACCAACAAAGACTTGAATTACAACAATCCAATCAATCCTTGTAATAACCAATTAAAAGGAATCAGGAGTCCTTTAAAGCCTCTAATACATCGGTCTGTGGAGAACCCACTGAGGGGACTGCACTCGTGTCCTTCCCTGAAATTACAAACCACAATGCATGACAGTTAATAAGCCGAGCTGCGAGCTGTGAGCTGAAACGCAGAGTGAACGCACTAAGCCGACACATCTCATCCACTAAAGTCGTCTCTATTCACTGTCATAAGAAGTTATTAAAAATGCTTCAAGTGCAAGTGAAGGCTTGTGAGTGCACGGTAAGTTACTGCACATCTAAATCTGCATATAGCGTGGTACTATATTACTTAATGAAACTCAGTTTATTATTCTTCTTTATCTGATGATGAATGTGTCAATGTGTTTTAGGATTACAAATAACTTTTATTTTCATTATAAACTATTCTGCTGACCACATCAGACAAACAGCACATCTTTTCATTTGGAAAACAGATGGACGCTCGACTCCCAGAGAGGGGGAGAAAGATGAGAGGAAGAGGGCTGGGAGGAGGAGGAGGAGGAGGAGGAGGAGAAAGTAAAAATAGCGGCTGATAAGAAGGAGGAAGTAAACATTAAAAGGGAGGAGAGAGAACAAGGAGGAGAGGTGAGAACTAGAGCGGGGTGGAGAGAGTAGCAGAGGAAAAGAAAGACAGAGGTTATCGAGAAATGATGCTGGTTTGTACCACATTGATTTCAGGTGCAAAGATTGATGTTAAGGCATCGAACGGTTTGTGCTTTTGCTCCTCAGTTCTTTTCTCCCTCATCTACCACTCCTATTCTACATGATCAATGTGGGGAGGCAGGAGGGCTGTAAGATTCTCACCCTGGCGTTCGTCACTTCTACTTGATTGTATGTTGGCAATTGAGGAATTGAATCTATTGCGTCTTTACCCACAGTCGTTCTGGATAATAGCTATGGGTTCATATGTAAATGTGCATTATTAATGTGGGCTGCATTACATATATCAACAAGCTTCAACTTGGCATTTTATAGCCAACCACCCTTAGTTACTGTTGTCAAGCTCTCTGTACTTGCACGGCACATATGCCATTTACAATTAAAAAAATTAATTCTTAGTAGTTTTTGAAATATTTGGTCCTTGATATTCAGACAGAAGTAAAACAAAAGCATTTTAGCAGACAACAGTTGATTGTGCTGTTTAAAATGATAGTTAAATAAGCTAACGTTTGCTCATGTGAGTTGGTTGAAAACGCAGCACGGGTTGACTGTTTAATGTTTACAGCTGACTCATTTTAAAACAAGAATCTTGTAAAAGAGGTCTTGAATAATAATAATCCATGTAGAAGACACAATTATTTTTTTTTTATGTTTTTCCTCATGCCTAAACCTAACCAATAAAACCAACAAAGGCAACAAGTACTAGCCGATCAGAGGCAGAATAGGGCGGGTCATGACTTTCCCATCCTAAGAAACAAATGACAGGTATAAAATAGTATCTCATATATAGGCTATTGCAGTGTAGTGCTAGTCAGTCCTAGTATTATAAGTATGATAAGAAAACATGCAAGATCAGACGGTTATTCTGTTGTAACATAACCTTGTTTGACTGCTTAACGTTAGCCCAGGCTATGGTTTGACGTTACAAGAAAAGGCTTTTAGGATGAGAACTAACCGATGAGTCTGCCAAATGTAACACTAGGGTTGTTGGAAACTTCCCCCAAATCCAATAAATACCAGTTCAGAGCTGCTAATATTAGCCTAAACTGTGAAAGCATCCAGGACCAACTCCCACACATTAAGGAAATAGCCTACTACACAGTAGATGCACTAGCCATGAATGGGGCTTTATTAACGTAAACTGTAACCCCATAAACTAATATGTTGTTAGTTAATGATGCTCTTTGAACTCTGAAGTATCGTTCGGTTACTACTCTAGGTAGTAATCTAGTTAGCTGACAGAGAAACACACTTAATCCATTCGTTACGCTTTGCTCTTGTCTTTTTGGTTTAGAAAAGGATAAAAAAAAAGCATCCTCAAAACACTATTAATGTATAATATAGAGTGCTCCAGGGATGACGTATTTTTGTAGGCCATCCCGGAAGTTAGCATCGCCCTGGGATCCCTCGACAAAAAGGGATTTTGGATTAATTCAGAAAATAAGCTCTGTGGCAAACCAAACGTTTATGATACTTACACGTTTTGTTCAGCAAGATAATCTTCACAAATGAACACCTCTTTTATGATTTTTGAAGCGTAAATGCAGTCGCCAGATATAAAATGCTAACGTTAGGCTGTTAACAAACTAAACCGCGGTCGCATGAGGGCGAATATACACAACGAGGCTGTAAAGGCGGACGATGATGTTTAGTAGTCTCATTTAGCCCCTTGTTAACAACCGCCTTTTTGAAGACACATAGAAGCTTCAAAATTCACGAGCGGGATATTTACTGACACATTTTATGTTGTAGAACAAAACGTCAAAATCTCTTAAGCTTGTGTTAACCACAGACCTTATTTCAGACATCTAACAGAAACCCATTAAAGAACCCAGACGAGGCAACCGGAGGTGCTAAAACTCATATCCGGGTTTTAGGACTCATTCCTACAGCACTGTGTTGCTCTAACTACATGCACACCTCCTCAGCATTTTTAGAAATCCACAGCTTGACAGACTAATGTTAGACATGCCAAGTTAAGCTATGATTGGTAAATTGCTGTTTGGTGGAGGGGTTTATTAGCAAACTGTCAATTGTAAGACACTTAAAAATATTTCCTGTTGCCTGCACAATCACATATTTTTAAGCATTTCATAAAAAGCATCATAAAATGACCAAATATGGAGCACAGTAGCCAGGATCAGTATCCAACCAGTTGTAGCAACATCCATCCCCTATCAATGAAGGAGAGATGACAGTACAGAGCCTCCTTCCTTCCTCCTTCTGATCTCCTTCCCTCACATCCTCTCCCCTCTCCTCCTCCCCCTACTCACCTCTATCTCTGTCTGTCTCTCTCTTATGTCGCTGCATCAGACATCATGAAAGATTCACAGCTCTGCTTTTAACAGATCTAGCCAACCAAACCCCCCTCTGCTCTCACACAAACACAAGGCAACCCTCCACTCACTGATCTGAGCCTGTCTAGGAAACAATGCAGAGATGGAAGCAGGAATAAGACAGACAACAAGGAAAAGGAAGAAGGACGAGTGTGAAACTTATAGAACAGTATAAGGAGATTTTGTGTGCGTGTGTTTTTGTGTGTGGACTGGGTTTTCGGCGTTCTACTTGGTGGCTTGTGCTGTCAGCGCCTCAGTGAGCATGTGATGTGTGACAGATGACGGACAGTATCAATTTCCTCTCTGTCACACACACATACATAAACGCTCATACACACACACACAAGAGACAGACGGACGCTGTGGACAGATACGAGCCAACATCACCAGATGTTGCACCAGGTACAATATTGACGCTAGCTTGAATTCACACATGCATTTTTCTTGGGCTTTGTAGTATTGCAGTATTCTCATAGGTGATGGAAACATAAAAACACATAGAACGTAAATGCAAGTAGTGGAATTATAAAATGATGGACACAATTTCTCTCCACACATTCTTCATATAATAGTTAGACTGTAACTACGGATCATTTTCATCTATTATTTATTAATTAGGGCCCGAGCACCGACAACTGTAGGAATTATTATTATTTTTCACACAAATGAATCGCACTTAATTACAGCTAGCTTTGTATTGTTCATTTGGGAAGTTTTATTACCTCCGCCAAGGCCGAAGGCCTAGGAAGGAGGTTATGTTTTCACCGGCTTTGGTTTGTTTGTTGGTTTGTCCGTTTGGATTTATAACTTCAAAAGTCCGCGATGGATTTGAATGAAATTTTTTGGAGGGGTGGGATGTGGCATAATGAACGATCCATTCCATTTTGGTGGCGATCTGGATCATGATCCGGTTCGGGATTTTTTTTTAATAACTCCGCTCAGCCTGTGCATTAACACCACAGGCTTTAAGACATGCGCAGTGTAACTGATGACGTGTTCATGACGCGTCACCCTGCCTCTTTCCTTCTGCCTGCAGAGAGAGGGACAGAGAGAGAGCAGCGGGTGGAGGGAGGAGGGGACACCTGTAGATTCGGCGTTTTTTCACAATAAACTATGAAATTACAGTTGAGTTCGACCAAAGCACACTTGGTGATTGTTGGAAAGAGTAACAACGACAGTTTAGGTGAGTTTTACTTTGTTTCTGTCCAGTTTGAATGAAGTGTTTTACGTACAGCTGATCTCAACATAAACAAAAATGCACGTGGATGATGGCGCAAGCTGCACGGAGGGGGGGGGGGGCAGTCGTACTCGGGCAGCTTGGCGGAGGTCTGCGCTCTCCAAGTGCCATTCTAGCTGGTGATGTTTCAACCCAACACAGGATTTCCTCAGGCTAATACACACCAAATCATTACTTAATATATCTGGATGAGGAAGATCCGCATTGGGGTGAAAATAAAACTTGATAACAAAAACTTAAGGGATTTCTGATGCCTTTGTGCAGCTACAGTATGTTTCCACAGCACTCTCATTGACGTTTTTGATAGACAATATATTGTATTTTCTATTGCATATTTTCTGGAAATTCTATAAAAATATGCACTAAATTTGAATGGAAGCTTAGTAATGAATGATGACATTGAATTATTCCTCTGCCCCAGGTACTGTGTATCTAAAGAAAGGGCATTGACATTGTGTAAATGTAAATGAATGGAGGCTCCCTAGTTGACTCGGCCTTGTTAAAGAGTTATTGACCAAACCTGTAATGTATCTTAATCTGCAGGTAATCTGACCTAAAACACAGTGTCTCATGTTAAACTCAAACACACATCCTTCCCATGTTCTTTCAAACAGGCAACAACGTGACAAATACTCAATATGTAGGCTACATAACACACACACATATACACACACACACAAACACACACAAGGCGTCAAAACTCAATACCTCCCAACACAGAATATGAAGCGCGCAGGATCCCTCTCTCTGTTTCTGTGTGTCATATGATCACATGGGTGTGTGCTACTCTGCATGGACAATGCATGTGTGAATGAAACTAAGTGTCTTCCCAGGAGAAGGTGTTGGCTTTCACTGACTTTTAAACACACACACACACACACACACTATAGGACGAGGTAGTCTTTAACTATTGACCAGGTACAATGTGTGTGTGGGTTACATGTAAAAACGCTCGCAGGCACAGAGACAGACAGGCAGACAGCAGGAAAGACGACTTCCATTCATGGTGTTAAAGCTATAGGACAAAAGGTGTGAGAAGAATAGGGACTTTTCTTAAAACTCTGTGCAAGAATTAAGAGCATCTGCATGTCAGATTACACACAGTTTACTTTGGAATTAGGATATTTATCATATCCACTTACAAATACAATTTATACATGACTGGCAATAACATGCATTTCACATCCAGATTGTCTTCTAGGTCTGACACGCACCTGGTATTGTAGTGTTTCATCCATTCTTTCCCTTGCCGTTGGCTACATGTATATTCAGATGATACACTTCCTTTTTTGAATCTGCACACACATTTTGAAACTCCGTTCCATTAAAAAATAAAGTGAAAACCCTGAGCTTCTATGTTGCTGTGGAGCGACAGATGGAGAATTTTGATTACTTATCCCCATGCAACAACTAATTGCATGTCAGTGATGTTTAAGTTGTTGGTAACAGAAAAAGTTCCAGATTTCACCAGCGAAATCTCCAAGTCTCCACTCACGAGCCATGAGTAGCTCGCTACCCATTTCTAAGTGGCTCGCTTAAGCTTCAAACTAGAATATGCACATAAATTTGATAACACAAAGTCACTTTGTAAACCTGTTTAAATATCTATCCGATCAAATTCACAGACATCCCGCCACCTTCTGACACGAAATGACAATCAGATGTCAATTATACGAGTTTGACATCAGTGACGCCGTACCATGTCAGACTAGCAAGCTCGCACCAGATTGGACAGTGACCGCTGAAAATTGTCAGACTAATAAAAGGCAAAAAATATACTATTTTCATGAGGGATGGGTAAGTTTTTTTTTCAAAAATGTGAATGACAAGTGTGTGTCAGTCCACCGCAACGTTTTATGGGACTTTCTAGATGGTAGCAGTCTACGAACAGAGAAGGTAAAGGAGCTGAAAGCAATGCTTAAAAGACAGCAGCCTCTGTTTACCTAACTGATGAAGAAGGCCAACGCAGCAACAGAGACTTTGTTTAGTGGCACACATCCTAACGAAACGCAAATGGCCCTTCACCTATGGAGGGATTGTAATAGAGGCGTTGACTGTGGTGGCTGAAACGTTAAATGATCATAAAAGTAAGAAGAAATTATGTCTGCTATTGGCGATGTACAACTTGGTGCTCTGAGTAGCTCTCGGCCACTTTCATTTTGTCAAATTATAATAATAATAATAATAATACATTTTATTTAGTGGCGCCTTTCTGGACACCCAAGGACACCTTACAAAAATCTGTTAAAACATAGACAGATAAAAAACAATATAAAAACAACAGGACATGACAGAGACATATTTGTACAAACACATAGGATGGGTGATGATGAGTTCTAGAGAGAGTAGGCCAGTTTAAACAGGTGGGTTTTCAGGAGGGATTTGAAAGATGTGATATTGTCAGACTGCCGGATGTGTGGGGGGAGTGAGTTCCATAACCTGGGAGCAGAGCAGCTGAATGCCCTGGCTCCCATGGTGCTGAGGCGTGAGGTGGGGGTGGTCAGAAGTCCGGCTGATGATGAACGGAGGGAACGGGAGGGAGTGTACTCCTGGAGGAGGTCTGTGAGGTAGGTGGGGGCGAGGTTATGGAGGGCTTTGTAGGTGAGCAGAAGGTTTTTGTAGTCGATCCGGGATTTAACAGGGAGCCAGTGCAGCTGGATGAGGATGGGGGTGATGTGGTCGGAGGATTTGGTGCGGGTGATGATCCGGGCGGCAGAGTTCTGAATGATTTGGAGTCTGTTGAGTAGTTTGATGGGAATGCCAGAGAGGACAGCGTTGCAATAGTCGATCCGGGATGTAACAAAAGCGTGAACCAGGATTTCAGTGCTGGAGTGGGATAGTGATGGACGGAGTCTAGAGATGTTGCGGAGGTGGAAGAAGGCAGTCCGGGTGATGTTTTTTATGTGAGATGAAAAAGAGAGTGTGCTGTCCAGGGTGACCCCAAGACTCTTGACATGGGTGGAGAACGGTACTGGGAAACCATCAATGGTGATGTTTTGAGCAGTGGTGTGTTGAGTTTTGGAGATGTTGTTCTTGGAGCCTTTTCTCTCAGAGGAAAAAAGGCTAAAGACTCCTGGAGTCCAGGGTTACATATCAAACCTCAATACTGTTTGACTACAGCAACATGTGTCTGCAGTAGAAAATCAACACTACAGTAGAAACTGTTCAGCCTCAAAAGTTGACATTGAATGCTCGGTCTTTAAACACTGTACTGACGTTTGTCATGTTTGTTTTTTTACTTTATGAAACGGTTTTGTAGAAAAACATGTTTATATTTCTCAAACTACGAGGAAGTATTGTTTTAGTACTGAAATGCAGGAATGGGTATTCTAAAATTCCAAACCATACCTAACCAGAAGTACTATCCTCGATATTGAGGGATTTGTCACCCTGTCGTGTCACCTTCCCTATCACTATTGTGCTCTGCAGATAATGCTAATCGTGAACTGCTCGTGACTGGCACCAGCTGGGTCTCGTCCCAAATCATTAAGACACTGTTTGCTCCTCCAAAGGTGAGCCTGCATGAACAGGAAGGGGCTGAAAAATGTTGTTTCTGATGTGGATGTTTCACTAGTTTTTACACCTGTTTCCCTGCAGTAGAACACGTTTAAGTTTGATTCTATTAATATATGATTTTATCATAACCTTTATGAGGTAATATCCCCTTTAGGAGAACTGTCCAGTGTATCAGTATCAATATTACAGGCAGGACGGAAGACTGTGATTTACAAAACCACACATCCATACACATTAAAATAAAGCTAAATTAAATTAGTTTAGTGATGATTTTTAATTACACGTACAGATTATTTTAACTAAAAAATCGTATATACAGTATTATATATATACAGTATATTATATAGTAGGGCTGACCCGAATGCTTCGAAGCTTCGGATGTTTGACCATTGACATCATAATCGACCTCAAAATCAGTATTCGAATGCTTCGTTTTTAAAGAAATATATATATATACTGTATATGTACTGTACGTAATGTATAAATCCCAAAATAGCCCATGAAATAAGGAATAATCTCACAACATTATTCATATTCATATTCAACCTTCATTATTATTAGTTATTCTCAGACGGATATCGCTGTTTGTTATGTTTAGAGGTGTGTGTGTGGACAGTAGTGTGGCAGCAGCACTGTCCCGGGCACTGAAACGGGGGAGATGGTGACAGAAAGACAGGAGAGCATGGCAGCCTGCTGCGCCATGCCATATGAAGCTTCAAAGCAAAAAAAATGGTATTCAGGACAGTCCTAGAATATGGTATTATATTATATATTAAAGACAGATTCCAGTTCGGTTATCTTTAAAATCTTCTTAATTTCATCCATCATTACTCTGTCTGTCAGTTTTCAGACTTTTTATATGTTCTGACAGGCAACAGAGGCATCATCCCTGTATATTTTTATAATCATGTCTGTTTCAAGTTTCAAGTTTAGTTTATTTGTAGAGCACGTTTAAAAACAACAGAAGTCGACCGAAGTGCTGTACAATGTTCTGCATGGAAACCAGTTACTTTTGAGCACTTTTGCTATGACATGCTTGCAAAAATAATGGTGGGTGAAAATGCAAACACTGAAATATAGCTGTATCATGGTGCAGAAAAGGCATCCATATGAATGAATCAGCATTCCAGGTGCAACCACGACCACCTCAGTCGGCTGCACCAAAATGTAGTGTATATGAGGAACCCTCACCCTGCATGGTCAACACTTAACACCCTCCCTCCAGAGCGAAACTGACACACGGGAGTGCGGGGGAGTCTGTTTCTCCCTGAATGGAAAAGCTAAATTTACCAACCTTGGGTCTCTGAGATGAAAAAGATTGAAGAGCCTCTGTTCCTATCTGGCTGTCAGTTTTTTAATGGGTTCTGGGAAGGAAAGAACTCTTGCTCAAATAACTAGAGCAGATCAAGGTCCAAGTGACTGAAGCATTGTGTTTTTCATCTGTCAATAAAAGATGAGTTTTTAATGGAAAAGGAGGGAGAGAGCCGTGTCGGGTCTGACGGAGACCTTGAGTGACTCACTGGCTCTGTCTCTGTCAACCCACCTCGCTGTCTGTCTCTCATTTTCTGTCTGTTTCTGTCTCCACCTTTTCTTCGGCTCACTCTGGTCTTGTTTGTTGGGTCTCTATTTCACACACGCACATAACTCACCCGCCCATACAAAGACTACTTTCATTGACACAACATGAAATGACCTTCAGATCATACACGCTGAGCACATACGCACACCTCAATCTCACCTCTCTTTCATCGTCTACATCTTTAGAGGAAATACAGGAAGGGACAGGGAGTCAGATGATTGCTTAACGGGGGAAACAAACTCCATTTCCACAATCTGCACTTTCCTCAAGGCCACGACAATTTAATCAGTATGTGTGAAGAGTGGCGACCACAGAGATGAGATACAGAGACTTGTGATGTGTGACGTCTGGTTGACTGACTGTCGAGCTGATTGATTAATTGACTGGCTGGGTAATTGACTGATTGATTAAATACCTGATTGCTTGAATGGTTGGATGGCTGACTGACTTACAAGAGAGGGTATACCACGATGAAACAAAAGAATAGAATAACCATCCCAAATCTCTTCAACTTTGTTACTGCAGATTATGCTCAGAGCCCGCTGAGCTGTACTTGTTATTCCATATTGCCCCGGGCTAGCCTAAATTATTAGTTTATGCAAATGGCAAAACAGGCCATTTCAGCATCTATTGAGTCACACACACACACATTACACACACACCTGCAGTCCAGAGCAGACAATGAAAAATGCCCCAGAACACATTAGTGCTATTCAACATGGTGTTACAGCAGCCACGAGCAGAAAGCAAATCCATATTCTCCTCTGTTAGTTTATTTGAAAAGCTGTTCACACCTGCAGCGCAAAACATCAGCAAACAACCCCAAAATGCCCTGAATAGACCATAATAGCTCCATGCACGAGACACATAGCTTACACACCCACCTGCAATCCTGCCTTCAGCAGCAGACAATGAAAATGCCCCAGAAAGGACTGACATGTGCAGGAGGAGACATATAGACTATACTGGGAAACACCTCAGTCAGGATGGGTGCATTGCTCAGTGTGGGAGAATAGGAGTGTAATAAAGAGGCTAGAGAATTGCAGATGTATAAACTGTCCATTTTTTTTGCACAAATGCAAAAAGGAAATATGTACAAATGTTAACATTGAAATAAAGGATTGGTAAAACAAATGATTATTGTGATCACTCTGTGGTCAAATATGGAGAGTTGACTGTCTGACAGGGGCATGATGGGATAAGCATTTTTGGAAGGATAAAACAAGTTAATGCAACTTAAAACTTGGCCAAACAAGCTTTAGGGTGCAGGTTCATTCACAATGCACTAACCAAGCATCTCATGCTGTTGCCATAGGAGATCCCACAAAATAAGGTGATGTCAGAGAAAACTCATCATTCTTTTATATTTGATCTATTTCATGTTTTAATTATAATGATAAAAAAACTGACTTAATAAGTGCTGTAAAGTGCATTACATTGTGTGTTTTTGTCCTCTAAACTCACCGGAGATCTGTGTCTGTGGGAGTGTAATAAAGAGGCTAGAGAATTGCAGATGTATAGCCTAATATAAGCATTTTTTGGAAGGATAAAAACAAGTTAATGCAACTTAAAACTTGGCTAAACAAGCTTCAGGTTGCAGGTTCATTCACAATGCACTAACCAAACATCTCATGCTGTTACCATATAGGAGATCCCTCAAAATAAGGTGATGTCAGAGAAAACTCATCATCCTATTATATTTGATCTATTTCATGTTTTAATTCAAGTGTCATAGAAGTGCATGACATTGTGTGTGTGTGTGTGTGTGTTTGTCCTGTAAACTCACCAGAGATCTCAGTCTGAGGTACCTCCACTAGAGTGAAGCCTTTCCCGGTGTAGAACTGCCTCAGGTCGGTGCAGCTGCGGTCCGCACCTGCCACCGGGCCCGGTGCTGCAGACACCCACAGAAACACACCGAGGAGCAACCGGAGACGCATCTTCTCAAATGTATAGTCCCTTTTTTTTCTCACAAAATCCTGAAGATTTCTGGTCTGCAGGACTTCTCACAGAAGACCTCCTGTGTGTCTTCTAGTGGTTTTTGTTTTTAAGAGTTTTTCAGTGCGTTCAAAGTGCACATAAAGCTCCGGTTAACTAACGCAGAAGAAGGCACACCGTGGTGGGTTAAGTCCTGGGTGTTTCTGCGGGAGAAGAGCTGCTCCGCTCGGCTGTAGGTGTCAGGTACACCCCGCTCCTCCTCCTCCTCCTCCTCCTCCTCCTCTTCTTCAGCGCTGCTGGCTGTGAGCTGCAGAGATGTCAGAGACAAAAGAGAAAGAGAGAGGAAAGGAGAGTGTGTGTGTGAGAGCAGGTGTCGCTCAGTCAAAGCCGGTGCAGATCCACCACCAGGCTGCAGACTACCAGGTCATGCTGATGGAAATCAGCCAACAAAAAGAGTAAAATCCCTTATTTTTAAATGAGGTTTCACACTGTCCGGTTAAAACCTTCTCTCTCCAGGCTTTGGGACAATGAAATGAGTGTTTGAGGGAGTGTTGATGCTCTCTCTCTCTCTCTCTTTGTGTGGATATGAGTGTGTGTCCTCTGCTGCAAGCACCAGAGACTACACAGCGACACCTGCAGGTCCTCATATTATTATTATAATGGGGGGAAAGTGTAAAAGAATGATATTTCAGGGATTTCCCCATCAAACATGTATAATATTTATCCTCATTAATTGGAAAATGACAATCTGGTTTCATTATTCTTATACACACAATCCTCAAAATTAAGGCTTAAAATTATAATAAATTACAAATAAGGAAAAAAAAAGTTTCTCATTGCATGAAATCAAATGGGGGGTTCATGTTTTGAATCCTAAATATCTTTTGGTATTCTTTGCATGGTGGAAAAACAACTAGTCTTCAGCCAGAAGTCTGTAATTTTAATAGAAAATAAATGAATAAAATAAATTAGGTGATGGGTCGAAGCGGAGCAAAAATATAAATCACTTTAAAAAGCTATAAAAAAAAAGATATATTTGGGAGGTATATGGTTGAGGAAGAGTTGTGATAAGAGTTGTGTTAAAGGTTGGTTTATATCTACTTTTTAACTCTGGATGGATATGTGGGTTGTAAATAAACTTGGGATGCTGTTCATATATTTAATTTGGGATGTAAATAAATCTGGGATAGTTTAGATATTATATTATTTTATCATTCTATGATATATGAGTTAATAGAGGAGAAGTGAGAAAGGGGTAGGGATATATAAGTTTACTTCTACCTACTCCTTTTCGGACACTATTACTCTTGTTTTGTTTGTTATTATTTTGTATCTGTTTTTATTTATTTTTATGTTCGAAATAAAGTCTTTCATTCATTCATTCATTCAAATGGGAAACCTTTATGATGATTTGAGTACATTAGATGAATATGGTTTTAAAAAATACAGCATGTTGTGTTGACCTTAAAATCATGAGAGGCTCAAAGATCAGGTGTCTATTCTGGTATATTTTACACTATTTTAAACACATAATCAATTATAATTAAAAAAAGTGGTATAGGTGCTTTGCATGGAAAGATTTGAAAATCAGGCAAATAGTTAAAGTACAGGGAATGAAACAGAATAAAATATGATGAAAAGCATGAAATAAAATAAATAAAATGCACAACACAGAGAACTTTATTAACATATAAATACATAAAAATATTTTGAGAAGTGATTTAAAAGATGTTCATCAGTCAGAGTTTGAAAGCGAAATGGATCCTGACTAAATTATTCTTATAACACAGTCGGCCTGCAGCATTGGAGCATCAGTCAAACCTTTCACCACGTCTGTCTTAAACAATGATGTCAAGGTCAGGATTTGAAGTTCAAGGGTGCCTTTACTTCTGTCAGTAAATATATGATATGGGAAAGAAAGGAAGGAAGGAAAAATTCTGTAAAAGAAAACCTGACTCACACAAACACACATAGAGTCGTAGACACGCTATGCATACCTGCAGGGAAACCAGCAGCTGGTAAGGATTCAGTGCCTTCCTCTGGCAGGGTTCAGGGTTGGTGGATGTGACCGATGAGCTGTCAGACGCTCTATCTTCCTACATCCTACATCCTCCTCCAACAGCAGTGCTGGGTACCAAAGGCTGGCCCGGGAAAGGTCACTGGCAGCCCAAAAATCTGACTCACACCGCAGGAACGCAGCTGGAATTAAATCAAATTGTCGGTGAAATTAAATTCACAAAGGGTTTAAATACGCCTTAATTACCTTTAAATTGGTTGTGGCAGAGGAGTGTGAAGGTAACAGTGTTAATGCTTCAGGCTCAAGGTTAAGGCATGTTAATTAATTATACATTAGCAGAACTCAGTGTACTGTACCTCAGTGTCTATTATTTATCACAGAATATTCTTGTCAGAAAGTCTTGAACACAGTTTTGATATTTTATCAGTGCATGAGGAACCATGTAACGCTCAAGACAGTAAAAACACCACCTAACTATTTCAACTGTTTATGCATTTCTTTTAGCCAACTTTTAGCTAACCATTTCAACTGTTTATGCTGTTTACCTTTTTTGGTTGTATCCGCCGATTTTTTCTCTTCTGTGAAGTGTCTTATTTTCACCCATAATGCATTGCACAACAGGCTACATTAGTCACTCATAAGAAAGCTTTATGCAACAGGTACATTTAAGTGTCTATAGTTAGTCTGACTTATATTTAAATCAAAGACTAAGGTCTATTTTTAAGCAACTGGCCCCAATTCATGACAAGTCCCATCACCCAGGGCTACAGACTGGCCATATATTATACTGCTAAAACTACAATGTATGGACATCTTTGTCTTAGATTCTTAGTAAGGTAAGTAATGTACCTTAGTAACAATTAATGCTACAGTATATTATATATTGTAAACAACAGTGTGCCTTCAACTTTGAGGCAACAGTTTGAGGAAGTTCCTTTTGTGTTTCAACATGACAATGCCCCCATGCACAAGGCCAGATCCATAAAGAAATTTATTTTTTTTCCCCCTCAGTTTTCCCCCTCTTGCCTGCAAAGAGCCCTGACCTCAACCCCATCCAATCCAACACCTTAGGGATGAACTTTGAATGCAGGCCAGGCCCTATCAGGCAACATCAGTGTTGGGCCTCTCTAACGCTCTTTTGGCTGAATGGGAGCAAATCTCTGCAGCTTTACCAGAAGAGTAGAGGAGGTTACAGTAACACCTATGGTTATGTAAAAAGATGCACAACAAGACCTTTGTGGCATTACATTTCCCATCTATTTCTTCCCTCATTTCCTGTTATGTCACTACTGTTGACTTGGAAATAAAGCCATACAAATGCCCCCCAAATATGTGTCAAGATACTATGATCTTATGTTTTCTTTTGGCCATGTAGTGTACATTGCACCCAAGACATTAGCCAAAATTGGCAAAACCCTTGTTGTAGTCAGGACACAACCAATGTATCCTTCCTTTGCAGCACGCCAGTCAATGAGACTTTTTCCACAGCTAACATTTTGACTTGAAAAGCAGAGGTATTATTAATAATATTACATGGCTTTGTTGGATTTAAGTGTCCCACTAAGCCCTGTGTAGTGTGTCAGTGGGCCAGCATCCAAAATACTGACTCTGAAACAGAAGCAGCTAATTCAAACATAATTACATTTATCATTTACACCTGTGCTTCCCCCACTGTGACACGTGTGAAAAAAGGCCTCTGGTGCTCTCAGCTGGTCCTTATCAACTTGTTAAGATCTTCTGTAATCAGCAGCTTGAACATGTTGAGGCACAGGCCTTTTTATTATCACTAACCTGGCTCGTTGTCCTTCTTGAATTGAAGTGAAATGTCACAACTTTTACCTTAAAATTGTATATTGTGGAATTTACTTGAGTCAACGAGCACTTTGTTGGCTGTTTGAGGACAACGTCCAGGTCAAATACACCATTTGTTTTTGGCTGGAACATCTAATCTTAGAACAAAATGTTCAGACACACCTTAAGGTAGTGTGTCCTTCCATGGGCCAACTCATTCAAAATAGAGGAATCAGAGCCCCACTTTCACATAATCCCCCACATGCTCAGCTCCATAGTGTAATGTCAGGGCAAGTGTTAATCCAGTAAATGATTTAGCACCTTGGCAGGCTCAGTGCCGTTAGGATTAATGTGTTAAAAAGATTGGCACATACCAGCCACTGTAGACCTCAGGGAGAAAGACGTTTTATATCAGTTCACACAGAGAGAATGTGATGAGTAATATGTCAATGCCATCTTTTCTCTCCGACCGTCTTCAGATCCAGAGGAAGAATGACATCTTCCGGTTGTAAAAAATGTATAGATGCAGCCAGATTTTTTGGATGAATTAGAGGAAAAAGGTAACTGAACTCCAGGTCAACAAAATATTGAAGGCGTCAGATTAAATCACCACTGGAAACCGGTTTGAACTGATATCAGACAAATATTCAGGCCGTTAAATCATGCAACAATGAAGATACTGTCTGAGGACGAGTGCAAGCGTCCTCTCAACTTTCTTTTTGGCACCACGTTTGTGCAGGATTTCGGTGTCGGCGTGGGCCACCGAGCCAGCGATGTCTAAACGTTGTCAGTTAAAGTAACCGGTCTTGTTTGCACATATTACAAACTATAATCCTTTTGTACTCAGACATAGCAAGAACATTTCCTCCAAACAGAATCTCTATCATGATTTGAACCTCTAAGATCTTTACTGAAGACATAATATGAGGCTAGTCAAGCCAGGCCAGATATACACACTTGAATTAACCACATGACTGAGTGAGTTTCATCAGTTTAGCCCAGTTCTTGAACTCTTTTTAAACTCAGTCCTGTTTTCTTCTTCCTGCCCTATTTTATCGGCCCTTCTCTAAGCCCACACACTATAGAGTGGAACGTTTTAATACTTTAATACTCACCATTTTCCAATCTATTCCCTCCTTTGCTCCTTGCTCTCCACTCACACACTTAGCCTTTTAGTATCACGCAGGTACTTCTGTGGACTCTGGATTTCAAAGTGCGTGCTTGAGATGCATCCGAGCGTGAAGATGTCAGGGAGAAAAATAATGACAGACCAGGCAGCTTAGCTTGCTACGACCTGTAATATGTTAGTATAGTATTTTTTCTGTTCTACTCAGTCTCGCGTCTCTAAGTCAGAGTGACAGATATTTCCTTCTCAGCTGATTTTAATCATTGACACTCTTCACTCACATGTCAGCCATTCTGTAGATAGCACGACCGAACAAGAAGCGATAAACATCAGTGGACGCACAACACTCTCTACGTGTCTATCACAAAGCTTACACGTTACATACAGCACTGTACACACACCTACAAACAATTAATCACACATGGTGAAAATTTAATAGCTTACCTGCCACAAACTATCTGTCATTCAAGATAAGATCTCTGAGCCGTAGCCAGTATACACTGACATAATGGCATGGGAGAGAATGACTGGCTATGATCCAGGTCAACGTTAACCTGCTTCAACCTGAAAACAGAGTGAAGTTCATACTGAAGGCCAAAGTCAGTTTGTGTAAACATGAGAGAACAGACAGGGGAGAAGATCTAGCGAGGTTGCAGATTGCAACTTCTCCCACGTGCCAAGCGGCAGGAGAACTACGGTGGCCGACGTGAAAACGCAAATGGCCCTATCTAGAGGCAGTTGTTTTAAGAGTAGCGTAGGTCGTTTGGAGAATAGCAGAGTCAGTGCGTAGAGTGTGTGTGTACGTGGGAGGTGAGTGGTGAAGCAAGAGAGAGAGAGTGCGGTGGTGAATGTGTGTGAGCAAACAAGTGAGCTAGCGGAGCAGAAGACAGAGTTAGTTTAGCTTATAGAATATCAAGTGAATAGTGGAAGTTGCAGTTTGTGCAGAAATAAATGCTGCAGCTCGTCAAGACCAACAGAGGTTTCCTGTGTCCTGTTTCCTGGTGGCTGAGTGGAGTGACGGGGGTTAACTCCGGAGCTCATTTTAAGTTTACGAAAACACGACGATTCTTAATTTCAGGTCATTATACACTTAAGAAAACATACTTATTATTATTATATTCCATTTCTGCCAATAGATCTGCCTTAAATGTTACTCACTGTTCCCTTAAAAGGTGATAATATGACAGGGCTTGTTGCTTGTTTCAGCTTCCCCTATACGTGGCAAAAAGAACAGTTTACCAGAAGTGTTTAGAGCATTGAAGGGATGATTGGGATAATACGGGGTGTGTTAAGGTTAGTTAGATGATTCAGTGCTCTCCTTTCACACAGAAACGTACTGATGTTAAATTGCCCGTCAGCAAGACACTTAATCCCTGATTGCTTCAGCAGAGCTGCTCTTGGCATCAGGACGCTGCCAACCACTGTGGAGTTGATCAGCTTTCGGGGTTAAATAAGTCCTCAACACCTAATCCACATTTAGACTAGTGCCACACCACCGCCCATACAGATTCCATCAGCAGTCATTGATATTCAAGGCTCCTTTACACCCAGAAGCTTTAGAAAACAACAATGGACTTTTCTCATTCACAATCAGAGTAACTGAAAGATTTGAACACCTGAGGGATAAGAGATCCATACAGCTTATTCTGAATGGAGTACTTACTGCTGAGAGTGAAAAGAGCTTGTTCTTCAATCTTAGATCGCAGAAGTACCGACACAGAACTTGAACTAGAACATGATAATGGCAAATCAGAGAAAAAAATCATGGGCCCCTTTCCAGAGAGACCCAGATTTACAAATAAATGATGTCTCGTGCAGGGGATGCATTTTCCTAATTTGACTTTTATAGTTACATCATAGCCTTTTTAATCCATTATAAATCCAGTTGTGTTGTTTTGCAGTAGACAGGTGTGCTTCCTGAGCGACCACCACATGGCTCTAGAAAGCCTCTAGTCATGTAATTGGATGTAATGTGTGTTTCGAAGGCTGCAAACACTGGTGAGGATAGCAACATAGATATGATTGAAATAGCGCAGCACTCGATTATGACCCTTGGACAGGGTTAAAATAATCAGAGGTCTGATTTCATTAGTGCTGGCAGAGAGGAAGGATATTATTCAGCAGAGCAACCTCACCAGCTTGTTGAAACAACATCCTGCAAATCCCTTGTCTCATGAACTCTGATTCACTCCAGTTTCACCCTCTTCACCTCTCATCCTGCCTGATGCCTACTCTTCTGTCTCTATGTTCTTACTGTATATCTTCAGGGATGTGCAGAGTATCCTTTGCCCTGTTTGGCTGAAGTGCATTTGCTTCCAGGTAATTAATAGCAGTATATTGCATCGTCCAGGAAAGAAAAAAAACAGAAGAATTCTCCATGAATGAAAAGAAAATGATAAACCAACAACAATGAATAAAGAGACAGTGAAATACTGCATTTAAAGACATCTTGAAACAACAGTTTTACACTGAAGGAGAATGTATGGGTGGGACTAGATAGTGCCAACATCAGGATGAGTAATGGGAACACTCCTCCTTCTCACAGTCGTTTTCCTTCGCTCTCTCTCTCTCTCTCTCTCTCTGTGGCAATTTGCATTCAATGATGTCTTTATTTCCCATCATCCCCTGGCAGTTTCCTGTGCCAACCGAGCGATCTGTGCCAACTTCCTGACCATGCCAATCCAATCACAGTAATCTCTCAAAGGGCCAGAGGCCAAAGAGCTGCAGCTGCATTCCCATATACATGTATGCATAAGGCTCTGATGGCACCAAACTTCTATCTGTTTAAACCCATTTTACGAGGTGGATGTTCTGCTATAAACAAAAAAACAACCCAAATATGTTTCTAAATTAAGTTTTTATTTCATCTTAAGATAGATGGCAGAAATTCCACAACCATATTTTTCATCTGCAGTAAGTGCTCAACTACAATTACAGCTAGCCGTTTACAGGTATCCATGTTTAAACAGGAGGACCACCACTCCGTGTCATATTTTATTTTCTATCATATATATTTTTTCAATTAAAGTTTAATTAAATTAAATTATCATTATTATTATTTACAATTTATTTGTTATTTTACACCTTGTTTCACTCCTGCTTGTGGCTCCCACATGCATCTTACACAATATATAAAAGACAAAGTAAAATGAGTATTTGAGAACAGTTTATTAATGAGGATATTAAGCAGAAGATTAATGACACAACAGAGTAGCAGGACACAGTTTATTACAGTAGGTTTATTTAATGGTTTAGTTTATTAAATTAGCAGCACAGTGGTTTTCAGAGCGTGAGGAGAGAAACCATACTACTGTAGCTAACTGGTTGTTTGTTACATCCTGGTGTTCCTGCATACTGCTGCAACAACAACATGTTAACTGTTAAACCTTGATAAAGTACATTTAATGATTTCCCTTGACAGTGACACGCAGCACAGCTCCTTCCATGGCACACCAGTGTGCCTCAACACACATGCTGAGAACCATTATGACAACACAGTACTATATCGGAACAACAGAGAGTCACCTCTATGCTTGATATGAAAAACATTGCTCGGTCTCATGTACAATTATGCACTAACAAGATTCACACTGTGTTCACTGCAAAGATTTCTCAACATTTCAAACCACAGATAGCCGTTTGTAGCTCACAGTTAACGGAGAGCTTCCACAGAATGACGACTGGGAACATCAAATTAGCAATTTCACCTTCACAATCCAAATTATTTCATTCTAATTATTACCCAAAAGAGCTGTATATTCTCATTATTTTATGTTTTGCAGGTTTATTAGCATAAAAATTTATTTTTTTACATTTTCAAAAATCCCAAATTGCTGTCAATACCCCCCTCTGGTCTTATCCCAGGTTTAGAAACCAGTTTCCACTTATCTGTACAGTATGTGCATTGGTATGTGTTGGCAAGAGCTGTGAAAGATGAAGGGATTGGCTCAAATTCAAAATCTCATCTCATTTGGGTATAACTTTAAAGGAGCAGTGTGTTGGATCTGGCGGCATCTAGCGGTGAGGTTGCAGATTGCAACCAAGTGAAACTTCTCCGGTGTGATAAGCTTATAGGAGAACTATGGTGGCCGACGTGACATGAAACGAAACCTGAAAACGCGAATGGCCCTCTCTAAAGCGAGTGTTTGGTTTGTCAGTTCTAGGCTACTGTAGAAACATGGCGGCTGGCTCCGTGAAGAGGACCAACTCGCTGGGTAGATATAAAACAGCCTGTTCTCATTCCCAGGGCGTCAAATACCGAAGCTTTGTTACGGCTGTCGGCATTTGATACTGACGCACAAGGCACCCTTTCCATTAACTACAATGTAAACCCATCCGCGTCAATATTAAGCGCTCAGGGAAAGTGCTGTGGCTTATTTAAAGAGCGAAGGAGACACACAGGGTGCAGGAGAAAAAAAAGGCTTTCATCCAGGAGACCGCTGTTTGTATCCTGTGCGTTACATTACAATCAGCTGTTCGTTCATGTCCCATGTTCACAACGTTCAGTGTCATTTTTACTGTACAAACGTAATAGTTTTAAGGCCAACCATGTTGTTTTTTCCTAAACTTAACTATAGTGATTTTACTGCCTGAACCAAAGCAAGTGTTTTTGTTTAATTCACAACGTTAAGCACGTGTTAACTGTGACTGAAAAAGTGACGACGAGGGATCTCACAAAGCCTCAGCATGTGACAAATTAGGATGTACGGCTCATTCTGAGGTAATGAAAACACGTTTTTTATTTTCAGGTTATTATACACTTAATAAAACATACTTATTAATACTATATTCCATTTCTGCCAATAGATCCCCCTAAATGCTAGACACTGCTCGTTTAAATAGTAATCAAATAATAGCACACTTGTTGACAGATAATGTTGTAAAAGCATCCCACTTGCTAACATTTGGGCTCACTGCCCAGATAACGCACACACATGTACAGTAGGCTCTTAATGGTATTTCTCAACCGTTAGTCACACTCCTTCATGAATAGACACATTTATATGAGAATTCTGCTATTTTCAAAAGATTATGGGACAAAATGATGAGGAGAAAATTCAGTCACAAGCTGACAGAAATGCACACAGTGTCCTTCAGCTGGTTCATTTGCTCTGGTTTGAACGCATTAATCAGTATTCCAGTTGTCTGTCCTGCTGTTGTGTGCAGTTTGGGGGGTTTGAGATTCAACAGACAGCCGGGAGGACTTGATAGTGCTAATTAACATGAATTATATTTAATTCACACGTTTGGATCTTGGCTCAGCTCTACTCTGATCACTCTCTTGATACTCCATCTCTGCACTGGATACAGAGATAACACATGTATGAGACTCAGAAACGTGTAGTATTTTGTTGGACGTCTTAAATATTGTCTTATTATTGCAGTTTTGGAGACCAGTCAGCCTTTGAAATCACCGTGACAGTTCAGCTTTTGCATATGACAACGAGATGTCAAATTATTCATTGTTCAGGCAGACAGTTGTGTCTTCTTGCTCTTACATGCGGCCCATATTTAGTCTTTTCTTGTATTAGATGCTTTGTATTGTTTAGGACACTTCCCTTTTTAACAGAGCTTTCTGTTGAGGATGGCTGTGGCAGTGAAATTGAAGTTGAAATGGAAGCTGTTACATCCCTCCCTGTAGTACTTTTACTACAGCTTGAGAAGAAAATAGTCTTGTTTTCCCACAACTACCGAGACTATAAAACGGTGTTATATGTGTAGAAATGTCAAACTACCAGAGGACACAGTTTTTTTGGGCAAGATCTCAGCTATTAAGGAGTCATTTTTTGGAGGAAATAAACATTTGAGCAAGTGTTACACCGTTAAAACTCTCAGCATACTTGCTGCAGAAATAATAATAAAAATCACCCAGCTTGAACGAACAAAAGGCATGTTTGTGTGAAAAAAAGTGCCGGATGGGCTTCAGTTTGTACAGACTTACAGGCCAAACTGTCAAATGCTTCATTATGCTGCGTGGCCATCTGTAAACGGTCTGAAGTATCGCATAATTGGTTGTTTTGCCTATCTAGTGCTGAGTTCTCTTCAACATTATCACATCCTTCACTATAAGTACACTGCTGCTACAGTAAAAAAAACCTTCAGCCTTCAGTATAGCTGTCATGGATCTTTGTCTCCGTGGGGGATACGGTACATAATGTAAAGGTCAAACTAAACGAAACACCTCTGAACGTCCAAGTCAAAATCTGCTCTGTTCTATGTTAATCTCTATTTACACATCAAGCCATTGTTATCTATAGAAATTCTTTATATAAATATATAATATATATATATTTGTATTTACATCTCTCTTCAAAAAAAAGTCAGTAGTGCTGTGCAATCTATCCTATCAGAGTTAAATACACATAAACAAACACATGTAGAGGTCAGTACAAGAGGTAACATAGAAATGCATACGGTGCACCTGCAGCTGTGAAGAACCGACAGCGTGTCCCACCCAAAAACAAACACAATCAGAGTGGTTGAGTGCTCACAGAAACTCCAAATACTCAACTTCACCACAAAACACGTGTGGCTGTCTCTCAGTCTTTTTGTCTCTGTCAGACTGTCTCTCGGTGATCAGCGGTGTTGCCATGGTGACAGCAGTAGGAGCAGCAGGGTGGCCAGGGTCAGAGGTTCACCAGACAACGTGTGGGCTGAGCCTCGAACAGCCACCTGACAGAGAATATGAAATCAGATTATATGAGAAGGAGCAGAGTAGAGGAATAGATGAAGGAGAGAAGGGATGTGAAAGGACCTACCTTTGGAGGTGAGAGGTTATGAGGAGGGACGGGGCGACGAGGAGGAGGAGGAGCCATGTCCTTTGTCGCTGGACTACGGCCGCTTGATGTATCACCTGTCTCATCACCTGAACAGATGCAGAGAAAGACAGTACATAACAGTATAAATACACAAAGTATAGCAGTGGCTCTGTACCCAGCAGCCTTATCAGATGAGTCCCCCTTTATCAACCCCACCTGTCCTGCAACAAATATGTTAATTTTACCTGTAAACTGAATGTTATTTAACACTACAGTATTAATAATATGAAGTGGATTGTGTTATTTAAGTCTTTTTATACACAACATAGTGATCCTGGAATTATCCACCCTGGTCTCACTCTCAGGGCGTCAAATACCGACGCTTGGGCAGTGGCCATTGGCGTCTTGATACCGAGGCACCGAGGCACCCTTTAGCGTCTGTATGAGACGCACCAGGCTTTCAACTAACGCCAATGAAAGCCCATCCGCGTCAGTATTAGACGCTCAGAGCAACGGGCTTAGTATCAAGAGCGAGAAAGTCTGTTAAGGGCAGGAGGGAGGGGGTGGTGGATGGGTCAAACAAACACAGGACTTTCACCCAAGGGACCAGCGTTTGTGTTCAGTGTGAAAACAAAAGTTGAGTAATTTTTACTGATGATGTAATGTCACGTGACGTTACGTCAGAGTCAAGACATTACGTCTGTAGCTTAAGTGCTTAAGTGACGTTACAAGCGTACTTAATCTTATTTAATTATGTTTTTTCTAACCCTAAACAAGCAGTTTTGTTGCATAAACATAACTGCCATTGTTTCCCAATGTTAACCAAGCGAGAACCGTCTGCCTTTTTTTTCAAGTTTCCATTCATACTGCTACCACAGCTGGACTTTTCAGCCATTTATTCATTATTACACAGCCCCCCCTCCAGCCTGTTTTACTTCCTGTTTTTTGGTTAACGTTCTTTCTCAAACAGAAAATGGGGGGGTGGCTAATAGTCGGACGGAATTCATTACCATGGCAACCAGATTGCATTGTTTTTCAACCCAGTTTAGATTAAACCAGTTTAGATGAATTTCCGCCGTTTGCAATGCAGTTTCAGGACGTTTTGGAGGTGCACCGTCCACCAACACCGGCCGCTCTCACCTCAGCTCCAGCACCGCCACCGCACCGGGCTGCACTGAGGTTCGTTTATTTCTCTAACGGACTTTTCTCTTGTTTTCTCTTGAGCTGAAAGTTGTACGCTCCCCGGTGTAACCTCCAAAACGGCGTTGGCTGCTTTCCGTTAATTAATCTCCAGGAGGAGGAGACGGTAAAGAGGAGAACGAGTGAGAGAGACAGTCAGTGTGTTATTTCGTGTAATCCACTGCGTTGATTGGACCCGTTCTCGGCACACACAAATGCCATTGTGAAAGTAAACACACTAAACTAAGGTGGAGGAAACTAAAAATAAAATGAAAACCCTCAGTTAGCTAATGCAACAAGTCGGGCTATCTAACTACAGCAAACTAGCGAACTAACTAGAAAGACAGATGATAACAAACAGATAAAACAGATTTATCGGTTTCCAGCTGCTCAGACACAAACGAGCATGAGAGCGCCTGTACAGGCTTGGAGGATGACATATACATATAACCTTCTACTATAGTCATACGTCATATTCCCATTTCAGCAGCAACTTTCTTTTTTCAACTTTGAGCACAAAATAAAGTTGTTTTTGGCAAACAGTGTTGCTGATCAACTTAGTCAGGAAATGACTCAAATAAATATGAAAGATCATAGAAATGCCAAAATAGACTGGAGGGGGCTTTAAGCCATCGATTTTGACTTTTCTGCCCACTTTGCTAACCATTTTTCACACAATCTTAATCATAGCAGGTGGTGTTAATGTGTTACAAGTGACTCAGATTGATTAGAAGTGTGTCTTATGCAGTTAGCTCACCATAGCTGGTAGTTTATTGGTTATATTAAAGATGTAAAGTATAAGATCATATTATATCCCCCTTTTTTAATTTAATTTTGCTTTGACTTCTCTTTATTTCTGTTAACCAATTTAACGGATTTTTTTAGTTTTAGTTTTAATTTAATTATTTATCGCCTTTTTCCATTTGCTCTTATTATTGTTGTTTTTCATTTACTGCCCTGTGTGAAGCACTTTAAAGCTCTGTTTGCTCTACAAATAAATATCTTTTATCCAAAAGTATGTATTATATTGCATTACAATAATCATAAGGAAATACAGTACTTTGTTGATCTAGTTTTACAAGCAATGAGGCCACATTTCACCGACATTAGTGTCTGACAAGATCAATTAAATGGTGACATTTGCCAGGCCTTTGCAATCATTTTGAAAAATCTAGATTAAGAGTAGCCCCATAAATAAATAAGTCTATAAATCAACAGTCTGAGTCAAGAGTTGTGGAAGTCATTTCTGGTTCTGTTTTTAGTCGCATGATTGCACAAAATCTTGCATTATTTATGGCTGTTTTTTGTTGTTGTTTAGACCTGAAAGATTTATGAATTTCACCCCACCCGCCCGCAGCTTCGCACTAATACTGTTACCTTGCACACACAAACACACACAAACATAGATGTGTGGAATGATGCTTCATTTAATGGGCATACGGCCGGACTTCACCAGCTGCTGCTTTCATATGCATGTGTGTCTGTGTGTGTGTGTTGGCGGTACTCCAGCAACTCATGGGAGGAACTCAGGTAAATGAGTGGATTAGGACAGGAGGGAGGAAGACTCTGCCGCCGGCTATACCCACACCCACACACACACACACACACACACACAGTATCAGCCAGAGACATTCTCATACTCACCTGTGCTGTCACAAAAAACACTCGCAACATGCTCTATCTTGGCACACACACACACAGACACCTACACACACACCTGCTCTGGCAGAAATCTGATTCGGTCTCTTACAATACACATTGTCCTGCAGTACAATAGACAAAGAGCCCCTTTCAGTCGCTGAGGAATGAGGTGAGTTGTTAATGTTCACACACTCACACAAATATTATATCTCACAATAATACAGACATGAAGAAAGTAGGAAAGCACCCATATAAAGACACACACAAACATAAGCACACACACACAAAATGTTAGAAAATGAAAACACAGACATTGACACTCTCCTACAAAAAAAAAAAATCTGTTTCAGAGACGCATGATGTGTTTTTGTTTTTGACTGTCTGTGATGATAATCCAGATGATTATCTCACAGCAGAACGTTTACCAATTAAGAGTCATTTATTGTGGGCTCTCTTGACAAATAGCTGCATGGAGCAATAGAGGACTCTGGGTTCATGGCTGTGCATGTATGTGTGCGTGTGTGTGTGGTTTGTGTGCATCTGTTCCCACCAGACCTGACAACCTTGTGTCACATCTGACTTGAACCTGTTTAGGGAACAGAAAGGTATCATATTTTTATTGCCTTTACACCATAACAAGTGTAGTGTGGTATCTTCATGTTTCAGTTTTAGAACAATATCTGTTACTTTTGTCGTCATAGCTCTCAAGAAATGGTAATCACGCCAACAATCTGGCCTTCTTTTGCTCTTATAGGGAACTGGTTTGGATGAAAAAATTAATTAGGCCAAAAGGAACATCATACAACATTTTCCTTAATAGTTTACACTGAAGAGCCTGAACAAGGTGAGTGAGTTACACTCATATTTGAAGGTAAAATAGGCAGCGAAATGATGATTTTAGAGGATTAATGGAATAAAATGATATTAAAATGTGTGTTACAAATAGCTGTTTGATATGTAAAGGTATAACACACAATTAGGGTCATCAAAGTTAATAACGCAAATTTGTTTTAATGCCACTAATTTCTTTAAGGAATACAGGTATCATATGAAACTAGAAAATATAAGGAATCCATTGGTACCAACAACGTCATACTAGGTTGTTGAGAAGGAGGCTAAATAACGCTCCAAACCTGCACCAAATTTTGGTGAGGAAAAACTGGCATGGCCATTTTCAAAGGGGTCACTTGACCTCTGACCTCTAGATATGTGAATGAAAATGGGTTCTATGGGTACCCACGAGTCTCCCCTTTACAGACATGCCCACTTTATGATAATCACATACAGTTTGGGGCAAGTCATAGTCAAGTCAGCACACTGACACACTGACAGCTGTTGTTGCCTGTTGGGCTGCAGTTTGCCATGTTATGATTTGAGCATATTTTTTATGCTAAATGCAGTACCTGTGAGGGTTTCTGGACAATATTTGCCATTGTTTTGTGTTGTTAATTGATTCACAATAATAAATATATACATAGATTTGCATAAAACAAGCATATTAGCCCACTCACATGTTGATAAGAGTATTAAATACTTGACACATCTCCCTTTTAGGTACATTTTAAACAGATAAAAATGTGTAATTAATTTGCGATTAATCATGGACAAACGTTTAATATTTTAATCGATTGACTGCCCTGGTAACAATAGATTAAAAAATATATTTTTTTCAAAACATATGCCAATATATCTACAGTATATATTTCAACCAGCCACAATAAAATGCTACACATTAAAGGACTAGTAATAATGACTAAACAATAACATATTCAACAATAAACCCCTAATATTTTCTGCAAAATGGGTACTTTAGATATTTTGATAATATAAATATATTTTGCTGATGATACTATGTTTTACGTACACTTTTTAATGCAGGACTTTTGCTTCTTAAATATACTGTGGTATTGCTTAAGTGGACGTTATGAACACTTCCTCCACCACCGACTAAATGTTAAACACAACTGAAGATTAAAAGCTGCGTCACAGCTGGCTGCCATATGAGTCACAACACTGCCAATTATTTTTCCAACTAAGAAATACATTTTTTAGTCAATAACATATATAAAAAAAAAAGTGAAAAAACTTCAACTGTCTGAAATACAGATATAAAAATGATATAAAACAGAGAAGGGCAGCAAATCCTTACAATTTTGCCTGATAAATGATTTATTGATTATCAAAGCATGACGATACAATAAGGTTCATAATTAGACTAAATCAGTGTCACTCCAACTTTGACAGGCTGCTTTGCATGTGCATATGGATTGTCGTGTGTTAGTGTGTGTGTGTGTGTGTTCTGAAAGCAGGTGGCAACACGCAGTCTCCTCCTACATGCCCTTCGGCATGTTTGTCTCTTAGCAACAATCCAGAACATGTCACATGTGGCAGATTGGCTACAAATACGTGCACACACACACACACACACACACGCTGCCAGAGATGAGTGATGAACAATGTCACTGGTCATACTCATGGGGTGGTTTAACCTTTACTAGAATGAGTAATGAGCGTGTGTGTGTGTGTGTGTGCGTGTGTGTGTGTTTGTGATAATAAGAATGCAGGAGTGACATTTGGAGGATCCTGTCAGAAAGTTGCAGTGGTAGATAGCAGATCCCATGTCAGCCAAAAGTTTCAGCCTTCTTCATTGGCGTCTAGCTTCAGCCTCCATTCACAGTTTGCATCCTCAGAGGAGCTGAACTGACAGTTTACAAGGAAGGACAACCATGTATTACAATGGCTGAAGAGGAGAGCATCAGTGATACATCGTCCCCTCCTATCCAAGCAAATAAATGTGTCCTCTTCACCACTGACTTGTAATTTAGATACTTTTCTGAAATAATAAGATAAAAATGGAATTGGATTCAAGCATTTGCCAAAGGGTGACAGAAAGCAGGTGGATCATGGCCATAAATCAGAGCTGTGGGGACCCAGAAAACAGACTGGCTGCCAAGCGCTCAGTGCATCTCTCTCTCTCTCTCTCTCTCTCTCTCTCTCTCTCTCTCTCTCTCTCTCTCTCTCTCTCTCTCTCTCTCTCTCTCTCTCTCTCTCTCTCTCTCTCTCTCTCTCTCTCTCATACACACACATATATATGCCGCTTTCAAAGGATTTGGTGAGGTTAAATTGCAAAAAGAACATTGTAAATGACTGAAAACTGACTATTTCTATACGTAACTATGACCAAAGTCATGTGGAAAATACCACAAATGAATAACAAAAATGCATTAAAACACAACGTAAAACACTGAATTCAGTCAGAAAATTTGTCTTTTCTTAATTTTTTTTTGCAAAAATTTAATTTCTTTACTTTTCCATATTCAGATATTAGGCTGGTCTCTTAAGCAATTATTTTTTTCTCAGTCAAGAACAATTTCAAGTCTCATGCTAAATCTAACAAACTCATGATCATTAGAAAATATCCAACATATTTTTTATGGTGATTTAATTTGGTAAGGCTTCAGTATTTTATTGAATAAATCTTTTCATTTGGATAAATAAATAAATGTTCATCTGTGCCAAATATGAATGACAGTAAGCTATTGTTGATAAGAAGCAGCATGCCTTAAAATAAACACATTTTTGCAAATGTAATGCTGGTGTATTTTACCCAACTGAGATAATTCTATTGTTTTGTTTTTGATAATGTTCCTGCATTATAGAAACCAAATATTCTGCATCCAAATGATTATCCAGCCAAAATCACCATCAGTACCCGCGGTGCTTTGATCCATTGTAATGTTCAGACTTTAGCATCCCCGCCTCACCTGTAACAAGCATCCCAAAACATCCATTACCTCAGCATTACTGTGTTTAATTCTATTTTCATGCATTCCTGCAGTCTGCCGTCTGAAACTAAACCCGACTGACAACACAGCATCTTCCTAGTAACAGCAGACAACACTGTGTGTGTGCGCTGCACGTGTGTGTCCATAAACACGGTGTGTGTCACAGAAACATGTTAGTTATGCTTTGATCAGACTGATCTGTGTGCAGAGCACAACTAAATTGCTGCATTTTAACGTGTTAAAGGAAGCCTTGTCTTGCCTCAGAAGGTAACCTCAGATATTTATGTGTGTTTATTATCTATATACAGTGTGTGTGTGTGGATGGAGTGATAGAAGGAAGCAGGATCTGATAAATTGAAAAGTGAACTAACAGCAAAGGTGAATGTGTGCGCGTGTGTGTGTGTCTGTGCGTGCGTTAATGATCACGTTTGATATCAGATGCCTGTGGTGTTTTGTACAGAACTGTCAATTTAGGCCCCAATTACGCCCAATCGTGTTGCTCCTCAATCTGTGTGTATACAACAGACATTCATTCTCTCTCTCTCTCACACACACACACACACACACACACACACACACACACACACACACACACACACACACACATGAAGCGAGGTGACCTTGAAAAGCGTCTGGATAGCTGGTGTGTGTGTGTGTGTGTGTGTGTCAGTGTGTGTAGGCGTGTAAATGTATTCCTAGCATTTCCAGCTGAATCAGTAATGAGCATTTCATTACTTCAGCCTCAGTTCCCCAGGGAGGAAACACACACATACACACACACACACACACAGAGCAGGAAGAGCATGGTTAAAGGTAGCGGTGGATTATACCCTCAGCAAGTACTTATCGGAATCAAATTATAAAACGATACCGAAATAAAATAACTGAGAGGGAAAGAAAGACAAAGAAAAGAAAGATAGAAATAACAGCCGGCTATATGAACTCTGAACATCATAGTGAATACATCTTGGTGATATAACGCAACACAAATGGCTACTTTCTGAACACACAATAAGCCCGCCAACACACTGTACTGTATCTCTTATTATTCTTCACTGCTGTCATCTTGTTATTTATGGACTGAAAGAAAGAGTATTATGAAACTGGCTGGCCTGTCAACTTGCTCATTTAGACGAGAATCTATAGACGCTGAATTCATCAAATGTGTCCCTGGTGGGTAATTTGCCTCGATGGTTTCAAGCATTTTAGTAAGCGTACACAGAACTGTATTATACTGAGTGATAGTGATGCTCCTTATCTCAGAGGGAAGGAATGAGAAGTTTTAGCAGCTCTTTGGCTTGAAGGGATTACTCAAAGATGTTCAATCAGTGTTACATTTGTATAAAATAGCACTTGTTGGGTTTTCACTTTGACAGGCTCTTTGGTTTTCGCTACCAACTGGTTGACCAAGGAAGCATTGTGTTGCTACTACTCTAATTCTTCATTTAAACAAAAGTCTACAGCCAAGCTAGAGAGGCTGTACATAGTCACAGCGGTGTTTTGAGCTAAATGCTAACAATGCTAATATGCTGATGTTAAGCAGATACAATATTTACCATATTCGCTTAGTTGAGTGTGTTAGCATGCTAACATTTACTAGCCATCAATAAAACACAAAATACTGATGGGAAAGCCACAATTTGTGCAGGTTTTTGGTCAGAAACCAAAGGATTGGACAAATTGAAATTGATGAGAAGTTAAAGGTACAGTGTGTAGGATTTGGAGGTATCTAGTGGTGTGGTTGCAGATTGCAACCAACTGAGTATCCCTCCACTCACTCCTCCCTTTCCAAGACTGCAGTAACGTGCAGCTGCCGAGTGCAAAACTGTGGTAACGGCGTTCGCATCGTTTAGAGGCCATCCTTACCATAATAACACTACTTTAGGAGCAAGGTAAGTCAGATGGCGGCTGGCGGTACCACGGTTTTGCACTCTGCGGCTCACGTTACCACAGTTTCACAAGCGTGTCAACTACGGTGGCCTTCAGGTAACGTAAAAACGCAAAAGGAGTCAGTGTTTGGTTTGTCCGTTCTGGGCTACTGTAGAAACATGGTGAAGCAACATGGCGGACTCCGTGAAGAGGACCTGCTCCCTAGGTAGATATGAAGGGCTCATTCTAAGCTAACGAAAACACAACAATTCTTAGTTTCAGGTGATTATACACTAATGAAAACCTAGTTATGAATATTATATTGTATTTCTGCTAATAGATCCCCCAACATGTTACACACTGTTCCTTTAAGAGATCACCAAAGTGATTAGAATTCATTCTGAGAGAGACCTGAATGCAAATATAAAAAGTTCATGGAAATCCATCCAAAAGTTGTTTGAGTTGTTTGTTATTTGTACCTCATGGTGGCGCAAGAGGAGAAGTCAGGGGATCAGCAAAGTCATTAGGGTTCATCGTCGGGGAAACATGAATGTCTGTATGAAGTTTCATGGCAATCCATCTGAAAGTTGTTAAGATATTTCAGTCGAGACTAAAGTGGTGGACCGGCCAACCTTGCCATCCCTTGAATCCCTTTTTTGGTTAAAAAAAATAAAAAATCCCATAATTTGAATTGACAAACTCAATTGCTTTGGGCGAAATTGTAACATGTTTCTTCAAGCATCACCTCAAGTCCATCATTTCTTACTTTGGGTTGAAAAACAGGCAGGCGGTGATGCAATTTTTATGATGGAAGATCAATACACGGTTGCTGAACTGAAATATGAAAGTACCAAAAATGGTAAACCTCACTGGTGTATATATAAAAAAGAGACTTTATTAATGTTACTGAAATGTCTGTTTACTTTACTGTTTACTATACATACTGCATATTAAAGTGTTGTGATGGAGTGAAAGACTCACTTCAAAATCAAGTCAATCAACTGGCTGATCTCCCAAAAACTTGTATTTACTGACTGATTGTGGATGACAGCCTGGTCACATTGTCTAGTTTGCATCACCGTCATCTGCTCCATTGGTCCCAAATTACCTATGCGGGGACGTAGTTTAAAAAGTAATAACCAGGTTAATGGCTAGTGCTTGTTTTCAAATGGCTATAATAACGGTTAACGGTTTGACTTGCAGTGAAGCATCTTCCCAAGGTCACACTCAGCGAGGTTAAGCAGAGCCTCCGGTGGAATCATAAAACCTTTGGAGGAAACACGTAGGGGAAAAAAACATGAGCTTAAGACTGCAGCGTGAATGCAGCGAGGGGACTGTGATTGGAGGTGGATGAAAGGATGAACGCGGCGGAGTGATTGGTTGAAGGTTGTACATCAACGCAGGCCAGTGGGGGTGTTTGTGTCTGTGGATGCTCATTTGAATACAAGCTGGAGGTGCAGCTAGAGAAGGCGAGACAAAGCAAGGGCTCCTCTCAAAAGGTCAAGTGTGGGAATAACAGCATCACTGCAGAGAGGAGGACTAATAAGCAGATGATGTCTAATCAGATTTGCATGAACAAACTCACTCAGGTGTAGAGACAAGCAGACAGGTTGATAGACAGGCATCCAGTGAGACAACGGGACATGAATATATAAGGATGCTTGAAAGAGGTTACGGGTATGTTGAAAGCTTGAGTGCAGGGAGTCAACCGTGCACGTAGTTCCTCAGTAGATATTCTCCGATGTGCAGCATTTCATGTAAGGTTCAAATCTTTTATCTCTCTCTGGGTGAGTTGAACAAAAGGGAGAGCCTCGAGTCGCTTTGAATAAGAGAGACAGTGAGAGCAAAGTGAATGTGTAATTCTTTAATGAGCCGCATCTCCTGCCCCGAGGATCTATCATTTTAACTCTACTGCTTATTAACCATCGGCACATGCTGAACACACACACACACACACACACACACACACACACACACACACACACACACACACACACGCTCTATCATTGCGAGTTCCCTTTCCCTTCTCTCGACACCCACTGTTACCCCCTGTCGCCCCCTCCTGTATCTGCTCCTCCCTATCTCCTTCTTCCATCCCCTTGATTTCCGTGTGTGTGGGTGTCTTTATGTGGGTGTATGTGTTGTGTATGTGTGTGTGTGTGTGTGTAACAGCTCTCGTCAATATACCCCAAGCTGTGAGAGTTGGAAAACAAAAGCAAAATAAAACCAAAGAGCTGAGGACAGACAAAGAGCAGCAATTAAAAGAGAGAAAAAAGCCAGATTATAAACAACACAGCTAATCTCAATGATCGTACACATTTGATTTATATGCAATTAATTTGCTTTGCCAAATGTATTTTGGTAGAATCCTAATTGCTTTTTCCAATCCACATCCATACCAGACAAAAGTCAGAGGGAGCAAGTTGGTGAATATATTTCTATAATTTTGTTATCGTTAACGATCCCTTGAAAAGACCGAAACCAACAATGCATTTGTCCATCTCTCAATACTTTCTGACTTCTGTAACCTGTCAGCTCCAAGCCCATTCGTTACTGAAGATGTGTATCTTAAAAGACATCCATCCATCCATCCATCCATCCATTATCTGTAACCGCTTATCCTACTCAGGGTCACTGGAGCTGATCCCAGCTGACATTGGGCGAAGGCAGGGTACACCCTGGACAGGTCGCCAGGCTATCACAGGCCTGACGCATAGAGACAGACAACCATTCATGCTCATATTCACACTTACAGGCAATTTAGAGTCAACAATTAACCTAACGTGCAAGTCTGTGGGAGGAAGCCGGAGAATATGCTAACACGGTGAGAACATGCAAACTCCTCACAGAAGAGCCCAAGCCAACCCTCTTGCTGTGGAGTGACAGTGTAACCACTGGACCACCGTGCCACCCCTCTTAAAAACAGGTAATGATTATATACTTAACATAAAAAAGGCTAGGTAAATTCCTAACTCCCTAAAAGTTCCTAAATCCCGTAACTCAAACAGGAGTAAGTGTATTTGTTCGGGGCTAATTTCAGCCATAGCGTGCTAGTTCAGGCTGTTCTCGTACACTGTTGGAAGCTATACCTATGAAAAGTAATGCTCTGTAATTTGTATATATCCCACAAAATCAATTTGCATCTAATCCACGTAATCAGGAAGTACCAGGAAGTATAAAGAGCAAGGGCCGCAGGATATCTGGGTGGGTCAAAAAGGACTTTCGCCAAGGAGGCCGGTGTGGCCCGTGTGAGTCACCTAACTTCTGTACTTATAACGCTACTTCCACAACCTTTTCCTAAACCTAACCAAGTAGTTTTGTTGCCTAAACCTAACCAAGTTGTTTCATGTGAAGATGGCAGTTTATTTTGAAAAGACTGTATGCATGTAACGAGCGTAAATTGACACGTGTTGCTGGACATTCGTAGGAAAACGCAGAAAATAAGGACTAACTTTTTGTAAGATATCATATCAACCGTTGCAGGAGGATACATTGGCTAGTAATTATGTGGGATTGTCTCAAAATGAACTACAGTGCCCATGTTCATCTTTATAAAAGGAACATGTCATAACAGTGTGGCTCTTTGATGTGTTTTTAATAGTTTTTGGACAAATAAAAGGCATAAGGAATACTGTAGGATCAATTCATTGTTGGTTTCAATAGGATTTGTTGACAGTATGAAAATTATAGAATATATATCTTTCTATATTTTCAAATCAGCCCTGACCTTTTCAGTGTGTAAGTAAGACCACGACCACCGTGCTTTAGTTTCCAGGAGCAGAAGAAATACAGTGTTTTGATGGTGAACATTTTGCTGATATATTCAGTATGGACAGTCAACAGATGATGAATCTGTTTAATATACAGTAAACACTTCTTTAGGTTAGTAACAAACAAAACATTTCCTATCCACTCCTGTATATCCCTCATTAGTTGTATATAAGTAAAATTCTTAGGAAACAGGAGTACTCTCTTGTGAAAATAAAGCATGACAGGAAAATGCTCAGTCTGGATTTCCAGAGAAAGCAGCTGTATCAGAGGGATTCTGATTGCATTCATAGCATATTTTACACCCTCGTGTTCTCCAGTGCATGCGTGTACAAGAAAAGCAGTTTCATTTTATAGCCCTGATCAAACCGATCCAGAGGCTCGCTCTGGGAACTTTTATAGTCACGGGTGCAGATTCGGAGCCTCGCCAGGCTTTTTATCGTTCTCTCCGGCTCCCTTTCGACAGATGCTTACGAATGCAGATCAAACTGTCCTCAGGCAGAGGGGGCAACATGGAAAACACTGGCCTTTCCCTTTAAGATGAAATGGCTTCTAAAGGCTTTGTGAATGTGGCCCCAGGGAAGTGGGGGAGAGGCCAGAGGAGCAAGGAGGAGATGATGGAGGAGGCAAGACAATGAATAGAAAATGGTTCAGCAAATTTACAGTATCCGGTTGTATGTCCATTATTTAGTCCAGGATTGTGATAAGAACCAAACAATGACTGCATTTTGACTGCAAATCAAACTATGCTTTAGCCACATCCCAATGGAGATATAACGAGATTACAGAAAGCACAACGTAAAAATACAATAAGTCACTTTTCCAAAAGAGATGGCACAAGATCTGCCACACCTCCTCGCTTTCTCTATCTCTCCATCTCTCCCTCCCTCTTTCTTCATTGTCATCAAATAAGGACCCATGGGAGGACGGACCACCTGGTAACCATAGTTACGGGGATTGAGTGCCCCTCGCGAGTACACATTCTCTTACATACATTCACACACACAAAAACATCCTGTACCTGGTAAAGATACAAAGAGCTTATGAATGTATAAAGTATGTAGTGAAACCTGCTTGAAATGTGTTTATCCATGTTTTTATTTGCAGTTTAGCAGCTTTTTCTATTTTGGACAACATGAATCTGTGAGACATATAGTCGTAGTGGGGATTTTGTAAGCAGCTTCAAACCGATGTGTTATATATGAAAGCTTCTTTTTAAGGGAAAAGGATCGGTGCTTTCCAGACTTTACTGAGTGATTAGTGGTTGCAATGTGACTCATGGACACCTGGAGGAGGTTTTAGTATCCACCACCGCATCCATAGCCATTATAATGACACAGCACGGAAGAGAAGAGAAGAGAAGAGAAGAGAAGAGAAGAGAAGAGAAGAGAAGAGAAGAGAAGAGAAGAGAAGAGAAGAGAAGCTGTGATTACATTTACATTATTGACATTATAGGACCTGGATATGTCTGGGGAGACAGAGAGATCGGAGAAAAGGGCAGTTGAAGACGGGATTGTGCTGGTTTGAGGAGGGAAAATCAATTGTTTTAATCTCTGTGAATTCAAGAGGAGGGGAGGATGAGAAATGACTAAACAAAGAAAGAAGAATAATAAAAAAAAACTGAATATTAACTCCGTAACAGACTGTGTTTAATGGCATACGTGGCATTTGTGTGATTATTATCGCATCACGTTAAAACACATGTAGATAATATTAATAAATAGCTAATCTATCTGATTGTTGACAGTAATGCAGGACTCCATAGCAACCTTTAGCATGAATTATCAGTGACCCTTTTAATGGCAACCTTTGACCTTGTGTATCTATGGGCATGTATCTTCTTTTATTCGCATCCCACAGAAAACACACTCTTTTGCATGTACATAACCTTCAGCATAACTACAATGTAAGAGGAAAAAAACGACAGTATATGCTTTTTCTGGCTGGACTTCACTGCCTTTTTGTAAAATGGCACAAGTAGCGCTAACTTAAGCTCCCTGCCTTTAACTGCTCATATGTTGAAACGTCTGCCTTTCTTCTTTGCTTTTGATCCGTGAACAATGTTTGCCAACTGATTCTCCCTCTCTGTTCTGAGATCAACTTGTGAATGGACTTAAATCAAATAATAATAGGCTGTCTCAGCATGACTAAAATAACTTCCCCACTGTTAAATAGGCCACATAAATAAAACACATGCTTGGCAATGAGGTGTTGAGTTCTGATGTTTGATTTCAGCTACTTGGCTGATATCGCCTGGCTGCACCCCACCTCTACTTTCTCTTGTCCCTCTTCAGTATTCAACAAAGCTCAAATGTCAGGAGAATTAATTAGAAGACAGGGAGGATATTTCCTTCATATTATCAATCCTTGTTTATATCTGCAGCCGAGGGATAGAGAGAGAACTTTAGCTCAATCATGTGTGCGTAAAAGAAAACAACGGGTCGATATTGAGAAAGGTATTACGAGTCAAGAAGCAGCACACGACCGGATCCGTTTCAGTCAGTCAGACAGAGAACTGGGCCATCCATAAAACATAGTGGATTACACACAGAGACGATGCAGTAACAGATGTACCGCCTGCACACACACACAACTACACTTAAATCTTACATGTAAAGCAAATGGCGAGCACGCACAAGAGGCCATAAACATTCATTTGTGTATGCACGTCCACATCCACACACTCTCTTTCTCACGCAAGCGGAATTTTCTTTCCGTGCTCTTCCTCTGCTGTGAAATATAATAAGCTCCACATTTCAGTGATTCAGACTTAGATATTTGTAGGCAGAATCTTAAAGAGAGAGAGAGAGAGAGTCAGAGAGCGTGGACGGGCAGATTTAGTGGCAGATCTATCCAAAAGAAAATCAGTGCATTTATTCATTTGATGGTGTTTTATTTATTTATACGTTAGCTCAGAACTACCGATTTAATACAGTCCAGGCATAAGAAGTACAAATAATTCAAAAAAAATAAATGAATCCCCGTGATTTGTGTGGTGTGGTTGATACTGCATCACTCTTTCAGCTTCAGCGCGTGCGTGAGGCTTGTTTATATGCATAGAGATGCCGACGACGAGCGGGGAGACATGCATAAAATCCCCTTTTGTCACTCTTTATTGTGATCCTTTCTCCTGGAACTCGTTGTGGCTTGAGAGACACGATCCCCACATGCTGCCACCACCAGCTCGGTAAATCATAACTAGCAATTTTCTCTGTAAATAGCCAATGTACCAGTTTCAGGCCCAGCGGGAGGCGTGAGCTTCCACCGATCTGACACATTAAGGTTAGTCTAAAGGGTAAGACAAATGTACCAACACATACTATTACTTTTAGAGCCGTTAAATAAGGGGGCGATGCAGTATAAGACAACAAACCTTTAAGGGCATAAATGTATCTTGTCATTAACATAGTCTTCCATTCACAACTACTATTTCAACAGTTTTTTAAAAATAATCCTTCCAGTCTTAAACCTTCCTCCTGCGTTTGGGTTCACCTTACTACACCTTAACAATATAATCTTTATCTCTCTTGCAAGACAGACTGAAAAGGTTACAGTAGATGGAGCTAAAAATAAACATTACCGACTGAACTGGCTAAATCAAAGAGAAAAAGATTTAATTATTTAGCTTTTTTCCTGGTAGCAAATATCCCATGGCCTGGTACCAGTCCACGGCCCGGGGGTTGGGAACCACTGACCTAAAGTTCAGTATCGTAACAAGCTACACTCGTGCTTTGTGTCACTGTACGTATACAGACACACACACTCATGAATCCAGTAATGACAAGGACAGTGCAGGGATCATTAGTGTGACAATGACGTTTGACCCTATTACAATCTGCCCTCGGGGAGAGGGACCCCACCATCCAGTGACATCACCAGGGTGTTGTGTTCATGTGGGGGACACGACCTCTGATCATGGGTAACAAAGAAAAGAACGAACACTGCTTTAGTAAATTATGACGATCAATCCCAGGAAGCAAGAACGCCTCCAACACAAAACTTCTATTCTGTTCCAGCACAATTTCCATTCTGTACAGAAGAAACTATAGAAAACACCAACACACACTGTTAAAACATTTATTGGTTTGACCTGAAAATAATTGGCCTGGGTCACCACCAATATGACAATAGAAAGTCCAGTCACATACCACTTGGGTGTCATGGAAAGTTCAGTCACCATAAAGGTGGTCGGGGTCTCCTCGTATGTTGACCAGTTAATCAACGTATGTGTTTTTCCAGCTAAAGATAGACACGGACAGTAAAGCTTTCCATAGTGTAAAGAGGAGGGTGTATAACTGCAGTGTGTGAGCAGCCTTTGAGGACTGTTTGTCCTTCAAACCTCTGGTAAGAGACATTGATGTTTGACAAAACACTGGATCTGTTTGCTCTTATTATTATGTGGGAAAAGACTAGTTTGGAAGAAGGTTGCTACAGTACGCAAAATATTTGGTGTAACCCATCTGACGAGTCTGATAAAAGCACTTTAAACTTATTCTCTGAATTAGCTTTTTACTATAAGTGATGGGGTCATACATGAACACACTGCCACAGTACAATGGCTATGTGTACATGTACACTAATATTCCACTATTATTCAGAATATGACAATATTAAGAATTTGATATTAGATGTAAACAGCATATTCCGTTGGGATTTTCTGAATTAGGCCTTATTCCGAATGGAGCATTTTCCAATTAAGACATGTGGGATATGCCGATATTATTCAGATTTTAGGAGCATTCTTTGGACATCTATACAGCGCATTAGGAATATGCATCTCAATTGGGGATTTTCTGTCAGTTTGCGACACACGGCCTCTTGCTTGTTTACAGCCAGCTCTGTGTGTTGTACACAAACCAACTAGCCAACAAAGTGCAGAGATGCATGGCCAAAAGAATAGTAGGAGAAACACACCTACTTTTAAACATTATGAAAGCCTTGGATATCAAAATGTTTGGATATGTGCAAATATATATTGGATATGTGCAAGAAGGTGGTTGAAGGAATGAAAGAGGGAGGCTGTGTTCTCACGGTCGAACAATTCCGCCAACGGTTAGGTTAATATTACGGAGTATGCACAGCTGCATGTAAACAGGAATATTAGTTGAATATTAATTTTCATTAGCCATGTAAACAGCTTAGTAGGAATATCGTTGAAAGTCCTGTATTTGTTGGACCAATCCACCTCCCCCTTCTACCCACCATGAGCAGTCGTTCTCACACTAGCTCTGAGCGTAGCATACTTACGCGGATGCGTTTACATTTCATAGACCTTTTCGTGCCACCGGACTGGCTTATATATTAAATCCCTTTCATATTTACAAGCGTCTATAATACACAATTGACTTTTGACTATACTACCACTACTACTACAGTGCTCCAAAACAGACTTCTCACATTGAAAAGGGTGGTACAATTTAAGTATACCCCTTATTTTTTGGCCTTATCCTTCCGTTACCTTATAGTAAGAAGATGATATTCAGGGGAAACACTGGACACTAAAATGTTTTTCAGGTCACGAACAGAAATCATTACATTTGGTCAATAAACCTCAATATAAAGCAACATTTTCTCATCAACAATTTAAATTGTACAGCAAATGTGAACTACATCCACTCTGTGGGATTGCCTCAAGGCTCCTATGGGTCCCCAGATCTCCCTGTTACACCCATGTATTATGCATAAGCACGAGCCCGGTGAACAAGTCAAGAGATAAATGAATAATTACGGTTTATTTTTTCCATTTCTGTTTTTGAGATGACGTGGTTGTCGGTGCATCCTTTATCCCGACTGAGGAGGAAATAAACTGCTGAGACCAGCAGAAAGAGAGAGAGATGGAAAAAGAGAGAGAGGAAACAAGAGAGAGAGAGAGAGGGAGAGAATTGACGCTTTGGCAATGTTGTTCACCTAACAGTCATGCCAATAAAGCATATTGAATTGAATTAAATTGAATTGAATTGAGAGAGAGAGAGAGAGAGAGAGAGAGAGAGAGAGAGAGAGAGAGAGAGAGAGAGAGAGAGAGAGAGAGAGAGAGAGAGGACAGTTGATTCCATCTCTCAGTACTATCCTCAGGGCATTTCCCCACTGGCACAAGATGTGTAGAGGCTGCAGCATTTTGAAACCTCCACCATGCCAATGAACAGTGTGTGTGTGTGTGTGTGTGTGTGTATATACTGTATATGCTGATGTTTTATGTATAAAACAGAATCCCTTTCCTTTGCACAAGCAAAAGACAAGCTTGCAAGTGTGCATCAATTCACGTGTTTATACTGTATGTGTGGGTGTATATTTGCTAATGTTTTTTCCTCTATTTTTGCATGTGTGTGTGTTTGTGTGTGTCTGTGTGTATGTATGACTCACCGTTCTCCACACCAGACGCTTCACAGCCATCTTCATCATCACAGTCGTCTCCGCTGCCTCTCTCTGTCTGTGCGCTCCCTCCCTCCTCTTCCTCCACCACCTTTCCTCTGGTTTTGCTCACCCAGCCGAGGTCCACTAACAGCTCCTAAATAAAACACACACACATATGCAAAATGTCCATTAACATTACACATAGCTATAGATGGTCTGACTTCTCATTTAGCACCATAATCAGGTCACCTTTACCAAAAAGAGGTTTATTCAATTGGGCTATTAGAATACTTCTTTTAAACTTAAAATAAGAGAGTATAATTTCAGTTTAATTTGTATGTACTTATCAGGGATATACATATCAAAAGTATACATAAGTATACTTGGCTCATACTGACAAGTATACAGAAAGTCTAAGTATACTTGGCTTATAGGCCTACTTGTACTTGAATCTTTTGATCAAGATCTACTGAAGAAAAGTATAATTAAGTATTCTTGCCTTATAGGCCTACAGCAAGGTATACAAACCATACACAGACGGGTCAGAGAGCAGACTAAAGGGTAATTGAGGTCATGCTGTCTCTGCATGAATCTATGTTCTCTACTGCTCAGTTAAGTCCCAGCGTGGATGCTGTGGCATGTTACATAATTGCGATGACGGATGGAAAACCACATGTCTCCTAAAGCTCAAATATTGATTGGGATTGAAAACAAGATCCACTCAGTTTTTAAATTAAATATTTGGGTTTAGAAACGGATTAACTCATAAAAGGACAAACTTGTTGTCCAAGTAAGACACTATAAAACGATAAAATGGGAGTTATTTGGCCTCCACACACATACAGGAACATATAATTGGTTCACAGTATGATGAATGTGTATTGCAGAGAGTCAAGGTAGGTAATATATAAATTCTAGCCGAGGGCAGAGATAAGGCAAACGGCAACCCGTTTTATAAAGGAAAAAGATACATGGTACTGACATTTCATTCTATTTTATTTTAGATAACGTTTCTATAAGCTGCATGATGCCACCAAGATTGCAACATCTATTGTAATGATTTATGTTACCTCACACTGAAATATGTCTTAAATACTACAGAGGCCAACCTGAGAGACAACTGTTTTGGATTTTATAATTACATTTTTCTCTTTAGAACTTTATTGTCATGCAGGGTAAGAGGAGTTTGCCTAAGTTACTTAGAGCTGCCAAGAGGTGCTGCAGCACAGCCGGTATGAGGAAAGTAAAGTTAACATTAAAGCATGTAAACACGTTCTAGTAGAAAAACAAAATACAAGTACGCACCTGAAAATAAGCATAATAGCTCCTCTTTAACAAACAGAGATATAAACGGCTTTTATTATATGTGCATGATATTTAGTTTTGAAATAGAAATTGTTGATATTGTCGACCTCTGTTTTTTCTAAGTTGGATACATAAGGAGGGACATCTTGCCTCCACTGTACAGCCGGTGTGGGGTAGCACGTGGAAAGAAGGGGAACCAAGGTTATTATATGACAGCATGTCCAAAGGGACATGGAGACAGACTAGACTAGTGCAGTGATTCACCATCATGTCATCGGACTGCAGATGAGGGCTGAGGGAGGACAAACACACATTACAGCAATGTTTCCAGCAGGGCTGTTTTTTCTTAGTCATGTGGCTCCGGTGAAACCATTAAACATATAAGTCAAATAATTCAAGGGGTGCAGCTCCACAGTGGTCTGTCCTATCTAATTAATGACAGGAAAACAACTTACAGTTAGTGGATAAGGTGGAGTCTTTTGGTCTTATCTTAGTCTTACAAACATACAAAAATAGACAGGATGACATTAATTAAAAAATAACGAGGGATGGAATGGCAATTATAATATTACTTCTCATTCCAGCTATCCCACAAACAACACTTTAATTGGTAAGGTACCATTATTTGGTCAAAATATTTTCTAACAGTAAACAAAGATGATGATTGGTGGGCAGTGCCTTTCCCACTTAAAACAGCAGTGGGTAAAATTGGAGCAAATATGGATTTAAAAAAAGTTATTTTTATAAAACGGTCACAAAATGTTGTATGTACACAGGTGTAGCTGACAAAATAATGTGTGCAGCCAATTAGGATGAACCCTCTATAAAACACTGTAGCAACTGCTGCTTTATACTGGTCACCAAGAAGCGCCAAACCCCCTACTTCATGTATTCTGCTGTCACTTGAGGAGTGGTGAGACCTCTGTCCTTTTCCTATGCAGGGACAGCCCTCACATGAGGCTCATTCTGGTTGGCTGAGTATGTACATACACATTTTAATTGCAAGGATAGGCGACTGGCTGCACTAATAGAATCCCATTAGAGGGCAAAGCCCATGTGAAACACATCCCACTGCTGCACAGGTCTAATTAACACATAATACATAATTGGGACAGTGAAAGATAAGAAGAGACAGTCACACTGAAAGACAGACATCCAAAACGCGGCAGATGAAATAATTAAAATTCCAAGAATGCTTCTTTTGTCTTGTTTCGTATTTTGTTCCGCCTCTAATCCTAGCTATGTGAGTGTGTCAATAGCACGCATGACAGGCATGAATAGTTGTTATTAAATGGCGTGCATTAATGTGCGCGCCTCAGATAAATGGCTTCCCCCACAGAAAAAGCACCGGGGCAGCCGGCGTGAAAGAAGCACAGTCTAGGCAACTGGATTTCCAAAGGTGGCTCTGAACTTGTTCAAAGGCAATAACAGCCCACAGTGTGTACAGCACTTTACACACAGGACTTGTTTGAGTGCACAGACTTGCATTCTCTCTATTTATCAAAAAGATGGAAAGGCTGCACACCCTCTGGAACTGAAAGTGGTTTGCAATGCACATGAGCTGTGTTATATCTGACTTTTCCCTTTGGTTCATGCTGTGGCCTGTTAGCATTACCATCATCAATTCAGCAAGCATACATTACAAGTCCAAAAGCATTGATCTAACTTTTCCTATCCTCATAGTGCGTCTGAGTGAGTGTTTGTGTGCATGTTCGAAAGCTTCACAGCAGCTTCAATGGTCTTTAAATCAAAGAATAACAGGACGTGTACGGCCTACATAGAATTAATGGGCCTGAGAAGGCAAATCTCATACACAAGTGATTGCAATGGTGCATGTGTGGTGTGTGTTTGTGTATATGGCAGCGGGGGATGCTGACTTGGCGTTTCCTCCATGTAAATGCAACATGATTAATGGACTCACCACCAAAATTAGACAGAGCACAGAAAGAGCTTCAACAAGCAAAAAGAGAAAAATAAACCATAGCATGTCCCATCTCAGGATATTCCCATGAATATACCAAAAACAACACCTAGGTTTACAGAATTTATCAGGTTTTCTTGACATACTACAATTTCCACTCTTGACCTTACATAACTCCTACATCAAAACATGTCACTGGTATCCCTAATTCATTTTAAATTGGTTTCTTAAACTTACAAGCATACACTGAAATCCCTGTATTCATCAATGTCATGGCTAAAATGAATATTACTTAAAAGGAAAGCTTAAGTGTGGGGATATTCTGTAGTTTACTTAATTAACAAATCACATTAAAGGAACAAAACCAACAATAAATAAATGTTTCTGCTTGTGTATCCTAAGGTTAATCCTCTGTGCCATAGAGCGCCAAAAATAAATAAAAAACTGCTGCCTTAAATTCTTTCTAGTGCACCACATATGCCGCTGAAAATAGTCCCCAACAAAAGCAGAATTTATTCCAGTTTGACCTGTTTGTTTTAGGAAATTATAAAGCCTTAAAAAAAAATAAAGTATATATTCATGACCCGTAACATAAGACTGCTTGGGAATACATCCAGATCTTTGGTCTAATCATGTAATTTGTTGACAATAACACAAATACAGAATATTTCCAGCCTTATCCTTTAATGGCTGACATACCAAACGTTTCTCTGTTGACTTCTTTGTGCATTTGTTTGGCCTTTCCCTCAGTATGTCCATCAGTGTTTACCGTAGACTGTATAAAATATGGACGTGGTCTCTGCGGCGTGACTCATATGTTTCTGAAGAGCAGCTGCGAAGCTCAATGTGGGTGGCTCCGGCCATTGCCATCTTGGCAGAGATGATTCAGCCTCTATTTATTTCTGCTGTAAATTTGGGCATTTCACCACAGGAGAGCCTATTGGGATTCACTCGCTTTTGGAGCCAGCCTCAAGTGGCTATTTGAGGAACTGCAGTTTTTGGCACTTCGGCGCTGCCGCTTGGTTGTTTACTTGTCTGCCTTCCTGTTTGTCTGTCTATCAGCCTGTCCGACTGTCTCAAAAGGACCCCGAAAACAGCCACATGGTCCTTAACTCAAATAATGAATCATCATTGTGGATAACCTTGATGCATCATTTTAAAGGAATCATATTCACATGATTTTATGAATCATTCATGCAAATCATATCACCGTATTAGCATGCTGTTCAGCGCTTTGGAAGTGCTGCATGAGTCCTATTTAATTGTTGAATTCATTCATTTATTATTGCATGTTATTATCTACATCTGTTCAGAGTGCTGGCATTTAAATTCATTGGACTAAGCGGCGGTTCACACATGAGGTGATAACGAATGATTGAGAGGCAGATGAAGACGAGGACACATCACAAACACACAAACACACACACACATATCCCAGAGCCCTGCAGCTAGTTTTAACACTATCACACCTATCACAGACAAACACCATCAGGGGGAACATAATATTTCACTATAATAATAATGACAGCCAAAGATCAAACTAACAATAGCACCATTATTTAAGTATGAATGTGAATAAATCAGTCTTATAAGGGCAGGAAGACACATTCCTGCAGAATACTAACAACCTTCATATGTCATGGTGTCATGGCCAATGTGACTATAAAAGACATTAATGCTCTATGGAAGAGTTATGAAATCAGCCACAGATCCTCTTGCTTACATAAACAATAAGGTTCTCCAAAATACAGTTTTTAAAACAGAGTCTGCACTGTGGGATACAGTAATACCCCAGTCCAATGCAAAAATATGTCATGACATGACATATGACATATGTTACAAAGTTCATGCTGATGCAAAATTGACATATTTGGCCTGATGATGACGCTGCAAGAAAGAAAGAAAGCTCATATTTCTAAAATGGAAAATGTCTGGGGGGCATATTTCATCTGCCCATGAGATTTTCTGAGTATAAGAGGACATTTTTGTCTGATGGTGGTGCTAGAAGAAAGATCAGAGGGTCCCCACAAACAATGGGAGTCATCCTCTCGGAGCAGAGGCGCCTTAATATTACTTGAGGCCCCGGGGCAACGGACATTTTGGAGGCCCTCCTCTCCCTTCACAATATGCCACAGCAACTTTAATTCAGAAGCCACGGTCAATGGACAGTGACAACAGAATATGAAAGTCATCATTATAAGACAATATATCAACTATAAGTCAAGACAAAACTGGGTTATTGAGACAAGTAGGCCTGTGTGCACAGTGGCAACACGAGAAGATCATTCCTTTCAATTAAAACCCACAAACATCACAGGTAAAGAACTGCTATATTGTATTATTATCGCGTTAACTTTGACAGCCCTAGTATCAATGTTATATCAAGATGGCTTGCTCTGGATCAAAGTGTTGATGAAAAATGGACTGGCCAATCAATATTGCTATCTTGCCATTAGCATTGCAAAAAGCTAAATATTACCTGTGAACACAGACTTTAGAATGGCTTCTCTCACTGAAAGCAAGTAAAATCATTTCTAGGTTTGTTGAGAAGACAACATAGTGAGAGTGGTGTGTCTTATTTTTAGTGTGTGTACCTGTGTTAGCTGCTCCAGCCTTTGTTTCGCCCCCTTCAGGACGGGATCTGTATTACGGACGGTCATCTCTGGGTTTTCCTTCTGGGCTTTTAAACTGGTGCCAACCACACGACCTGCATAGCTACAGGAAGACAGAACAAGAGAGAGACATCAAGTACTTTCTGTCCTAGTTCCGAGTGTGTGTGTGTGTGTGTGTGTGTGTGTGTGTGTGTGTGTGTGTGTGTGTGTGTGTGTGTGTGTGTGTGTGTGTGTGTGTTGCTCTCCTGCCCCAGTTTTCCCACAGTCACTATACTAGTGTGTTCAGTCAGGGTGTAGTGATTCACTTCATGTGCAGGGACACACACACACACACACACATGCACACACACACACATTGTAAAATTAAACTCCTGGCAAATGAAACAAAGAAAAACAGACTTTTATTCAAGCAGAGGAGTCACTTGAGACGTTCAGTTAAGGTGACATGAGTTCATTGTGGTAAACTGATCTAAATCTTAATCGACTTGTTGAAGAGAATTTATTAAGAACATGTTGTAAATGATTCATTCAACTCCATGAACAAAATGTCTCTTTAATTTAAAAAAATTAACTTGACTGCTCATACTTCTTGACTTTTACGGACTTTTAATGTCAAAGGCAGTATGTTTTTATGGAGTGTGAATCGTGTAAATGTAATCTGATCTTTGCTACTGGACTCCCGGCACCCTCTACACAGTGTGTCAATTTTGCTTCCATAAGAGCAGAGGTTTTTACCTAAAGGTGGCTCTAATTGGCATAAGAGATATTTTAATGTACAAGATATGGGCTTTTTAAACAAAATGTAATTTCTTTTCACTGCTTTTTCTAGATGTTTTCCTCCACTCTACCTACTCTGAACAGATACCTTTTCTGCAAATACTGTGCATGCATGTAAGAACTTCATACTGAACTCATTTAAATGGCAATTTTACTGAAGTAAAAGTAGTAAAACTACTGTGTAAAACTAAAACTAAAACTCTGTTACAAGTAAAAGTCCTGCATTCAAAATCTTACTCATGTAAAAGTACAAAAGTATTAGCATCAAAATATACTTTAAGTACAAAAAGTAAAAGTACTCTTTATGCAGAATAATATATAATATAATGATTATAATTGATGATGCATTAATGTGTACATCACAATGTTGTAGCTGGTAAAGGTTTGGCTCATTTAATGTACTTTATATAGGCCTACAGCTGGCTATCTTAACCTATAATAATACATAATTTATTAGTTGATTTACATTTTTTTTATTATGAATCTGAATCTTCAAAGTAACTTAAGCTATCAAATAAATGTAGTGGAGTAAAAAGTACAATATTTTCCTCTGGGATATGGTGGAGTAGAAGTATAAAGTAACAGAAAATGGAAATACTCAAGTAAAGTATAAGTATTTATTAAGTACAATTTTGAGTAAATGTATTTAATTACATTCCACCACTTTAATTGGGTAGAGTGGCCTGAATGGGGCAAATGAACATCATCACTGAGATTCATCCTTATCATATCGCATATTGATGTTTCTTGCTGTAGTGGGATATATCACATCATTTAGTATGGGTGGGGGGGGGGGGGGGGGTTGCGGTGGGTGGATCAAAAGAAAGATGAAGTGAGCAAAAAGCAAAAACAGAAGAAACAACACTTCATGAGTCATATTTTTCCCAAGTCCCAAAGTTCCAAACCAGCTTTGCTAGCTAATATAATCAGCCACCAACTCAGTAACCGCTGAGTCCACACCCTCGAAAACACAAACACACTCTGGCTATGGCAACAAGGGAAAAGGGTTGTGGGAAGCAGAGAGCAGACGCATGGTGGATGTCAACTTGACTAATGCCAAGAGATGGTGTGGTGGTGAAGACCCCAGCCTCTGGAGCCACGCTAACCCTGCTGGTCTGGATTCAGATCCCACCAGAAACTTCACCCTGATGCATGAAGTCTCTAATTAACTTCCTCAAATGGTTTCATTCTCACACAGATTGTGTTTTCATGCATATTTTTTTTCTGATAAAAGGGTCACGTTCTGGTTAAAGTCTTATTCAAATCAAAGTGTTCATTTCCTGCAGGCCTGACTCACAAAGCAAGCTCAGCTTGGTCTTTTTGTGTTTTGGCTTCTTTGAGCCTGAAATTGGCAATCCATTATAACTGGTCTCATATAACTCTTTATGAGCTGTCTCTGTGAGATACGTTTTCCAACCCAGCTATGAGCAAGCTCACATTAAATATGCAGCCAATCGCATACAACATCAACAGATCAAGAGCTGCATGTTTAATTCAAGAGAGGGTGAGACTGCAGGATCTCATGGGAAAATTGGGTCATTAGGGAGGCAAAAAGAATATGACGGAGTCGGGGAAAAAGAATACAGCACACAACTATAAAAAATATAATCAACAGAGAGGGAACTAAATAAAATATAATATATAAAACATGATACTGCTGACACTTTCAACATAGTCAGAGTGGGTATGGGAAAAAAAATAATTACCACCAGTTTTGCTCTTATGTTTCATGATGAGATGCATTATTACAGATATGGTGTTTCTGCTGTGCAATGCAGAGAAGATTTACTGGAGGAAAACTGAATTGTAAATGATAATGGCTACAGGAAGAGAGCAATTAATGAAGGTATGTGTGACTGTGTATATAAATTAGTGGGAACTACATTTCAGTGTGCATATTCTACATTTTTTAAAGATGGATTTATGGTTGACACACGAGGTGAACAGACGTCCCTGGACTGGTTTTGATTTATAGTTCAGCGACAGATATGCAATGCTAGACAGATCTGTGTGTCATCAGGTCGTATTATATATTCTACAGTAACTACATTCTTTCATTTAATTTGTGATGCAACTAGGGCTGTCAATTGATTAAAATATTTATGATTAATCGCATTATTGTCCATGATTAATCACAAATTAATCACAAATTAATCACAAATTAATCACAATTTTTTTTAATCTGTTCAAAATGTACCTTAAAGGAAGATTTTTCAAGTTTTTAATACTCTTATCAACATGGGAGTGCGTAAATATGCCTGCTTTATACAAATGTATGTATATATTTATTATTGGAAATCAATTAACAACACAAATATCGTCCAGAAACCCTCACAGGTGGTGATGGCATAAAAAATATGCTCAAATCATAACATGGCAAACTCAAGCCCAACAGGCAAGAAAAGCTGTCAGTGTGTTGACTTGACTATGACTTGTCCCAAAACTGCATGTGACTATCATAAAGTGAGCATGTCTGTAAAGGGGAGACTCGTGGGTACCCATAGAACCCATTTTCATTCACATATCTTGAGGTCAGAGGTCAAGGGACCCCTTTGAAAATGGCCATGACAGTTTTTCCTCGCCAACATTTAGTTTTTTTTAAGTTGAAGTATGGAGTGTTATTTGGTGGTTGGTACCAATGGATTCCTTAGGTTTTCTAGTTTCATATGATACTAGTATCTTCACTCAAGCTTTAAAACTGAGCCAGCGTCAATCTAAAAAAGATCGACTGTGTTAATGTGTTAAAGAAATTAGTGGCGTTAAAACAAATTTGCATTAACACGTTATTATATTGTTAACTTTGACAGCCCTAGATGCAACCGATCGTGGGAAGATCCACCTTGTTTCTCTACTCAATGAGACTATCGTGTGTGCGCATCACTCGTCCTGCAACAAACAATCTGTATATAAGCTGGAGCAGTTAATTTGCTAGTGGGTGGGCCATTTATACATTTTCTCACATCCTTTGATTTTAACATGCTCCAGAGGAACTTATCCACACTGCACACAAAAAAGTGAGCAAGCCTTATAAATCCAGAACGTCTGGGTAAACCACTAATCTTATGAGACAAACCACATCTCATGGGTTTCTTTTGTATTGCTTCATAAACAATAAAAAGTACATTTCAAACACTATCACCATGGAAACTGCTTGCATTGATTAAAAAGATGCACCAGTGAACAGCAAAAGATCACACAGTGCATCCCTGCTAATCCCTGTAGAAAAGGAATTCTGGTTTTACTGTATGTTTGATAAAAACAGGATGTGATGCTACATGTACCGACATGCCCCAAAAGTATCCTACGTAATGGGAACAGGATATTGGGCTACATGTAAATGCATTAACACATGATGAAAGGTTCACACACCCCCTTCCTCTTTCATGGAAAGAGGAGGAAAAAATGACAGGAAAGATGAGGGAGGATAAAAAAAAAAAAACCTCAATTAAAAACCACAGACTGTGGCTTAGGGGGGAAATCCCAAGATTCCTCAGACTCGAGCAAATATTTTAGGGATCAGTATCAACCCCACACATCCAATGAATCTGCTACACACCCAAGACTGGCAACACCTCACACATATTATGGCATATTCATGCTTTCCTTTATATTCATTAAATGTGTGTCTTCATTGGTAACAATGAAGCCAAGAGTGATAGGCTATTGATTTGACCTTTATTTATACAAGGTCGGCTGAACGTACTCGCTCTTTCGCCACGACACCCTGTTTACAGTTACACTGACAAATAAACTAACAGACACATACAGAACAAAAGCATTAATATAATTAGTTAAAGCGCTGCAGACCGGTATGAGGCCATTATCATGTATGGCTTACAAAGATGTATAAAAATGTTTGGCTTTGCAGATAATTCACAAGATCAACAATAAAGCAGTCATTCCTTCCAGGCATTAAAAGATACATACAAGATGGCAATTTTCCAATGAGACATTTGTGGTAATCACCAAGGGTTATTGTGTCTCACAGTAAAGGAGGAACAACCGACCTAATCATGAAAAACGCAGTGGCGGGTATTGTAATTATCTCCAGTAATTAATCCAAGAGTTTAATGGTAAACGGAGTCTAAGGACCTAAAGGTGGAAGCAGGAGCATGTCGATTACATCCCCATAATCAGGAACTGAGGGGAAAACGACTTCAGCAATACTTTTCCTACAACTCAGGGAAATTGTTTCTGTGCAGAAAGCCAGGCTTTTGTTGCACCTTACAAAAGTTTTATGTTTAAATGTACGTTATTTTGTGACCTCCTTAATACTAAAACCAGTAACATTGGAGATGTGCAGATTACTATAATATATATCTCTAGATATTGAGTACAGTATAAATGTTGTTGTATTTGCATTAAAGTGGGGAGTAGGCAGTATATGTTTTAGCATCATTGGGCAAAAATTCCACAATAACCTTTCAGCATATTGTAATTCAAGTGTTCTGAGAGAAAACTAGACTTCTGCACCTCCTCTTGGCTCTGTTTTCAGGCTTTAAAAAATCTAGCCTGTGACAGGAGACATTGGCCAATCACAGGTCATTTCAGAGAGAGAGCGTTCCTATTGGCTGTGCTCCGGCTGGTGGGCGGTGCTTGGTTGCAACACTATTGCAGTGATAAAATGTCCACAGACCACGCAAAGTACTCAAAACCACCTCTGTGGTAGTTCCCGCTACAGTCGGTGTCTCCTAGACCACATATTGCCATGATGACTGACACACAGACAGACTCACAAGGTGAAAACAATACCACCCACAGGCTGCGGCGGCTGGTAATAACGAGTACGGTGGGGCTAGAATTGACACTAAAAGCAGATCGACGTGGAGTGCTCCAAGAGGAATGCCTTCAGCTGGTATTGATTAGCAGTTCCAGGATTAGTGACAGACAGGGCAACAATATTTATTAGGGTCACAGATATCTCCACCGCAAATGCAGAGGGACCACATGACTATGACTATGCAATATGTAATGGAAAGATCAATTATTAATGGGCTATGCTCTGTAATGATTAGTGCAATAGAAGGAAGAAGAAAGGATTCATGTGGTTTCACCCATTGGCTGTCTAACATCTACAGAGTGAAGAGCTGAAAAGGGAACAGAGACCCAGAGTTGGCTGTATAAACTATTTGTTATTTGCAGGATGAGACATTCTTAAAACGCTCTGCCAGCGGCAACAAAACATCTGTTGAATGCTGAACAGATATCATTTTCATTTAATGCGTAACAGCCATCAGATTTACTGAGGCTGGAGGTGAAGAGATGGTGGCTTTATTTGTTTTAACTTGACTGCCTTTCAGTATTGTTAAAGGTTCTCAATTTGAAACTCAGAGCATTAATAAAGCAGCAAACAACTATTTGTTATGTAAAGATATAGAGGAGTAATGTCTACCTGAGTAGAGAATGAAATCCCTCTGTGTGTGTTGTAATCAGAGTTTCTCTATGCTTTGCTACAGAAAATAATTTCAGTAATAAATCACACCTTGTGGATTGTGCTTTATATTCAAGTGGAGAGGAAGATATGAACAGCATCTGCACATCTAAAGCATTTTCTCACGTCCAATACCTGCTGTCCTGCTGAATGTATTGGAAACTGTCGGTGCTGTGAATGAGCTATCGGCCAGATTACAGATTGTCTGGATTCTCTGTCTGTGTGATGAGATGATAATATTGCACAAAGTGTGCATGCAGCAGACGACACGGAGAGTGACGCTTAATAAGATCTGGAGAACGACAGACATAAATCACCAGCACCATAATGACAAAGCTGCTCTGCTGTTGCCCTCGGTTACTGCAGGGTTGTTAACGGTAACGTTTAAAGCGGCTTTGGCATGCATGGGAACACACACACACACACACACACATGCACACTCACACAAACACAGTGAAAATGAAATCACCTGAGATAGTGATCTGATCTGAGGGAGGTGGGTAATTATAAGAGTCACAACCTCAATCGCTGCATTCCTGTGGAGTCATTTACCCACACACACACACACACATACACATACTGACACCTGAGGGTTAAACTTGTACCGCTTATACAAGACATGGAAGCGATATGCTGCGGTTTGGATAGGTTTGGAAATTGCATTTAGTTTCACTTTCTCTATCCTTCATATTCCTCTTTTCCCCCTCCGGCCAATTCTTTCTCTGTCTTTTAACAGCGTTTCCCTGATACTGTAAAGCATCAATGGGTGGTGCAAAACAGATTTCAATGCATTAAAAAACACACGAAATATATCAAATCAACGGGTGTGGCAGGTCTTCAGAAGTGGAAGCAATGGCTCATTCCTTATGATGGTGATAAGATGCTTCCCTCTTATGGAGAAAATCCGCTATTACAGCTCTAACTGGCCACATGAAGATTACAGTTTAGTTAATTTAACTGCAAAACACATATATTTACAACATTTAACTGTAATTGAATATACCAGCACAGTTATGCAATACCAATTCATTCTCATAGCGTCATACCTCTATATACTATCTTGTTTAGGGGCCAGTCAATCAAGAGTTCACTCCACTGCATGTCACACACTCATTTGCACCATTTGACCCCCTGCTTGATTTAAATCGGAAACATTCATAGAGGGAGAAACGGCTGCAGTAAATCAGCTTCAGATGGGGGCTGTGACATTAAGAGAGAACGGATGGATAGGAAGCCGCTCAGTACAGCTGTCACTTTAAATGTCATTGTATGATCTACGTTTCTTTTTATATTATGTAGAACAGATATTTTGAGTTTTTACTGTTGTTTTGAGAGCTATTGTGTCTATTATGATGGAAAAGCAAACAATGGTGAAGATGGTGATTAGAGCTCCGATAATTAATCGATTAGTTGTCAACTAGTAAATTAATCGCCAACTATTTTGATAATCGATTTATCTGTTTTCTTAAAAAAAAAAAAAAATGTAAGAATTTTTTTTTTAAATTCTCTGGTTCCAGCGTCTTAAACGTGAATATTTTATGGTTTCTTTACTCCTCTGTGACAGTAAACTGAATATCTTTGAGTAGTGGACAAAACAAAGACATTTGAGGACGTCATCTTTGGCTTTGGGAAACACTGATCAACATTTTTTCAACATTTTCTGACATTTTTTAGATCAAACAATGGTAACATTTTATTTTACAGATGCGTAAATTTCATGGTAATTAGGTGATACTTAGAAAATAACCTAATTGAAATTTCTTTGGAATTACTGCCAAATTACCCCAATATTTACCTCAAAATTGATCGAAAGTTACTTATAAACATGATTTAATAATGATATGCTAAAATAGCATATAATCGTTAATATAGGGCCCTTAGTCTTGAGAAGCAGCTGCTCTTCATCGAAGGTGGAAAACCAAAACTACTAGAAGAAACTTCTGATCAGGCACAAATCTCACCATTGTGTGACTTATTGTTTACACAAATGTAACCTGGTAGCTAATGTAATGATTCAGGGAGTTTTTTAAGAAATTTAAAAGAAGTTATTTGATAATTATTATCTATTTATCAGCAGACATGGAAATAAAACATATCAATTAACTTTGTATTCTTTTCCTGGAAATGTATTAAATAAATTACCAGCTATAGGGAAATAACGCAATATAATTATTAAATAATGTGTATAATAAAGTAATTTTTGATACATTTTGAGGTAAATATTGGGGTAATTTGGCAGTTATTCCAAAGAAATTTAAAATAGGTTACTTGCTAATTATCACCTAATTACCATGAAATTTGCGGACCTGTAAAATGAAGTGTTACCCAAACAACTTATCGATTAATGAAGAAAATAATCGACAGATCATTCGACAATGAAAATAATCGTTAGTTGCAGCCCTGATGATGAAGGTGATGTTTTGTATAATGTGCTTACTGTACGAGTGTGGATTTGTCTTGTATGGACTACTGCTGCTCACTGATGTCATATTGACTTTGCATCGCGTGTACCAGTATAGGATTATGTATGGGATTTAGTTAACAAAATAAAAGCATTGTGCCTGCCACATGGTGTAATTTGAATGGTTATTTTAATAAATGAATGTGTATATCGTAATGACCCACTGTCATCTCGCTCTGCGCTCTGCTCAGTGTGTACGTGAGTGTCCCATCTGTTCGTGGATATGGTGGACTGGCCAGGAGCGACTGGACGACAGTCTGCTGCCAGTTGTTTCCTGCCATCGCTTCAGTTTATGTATACAGCCAAGGGCTTTCGGTTTGGGTTGGCAGCTGATAGCAGTGTTTACTCATGGGTCTCCAGATTGTTAAAGTCGTTCAAGGTTACTCACTAGTAGTGGTAGTTCTGAAACTTTGCCTTAAAGTTGTTAAATATTGTAAACATTTATTTTGTACACATTTCTCCTGCTTGTTTTGCTTGACGCCTACTCTTATGCTGGACCCTTTTTCACCTAAACAGGGGCCTAACCATCTTCATCATCATGCCAGCTCATATCCGTACGAGAGAGGAAAGCTAATAATCTACTCTTCTCTCCTTTATCATGCACTCTCACACTTTCTCATCACTCTGTGTGTTTTGCCGCCTATCTCTCTTTTTCTCACATAGGCTACACACACTCTCACCAACACAGACATTTGTAAGTGAAGTGGGTCAGAGGGCGGAGGAGATGAATGGAGGTCTGAATAGAAGGATGGAGAGATGAATGGATGGCTGAATTAATGAATGAATGGGTGGATGGATAGATGCAAGAGAGAAGAAGATGTAAAGAGGTCAGAGAGGCACAGACTGGCTAAACTCCAACACAGTTATATCTCTTTTGTTCCTCTAAATAAAACGCTAAAACACATATCGCAGATAAAGACAGTCTGAGGATTTCTGACGTTGTGTATAACACAACATTGCACTTAAACAAAAGACATTCTATCCATTGTGCTTACTTTTCTTTAGAAACTGCTCTGGCACATCAGGCCACTTGTTATGTTATCTAACTACATATTTTCTTTATTACAAAAACAATCCCTTCTTTAATGCACATTTTCACTTGACGATAGCAGGTCATTAACAATTTAATCCCTATACCTCATTTCTCAATAATATCGCTTCTGTGCACCTGGGTTCTGGCTAAATATGATTAACTGCTCTTCACGGGTCCAATTTTATTCCTTTTTTTTAAGTACCTTAATTCTTTGTCTTTAGGCAAAGTTTACTACAAGACGAAGAGAGAGAAGTCATTATAGTTGAGGGACGTTCAGGAAAACTGTTCACTGTTCTCTTTGTGGTAATCACAATTCAGTGATATATTCTGATGTCTGTTGAAACATATTATACTGTTATTTTGTGGCATCACACCAGCCACACTGTTAGATGTTTATTTATTTATCTATTAAACTAGAACAATTGTGACATTATCGAGGGTGTAATCATCTGCATTTCTTAAATGTAAAAGATACATTAGTGTACATCACAAAATGTATTACTGTAAAGAGTGTTATTGATATACAATGAAATATTTCATTCCTAGGTCATTTTGAATTAAATAATATATTTAAAGGGAGTCTTGCTCCACTTTTCTTAAAGAATACATATGCTAATTTTCAGGTTCATACTTGTATTTTGGGTGTCTACTACAACATGTTTCCATGCTTTAATGTTTAAAAAACACGTTATATTGATCATACTGTCTGTCTGAATATACCTGTATTCACCCTCTGTCTGAAACGCTCTGTTTTAGCTCCTGTCTCTTTAAGACCCCCTGCTCTGATTGGTCAGCGTTTACTTTTCCTGTCCGCATTTTCGTAGTCGCCGTCCTCACAGCGCCATTGCAGCCGGGGACTCACTGTGTGTGTGAACTACACAGAGTTCAGCGCCACTTCTACTGGTGACTGTATAGCTGTGACATCACAACCTTATGAAAGTCCTAACAGCACCTTTAAAAGCACAATTTCTGAATACAGGCTTTGTGCATTTCTTTGTGGATTGAGTGTTTTGAGACTTTCACAGTATTTATACAGAACCTTGACCTGTTTTATAATCAAAAAAGACATGGAAAGCTCACTATACAATATGGGACCTTTAAAATATCATTAGAGGCAAAGAAACGAGCCATTAAATACAAGGTTTACTGGCCTTCACTGAAGCACTGGTGATAAAACAAAGTGTGTGTGTGTTTGTTTGTGTAGGATGTCCTTGCAAGACTACATGGCCTGTTTCACATCGTTGATAGAGCGTTGATGGAAAACCTTCTCCATCACAGCAGCTGAGCAACTGACGATGTGTGTGTTGAGATAGGGCCGTGAGCAGTGAGATGTCAGATGATCTCATATTCTGTGTGTATTACAGGGTGCAAGTTGTTACGTGTGTGTGTGAACGTGTGTGTTGGTGTGTGTTTGTGTGCACGCCTGTGAGTGTGTGTACGTGTTAGTGCGTGCGTGTGAGTGCACATTTGTCTTGTTACCAGTTCAAGCTGCCAATGCAATCACCATGAGAAAGACTCTGGAAACAAACTCTCTAACCTCCACAACCCTGTCACCACACACACACACACAAACACACACACAAACACACGCACACACACACACACACACACACACACTGGCAACTATTAGGAGACACACACACTTTCTCATATGCTGCACTTTTGTCCCCTTTTTTAATTTAAAAATCATTCTGACTTAATATTAGAGGCAGTCATGGACGACTACCCGAGAGAAGAACTCATTACTGGTATTTAAAGCTCATAAAGTTCAGTTTCAGTTAAATGTAGAAAATACAAACCCACCAATGTAAAGTGAGCTTCTCAACAACAACTCAGGAGATTTCACTTCAGTATACTGAGTAGACGTAAAATCCAAGGTGGCACTTCACATCTGTCTCAAACACCTACTGGGTTGTCACTTAACACCGAATTATGACTGGATGCTACAGCACACTGGGACAATTGTACCCCCTACTGTACATCAATATTGCTGCAATATACTGAAACCTCTGGGCAGGTGGCAGTACAGAGAGCAATGCTGAGGCTCAGAAGGCCTCCTGAGTAACACACAGGTCTGAAAACCTGGCCTGAACATGGTCCAAAGTCCAAAGTGAATATTTTTTACATCAAATCTCTCTCTCTGCATGTACTTCCCTTGCTTTTTCTGTTGCTTTTTGCATTTTCATCACTCGTCCAATATGGAATTAAATGAGCATTAAAAGGAACAGTGTGTAACAATTGGGGGGATCTATTGGCAGAAATGAAAAATAAAATGTATGATTTATTTAGTGTATAATCATCTGAAAATAATACTTGTGTTTTCGTTACCTTAGAATGAGCCGTTTATATCTACAAAGCGAGCGGGTCCTCTTTTCACAGAGCCGGCTGCCATGTTTCTACAGTAGCCCAGAGCGGACAAACCAACCACCAAACACTTTTCCTGCTTGGGCCAGAGTCGATAACGTTACTCGCTGCCGCCGTTCTCTCTCTCTCTTGCTTCACCCCTCAGTTCCCATGTACACACACACTCTACACACTGGCTCTGCTCAAAATGACCTACGCTACTGTTACATCAACTGCCTTGCGTCAGCCACCGTAGTTCTCTAACACACTTGGCACACGGAAAAGGCTTCAGTTGGTTGCAATCTGCAACCTCACCGCTAGGTCCTACACCCTGCTCCTTTAAATGCCAGAAATGGGTGCCTCACTTGAGTAGTCATCCAGGACCTTGTATGTCAGAGCAGCTGCTCTGTATGATTTGTGTTTGGTAGGTCCTTTCTGGGAAAAAAATGTTTTGCTACAAAGTAATAACGTAACACACACACCTCTCTACGACGTCTTGGCCACTCCAGCATGTGTGCTGCTCAACCTCCATCTCACTTTCACAAAGCATCTCTGGCAGCTCGGAGAAAAACCACTGGTACCGCTGGATAGAGCCCTCAAACTCCCTGAAAGAGAGAGAGTTGTGCACAGTTGAATGCTTGGATTGTTGGTGGTTAGTAAGACCAGTGTACCACATGCTTTTATTTGTTCCAGTTTAGACCTGTCATGTCCAGTTCTCTGTGAAATCCCTTCTCTGGTAAGCAGCGTGGGGAATGGAAACAAGCTTACAGCACTTTTGATAATGACTGCATAATGAAAATCTGCCCTGAAGTTTTTCATTTAATGACTTAGCTGATCTCAGGTTTTAATTATACTTAAAGTCCCACCTTAAGGGGATGGCTATATCCTTAAGGAGGAACGACACATAAAACAATGAAGAGACATAGATATAAAGATAAAGAGAATTAAAAGTTAATTGACAACAGCTGAGTTGCACTTTACTGGCCTAATGTTTACACTGACTCATAAAGCAGCAGTGGGTAGAATTGGAGCAAATGTGATTTAAAAAAGCTATTTTCTAAAACGGTCACTATATCCTGACAGTAGAGCATGAGACAGGTAATCTGACAAAAAATCTTGTTCCTCTGTGTCCTCCGGTGCTCCTAATGGCATCTGCGGGATTTCACAGACTGGAGGAAAACAACCAGTCAGAGCCGAGCTGGAGCCTGCCGTCTCTGAGCAGCTGTCAATCACTTGCGAACTCCGATCAAACAGTCAAACTAGGCGGCGCTGATCAAATATGAATCAATATTCTGTTACTGTAATGCCTATTTCTCGCCTCAAATGTTTTCAGAAACATCTCGTAGTGTACTGTTTAGCTGTAAAATTAGAAAGTTTGTGACCCGGCAGCCATGTTCAGATCAGTTGAGGAAATACCAAGCACCGCCCACCAGCCGGAGCACAGCCAATAGGAACACTCAATATGAATGCTCTCTCTCTATAAATGACCTGTGATTGGCCAAAGTCTAGTCTAGATTTTTTAAAGCCTGAAAACAGAGCCATGAGGAGGTGCAGAAGTCTAGTTTTCTCTCAGAACACTTGAATTACAATATGCTGAAAGGTTATTATGGTAGTTTTGCGTAATGATGCCATAAACATTCTGCCTACTGAAGCTTTAACTCACAAGGTTTCTTTTTGACACTGACTCTTCTTTATAATTGCTAATAAATGGACAGAATTGAGTAAATGACTACTGCAAAAAAACAAGAGCAGACAGGTGATGTGATACCTGTAATTTTTCTTATGGACAAATATTCCTTCAAAGTGCAACTGATGCAGACGGATTTACCTGGAGAGTTTTTTCAGGCTGCGACTCTTGTCTCCTCTGGAGCCTTTAAGAAGGAATGTCCTGGTGGGATACACAAACACACACAAGCACAGAAAAAACATGTTTGAATTGATTTTCTTCTGCAATGACTGAAGGTCAACAGGTAAACAGAACCTCTACTCTGACTCTTCTCACATTTATTTCACCTTCTGAGGATCTATTCTAACTTAGCCCAGATAGTCTAACCTCTGACAGGAGCTCATACATTTCATAACTCACCTCCGGGATTGGGGCTGCAGACGCTGATGAGCAGAGGGACCCGCTGAGGGAGGCGATGTCACATTTGACCTCTGTGAGGTGACTGATGTAGGAGGGCTCACAGAGGTCGTAATATGTGAGGTAGTGGGATTTGCACTCGGCATCATGGGACCAGCTGCCTGAGGTCCACACACCTTCTCTACCTGAGGAAGACACAGTTTGCAGGGTAGTGGTTTGGCTGCTTTTCAGAGGAATACTAAGCTCAAGACCGTATCCCAGCCTCCATTCAATAGCCTTGGATTAGCTCAAGTACCCCTTCATCAACACCATTCATCATGTCATAAATGTGCTCTTTTGAAGACATTTTAATTTGAATGTTATTTAAAGGTGGATATTGTTAAAATTTATTTGATTACAAGACAGTGATCCTGGCATTGTTGATGTTTACAGTAGGCTTGGTCCCTCTTTTTTCAGTAGTTTCAGTCAAGTTTGCATTACCACTTGGAGAGGCAGTCTCTTCTTGCTTGTTATCTACTTCTTGCTAACTCTCAATTGCAGAATATGGCGTTTTAAATGATCCAGATTATTGGGAGCCGTGTCCTCCTGTGCAGTCTGCCTTTCACAGCTGGCAGACTAGCTATTGGTTATTGTGATGATAAATATGCTATAAATATACAAGATCACCCCAATACCAATTTGTAATCCTGTTTCCTCTGAAACAAAAACACATACACACATTTGTGGCTCCATGTGTTTCAGTTTAGGAGGCAGTCAGAGTGGCAGACATGTGTCAGGAGGATGAACGTCACCTGAATCAACTGCTCTGCTATAGAAGTGGACTGGATATGTCAGTTGTGGCTCTCTCTCTCTCTCTCTCTCCTCCCAGCTAGCAATGTTTTTTTTTGTTATGTTTTAAGTTCTATTAGATTTGCTTTCCACCTTACACTACTACACTCGCCTACACCACTGATAATAATACTGACTTACATGTTCGGTTCCGTTTTCTTCAAATCGAATCGGAAATAACTTAAAGGGTAAATTCAATTTGTTTTAAGTGGGGTTGTATACTCCAGTGTTCTGCGAGGTAAAATTACTGTTTTCTTGAATGTAGTCTGGTGGCTTTAAAGAGACCGATATAACGGCTTCAGTCCCCCGTCGGAAAGGGCTGTCTGATGGCGAGGTAAAGTGGCTGTGGACGGGAGCAGCAGAAAAACGCCATCAGATAGCCCTTTTCGACAGGGAACTGAAGCGGTTATATCGCTGTCTTCAAAGCTACCAGACCAGACTCCATTCACAAACTATATCTATATCTATATATATATATATACGTATATACTGTTTATATATAATGAATAAAATATATAGATATAGAAGTACCCACTGGGGTATAAGTACCCCTGGTTGGCAATTACTAATCTAACAGTATTAAACTGACAAATTAACCTAAAAATCCAACCCGATGGAGCACAACACACAATGCATTATAGAGGTCAGTAAAATCAGTTTCATCAACAGTGGTCTTACTTGTTTACAGAAATTACCGCTGTCTTAAAATTCATGTTGCAATCATCTATTAACTTTAAGTGCTGCACATACGCACTGTTAAAGGGTTAGGGGTTAGCCTTTAGCGATGTGTCTAATGAATAGGAAGCTTGATCAAATATTCAATTAAGTGGTATTTTCGTATTAGCCACAATTAGCAGTGTGATTATGCTTGTGTATGTTTGTTTACCTCTCAGGAATCTACTCTACTAAGTCCACAATGTTCTCTCAAAGTTGGACGGCTACTCTATTTCCTCCTCCAACAGTGTGTGCATGCATGCGTGTGTTTGTGTGTCGTCTGTTTGTCCAGAGATTAGCCACAGAAACTTTCTCATCACTCAGAACCAAGCTGCATTCTGGGTATTGGTTGTCCCGCCAACCGCAGTCTTTGTCTGGCATTGGATCTGTATTCACACTCGCACACACACTCGCACACACACAAACACAGACTGAGGGGAACCCCAGATTCTCTGAAGAATGAGGCTGTTTTTAGCCCATCTAGGTACAAGGCTTTTGTGAGGAGATCCAACTGCCAGGCTGAAAGAAAACCCACGGCCTTCCTCGCTCTGTGTCCAAAATTCAAATGACTTTATTATTGGGACATATTCCTAAGGATGGCTTAGCAATCTGTTACTGATCCCTTTTTTTAGTGGTTGTATTATACAGTTTTAACAATTAGTATAAAAACCTTTTTTGATAGACTAGCATTAATATCCATAATCGAAAAGGTTATGTAAGAATTTAAAGTATCAAGCAAAACACACTTTGATACATCTTCCCCTCCTTCCCATCATCCCCTCTGCTTACTGTGGCTGTGATGCGTGGCCCGTGCAGCTGAGCGTGCAGTATAGCATCATTCACATGATTTCGGACTGCTAACAGCGCTAACTCCATGCTGTTGTGGTTGCTGCTGGTTGCAAAGGTAGCAGCTAACCGTTGGAGCAACACCACCAAACTCCCCCAGGGGGCGCCAAGCTCTGATACACCCACCTAGAATAGAGAGGATGGACAGGAAAAGATGGGAATAGGGAGGAGATGAGGAGGAGAAAGGGTGATAAATGTGGAAAGAAGATGAGTGGAACGAGAAAAACAACATGTTATATTTTAAATGTTTCTTAATGCTTCTTTAAATGAGCCAATGATTGAGATGACTAGCAGTTTCTGTCTCACAACAGTATAGTCAAGACAACATTTTCCATAAACCAAGTTGCCTTCTGTCACTTGTCCTTCTGCCTTTCCTTGACTTTGCTGGGTGCGTTTTCCTTTCCTTTCCTTTCCTTTCTAAAAACGATGGGAGTTGTTTTACCACCACGCTTTCTTTGCTTCCAAGAAACTCTCAAGCAGGATGAACAGTGCCATCTTCCAAGTCTCTCTATTGTGGGCGCTGTTAAAGCTGTCCGGCGAATTTCGAAGCAGCCCAGTTAAGATGCACGGAAGACACTGCCAGTTCTCTTGGCAATGCTCTTGTTATTTGTCAGTCTAACACTTAATGTGGGAATGATTTATTGATGATAAAAATGCTGTGAATGAGTGATTCAGAAATGTGAGGGATGGGAGCATTACTAATTTTTTTTTCTCACCAGAGGCAGAAGGAGACAAATACTCTGAGGCCTCCCATGCATCTAAAACAGTATCAGCTACACACACACGACCTGACAGGAATAACATTGGATGACCTTTTTGCTAACCTCATAATACTAAAGCTGGCATGAGTGTTGCAACCATTATATATGTATGGAATACATTTTGTAATAGTCTAGTGAACACTGGGTGGTGTATGGGTGCAGGAAGGCATATAGGTGAGCTCACCAGGACAGGTGGAAGTGATTGGGGAGTGACTGGAGACCAGGGATAAGCACACAGTGTTTGACCGTGTAGCAATGCACTTGTTATGGTTTGTTCTATTGTTATAGTATTAGAATAAACAGTTAGCCACAGATGTTGTCTGTATTGAGTTCACACGTCCAAACTAGATTTCAGCCAGTCTAGCAATCACTCAGTGGCTTTGAGTAGCACAATATTTAAATTACAAATAATTTAAAGAAGCAAAACATAACTGATATGATATATCTCAAATATGTTTTTCAAAAGTTGTTCTTAAGTTGCAGGAGGTTTAAGGGCATCTTGCCTGAATCTGAGTGTTCACGATACCTTAATAAATTAAGTTTGATCGCCGCCATGTCCCTTCAGTCTTTCCCCGTCCAACACAGTGGCCGGACATTGCTTATCCCGACATCTATACATATTTGATTGAATCACATTAGGCTAAGTGTTGTCTGTACAAATCCAACCTGTTAGCCTATAGGGCTGAGATTTAGTTGGAGACGACAGTCTGATGCTGCTATAACTGTAAATGTATGACTGTATTACTACAGCAACCTCTCACTCAAGCTAATTTTAGCCAGCCGTGCTAGTCACTGTCACCAGCATCATTTAGCGATTTACCACACTGACAGTGAATAATCACATATCCTATGTACCTCGGCATAGCGTTATTACTACTACCGGTTTGTTTAAAGTAGACGTTTGGAAACATGCCTTAACTTCTTCTCTTTACGCTGGGACATGGGATTGTTTTCCCCTGAAAGGAAGCGTAGTAATGCAGGCCTACTATGGACGACTTATTGCTTATTTAAGTATAGACCCCCATGTTACCATGCCCAACTTTAAGCATCAGCAGTAATTAAATAAATGTTTACAGCCTGGTACAAAACATGGTTTTGGTCTTTATAGCTAATAACCCTGTTCATGAAAACTGTACCGGGGGTGAATTTTGATATAACTCACCCGTTTAAATGATATTAAGGTTTAAAGTTAAAGGGCGTGGCAGCTTTGAGTGACAGGTGTTGGACCAGAGCCACCCATTTTGAGCTTCACAACAACTCTTCAGAAACCTATGGGTGGCGTCACAGAGACTATGTCCTCTATGTTTTATACAGTCTATGGATATAACGTGCTGTATAAGTGTATTTTTGAACTTTAGACAGCACCAGGATAACAGCTTCCTCCTGCCTCCAGTCTTTATGCTAAGCTAAGCTAATTGCCTCCAGCCACTCGCTCCATACTTAATGCACAGACGTGATCTTTCTATCAATTTCCTCATCCAGCATACACACATATTAAAACAGATACACACACAAACAGTAAATGCACAAAACACTTACCAGACATCCTCTCATAATGTTGACACACAGTCCGGTACAAGGCCGTATCAGTGTCATCCCTCTGCAGTGGGAACAGTACTGCATCCTCACTAAGCCTCGCCCACACTCTCTAGATAACGTCGCCTTCTCGGTCGCATTCACAACCTCTCCCGCCAGTCTCAGCAGCCGGCTCAGTGCTCGGCCCACCCCAAGCGCACGGGACAAGCTGCTGACCAGAAGACGAGGATGGGGTCCGAACGGGCTGACGTCCTGCCGCGTCATCCGCAGGCAGTCGTCGTGTTCGGTGGAGGGGGAGGAGTAGGACTTTGGTGACATGTGGCCGATTCCAGGGTTGAGCAGGCGCCGGTAGACCAATGGGAAAAGATCATTGTAGAACCGACGCACACTGTTGTCCAATGTGGAATTAGAGTCTCCAGAAAGGTGCCGTTTGATGTCGCTGAACAGCTGAAACACAAGGGGGCGACAGTCGGACGCCAGAGCAGAGTAAACGCTGTCAAACAGAGTGCTGGTCAGGTTAGATGTGAAGGACACGAGCGACTCGAAGGTCTCTGGAACAAGAGAGAGAAAAGAGAGAAAGGGAGTGAGACAAAGATACATTGTATTGTACCATGTGCACTAGTGAAAAACATCCATGATAATTAGTCATGAATATAACTGAAAGGAATATTAACACGATTAATAACTGTTAGCAAAAGTAGCTAATTTCTTCTCAATGTAATTACCCCTTTTTTTGGGTGATGGTTCAATTTAAATCAACTGAAGTTGAAGTTGACAAAGTGAAATTTTGACCTTATGATGACCCTAGATAAAAATTCAGGGGATCACCAAAGTCATTGGGATTCATCCTTTAAGAATGAAGAATGAATATCTGAGTCAAATTTAACGGCAATGCATCCACAAGATGGATTGCAAAATTTCAGTCTGGACCAAAGTGGTGGCTGGACCAACCGACTGATCAACATCGCCATCCCACGCCACTGTTATTATGTAACATATAAACATATATATGGTCATATATGAAGCAAACATATGGAGTGTGTAATGTAGCGTTTATATACAGTGAGTCTATATAAGATTGTTTATGTAAGATGTGGCATTTTCCATATCTGTGCATACAGTATATTAGTTTTCCTTGTCATACACAGTGTCTGTCTCACTAACCTTGGACTGACTTTATCCTGCTGCTGCATGCGAGCCAAAATAGCACACGACTTAATTCATCCCTGAGCTCGTTTTCACTACCCTGTTATCTATAGGCAGGTGATAATGAGAGGCCCAATCTCAGGATCTACTGTGTTTCCTACGTCTAATAAAGTGGACGGCACTATTAACAGAGGCTGCGTGCCGATGGGGTGTGTGTGTGTGTCTATGTTTGAAACTTCCCAAGTAAAAAGGGTGACGTCAATCTGATGGCATCCTGACACAGACACACAAACTGGGAGTAAGAGAGAGAGAAAGGTATCTGTGACTTTCACTAAGTCATTCAATCAGCCAGTGTTGTATGCATGTGTGTGTGTGTGTGTGTGTGTGTGTGCGTGTGTGTCTTAACCGCTTTGTATTTCACTATCACAGCTGCAGCCACCTGACTCTCCAAATGACGGCAAATTTATTAGGGAATTTATCAAATAACTCACAAATTTACTAAATAAGATCGCTCTCCAGGAGCGACACGGTATTTGTTTCAGTTCAAACTCATTTTAATCCAAACAGATTAAATGAAATGAAGTGACATTGGTGGTGGTCGGAGCAGCACCGAGTGAGAACGTCTCACTTTTATGTGTTTGCATACCCATGTCCTGGCAATAGCAACACGAATACAGACGGCATCGAGTGACACAGCAAAGACTATTCTGGGGTCATGTGATTAGCTCTTTACCCTCAGTGATTGGATGACAGCTGCGATGTGGTGGAGGGGGCACGAGGGCCTTACAGTGCCAGGAGAAACACACGCAAGCATGCAGACACATATTCACACACACACACACACATACACACACACACTCACACTAAAGTAATCCTCAGGGTGTAAATAGAGCCTGACTACAACCGCTCTGGGCATGTCTCAGTTTCTCTAGCGGGTTTTAATCACTGTGCTTTGGAGAGAGGGGATCCTTTGAGATTCAGCTCAGCTGTTGAAGAACACTGCTGTCAACTGTTTTAAAATGAATTTCATTTGGTAATTAAAGGGTTAGTTCACCCAAAATACAAAAAGCATATTCTCTCACTAAATGTATTTAGCTGTGCAAGTAGTTTCTGTTTTATTTGTCTAGGTTTTGTGATATATAGCACTACTTTCTTGCAAGGACAGTGAGGTCTCCTGAGAATCCAGCATACTGTTTAGGAAAAGTTATCAATTTTAGCTTCCACCTAAAAAGAGTAATGGCTGAAAAGACCCATAGGCATCTATAAATGTATGTTTTGCCGTCCTTTGATGTCAAAACCATACCCAATAAATAAATGCTTTGAACATTGCTTATCATCTTGCTCTGCCGAAAGAATGTTTTCTTTTCTGCAAATTTATAATTAATCGATTAGTTGTCAACTATTAAATCAATCGCCAACTATTTCAATAATCGATTAATCAGGTGAGTAATTTTTTTAAGAAAAAAAAAGGTTTAAATTCTCTGTTTCCAGCTTCTTAAATGTGAATATTTTCTGGTTTCTTTACTCCTCTACAACAGTAAACGTAATATCTCGGAGTTGTGGACAAACCAAGACATTTGAGGACGTCATCTTGGGCTTTGGGAAACACTGATCAACATTTTTCACCATTTTCTGAAATTTTATGGACCAAACAACTAATCAATTAATCAAGAAAATAATCAATCGACAATTAAAATAATCGTTAGTTGCACCCTACTCCATTGTACTAAGGTGGCAGCAGTATTTTCAGAGAACAATATCTATCGCAAAACTTAACTCGCACATAAAACTATCTGCATGGGTAGAGATGTCTTGTTTTTTTGTGATTTCTTTTTGGGTGAACTGACTCTTAAAATGTTTAAATCATATTGTTTAAATTTCAAGCAAATGCTAAACTTGTCTTCTCTCACTTGCTGCAATTCAGCCCTTCTTTCTTTGTGTATGGGTGTTTTGCATTAATTTTACCCATGGGTGGTTTAGCCATCCGTCGGGCATAAATAGCAGCTGAAACGGAGCCGGTGTGCGTTCAGATGTAGCAGGAGAGGAGAGAGGGAGAGATAGAGAGACAGAAAAAAAAAGAAGACAGAGAGGTACATGTTTGCCATGTCTGTCTGCTGGCTTTCATCAACTCTACCCGTCTCATAATCTCTGCACCACATGCACACAAACACACATTCATGCACGCAAACACACACATGCTCCCACAGACTGGTGAATAGCGTTGAGAGACAAGTGGACAAGCAGAGTATTCTTCCTCCTATTCAGAGCAGCCCGTTAGGGACCGGCTGTTGCCCAGGGCAACAACACTTTGCTGCGGATACGTCCTGAATGTAAACATTCTCCGTCCCTCGCTCTCTCATTGGTCAAGAACAAAACCTGATTATCGCAGAGACAGAGACAGACGGACAGAGAAAGAAAGAGCGCAGAGTTGTAACAAAGTTTTCCGCTGCTCCCTCTGAGAGTTTGCTCTCTCAAAGACTCAATCGGACATCAGTTGTTTGTTTGGCTAGCCACTGTGGCGCCTCACAAAATAAACTGGCCTCCCACCACCGCCCTGACACAAACTAGATGTTTCATGACGAACACACAAAGTGAGAATGGCAGGGGGGTACAGGCACTTGACAGAACTGTTAAAACACCAAAATCACCACTTCTATTAACGTCACTTTGATTGACGGTCTTGAATCACCCACAAACATTATTGGTACTTGTTCATCATAATAAGGACAATTATTAAAAGGTACCATATGTATATTGCTTTGTATTGCTAATGTGTGAACAGATTTTAACGTAACTTAATAACTGAGACCTTCCCCAACTTTCTCGTTCCCTATAACAGCCTGTAGACTGATTTCTATGTAAAGGACCCGGGACGGTTTTGCCGGGAAAATTGTGCCAACAGTGTGTAGCTAAAGTAGCAAAATACTGTCTTGAGTGGATAACGTCAGCTAATTCATCCAGACTCCCAGCCTGATGTGGCTGGTAAATTGTCTAGCTTATTTGCAAAATACTTTATCAGCTAACGTTACAAAGCAACCAACGCAGATACATGCAGCGTAGAAATTAAATACATATCAGCATTCATGTACATTGTATGTGTACATTGCTCTCCCTTCACACCTTCATCCCACAACTGACATTTTTTCAATTCCCCATGCTAATTCTATTCAATAACGCATGAAATTAATTAAAGAGGACCTATTTTGTACTTTTTCCCCTTTCCTTTAGTGTGTTATATAGTTTTTTGTGCATGCAAAAGGTCAGCAAAATTATAAAGAGTCCAGGCCAAAGGGAGTTACTCTCCCCCAATGAAACACTGCTCCTGAACTGCCTGAAATGCCTTGATTGAAGTCCCGCCTTTTTTTCCGAAAACATGATGATGTCACCAAGTAACACATTTGCATAATACCTGCATAGTGGCTAGTTTTGCACGCCCTCAAACAAAGGTAGTTAGAGCGGAGCTGGAGCGTAGTCTGAAGAGTTTGGTTCGGGTGCAAGTAGGTTACAATAGAGTGGGCCAGCTGACCATTCAGAGCAAACCGGGATTTCAGGAGAGGGGGTCAGGAGCTCAAACAGAGCGTTTCAGACAAAGGGTGAAAAGTAAAGTTAACATTAAAGCATGTAAACAAGTATGCACCTGAAAATGAGCATAATAGGTCCTCTTTAATATGTGTTCTCTAGTTTATGACAGTTTCCCTTCTCTCCCTCACCTTGGTAGGCCTTGGTGTGTCCAGCAATCAGGTACTTCAGTTCAAAGCTGTAGGAGCGCATCTTCTGCTGCGTCTCGCTGCGAACAGCCGCCATGTAGCTGTCTTCCATCTTACTGGTGCAGCAGCTGGGCCCGGGGTGGACACACACTCGCAGAGACTCGTCTGAAAGACAAAGAAGAAATAGCTTCAGGCCTGGTCATATTTCTCGCTGATACATTCAGTCACAGAGAGGTTGCATCTCATCGAAACCAAGAATGGTGGGTGGAAGGAGTTCTGTCATGAAGTCTGCATTTATTTCTATCAACCTTCACTCTGCACTTGGTTAAAAATTTGGAGGCAAACTCGCCAAGTTTTTCATAATTAACACAAACAATGACATATCTGATAAATACTTCTTCTCAAATAAAGGTTCAGAATGAATTCCATCAATACACTTTGGTGTCATAATTTGCCATTTGTCATGTTTAGTGTTTCCTGTTTTGTTTTGTTACTCACCTCTCCTCTCATTTTCGATCACTTCACTTCCTGTCTTTGTGTGTTTTCCTGCCAGTTTTGATTGCCTGATTAGATTCACCTGTCCCTCGTTAGTCCTGCACTCACCTGTCCCCACCTCCCCAATCACTCATTCACTACATAACATACCAACCAACTCCCTTGGTTCTTTGTCAGTTCGTCATCGTTGTTATGTGGTGGTGTGTCACCTGTTTGCCTGTAACCTATTTGTACTCTTGCCACTAAACTCAATCTCCAATAAATCACTACAGTAATCCTGCTGCCTCCTCAACTATCGGCAACTTGGTCCAATCCCTGTTTCGAGTATTCCCTGCACCGTGACACTTTGGGCTACTCAAAAGCTACTCAGAGCTACAGATTTGTCCCTAAAGGTTGTTTTGAGGTTCATGGAAATCCCACATGGTGTCACTAATTAAAGAACCAATAAGAATGCATCTAGTTAATCAGTTAAGTGAGTTAATCCACTAAGAGACCAGTAATCTAAAAGCACTCAGTGCACACGACTTTATGACTTCACAAAAATAATTCTACAATGAGACCGTTGGGACCGGACATGATGACATGCACAGTGGGTGACACTTCACCACTCACACCAAAGTGTGTGTGTGTGTGTGTGTGTGTGTGTGTGTGTGTGTGTGTGTGTGTGTGTGTGTGTGTGTGTGTGTGTGTGTGTGTATGGCAAGAAGTAAAGTCTCATTCATCACTGAAAAAAAGTCTTAGCACAAGGTCCACTCACTGGAAATTTTCCAGAGCTTTCAGCTGACTCACATGGCTCTCATCTGCAGATGGAGTGTGCTCATTAGGGTTGCCCCCTCTTAGTATATTAGTCAACTAATCAGACATTTCGGTCTTCGTCGATTAAGATTTCTTTTGTCGATTATTTGTTTTTTTTATGCTTTTTTCACACCTTTTCATGACTTATTTCCAGGAAAGTTATGAGCACATATCTGGTAAACACAAGATTTAAAGTAGTGCTTTTGTATGATTCTTTGTGGAGAAACTCAGTTTTACAGATCTGTCGATTAAATCAACTAATCGATTAGTCGAAAAGATCGTATGAGTGTTAGTCGACTATGAATTTCTTTGGTTGAGGACAGCCCTAGTTGTCATAGAGATGGATCCATTGTTATCACGTGGTATATATCTATGGCATTTCAGTCACTTGATAACAGGTGGCTGTACAGTATATGTGGGGGGAGATTGTTTATCCCTGTCTCGGAACGATCTGATATTATATTGATTCTTTGGACAACGATACAATATTTGCTGATAACACAAAGTCTCCCAGGATACGATTTCGATTCAATTCAGGGGCTTGCGATCGATATGAGACGGCATCATATATCCATCAGTTACATTTATATCAACTCACAAAAAAACAACAAAAATATGATTTGAC